>NC_082672.1:87272500-88522500 GCF_025265405.1 Mesoplodon densirostris
ATTCTCAGGTCTCCATCATGCTACCACTTCATGGGAAATGGAACTTATCAAACAAGTAGCAGAGCTGAACTCTCTGAATTCTACATGACTGTTCAGACAGTTTGGAATAACACACACCCACAATTAAAACAGAAAAGAAGGATGAGTAAGTGAGGAACTGAGAATCACATGTTTTTCTAAATTAGATTTATCTGTAAGACTTAAATATGTGCAAACATATTTTGAATGATCTGGTATGAATTATAGTTTAGCCCATTTTGCTTTGTCCTTATGTGCGAGGTAAAAAGAGACTTACTTTTCTGGATATGTGTCTTTGGTAAGTATCAAATTTTGAGGGGATATGAGTCTTTTTAGCCAAATTGAAAAATTGCTCAGAATTTAAAGAATACTCCATCTGAATTCAAGCTGTGTTTGGGTTTGGCAACATATTTTTTTCTTTGGCAAGGAAAAGGCTGTTTGATTCTTATGACTTGGTAGACCTCAAACAGGCTCCCACGCAAGCTGTAGTCCTTATGATGTAGATAGATGTGGAGGGAATCAATAGATGAGGGCAAAAGTTGCCTCAAAATGAAGCAAACAAATGAAGAGTTTCAAGGAGAGAAATTATTTTCAATCAAAAGCTTTGAGATTTGGAGCTTCTTATAGTTTGATTTTGAATATTTTTTTAAATTCTGAAATTTACTGGATTTTCTTGGCCCTTGCTGTTTGTTGTCAGGTTCCTCTCCATAAATAATAGAGAGAAAGTGACTTGGCTATTTTCAAGGCTTAAAAGAAAAACAACTACTACCTATAAGCACCTATTATATGCCATGACTTTAACAAATAATGTTTTATTTAAAGTTCACATCTTCCCTGCAAAACAGTACTATTTCCCCCACTTTACAGATGAGAACAATGAGGCTAGACAGGTAAAGTGATGTGCCCCTGCTCCCCAGTAAGTCTCAGGTCCTTTCTGGCTGTTATTGTCTATACCTGGAAGGCTCTGCTCAGTACTTCCTCATGTTCACTCCCTCTTAGATATGTCCTACCTTCCCTATTTTACCTGGACAACTCCTATGTCTTTCAAAGCTCAGCTCTTTCAGGAACTTTCTCTGGTTTGCTATCCACCACCTCAGCCGTAGATTGCTGCCCTCCTGGGTTCTACTGCTCTGTGAGCTTGCCTCCGTCAAGCATTTATGACAAGTATATTGAGTATCTCTATGGCCAGTCTCATCATCTGGGATGTCAACTCCAGTTCACAAGTGGAACTATGTCATCTGCAGATCTTCAGTGATTCACTTAGCCCCTAATAAAAAATTTGCATTTGTGGAATCTAAAAATAAATAAGTTAGGAACTGCCTTATGATTTCTAAAAATAATCACTCCATTGCCTTACCTTTAAAAAAAATCTCAAAATGTAATAAAAATTTATCTCCCAGCCCTGCCCAATGAAGGCCATTCATTGAAAGAGTAAAAGGAAGGACTTCCCTGGCAGTCCAGCGGTTAAGACTTCACCTTCCAATGCAGGGGGTGCAGGTTTGATCCCTGATTGGGGAGCTAAGATCCCATATGCCTCTCCGCTAAAAAAAAAAAAAAAAAAAAAAAAAAAAAAACCCAAAACACAAACAATATTGTAACAAATTCAATAAAGACTTTAAAAGTGGTCCACGTCAAAAAAAATCTTAAAAAAAAAAAGAGTAAAAGGAGACCACTTGTTCTTTGCTCCCCACACTGCTTTCATGCAGTTCTTCCAAAATAATCACGAAATTTCACTTCAGAGGAAAGACGATGCTATTTATCATGCTGTTCCTCCACATTTGCCTTATGTCTGGGTTCCATATTCTAGGACAGAGAAAATAGAGCCTCAGAGAAGGGTTTAGTAGGACAGTGAGAGTTAGAGGAAAGGGAAGCAATGCCGGGAAGAACTGGCAGGCAGGAAAGGTGAAGCATCACCGCTCCAGTTACCTCTTCACAGGGAGCTGGCAAGAGACCCTTCCTGTTTGGCCAGTGCCTACACTTGGTCACAGAGGACATCTTCAGGCAGGCTGACTGGGGGGAGAAAGGGAGATGATATTGATCTGTCCAGTTTGCTGCTGCCACGTTTTAGCCAAGATGGCAGTATGTGGAGGTAAATCCCTTGCATGCCAAGTTGGGTCATTGAGTTCCTTTGGCAGATTCTTGGGAATCCCTGTGGTGGCTTTTCCCCAAATGTAGAAGAGATGGAAGGAGCAGGCATGGAGTCGTAGCTTTGAAAAGACTGACTTCAAGGGCCGCATGGATACATATGCTGCATTAGTGATGTAAGTTGGGTAAACAGCTGGAGGTCTCAGAACCTGTAAGGACGAGAGACTCAGAAGAGACATGTATACAGTGCATTGCCACCTTGTGCATCCAATTCATTTCTCTCTCTGCACTGTTTTCTGTCATGAATTCTACCACCTTCCCAAACTATGGTTTAGCTGGTCCAAATGTCTTCTACCTGGACGATATGCTGGCAAGTCAGGCACAGCACAACATGTCTAAAATCAAATTAATGTAATACTTTTCTATCAAGACATTTCCCTTTCCTGATTTTCCCTATTTCTCTTCATGGAAACACTAACACTTATAGTCACTCAGGTTGAAACTTCAGTTACCTCTGATTCCATTCCACCTTCCTGGTCTAGGCAAGGTCCATTAAACATATCAGCAATTCCCCAGCAGTGTGACAAGGACACTTTAAGGCACAGATTACACATTCAGCAAGTGTTTGAATAAAATAAATGGATGTCTTTGCTTTTCAGTTTGCTGCGGTATTTGTGCAGGAAATGCTGTTTACTGATGGGGAAAGAGGAGAGGTAATAGAGAAATCGGTAAACCAGACATGGTTTTGCAACAAACCAGCACATCCAACACAGTTAGAAGCTTTTACTGGGAGGTTGGGAGGCTGGGTACTTCAGGTCTCCGTTGCTTTCTGATATCATCATGCCATCACCAGTCACTGTGATTGGAACTATAGGCATATTTGGAAATGAACCAGGAGGACATAAAAAGGGTGTTTTTTTTTCTTTTTTTTTAAAATGTTACTAGGGGCTTCCCTGGTGGTGCAGTGGTTGAGAGTCCGCCTGCCGATGCAGGCGACACAGGTTCGTGCCCCGGTCCGGGAAGATCCCACATGCCGCAGAGCGGCTGGGCCTGTGAGCCATGGCCGCTGAGCCTGTGCATCCAGAACCTGTGCTCCACAACGGGAGAGGCCACAGCAGTGAGAGGCCCGCATACGGCAAAAAAAAAAAAAAAAAAAAATTACTAGATATATTACTTGTCATAATTAGCTTCTTTTTTAAAAACAATTATTTAATTATTTATTTATTTTTGCTGTGTTTCTGTGCGAGGGCTTTCTCTAGGTGCGGCAAGCGGGGCCCACTCCTTATCGCGGTGCACGGGCCTTTCAGTATCGTGGCCTCTCTTGTTGCGGAACACAGGCTCCAGATGCGCAGGCTCAGTAGTTGTGGCTCACAGGCCCAGTTGCTCCACGGCATGTGGGATCCTCCCAGACCAGGGCTCGAATGCGTGTCCCCTGCATTGGCAGGCGGATTCTCAACCACTGTGCCACCACGGAAGCCCATATATTACTTGTCATAATTAGCTGCTTTTGGTGGATGAATCTCAAAGGTACTTGACTTGATGACCTCAGACCTTCCGTCCAGTGCTGAGGTCTTGCAAAATTTCTTAAGTTCTTGCTGGGTAATTTCTGCTTTCTCCAATAAAGCAGGAGACAAGTTCTAGGAGGAAGTCAAGTATGTTTCTAACAAGGCTCATCTTGTTCTCCTCTTTACATATATTATTAATGAAGAAATTTTGGAAGATTGGAGGAATAAGATGTATAGACATCTGAAATTTTATGAGAAAGAGCTTGTCAGATTTGGGAGTTTGGCAGTTTTGGACATGTTGAGAAAAATGGTGAGTGAAAGCTGTCTTCTTGAAAATAGTAAAAAGGGTTCTCCATTCCTACTGTCAAAACCTACTTATCAGGGACCCAGTTTGAGGGAGTCGCCATTCCTTCACACTGTTGCTCAATTTTCCCTCTATAGAAAACTCCCTTTAGTAAAAAGGAAATTAGAATCCAGAAGTGATATTTTGCCAGCAACATCTCTAATGACCTTTTCATCTCCCTGATGGACTCACTGTAGCTATGGAAATTCTAATTTCCTATCTTGGGTCAGCTTCAGAAATGTGCTTACTTATGTGCTTCAAATGGACTTATCAACTAACGAACCAAGAAATGATTTTTTTTTTTTTTGGCCGTGTTTAAATATTTCTTGCTCAAACTTTAAAGATCAGGGCATTTTAGGGTCAGATTTGCTCTCTAATTTTTTATGCAATGTATTCACTTCCCATTAAAATCTAATTTTTTTCTGTCTAGAAGGCGTTAGGCTTCTGATTTCTCATGGAAATTGTACTTTGCATGAGCATTACCTCACTCAAATGTATGTTCCCAGTGAACCTGTCATCAAGTGGACTTGAGGCCTTCATTTTTTCCTTTTGTAGCAAGATGCTTAACTGGTTACTTATGCAGGGCTTGTTAGTAAAATTAGGGGGGAATAAAAAATCATATGGCAGTTGTAGACCTTAGACCTGAGTACAACCATTCCAGCAACATCTGAAGCTGAGATTTTAGGGTAAGCCAAGTAGTTTCTTCAAAATCAAAATGAAAGCAGTTGGATTCCATTTATTCAACACTTGAGTCAAGTTCATGAACTCTACAGTTCCAAAGATAACTGTGCCATGGATTTTGCTCTCAGGGATGCTAAGGCATGCCCATGGTTTATCTATCCGTTCAACAAACACTTCCTAAGCATGTTTTGTCTCCTGAGGTAGTCTCTGGAGTTGCAATGGTACATGGCACGTATCCCTGCAAATGCTGAGTATAAGCCCTGGTATAAAGTAATAGGCTGTGAATGAGGAGCAGATAATGAGTAGTGGGTGTTCACAAGATACGGTACCTTCATGCACGTGCATGGGGATTAGCCTTCATGAAGAAGGCAGCATTTGCTATGGGCCTTGAATGATGGGCAGGAAATATAAGGATGCTAGGAAAGATTGTCCCCAATGGAGGAAACATGAAACATCCTAGCTGAGGACCCCTCAAACTCTAATGTTCTCTATTTACATGATTCCAAGTACAAGTGAACCAATATGGCTCCTGAGAATTGTGGAGAACTGAGATCAGTGGTGTAGGTTCTGCCCTCAGAAGAACCTCAGAGAAGATCAGCCCCCACGAGAGTCTAAGTCATAAGGTACCATGTCATGTTTGGCGATGTTTTCTCAACAAAATTTCTACCCACTCGCCAGCTAAATACTCATGGACTTATATTCTGTGTTCAGAGGCTTGAGAAAAACGCTGGAAGCCTTTTACAGAGAATTGGATAAAATGAAAGCTACTTTTAACTGCACATATTGTATAGGAAGCAGGTTAGTCTCCATTATCAGAAAGTTCTGAGAGAGAATCTGAAATGGGACACTTAACTCAGCAGCTGACAATGATATTTTTTGTTGATGTTTTCCATTTGCCTTCAATTCTGTTTTCAGCTGTCCTAATTTACTATCTAGGTACTTTAATCAACTAGGATACAAAGTAACCTGCAGTTCCCTAATTCAGATGCATCACTTTGTGCAGAGTTAAATTTGAATCAACATTGCCTCCCCAGCTAGACTGTCCCTTCCTTGAGGCCAATACATGTTATCTAATTTTTTTTTAATAGAACCATACCTACCTCTATGTAGGTAGGGAGAGCACAGATGTTGGCTGACATTGAGCAGAGGTAGCACAGATCTGAAGATTTTTCTCTAAAGGCTCAAATTTCAGAGAATAGGTTCAGAGAATAAATGCTCCCCCAAGGCTCAGACAAAAGAGGTAGTTTATGTATTTATTTTTCCTCTTATTTTCAGTTAGGCCAATGGGAATCTGCCAGGAGGAATTGACAAATCCTGCTTAGTCTTGCCCAGTGTCTCTTTTGAGGATCATGATTAATTTGTGTACTTGAGACAGTATAGAAATCAAGGATACATTAATCCTGCAATGAATGGATACCTTTCTTCTTATCCTTGGCCCTCCATACAAAATTACCACCACCTTGTTAAATTTGGAAGTTGATTGCTTTATTGTTTCATATTATAAAGAATCTAAATGGCATAACGTAATGCAGTTGAAATCTTTATATGCTTTAAAATGTATCTTGATCATTTTTCTTTTTCTTTTTTTTTTTTTTTTTTTAAAGTTAGCTATTTTTTTTTAATTTATTTATTTATTCTTGTCTGTGTTGGGTCTTCATTTCTGTGTGAGGGCTTTCTCTAGTTGTGGCAAGCGGAGGCCACTCTTCATCGCTGTGCGCAGGCCTCTCACTATTGCGGCCTCTCTAGTTGCGGAGCACAGGCTCCAGATGCGCAGGCTCAGCAGTTGTGGCTCACGGGCCCAGTCGCTCCGCGGCATGCGGGATCTTCCCATACCAGGGCTCAAACCCGTGTCCCCTGCATTAGCAGACAGACTCTCAACCACTGCGCCACCAGGGAAGCCCTCTTTTTCTTTTTTTAATTGAAGTGTAATTGACATACAATACTCATTTCAGGCATACCACATGGTGGTTTGACATTTATTTACATTAGGAAATGATTTCCAGGATAAGTCTAGTAAACATTGGTCACCACACAAAGTTACTTTAATATTGTTGACTGTATTTCCTATGCTGAACATTACTTCCATGCCTTATTTATTATATGACAGGAGTTTGCACCCCTTAATCATCTTCATGTATTTAGTCCAACCCTAACCCCCTTTCCCCTCTGGCAAACACCAGTTTGTTCTCTGTATCTGTGAATCAGTTCTGTTTTGTTGTGTTTATTCATTTGTTTTGTTTTTTAGATTCCACACATAAGTGAGATCATACCATGTTTGTCTTTATCTGTCTGACTTATTTAACATAGCATAATTCCCTCTAGATCCATCCATGTTGCTGCGAATGGCAAGATTTTATTCTTTTTTTGTTGTAGTTGAGTAATATTCCATTATGTGTGCATATGTGTGTGTGTGTGCGTGCGTGTGTGTGTGTGTATGTATCTCACACCTTCTTTTTCCATTCATCTATTGATGGGAACTTAGGCTGCTTCCATATCTTGGCTATTGTAAATAATGTTGTGATGAACATAGGGGTACATAGCTTTCTGAATTAGTGTTTTTGTTTTCTCTGGGAAAATACTCAGAAGTGGAATTGTTGGATCATATGATAGTTTTATTTTTAATTTTTTGAGGAACTTCCAAACCATTTTCCATAGTGGCTGTACCAATTTACATTCCCACCAACAGTGTATGAGGATTCCTTTTTCTCCATAGCCTCATCACACTTGTTATTTGTTGTCTTTTTGATAACAACCATTCTGACATGTGTGAGGTGATAACTCCTTATGGTTTTAATTTGCATTTTGTGGATAACTAGTGATATTGAGCATTTTTTCATGTGTCTGTGTTATCTTTTCATGTGTCTTTGGAAAAATGTTTATTCAGGTCTTCTGCCCTTTTTTAATTGGATTGTTTGTTTTACTGATATTAAATTGTATCAGTTCTTGTATATTTTGGATATTAACCCCTTACTGGGTATATCATTTGAAAATATTTTCTCCCATTCAGTAGGCTGTCTTTTCTTTTTATTGATAGTTTCCCTTGCTGTGCAAAGGCTTTTTAGTTTGATGTAGTCACATTTGTTTATTTTTGCTCTGTTTCCCTTGCCTGAGGAGACAGATCCAAAAAGATATTGCTAAGATTAATGACAAAGACTTTACTGCCTATGTTTTCTTCTAGGGGTTATGTGGTTTCAGGTCGCACATGTAAGTCTTTAATCTATTTTGAATTTATCTTTGTATATGGTGTGAGAAAGTAGTCTACTTTCTTTTGCCTGTATCTGTCCAGGTTTCCCTAACACCATTTATTGAAGAGGCTCTCTTTTCCCCATTTTATATTCTTGCTTCCTTTGTCATAGACTAATTGATAGTATAAGCATGGAGAACTTATTTCTTTTTCTTTTTTTCAGTATTTGTCATGAATTTATTTTTATGATAAAGGAAGTAAACTATGTCATATAGACTTAGCTCAAATTCTGACTGACTGGATGCCCATGCCCTCATACTGAATGTTCCTGTCAAAGATTTCATGACTTATGCAGAGGCAGATAAAAATTGCTAGTACATTTTAAAGTTTTCTCACTATAAAAGTTAAAATGAAAATGGTTTTCAAGCAGAGAGCTTATTTCTAAGCTCTCTATTCTCTTCCATTAATCAATGGGTCTATTTTTGTGCCAGTACCATACAGTTTTGATCACTATAAATTTGTAGTATAGTTTGAAGTCATGAAGTGTGATACCTCCAGCTTTGTTCTTCTTTCTCAAGTTTGCTTAGCTATTTGGAGTCTTATGTGTTTCCACACAAATTTTAGAAGCCTTTGTTCTAGCTATATGAAAAACACCATTGGTATTTTGACAGGGATTACATTGAATTTGTAGATTGCTTTGGGAGTATGGACATTTTAACAATATTAATTCTTCCAATCCATGAGCACAGTATATCTTTCCATTTATTTGTATTGTCCTCAGTTTCTTTCATCAATGTCATAGTTCTCAAAGAACAGGTCTTTCACTTCTTCGGTTAAATTTATTCCTAGACATTTAAATCTTTTTGATATAATTGAAAATGGGATTGTTTTCTTAATTTCACTTTTTTCTAGTTTGTTATTAATGTATAGAAATACAACAGATTTCTGTACATTAATTTTGTATATTGCAACTTTACTGAATTATTTCTAAGAGTTTTTTTCTTGTGGAATCTTTAGTGTTTTCTATATATAGTATCATGTCATCTGCAAATATGACAGTTTTACTTCTTCCTTTCCAATTTGGATGAATTTTATCTCTTTTTCTTCTCTAATTGCTATGGCTAGGACTTCCAATACTGTGTTGAATAAAAGTGGTGAGAGTGGGCATCCATGTCTTGTTGTTATCTTAGAGAAAAACTTTCAGCTTTTCTCCATTGAGTATGGTGTTACCTGTGGGTTTGTCATATATGACCTTTATTATATTAAGTCATGTTCCCTGTATACCCACTTTGTTGAGAATTTTTATTATAAATGGATGCTGGATTTTGTCTAATGCTTTTTTCTGTATCTATTGAGGTGTTCATACAATCTTTATCTTTCGTCTTGTTAATATGGTATATCACACTGATTGATTTGTGGATATTGAACCATCCTTGCATCTCTGGGATAAATCTCACTTGATCATGGTGTATGACCCTTTTAATGCTTTGTTTTATTTAGTTTGCTAGTATTTTGTTGACAGTTTTTCATCTGTATTCATCATGGCTATTGACCTGTAATTGTCTTTCTTCTTAGTGTCTTTGTCTGATTTTGGTATTAGGGCAATGCTGGCATTATAGAACAAACTTGGGAGTGTTCCTTTGCTTCAGTTTTTCAAAATAGTTTGGGGAGGATAAGTATTAATTCTTCTTTAAATGTTTGGTAGAATTCACTTGATTATTGGTAGTTTTTTGATTACTGATTTAATTTCACTACTAGTAATTTGTCTGTTCATGGGAGATTGTATGTTTCTAGGAATTTATCCATTTCTTCTAGTTTGTCTAATTTGTTGGCATATACTTGTCCATAGTAACCTCTTAAGATCCTGTATATTTCTGTAGTGTCAGTTGTAACTTCTCTTTTTTCATTTCTGATTTTATTGATTTAGACCCTCTCTCTATTTATCTTACTTGAGATTCATTAACCTTCCTATAGCTATTAACTAATTATTAGTTGTGTGAATTTCTTACCTGTTATCCTTTCAAATGTTTCTTTTTTCTTTCTTTTTTTTTTTTTTTTGCGGTACGCGGGCCTCTCACTGTTGTGGCCTCTCCCGTTGTGGAGCACAGGCTCCGGACGCGCAGGCCCAGCGGCCATGGCTCACGGGCCCAGCCGCTCCATGGCATGTGGGATCTTCCCGGACCGGGGCATGAACCCATGTCCCCTGCATCGGCAGGCGGACTCTCAACCACTGCGCCACCAGGGAAGCCCCTCAAATGTTTCTTGCATTTAATTTTCTTTCTCCTTTTCCGTTTATACGTAAATAGATGTTGGATCTTCTTACTATGTGCCCCATGTCTCTTAGCCACATTATCATATTTTACATTTGTCTGTTTATATGTGCTACCTTCTAGAAAGTTTCAAGATAAACATTTTAGTAAATTAACTTCATTTTTGTCTATGTCTGTGTTATACATTGAGTATTTTGTTTTATTTTATTTTTTTGCTGTACGCTGGCCTCTCACTGCTGTGGCCTCTCCCGTTGCGGAGCACAGGCTCCAGACGTGCAGGCCCAGTGGCCATGGCTCACAGGCCCAGCCGCTCCGTGGCATGTGGGATCTTCCCGGACCGGGGCATGAACCCATGTCCCCTGTATCGGCAGGTGGACTCTCAACCACTGCGCCACCAGGGAAGCCCTGAATATTTTATATAAGCTATTATAGTTTCTGTTTCTAAAGAAGTTTTTGTTTTATTTTTCAAGATAAGCCCTTCCATTTTTAGTAATCTCTTTTGTTCAAGTCATAAAT
Source organism: Mesoplodon densirostris (assembly GCF_025265405.1). Taxonomy (NCBI): domain Eukaryota; kingdom Metazoa; phylum Chordata; class Mammalia; order Artiodactyla; family Ziphiidae; genus Mesoplodon; species Mesoplodon densirostris. The sequence goes on from NC_082672.1 coordinate 87,283,103, forward strand.
AAACCCCACATTTTTATGCTTTAAGTATTAAGCATATTTATGTTATATTTTAAAACAGATTGTGCTAGTACATGAGGTCTTTATGGGTCTCAGTAATCTTGTAATGGGCTGAATCGTGTCCCCTCCCCGCAAAATTCATGTGCTTCCTGGAAACTCAGAATGTGATCTTATTTGGAAATAAGGTCTTTGCAGATGTAATTACTTGAGAGGAAGTCATCCTGGGGTAGGGTGGACTCTAAATACAATGTGACTGGTGTCCTTATTAGAACAGAAGAGACACAGAGACACATGCAAAGAGAGAAGAATATGTGAAGACAGACACACATGATGCATCTACAAGACAAGGAAAGCTAAGGATTTCTAGCAATCACCAGAAGCTAGAAGAGAGTCATGGAACAGACCCTCCCCAACAGCCTGGAGAGAGACATGACCCTACAGACTCCATGATTCAGACTTGTAGCCTCCAGAACTGTGAAAGAAAAAATTACTGTTATTTTAAGCTGCCAAGTTTGTGATACTTTGTTACAGAAGCCCTAGGAACCGAACACAAATCTCACGTGTAAAATGGATAGTATCAACCCACTCAAAGATGTAGTGTGAGCCTTGAATGAGATCGTGTATATAAAGTACTTTGCCTTGTCTAGTCCAGAATAAGCGCTCACTAAATGATATCTTTTAGGATTGGATTTTCGAACAGCACTTCTCTGTGCCGGTCTTGGATCTTTTTCTTTAGCACGCACACACGCATACATATACAAAGCACACACATCCAATATCTGCATATACAGATCATATGTATTCACATAGGGCTGATTCTAATTCTCTTATTCACTCAGACCTCATTCCAGTCTTCCCATATGATCCCAGCTATGAACCTCTTAAGGGTTTCCCATATTTTTTAAAACTGCATACATCTGGGCTTCCCTGGTGGCGCAGTGGTTGAGAGTCTGCCTGCCGATGCAGGGGCACGGGTTTGTGCCCCGGTCTGGGAAGATCCCACATGCCGCAGAGTGGCTGGGCCCGTGAGCCATGGCCGCTGAGCTTGTGCTTCCGGAGCCTGTGCTCTGCAACGGGAGAGGCCGCAACGGTGAGAGGCCCGCGTACCGCAAAAAACACCCCAAAAAACTGCATACATCTGAGAGTTTCTCCATTTCAAATCAGATTTCATAGAATGGAACATCAAATATCTTCCTTCAAATAAGAGAAAGAGTACACTTTTCATATTAAAGATCGAAAAATAGTGAGTTGTGCTAGAGGGAAAAACATTCATCAGTAGTTTGTGCCTTCTCAGTTATTTTTCATTAGTTAGAAAGATCTTGCACAAACCCTTTTTTTTTCTCAAAAAAAAAAAAGTACAGTGGTTTACATTGTGGTACTGCTCACTTAGGACCAGGCTGAAAGCAGCAATCTCACTTCATGTCAGGCGTTTAACCAGTAGTTTAGCTTGGCCAGTTGAGGCAAAACCTTGAAGTGAGGGGTAGAATACTATGAGAAATTTTATATTTAATCTTCTGAGTCCCAAGATATTAAAGTTTCTGTGAATTAGAGTTAAAGTGTGAAATTCTAACATGAATAAAGAGAAGGAATGGACATTTGGATCAAGTGATGTTATTTTTAGAAAGTCACTTTTGTCTTCCTGTTGTTTCCTTGTGGCTTTTAATGGGTAAAGCAATGACAAAAACGTATGCTGTCCTGGGATGCAACACTTCTACATGTCCCACCTCTTCAAATATGTTTTGATGCCTTGAAGATAATCTTAGGTGTAGTGTAAGAATAAAGAAAGAATAACGGGCTTCCCTCGTGGCGCAGTGGTTGCGAGTCCGCCTGCCGATGCAGGGGGCGCGGGTTTGTGCCCCGGTCCGGGAAGATGCCACATGCCGCGGAGCAGCTGGGCACGTAAGCCATGGCCACTGAGCCCACGTGTCCGGAGCCTGTGCTCTGCAATGGGAGAGGCCACAACAGTGAGAGGCCCACGTACCGCAAAAAAAAAAAAAAAAAAAAAAAAAAAGAATAAAGTCATGGGTTGGGTAATATTGTCTTAATTTAAAGACAGATTGTTTAACTCTAGACTGACATCAAATAGGGAAAGGACTAGAACCATCTCTTAAATGATGTATTCTATATAAAGAGAAGATTCTTTTCCTTTCCTTTAAGGGCTCAATTCATGATGTGATCATATAGTGTAGCTATGTACTATAGTTCAATTTACACAGTGATATCACTTTATGTAATGAGGTTAATCAAGAAAAAATGCTTCAATCATACTTCAGAGAATCAGATCAACTAATATTCATGAAGAATCTTTCAAAAGATAGTGGCAGAAAAGACTCTTTACTTGTAAATGTATGAGATTCTTGGAAATTCATTCATTCATTCATGAGTTTATTAAAAATATTCATATGCTTATTCAGAAATATTTATTTCATATTGATAACAGAACTGATACTAGGTGCAGGAATACAGTTTAGAGAAGAGATAATATATAAATTAAGTAAGTAAAATATACAGTGTGTTACCTCATGATGAGTAATTTGGCGGAAAATAAATTTGAGGAGGAAGATGGAGAGTTAAGTAGTGTGTTGAGATTTTTGGAAGGATGGTCAGGGAAGGCCTGAGGAGGTACCAAGAGAGCAAACACCTGAAGGAGGGGAGGACATATGAAGTACAGTTGAGGAGGAATTGGGATTTGCAAGTGTGAATTACTGGGAGAAGCCTGTGTTAGAGATAACTGACATAAATATGTTTAGATAAACTTATTTAGAGTATTCTCTGTTTTTAAGGATCATATTTATTTACAGAAGATCCTGGAACAATATAAAATTTTCAGTTTATCCTGAAGCCCTCTCTCTAACAGCATCTGTTCTAGAACTGGTTCTAATAATTTAATTGAGGGCTTTTACCACAGGCCATGTAGATGTATGGGCTTGTGTTGATCGTGTATGCTTGTGTTGTGGCTTGAGTTGTAGTCTGGATTTTACAGTCTTGAAAACACTGTGCAGTGCTCTGGTCCATTCAAAATGTGAGGAACCTTAAGTAAGGAACATTATTATACCTGGATATTTCAGGCTCTCCATGTACAAAGTTAAAAGATTAGGCTTTAAAAAGGAAACTTTAGGTTCTCACATTCCATGATTATATGACATTTGCCTTCATTCCTAGGTGGAACAGTTTAAATTGTGAACATACTGCCAGGAGATTTCCCATAAGAATTTTCTTTGCTCTTGTTAGAAATGGTTCTTCTTCATGTACTCTACTCAGAGGACTTCTCTCATTGAGAAAACTGATTTACAAATTTGACTCTGGACCGAGGGAAACAAGGATGCTGAAATGACCTTAGAATATTTCATAAGGTGCTCATGAGATTTTTCTGCCTTGTTGTTGACAACATTTAAAGCAGAATTATTGCAAACTTAACTTATTTTTGGAACCTAGACATTAATTTTAGAGGGGTTTTAGACTTTGAGGTCTTGAAAATAAGTATTATCTTCTAGTTGATTTTAGTTTTTATCATCTAATGATGACTGTTGGAGCAGTCATCATTTTGTCAACTCCTTAAATTTCATTTGAAGACTGTACTCTTTGTGCTCTATTTCTCCTTTACCTCATCACTTTTCAAGTCTGTTTCTCTGTCATTCAAAAGTAAGGATATATACACTTGTTTAGCTTCAAAAGTATAGTTTGTTTTATTAGTCTCTGGTTATTGCTTCTCTTTGAAGTGTTATCATTGATAACTCAATTGAATGGTGGGATTCTTCTCTCTCAAAAAAATAGTACATATCGCTGATTGAATCAGGTGAAGCAAAGTTTAGAAAAACATAAGTGACTCACTTCGTATTGTGGTGGCTAGCCACATGATTTAAAGCCTCTCAGGAAGTTTATAGCCCAGGAAGGGTTGAGAACAAAAAAGATTAGTGAAAGCAAAAAGCTCATTTAACAGGTTGGCACATAGTGAATTCTCAGTAAGTACTAGCTGAATGAAATAACAGACTATGTACATTTAAAAAATCTGCTCTCTGATAAAAAGTGTCAAGGTGAACTTTAAAAAATTCTATATATATATTCTATATATATATTGCTTGTGACTCTATTGAATACATTTTTGTAGAGGAGTGTGATTGTAATTTATTCGAATCTTGGTGTTTATTTGTGGTGGTACCCCCAGGAACGTGTTTTCTCCATAATAAACTCCTGAGAAGTGAAAAAAGTCAGGTGGACTCATTTTACTCAAAACCAGGCAAATTGAGATGGAGAGGTGGAGACACTTCAGGTTTAAAGGCTATAAACCCATCTCTTTGTTTGGATTTTGCAACCGGAATAGACTTGAAACAAGAGGATAAGAGCATTGTAGAATCACTGTGTTGTGATCCGTACTCTTGAGGAGAAACAGAAGAAGTCCTTAAGAAGAGAAACTTCTGAGATGGAAAGGCACCATGAGATGATGATAATGATAATGACCATGATAGGACCTAGTATTTGCTAACTGCTTATTTGTTATGTGCCAGACATTAGATTAAGCACTCTCTCTAGGTTATTTCATTTAACCTTCACAACAAATTTGTTAGGAAGTTACCATTACTGTTCTCTTTTCAATGAATTTTAGAAATATAAAAAGCTTTCCCCATGGTCATATAGCAAGAAAGTGGTAGAGCTTAGATTACAAAACATATAGTGTGATTACAGAACCTACATGCCTATCTACTACGTTACAGTGAAATTTGTGATATAGGGAAGAGTCCAAGAAAACTAAAAAAAAAAAAAAAAAAGCAAGAGTGGAATTAATTTATATGAATTAACACTTGCAATGGAGGTAATAAAGGCAAAATTGATAATGTTAAAAATCTGAATCAGTGATGCGGAGACTCCTTGAAACTATTACCACAAAACAAAAAGATAAAATATTAAGGGACATGATGTAGATGCAGAGGACAGAGAATGGAAATCCAGCCTGAGAATTATATGTACTTCTGAGGAAGTAGTCATGTTTGGGCGAGAGAGAGAGAGAGAGAGAGAGAGAGAGAGAGAGAGAGAGCATCACGAAAGATTTGCTTGAAGCAGATGCTTTTTTTTTTTTAAGTGTAAAAGCCCTAGAGATGCAAATCAAAAGGGCTTGCTGAATTCCAGGGGCGGGGGTCATGGGGAGAAACAATGGAGGTAGACCTATCCCAGCCTTGTAACATTTTGAGTTGACAAAGATTAAAAGAAAAAAAAAAAAAGCTTCTACAGGCATCTTGATGTAAAACTCAGGCTGACATCAAAATTCACCACTCCAACAGTAAATATGAGAACTGTGTAACAATCTACAGAGTCATTCATGTGTGAAGGCAACAAAGAAACATTGTCAGATACTCATAGGCTCCAGAAATACACTAACTACACCCTCTTGAAAAGGTATTCGAAGACATACATTAACTAATCAATATAAGATTTTAAAAGGGGTGAAGTCATGAAGTTAATGAATAGGCATTTTTTTCTCCCTTTTAGAAATCTATTCAAAGGAAATAAATCAACGCAGAAAATAATGTACGTGAAAATATGTTCTACACTATATTATATGTTATAGTCAAAAACTGGAAATAATCAAAGGTTTCCTATTAGAAGACCATGAGATGTCATTCAGTCATTAAAATGATCAATAAAAAGGAATTAAATGATGTAGAAAAATCGTTTCACTGTTTTCGTTTTGTGTGATCTCAGTTATGTAAGACAAATGCATTGAGCATTTTTCGGAGCAAAATAGTTTATTTTATTTATGCCTCAGGAGAGAGGAGGATAGATATTTGTCTGGTTTGTCATATATTTTCCATTCTTTACATACAAACATTTTGCAATAAACATATAAGAATTTGGCAACAATGGAAAAATAGTAGGGACTGAAACCTTCAAACTTAATTTGGGGTTAATTTTAGGCAACCAGACATCTGTAGATTGTCCAGGATGGTCATAGCATTGAAACTGCTTGGATCATCCTGTAAAAGTATAAGTACTATAGGGGTGCCACAGGCCACAGGTCACATACCTGAGTGGTCTTGGGAGCCAAGTTAGCTTTGGCCACTAAGCTTGGAAGAAAATGTTCTTCTTTTGGAATATTTGCTATTCTCCCATTCCGTGCTTCATCTTTTTCTTTTTCTAACTGAATTGGAACTTTCTCTGTAGTTTCTTTCAACTTTGCAATTTCTTCAAACCATTTGGATGCTAACATCTCAAATAACAGGAGGATCCCCAATAGTTAACTTCAGAGTAACTTTCTCAAAGGTAATTTCTCCGAAGTCATCAGAACTGCTCTCCTTGCAGCAGAAATCTTTCCTTTCAGTGATATTTACACAACATAAAATTTACTGTTTTATGCAGAAGTATTTTTCAAATGGACCAGTTTTTATTCCTTTTCCTAAAATACTTATATAAAGAATTTATCATTTCAATAGAGTATGCCAGCATATCTGCTTTCCCCAGAAATGCTGAAAAGCATTTGTTAAAACGATGAATTGTCATTCCAATCCCAAAGATTTGTAAAACATAATGACTGAGTGGAGGTCTGCAGCGTTGCTTAGTCCTTTATGCAGATTATAGTGCCTCAAAGCTATATATGATTAAGCATAGCAAATTCTGGAATAAAAAGCAAACTGTAGTTTCTGAACCTTTTTTCAATAATAGCTCAGTTTCTTATATTTCTGTGAACTCTTTCTCTATATTTCTTCCCTCATCCTATCTTTGCCATGAATAGCTTTTTCTCCTTTTTATGTGTCTTGAAGTCTAGTTTTGTACTTCATGGGTAAATGTTAATTTTCTCCTCTGTTGTATTTCTCTTGACCTCACATCATTGTTCCTTCCCTCCCCAGCCCAGTAATTCCAAGTACAAGCAGCATAACAGAAACACTGTTACCTGATGCTTTTAATAAAGCCCACCTTCAAACAATTCCGAGGCAATTTATTTATGGTGTGATGTAATTTGTTTATACATATGACATGTTAAGACAAAACAAAAAGCAAGATTGAAGCCACACATAAAGGTCTTTTTGAGAGACTAGAAGCATTTATTTTTAAGTGCTTGTTTTATTGTCCATGAAAGTAATAAATTGATACCAGTTGTTTTTGGAGTTTTTTCAGACCCAAATCCTAAATATTATTACCAGTTGTAGAAGTCCTGTGATCTGTATAACCCTGAGACTTGAAATGAATATTGAAGCTATTTGCTTTTAGGAGGCAGAATAGTATAGGAGACAAATTCATGGGCTCAGGAGCCAAATTGCTTGGCTTTGAATCAATCTCTTCTCTGCCACTTTCTAGCTGCCTGAATTTGAACCAGTTATTTACTATTCTTTTTGTTTTCTAAGTTAATAAAATGAAGATAATAATAGTATACACTTCATGGTTAATTAATGTAAAGTATTGAAGACTTCTTGTTACTTGCTAAGTTATATGTGTTCAGTATTATTAATTTCCAAGTTATTATTTTTAAAATTAGGGTTTTTCTAGAGTGCCTGTCATCCTATATACAGATGCATAGAATGGTTTACCTAGAGGACTACTCTTCTTTCTTTCATAAGGATGATATTAAAAATTAAACCACCTACCCCAAACATATATCTATTTAATAATTTCTACACTGTCTAAGTTTCATTTTCCTATTTTGATTACATAGTACCTTAGCTGGAAGTATCTGGAAACTCTTAACGAATAAGTCTTTTGTTACTAAAGTATTTTTTAAATTTAAGAGAGTTATTTAATCTACTTAAGGATAGAGACTATTTTCACCTGCAAGAACTAGCAAAGTGAAATAAGTAAGAGAGAAAGAGAAATTTGGAAAGGGATGGAGGTGGGTCTTAACAGAAAACAGAGATGACAAACTCTCCATCAGTACTTCCTTCTTTGTTCATCCAACCAGTGCTTTTTAAAATGTTGCTTAGGAAATGAGTTGCAAACACTACTTCCTGTCCTGTCCTCAAGGTGTCATTGTGGTAAAATGTTGCTGTGGCATCTAGCACATTCTATCAGACATAAGTCTTGCTAAAGATAGAATTAAAGATAGAATTCTTGGTTCAATCCAGAGAGGAGTTCTTCAGATTAGGACTTTATGAAGTCTACAAAAGAAGTTGCTGAGAAAGATAAACCCCAAATTCTGCACTGGGAATGATATAAACTTTAATAGTGCCATCGCAATAGCTAATACTTTATTTTGTGATAAATGTGATTGTTGTGTGCTAACAACAATTCTCTAAGTTTATTCATTTTACAACTATCAAATTGAAACTTAGAAAGGAGAAGGAATTTGTTTGGGGTCAGGTGGCCTGTCCAAGTCCTCAGAGAGGTCTACCTGACACCATATCTAAAGTACATCCCAATCAGGCCCGTCCCTCTATGACACTTTGCCTTGTTCTGTATTCTCCATTTGAAATTCTCATTTATTTATTCATTTGCTTATTTACTTTCGTCTCTCTGATATGATCCTGTACATCACAAAAGAGCAGGGCAGTGCCTGGTACCCAAAAGATGACATTTTATTAAATGAATAAACTTTTTTTTTTTTTTTTTTTTGCGGTACGCGGGCCTCTCACCGTTGTGGCCTCTCCCATTGCGGAGCACAGGCTCTGGACGCGCAGGCTCAGCGGCCATGGCTCACGGGCCTAGCCACTCCGCGGCATGTGGGATCTTCCCGGACCGGGGCGCGAACCCGTGTCCCTTGCATCAGCAGGCGGACTCTCAACCACTGTGCCACCAGGGAAGCCCTTAAATGGATGAACATTTAATACTACTTCATAAAATCCTTAAAATAATCCTATATAATAATTATTACTTTAGTATTATTTTCTTCGTACAAATAGGAACACTGAAACAGGTGGGTGAAAACAGAAGATCCAAAGACACCCTATAAACTTTGGATTCAAAGCTAGATTTATTTTTACCCAAAGCTCATTCACTATCCTGTATCCACACTAACAGCTTCTTCCCAGAAACACCCTTGAAGCTAAGCTGATAAAATACAATACTAGCAAGTAAGGAGGATCAAACCAAAAAGTTAAGAATCAGTTAAAACGTGGAGAGAGCAGAAAGGAACAAGATACTTTTTAAAAAAGTGTCATTTCTGTTTGGGTGTCAGATTAGTCTTGCTGCTTTGCACCTGTCAAAACCAGTGATTGACACCATCTTCTTGTGGCTTATGATCCTTGCTTCAGAAATAGAGTATATTCATAGAAAATCGGAGATATAGTAAGACCAATAGGTCAGGAGATGACTCCTATGGGATGATAGCTGTTTACTCACAGTTCCCAAGAGGAGTAGGTGTGCTATCCCAGTGGGACCCACGCAGGGAAGTACTAGGCTGACTACAAGGCAGCAGCAGGGAGAGAAACTGTGGGCAAGTATCTTTACTGTGGTTTCTTTGGGAAGAATGGGCAAGGCACAGTAAGCAGGCTTAGGGTTGGCTAGTCTGACCAATTCCAGCAGGCTCTGCTATATAGGGGCTGTCCTAGGTGTCTGGTACCTGACCCTGGTGATTAGGGAAGATGGATAATGGCCCACAGTGCAAAAACCCAATAAAAGAGATGGTGTAAGTGTGAGCTCTGGATTGGTTTGTATTCGAAAAGCACACTCATGGGCGAGTTGTTTACTATCTCTAGGAATTGGCCAACCCTGGATGGGACAGTCCCTCTAGGGTCAGTAACGTCCCAAATGTCAAAGCATCAGAATACAGAAAATAGAAAGATATGGTTAAAACATTCCTCAGCTGTGCTTCTGAGCTCCTGATTATAGAAAAAGCACTAAAACCACATTTTTCATCCACTTGGGTTACAAGTAGTCCCTTGAAACAAATAACAGATTTATATTCAACTGTCTGGTTTTTACACAGTTCATAAAATCTGCGTTTTATGTTGAATAGAAGAAAGGCGAAAATGTGTGGTATGTTTTCCATGTTACCTTTTTGTAAACTCTAACTTCTTGACCTTTATTTTCTAAGAGAAGAAAAAATCATTTACTATAACAGGGTGGTCCTCAACTGGGGGCAGTTTTGTTCCCTGAGGGGGCATTTGGCAAAGCCTGGAGACATTTCTGGTTCTCACAACTGAAGAGGATGCTAGTGGCGTCAAGGGTGCTACTAAACATCCTACAATGCACAGAATAACCCCTGCAACAAATAATTATCTGACTCAAAATGTCAGTGGTGCTGAGGTCGAGAAACCCGGAGTGATTCTCAATTCACCTATTTTCTCACCTTCTTCTTCACTTGTTTCTATAGGGATTTGGTGGTTCTCTCTGTTATGACATTAGACAATAAAGCATAAGCTTGACAATGAATCCAGATTCTGATTTTTCCCCTTACTATTCACATTCTTCCTGCTCCTTCCCCAATTTTGGAAATAGAATTCACTCTATGTAATTTCAATACTTGTATTTAAAACTCAGATGACTATTTTCAAGTCTGTGTTATAATTGCTCAATTACATTAACATCTGTTATATACTTTTTGAAAAAGAATGAGAAAAAGTAGATGACAAAGGTCAGTATATGGAAATAACTTACCTATTCAATATTCAGTGAATAAATCTTTTCTGAGTGAGAACTTAGTTTGATAAACCTACAGTACTGAGTGGTGCAGGTGTTACTTAGTTTACCTGAAGCTTTCTTTTCAATACTATCCAGCCTGGATTAAACGGTGACACCTTTAGTGTGGTTCTCTAGTTTCTTTTTATAGGACATGCAGATAGAGTTTAGGAAGTAAAACACAGAGATCACTGAAAACAAGAAAAAAAATCATATCAAAGGGGAAGGGGAACAGTTGAAAGAGGAAGGAATCTAGGATTTGGAAACTCCAGCAAAACAAAATGTCATCTAGAAATTCCTACGTCTTCCAGATGACACCCGTGAGCGTAGAGATCCTGCTGCCCAGCAGGCTATGACAATGGCCCAAAGTTTTTCAACCTAGTACACTGAAGAATTGTTTACTTCTTTTGAGCCTGAAGCTCTAAATTTACAAAGCAAGGCAATGCTAAAATTACATACGTGTGTGTTTCTATGTGTGTAATTTTATAGTATGAAATATTTTTTAAAAGTTGTGTAAACTTGGGTAACTCACTTGAACATTTTAGTTCTCCCATTTATAAAATAATGTAAATCTTCACGTATTTGAATAGTTTTATAACTGAATTATATGGATACCCATGGGGATATGTTCCACATATGAATTCACTGTGATGGAAAACACAGGATCATATTTATTTTAAAAAAAAAAGAAAGCAGTGGTTTTTACACCTGGAGGACTTTCTCAAACACAGACTGCTCGGTTCCACCCCCAGTGTTTCTGATTCAATAAGTCTGGGGTGGGGCCTGAGAATCTGCATTTGTAACAAGATGTTGCCGAAACTGCTGGTGCAGGACCCCACTTGGATCTGTAAATGTAGTGATTCCCCATCCACGATGTTATTTACACTTCACCACAGCCCTGACCCATAGGTATTATTATTCTCATCTTACACTGTTAGACACTGAAGCTCAGAGAATTAAAGAGGTTAGCTAAGCTCACCCATATGATATGACAAGAAAGAACAAAATGGAGTTCTGTCTTGGTACCAGTTTTCTGGAATCCTTTCTTTCCTGTTTGGTATTATCCTACTACTGTATTTTTTTTTTTAAGAAGATGTTGGGGTAGGAGTTTATTCATTTATTTTTGCTGTGCTGGGTCTTCGTTTCTGTGTGAGGGCTTTCTCTAGTTGTGGCAAGTGGGGACCCCTCTTCATTGCGGTGCGTGGGCCTCTCACTATTGTGGCCTCTCTTGTTGCGGAACACAGGCTCCAGATGTGCAGGCTCAGTAGTTGTGGCTCACGGGCCCAGTTGCTCCAGGGCATGTGGGATCCTCCCAGACCAGGGCTCGAACCCATGTCCCCTGCATCAGCAGGTGGATTCTCAACCACTGCGCCACCAGGGAAGCCCTCCTACTACTGCATTTGATCGTGCTTTCCTTCTGAAGGAGGAGCTCTGGTCTACATAGCATTTCTTCCATTATTTACTGCAGGTGCTATATTTATGTCTGAGCCAGGCGTTTTCATTCTCCCTTCATGAATGAAACACTGTCTATGAGTTGAAAAAGTCTTAAGTATATAATAAAGGACAGAATCCAAGTTTCAGAGAGGGTGTGGATAACATTTTTAATACTTATTTTAGACACAGTGGTATTTGGCCTGGTGTCACCTGCTCAGTTGTTACGGCACTCTCTTTCTTACCAGCTACGGACTTGAATTTCAGAGGCTGAAGCGAAAGAATGGAAAGGATGGAAGTGAATTAATACTTATTTAATGTTAACTAAATAACTTCAGCTGGACACTTTATTAAATCCACTATTTCACTTGCTTTCAATAAGGAGGGTGGAGGGAAATCAGGAGACTATAGTAAGGTACAGCTATGCAGGCAAAGTTATTCTTCATGAAGAATGAACTCCTTAATGAACTAAGAAGAATTTTAGAATGCTTAATATGCTAATATATTACAATTCAGATTCAAATTAAGTAGCAATGAACCATGCTTTCTGCAATATCACCTAGAGAGGCAAAATTATACCTGTTTTCAGAGTTTGGGAGCTCTGTACTTTCCAAGTCTATAGTTTTAAAGTTTTAAAAATCTCCAGGCACTGTGCCTACTTGTGTTCTGGTTATTTCATTTTTTTCCCGTTTTCCCTCTTTCACTGCTTGAGTCCAACGAAAACGGTTCCCTTTCAACACACGGTTCTTCTCACTATTTAAGATGGAAATAAGGCTAGAAAGGCATTTTCTCATGCTATTTCTAGGACACCTCAAATTCAGCTTTGCCTTTAGGCCAATTTCTATGGAAAACCCAACCAAAATCTTCTGGAAAACCTAACCAGTGTCTTCAGCACAAGAAGTTTAAATTCTGTGTCCCATTTACCAACTTCTCCAGTGAATAAAAAATTGGTTGGACTGTATTGCCATTACAGGACTATCGTAGCAGTAAATTTTATGGAATAACTTAACCATAATTGCAAAGAAAAACCCACATAGCAATAAAGCAATTTTAAAGAGTATTTCTCATTTAGACCAAGTTTTCTATTCTCGGAAAATGGTCATCTTAAACCCAAGAAGGGTCAGCATGTAAGAGGAAAACAACAGACTGCTGATGTGTTCCTTTAAAAACACTCTCTTCCCATGAGTGCTTGGATTTTAGGCTGTAAAATGGCATCCTCAAGTTTTATGAGAACAGAAATCTCTCCAGGGTAATGAAGGTATAGCATGTTTTCTCACTCGAAGGATCTTCCTGGAGTATAAAAGTATGATTGTTCTTTCTATGCAAGGTCTCTGTTTGTCTTGCAAAGGCTTGTAGTTTGGACAAAGACACTGAAAGCACAGGGCTCACTATGAAAGCTGGAACTTTAGTCTCCAAATGGATTAATTTATTCTCCGTTTGGTCTGATGGGGCAACAAGTGTGTTGGTTTCTTTTTCTTTCATCATTTTTTGTCCAAATCTCATGATTAGTTGCTTTAAAAAAAATCACCTTTTCTATGCCCATGACAATTTTTCCTCTTTACTCTTCTGATAACTTTTCATTAAACACCTCCTTTGTGTATAGTTCACATTATTACATTTTTTCATCATCATCATACTGAAGCTTAAAGTTGAAATTTCCTTGTCTCCATTAACTTTAACATAAATCCAGATTTTCTTTTTTTAAATAAATATATTTTATTTATTTATTGGCTGCATTGGGTCTTCGTTGCTGCACGTGGGCTTTCTCTAGTTGCCGCAAGCAGGGGCTACTCTTCATTGCGGTGCACGGGCTTCTCATTGTGGTGGCTTCTCTTGCTGCAGAGCACGGGCTCTAGGCACACAGGCTCTAAGCACATGGGCTTCAGTAGTTGTGGTGCACGGGCTTAGTTGCTCCGTGGCATGTGGGATTTTCTCGGACCAGGGATAGAACCCGTGTCCCCTTCATTGGCAGGCAATTCTTAACCACTGCACCCCGAGGGAAGTCCCAGATTTTCTTCTTGATGCAATAGTCTTTTGTTGATTTAACTTGACAATTCATCATCTATTTAAAGTTTTTACATCCATTAAAAAAAATGTCTGCCTTTTAATAAGTTGTACCACAGAGCTATGGTAGAGATGTAGAGGTGAGTATATCTGCTCCAGCAACACAAAAAATAAAACTAGACAGCAGGCTTCCCCATATACCCTTCTGGTGCTTTGTAATCATTACCTGGGCTTGTGCAAGACTAAAGCAAAGGTTCCTCTTGAGTGCTCTAGTGTTGGGACCTGTGCTCTTTGTCTCAATCTCCAACCTTCTCCTGGCATTGAGGCCCGTGGGGTGGAAAAGGGGAGAGCACAGTGTAGCTTGGTGGTTAAGGGCATAGGTTGTAGTGCCGGGCAAACCATTGGTTCAAATCCATGTTCTTTTGCTCCTTAGGTATGTGACTCTTGACTACTTATTTACCCCTGGTTGTCTTATTTTTACAAGTGGCATTATACAATTTCCTACTCAAAGTATTCTTTGGATTATTAAGCAAGAAAATATGGGTAAAACATCAGGAATAATGCCTGTCTTAGAGAAAGCACTCCATATAGAGCAGCCCTCGGTCATGTATAAGTTACCTGGTTCAATGGCAGTATTGTTTTAATTTATATTATTGACATCTGTTGTGGTCAGAATCATTCTAGAGCTGCCCTCCTTCTCCCTTTCTAAATTCATCTCTCCAGGCTTCTGATGTACTTCTTCCATGACTTAATATGACAAGGAACTAATTTGATGATGGCTGTGGAGGAAGGCAGATTCTAAGTTCTTCCAGAATACATGGGTCTTCTGCAGAATTGATCCCTACTTATTTTTTTGTTTTTTAATAAATTTATTTTATTTATTTTTGGCTGCGTTGGGTCTTCGTTGCTGTGCGCGGGCTTTCTCTAGTTGCGGTGAGCGGGGGCTACTCTTTGTTGCAGTGCATGGGCTTCTCATTGCGGTGGCTTCTTCTCTTGTTGTGGAGCACGGGCTCTAGGTATGTGGGCTTCAGTAGTTGTGGCACGCAGGCTCAGTAGTTGTGGCTCACGGTCTCTAGAGCACAGGCTCCATAGTTGTGGTGCACGGATTTAGTTGCTCCGTGGCATGTGGGATCTTCCCACACCAGTGGTCGAACCTGTGTCCCCTGCATTGGCAGGTGGATTCTTAACCACTGCATCACCAGGAACGCCCCCCCCCTACTTAGTTTTAAAGGGATACTAAAGGGAAAGCTGGGTTTGACAACTAAGTATGAGAATTTTAGAAGGTGAATTAGCTGTAGTGCCTGAATACTGGAATGTAAATGACATTACTTATCCTCGCACTGGTTAGGATACATGTATATAGAAATCGTTGGGCAGTTCTCCCAATTGGTTGACCCAGCTACTCTTTGAGCAGAGGGCTGCACTTTGTCCAATTGAGGGAAACTTAATTTACAGGTCATGAGAAAATTTCAGGGCACAAAGATATTAACGACCTTTGCCATTATCCTGAGCCAATGTCCCATAAATTTCTGGACAGTGAGTGAGGGGGAATAAAGGGCAGACTGGTGACTGGAAAAGTAGAGAGAAGTTCTTTCCTGGTTCTCTTCAAACCTCTCTGGGTCTTAGGGTTCCATCTCCTTTACAAGCCTGTTCTGGTCCTTGTACCTCAGACACTGGGGTTTCCAGGGTTCCTTCCTCACACCAGTGCTGTTCTCACTGCACACACTGGAGTGATCTCATCTATGCTTGGGATCTTTTAATCAGTTTATTTATTTAATTTTAAAATTTATTTTTATTTATTTTTATTTTTATACAATTTTAAAGGTCACTTTTCAGTTATTAGAAAATTTAGGCTGTATTCCCTGTGTTGTACAATACATGCTTGAGCCTATCTTAACACCCAATAGTTTGTACCTCTCCCTCCCCTATATTGTCCCCACCTCTGTACTGTTAATCACTAGTTTGTTCTCTATATCTGTGAGTCTGCTTCTTTTTTGTTATATTCACTAGTTTGTCGTATTTTTTAGATTCCACATATAAGTGATATCATACACAATTTGTCTTTCTCTGTCTGACTTACTTCACTTAGTATAATGTCCTCCAAGTCCATCCATGTTGCTGCAAATGGCAAAATTTCGTTCTTTTTTATGGCTGAGTAGTATTCCATTGGATATATACACCACACCTTCTTTATCCATTCGTCTGTTGGTGGGCACTTAGGTTGCTTCCATATCTTGACTATTGCAAATAATGTTGCTATGAACATTGGGGTGCCTGTATTTTTTTGAATTAGTGCCTCTGTTTTTTCCAGACATACACCCAGGAGTAGAACTTCTGGGTCATACAGTTATGCTTGGGATCTTATCACCACTTATATCTCTCCCTTTCAGACATTTCATCTGATGCTCATATTCTGAGTTCCAACTGTCTGTTGGATATTTGCTTGTGAATTTCGTGGGCTGCTCACTCTCAGTTCACGTCAAAGGAAAACATTTGTGGGACCAACTCAGCCAGCTTCTCTCCCTGTTGCTGGTAGATTCTCTGTCTTATTACTGTCCACCTAGTACCTGGCTGAGAAACGGGAGTCATCTGTGAGTCAGTCCTTCCTTCCCTCAGCACCCACATCCACCGAAATCTGACAATTTTACTATTTCTTGAATCTGTCTCTTCCAATCTGTATCCTACTTCACTGCATTGTATTATTATTACTGTTATTATTATTGTCATTTATTTTTTGTATGTGCAGTTTTTGAAGTACACATCTAACTAGGTCTATCTTCCACGTAGTCACCAGAGTAGTGGGTCTGAAATGTAAATCTGATCAGTTTTCTTCCAGACATGGGATAAAGTCCAAACCCTTAAGGTAACACACAAAGCCTTTCATGATCTGGCACAGACTGGACACTCACTCTCCATACTTGACGCTCCAGCCATGTAAGGAAGATAATGGATCTCTCTTCACCTTGTCCCTGTCTAAATGGAAACACTGTTGATATTCTGTTAGAAACATCACAGTTTAATTATCAGCAGGGTCAATTTTTACTTTCTCACTAATCATCACTATCACGAGTTAGTCCATAAATCCTGCTACATAGGGAAGATTGAATAACTAGCATATTGGTACTTAATTTCAGGGGTTTATGGTTTAATTTCCCCTAAAACAGAGTTACAGACAAGCTTGTAATATGTTAGTCACTTTATTGGGTACAGATAAAACACTCCAATTTGTATTTGGTGGTTACTATCAAGAGATTTGGTACATAGGGTTGGGATTGACAGCCTGGTTGATGCAACAGCTAGGTACTCACTTAACACACTACACTCTGCATGCTTGGAGCATGGGAAGGAGGGAGAGGGAGCAAACAAATGTTTCTTCTCAGGATGGCCAAATGTCCAAAGTGACTTTTACTCACTAAATGGAACTCAATGATCAGTCAGGGTTCCTGCACAAAGAAGATAATGCACTTGCACTCAAATTGGGTAATTTCAAGAAAAGATAATAAAGAGGTTATTTTTTAAGAGTCTGTCACTTCATATTCTTTTTTTTTAATTTTTACTTTATATTGGAGTATAGTTAGTTTCCCAGGTATACAGCAAAGTGATTCATTTATACATATACTGCTGAGGGCATGGGTCAACCCCAGGTCAGGGAACTAAGATCCTGCAAGCTGGACTGCAGGCCCCCAAAAATAAATAAATAAAATAAAATGTGGGTAGGATACGAGGAAATATATGGATAGTCGAGGACCCAGGGCTGGTGGAGATTTTGTAATGCTTCCTGGGCCTGAAGGACTCCAGGCAAAGCATGTTGGTAGAATCTAGAGACACAGAAGACTGTGTGGAAAGGGCAATTTAAGAAAGTGATGTTCGTCCAAGGTATTCAGCAAGCTGGGGTGATCTTCCTCTGACAGGGTTGGGGGAAAATTGCTCAGACATCATTCTTCTTTCATCTCCAGTATCTTACTGGTGTTCCCATTGATAAACCCATCTGGAAAGCAGAGGGCAAGGGAGCTCTTTGATAAGGTCCATTCAAGTCAACCTTGTGAGACAAAGAGCAGGGTGGGTCTGATAGAAAGTAGATTGCAAGGGGCAGATGGCAGGAATCTGGCAAAGACCATTAAGAGGTCTCTGAATTTGCTTTTATCTGAATTGTCATACTTATGTCAACACAGAAGAATATGAACCAATTTGGCTCAGGGAAATGTTTGCAGTGGGTAGCAATATTCTAGCACCTGCTGCTTTTGACCATAAACTATCCTTCTGAAGATTACTGAAATGGCTTTTACCAGATTATGATGTCTCCAACTACAGGTAAAATAATAGACTATGTTAAAAACAGAAACTGAGATTGTAGTCATCTGTGAATGTGACCGCAAGTGTACCCACGCATCCCCCCATCTAGTTATCTTGGGAATATATGTATTTGGGGCATTTTATACTTGTTTATGAATATTCCAAAGGGTTGTTTTGAAGTAATTCACTTGTATCATGGCATGTGGATTTATCTAAAGATTTTCAGTAAACCTTAACATATCTAGATAGAATCAAGACCCTTGTAAAAAATACACTTGTGCATAATGTGTAGAACTTAGAGAATGAAGTTTTGAATTGAGAGCTATTTGAATGGAAAAACAACCAAAGAAAAAATACCTAGCAGTTTTCTCATTGGCAGGCTTCATTGTCAAGGTCTCAGAAGTCATCGAGAATAGGGGGAGGGTGTTTGTTGGGGGTAGAGTGACGAATACCGATGTGAACAGCTTTTCAGGAAAAGACCAGTGGCAAGTCAATTAGGTGAAAGGACTGGAGAGCACACACCTACCTAAAGAAAAGTCATTGATATTGCTACCTACATCACCTCCTTCTCTATCTTTCGAGTAAAAGAGCAAAGATTTTAACTATTAAAAAAATAGTGATATGACAGGCAAATTCTATCAAACATTTAGAGAAGAGCTAACACTTATCCTTCTCAAACTCATCCAAAATACAACAGAGGGAGGAACACTCCTAAACTCATTCTACGAGACCACCATCACCCTGATACCAAAACCAAAGACGTCACAAAGAAAGAAAACTATAGGCCAATATCACTGATGAACATAGACGCAAAAATACTCAACAACATACTAGCAAACAGAATACAACAACACATTAAAATGATCATACACCATGATCAAGTGGGGTTTATCCCAGGAATGCAAGGATTCTTCAATATATGCAAATCAATCAAAGTGATAACCATATTAACAAACTGAAGGAGAAAAACCATATGATCATCTCAAGAGATGCAGAAAAAGCTTTCGACAAAATTCAACACCCGTTTATGATAAAAACCCTCCAGAAAGCAGGCATAGTGGGAACTTACCTCAACATAATAAAGGCCATATATGACAAACCCACAGCCAACATCGTCCTCGATGGTGAAAAACTAAAACCATTTCCACGAAGATCAGGAACAAGACAAGGTTGTCCACTCTCATCATTATTATTCAACATAGTTTTGGAAGTTTTAGCCACAGCAATCAGAGAAGAAAAAGAAATAAAAGGAATCCAAATTGGAAAAGAAGAAGTAAAACTGTCACTGCTTGCAGATGACATGATACTATACACAGAGAATCCTAAAGATGCTACCAGAAAACTACTAGAGCTAATCAGTGAATTTGGTAAGGTAGCAGGATACAAAATTGATGCACAGAAATCTCTTGTATTCCTATACACTAATGATGAAAAATCTGAAAGAGAAATTAAGGAAACACTCCCATTTACCATTGCAACAAAAAGAATAAAATATCTAGGAATAAACTTACCTAAGGAGACAAAAGACCTATATGTAGAAAACTATAAGACACTGATGGAAGAAATTAAAGATGATACAAACAGATGGAGAGATATACCATGTTCTTGTATTGGAAGATCAACATTGTGAAAATGACTATGCTAACCAAAGCAATCTACAAATTCAATGCAATCCTTGTCAAACTACCAATGGCATTTATCACAGACCTAGAACAAATAATTTCACAATTTGTATGGAAACACAAAAGACCCTGAATAGCCAAAGCAATCTTGAGAAAGGAAAGTGGAGTTGGAGGAATCAGGCTCCTTGACTTCAGACTATACTACAAAGCTACAGTAATCAAGACAGTATGGTACTGGCACAAAACAGAAATATAGATAAATGGAACAGGATAGAAAGCCCAGAGATAAACCCAGGCACATATGGTCACCTTATCTTTGATAAAGGAGGCAAGAATATACAATGGAGAAAAGACAGCCTCTTCAATAAGTGGAGCTGGGAAAACTGGACAGCTACATGTGAAAGAATGAAATTAGAACACTCCCTAACACCATACACAAAAATAAACTCAAAATGGATTAAAGACCTAAATGTAAGACTGGACACTATACAACTCTTAGAGGAAAGCATAAGCAGACAGTCTATGACATAAATCACAGCAAGATTCTTTTTGACCCACCTCCTAGAGAGATGGAAATAAAAGCAAAAATAAACAAGTGGGACCGAATGAAACTTCAAAGCTTTTGCACAGCAAAGGAAACCATAAACAAGACGAAAAGACAACCCTCAGAATGGGAGAAAATATTTGCAAATGAAGTAACTGACAAAGGATTAATCTCCAAAATATACAAGTAGCTCATGCAGATCAATATCAAAAAAACAACCCAATCCAAAAATGGGCAGAAGACCTAAATAGACACTTCTCCAAAGAAGATATACGGATTGCCAAAAAACACATGAAAGGATGCTCAACATCACTAATTATTTGAGAAATGCAAATCAAAACTACAGTGAGGTGTTACCTCACAGCAGTCAGAATGGCCATCATCAAAAAATCTACAAACAATAAATGCTGGAGAGGTTGTGGAGAAAAGGGAACCCTCTTGCACTGTTAGTGGGAATGTAAGTTGATACAGCCACTGTGGAGAACAGTATGGAGGTTCCACAAAAAACTAAAAATAGAACTACTGTATGGCCCAGCAATCCCACTACTGGGCATATACCCTGAGAAAAGCATAATTCAAAAAGATACATGCACCCCACTGTTCATTGCAGCACTATTTACAATAGCCAGGACATGGAAGCAACCTAAATGTCCACTGACAGATGAATGGATAAAGAAGATGTGGTACATGTATATAGTGGAATATTACTCAGCCATAAAAAGGAACGAAGTTGGGTCATTTGTAGAGATATGGATGGACATAGAGACTGTCATACAGAGTGATGTAAGTCAGAAAGAGAAAAACAAATATCGTATATTAATGCATATATGTGGAATCTAAAACAATGGTATAGGTGATCTTATTTGCAAAGCAGAAATAGAGACACAGATGTACAGAACAAACATATGGGTACCAAGGAGAAGGGAGGTGGGATGAATTGGCAGATGGAGCTTGACACATATACACTATTGATGCTATGTATAAAATAGATAACTTATGAGAACATGCTGTACAGCACAGGGAGCTCTACACAATGCTCTGTGGTGACCTAGATGGGAAAGAAATCCAAGAAGGAGGGGAATATGTGTATATGTATAGCTGATTCACTTTGCTGTACAGTAGAAACTAACACAACATTTTAAAGCTACTATACTCTTATAAAAATTTTTTAAATATCTAAAAAAAGTGGTGATATAAGAAATATAGAAGGACTCCAAACAAAGGGTCTTCCTCGGAAATTTCTTTGAAGTGTGAGAACAAGTAGAGTTATTGTATTTTTATGAAATGGATAAGATTAGAATTGTATGTGTAAAATAGCACCTTCTGGGAAAATATGTTAGATTGATTATAGGTATGAAAGTTAAGAGGAAGAATAAAGAAAAGATTTGAATAATCCAGTTTAGAGAAGTCAAGGATAATGGGGAAAAATAAATGTGACCAATTTGAAAAATAATATGGAAAATAGTAAATAAATATTATTAAGAATTCAATGGTACATCTGGATCTTCTCTTTAGGAATATGTGGCACATGTAATACATTTTGGAGGCATTAGCAAAGAATGGAAAAGCTTTCCATTCTTGATGGTACAATAGGTACCATCGCAGCCCCTGAATGTCCTGGTGACTCAGGGCAAGTCTCTGAATCTGTTTGGTACTGGTTCCCTCATCTGTGAAGGACAGAGATGAGATAGGTAACCTTGAAAGATTTTTCTAATGCTAAATTGACGTTATTCTAAGTAACCCTGTAGCCTACCATAGATACTACCCTTATTTATTTAATGAGGTGTAACTCACAAATAGTGAGTTTGTACATGCACAAATCTTACGTGTAAAGCCCCATGTGCATCTGAAATCACCACCAAATCAAGACATAGAACATTTCCATCACCCCAGAGGTTTCCTTGTGCCCATTCCCAGTCAATGCCCTCTTCTTAAAGGTAGTCATCTAATCTGACATCTCTTCTAGTAGAGTTGATTTGCCTGTTATTGAATCTCATCAACATGGAATCATACAGTATTCAATATATTATTATTTAACTTAGTTAATAGTGTCTTTCAGGGACTTCCCTGGTGGTCCAGTGGGTAAGACTCCATGCTCCCAATGCAGGGGGCCCGGGTTCAACCCCTGGTCGAGGAATTAGATCCCGCATGCATGCCACAACTAAGAGTCTGCATGCCTCAACTAAGAGTCCACACACTGTGACGAAGATCCCATGTGCCACAACTAAGACCTGGAGCAGCCAAAATAAATAAATAAATATATTAAAAAATAGTGTTATTCAAAATAGTGGTGTGGTGTTATGCAACTTTATGTGGTCTTTGTGTTTTATGCAAAGGTGGTTCCTATAATTTTATTTATCTTGCTGAAAACTACTTGGTTAATTTTCTTCCAAGTGAGAATATCCTCCCTTCTCAAATAGGACTGTCCAATTTTCACTCAATATCAGGATCCAGTTCAAGTTCACTGTCTCTGTGGAGCCTTTTCATAACTATTCCAGTCATATTATTGCCTTGTTTTCCGACCTCCATGTAGTTCTTGGGCTATAATACTTAGCAAGGACATTAATCATACAGTACTTCAAATTATTTAACTGTTCCACATATTCGTAGTATCTTCTTTCTAAAAAATTGCATGTGCCAATGAAAAGACAGATTGATCTGTTACTTTTTAAAATCCCAGAATAATGTAAATACCACTGAATAAAAATGAGTGACCCGGGCTTCCCTGGTGGCGCAGTGGTTGAGAGTCCATCTGCCAATGCAGGAGACCGGTCCGGGAAGATCCTACATGCCGCGGAGTGGCTGGGCCCGTGAGCCATGGCCGCTGAGCCTGCACATCCGGAGCCTGTGCTCTGCAGCGGGAGAGGCCACAACAGTGAGAGGCCCGTGTACCGCAAAAAAAAAAAAAAAAAAAAAAAGACTGACCCTATGCATGTATGTATGTTTTTCTCTCGGTGAAACATAACCACTGTTTCAGAACATAGGCTCTGGGGTCAGATAGCCTGAGAATACGTTGGGGCGACCTTCTACAAGCAGTGGGCTCATGAGCAATTATTAAGTCTTGATTTTACCATCCTTAAAATGGAGTCCATGGCAGCATTTACACATGTATATAAAGTGCTCAGCATTTTTTGTCTGGACTAGGATTTTCAATCTTATTCAGTCTTAGCTATTGGAAAACCATCCTTTATATGTTGTCCTATCACATTTTATCTAAAAGTTCTGGTTGTAGGATTGAACTAGTGAATTGTGTTTAAATGCTTGTCCCTCAGAAAATTGTTTCAGAGTGACACCTTTTAGATGATCAGTGAAAGAAATAATTTTCTTTCCCACTTAGGCCCCCATGTGTTGGTTTTAATCCATGCTCCTAGCAGGAATTGCTTACATTCTGATGTAGCATTATCTGGGCTCCTAGAAGTTGAGTGCTGTGATAGGTGTGTTCGTGTAGTATTAGTTTTTTAGTAGATGACCTAGGTCCTGGGTAACAACTTAATGGGTATGATATAAAATATCACTATCCAAATATCTAGAGTCGTTTTTTCTAAAAGGCTTTTTTTTCAGTAAAATCTTTGAAACTAATAAAATTAGAAGTAAAATATCAGAAAAAAATATCAAACTATGTGTTTTTCCGAGTGACTTTTAAGTACTTTCAAACTCAAGGAAATGAGATATTTATTTGTATCCAAAACTATAGTAATGAGTATACAATTTGGCTGAACATTTTCTAGAGGAAAATTAGACTAGCATATATTAAAAATTAATGCAATTCTTCTTTTGAGGATTATAATGGAAATGAATCTTATTCTTGCCTATGTATATTCTTAAAGTACTGACCATTTTATATTGAGCCTTAAGATGTAGGTTGAGGGAAAGAAGAAGCACATTTCCACACACTGATGTGGTCACAATACAGGGTGCAAAACTGTGCCATGGATCTCTTCCTAAATCAGCCTTATGCTCAAGTCTGCATACCATTAAGCAAACAAACAAACAAAAAGAAAAACAAAAACCCTTTTCATTTTTCATGGACTTTCAGATGAATGTGGCTTTCCTACCATATTAAATCTAATTGAATTCTGACATAATACTCCATTCTTCTCTTCTGTTCCAATTCCTGGGTATTTATATAGCAATTTTGGTCATATTTTGGTAATGATGTAGATTTATGGAGGATTATAACAGATGATTCATACAAAATCTTTTTTTTTCTTTCATTTCTGGAATCCGCTTGGCATGACTTCCAAAACTCAGCCACTAATAGAACATAAATACAGAGTGGCTATGTTTCTATTTCTAGAGAAGAGTAGAGTAACTATAGTACTGGGGTCCTGGGGGTGGTTGGATTTTGGTACTTCCAGATTGGCAAAACATACTCATTTGAAACTTTTTAGGGTCATGTTTGTTCTGTGTTTATCTTGGTGATTTGTCAGAACATGGCTGGACTTTGGCAACTCTGTTTACATCTACATTTTATATTTTTTCCTTTAAATTTTTCCTACTTTTTTTGGAGAGATTCATTTGTGTTCTAAAAACATTCTGGGAAAGTTGAGAATGAACAGGTCTAGAGCAAACATGTAAAACTTCTAGATATTGTTTTTGTTCAACTTGCTGACAACATTTTCAAAACTCTTTCTCTAAAACATTGAGCCCTTGCTGTCTAGATGTTCACTGGGTAACATGGTATTAAAGTAGGAACTAGACTGCATTTTGATATTCTTGCAATGGAAATAAATCTTTTGTATTTAAGGGAGAGAAGGATCTGTCCCAGTCTGTGAAGTAATACAGAAAAAAAAAAAAAAAGACTACATCAACCTGAATATGTAAGTTTAAACTTGTCACTTAAAAGAGTTTATTTTGGGCTTCCCTGGTGGTGCAGTGGTTGAGAGTTCACCTGCCGATGCAAGAGACGCGGGTTCGTGCCCCAGTCCGGGAAGATCCCACGTGCCGCGGAGCGGCTGGGCCCGTGAGCCATGGCTGCTGACCCTGCGCGTCCGGAGCCTGTGCTCCGCAACGGGAGAGGCCACAGTGGTGACAGGCCCGCGTACCGCAAAAAAAAAGAAAAGTGTTTATTTCACCTTTTAATCTAAATTTGTAACAGCCAATAACCAGCTTCCTTCATGTTTGCAAAGGAAAACCAACTTACCTTTTTTAAAAACCGAGATTTATAATCTTTTCAACATTTACCAAATCTATACTGAGAGCCTGCTATGTGCCAGATGCTTTGTTAAGACCCAGAGACTTAGTGGTGAGCAGAAGAGATGCAGACCCTACTCTGGACTCCTGGAACTTACAAAAGAGAGTCACACATTTTCTTCATGTCTTTTTTCCTTTTGCAAAGCAATTTACATGCTAATTACATATAATTGACTTTTCCATATAATATGTGTATATGTATGTTGTTAATTATATCACATAAAATGATGACTGATTCAAGCATGTAGTGATTCAAAATATTATGCTTAGATTTTATGAAATGTTCTTTATAGAAAAGAAATCTCTATATTAATTCTCAGTGTTTTTGAATGTTTTCACTTTATTGCTGTCAAATAAAGATACAAATAATTGCTAAATAATGCTGTCTATAAATATTCATGACAAGACAGAATGTATATCCAAACTGTATTTTAAATACATACACTTTAATCAGAAGCAGACTCTAAAATGATAATTAGCAAGAGGGAAGAGATATGGGAACATATGTATATGTATAACTGATTCACTTTGTTATAAAGCAGAAACTAACACACCATTGTAAAGCAATTATACTCCAATAAAGATGTAAAAAACAAAACAAAACAAAACCAGCTTCAGCTCTGTATTGCTCTGTATACTGAAGTGGCAAGGCTAAACTATTAGAATGGGTATTGGGTAAAACTTTTAGAATTTGTTTTTTGTTTTTTTTGGTTTTTTGCATGACAGTTAAATTATTTTCAGAGTTAATAGCATTTTAAAAACATAATTAAATTTTCTTCAAGTTTTGTTGATAGAATCATGCTGGACTGGCAATACTTTCCTCCCCTTTTGGCTTTAATTCATGTCAGTGTCCGAAAAGACAGTCAAGCCCTTCATCTGCAAGCTGTGGCTCATTTATATCTGTAGGTACTTACTCTTGCTTGGAAGTGGAAAAAAAAGTTATGTCACTATCTTTGGAAGATAAGGGAAATTAGTGTGAAGGGTAGTGAATTATCCTGAACTTTGGAAGACTATATTCAACCAAAAGGAAAAGCCAAGACCTTGCTTCAGAGATTGTGGTTTGATAGCATTAGCGCTGCAAGGGATAAACACTTTGTTATTTAAAAGAAAAAAAAGATAATTAATATAGCTGGTATTTGCATCAACAAAGGACATTTACAGAAGATACTTTTATCAAGTTAAGCACAGTTATAGCACATGTGGATGCTGGATAATTAAAATAAATTTTGCATAAGAGTTTACTTTAGAAATTGACACAGGGATATATTTTCATTTCCATATGCTTTGAGTAATTGTGTTTTAATATCTTTTTCTTCTGAGAAGTCGTTACTTCATTTATTTTTAATGAGAATTCAATATATTTAAATTTGTTCTTTTTCCGGATATATTAAGGAACTAGTAGATACTGTAACTCTGAGCTGTATTTATTCCCAGCTGAGACATATTTAATCATGTTTGGTATTATATTGGTGGACTGGGCTTGGTTTGGGTGTTACGTTCTTTAATTTCTGTGTCTCTGTTGACAAGATCATGAGTGTTACATTTTATGCATATCTGCTTGGTAGACTATGTAAGGTGCCACCCAGTTCCCTCTTCTGGATTACAGGAGTGATGTTGGAAGAAGGCCATCAGCTAGCAGCCCTTTTTGGGGACTGTGTCAAACTCCTTGCCCTGAGCAGCCCATAGCCAATGGCTAAGTGCCATGGGTATGAAGGCCCAGGTGGTCTCTGCAGCGCCGTCTGGCTCTGGAGCTCCTGTGGGATCAGCCGAGGCTGATGGGGAGTTGGGATTGCAGCACAGGTCAATTTCTCTGCTACCTACTCCTCACTTCCATAGGTGTCGATGCCAAGAGCATGCCCAAAGGAACCCTCCATCTCAGAGGGTGCTGCCTGGGAAACTCAAGCTGTGAAATCTGCCCAGAAGTCAATGTCTTGATTGCAATTGCATACTGACAGTAAGTTCTAGTAGCTATTACTACATTGACATTTATTCTGGTCACTGAGTTGATGTCAACAGTCATGAAGATAGAGCATCTTGATTTTGCTCAAATTTTCTAACTCTCTATAATAATCAGCTTCTTCGTTTCATCATGGCTAGCTGATGAATAATATGGCAAGTCACTCATCAGAAGAATAAAACGTATCTATAGCGATCACATTTTTCTTTATCGACAGTCTTCGTGCCTTTTGACCTGCAGATTGAGGAGGCTGTGGTCTGCTTTTAAACAAAGGAAAAGATGAAACAGACGTGCAGGAACGTCTGAAACAGCTGTTGCCGTGGAAGATGCTTCTTTTGAATTTTACAGGAGGGCATTTACTCCCTCCTCGACATTGCAAAGTACAGGAGTGACCGAGGTAGCCGTAAAACTCCTAACTCCCTTTCCCCAGTTGAATGCATGGCATCGCTGTTTGGCATCTATTAGAAAGTAACGCCTCTGTAGCAAAGCAAGGAAAAGTCTGTGAACTATAACTGCTCACTGCAAACATGTTTGATGATTAGCACAGTCTCTCAAGCAAGCTGTAAAGAATAGACACTGCACTCAGGGAGTTAATATAGCAATGCCGCTGTTTCCCTAGGCAGTTTTTCCAGGTGCAACGTCTGCTCCTCTCAAACAAAACCTACAGTTTTGGAATAGAGTGAGCCGTGCGCATGGATCAATGGTAAACCCAGAGAAGTGGGGCTCATCCAAGAGAAACAAGATGAAAAATTCAGCCAGAGACAGAACTCTGGACGTCACCAAACAGCTTTCCATCAGCGTGTCTGTCGGGGAGGAATCATTTTCCAGTGGCCTCCTTCCTTTTTTCTTTCGAAATGAGCTCAACTGCAGTGTTCCCAGGCGCTCTCACCGGCGAACTGCTTGAGGCACAGAGAAACATGGATAAGTGATGCTGTTTGTTTAAGGTATCTTACATGCTCCGCCCCCTCAAGTCACTGTCAAACCTAATGAAAAGCCAATTCTAGCAAATTTCTCTGCAGTCCACATGGAGATTTGAGGTTGTGATTTTCCTGATGATGCAGGACTCGGGGTCAGGTGGTCAGGGCAGCTGTAGCGGGGAGAAGGCACTGATATAGGCTGATCTCTGTTAGGGAACTGCTGTCTGTCATTCATTTAATTTGTTACTTATGTGCCTTCCAACTTCAACTGTGGATACCCTGAAGGCAGCTGGAGCAGGCCTGGTGCCAGCAGAGGGCACATCCCTGAGTCCAAAGCCACCTGTCCACCAGAAATGTACAAACTCGGCTTCCAGATGCTGGCCTTAGTCTCAACCTGATGCCCTTTGGCTTAAGCGGATAAACTGCCCCTATCAGGTAGGAACAGTTAGAAGTCAGAGACAATAAAAACACACAGGGCTCAAGTGTTTTGCACCAAGCAGTGTTTACAGGAACAGGAAAGCTGGTGAGTCATCTTCTGTTTTTAAATGGGTACTGCCAAGAATTCATATGTGCACATGCACTTAAATCGACCGAGCACTACATATGAATGTGTTCAAAGGATGAACAGAATGCAGCTTACCAGCATTAATTACATGATTAAATATATTATAGAACTATAATAGAGTGATTCAAAAGTCTCATGAGAAGGTGGGGATTTAGAAAGATATCTTGCTGTAGCTGCTTCATTTTTAACTACCTGGGCAATAGGGGGCCTGTTCCGTATTCAGAAGGCAGCAGGGGACATGAGGGTCACCGTCATCAATATTCCTGAATTACAGCAAGCCCACTGCAAGTGACAGTTTGTTAATAGGCCATGAGGCAAGCTATAGCCTGAAATAATGGAAAAGAAGCAGGGCTCAAGGAGGAGAGAAAGGAAGAGAAAAGCAGCGATGCTGGTGGAGAATTCAGAAAGGGCTGTGTAGTTTTCTGAATGCTCTGTTGCTCTCCTTCCAGTCCTTCTCTTTTGCAGGGTCCCTCAATTTGGCATCAGCCAACTGGATGAGCATGCCTTCCGCATATTCATTCAAGTGATGTAAACATTGAACAGAAAGGGACCTATTGGTATGTGTCAAGGAATCTTCCTCTGGGGTGACACTGTTCCATTAATCAGTGTTCTTTGACATGGTTGTTAAAATATGTCCTACTAATTGCTTTAATTCCACTTGCATTTCTTATGCTACCTATGAGACCAAGACTTGCTGCGTGACTTGCTGAATACACTTTGCCATTTTTCCAACTCAGCAGAGTACAGTGTGAAAGCACAGACTTTCAAGCTAGCACGCCTGGGTTTGAATCTGGGCTCAACTATGTACTATTAGCTGTAGGTCCTTGGGCCAGTTACTTAACTTCTCTGTGCCTTAGTTTCCTCGCTAGTAAAGACGATAGTGTATTCCTCATAGGGTTTCTCTGTGTATGAATGAGATGTATTCATGTGTATTCCTAGAACAGGGCTGAGTCTGTAGTCAGTGTTGTCCAAGTGTTTGCTGTCGCCATTATCATCATCACCAAACCAATGGTGACCTGTCATAACTTTTTGGTATTAAACCTGCATTGCTTCCCAAGATCACTGTTCGTTTCAAGGAGCACACAAAATAAAAGTTTAAAAATCAGTTCTAGAATTTTCCTGCAAATCATCCTTCTTTTACAGCACAAATTATATGAACTAGGAAATGCTCAGTGGATATAAAATATGTAGTGAATATTAGATATTTAAACTATGTGTTCTCCCAGAATAGGGCATTAATAGGTTTCTCTACCAGTAGCTAAAGTTGTCACAATTAGGGAAAAGCATATGGTTCTGCCACAGCACTGTGTGTCCTTAAGTAGGTTACTTCACCTCTCTGAGCCTCAGGTTTTAATTTTTCTCTTTGTCTTCTTTTTTTTTGCGGTATGTGGGCCTCTCACTGTTGTGGCCTCTCCCGTTGCGGAGCACAGGCTCCGGATGCGCAGGCCCAGCGGCCATGGCTCACGGGCCCAGCCGCTCCGCGGCATATGGGATCCTCCCAGACCGGGGCACGAACCCGTATCCCCTGCATCGGCAGGCGGACTCTTAACCACTGCGCCACCAGGGAGGCCCTCTCTTTGTCTTCTTATGATATAAGAGTGAGAATATAAATTTATTGTATTCGTTTATTCCAAGGCAGTATATTGAGTAACTGATATGTATCTTACATAATGTAGGTCCTAGACACGTTTTATTCACGTTGAATGCTGTGAAAGTCTTTGCTGTGACAACAAATAGGTATAAAAGTCATCTATGCATTAAGTGATAAAAGCGCTGTAGGAATATAAAGCAGAATAAGGGGCTTAAGAGTGATATGCAACAAAGGGCAGCAGCTATGATAGCTTTTCTGACAGTGGATGTTCGCATATTTGAAAATTTTTAGTCATATATAAAACTATGAATTTTTGGAGTGGAACTGAAAGGTGAGGAAATCTCTTTTAAAACTGTCCACAGGCACTTGAGGTTCTTCCCCAAGTATCTTCTTCTTGGGGCTCCCATAGCACAGCTTGTGATGTGCTAGGGGCTGTTCACCTCCAGGTAAGAAGCATGGATGACCAGGTCCTCCAGAAAAGGGCCTTTGCCCATGTTTTCATGGCTTCAGCATCCCTTTATGGGAAAAGAGGATAATGATGCCTGTAATTATTTTATCAATGAATTGTTTGCTTTGAAAGCATTCCAAATAAACTTACTACTGGAACTACCAATATTTTTCATGTAGACACTTTCATTCTCACCTTGAAACTCCTTAGCTGAAACATCAGCAATGGACTGGGTTACTTTCTTTTGACCCTTCAGAACTTTCTTCCGAGAAGTTGGAAATGCCCTTGGGCCTTTTCATTTGTTGTAGCTTAGAAAGAGCCCCGTGCGACCAGAGACCGTGGCAACCGAAAGTGATTTCTGGGCTATTCAAAATACTTCATAAAAACTCTGGGAAACTTGACACCTTAAGTGCTGCAGATGTGATCTTAACATAGGGCTGCAGCTCACCTGGCAAAGCCCTGTGCCCACAACTGGATTTGTTCCTCAAGAAATGGCAGCAAGGCGCTGAAACGATTCATAGGCTGAGCTTTGGTCAGAACTTGTAGGACTCCAAATTGTCCATGACTGGTACAAAAGACCCCTTGCGGACCAGTCCTCCCAGCATTCTTGGGGCCATTTCATCTGTTTTGCTGGTCCTTATTCTTTTACAATTGAAGAGCTCTCAATGTATAAGTAAAAAGTGAAAGTTGGACAGGGAGATTGGACCTGAACTTAGGTCTGTTTTCTTTATTTGCTTCTCAAATGGGCTTGTCTGAATTTCAAACCATGTTAGTTTGCTTACTTTGGCTGAATTTCTTCTTTCTTTGGTTGATTAATCCTTGATATTAGATCATAGTTTGTACAAACATCATTTTCAGTGATTTCCAAAGAGATCTTTCAGGGAATATTCCTAGCTTTCAGGGAACATTCTGGGTTTCCCCTCCAAATTTATAAGCCTTGTCAATATTACCCAGGACTTGGAGGTCTGAACAGGCCTCCCATGTAGTACGTTCTCCTGGTTTTGCCCTTTGAATGTGCTCTATGGAATAGACCCTGGGTTTTTAGATTCGACAGGGACATTAAACCCTGTTTTGAGTTAATATTTCTTATGCGTGTAGTTGGACAGATGAATGATATAAAATAATTGCTGCTGACTTTATAAAGTTTGAAGTTCTCTTATGTCGAGGAAATGTTTTAAAATACTTTAAGGTCTCAAATTTACACAGCACTTGAGTAAGTCATCACCACCACTAGACCACCTACTCAGGTTCAGTGCTGTTTTTGAAAGTGCTTTCTATTTGGATTTTCAAAAATGCAAGTGGGACGAGGCAGAATAAATAGTCATCATCTGTTCTCTTCCAGGATAAGATTACACGATAGTTGCTTAGGTGATGTCCTACGCAGACTATGTGCGTTCATGTGTAAACATGGATTTTAAAAATCTCCATAGATATACCCTGGGTCGGAGAGGTCAAAAATTCATGGTCTTGGTTTCTCCCAAAAGCGTACTGGCAAGCTTGTGGGTGATAGGAATGTAAACAGTGAAACAGACCTCCTACCAGTGGTGATCAGAAAAAAAAAAAAGAATGGATGCCTGGCACCCAAGGTACTGAAAGGCAAAACTAAGTGGAAAATGCCCCAGTAAGCACATGTGTCTGTCAGTGTATCATGCGAATCTGCTTCTCTTTCTGTGAGTTTCCTATTAGCATCATCAAATATTTATAACTTACCTCCTCCCTTTTCAGAACTGTCAGTTGATTCTATTCAATACTGAGTCATTTGGTGCTAAGTACCCTGGTCCTCTGTTGGTGCTCTGGGAGAGATAGGATGTTCTGATTTGGGTCTCAGCAGTGCCTCTGTGGCTTGTCCGTCCTTACCCAGGTATTGGTGGTGTTGAGAGATAGAGAAACAGGGGACAGAGTTTGCAGAAGATTTCCTTTCTCTTCTTTTCCTGGAGTGGCTACAATGAAGATAAGATAAACCAGCAACTCCTGTTCAAGGCATTCCCAGCTTCTCCAGTGGTGGAAAAGTGCTTCTAAAAGTCAATGACAGGGCTTCCCTGGTGGCGCAGTGGTTGAGAGTCTGCCTGCCGATGCAGGGGACACGGGTTCGTGCCCCGGTCCGGGAAGATCCCACATGCCGCGGAGCGGCTGGGCCCGTGAGCCATGGCTGCTGAGCCTGCGCATCTGGAGCCTGTGTTCCGCAACAGGAGAGGCCACAAAAAAAAAAAAAAAAAAAAAAAAAAAAAGTCAATGACAGAGGGAGAGCCAATGCCCATATCTGCTCCTGGTTAAACTTCCCTTAATTTCAACTCCAGCAGCCTCTATACTCTGTCTCTTGTTTGTACTCAGTAAAAAAGCTTCTCTCTTACAAATGTTTAACCTGCAAACTTTACAGGTATGAAAAACCCTACAGAGCCCAGCAAAAAAAACTCACCTCTGTGAGGACCCAACACCCAGTGGCGTCAGGGGCTGCTTGTTGAAGGTTACTTTGAAAGTTCAAGCAAATAGATTGAGAAACAGCTTTTTGAAACCTAACAGATTCTTAAATAGATTGTAACTAGATTATAAGGAAAATCCCCAAGAAGCTATCTTTAAGTTACTTCGTGTATAGTGTCCAAGAAATTTATGAAAGTTCATTCTCCATTTCTCTCTCCCTCCTACCACCCTTCCTTCTCAGATTCCCTCATTTGATTTATTCTCATAATTGGATAAATGAGCCATTTTCCTGTTCTGTTAGAATGTCTATGAGATGATAAAGAGAAAAAAGATTAATAAAATGGAAGAATTTGTGGGGGGATATTAGGTTCAGAAATAAATTATTTCAACATGTGAGGTTTTTATTGGGCTGCCAAAGAAAATCCATGCAGTAGGTCACAAGAAGAGAATCAGTAGCTGGTAGGCTTAAATTTCCTGGTTTAGAAAAACTTAAGATGGATGTTCAGCTATGTGTTCAGCTATGACGTTTTCTAAGTTGGGTGGTTTGGAGTAGAGTATGTACTTACAAGTATAATTTCAAAAGATAGATTTTTGGCAAACTTGATTAGAAGTGAATTTAACATTATTAGTCTTTGCATTAATAAATGATGTACTATATTTGACAGTATTTTTGTTTTAATCTTTTAAATTATAAATACTGAGCTAGAAGAAAGGAAATTGAATTATAGTAATAATTTTGTCACTAACAGATAATGTAATTGGGGGAAAATTCATTAAATTGTAGGGGCCTCAGTTTACAAAGATGAAAATTATAATGTCTACTTAGATACTTTCTAACTTTCCATGTCTAAGATTCACCCCAAGCAAAGTGGAGGTATCGCTTCAGGTCTGTCCTCTGATTTCCAGTCAAATTTGGTTAGAAATAATACCACAATTCTGGATGCTATTTTGTTATTACAAATCTGTGCTATCACTCAAGTAAACTTTTGCTCCTTTAATAAAAGTCTGAGGGCTGTTGGTGCTATGAATAAGGCACATGAACGGCTACAAACTCATAGCTTCTCAAGGTTTTCCAGGGAAGATTACATTGGTTTCTGTTGTAGGCAAGAAATACTTTCTGCGTGATTTTGAATTATATGATATTTTTGTTCTTGTTTTACATTTCTAAAAATCTAGTTTTGAAAATACAATAGGCTTACAGCACAAATAGTAAAAATTAAAAAGCTTCATTAAGTTGGTCATGGTAATCAGGAACAAAAAAAGAAGGAGATAAAACTTCAGGATCCATAAAAAGTTGCAGTTTTTAATCCTTTTGTGAATTATAGACTTAGAAATTCTGAGAAGAGCCTTGGAAACCCTCTTCCTGCAATAGTCATTAGCATGCACACACACTTACGTGCAGTCTCTAGAGATTCAAAGGCAAAAGAACTACTTCAGGGCTTTCTGCGTCCCAATAGGTGGTCTCTCCATTTTGGTCTTTGCAGTAATCTTTGCCATCTGTGCTGTGGCATTAGAGGGAGCTAGGGCAGATAGTGACAACTCTTGTTATCCAAATAAGGGACGAGAACAGTGGCCCAGATGAAACAAAATGATGGATGATTCTCAAATCGTTTCTCTTTGATCTTGTAAGGCTTCTTTTAGCTCCTTTTGCTTTGTGTTTATGTTGGGCTTCTTGAAAACACACTAGTTGTTGGTTAGCCATATTTGTGGTGAGTTGCTGAGGCAAAGCCAGCTTGAATTTAAAATATGCTGTGGATGGTCTACAAAGTGTATGCAGTATATGGGGATAATCACGAGCTTTCAACAGGTTTTTATGTATTAATAACATTTACTCCAAGGAGAAATCTGAGCACATTAAAAAGATTTGTGGTAATTTCCACAGAGATAGATACATTTTACCACAGCATGTGAATAGACTTCAGAGGGTGGCTACAAATTCCCCTTCCAGATTTTTCACATCATAATAATGTTCTATATTTGGAGGTGTATTCTGCCCTGAAATCACATGGGAGAGAACAAAAGAAAATGTTCAGTCTCTCTCTCCTCTCTCTTCCCCAACCACCTTTTATTTTTCCCTCCATTTCTCTGTGGTCACTTTCTTTTCCTAACTTTTGAAGACCGTTTTTGTCTGGGTCTTACTCGATGTGTTGTTCTGGAGGATTCTTGGGGACACCCTAAAATAAATGCTGAGTCTGAGTTTTATTAGGGTCAGAATTGAGCAAAATTTTTAAATAAATGAAACCATTTGTAAGGGTTTCTCTCGCTAATGCTTATCTAATTTATTTCACTGTTACAACAACATTCTCTGTTAGGTATTATTAACAATGTTTTATGAGATGTAAATCAGAACCCTAAGGGGCTGAGCAAATTGTCCAGGTTGTAAGGGCAGGGCCAGGTCCAAGTAACTGCTCATCTGCATTCCCTTTATGTATCTTTACCTTCAGCTCCAAGCAGGGGCATACTAGATGCCCAATTAATATTTAGTGAACGTTGTTTGAAGGATAGAGTTACCTTCAAAACTGAACTAGCTTCCTGGTGTGGCATCTAACCAAGCATCCTGCCATTCATCATCCTCTACTCTTGTTACTGAGTTCAAGCTCAGATTTTGCAGCACAACAGGTCAGTAAATTGAGAGACCAGTTGCTGGGGCATGCAATAGCAAGTTTATTCTGAAAGCCAGCAGACCTAGAAGATGGTGGACTAGTGTCCCAAAGATCCATCTTACTGGAGTTTGAATTAAGGCTCCTTTTATAGTAAAAGGGGAGGGGGTGTCATTGTTTGTAGCAGACTTCTTAGTGTTGGAATCCTTTGTTCTTGGCAGCTGTCCACCTAGGTCCGGCCACGGTGTTCCCGTAAGCCTGCAACAAGACAAATATTATTCTCTGTTCTGCAACATTTTATCTCTGTATGAATGTATACCTTTAAAGGTCAGAGCCTTGAGGATGGGCTATCCTGTATATTTCAGGCTATCGGCAACATTCTGGTAGTAAAAGCAATAGAATACAAAAGTAACAGATATAATATGGAGTCAGTTTTGTTCTTCCCTATTACACTCTGGACTGGATAATGAGCTTCAGTGATCTTGGAGCTAGAGTGGTAGACTAGGCAACACCAGCTAGAAACTTCATGTCCTGGAACCTATAAAATTGAATGACTTCCTCACTAACAGTCTTTAAAGCTGTAGATACAATGATTTAAGAAGTCCGCATATGCCTTTTAGATAATAACATGTCTTTCAATCAGATAATAGAAGATAGTTTTAAAAATACACCAAAGAGTAGCTGAGCCATTTATATATCCTGGTATGATACAATCCTAAGAATATTTTGCTAGAAATGTCTTGAAGAATTTAGGAAATATTACGTGTTGACATTTTAGAAAGACACAGATACGTTTTTCTCACTAATGGTGATTTTTTAATCCTGGAGAACATTCAAGTAATTGCCCCCAGCTTTCATGTGTCAGTGAGTATTCAAAGCAACATTTTTATGTCTGATAATTAGTTCGGCTTTATAATAGTATCTATGTTAGAAAGTTCTAGAATGATTTCCTGTTATGTGTTGAAGCCAAAAAACTTTCAACAATGCTATAATTATTTTTTTAATTTGATAAGTTTATTTATCATTGGCTATTTCTATTATTAGTTCAAATCAATTAAATCTCTTTAATTTTTCAATGTGTATGTACATAATGGCATACACTTAGGAGGTTACCAGGCTTGGAGTTCTTGAACATACTGAATCCTTTATCACATTCTTCTTGCCCCGGTTTTTGATTGTCTGTCTGGATTAAAAGATCAAAAACAAGTGAAAACTACAAGTGAGAGACTTTTCATAATTCTATTGCTGTTGAACTGTGTTTCTTTGTTTAAATTCCTGCTCTTTAATTAATGAATTGGGCAAAATCCTTTCCTGAATGCTGAAAGGACTAATGGTAAGAAATATAATTGAAAACAAAATTCCTGTCTATGGATAATTTTATGTAAGATTCAAAATGATGTCCTCATATCATTTACCCCTTGGATGGTCATTTCCGGAGGTAGAGTTAGGGGGTGGGTACCATAAGTTGAGCTTACTGGCTTCTAAACCAGGAATTAGAGTTAGATCTGTCTAAGTTATGGAAAAAGTTAGATCTGTCTAAGGATCTGGAAAAAGCTTGGAAGCCAGGGATCCATTCATATTCGCTTCAGACTTCAGGGTACTGGCAAATGTTTATGGCTTGCTCTGTTCGCTCTAATCTCCTCTAATTTCCTCTGACTACATCTCCCACGACAGAGAGCTTACCCAGACATTCCAAGCTTTTCTTAAAGGTTGGTAAAACTGGGGGAGCAGGGATAAAGAGGCAGTCACAGGTGTAGCATATGGAAGACATGTGCCATGTTGCTCTGCTATGTTTCGGGGAAAAGGGGATATGAGGACAGGATTAAGAACATCTTCATATATTATGCATGGGACCCAGTAAACAGCTATGTTGTGTCCTGATGTCTCTGTTGTTCTGAGCTTAAGAAAAACCTGTACAAACACTGTAAGGGAAGGTAGTTCATAGGATGGTGATCTGTCTATGCTGAGTATGTAGCTAGAAGAGAAGTCAATGAACTATTTGGGGAAAAAGGCCAAACCTGGGATTCAGTCCCTCTCTAGGCTATGCAGATGCAAGCTTCTGCTGACACTTGGGTCTCAAGTAACCCTAGGTTGCTGAAGTTTTTTACTTTTAAAGCACTTTCTAGGCTATTTAGAGACCTTGGTGATTTGATGATGGTCCTCAATAGTATTATTCATTGTTTTAATACAATCTTTTTTGCGGGGGGCGGGGACCTCTCACTGTTGTGGCCTCTTCTGTTGCAGAGCACAGGCTCCGGACGCGCAGGCTCAGCGGCCATGGCTCACAGGCCCAGCCGCTCCGCAGCATGTGGGATCTTCCCGGACCAGGGAATGAACCCGTGTCCCCTGCATCGGCAGGCAGACTCTCAACCACTGCGCTACCAGGCAAGCCCCAATACAATCATTTTTTTGCCTAAAATGACCTCTCCTGAACAAAGACAGATGCAGGTTTTCTGGACCTCACTGCTTATAATTTTTGGAGCCCTCTTTAAGAAAAATAATATAATATAAAATTATAAATACAAAATAAAATACAAAAGTGACTAATTCTTTAGAACGAGGAAAGAAAGCATAGTGCATCAGAAAATTTAAAAAGCTAATAATCACCACAAGCATAATAAATTTAGAAAAATAACACAATATTTGCATTGATAAACTGCCTGACACATTTCTACAATGCTTTTTTCCCCTTTTATTATTTTTGGCTCCATAATCTCTGATTCCTTTTTTTTTTTTTTTAAAAGACAAGTTTTTAGAGCAGTTTTAGGTTTATAACAAAATTGAGAGAAGGGTGCAGAGGTTTGTCCTATAACCTCTGCCTCCCATATATACAAGCCTTCTCCATTATCAACATCACTCGTCACAGTAATGTTATACATTTTTTTACCAAGGGTGAACCTCATTGACACATTATAATCACCCAGAGTCCATAATTTAGTTTAGGGTTCAGTCTCGGTGTAGTACATTTTATTGGTTTGGACAAAAGTATAAGGTCGTAAATCCATAATTCTAATATCATACAGATTCTTTTCACTGCCCTGAAAATCCTCTGTTCTCTGCCTATCCATCTCTCCCCTCCCATCCCCTGGCAACCACTGATCATTTCACTATCTCCATAGTTTTGCCTTTTCCAGAAAATCATGTACTTGGAATCATACAGTATCCAGCTTCAGATTGGCTTCTTTCACTTAGTAATATGCATTTTAGGTTGCTCCATGTCTTTCCATGTCTTGATGGCTCATTTCTTTTTAGTGCCTAGTAGTATTCCATCGT
Source organism: Mesoplodon densirostris (assembly GCF_025265405.1). Lineage (NCBI taxonomy): Eukaryota > Metazoa > Chordata > Mammalia > Artiodactyla > Ziphiidae > Mesoplodon > Mesoplodon densirostris. Next base: position 87,322,495 of record NC_082672.1, read on the forward strand.
CTGTATGGACCACAGTTTTTTTTTTCCATTCACCTCCTGAAGGACATCTTGGTTGCTTCCAATATTTGGCAATTATGAATAAAGCTGCTATCAATATCTGTGTGTAGGTTTCTGTATGTATATAAGGTTTCAACTTTTTTTGGAAAATACCAAGGAGCATGATTGCTGGATCGTATGATAAGAGTACATTTAGTTTTTTAAGATTCGATTGCTTCTTTACATGACAATAATTTTCTAATGTCATTTTCTGTGGAGAGGGTAATTCAGTCTTTTCTCTTACATGGCTGAATGAAATTTGTTTTTTGTCATTGAGAGTTGGGATGCATAAAACAGGTAATTTCATATGCAGATGTACTTCCTGCTTATAGCTGTGTTATAGGTTTGTGTCCTACACACAGAGGGTCTAATAAATTCTATGTCTCATGGTTGTCATACAAACAAAAAAGTTCAGTGTGCATATAATTGTTTGCTCTGCATCATCAAGTGTATTTCTGTCAGGGAAGACCTTCCATTTAAGGCATACACATTTCCTCTGTGTACAATGTTACAGGTCTGATGATCAGAAGAGTTTTCTGCAGATGAGCTTCTGGATCTATACATTTCAAGTCTTGTTTCTGCTTATATGATCCATATGTTTCCTGGGTTGTGAATTGTAGGCATGCTTATGTTCTATAAGCCTGCCCTTTGTATCGGGATAGAGTGAGTTGGTAGGATGATGGGAGGAGTATTTTTGGAAGCCGTTCCTGTGCTGTGAAGGAGAGTAGCAACAACAGTACACAAGGGTGACTGCAGATCACAGAAATACACACCACTAAGCCCAACAAATGTGACCCCAACTTAATTTCTTCTTAGTTGAACCACAAATACTCATGGCCACTCCAATTTACAAGAAATTATATGACTGTGAGCACACTGCTAAGCCCCCTACCAGAGCCTTGGAAGTGTCTTGTATAAGTGAAGAACCCCGAGGCTTAAGTTTCATTGGCTTCATGGTAAATTTGCTTTTCTCCCATTGGCTTCTACCCTTTTCTCCCAACGATGTGGTCTTAAAGACCTTCATAGTTATGTTGTTTGCACCTGTCTTACAGTTGCAGTCACCTTATCTTACACTGTCTTGTCTATAACACTTAAGTGTATGAATATACATACGCACATTCATGTATATTCAGTAACTATATGTATTTACCTCCTTCTCCAGGACTGATCTCAGAGCTCTTTGAATTGTGAAATGCTTATTTTTGCTTCTAATATAGTATTAGGCTTTCTGGATAAATCTTTCTACATATATATAAACTTCTCTGTCATTGATGGGCAAAGGCATGGACATTTTTAAAAGGCATTTTGATACAATTTTCACAATTATCTTCCAAAAAGTTTACTCCTGTGAACATTGCTACCAGAGATACATTGTTTTACCACACTGTCCAAAAATGATTGTTGTGATTCAAGTTCCAAAACAGTCCCATTGTGTCCATTCCTTTGGGATATTTTTTTTTTTTTTACTATATTGAGTTTTGCCATTTGGGATCATGGTATATGTTTTTTTTTATTATTCAAGTAATCTTTATATGTCTAAGCAAAATTTTACCATTTTCTCTCTATATGTTTGACACATTCTTATTAAAATTTTTCTGGGTATTTCATACTTTGTTGCTCTTGTAAAGACCATCTTTTTTCTCTTGAATTGTTTACACATTGCTGGTATATACAAAAACTGTTGATTTTTGTGTATTTATTTAATAATTATTACTTATTTTGACTTAATTACAATAGTTGTTCAGTTAAGATAGATATTTTTTAAGGAAGTGTATTTTTTGTTTACTAAGGGTTTAGATATCAAGGTTAGCCAATGTTTTTGGGGTTTATATAAAAATAATCATATTTAATCATATTCTTTAAATCCACTTACATGATAAATTTGATTAAAATATTTCTTTATATTAAATCATAAATATATTTCTGAATAAATCCTTTTTGGTCCTGGTGTTTTATTCTTTTAATATTCTCCTGAAATTCCTCCAAAAAATAATATAGACAGAGCTGTAGCTACAAGAATATTTATTGCAGCAATATATAGGAATGCAAAGAACTATAAACAACCTAGATGTTCAAAACTAGGATATTGGTTAAATAAATTAAAGCATATACCTCCAATTGAGACTAAGCAGACATTATAAAGAAGTTATAAAACTGTATTTCCTAATATGTTTATGTTATTTGGTGAAAAGCAGTAAGTATGGAATGAGCCCATTAAAAAGTTATGTGTGTGTGTGTGTGTGTGTGTTTGAGTTTGTATGTTTTTGTGGGAGTATATCTGTGTGTAAAAGAGTGTGTATGTATCCAAACGAGTGTGTGTGTATATACTTTGAATGATCTAGACTGGAGTTTAGCAATGATGTTTCTCCAGGTGAATGGAGATTATATTTTTTGTCTTATTATTATTTTGAGAAAAAGTGACACTATAGATTTACACCAATTGAACAAGAAGTACAATCAATATCCCAACACAAAAGCAACCATTGCTAGCATAAGTGAACATCATTCCAGATATCTCTTATATACATATAAAGGCATATAAATAGAAGAATATATGGACAAAAATACTTTTAAAACTGTATTCATATGTTGTATGCTATTTTAAATATTTTTTATTGTTTGCTTTGTGAAAAGAGAATAAATTGAAACTAAATAGATTGCTCAACATCAGAATATGGTCAGTATGAATCTGCTATGGCTGCCATAACAGAATTCCACAGACTGGGTGGCTTATATACAACAGAAATTTATTTTCTCAGAATTTGGGAGGCTAGAAGTCCAAGATCAAGGTGTCAGTAGGTTTGGTTTCTTCTAAGGCCTCTTTGCGTGGCTTGCCAATGGCCACATTCTCACTGTGTCCTTGCATGGTTGTTCCTCTGTCTGCATTTCTGTGGACTAATCTCTTATAAGGACACCAGTTATATTGGACTAGTGCCCATCCTAACAACACGGTTTAAACTTAACTACCTCTTCAAAGTCCCTGTCTCCAAATACTGTCACATTCTGAGGTACTGGGGGTTAGCACTTACTTCAACATAGGAATATTGGGACAAGGGAACACAATTCAGCCCATAACAGATTACTTACTGAAAGATACTTTAGTTCCTAAACAATCACTTAAAAGGTAAGAAAAATGTGGATACATTAGAATGTTGGGTTATCTTTCTAAAAATTATACATTATATTTCTTATACTATTTCCCACCTTCCTTTCCTTCACCTGTTTTATATATATAATATATATGTATTGCTTTCACATTGTCAAGTTTTATATTATTTGCATTGTGTTACTCGATAAGTATAATTCCTATAGTCAGTTATCAGTTTTATATTTAAATTGGTTCAGTGCTCATTACCAGTCTTACCCAGTTTCTCTATTTAATCTATTGCCCACTTTCAATCATCAAGTAGAATTTTCAAGGAGGGTCCATAAGTACTACTATTTCATGACTTCTTTCACAGGGAAGGCTGTCAGGCTTTCTCAAGATTAGAATGACTGGGCACACCTTGTTAGATCTTATTTTATTTCTTGTCCATGGCTGATAGACTGGTTACTTACTGGCCGGTCTGGCTAATTGTTGGAGGAGATCATTGAGAGGATGTGACTCCGGTGGACCCTTGAGTTGGACCTAGGCAATTGGAGACTCCTTACGCCCTCCCAGTCCTTGGAATGTACGTTCCACCTACCAGCCTTGTGCTAGCAGCCCTTTGAAGGAAGAAGCTTTGAGTGAGTAAGGTGTTGAGATCATTCAGGACTTCCCTGGCGGTCCAGTGGTTAAGACTATGCCCTTCCACTGTAGGGGGAACAGTTTTGATCCCTTATCGGGGAACTAAGATCCCACATGCCGCATGGCCAGATCATCTGGACTGAATATGTGATTGACCCCAGTTAAGGCCTGCATATGAACTTTCAAGATTCTGGTGGGTGGTGTGGAAATCTACTCATCTTGCAACTGCTTAAGACAAACCTCATAGGTAAGTTTCCTTGCTTATTACACCTGCCACCTACCAATGTGGAGCGGTCTACCTCTTTCCTCAATCTCTCCTTGCCCTCCAGGTATGGGGCCAGTTTACAAACTGACACTAACAGACGTGTTCTGTTTTCCTCAGTAATATTTAATAAAATTGATTTTGTTGCTGAAACTCAAATGTTGGGAGAATTAAGACAAATTTTGGGTCTCTGGTTTTTCTTGAACATACCAAAGATCTGGTAATAAAATATTCTTTTAACTGTTTCTTATTCTCTTAAGGCAAAATTGGCTGTAGCTGTCTTGTTTTGATAGTATGTGGGCTCCCCAATCACTAAACCCAAACACTTACATGTCCTGCCCCATTCTTGAGGGCATTAGAGTTTGCAACTTCAGCCTTAGAATTTGTTTTGTTTTGTTTTGTTTTGTTGTATATTGCTCTGTTACTTTACAGCACTGAGTATTGAACTAGTTAGTTTACTATGACTTCCCCATTCATTTCTTGGTGGGCTTGATTTATTTGATAATTTTTTCCTCAAGAAGATCTCATGTATTATATTTCCTAAATTCTTTCATGTTTCAGAATGTCTGCCTGTTGCCCATAGTCCAAAACCAATGTGTCTGGCTGTAATGTATTTTGATATATTGTAATTTCTTTTCCTTCAGGGTGTCATAGGCTTAGCATATTGCCATGGAGAAGTCTGCAACCAACCAGATTTCCCTCCTTTTTGTTGACCTGCCTTTTCTCTCTGGATGGCTGGGGCAGGGTGGGGGGGAATTTCTTTCTTCTTGAATCTTAATAACACCAGGATATGTTACACTGTTGATCTTTCTGTATCTTTTTTCTGGTAGAGAAGGTCTGTCCTTTCATCTGTGCTTCTCTTTCCTTTCAGGGACTTTTCTTTATAATATTTCTGAATATTTCTTCTGCTTCATTCTTTTGGATCACAATTACAAGGGCATAAAATTTCCTTCCATTACACTGGCTTCGGCCTCTGTCAACTTCTTTCTAACTTGTTTTTGATATTAATATTATCTCAAGCCTTTCCTCCATCCCATTAATATGACTTTTAACTCTTCTTTCTTTCTTTTTCTAATTTATTGGGAGATGTGTAATGGTTCTAATGGGGCTGTTGTCAATTGATCTCCGCAGGCTTCCTTTATATTGACTCTTGTGGTTTTGTGTGCTTTCTTTCTTTGCTTCTTCATATCCCTATTATATTCTTGCACACTATGAATCAAGTTCAGGGAAGCCCTTCTGTTCTTAAAATATGCTTTCTTTCCAACCGAAATTTTTCTGTCTCTCCTTATAGGCCATGTCACTTTTCCTTCCTAAATCTTTGTTGTATTTATGCATAACTGTAATGCCATTTAAAAAAAATCTTGTTCATGCCTATCAAGGGCAGTGATAGCCCTTCGGTTTGCTCTGGAAGTGTGTCTATGTGAATCCTCCAGGACACTCTTTCCTCGAGAGATCTCCACTTTGTCTTTCCCTCTCTGAGCTATAGTCTGAGGCCTGGATGTTATCACTCAATTTTCTCTAGCCTCAGGTCATGAGAGTGGGGAAGGTGGAAAGCTCAGGCTCTGCTTTTTCGTCTTGGATTTGAGTCAGTTTCCTGTTTCTCAATCCACCCCAGCTAACTGGGGATGTGTTCTCTTGCTGAGCCCTTCAATCTTCTGGTTTGTGTGTGATGCCCTGATGCTTCCAGTAAAGAGATCTCCTTTAGGTTTTTCGTTTTCCTTGTTTCACTTACACGTTTCTCCCAACAGTCTTCTGTTTGCCCCTCCTCCTCAGTCAGAATAGGAAAAAAAAATAACGTTTCTTGTGGGTTTTAGCCCTGTTACAATGTTAACTGGGAGCCCTGAGGGGTTTCAGCTTCTGCTTCATCTCTCAACATTTTTTTTTTTTTGCGGTACGTGGGCCTCTCACTGCTGTGGCCTCTCCCGTTGCGGAGCACAGGTTCCGGACGTGCAGGCTCAGCAGCTATGGCTCACGGGCCCAGTCTCTCCACGGCATGTGGGATCCTCCCGGACTGGGGCATGAACCCGCGTCCCCTACATCGGCAGGCGGACTCCCAACCACTGCACCACCAGGGAAGTCCCCATCTCTCAACTTTTGGTTCTTGCAAACAGTTTTTATTTTTTCTTATTTATCTGCTCTTTTGTATTCATCTCTGCAGCTTATTGCTGGAGATCTTTCATGCCCTCTCTTTTTTCCTCTCCAGCTGAGAGAGGGCAGATGGCATTCCCTGAATGTTCTTCTCCATGAGTTCCTTTTGTGGGGATGTTTGCAAAGGTGTTCCCTTGACTTTCTCGCCAGCCTGTCTATTTTTAGGAATATTTTTGAGGACTTGGCTGAATCATCTGCTTTCCCTACCAACTCTTCTGAGAGATGCAGGTAAGATGAAAGGACTTCCTGAACCAAGCATCTTTTATTTATTTGCTTGGCCATCTCTTTTCAAAATCTATGTCCTGTATTTTTGTTCCTTTCATTAGGTGTTGGAGTAGACAAATTCCCTCGTTGTCCTCATCTTAACTGGGAAGTCTGAACTATTTTGCCATTTTTTCCTTCTTTTTCTTTTATTCTCCCCTTTTTTATGAGGTGGGCCAATATATGTTTATTTATTAAAAAATTTTTTTCTACCATGGACATATATTTTTTTGGTTAATTATTTTAAAAATTAAAAGTAATATGTTGAAATGGATTTTATATCATTTATTTAGGGTTGTATACCTATCTTTCTAACACATTAGACCACAGTTTCTTTTTGAGCTACTGATGTCAGTTTTGCTACCAGAATTATGTTGGTTTTATATAAAGACATGGAAGTTGAAATATTTTTATGCATTCTGAAGAAGTATAATCAGCATGGAAATTATTTATTTCTTGAAGGTTTTGTTGAATTTACTTAGGTATCTGGTCCTAGTGGCCATTTCAGGGGTACATTTTGATAACCATTTCATTGTTTTTCATGGTTATCAGTCTATTTTTGATTCTTGAATGAATTTTGATCATTTCCTAGAAAACTGCACATTTCATTCAGGTTTTCCATGTTTGGCATCTCAAATTTTTGTAGTTTCTCTATGTTTATAAGGCATTTTTCATTTCTCATGTGTATGTTTGTCTTTTGTCTTTTAAATTATTATGTATGTATTTTGTCTTTTAAATTATTACATGTTCTAGAGTTTTGTTTCTTTCCTGACCTTTCCAAGAAACAAAAGCATAGATTCTGTATCAAGTTTAGTCTCCCTGTTTTCTAATACATTAATTTTCTTCTTTATTTATTGATTTGAATTTGTATATATCAGAATCTTTTCCCACATTTTAGCTGGGTAAATATTTTATGGATTATCTCTTTTTATCCCCCGCCCTGGCAAATCTATAGATTTTCACCATCATCTTTTAGCTTTTGATATTTTGGAGGGAAATATAAGGCCAGTCTCATTTTTGTGCTTTTGTACATGACATGTATATTTTCTATCTAGATTTTTTTATATCCCCTTGTTTTTCTAAAATAAAAAAGGGGGGATATGATGTATCATCATTGGTCTTTTTTATTGAAGTATAGTTGATTTATAATATTATATTATTTTCAGCTGTACAGCATAGTGATTCAATATTTTTATAGATTTTACTCAATTTAAATTTATTACAAAACAATGTTTTGTAGTAGTTATTTCACTATGCTCTGCAATATATATTTGTTGCTTATTTATTCTGTACATAGTAGTTTCTATCTCTTAATCTCATACCCCTATCATGCCCTTCCCCCTTCCCTCTTCCCACTGGTAACCACTAGTTTATTCTCTATATCTGTGAGCCTATTTCAGTTTTGTTATATACATTTGATTTGTTTTACTTTTTACAGTCCACATATAAGTGATAACATAGAGTATTTGTCTTTCTCTATCCAACTTATTTCACTATGCATAGTACCCTCTAGGTCCATCCACATTGTTGCAAATGACATAATTTCATTCTTTTTATGGCTGAATAATATTCTATTGTAAGTGTGTATGTGTGTGTGTGTGTGTGTGTGTGTGTGTACCACATCTTCTTTATCCATTCATCTATTGATGGACCCTTAGGTTGCTTCCACATCATGGCTATAGTGAATAATGCTGCTGTGAACACTGGGATGCATGTATCTTTTTATTTTCTTCAGATGTATATCCAGTGGTAGAATTGTTGGATCATATGGTAGTTCTTACTTTTAGTTTTTTGAGGAACCTCCAAACTGTTTTCCATAGTGGCTGCACCAATTTACAATCCTACCAACAATGTACTAGGGTTCCCTTTTCTCCAACATCTCCATCCTTGCCAACATTTGTTATTTGTAGACTTTTTGATGATAGCCATTTTGACAGGTCTGAGGTGATATCTCATTGTGGTTTTGACTTGCATTTCTCTGCTGATCAGTGATGTTGAGCATCTTTTCATGTGCCTGTTGGCCATCTGGATATCTTCTTTGGAAAAATGTCTATTCAAGTCTTCTGCTCATTTTTTAATCAGACTTTTTTTTTGAAAATTGAGTTATATGAGCTGTTTATATATTTTGGATATTAACCTCTTTTGAGTCATATCACTAGCAAATATTTTCTCCCATTCGGTAGATTGTCTTTTTGTTTTGTCGATGGTTTCCTTTGTTGTGCAAAAGATTTTAAGTTTAATTAGGTCTCATTTGTTTACTTTTGCTTTTGTTTCTTTTGCCTTAGGAGACAGATCTAAAAAAATATTCTATGGTTTATGTCAAATAAAGTTCTGCCTATGTTCTCTTCTATGAGTTTTATGGTTTCCAGTCTTACATTTGGGTCTTTAATCCATTTTGTGTTTATTTTTGTATATGGTATGAGGAAACATTCTAATTTCATTCTTTCATGTGTAGCTGTCCATTTTTTCCCCCAGCATCACTCATTGAAGAGAGAAATTGTCTTTTCTTCATTGTATATTCTTGCCTCCTTTGTAGTAGGTTAATTGATCATAAGTGCGTGGGTTTGTTTCTGGGATCTCTATTCTTTTCCATTGGTCTACGTGTCTGTTTTTGTGCCAGTACCATGCATGTTGTTTTTGATTACTGTAGCTTTGTAGGATAGTCTGAAGTCAGGGAGTATGGTACCTTCAACTTTGTTCTTTTTTCTCAAGATTGCTTTGGCAATTCAGGATCTTTTGTGGTTCCGTATAAATTTTAGGATTATTTGTTCTAGTTCTGTGAAAAAAATCATGGATATTTTGATAGGGATTGCATTAAATCTGTAAATTGCTTTGGGTAGTATGGACAATTTAACAATAATAATTTTTCTAATCCAAGAAAACAGGGTATCTTTCCATTTCTTTTATCATCTTTAGTTTACTTCATCAGTGTTTTATAGTTTTCAGAGTATAGGTCTTTTACCTCCTTGGTTAAGTGTATTCCCAATTATTTTATTCTTCTTGGTGCAATTTTAAATGGGATTGTTTTCTTGCTTTCTCTTTCTGATAGTTCATTATTAGTGTATAGAAAAGCAAGTGACTTCTCTATATGAATCTTGTATCCTACAACTTTATTGAATTCATTTATTAGTTCTAATAGTTTTTTGGTGGTGACTTTAGGGTTTTCTATGTATGGTATCTTGTCATCTGCAAATAGTGACAGTTTTACTTCTTTCCTTCCAATTTCTTTTTCTTGTCTGATTGCTGTGGCTAGGACTTCCAATACTATGTTATACTGGTTCTTTTTTAATGGTCTTTTTTTCAGTTCAGAAAAATTTTCTCCTGTAATATCTTTGATTATTATTTTGTTTATTTATTTATTTATTTTTGCCTGCATTTGGTCTTTTTTGCTGCACGTGGGTTTTCTCTAGTTGTGGTGAGCGGGGGTTACTCTTCATTGCAGTGCATGTGCTTCTCATTGCGGTGGCTTCTCTTGTTGTGGAACACGGGCTCTAGGCATGTGGGCTTCAGTAGTTGCAGCACATAGGCTCAGTAGTTGTGGCTCATAGGCTCTAGAGCACAGGCTCAGTAGTTGTGGTGCATGGGCTTAGTCATTCCACCCATGTCCCCTGAATTGGCAGGCATATTCTTAACCACTGTGCCAACAGGGAAGTCCTGATTATTCTTTTGGTTCAATTTATTTGTTTTTCTTCTGAGTAGCAATTAGTATTGCAATGTTGACTCCACAGTCTCTGTCTTCCATATCTGTTCTCTTTGCTCTATTATTTTCCTCTTCTTTTCCTCATCTTCTACATATTGCAATTGTTTCTTATATTTGTCCTCCACATTATTTCCAGTTTTTAGTATATATATTCTCTTATTTACCACTACCAATGTGGTTTAAATTTTCCTAAGGATTAGGTTTAATTTTTTGGAAATTCCCTTGGTTTATTTATTTTTTAGTCTCATCCTGAAGTCTTTACAGCTTTCCCACCTTCTTTGTATATTATAGAGGATGCCATCTCCAAAACAACAGCACCAACGATAATAGCAGTAAAATACAATAGCAAAGAAAAAAAGAAAGATGAATTTGGTTCATTTTCTCAGATATTTTTCTGTGTGCTATAGTAGATAGCTATCAGAGGTGAGCTCTTCTTCAATGTTTTCAGACTTAAGATCCATTTCCTTTTTTCTGTGGTATTGCTTTCTAGGTCTACAAGGACATTTTTTGGGCCTGATGTCCATTCTAATTTCTATATTCTAGGAAGCTCTCACCTAGAGTAATCTGTCCTCTGTAGATTCCATCTTCTCTTATCTTTCCAGCCTGATTCTTTGCAGGGGCTCTATTTTGCAGAGTACACATTGCCATTAGGGCTCCCTCTGCCCATGTATTGCTTGGTTTGGGTATGATAGTTATCATCATTGCCCTCTTGTCTTCTGGGGGCTGCTGCTTGAGCAAATGTAGATGGAATGTTGGGAACTCAACTGTGACTGACATAAGAAACAGCACACACACGGTAGAGGATTGGGTATCCAGCGCCGTGCCCGTGTAGCTGGCCAGAGAAAGGAAGAATGCCACAAGGGCATGAAAGGAAACTTCTCAGCTGGGTCAGCTCCATTTAAGTGACATCACTGACAAAAGTTAGTCTCATCCCCACACCCAGGTGTCAAGGTAGCTGGCAATATAGTTTTTCTTTGAGTTACAATATACTCAGCAGAAAAATCAGGGTCCTGAGAAGGACGGTTTGGGGGGCAATGTGGGGGGACAGAAGTTTGTGTAGGCTCTCGGCAGTCTTTGTCATGGCCTAGGTCTCTCTGAGTCTGAGCTGACTACAGAAGGGATTAAAAAGCGTTCCTTGCTATCCACCATAAATTACAAGAAAATCCAGAATTCAGGGTTTCTTGTCACACTTACTGATTTTCGTTACGTTATGTTCAAACTTATTTCTTCCTCCACTTCTGATGATTTCATGGAGCTATGTTAGAAAGATGACACAAACTGTTAAGGTTGCACAGTGAGTGCTTCATCTTTCCACCCCCTCCCTTTTGAAGGCCAGGTTGTTTATTCTCTTCTTTATGGGGCAATGACTAGCAGATTATTCACACAGTGATGAGTCAGCCCTGGTTCCCTCATCTCACATCCTCCCCTCCCCCCACTACCACTTATCACAGGATCCTGGACCTCCTGCTTTCCTCTTTCCTGCTATGGCCACATTTAATTCCCCATCACATCTTCCTTCTGGCGTCCCACTCCATTCCTAATAATTGTTTTAATGTCATCAACAGCAATGACTAACATTTTTACTGTTATTTACTCCATACAAAGTGCTTCCTCAGACTTTTCTTTCATTGGCACCTCACAACTATCCTGCAACCTTTTTTCTTAAACCTTCACTAAGGCATATGTTTTAGAGATTAGTGATTAAACAAATCCAAATGGATAAGGGATGGACCTGGCACCCCCACCCAGTTCTCCTCACAGCACATCTCATGGTCTTTCTCCCTGTGCTGTAAGTGGCAGCTCTTATGCATTGCCTCTCAGCAGCAGCAGTCAAGTAATGAAAATTCCTGGATTAGTGGGTCCATGGGAAGGTAGCGTATAATGTGCACTTAATTGAAATAGAGACCACGGGACCCAGATAGGTGGAGAGGACCCTTGCTACAAAGGAGGAATGAACAAGGGTTCCCAGCTATTCACGCTGATAGACACGTGGACTCTAAAATATTCTTTTCTCTTCCAAAGTATTCCTCAAACTGGGCAATATTAACAGGACAAACATTGCAGAGGTTCACAAACAAGGAACAGTTGCCATAGCAAGTTTTTTCTTCCTCTGGAGTGTTTTATCAGAGCGCGTGTGCTAAATATTTCACCAGTGGAAGCAATCCATGGGTGGAAGCAACCATGCAGATCAGAGACATTAACCTTCTTTCCAGTGGATCAGGGTCTCCTAGAATGACTTTAGAAAAAAGACGAAGCTGCAGGCAGAAAACCATGAGCTCCAGAGGCTGGCTGAAGTGGAAAGGCAAATAGGTGGTAGCAATAAAGCGATGATTTTTTCCCAAGGGAAAGTCAAGTTTGACAGCTTTTGAGAGAATGTGAGAAGCACAGCACAGATTCACTCAGATCAAGTTTTCAGCGTTCATCAAGTTTCAGTATTCATTCTTTTCAAGGTTTGCTTCCTGTCCAGTGCACGTCCCTCTCCATCAGGCTTTATCGTATATGCCTGACATGCTTCTCTTATATATTCGACATTTGTGGCTCCTGCGGGTTTTGGACTCTCAGATATTTGGACTAAAATCCTGAACATTTAAATCCTGAACTTGGGTTCCTCAGATTATTTCTTGACTTTCTTTGAAATCACCGGTATCTATGATAATACTTCATATTATTCAAGTTTCTGTTTTACTTTAGCCACCACCCAGGCCACAGTCAGACATGAACATTTTTACCTAATTTAACTTCAGTCTAATACATTCAACATTTCATCATACATTTTTAATTTTCCTGCTATGTCCAGGCAGTGGTGTGGCAGGCAGTGCAAAGAAAAGTTCTCGGTGCTCATGGAAATATACAGACTTGTAAATGTCCCTTATACTTAACCACCATGCCACCTGCTTTTCTGTACAATGTGGCATTTAAACAGCAGTGTGACTTGTATAGACTCAGGACAATAGAGCTGGGTAATATTTTAGGATACTACTGTACTTGTTTCTGCTATGCGTGCATTTATTTCTTTGTTGAACCAGTTATTCAGTAGATATTTAGTGAGTGCATCTACAGTGTGCCAGGCACCGTTCTACCTGCTGCAGACACAGCACTGGCTAAGGCCAAAATCCCTGCCTTCAAGAAAATAGTGCCTGCACGATATTCAGTGCCTCAGGAATAGCCAAGAGGAAAGAAGAAACAGACATCACATTTTTGTTTTCCATAAAATGGAGCCATACTCACAAACAAGAAGCCTGCTGTACCACTGGCCCCAATATGAGTGTTGTTTGGCCTCAACAGTTGAAAAGATTAATATTCATTCTTTTCAAGGTTTGCTTCCTGTCCAGTGCATGGCCCTGTCCATCATGCTTTATCATATATGCCTGACATGCTTCTCTTTTATATTCGACATTTGTGGCTCCTGCGGGTTTTGCACTCTCAGATATTTGGACTTAAATCCTGAACAGTTAAAAAGTTGTGAAGGAAGGAAAAGTGAGAAAAGGGTTGTTGGACCCCAGAGAAGGGTAGGTCTGGACGTTGGGGAGATCAGGGATGTGTTTCCCAACCACAAACTGGAAAAGTTTCCCCTCCAGCCCGAGCGAGGGAGAGGCGGAAACAGCCTTTGGCAGCTCTGTTCCCTGGAAGAGGGTAACAGAAATGTGGTGGAGGATGGATCTGTGGGGTTGTTAGTCAGACTGGTGTGCAGGAAAGTCACGGAAGACCCTCTGCATATAGCTCTGCACAGGATAGCAGATGGGGCTGTGGAACAGAGCCCATGACATCCTGACTATGACTTACAAGGATTGATGACTAGTATTTGAAGACCACGGAGCCCTAAACTCTGTACCACACCTGGGCCTGGCCTACGGCCCTTGAACTTGTAGCATCACAGCCCTGAGTTCAGGGGGACACATCACATATAACTGAGGGTGTGTTTTGCCAGCTGGCATGGCACATGGATTCGGCAGCTCAGTTGAGTACTGGATAATCGGGAAGATGGTGTTTCCTGTCCCTTTAAGTCAGTGGACTGAGATTCACACTTGTTTGGCTTTCTTGTAGAAGGAAGCTTCCACCATGTTCCATGAGAGTGGGGGAGGGGAGAACTGGGAGACTGATCGTAGTTTTCCTTGTGATCTGTCTCAGTTGCTGCCATTTTAGGAAGGGCTTGGTCTGTGATCTCTCTTTTTCCTTTGTACGTTTTTCTTGCAGTTCTTCCCTTTTTGCAATGTTTTCCTCTTTTTCACATCCCTTGGTTCAACATGGCCACATGGAACGTTTCTAAGACCATAATTCTCCTTCACAGATGGGCTGTCAGGGTTGTCCCTTGATTCTCAGGCCTCACAGGCTCACCTCCTTTCTACAGCTCCCTCGTGGCCCCTCCACTCACTCCCCACAATGCTGTCCAATTAGCTGCTTCAAGACCCTCTCTTGTGAGGCTGGCATCCAAAGTGCGCTCATCAGACCAGCAGCCAGCAGCCCCTGGGGACTTGTTAGAAATGCAAATTCTCAGGCCAGACCCTAGACCTAGTGAGTCAGAAAGCTGTGGGTGGAACCCCACAGTCTGCATTTTTACAAGCCCTCTAGGGAACTTGGGTGCTTGCTTGAGTTTGAGAACCACTGCTGGCAAAGGGAGACCTCTAAGAATGAGGTGTCTCATGGCAGGCAGCAAGAGGATGTGTCCCTTGGGATCAGAGGGCAGCTGTTCTTTATGAAAAACATACTCCAGCACAGGGGTAAATCTTCCAGCTCTCCTAGGTAAATTGTAGCTCATTTTCTCTATACTTCAACCACTATTAAATGTTTTGACTTTGTGGGCAACTTTTCAAGAGAATCCTAAAGTCTAGAGATTTCACTTTATTTTTAGTCTCCCTTGTGACATTTTCTCAGTGAATGGATTTTCTAACACATCATGAGTATTTTCATTGATGTATACTGAATGCTATTTGATTGTCTTAACATTGGGAAAGAAAGAAAGAAAAGAAAGAAAGAAAGAAAAGAAAGAAAAAGAAAGGAAAGAGAGAAAGAAAGAAGGAAAGAAAAGAAAGATTTGACTGTGCAGAAAGCATGTGGAAAGTTAAATGGAAATTTTTATGTGAAGTGTTGCAAGAACAGTATAGGTCTTTCTGGTCAATCTGCATGCTCTTCCTGAAACTCCTCAAAAAAAAAAGGAGTGCAGAAAGATGATATTAAAAAAAAAAAACCTGAACAAATTTAATATTTCCAACAAGAGAGTCAGCAATCAGCAAGACTTTTAGCTTCTGTGTTCCCATAACACTCAGAGATTTGTTGCTTATGCATTTACATTTTCACGCAGCAGGCTAACATGAATGGGGTGCCTCACTTTTGCTCAGACACTGAAGTATTGATTTTGCATCACAAGGGGAAAATATAAATGTAGGTCTTTCTAAGATGACCTCAACCACAATGTTAGAAAATTGCTAAGCGTCAGAAATCTCAAGTACAGTGTTGGCAGAGTGCAGAGGTTCACAATTTGTGATGCATAGTGTAAAATCCCTAGACTCTGTTTTTACTACTCAAACCAGATCAAAAAGGTGGGGTCATTTAAACCTCTATTAAAAAACCAGGACCATCAAATCTCCAGGGTCATACATTTGAAAGAATGTCAACCATCAATCAATAAAAGCATGAATCGTGAACATTCCTATATTTGAAAATAAAATTCCCAGTGGGTCAATGACTGACTCTGAAAAAAATCTGGTTCCTGAATTCCAGAAGAATACTGAATCTTATAAATAGTGCGTTTGGGATAGGGTTACCTCTTTCAACATATGAAAAGATTCACTCCTATGTTCTAGCTAGTTCATTTCTGAGTATGTCCTTTTCTTTTGTAGCAGTTAACAGCCACTCAGAGTCATTGCCATCCTGATGCGAATTGAATTTTAGTTGGTGGTGCTGTTTTATATTAGCTTTCACTGGCTCTTGTCCTCTCTCTTCATTGCCTTGAGGGAAAGGCATTATTTAGGCATCAAATTATTGTTTTAAAACAAAGGATGGGGTTGTTGATCAGGGACAGTGAGAAGATTTACTTTATTACCAGAATTGGATTGTTCTGAAGCAGTTTGTCCAAAAGGAAGCCAAGTAGAAACATTCATGTTTCAATCAGGAGAAAAGTAAATATTGTTTGTGTAGGAATAAATATACTAAAGGAAAAAACAAGGCATTTTAAAATGCAGAGCAATCGTGTTTGAGTTTTTTCCTTATGGTATTTGCCAACGTGACTAATTATGTAGTAGATGCTAAATCAGGTTGGATTTCCAATTTGACATTGTTCTTCCTTCTTTCTCCCTCCCCCCCCATCACCCCACCCCTCACATCACTTTGTCATCTGGTATATTTATGTGGAGGATGTGGGCATGATTCAACTCAAAACTTACTTGTTGACTTACCTACTATAGGTGAATAACTGAGCTGAGTATGAAGTTATGAAATGGAAGAAAAATGGGTCCCTTAGGGTAAACAGAAATGCCAAACTCGAGGAGCTAACAAGTTAGTGGTAACACAGGCATGGACACACAGAGCTATAACTCAGGGCAGAGTGTGCTATAATAAAACTGCAGACATAGTTTTGTTGGCATCATTGCGTGGTACAGGAGGGAATTCATACTTATTTTTACAGAAGAGATAGCTTCGAACTGGACCTTAAAGTATAGGCTATATTTGAAAGGTGAAGATGGAAGGAAACTCTGTTCCACATGAAGGTAAGAGAGATAGGTAACCTGGCTTAGATAGGAATGCATATGTCATGAATGATGGTTATGGAAGAATCATTAATATTAAAAAAAGACTCAGACTAAAACAAAGACTCTAATAAAGGGGTTAAACAAACAAACAAACAAACAAACAAAAACTAAATGCTTGGCAGAAAGCCTCAGAGATGGAAGGCATGAATTTGAGATGGTCAATTACACCCTCCACCCCAATTTCCTCCCCATTGGAGGAAATGCAGGAAACCCCATCTCCTCCATCCTAATGAAAATGGGGCTATTCTAGCTGAGAAATATATTGCCTAATCTAAAGGCCAAAAAGCAGAGATGATAATAGGAGAGTGGGTTCCAGGAGCTCTGAGCTCTATCAATCTGTCAATAAAACACCAAAGCTTCCAAAAATTTCAGGACACTGTTAATTAATCAAATAGCCACTCAGTGTATATGCTGTATATATTATTTGTCCAAAGTAGTTAAGTTCAGGTTTAATATTTCACAAGTAAAATAGCCAGGTTACTGAAGCAAATTTTAGAATTAAATGTACTGGATATTTTGGAATCACGTAGACCCAGCCTATATAAAAAAATCCTGGCCAGTGAGTTGGTTGGAATTCTTACTAAACAAAAGCCATAGCACTTTGTCATGGGGTTGAGTTTAGTTTTCCTACCACATCTTTTTTTTCAAGTGAGTCACTAGAACAACATCCCGACCCCACAATATGTTACCAACAAAAGCACATCTTTATTTTTCTCTGGTTTCTCTTTGCAGCCAAGCAAGGCTTTGGCCATATTATATTCATCAGCGAGAAATCCCCAAATACCAAGCAGCATACCAGCATCTGCATGGGCCGTGGATTTAGGACAGATTTCAAATCCTGGAAGAGAGACTCAATCTCCCCCTCTTCTTGGGCATGCTCTAGAGCAAACAATGATTTCACTGACCCATGGCAGACTTAACACTTTGTTTCTCCGGAACAGAAAGAGATCTCCAGCCGGTTTCATTTGTTGAGCATGGCTGTGTACAGAGCACAGGAAACTGGCCTTTGCAACGTGCAGAAATGAGTCTTGGGTTTGGTGTACAGCCTTATTCAAATCTCTCAAAGCCAGAGTTCCTACTGAGACTTATGCTGAGTGTTTACATGTTAAGACCAGATGAAACTTTTTCCCTTTTCCAAGTCAGCACTGCTGTTCTAAGGGGTCAGTCAACAGTGCTTACCTTTAGCAATGGATGTTGCAATCACCCAAAAATAAGATATGGGTATTGAACAGATGGAGACCCATTTATCAGTATCTAGCAGTCCGGGTGTCCATACACGTAGACCTTGGTGAGGGGGTAGGTGTTTTCATTGACTTCGATCCCAAACCACAGCAACACTGTCTCCTAGTCTCCTGCACGGTGAGCTACCGAGTGGCCATGGAGGACCAGGAAGAGATTGACAGGAATGCCAGATGTGTTTGACCCAGGATAGGGTGTGGCTTTCCACACACAGCCACAAGCATCCCTTGACAAGCCTGGAGCAGCCAGAAGGAGCAGACACGGGCTTTTGTTGTATTTAAGCCAACAGTTTTCTTCCCTTCTGAAGAGTAAAATCAGAAAATCTCTGAGTCGTTAGACTGAAGGAAGACAGAAATCATAATCATACTTCGAGATCTCCTGAATGGAGAACCAAATGGTCCAAAATAGCTTATGGTGGGAAAAGAGCATATTCAGCTCCACTACTGTCATAGTATTGAAATATCTTTCATCTATGCTTTAAGTCAGGCTAGAATTAAAACTCAGTATCTGGAGACAGCATTCAAGAACATCCTAGGTTATTATTTTTTTTCTGGCACTATTATGCCCTCTATGCCTAAGACTTTCCTTACTGCCTAAAGAGATCTAAGATCCTCCAGAGGATATTTTTTTTTCCATTTTCCTACCTTTAAAAGGAGAAATTCTTAACCAGTTGTTGACTGTTGAGGCTCCTTGGAAGTCTTTTTGCTTCATCCTCTTCTGAAATGATTAGAATATCTAGATTCTCAAGTTCCACAAAACTCAGGGTGTCCTTGGTGCTTTGCCTCTGATACCTTAGTCTAAAGCTCTGCCGCTCATGTGACATGTGTGCAGGTTCCTGGTTCTATCATTACTAATTGTTTAAACCTGGGCAACTTGTTGGGAGACACTTCTCCATGGGTCTCTGTGTGTCTTCACACCTTTCAGGCAGAGGCACTGACTACCTTTGTTTTAGAATTTGTTTCAAGCATGTTTGTTTAGTAAATCACCTTTGAAGAAGGAGACAGTGTCTCCTTCTGGAGCAAAAGGCAGGCATGTTAGTGTCCATTATAAAAATTCCTGTAACTCATTATACAATTCCTGTAACTCAGTCTATGTGTGTGCAGGTCTCACCGGACCCTCTTCAGGTTGCTCTCTAGGAACTGGGATTCAGGAAATTGGCAAACGAAAATGCTGATACTCTGTCTACTGCTAGTGCTGTGAGCAATAAAGTCCTTTGTTTCTTACCCAGAAATCTCCTGTCTTCTGCAAGCTTTGATGAAACAGGCAGGGTAACTTGCTGGCTTTCAAGTATGGCAAAATAACAGACCATTGACAGTTTTTGACACTTTTAAAAATAGTATTAATCCTCAGTTTCCTCATCTGTAAAACAGACTTTAAAAATAGTACTGACATATTTGTAGTGAGGATGATAAGCCCTATACTAGTCATATACTAAGCCCTCAAGAAATATTTGCTCTCACTGTTATTAAAGTGATACATTCACCCTTTACCTTAAATGACTAAATTCTTATGTGTAGTCTTATTTTGAAAGAAAAAACTTCTGTTCAAAGATTCTGTTAAGAAACATATAACTTCAAGATATCCTTCCTCAAGTATAGTTAATTTTAGAGCCAATTTCTTTCATCTGTGAGATTCACACTTTCTCTTCTCAGTTTTTTCTGCAGAACAATTTTATATAAAATCTTGAATGGATCTAATGTAGAAGCTTACATTCAAAAACAAAAACATTTCCTTTATTTGTTTCCATGGAAAGAAATGTGAAAAAGGAGATTTGTAGAATAACTTTCTTAGCTTAGTTGGGCTTATGATTAAAAATTTAACTTCTAAAACATCTTGTCTTTACTCCTCAAGAGAACTGGATGAAGGCACAATGGAGAAGCTGCTTTCAGCTGAACATATCTGGGTGACCATGTGAGAGCCCACGTCTAATGTGTGAGAGCCTATGTCTAATGTGTAGCTTTATTGCTGCCCTTGATATATGAAGATGGGAGAGATATACATTGTAGATATAATTGTGTTACTCTTTCTCTTAAAATGCCTCCTTGGATTCCTTTTACTTACAGGGAAAAGTCACAGTTGTTTGGCCAGGTTTTTCAGGCCCTTCCAATCTGTCCAGCATCTTTCTACCCAACACAATCCTAGTCATCTTTTTTTTTTTTTTAAATAACCTTGACATATACTTTTTTTTTTCAATTTATTTTTTATTTTTGGCTGTGTTCGGTCTCCGTTGCTGTGTGCGGGCTTTCTCTAGTTGTGTCGAGCGGGGGCTACTCTTCATTGCGGTGCACGGGCTTCTCATTGCGGTGGCTTCTCTTGTTGCAGAGCACGGGCTCTAGTGTGCGGGCTTCAGTAGTTGTGGCACGAGGGCTCAGTAGTTGGCGGCTCACGGGGTCTAGGGTGCAGGCCCAGTAGTTGTGGTGCACGAGCTTAGTTGCTCCACGGCATGTGGGATCTTCCCGGACCAGAGCTTGAACACGTGTCCCACGCATTGGCGGGCAGATTCTTAACCACTGAGCCACCAGGGAAGTGCCTCCCATTCATCTCTTGAGGGTCAGTTCAAGTTTCTCTTTCTCTGGGAGCCTTCTTTGCATCTTCTAAGTAGAATTGGCTGATCCTTTCTTTGTCTGACTCACATTCTTAGTTAATTTCACTATTCTTACCCTTAAAGAATTGCTCTGTCTATAGAATTTGTCTATGGTCTATTTCACCTAACTGATTGCTAGTGTTGCTTGAGGGTAAAGATTGTCTTACTCATTTTTTATATCTTCTTTGATATGCACAGTGCCTGGCAAATGGTAGGTTTTTTTCTTATCGATGGAGCATAGCATGGGACTGGTCAGCTCTTTTGAGATTTAAGCCATAGGGTTTGTTTCCTTGGCACTTGGTTAAACCTCAGTGCTTCTTAATACTAGTTGCTCATTGGAACACATGGAGAGCTTTGGAAAAATTTCCAGTGTGTGAGCCCAGGGACATTGACTGCACCTAATCTCATGGATTTGGATTTAGTTTGTTTTAAGTGGAGTCCAGGGGTTGTTAATAATAACAGTAAGTGCTTACATAGCTCTTACTATATAAGGCAATATTTCAGGCACTGTTTACTTACATTAATTTATAAGCATTTTTTTTTGAAAGCCAATATTGAGAACCACTCCAGTCTGGCTAAATGGCAAGAAAACATCATTACTGAGGTTGAAGTAAAATAATGACACATAATGATACAACTAAGCTGGATTCTTTTAGCAGAGCCTGTATTTTTTATTTGTTTGTTTGTTTGTTTTAGTTTTTAATTGAATAGGGGAGTAAAAAAGCAATCCCAATGTGTACAACTGTGATGAGTTGTGGTTAGACCAGAAAAAATTTTCAGTGACTGCAGGAAGAATTCAGATCGCAGAAAGAGATGTTAAACATTAAGAATCACTTTTCTAGTTGAAGGTCCAGCTCTCATGGGACAGCACTTTATTAACCAATTTCCCATAAAAGTTTGTCTTTGCTCACTGGAGCTTTTCACTTTCGAAATGGAAGGGCTAATTTGACTGGACATATTTGCAGCTATTTAAAGGAAGTGTAACATCTGGAAAAAAAGAGACTGTAACGATGAAAGTAAAGCAATATTATAAGAGATTGGACTGAAAATGGTCCCAGGTTAAAACAGTAAGTGTAGAGCAGTAAAAGGGGGATTTTATGTACCATATTTATTTATGAAAAGACTTTTTTTCATATAAAACATATTATAAAAATAGTTTGCTTTTGCATTAAAACACATTTTTCTAGCTTTCTTAAGGAACATGATTAGTATGGTTCGGGCCACCCTCAGTACTGCACGTAGCTTCCTTACTAACCTTTTTGGTGCTTTTCTCTCTCCTCCCATACATCCTTCATGCCTGCCAGGTATCTGTCATCACCTACCCAGGCGGTGCATGGAGGGTTAACCTCAGTGAGGCAAGACACGTGTGGTCCTGGGCCTGTAATAAACCTGCCCACTTGGGTGGTACAGGGAGTGGGGAGAAGAGTGTCAAAAAATTCAGTGTCTACAGAGCAAGGCAACAGGGAGTCATTTGATGGCAGCCATTGGGTATCAACGGAAGCTGGAAAAACATGACCACATGGAAGCCAGATCAAGCGAGACTGGAAGATGTACCCAGACAGTAGAAGAGGAGTCATGTCTGCCAGGCTATAGCCATAGCAAGTTGGATTTTACTTCCTGTGGTAAAGGAGTGTTGTTTTAGGGATCAATCTCCACCCCATATGTCCTGAGGTCAGTAGGGCTATAAATAAAGTGAATAAACCAGGGCCTAATTACTAGAGTTGAGAATAGGGTGGATGTGGTCTTAAAATAAGACACACTGTTTTTAACCCTTAGGCACAAACTGAGAGGCAGGTAAGTCAGAAAAGTGACTTGATCCTAGGTCTCAGAATCAAACCAGAGTTCCTTAAGGGACCAGGTTTTACCTATAGGTGATGATGGTCAAGTAGTTTAGATGTAGGTAGAAGATGGATGCAATGTTTGAGGTACAGACAAAGTCCATCTTCTTAACACCTAACTCTTGTCTTTCTGATCCATTTTCTTCAATTGTTTCCTATAGATTATAGAATAAACCAGTCTCATTAATCTGACATGTAAGCTTTCTATAATCTGGTTTCAACTATTTAATTTATTTTTTCACTTTTCCTTATCATATCTTCTTCCCCCAGCTCCTATACCTACTTGCTTTGCATAGAGCCTACAATTCTATAATCCAGACTAGTTAAATATTTTTCTTTGTCTGAACACACCATATACTTTACTGGCTTGATGCTTTTCTCAAAATTTTCTCCTTCTTATCTACCCATTATGTAGAAACCATCCCTAAATACCAAATGTTGGCAGTAATTTATTTTTTCTCTTTTTATTTCCCCACCTCTACCACTGACATGTCTTTTCAAGTGAAGTCTCATGTTGGCGTGATTCATCTTAATGTTTCTCATGAAGCCCGGTATAGTGGGAAAGACAAAAACAGAGGTTTCTAAAGACCTAATTTATTGACCATATTTTTGACATTACATATATTTTAAAAATCACATTGGATCGCGCTGCCGGTGTGCAAGATGGCGGTGAAGAAAGACAAGAAGCCTAAGTAGTCAACCTGGAAGTTTAATTTGGACCTTACTCATCCAGTAGAAGATGGAATTTTTGATTCTGGAAATTTTGAACAGTTTCTGTGGGAGAAGGTTAAAGTGAATGGAAAAACTGGAAATCTTGGGAATGTCATTCACATTGAACGCTTCAAGAATAAAATCACAGTTTTTTTCTGAGAAACAGTTCTCTAAAAGATATTTGAAATACATTACCAAGAAATACCTTAAAAAGAACAATCTTCGTGATTAGCTTCGTGTGGTTGCATCTGACAAGGAGACTTATGAACTTCATTACTTCCAGATTAGTCAAGATGAAGATGGATCCGAGTCTGAGGACTAGATGAAGCCATCCCTTTCAGGGCTTTGCTTGCTAATAAAACAAATGAAGTATACAAGAGAAACCTCTTGAAATGGACCTTTAGTTTATCAGTGAATAAAAAACATTACTCTATATGTTAAGCATTCATCTCTATGATTTAAGTGTATGCTGTTTATATGGTGCTGGCTTTCCTTTAATACTTTAAAAAAATTTTTTTTATTGGAGTGTGGTTGATTTACAATGTTGTGTTAGTTTTGGGTACACAGCAAAGTGAATCAGTTACACACATGCACTCCTTTTCTTTTTTAAGATTCTTTTCCCATATAGGCCATTACAGAGTATTGAGTAGAGTTCCCCGTGCTATGCGGCAGGTTCTTATTGGTTATCTGTTTTATGTATGGTAGTGTGTACATGTCAGTCCCAATCTCCCAGTTTATCCACCCCATCCTTATCCCCTGGTACCATAAGTTTGTTTTCTACATCTGTAACTCTACTTCTGTTTTGTAAATAAGTTCATTTGTACTCCTCTGTTGTTGTTTTCTTTAATACTTTCTGTAAGCAGTATTTAAATAGCCTATAGCTAGTGGAATTTCTTCCAGGATTTCTGAAGTGTACTACTTTTACAAATGTCCTTGAGTTAAAGTATAGAGTGAAAAAATAAAGCACAATTTTGGGTATAACTTTATATAATAAAATATTTAAATTCTAAAAAAAAATCACATTAATTTACATGTTTTGAGTTCTTGTAGACTTTATTGGATTTGAAGAAAACCCCACACTCTTCTTAAGCAAACTCTGTAGTCTTATCAGTAGACTTAAAAACAATTTGGAAAATTCAGATTTTAAGAATTTTAAAATGTAGTTGCATAGCATATGTATGTATATTGTGAAGTTTACCCTTGAACAGCCTAGGTTTGAACAACGCCAGTTCAAGTACACGTGGATATTTTTCAATAGTAAATACTACAGCACTACATGATCTTTAGTTGGTTGAATCCGTGCATGTGGAACTACAGATATGGAGGAACCATGTAGATGGAAGGCTGACTATATGTTATACATGGATTTTCAACTGCACAGAGAGTTGGCGCCCCTAACCTCCACGATGTTCATGAGTCAAATGTATCTTCATTCTGTTATATAATATAAAGACTTTTGTGTATGATTGGATTTTCATAATATTCAGAAAGGCAAAACCATGATAAAATCAATTTTGTGAGCTTAGAAGAAAAATGATTAACTTCTATTAAAAAGTTCAACAATAGGTCTACTCATTACCTGGAGCCATTAATTTAGAGTAATAACAATTACTGAGTAATTGCCTATGAATGAGAAGGGGTTGCTCAGTATTCAGAAGTTATTCTCAGTTTCATACAGATCAGTGACTCTCAACAAGGAAAGATTTTGACTTGCCTCTTAGGGGTATCTGACAATATCTGGAGACGTTTTGGGTTTTCACAAATGGGAGCAGTGCTACTGGCATCTAGTGGGTAGAGGCCAGAGGTACTGCTAAATGTCCTGCAATGCACAGGCTACTCCCCCACAGCAAAGACCTATCTGGTCCAAAATGTCATTGGTGCTGAGGATGAGAAACTGGATATAGACCAAGGCTAATGTTTGGTCTGTTGAAATTGACTTTATATACATATATATAATATTTAAAAATACAATATACAAATCTATACAATATATATGATATAATATACATAAATTTATATATATAACATATATATACAATATAATATATAATATATATTTTGTCAATGACAGTATCAGCCATAGAAATATATTAGTTTCAGAAAGTAAACTAAAGTTAAAGTAGAAATTACATAAAGCATAATTAAGATGTAGAGTTATGACCTTTCAGAGATTGTGGATTCTTATTACACTGAAATGTGCTGGTTTGAGTTTTGCTTAAGTAAGTGAGCCCGATCCTCTGTCTAAGACATAATTTAATAATCCCCAGGCTTTTGTGGTGGTCATATAAATTGTGATTATTTTGGTCTGGGTTCACATGGGGTTAAACTACATGTCTCCATGGTCTCTCTGAATTTCAGGTTTTGCTTGAGGGAGGAATATGGTAAATGGGAAGATGGAGGTAAGGTGATTAGTCTGCTAATCAGCTGTAACGTTGGAACTTTTCTTCCCTTTTAAAGCTTTTCATCACTTGGGCTTTTAAGACTTTCTGTCAAACGACTTATAACCCAAACGACTTATAGAAAAACTCTGCAAGGTGAGGTCAGTGTGCACTTCAAGGCCAGGACAGAAGACTCTACTCCGCCATTTGTTTTCACTGTTTGGTTTGGCCTCTTCCATTAAACCAGATGGATAAGCAGGGCACATATGGCATATGAAGTGGCTGGGCCTCCCGGCAGGCCTGAGCTGTGGACTCTGAGGCCAGTTGCTGTGCATTCATGTTTGAGTTCAAGATTCTCCTACTCATTTGTGCAGGGCAGAGGTCAGGCCCATCTGAGTTTAGAAGGAAGTATCCACTCTGAAATCCACAATGTTCATCAAGAAGGAAAACACCTTCAGTTGCAAAGGTCTTCTCATCTGTGATCTGCTTTTCTTTTCCTTTGTGTCACTGGGCTCCCAATTCCTGACTCAGGCTGGTGGGAAATTCCCAGTTTGAATCCAACTTGGGTTGAATTTTCTTCTGCCTGGCCTTGTGGATGCTCCTGGAGGTAGAGAAACTGCTCTGTGGACCTGTAAAGATCGGGAAGGCCAAGGCCATCTCTAGTGCTGACACTCATAGCTCTGGGCCTGGTGGCAGGTTTAGCCTGGGACCATGGTCAGGTGATTAGTAGACACACTGGTCCCATTGAGGGGTAAATTTCCTCAGCGAGATGGTGTGGATCAGGCTGCTACCATAATTTGTTCACTTTTGCTTCTGTTGTAGTTCGTGGTCATGGTAACTTTCACATTTTACACAGAGGTCCTATATTTTGGAGGCTGTAGTGGTTTTATGAGCTTATAAGTGGTGATAAGCATAGATTTTGGAATCAGAAAGTGTCCATCACATGTTAGCCGATAAACCTGCAAGTTACTTAACCCCACTGAGTCTCAATTTCCTCATCTAAAAATGGATAGAATAGTGCCTCCATAACTAGATCAGATCAGATATTGTATTGTGGTGTGGTAAGAGTATGTCTTCCAGAGCCAGACTGCTTGGGATTTACCCTGGCTCTGCCATTTGCTAGCTGGTTGGTCTTGAACACAATGCTTTATCTTTCTGCGCTCTATGGAGATAACAATAGGATCTGCTTAGAGGGTTGTTGTCAGGGTTAAGAGGCTGAATCACTTTGCTGTACACCTGAAACTAATACAACATTGTAAATCAACTGCACTCCAATAAAATTAAATAAAAAGAGAGACTATATGTTGGGCATCTTGAAGTACTTAATGACCATTAGTTAAGTGATTATTTTGAGGGTGAAAATACTTTTATAAGCAGAGAAATCTTTTTATGAGTATGTGTTTATTCCATACATGCATAGCATTTATAAATGTACTCCATAAAAACTCTTTTGAAAGCCCTAAAATGTTGCATGATCTGGGTGATTTCTCAGTTTTCCACTATATTGAGAAGTTATTTCAGATACATAAATGGCTACTTATAAAGCTAGACCATTGTGTTTGGTACTGTTCTTCGAATTGAGTAAAGTTTGAGAAAAGTGTGCACACACACTTGCCTACATGCTTTATGATGGGTGTAGGTGGAAATTGGGTCTAATGAAATCAAGCAATTGAAGGAAACCTGTCACTCTCAAGACTGTCAGAAACCCTGGGTTCCAGATACCTCTGGAACTGAAGATCTCTTTGCCACGATGACTCCAAACGATCTGCTCTACAGTTGGCAAGTTACACTGGAATTAATGAATTAATTAAATTGCAATATAGTTGACATACAATATTATGTTGATTTCAGGAGCACTACATTGTAATTTGACATTTGTATACATTATGAAATAATCACAACAGCAGCCATCTGTATCCAATTATTACAATATTATTGACCATATTCCTTAAACTGTGTATTACATCCCTATAGTTTATTTATTATATAATTAGAGATTTGAACCTCTTAATCCCCTTCACCTACTTTGCCCTTAACCCCACACCACTTCCCTCCAGCAACCATCTGGTAGGCAGGACTGGTCCCTATATCGGTTGGCTGCAAAGTCTGGCTTTGTTAGGTGTCTGTGGGCCCACTGGAGGGCAGGGCCACGTCCCAGTGCAGCTGTCTGCAAAGCCTGGAGGGCCTCGGGTTTGGAGATGACCCAATGGTAGGTGGGGCTGGGTATTTGCCCGGCCGTCTCAGCAGCCTTGAGGGTGTAGGGCTGGTGCTGGCCCTCTGACGGATGGGGCCGGGTCACCACACAGCTGTCTGAATGACCTGGGGGGCTCAGGACTGGTGCTGGCTTACTGGTGGACAGGTAAGACGCTGGCACTAATAGGCTGGAGAGAGGATTCCAAAATGGCACTTGCCAGTAAGTTGTTATTGTGGTAGAATGAGCTCCCCCAAATGGCTGCCGCCAGGGTCTCCATCCTCACGGGGACTCCCACTTTCCTCCCGCCTCTCTATGATTAGCAAGTGGGTCTGACCCAGGCCCCTTTCAAACTACTGCCTCTGCACTGGGACTTGGAGCTTGTGAGCTTATGCACATACCCTGTAAGAGTTGGAGTCTGTTTCCCAAAGCCCTCCGGCTCTCCTGAACTAAGCCCTGCTGGTTTTTGATATAGGACCCCTGCTCTGGGGAGCCCAGTGTGGGGCTTTTACCTGTCACTCACTGGGGAGAACTTCTATGATTATGATATTCCTCCCACTTTTGGGTCACCAGTACAGGGGTGTGGGTCCTGAGCTACACCGTGTCTCCAGCCCACCTACCTATCTCGTTGTGGTTCCTTCTTTATGTCTTCAGCTGTGGAAAAGTTTTTCCGCTAGTCCTCACGTTGTTCTCATACCTAGTTGCTCTGTGAGGAGCTGTGATTTTGGCGTGCGCATGGGAAGAGGTGAGCTCTGGGACTTCCTACTCTGCCCTCCTGCCCCTGGATCTGCACCAGGTTACACCTGTATTTTCTCCTTCACTGCCATGTGCTTGTCCACTCCCAGAGGACCCCCCATGCATCATCCCTCCCAAACCTCCAGCTCCACTGGAACCAGCTATTCATTTCAACTCTTTTCTTCTATACTACTCTGGCTAGGACATCAAGCTCATTTACATCATGCATGTTTTAAAAAGACTTCAAAGGAAGACCAGTTAGCTCTTATACTGCACTCAGTTCCAACAAGTTTGGGTCTTCAATACACTGCAGGTACACTTTCTGGTGGATATTATTGTTTTCTTTAATATTTTAATTTAATTTAATTTATTTTTTTATACAGCAGGTTCTTATTAG
This sequence comes from Mesoplodon densirostris, assembly GCF_025265405.1. Taxonomy (NCBI): domain Eukaryota; kingdom Metazoa; phylum Chordata; class Mammalia; order Artiodactyla; family Ziphiidae; genus Mesoplodon; species Mesoplodon densirostris. The sequence goes on from NC_082672.1 coordinate 87,351,448, forward strand.
TCATCAATTTTATACACATCAATATACACATGTCAATCCCAGTCACCCAATTCATCACACCAACACCCCCCCCCCCCACCGCTTTCCCTGCCTGATGTCCATACATTTGTTCTCTACATCTGTGTCTCAATTTCTGCCCTGCAAACCAGTTCATCTGTACCATTTTTCTGGGTTCCACATATATGTGTTAATATATGATATTTGTTTTTCTCTTTCTGACTTACTTCACTCTGTATGACAGTCTGTAGATCCATCCACGTCTCAACAACTGACCCCATTTCGTTCCTTTTTATGGCTGAGTAATATTCCATTGTATATATGTACCACATCTTCTTGATCCATTCATCTGTCGATGGGCATTTAGGTTGCTTCCATGACCTGGCTATTGTAAATAGTGCTGCAATGAATATTGGGGTGCATGTGTCTTTTTGAATTAGGGTTTTCTCTGGGTATATGCCCAGTAGCGGGATTGCTGGATCATATGGTAATTCTATTTTTAGTTTTTTTTTTTTTTTTTTTTGGTGGTACGCGGGCCTCTCACTGTTGTGGCCTCTCCCGTTGCGGAGTGCAGGCTCCGGATGCGCAGGCTCAGCGGCCATGGCTCACGGGCCCAGCTGCTCCGCGGCATGTGGGATCTTCCCAGACCGGGGCACGAACCTGTGTCCCCTGCATCGGCAGGCGGACTCTCAACTACTGTGCCACCAGGGAAGCCCTATTTTTAGTTTTTTAAGGAACCTCCATACTGTTCTCCATAGTGGCTGTATCAATTTACATTCCCACCAATAGTGCAAGAGGGTTCCCTTTTCTCCATACCCTCTCCAGCATTTGTTGTTTGTAGATTTTCTGCTGATGCCCATTCTAACTGGTGTGAGGTGATACCTCATTGTAGTTTTGATTTGTATTTCTCTAATAATTAGTGATGTTGAGCAGCTTTTCATGTGCTTCTTGACCATCTGTATGTCTTCTTTGGAGAAATGTCTATGTAGGTCTTCTGCCCATTTTTGGATTGGGTTGTTTCTTGTTTTAATATTGAGTTGCATGAGCTGTTTATATATTTTGGAGATTAATCCTTTGTCTGTTGACTCATTAGCAAATATTTTCTCCCATTCTGAGGGTTGTCTTTTCATCTTGTTTATGGTTTCCTTTGCTGTGCAAAGGCTTTGAAGTTTCACTAGGTCCCATTTGTTTATCTTTGTTTTTATTTCCATTACTCTAGGAGGTGGGTCAAAAAACATCTTGCTGTGATTTATGTCAAAGAGTGTTCCTCCTATGTTTTCCTCTAAGAGTTTTATAGTACCTGGTCTTACATTTAGGTTTCTAATCCATTTTGAGTTTATTTTTGTGTATGGTGTTAGGGAGTGTTCTAATTTCATTCTTTTACATGTGGCTGTCCAGTTTTCCCAGCACCACTTATTGAAGAGAGTGTCTTTTCTCCATTGTATACCCTTGCCTCCTTTGTCATAGACTAGTTGACCATAGGTGCGTGGGTTTATCTCTGGGTTTCTATCTTGTTCCATTGATCTATGTTTCTGTTTTTGTGCTAGTACCATATTGTCTTGATTACTATAGCTTTGTAGTATAGTCAGAAGTCAGGGAGTTTGATTCCTCCAGCTCTGTTTTTTTCCCTCAAGGCTGCTTTGGCTATTCGGGGTCTTATGTGTCTCTATACAAATTTTAAGATTTTTTGCTCTAGTTCCTTAAAAAATGCCATTGGTAATTTGATAGGGATTGCATTGAATCTGTAGATTGCTTTGGGTAGTATAGTCATTTTCACAATATTGATTCTTCCAATCCGAGAACATGGTATATCTCTCCATCTGTTGGTGTCATCTTTAATTCCTTTCATCAGTGTCTTATAATTTTCTGAGTACAGGTCTTTTGTCTCCCTAGGTAGGTTTATTCCTAGGTATTTTATTCCTTTTGTTGCAATGGTAAATGGAAGTGTTTCCTTAACTCCTCTTTCAGATTTTACATCATTAGTGTATAGGAATGCAAGAGATTTCTGTGCATTAATTTTGTATCCTGCAGCTTTACCAAATTCATTGATTAGCTCTAGTAGTTTTTGGTGGCATCTTTAGGATTCTCTATGTATAGTATCATGTCATCTGCAAACAGTGACAGTTTTACTTCTTCTGTTCCAATTTGGATTCCTTTTATTTCTTTTTCTTCTCTGATTGCCATGGCTAGGACTTCCAAAACTATGTTGAATAATAGTGGTGAGAGTGGACATCCTCATCTTGTTCCTGATCTTAGAGGAAATGCTTTCAGTTTTTCACCATTGAGAATGATGCTTGCTGTGGGTTTGTTGTATATGGCCTTTATTATGTTGAGATAGGTTCCCTCTATGCCCAATTTCTGGAGAGTTTTTATCATAAATGGTGGTTGAATACTGTCACAAGATTTTTCTGCATCTATTGAGACGATTGTATGGTTTTTCATCTTCAATTTGTTAATATGGTTTATCACATTGATTGATTTGCTTATATTGAAGAATCCTTGCATCCCTGGGATAAATCCCACTTGATCATGATGTATGATCCTTTTAATATGTTGTTGGGTTCTGTTTGCTAGTGGTTTGTTGAGGATTTTTGCATCTATATTCATCACTGTTATTGGTCTGTAAATTTCTTTTTTTGTAGTGTCTTTGTCTGGTTTTGGTATCAGGGTGATTGTGGCCTCATAGAATGAGCTTGGGAGTGTTCCCTCCTCTGCAGTTTTTTGGTAGAGTTTGAGAAGGATGGGTGTTAGCTCTTCTCTAAATGTTTGGTAGAATTCACCTGTGAAGCCATCTGGTCCTGAACTTTTGTTTGTTGGAAGATTTTTAATCACAGTTTCAATTTCATTACTTGTGATTGGTCTGTTCATATTTTCTATTTCTTCCTGGTTCAGTCTTGGAAGGTTATACCTTTCTAAAAATTTGTCCATGTCTTCCAGGTTGTCCATTTTATTGGCATAGAGTTGCTTGTAGTAGTCTCTTAGTATGCTTTGTAGTTCTTCGGTGTCTGTTGTAACTTCTCCTTTTTCATTTCTAATTTTATTGATTTGAGTCCTCTCCCTCTTTTTCTTGATGAGTCTGGCTAATGGTTTATCAATTTTGTTTATCTTCTCAAAGAACCAACTTTTAGTTTTATTGATCTTTACTATCATTTTCTTTGTTTCTATTTCATTTATTTCTGCTCTGATCTTTATGATTTCTTTCCTTCTGCTAACTTTGGGTTTTGTTTGTTCTTCTTTCTCTAGTTCCTTTAGGCATAACATTAGATTGTTTATTTGGGATTTTTCTTTTTTCTTGAGGTAGGCTTGTATAGCTATAAAATTCCTTCTTAGAAATGCTTTTGCTGCATCCCATTAGGTTTTGGTTCATTGTGTTTTCATTGTCATTTGTCTCTAAGTATTTTTTGATTTCTTCTTTGATTTCTTCAGTGATCTCTTGGTTATTTAATAATGTATCATTTAGCCTCCATGTGTTTGTGTTTTTAATGTTTTTTTCCCTGTAATTTATTTCTAATCTCATAGTGTTGTGGTCAGAAAAGATGCTTGATATGATTTCAATTTTCTTAAATTTACTGAAGCTTGATTTGTGACCAAGATGTTGTCTATCCTGGAGAATGTTCCATGTGCACTTGAGAAGAAAGTGTAATCTGCTGTTTTTGGATGGAATGTCCTATAAATATCAATTAAATCTATCTGGTCTATTGTGTCATTTAAAGCTTCTGTTTCCTTATTTAGTTTCTGTTTGGATGATCTGACCATTGGTGTAAGTGAAGAGTTATAAATTCCTCCACTATTATTGTGTTACTGTCAATTTCCTCTTTTATAGCTGTTAGCAGTTGCCTTATGTATTGAGGTGCTCCCAAGTTTGGTGCATATATATTTATAATTGTTATATCTTCTTCTTGGATTGATCCCTTGATCATTATGTAGTGTCCTTCCTTGTCTCTTGTAACATTCTTTATTTTAAAGTCTATTTTATCTGATATGCGCATTGCTACTCCAGCTTTCTTTTGATTTCCATTTGCATGGAATATCTTTTTCCATTCCCTCACTTTCAGTCTGAATGTGTCCCTAGGTCTGAAGTGGGTGTCTTGTAGACAGCATATACATGGGTCTTGTTTTTGTATCCATTCAGCAAGCCTGTGTCTTTTGGTTGGAGCATTTAATCCATTCACATTTAAGGTAATTATTGATATGTATGTTCCTATTGCCATTTTCTTAATTGTTTTGGGTTTGTTTTTGTACGTCCTATTCTTCTCTTGTGTTTCCCACTTAGAGAAATTCCTTTAGGATTTGTTGTAGAGCTGCTTTGGTGGTGCTGAATTCTCTTAGTTTTTGCTTGTCTGCAAAGCTTTTGATTTCTCCATTGAATCTGAATGAGATCCTTGCTGGGTAGAGTAACCTTGGTTGTAGTTTCTTCCCTTTCATCACTTTAAGTATATCATGCCACTCCCTTCTGGCTTGTAGAGTTTCTGCTGAGAAATCAGCTGTTAACCTTATGGCAGCTCCCTTGTATGTTATTTGTCATTTTTCCCTTGCTGCTTTCAATAATTTTTCTTTGTCCTTAATTTTTGCCAATTTGATTACTATGTGTCTTGGTGTGTTTCTCCTTCAGTTTATCCTGTATGGGACTCTCTGCGCTTCCAGGACTTGGATGGCTATTTCCTTTCCCATGTTAGGGATGTTTTCAACTATAATCTCTTCAAATATTTTCTCAGGTCCTTTCTCTGTCTCTTCTCCTTCTGGGACACCTGTAATGCGAATGTTGGTACATTTAATGTTGTCCCAGAAGTCTCTTAGGCTGTCTTCATTTCTTTTCATTCTTTTTTCTTTATTCTGTTCCACCACAGTGAATTCCACCATTCTGTCTTCCAGGTCACTTTTCCGTTCTTCTGCCTCAGTTATTCTGCTATTGATTCCTTCTAGTGTAGTTTTCATTTCAGTTATTGTATTGTTCATCTCTGTTTGTTTGTTCTTTAATTTTCCTAGGTCTTTGTTAAACATTTCTTGCATCTTCTTGATCTTTGCCTCCATTCTTTTTCTAAGGTCCTGGATCATCTTCACTATCATTATTCTGAATTCATTTTCTTCAAGGTTGCTTATCTCCACTTCATTTATTTGTTTTTTTTTTTGGGTTTGATCTTGCTCCTTCATCTGGTACATAGCCCTCTGCCTTTTCATCTTGTCTATCTTTCTGTGAATGTGGTTTTTGTTCCACATGCTGCAGGATTGTAGTTCTTCTTTCCTCTACTGTCTGCCGTCTGGAGGATGAGGCTATCTAAGAGGCTTGTGCAAGCTTCCTGATGGGAGGGACTGGCGGTGGGTAAAGCTGACTGTTGCTCTGGTGGGCAGAGCTCAGTAATACTTTAATCTGCTTGACTGCTGATGGGTGGGGCTGGGTTCTGTCCATGTTGGTTGTTTGGCCTGAGGCAACTCAACACTGGAGCCTACCTGGGCTATTTGTTGGGGCCAGTGGCAGACTCTGGGAGGGCTCACACCATGAAGTGCTTCCCAGAGCTTCTGCTGCCAGTGTCCTTGTCCCCATGGTGAGCCACAGCCACACCCCGCCTCTGCAGGAGACCCTCCAACTCTAGCAGGTAAGTCTGGTTCAGTTCTCCCCTGGGGTCACTGCTCCTTTCCCTTGGTCCTGATGCACACACTACTTTGTGTGTGCCCTCCAAGAGTGGAGTCTCTCTTTCCACCAGCCCTGTTGAACTCCTGCAATCAAATCCTACTAGCCTTCAAAGTGTGATTCTCTAGGAATTCCTCCTCCCGTTCCCGGGCCCCCAGGTTGGGAAACCTGACATGGGGCTCAGAACCTTCAGTCCAGTAGGTGGACTTCTCTGGTATAAGTGTTCTCCAGTATGTGAGTCACCCACCCAGCAGTTATAGGATTTGATTTTACTGTGCTTGCACCCCTCCTACTATCTCATTATGGCTTCTCCTTTGTCTTTGCATGTGGGGTATCTTTTTTGGTGAGTTCCAGTGTCTTCCTGTCGATGATTGTCCAGCAGCTAGTTGTGATTCTGGTGTTCTCATAAGAGGGAGTGAGAACACATCCTTCTACTGTGCCATCTTGGTTCCTCTGGTGGATATTCTAATAGATTATATGAAAGGAGCATTGCTCACTTCTGTGCATGAATTTTATGTAATCTGTTTGAAAAGAACAAAGAAATGCAAAAAGGATTATGAAAAACAATATATTTCACGTCTTATGTTAGCAAAGTTTTATTTCCAGATAAAAAGAACCACATGTTGGATTAATAAAAATAATTTACCAAGAGATAATATACGTATGATGGCTTAATATCCCTTCCTGAATATAATTAGGTTTTAAGTCATAAAAAGATGCTAAAACAAACTGTAAATGTTTCAAAGACTCTTTGTATGAAAATAAATTTCAGGATTGTGTAACTCAAAATGATTTCATTTAAAGTTTAGCTTGCATGTGGTATGCTTACTAAAGGGGAAGGGGATAAATAGGGGTTTGGGATTAAAATATACACACTACCATGTATAAAATAGATAACCAACAAGGACCTAATGTATAGCACAGGGAACTATACTCAATATCTTGTAATAACCTATAATGGGAGAGAGTATAAAAAAAAGAATACATATTTTTATATATATGTATAACTGAATCACTTTGCTGTGTACCTGAAACTAACAGAACATTGTAAATCAACTATATTTCAGTAAAAATTTTTAAGAAAGAGAAAAGAAGGTTTATTTGGCATATGTTGCTTTCAGTAAGCTAAAGTAAAAAGGGTTTGATACCACAGATGTTTTATAATTAGTTTATCCAAATAAATCCCTAAAATGGTTTGCTTTATTCATATAGTACAGAACTGAAATGATTTAGCTTTTAACATTGCAGATGTTTGGAAAGATTTTCAAAGAAATGGTGGCATCACAATGAAATTAGGGCACAGTGAGGAAAGATCTTCAGAACTTCAAGACTTCTTTCAAAATAGAAAAACACATTTAAAATTGCTCAGGTTTTCCAGTTCATTTGGCCTGGGCAGCTTCCTGCATGTCTTGTCATAACTACCATGTTAAATTTAGTTGTATGTTCAGAAAATGGAGAAAAATGTTCACCACTGGCAGGTGAAAACAGGAAATAAAAATATTGACTTGGGATGTTCCCAGGACAATTAAACAGCTAATGAAAGGATTGTAGTTCCTAAGGCCACTCTGAATAGGAATGTGGGCATAGGTACCTAATTTGGTATCCAGTTGATTCCAGTTCATGATGCGTATAATTTCTGGCTATGTGAGCCACATTGCAAAATAGTTTGTATTACGGTAAAATAAAAAAAGTGCCTCCTAAAGGACTTATATTTTTAGGATAACAGCAGAATCTTCTCTTTTGGAAACACCTGGAACTTTTGGAAATGCCCAGTCTCTCATTTTTATTCCAGCTCCAAACAAAATGAGTACACATCTAATCACCAAAAGCATTGTCAACCTGGAGGACCAAGCTGCTTTGGATCTAATATGACCTCAAACTAGAATAGTTAGATGTGGTGGTAACACTCTCAGAAATTAATATATCATTTGTTCAGGTTCAGAATAGAACACCATGAGAAATTATTTGGAAAGGATTTCTTTAAGAGAAAGCTATTCATCTAGGAATCTTTTATGGAGGACTTACCATGTCTGAGGCACTATGAAAAGAGAGAAAAATAGTGTTTACATTTTTATGTAGGAAAGTTAAATTTGGTGGAATTTACTGAAGAGTTGATGACTTTAAAAAATTTTATTTTATTGAAGTATAGTTGATTTACAGTGTTGTGTTAATTTCTGCTAGAGGTGATGACTTTTACTTTCATAAATATATAAAGGCAATTGGCTATTTTTGGTAGTGGTTTTCAAGATTGATGGCAAAATGCATCAGATACTTGCTCGGACTGCATTTTGATTAAGATTTTAATCATTCAGACTGGGTCCATTTTGTTCGCAAGAATTGTTTGTTGAATCCCTTTCTTACGGATGACGTCAGAAAAACAACTTTTGTTATAAATCACATCTAATGGGTTAGATTGGAACTCTCAGTGCCAGGAGAAGGGAACGGGAGGAAGAAGTTTCAAAAGCAAGAGTAAGCAAACGTAAGTCTTAGAAGTTCTCAGAGGCTAGGAGTCTCAGAGGGACAATAAAATCCCCCAACCCCTTATACTCCCACCAGATAAAAAGATGTTTGGGAACATGAAAAGCTGGAAGGCTTCCCTTGCCTCTTTCTTGGGGCCTGGGAAAATGACCGAGAACTCTGCCTGACGACCTCGTCATATAATCAAGATACCAGAATATTTACCCCTTAAATGGAGAGAAGTTTTACTCAGAAGCCAGTGGTCCCTGAAGAGTTCTCTCAGTTGTGATGAGGGGATGCCAGGGAGAAAGTGGGGCGGGGGAGGTGAATGCAGAGCAGGTGGACTCAGCAGACACCTCAGAGGATGCTGGAGTGGAAGGATGATCAAGCAAGAGGCCAACCACCAACTTAACTCCAGACAGCTTCATCCCCTTCCCATGACTAGACACCCCATGTGGCATAAATTGACTGAGTTTATGCCTCACTTGACTAAGAAAACTCTGAAGTGGTTGAGAAAAAATCTTGGAATCGAGTTAGCCAAGTTTCAGTCATCTAGCAACTAAGCTCAGAGAGATACGTTATTTTACACATCTGAATTTTGTTAATTAAAAATATTGTACTATGAATGGATAAAGAAGATGTGGCACATATATACAATGGAATATTACTCAGCCATAAAAAGAAATGAAATTGAGCTATTTGTAATGAGGTGGATAGACTTAGAGTCTGTCATACAGAGTGAAATAAGTCAGAAAGAGAAAGACAAATACCGTATGTTAACACATATATATGGAATTTGAGAAAAAAAAAGTCATGAAGAACCTAGGGGTAAAACAGGAATAAAGACACAGACCTACTAGAGAATGGACTTGAGTATATGGGGAGGGGGAAGGGTAAGCTGTGACAAAGCGTGAGAGAGGCATGGACATATATACACTACCAAGCGTGAAATGGATAGCTAGTGGGATGCAGCCGCATAGCACAGGGAGATCAGCTCGGTGCTTTGTGACCACCTGGAGGGGTGGGATAGGGAGGGTGGGAGGGAGGGAGACACAGAGGGAAGAGACATGGGAACATATGTATATGTATAACTGATTCACTTTGTTATAAAGCAGAAACTAACACACCATTGTAAAGCAATTATACTCCAACAAAGATGTAAAAAAAAAATAAAAACATTTTACTTACAAAGATTGCCATGACTTCAGTGAATGGGCATTATTTCCTATGTGGACCTAGAGATGATCATACTAAATGAAATAAGTCAGACAGGGAAAGATAAATATCATATGATATCGCATATATGGGGAATCTAAAAAAATGATACAGATGAACTTATTTACAAAACAGAAACAGACTCACAGACTTAGAGAATGAACTTATGGTTACCAGTGGGGAGAGGAGGTGGGAGGGTTAGATGGGGAGGGTTAGATTGGGAGTTTGGGATTGACATGTACACACTACTATATTTAAAATAGATAACGAATAAGGACATACTCTATAGCACAGGAGGCTCTGCTCAATATTATATAACAACCTAAATGAGGAAAGGATTTAAAAAAGAATAGATACTTGTATATGTATAACTGAATCACTTTGCTGCACACCAGAAACTAACACAACATTGCTAATCAACTATACTCCAATATAAAATAAAAATTAAAAAAAAATAAAGATATTATACTTAACAAAGATTGCCATGATCTCAGTGAGTGTGCTTTATTTCCTATGTGTATGTATGAAATGATTTTGGAACACTTACTTGACACTAGAATCAGCTTCATAGCTAGGAATGTAAACTGTTTTTATAAAATCCCCTTACTAGATTAAATGAAGAGAAATTAATTACCAGATGTTGATATGCTCAGATATATAACCTATCAATTAATTGGAAATATTTAAAGTGATTAATGTTTTGAGTAAGAAATTACCAAGATCAATAATATCCATCACAGGGACTTCCCTGGTGGCACAGTGGTTAAGAATCCACCTGCCAATGCAGGGGACACGGGTTGAGCCCTGGTCCGGGAAGATCCCACATGCCGCGGAACAACTAAGCCTGTGTGCCACAACTACTGAGCCTGTGCTCTGAGCCCGTGAGCCACAACTATTGAAGTCCACATGCCTAGAGCCCGAGTTCTGCAACAAGAGAAGCCACTGGAATGAGAAGCCCGTGCACTGCAACTAAGAGTAGCCCCGCTTGCCGCAGCTAGAGAAAACCTGCGTGCAGCAGCGAAGACCCAATGCAGCCAAAAATAATGAATAAATAAAATTTAAAAAATAATATCCATCACAGAATCTTCAGGACTTTGCTTGTCAATTTCTAGAAATGACCACTTAAGATAATAGATTCTGTTTTGTGGACAGTGTGTGGAGTTGATTCTGATAGCCTAACTTCATAGGTGTAAGACCAATGAAAGAAATAAAAACTATGCTTTTGAATTAAATAATTTTTTTGCTTTTCTGACTTTTTAAAGTAAATTCAAAAATTTTAGTAAGAATTTCATTTAAGGTTGCATTTTTCCACGTACCTGGTAATTAACCATTTCCCAGAAGGCTTTGGAGACACTGAAGTTCATAATATGTCTAAGACTTGTGTGGTTTTCCCCAGTCACAGAATTACAATGATCACTGTAATGTATATCATAAATCTTAGAGATTTATGTCTAGACAAGCTCTATGCTTTGAGACCTCAGTGACTCAGGGTACTTTTTGAATTTACATAACCTATAGTAACTAAGGATTATGCTGCAGAATTTTGACTAGAAATTTGGAATGTGTCCAGTCATTATCTTTCTAACCTTAGTCCCTTTTTAATCTGAGTCAATTTTCAGATACACTTTCTTCATAGGTGTTATATCTCACTTATTGCTAAAATTCCCAAAGATTCCTTCCTATTGGTTTTAAATTATTATTTATAAAGTTGCATATGTTATCATAAGAAACCTAGGATGGGTGGTGTTTCTAATAGCCTGTCACTGGAGCCTGAAAGGATTGATTACGTTTTTATAAAAGCTTTATTTATGTACTGTTGACATATAAGTAACTGCACATAGTTAAAGTGTAAAATTTGATATGTTTTGTAATATGTGTACACCTGTGAAACCATCACTACAATGAAGATAGAGAGCATATTCATCATGCCCAAAGTGCCCTGTGCCTTTCGGTAATACCTTCTTCCTGCCTTTCCCTATTTTCTCTCTTCACCTCCAGGGATTGCACTGAATCTATAGATCAATTTGGGAAGAACTGATATCTTGACAATATTGAGTCTTCCTTTCCATGAACATGGAATCTCTCTCCATTTATTTAGTTCTTTGATTTCTTTCATCAGAGTTTTGCAGTTTTCCACATATGGACCTTGTACATATTTTGTTAGATTTATCCCTAGATTTCATTCTTTAGGTGCTAACGTAAATGACATTGTGTTTTTAATTTCAGATTCCACTTGTTCATTGCTGGTACTTGACACACTTTGTATGGTCAGTTTTTAAATATTTCAGCCAGTCCGATAGCTATGTGGTAGTGTCTCATTGTGGTGTTAATTTCACTTCCTTAATAACTGATAACATTGAACATCTTTTCCTGTGCTTCTTGCCATACATATATCTTCTTTCATGCAGTATTTGTTGCATTCTTTTGCCTATTTTAAAATTTTCATGTATATAACTCAGAGGTCCCAAGACCATCCACACGTTTGGTGATTCACTAGAAATACTCACAGGACTCAGAGTCAGCAGTACTCGTGAGTATATTTTATTACCATGATAAGCAACAGAAAAGGATGTATTAGGCGGTCTGGAGGAGTCCAGTGCAGACTTCCAACATGTTCCCTCAGGAGGGATCACACCTAACACACTCCTTCCTCCAAGAGTGAGGTGAAGCAATATGTGTGCAGTATTTTGGCCCCGGAAAGCTTGCTTGTGACTCAGAGTCTAGAGTTTCTATTTGGGGCCAGTCTTATAAGTACTCTCTGCTGACATAGCCAGCCATAGTACCAAAATTTCAAAAGGAAAGTAGGTATTCACCATTAACCACATTTTTCTGTACAGTCCAGGTGGCCTGGTACAACAGGGTACAGTACTCCAGGTGAACAAAACAGCCTTGTTAACATAGGGGACATGCCAAAAGCCAAGTCCCCAGATACCAGCCAAAGGCCAACTCTGCAAGCAGACACTTCCAAAGGTAGCAAACTCAAATATACTGTGTTAACTCATTCCTGATAGACATACATACACACACACACACGCACACACACACACACACACACATTCTTTTATTTTCATCAAAACACTTTGATTACTTTGGGACATCTAGGAAGAAGTAAGGAGATGATAAACTAGGAAAAAGCATTAGATAAAGTTACAAGTATAATGTACAGGGCAATAAAAGTTCTAGGAATGTGGTATTTGCCTTGGGGCCATAGACACTGGCATTTAAGTCAGAAATACGTTTATAATATTATAGTAAGAAATCCACTTTCATCTAAAAATAGAACCTGCTTTAATTAATGCGAGTGGGATTCTCAAAAGCAGAAAACGTTCTTCAGAAAATTCTCTGGGATGGCCGAAAGTCCAGGGAGCAAATTGGAGGCTAGGTAGAGAATGAATCCAGTATGGGGGGTGGGTTCCAGTCTGGTAGCACCTTAAGACCAGGGAAGAAATTTGGGATGGACATGCTTTTCTCTCACAGGAAAGCTAGAAGGGTTAACTTTGGCTACATGAATCCCTCTATATCAAGCACTGTTGCCATCTTGAATTTGCTCTGATTATGGTTTTTTGAGCAGCTTGCCTCAAATTCTCTGCCCTGCTCTTCTCCCCATGAGGGCTTATTGTCATGTATTAAACAATGACCTCTTCAACATTCTGATGGTAAAAAAATCCTTCTTACAAGGTTGTTTCTTAAACTATCCCTCAATACAAGCCAATGAGTTAGGAAGGAGAACAGAGAATATGTGCAAATTAATAATTCAGTCTAAGTGGGCAATGTACTACTTACTGGTTTATCTCAATCCAAGGGCAGATTTTAGAGTATCTGGTGGCACTGACTCCTGGCATCCCTCAAACAACATTAATAAATATTGCTTTTCTTGGCTTTTGATAGTTATTGTAAGACACCATGTCCAAGGTTAGGCTTCCTGAAAAGTACCTGGAGAGTAAGCATCAGAGGCATTCATATTAACAGAAAGAGGCACTGTTTTTGAATTTACATTGTCACATGAAAATAAAAACAGTCAAGAAAGACAGGTGTCCAAAGACAGGATCACTTCTCCTCAGCTGAGAGGATGTGCATTTCCGCACCTAAATTAAGGAGGCAATTTTCAAAAGAATATTGCTAGATGCAGACAAAATATTGATATATCTGGCCTTGAGATTATAATCACAGCTTAAATAATTTATAAAGGTAGTTGGTTAAGAATGGAAAAGGTGTTAATACCAGAAATGTGTCTTTGATGAACATAATAGGTGTTTAGATTATGGGCCTTTACCTGTAGTTTGACTGAATGAATTTTCCCTAGGTCATATTATCAAATATGTACTCTCTAACCTGACCGTCATAAGAGATATGTGTTTTGGTACCTGTATCTTTTGTAACTGTGTTGAACATCAAAAAATCAAGCAAACAATTCCTATAAAGTCTTTCAAGCCTGATGCGAAACATTGGTTGATACAGTTTTATTTTTGGAATCCTAACTTTGTTAAATGAAGACAATTTCTATTGGTACCATTAGTGTTGTGGAGCTAATTGTGAGTTATTCATAGGAGTTTACTGTCCAAGGGTCATAAACATTAGTGAATTTTTTAATTGTTTTTGGGTGCAATTACTTGAAGCCTTAAAACAAATATATTACACGTTCTAGTATGAAAGACTAGTATGAAAGAGCATATATAAAGGCTATTACAGCAAAGAATAAAAGCCCAAATATAAGGATACTTAGAAATTTTTAGATGTTCTATAACACTAAGTTATAATCCTGAAATATTTTAATATTTAATTCCAGGTAGAGAGAAAGTCTTCATACACCTTTTCAACATGCTCCCACTTCAAATGTTACCTTCCTCTTTATTTTTTATTTTATTTATTTATTTATTTATTTATTTATGGCTGTGTTGGGTCTTCGTTTCTGTGTGTGGGCTTTCTCTAGTTGCGTCGAGCGGGGGCCACTCTTCATCGCGGTGCACGGGCCTCTCACTGTCACGGCCTCTCTTGTTGCGGAGCACAGGCTCCAAACGTGAAGGCTCAGTAGTTGTGGCTCACGGGCCTAGCTGCTCTGCGGCATGTGGGATCTTCCTGGACCAGAGCTCGAACCCGTGTCCCCTGCATTGGCAGACAGATTCTCAACCACTGCACCACCAGGGAAGCCCCAAATCTGATATTCTTAACTCTCCAACTATCTCACATGACTGTCTTCAGAGACAAAGAAGTTGGTGAGTGGGAAGCACTTTGAAAACTGGGACTGTAATAAGCAATGTAAGGATGGCTTATTTAACCAAAACCTTTTATCCAAAGTTTAAAAAATATATTTAAAGTAATGGTGGACTGGCTTGGTTTTCCAGATACATTTTTATACCCAGGCCTAAAGGTATTGCTGTCTGCTTTCTCAGAGAAGGCTAATGTATGAGTCAAGAAGCCGATGACCTGGAGGGAATGTTTAAGGCTACTGGAAAGGCTTTCTTGCTTCAAAACTATCCCTAACACACCTCTCCTCGTGCTGAGAACTCCTCCATGGGAGGCAGTGTAGTCTAAGAAGGACTAATTCAGCCAGCATCAGCACCAGCATGGCTGGGGGTAGGATGCCAGTGAGGTGGAGAGGGAGGAAGATGGATTTGGCTTCGGTTCGTTGTAAATTAAGGTCTTTCGCACCTCCTATGACCCTTTGAGGGAAGGTAATGTCTGTTAAAATGCACAGCCTCTTAGGATTGATAATCAAATTAATCAGTAATACGTAGTGAGAATTCACTAATTAGATTCTTTCCTAGTTGGATATATTAGAAAAGGGCAGGTACTAGAATGAACGGCAGTTGGAAGAGAACAAGTGAATAGGCACTGGGAGGAAGTCCTGTGGAGCTGGGAAGAGTGACAAGAGGTTGCTGTAGAGCCTCAAGAGGGTGCTATGGATTCTGAAGAGGGTGCACCGATAAGAGCAGTCATTTTTTATTTCATATCATTGCTTCATCTGTCATTATCATAGTTTCATTGCCCACCCCCCTTCCTCATTGTACCCTGCAGTCTTGTGCTTATCTCATAAAATTTCTAAGGATTCCCTATCATGCCCTCCCCTGAATTAATTCCCTTCCTTCCTCATTTCATTAACCGCTGCACATATTAATCCTACAACTTGTGTTTTGATCAGACTTTCCAAATACATGAAAGAAAAGCAACTGGGAAGAAACTGAGTGGTGGAAAGAGAAGTATGTCTGAGACTATTTCCCTTTACCTTATTGTTTACTCCTTTCTTAGTGTACAAGACTGTCTTCTGGACCTGTAGGTAAAATTCAGGAGTTGGAGCTTTGGGTTTTGCCTAGGGAAACATGGAGTCAAAGTTTTAGAGCTGAATATGACTGTGGTTCAGAACTTTTTTTGAAAGGGATGAGCTCATGCAAACCCCAAAATTTGAGACTTCTCTAAGATGTGGCAGGTCTTCTGGTTTCCAGTACCATGACGTTTCCATTTCACCACATGTAAATATTAAATGCCCACCAGTTTGCGTACCAGCCTTCCAACACACCTCGACAAACTTCCACACTTCCATTGGCCCTAAAACTAGTCCATGTGCCTGAGCTTTCGGTAATGGAAACAGCTTTCCTGTTATTTTCACGCACAGTGGAGTGGAAAAAAATATGTTAATCGGGTCTGTGATATGTGAATGGTTTTAAAAGGTGGTTACTATGTTGGGTGTATCTAGTTTTGTTTGTGTATCTAAGCACCGATCTAAAAAGATTTATTCCTCTTCATTATGTCAAGATTCCTAAGTGGCACCAGATGAAATGTCAGACTGGGACACGGTTACATTCCATGATGCGTTGCAAGATGTTAAAGAGAGAAGGATTTGTGTTTGTGTTCTATAAAAGTCAGAATTAAAATCTCCTTAAGGGCAGGGATTTTTGTCTGTCTTTTACTGGTGTATGTCAGCACCCAGAACACTGTGGGCTCTGAGTCAATAATTATTGACTGAAAAACAGCTTCGCCATATGTCTTGATCTTTGCAGTGGAATTGGGCGCTAGAAATATTGTGCCCTGTTTCTATACTTATCAAACTGAGTCTCCTCGCTCCAACCTCCAACTTATTTTCTACCATAACATGATCAGAATGCACCAGGATATAATTGTCATTATTATTTCATTGATTATTTAGCAAAATCTACCTAACTATTTTTAATACCCAGTCAGTTCTGGGTGGAAAGCAAAATTAATGTTGGCACTGAATGCTTTAAACAATATTTGGACTTGAATGAAAGTGTATAATATACATTATCTCTGATCAACATATCAACAGGTGCTAATTTTGTCAATTTATTTGGCTGATAGGATATTATTTCCTAGAAAGTTCTGCTTCCATTTTATAGTTTGTCTAATCAAAGAACAAAAAAGATTTTCTCTTGTTTTTGACTTCTTAAGCTTTAGAAAAGGGGATGGATGCAGAAAGTCAGACTCATCCTTGTCCCTCTATGAAGATAATTTAAAAAATCATCAATAAGCTGGGAGTTTAGGATCAGAAATTATGGGATATATTGCTGTTCTAAATAGTAGAAATTGATAAACTAATTGGATTTCTTTGGAGATGAAAGGGACACTGCTTCCCACTGCTCTTTTTGAGATAAAATAGACTAATGATCCCATGATGCTAGATTTGACAAAATATTCACTAATATATGTTTTTTAAAAAAAATAATTTAAACTTCAAGTGAGCAAACTTCTTATTTTGGTCTGATTTTATTTTAAAGGTTGGAAATAGCCTGAAAATTTCTAATGGCTATCAATGTATACCTTATTATATTTTGGACATCTGACTATTAGATGAGATTTTTAGCCTATAGTGAGTCTGAATATAACTTTTATAATTTTAATTTTTGTTCATAGGATTGTATACTTATTGTAGGAAAGACAAAATAATTAAGAGCTCTGGAAGTGGTAAAATGTTGGTAAATACAAAAGATTTTTCTTATTTAAAAAAATCTTTTAAAATAATTTATTGTTTAAAGTCAAAATAACAACAATGAACTGTGGGGTTTATGACACATGTAGAAGTAAAATGCATGACAATAACAACATAAAAGGTAAGAGGGAGAAATGCAAGTGTATAGCTTTAAGCTTTTTTACAGTATGTGTAATGATAAATGACATTAGGTTAGTGTGTGATAGGTTTCAGAGGCATGTTGTAACCCCTGATCAACCACTACAAAGGATAAAACAAAGAGGTATAGCTAATAAGCCAATAGAAAAGATAAAAGGGAATAAAAAATATTTAAGAGGAACAAGTACAAAGGACAGATGGGACATAGAATACTATTAGAAAGATGGGTGATTTTTTAACCAAATCATAGTGATATTTGTATGTTAATACATAAATTATATGTCATTTTATCACATATAAAAAGCAGATTGACTAAAAAGCAAGACCCAACTATATCCTGTTTATGAGTTCCACTTGAAATATAAAGTCACAGACGAATTAAAGGAAAAGGATAGGAAAAGATATATCATGAAAACACTCATCAAAAGAAACCAGAAGACTTTATTTTGATGTCATAGTAGACTTTAGAACAAGAAATATTACCAGGAATAAAGATAGAGATTACATATTGATAATGAGATTGATTTACCAAAAGAACAGAACAACCCTAAGTGTTTATGCAAGTGGCAACTCAGCTTCAAAACACAGCAAAAACAGAACTGAACGCTTTTTTTGTTGTAAGCTTCTAAGTTCCTCAACAGGGATTCTCTTACTACTGGAATTTTCATGGATGAGAAGGATTTACTGTATAATATTTAAACCATTAACACACGTACTGTTTTTGTGAAAACTCTAATTTCCAACGTTAATGCATTAAAGAGTGTTAATAAAATATTTACTCAAGAAATACAACTACATACCAAACACTTCATATATGTTATTTAATTAGCATAGTAATCCATGCTGCATGTAAGAAAACCTGGACTCAATAGGATTACATACTTGTCCAAGGTCACACAGTAAGGAGCATAGCCAAGATCTGAACTCAGATCTGTTTGCCACTAAGCCCGTGATGTTTCCACCACATGGGGAGCTTGAAATATATACATATTTTTCATAACTATTATTTTGGTCTCCATGTAAGTGATAGTCATCCTCTGAATCAGCAAGGAAGTTGTATAGGACAGGAATGCCATGTGTTGGTTAACTGCTCTTGCCTTAGAGAACTACTAAAAATGACCCCATTTATTTTTGGTGGGGACCTCATTCAATGGGAGGCACAAAGACTAGCAGACTCTAATGACCTACAAGAAACTGAAAAATTTTCAGTAAAGCATACTCTGTAATTTCAAAAAATCTGTATTCAATACTGCCAGATTAATAGTTGTTAAATGAATGGATAGATGATATTTCTGCAGCCAACAATAATATTATGAGGATTTAGTGTGATTAATTTATGTGTTTAAAAAGCTAAAGTGGTGAGATTTGTGGAAACTGTTGGTATCTGGAATTGATAAAATCTTCCTACTGTAATATTTCCATGACCTTATTAACTAACCAAGTTTTAAAAACTTGTTCTAGTAAAGGAAGTAGAAAAGAATCAAAGAAACACAGGAATCACATTGGTTGAAAAAAGTGGAGTTGAAATAAAAGGTATATGTTCTGATCGCAACCATAATTTAAAAACTATTTTGAGGATCATCAGAACATCAAAACCTATGAAAGTCGTCTTCATATTCATATCTCAGACATGTTCACTCTTTAAATTTCATGGAACAGAGCTGGCAGAATTGAGGTGTTGCTAAGGAAACATATCAAGCACAAACATAAAAAGCATAACAGGTTCAAAGGTTTCTGGGGAGTTATTATAAAGACATAAAACCTGCCAAATAATTGGAACAATAAAAGTTGAAAATTAATTTCAAGCAAGACTAAACATTTCAACCAACTGCTGAAAGACTTTTGAAGAATATATATGTACTGGGAAAAAGAGGTGAGGACTTTTAAAGATCCAAGTGGTTAATTAATAAAGACTGAAGCCAAATGCAAGCGTTAGGAGTAAAGCAGAAAAATTTGGTTTCTGGTTTCACAAAGGGGAATTTGCTTTAATCAAATTTATTAGTAAGAAGGATGAGGGTGTAGAGAACAGGCTTCTTGAAGTGGTTGAAAAATGGACCAATATTCTAAGCTTTGAGATTTGATGCGTTTCTTGGTCCAAGTAAAATAAAACCAGGGTGTTAAAGGAAGTAGAGACAGAAATAAGAGACCCTTTTATGAACAGTTTTACAAGCACACTTAGTTCTGGAGAGACCCCCTAGGATTAGCCAATATGATGGAATTATTTTAAAGGGTCTGGGAATGTACCAAGTGGCTTGGATACCAGTTGACATCACTCACAAGTAAAGTGTTAAAAAGTGTTTTGAGGGTCAAATGAAGAAACACTTGGAAGCTTACTTGATGAAGGAATGCCAACTGACTGTTTCAGATGGGAAAGAGATGCTTCACTTACTTGTCAAAATAACAGAAAGGTATTATTTCTGAGGCAGGAAAGAGGTGTTATAACACATTCTTTGCATTTTGATAGTGAGCAATTTATTGAAATGCTTTACTGGGGTTAAAATGATCCTTTTTCTTAAAAGTGGCATAATGGGAAACTTGGTAGATTGAACTGAAACTTGCTAAATTGGAAGAAACAGAAGCCAGTTGTCAGTTGAAGCATTGCTAGTTTAGAAAATCACTGTCTATCTCTAGAGGACTTTATTTTGGCAGCCGTGGGAATAGCCTCTCCTTTTTAGACATTTATGTAGAATTCCTCCATGAGCACTGTGGGTATAGGCTGACTCATATATACATGATATGTGACTAGAAGTTTCAAAAACTTATTTTTGAATACAATTTCAAAGCTAAGGGAAAATTAATCCCATCCAAGACATCACCTTGGCAGGCTCCATACTCATTTCAGGGATGCTGCCTTTGGACAAGTCATTCTTGGAATTTCTCTTGTGGAATCGTCCCTCAAGACCATGGCAAACTTTAAAAATTATGTTTAACAGTGAAAATTTTTCATATTTTGAGTGAAAATATTGTGTTTGGGAAAGATCCAAAGAAATCAGTCTCATCCAGTAAAGAAAGTGAGTGATTAAAATGTTACTAATTTAAAAAATAATTGAGGTGTAACTATTAAGTAAAGAAAGTGATATTCTTTTGTGGCTTGTAACCTGGTTTTCAAAGTAATTCCCAAAGCATTTTAAACATATTTTGATCAGTGAGGTATGTTTGTAACAGGACAAAAGATTCTCAAGATGACTGCCTTGAAAGCTAATTTTAGAATGAGTTCCAGTATGTTGGCTAGAAAGCCAGTATCATGGTGTTTATAGTTTTAACTTATAAAGAGAGAGAAGTAGAGGGTAGTGATGTCTAGTGAAAATTTCTTGGTGATTTTAAGACATGGGAGCAATTCATAGTTAAATTTTTATAGAAAAATAAAGAGTCATGTTTTTGCTGTGATATGCTGTATGGGAAAGAGTATGATACCTACCAGAAGGCCAGAGTTGAGGCGATGTGACCTTGGATCAGTCACTTTGACAAACTGGAAAGGTGGGGAGAGAGGAATAAATTAGGAGTTTGGGATTAATATGTACACACTACTACATATAAAACAGATAATCAACGAGGACCTACTGTACAGCACAGGGAACTCTACTCAATATTCTGTAATAAACTATATGGGAAAAGAATCTGAGAAAAGAATGGATATATGTACATGTAGAACTGAATCACTTTGCTGTACACCTGAAACTAACACAGCATTGTAAATCAACTATACTCCATTATAAAATAAAAATTAAAGTCAAAGTAAAAGTAATTTAAAAAATTAACAACAAAAGAAAGAAGAATGAGAGAGGGAGGAAAGTAAAGAGAGGGAAAAAGTAAGAAGAAAGAAAATGAAGAAAAGGCCAACTCCTTCTTCATCCAATATAACATAAATTTGAAATTAGTGGAGTCATAATTAATGATGTTATGTCATATCTAACAAAACCATCAAATACAAGAAAACAGAGAAGGAGGTGTCAATAAATAGCAGATTCTCAAGAGTGACAATTTTCAAGAACACCTGCTTATCTGCATATGTGCCTGTAAATCTGTTCATTTATCAAGACAAAGCTCGTTTTCCCAGTCTGTGCTATTGTCCTCTATGTGATGGACCATGGGAGTTCAGGATGCCCTTGAAATGTGTTTGTTCTAAGTAAGTATGAAAACTACAACTTACCCAGGCCTTAGAAAGACTGTTTCACACAACTGGATTAAAAAGTTTAACACACACAAAAAATGGGGTTATGCTTACTTTTGGAATAAGGGCCAAAATATTACTGTCTAAAGTGGAAAACATGCAAGCACGCACATGAAAGTGCAATTGTGAGGTTCAAATGAGATATTGTATGAAAAAGCACTTGAGAAGTCTAATGCTTGGCAAATATGATTTCATAGAAAATATTTCATGAGGAAAAATTAGAAGCATATAAAGACACTGGACTTCTTTCTGCCTCCTGACTTCCTTGAAACATTAAGCCGTTGCTTTAATTTTTGCATAGCCAAAACATGAACGTTGTCACAATTTTTCTACATGTAAATGAAAGCAAAATAATATTTGCCTTCCAGTTATCCCATGGAAATACAAATGAAGTGAATATTTGCGGCCACGCCTGGAAATAAAGGCCCTGTGTAAAGTGTAAGTTTATTTCATGTGAAGTGGCCTGGCAAGCGCCTGGCACGTATCCAGGTTATAATGCGTACTGTTTATGATTGGGGTGGTTAGTATTTGTTTACCACGGTTTGTCATTCAATCTAACACTTTCAAATATGCATATTTAGAACTTGGATTCAAGAATATTTTCTAGTAAAAACACTGATATTTTATTTCCTTAATACATTAATTGTAGACCAGAAGATCCTAGAAAAGGGAAAAATAACCTGCCTTTAGCAACAGAAACATCCACCAAGTAATGGTAAATAGGATTTCAGTAACATGAATTGTTCGGAACACAAAAGAGTCAGAACAAAAGACCCTAGCCTGATTTTCATATTTCTAAATTACATATTGAAATTGAGCACATAAAAAATAGAAACATCATGTAAAATGCCCTGAACTTAAGATATATTTTGCATTTGGCATGGAAAAATCCTCAGACGGCTGAAAGAATGAAATTTTGTCTTTACTCTTTCTTCTCTATTACTGGACCAGGCTAGTATGTCTTATAAATTAGCCCGTTATACCCAGGGTAGGATATTGAATAGTCTCTATTCAAGAGTTAGAAAAATGTCAGTAATACATTTTAGAAGTCAGACCCTTTCTTGGTCTCTCTAATATTCTCCAATGTGCAGCCAATGATTCCATGGACTGGACTTTGCCATGTGAAAGTTCAAGCTCTGAGATGCAGCGGGAAGGAAAGAGGACCCTGCGGACACTGGCACACAAGGCTGATGCCACAGAAAAGCCAGCTCGTTTCATCTGACAGAGTCCAGAATCTATATTTATTAACTTATTTATTTTTTTAATCTTTATTAAGGCTTCAGTGTACCAAGGAGGTAGACACACTGCAGGCTAGACCATCACATGTGTGCAGTTCTCTCTATCACATGGAATGTTTCCAAAATGTCTTGTCCATTTTTTTTCTGAAGCCAGTGGTAAAGGGCTAGAACTACAGTTTGATGGGATGAGAGCAGGAACTCACACTTCACTTCATAGACATTTCATGAAGTGTCCAACTAGTTATTGTGAGAAGTATTTTCTTCTTGGTCCTGGTAGAAGTATTCTCAGTGGATGTATGTAAGAGAAATAGCCTTATTTATATATTTTAAATCTATTTACAATATAGATATGTATTTAATATTTATGCATTAATTTGGGTAGAGGGAGGGTATTTGCTACATTCGGCAAAATTTGGGCAATCTCTGTTAGGTGGAATCCAATCCATGCCAAGAATGACTGGCTAGAAGGGTTGGAAGAAGTTCAGATGAGATGTTAGCCTGATTGAAGTCCAAACTCTTCTATAGATAAGGGGGTAATAAAACATGTTCATGGGGCTGTGTGTTTATAGATATTTACTTGCCTAGCTCACAGGGTTAGGAGTTTATATAAGATAAAGAAGAGCTTAATGATTTTAAAGACAAAGCTCCATGTTACTATTCTGTTTAAAATTTAAGGAATGTAGGGGAATTTGTGAGGGTAAGTATACGTAATCCAGGAAATTGTTTTTGAATTAATGAATGGAGTATGCTTTGTGCAATGTATGGAGAAAAAGCATCATGGATAAATTTGTGATTTATAAGGCATCAATACTATATTAATGTTGTAGGTTTGAATTTTAAAGGCTTTAAATTTCATTTTGACACTTTAAAACATTTTTAGAAAAAAGGCAACATAAAAATAATAATGGTGACTTTAAAAACGGCATCGAGTGTATACTTTTGTCCCTGGGAGACTAATGAGAGGAGGTGAAAAGAAGATACTTATCTTCATACTGTTTATTCAGATATTTATGAATTCCCAATATGGGTCAGGAACTATTCAAGGAGATAAAGACATAGGAATGAACAAAACAGACAAGGCCTCCATACATCTTAT
The DNA here is from genome assembly GCF_025265405.1 of Mesoplodon densirostris. Lineage (NCBI taxonomy): Eukaryota > Metazoa > Chordata > Mammalia > Artiodactyla > Ziphiidae > Mesoplodon > Mesoplodon densirostris. The sequence continues at coordinate 87,375,331 of NC_082672.1, forward strand.
ATTTTTGTAGGGGAAACAGACAGTAAACAAATGGCAAGTCAATATGTAGTATGTCAGAGGGTGTTAGAAAATACTTGTGGAGAAAAATAGCAGACATTGCAGTTTTAGGTTGGTGGGTGGGCAGGGATTGTTACATTTTATATAAGGTGATCAGGGAAAACCTCAGCTCAGAGGTCTGAACACCTGTTAGGTGCCTCACAGATAAGGGCTCTGAAGGAGCTGAGGGCACAAGCCATATGCACATGTGGGAGAAGCCATTCCACACAAAGGGAAGTGAGTATGAAGACTTTAAAAAAAAGTTGATACATTTATATGCTGTAAGATGATTGTCATTTTAGTGTACAATGAGGACCTCTATCACATTACATAAGTTCTTTTCAGTGGTTGTAATAATTAAGTTCTAGTCTCTTAGCAAGTTGGTGATTATAATACAATATTCTTGTCCATATTCACTATATTGTGGACTAGATATCTAGGACTTATTTACTACTTGTTGCAAGTTTGTGCCCTTAAACAACATCTGTCCCATATCCCACCTTCCCTCTCCTGCTGACCACCATTTTACTCTGTTTCTAAGAGTTGGGTTTTTTTTTAGAATCCATATCTAAGTGATATCACATAGTATTTGTCTTTCTCTGTCTGACTTTTCTTACTTAGCATAATGTTCTCAAGGTCCATCCACGGTGTCACTAGAGTATGAAGACTTTAAGTCAAGAAAAAACTTGGCCTGTGGGCCTCCCTGGTGGCGCAGTGGTTGGGAGTCCGCCTGCCGATGCAGGGGATACGGGTTCGTGCCCCGGTCTGGGAGGATCCCATATGCCGCGGAGCGGCTGGGCCCGTGAGCCATGGCCGCTGGGACTGCGCGTCCGGGGCCTGTGCTCTGCAACGGGAGAGGCCACAGCAGTGAGAGGCCCGCATACCGCAAAAAAAAAAAAAAAAAACTTGGCCTGTTTTAGGAACACATAGTTGTTTAAAAAAATTTGCTGGAGTGTTACATAAATTAGTGCACATGTATAAATAGAACCTACGCATGCCTGCCTCTAGGTCTGTTGTTGAATGTTCATTCTTCTTTATTAAGGCACCTGAGAAATGGGCTTTCATAGAGAAATTCTGTCCTAGTTCTATTTAGGGCTTTTTCTTTATTCATGGACCTAGTTCTTTGCTACACACTGATTTTCTTACCATAATACAAACTGTTTTTGAGTACTTAGTATGTGCTGAATATAGTGCTAAATTATGTACACACATATCTTAATGATTTTCTGTCTTTTTTTGCCAAGAAATCAAGATTTCTGTTTTTTAATTTTTTAAAAAAATTTAATTTGTATTTTATATTGGAGTATAGTTGATTTACAGTGCTGTGTTAGTTTCAGGTGCATATCAAAGTGATTCATTTATACATATGCATATATCCACTTTTTTCCGGATTCTCCTCCCATATAGGTTATTACAGAATATTGAGTAGAGTTCCCTGTGCAATACAGTAGGTCCTTGTTGACTATCTATTTTATATATAGTAGTGTGTATATGTTAATCCCCAGCTCCCAATCTATTCCTCCCCCCACCTTTCCCCTTTGGTAACCATAAGTTTATTCCTGAAGCCTGTGAATCTCTTTCTGTTTTGTAAATAAGTTCATTTGTATCATTTTTTAGATTACACATATAAGTGATATCATATGATTTTTGTCTTTCTCTGTCTGACTTACTCCACTTAGTATGATAGTCTCTAGGTCCATCCGTGTTGCTGCAAATGGCATTATTTCATTCTTTTTTATGGCTGAGGAATAGTCCATTGTATATATGTACCACATCTTCTTTATCCATTCCTCTGTTGATGGACATTTAGGTTGCTTCCATGTGTTGGCTATTGTAAACAGTGCTGTAATGAACACTGGGGTGCATGCATCTTTTTGAATTATGGTTTGCTATGGATATAGGCCCAGGAGTGGAATTGCTGGGTCATATGGTAGTTCTATTTTTAGTATTTTAAGGAACCTCATACTGTTCTCCATAGTGGTTGTACCAATTTACATTCCCACCAACAGCGATGGAGGGTTCCCTTTTCTCCACACTCTCTCCAGGATTTACTGTTTGTAGACTTTTTGATGATGGTCATTCTGACAGGTGTGAGGTGATACCTCATTGTAGTTTTGATTTGCATTTCTCTAGTAATTAGCAACATTGAGCGTCTGATTTTCTCAGTCTTGAAGGCTGAAAGTCATCGAGGTTAAGTTGTCCAATATCAAAGCCAGCGAGTGGCTGAAATAGAATTAGAACTTTGTTTCTCAACTGATGCCACATTGCAAACAAATTCACTGAAGCTCAGAGTGAACTTGTAATTTTCTTGTATTTAGTATCATGTACAAACTGAAAAAAGAGATCTCTTTGTCTACAGTTGTTAAAAATTTAGCTTTTACATAAACTTCATTAATTTCTGTAGGTATATCTTTTCTAAATTATATTCTTTGGAAAACTATTCAAGAAGATTTTTAATAATTTTTATATGAAAAATGGTCCCATGGCCAAATAATTTTTAGAAACACTAGTTTATGTGAAGATAAATAAGCTATTTGAATGCAGAGCTTCTTAGTCTTTAAAACGCTAACGTGCATTGAACATCTGCAGGAAGTGAATGTTTTCAAATTATTTTATCGTGGGGGGGCTGTTGTGAAACACCTAGTAATATCTCAATGAACCAATTTATATAGAGCACAATTTCGGAAATGATGCTTAACTATTTCAGTTCCTATGAGCTACTACCCATGTGCATTCAATGCAACAGGTTTACGATGCTTCTGTGAGAATGCACTCTGGTTATTGCTTACAGCAAAATATTTTCTTTCCTGTGCTGCCCCAATTTGAAGGAACTCCTATAACTTGAAGTTAGGTGGTCAAATATAATATACAGGGTGAGTGACATTTAGCTTTACCTCCAATACTTAGAAATCCCTTAGTTTTGATGTGTAGGTTATACTTACAAATATATCTATCTCTTTTATTCCTTCTTACTCATTTTCAGTAGCTGGGAATAAAGAAGAGACAAAGATATGTCCATTTTCTTCTTCTTTGCTTTTGTCTGTTTAACTGTTTCTTGTCTCTCTTTGTGCAGCTAGGTCTTTGCTACCTGATTCGAGAGTCATTCAAGTAGGACTATCCTGGTCTCATAGGTAACATCACAGTTTACTTCGAGAACAAACACTTATATCTTTGGCTTGTAAATGAGCCTTCTGTTCATCGGTGGTACCTAGCTTGGGCTTTGGTGTAATTTAACAACAGAAGAGAGGAATGTACAGGAGACATTTCCAAAATGTACTACATCCTTTTCTTTGGTTCCTACTCTCTGGGGATCCCAGTTAGCTTGGAAAGCCTTAGTTTCAAAAAATATTTTTTCACTCTGCAGAGTTTCTCCAACCATGAGGTCAACAGAACCTAAGATGGTGTCCTGAATTACTGTTCATTTATTTCCATTCTGTTACATGTTTTCTACAAGTTAAGAGCTCCTTGGGGCTAATACTATTTGTTAGAGAAGGTTGGTTCATTGTTTCTGGGCAGACTTCATTTTCCATTTCTCCAGGCTCTTCTTTAGGAAGTGTGACAGCTTCTGCCACCCCTGGTTTTTCCTCTTGTGCTTCCGTGGCATGGTGTCCTGTGGTTGTGCATTGTGTGCCACCTGAGAAACGACACCTGGGCACAGCATACTGGGACCCTAGGGCCTGGGAAGATTTCCACAGGTCCATGTGCTTTCCCTTGCACGCATCTTCCGGGAGTCAAACCCACAATGTATTACTGGTAGGAGACTTCTGTTCATTCTCCTCAAGAAATATATGCAAAAGGTGGCAGTCTCTTCTCTCCCTCACATTTTAAGAGTAATTCACACTAAGGTGGTGAGGGCTGAATATGGTCACCATGGGCTGACACCTTTCTAGAAATGGTAACTGTTGGCAAGACCCCAGCAAGGTTTCAATGAAGCAGCCCCTTATTGGCAGGAACTTCAGGCAGCCTGGATGTGGCCTCGGACTCTGTCAGCTGGTCCTGTTGGCAAAGCTCCCATTGGCAGCAGCTTTCAGCCGACTAGCTCATAGCCAAGTCCTCTCGGTGGTAGAGGGCGACAATGCTGAGAGTCACCACAATTCCCTCAGAAAAGTTCCTCCAAGTCCTCTGAAGTCATATTGGCAAAGCAAGTCTATACTAGCCTACTCTCCTGTCCTCCTGCTCAGTTCCCTTTCATTTGTAAAACTGTCCAGTTTTTGAGCTGGAAAAAAAAGAAGTTTCTAAGCTCAACTCCTTATTTAGTAGCTGTGAGACATGGGCCTCAGAGAAGTGTCCTGATTGCTCAGTGTTATGTAAGGAATCAGGGCTCAACCAAGACTGGGAGCCTTTTACCTGCCCCTCCCCTCACAACTCCAACCAAGTCCAAGGCCATTTCTACCAGCTGCACTGCCTCAAAACGCTCTGAATGTGAGCCCTGCCACATCAGTTAGTGTTCTTTGCAGTAAGCAAAGGAAAATGCTTTGACTAAGTCAAACAAGGGAGAAGACATATCTTGGAGATATAATGGATTGCTAGAGAATCAAATGAAGATTTGAAAAATCAGGGCTTAGGAAAGACAAAACTTGAGAAGCTACAGGGACTTCAGCCTCAGAAATCTGAGGCCCAAACCTCTGGGTGCTGCCTTTGGACCCTGTGGGTGCCCTCTTGAGAGTGGAAATGTCCAGAGAGCATCTGATTAGCTGATCTCAGCTCCTGTACCCACCTCTACATGTGTGTTTGTATCTGAGAGAAAGAGAATTTGTATTTTTATTTTGTGAGGGTGAGGAGGGTGATTTACTGTGGTTGACAACCCCAGCAGAACCACATGACGTGAGGGAGGATCAGTTTGCCCAGAAGAGGGATGGAGGGAGGTAGTGTCTGCTGGTACCCGAAGATGAGGAAGGAACGCTGGAGGGAACCAAACCATGAACTGTGTCCTACTGATACTTACGCAGATGCGGTTAGAGGGGATGCTGGCCCAGACGCTTCCTAGCTGCAGTGGCCCTCTCTTCTGTTTCTTCCTTTGCCTTTCTTCCACTTCCTTCTCCCCTCTGCTCCACCTTATGCCTCCTCTCAGGCTCTGTCAACAAGAGCAAGGTGCCCCCTCACCTTCCTGCATTACCCGTTTACTGCATCTGGTAGAAGGTGGGTGAAAAGGAGAGTTGGGAGTGTGTGCTGGACAAGTATAGATTATACTTTTAAAAGTCGAAAGCACAGTGATGGGATGGCCTCTGTAGATTCCTGCGTTGTCAAGTGCTTGCATGACCTCCCTCTTCCCCTGCTTCTCTCTCCAGGCTCTGCAGAATAGCAGATGGAGAGTCAGACCCAAGTACTGTCTTGTCACTCTGTTGCCACTCGAGTTGAGAAGCAATTTTGATTTGAAAACATATGGCAAACAGGGACATTACTTAGGTAATGGGAGAACAGTGTGTCCCCAGTTTACCAGTGGGTCAGGTTATTCTCTGATGATTGGGATGGGTTCCTTGGTGACTGAGCTTAGTGACCCTGAAGAAGCTGAAAACACAACTGTATCTTCAGCTTGGTGGGCAATACAACTGTAAACCTGGATTTCTATTCATTTGATGACATGAGTAACTCTATTCATCTATGACTTTCAAAAGCACAAACTAGGGTAATGATTTGGCCTTTGTTAATGAATTGTTAAATAATCACTATTATTGTTTAACTAAAATTTAAACTCTTAGCAAAATAGTGTATTCATGCACTATTTACAATAGCCAGGTCATGGAAACAACCTAGATGCCCATTGACAGATGCATGAATAAAGAAGATGTGGTACATATATACAATGGAATATTAGCCATAAAAAGGAATGAAATGGGGTCATTTGTAGAGATGTGGATGGACCTAGAGACTATCATACAGAGTGAAGTAAGTCAGAAAGAGAAAAATGAATATCGTATATTAACGCATATATGTGGAATCTAGAAAAATGGTACAGATGAACCAGTTTGCAAGGCAGAAATAGAGACACAGATGTAGAGAACAAATGTATGGACACCAAGGGGGGAAAGCGGTAGGGGGTTGGTGGTGGGATGAACTGGGAGATTGAGATTGACAGATATACACTCATATGTATAAAATAGATAACTAGTAAGAACGTGAAATAAAATTCAAAAAAATAGTATATTCAGTAACTCTAAGATAATGTTTTAATGCTTAATTCTTTGTCTTAATAAGATTTAGAAAATCTAATAATAAAATTCTTTAACAATTTTTTTTGGGAATTTCTGCCGTGTTTATTGTTGCATGGTACGTGGGTGCTGCTGTTCACGGACTGGAATGTAACAGGCACCAGAGGATTCCTGCTCTGTCCCCTGGTCCTGGAACTTGTGACCAAGGTTGGATGTCCCCATATCCTTGTTTAATGGAGAGAACTGAACCAAGCTTCGTTGCTGCTAACCCCAAAAGCATTTGATTTGTCTGTGAGAAGCTGAAAATCATCTTTTAGAAAGTTGCGTTTCGATTCTCTGCCCCCTACCCGCAAATCCCTTAATTATGCTGTAGAAGTTGCGACTTTTTGAACATCTCTCTCACAATCTGGTGCTGACTTAACTGCATAATGACTTTCTATTTCACTGGTATTCAAAGCTTTCCTAAACTTTGGAAGAGCAACCCATAACTTGGGCTAGGCCCAGGTCACTCTGCTCTCTCTCTCTTTCTCAAAGACTGTTATGGCATCAGGAACCAAGAGAAGTGGTTTTCTCTTAAAACAGTGTCTCCACAAAATACCAAAGCAATGAATCTGCTGACTGCCAAAGCCAGATATGTCAGGAAAAAAGATGAGGGCAGTAATAAGCAAGTCTCTGCTGATTCTGCTCACATGTTTGCAGCTGGAGCAGCTAAGAAGAGATAACAGATGAATCCTCTGAGTAAAGAGCACATCTTGCCACCTGTGAAGAACATTATTCAACTCCCAACAAAACCTTTGAATTCAGAAGAGTGGGATAAACTTGAAGATTTCAAAGAAAAGGCTAACTTTGAAAATTGGATCATTTCACAGATGGTTAAATGCCATATTTCTGTAGATGTGGCCAAATCTGTGCTGGCCTAGGTAGCTGCAAAAAACATTGGTATTGTAGGCTATGATTTGCTGGTCAAGTATTTGTATCTCTGTGTTTTTCATAAGCAGACATCAGAAATTATTGATGTCCATGAAATCATGAAAGCCAGATACAAGCATTTAGAATCTGGAGCGCACACTCTTCTCATCAGGGATTAATCCATACAGACAGATGGAGAGAGGCCTTGCTGCTGTTAGAGGACATCAAACAAGTCATGATTCCTTAAAAAAAGAACTATAGTGACTGTATCCAGGGAGCCCTCTTTCATCAAGATGTAAATGTAGCTTGGAATTTGTATCAAGAGTTGTTAGGTCATGATATTTTTCCTATGTTGGAAACATTAAAAGCCTTCTTTGATTTTGGAAAAGACATGAAAGATGATCGCATTCAAACAAACGACATGATGTTCTTTTGTATCTAAGAAATAATCAGCTATATCCTGGGGAGTCATTTGCACACAGTATAAAAGCATGGTTTGAAAGTGTTCCTGGAGTACAATGGAAAGGACAGTTCACCTCAGTCCAGCAAAGTCGTCAGTGTTTGAGCTGTGGAAAAACTGTAGAGTCTATTCACCTGAGCTCAGAAGAGTATGAATTTCTCAAGGAAAAAATCATGAGGGATGTGATAGATGGAGGTGACCAATACCAAAAGACAGCACCTCAGGAACTTGAGATTTCAGAACTTTGTAAAATACTGTCCTCCTTTTGATATTGTCATTGATGAGCTCAATGTTGCCAAAATGTTTCCTAAAGCTTGTGAATCTCAAGTTCTCTTGGATGTGGTCTCTCAACTAGCCAAGCAGAATCTTCAAGTGCTGGTCCTGGGCTGGAAGCATATGTTAATGCAGAATTCCTGGTGGAGGAAGGAAGATATGGAAAATGTGAAAAAGCAAGCCAGCTTTTTTTTTTTTTTTTTGCTGACAACATCTCAGAGGATGCCGTTCCTTCTGTATGCCACACTGCACTCAGGGAACCACTACAAGTTTATCACAAAAGATCTGATGCGGGACCACAAGGCCTGTGTTCCTGATGCTAAGACCAAACACCTGCTCTTTAAGTGGCAGCAAGGACATCAGCTGGCAATTGTTTGTAGGCATCCGGGATCAAAAATAACTTTTCAACGTATTCTCATCTTTGACACAATGGTGCAAACAACTGGAGACTCGTGGTACATACCTTACGATGACGACCTGGTGGAAACATATTCCTACGAAGTGCTACCCAAATGGCTTTGCCTTCACCAGAAGACATAGACTCTTACCCCCATGCTAAACTTGTGTTTGGGTGTCCTCCTGGTTGGCATCAGAGCTCTTAAATTGACGCTTGTTTAGAGTATTGCTTCTATCCTGTTTGTCCTGTTTGGTCCAGTTGGTTTGCATATCAATAAATCGATTTCTAATAAAAAAATTTTTGTGGGGAGGACTTCCCTGGTGGCACAGTGGCTAAGAATCCACCTGCCAATGCAGAGGACACAGATTCAAGCCCTGGTCTGGGAAGATCCCACATGCCGCGGAGCAACTAAGCCCATACACCACAACTACTGAGCCTGCGCTCTAGAGCCTGTGTGCCACAACTACTGAAGCCCACATGCCTAGAGCCCGTGCTCCACAACAAGAGAAGCCACTGCAAAGAGAAGACTGCGCACCGAAATGAAGAGTAGCCCCCGCTCGCTGCAACTAGAGAAAGCCCGCGCACAGCAATGAAGACACAACGCAGCAAAAAATAAATAAATAAAATTAAAAATATATATATCTAAAAAAAAATTTTTTTTGAAGACAATTTAAAGGAAGCAAAGTGCCTGTCTAAAGAAGAACTGGAGTGGGCTGCTTAGAAAATTCTCAGCTATTCTGAATTGTTCTCCTTTAAAGTATATCCCATAGAAGAGATAATACTGACCGACTCTATTAGACCTATATGAAAATAGGCCATAATTTTAACCTTTTTTTCCCTCTGTTTCTAAGACTACATGGAATATTTGAGGAGAAGATTGCCCCCTGCCAAGAGGAATATGAATGGCATGGTAGAGTATTATGTAGGTAACACATTCTATATTAAAGTCTTATATCCCTTTAAATATTTTATAAGGTTCAGTAAAGTGTATTCTTTTGGAAATTGAAACATTATGAAGTACCTAGAAGCAATCCTGCTTGTCAGATCAGGGAGTTGAACATTAAATTTTTGAATGCATTTAATTATCTGTGGAAACATTTAAACACAGTGGACTTAGAAAATGATAACATGGAAACAAAATGTACATATTTTTATTTCTTCTTTTTTTATTGAGCTAAAATTCACATAACATAAAATCCATCATTTTATCCATTTTAAAGTACACACTTCTGTGGTTTTTAATATATTCACACTATTGTGTGACTATTGCCACTAATTCTCAAACACTTCTATCACCCCCCAAAATAAACTCTATTCCCAATGCTTCCCACCACCATCCCCTGGCAACCACAAATTTACTTTCTGTCTCTGTGGATTTGCCTAATCTGGACATTTCATATCAACTGAATGAAATGAAAAAGGGTACAATATGTACCCTTTTGTGTCTGGCATCTTTAACTTAATATAATATTTTCAAGATTTATCCAAGTTGTAGCATGTATCACTACTTAATTACTTTTAATGACTGAACAATATTCTGTTGTATGTACATTTCATTTATTCATTCATCAATTGATGAACATTTGAGTCTTTTCCACTTTTTGCTATTATGGTTAATATTGCTGTGAACATTCATGTACAAATTTTTGTGTGAACATATGTTTTCAGTTCTCTTGGGTATAAACCTAGGAGTAGAATTGCTGGGTCATATGGTAAACTCTATCTTTAACTTTTGGAGGAAACGTCCAATTCCACAGTGGCCAAACCATTTTACATCCTCACCAGCAATGTATGAGGATGAGGTTCCAATTTTTCCATAATCTCCCCAACATTTATTTCTGTTTTATTTTATTTCAGTTAAATTATAGCCATCCTGGAGAATATCTCATTGTAGTTTTGATTTGCACTTCCCTAATAACTAATGATGTTGAGTATATATTAATTTTTCAACTACACCTTTATGCAAATGAAGCAACAAATGTAATTGAACAGAAAACTCAAGCAGTGTATATAAATTAACATTATGATGCAAACATCATGTCAACATGCTGCAATTTCTAGTCTGTAACATTTATGTGTATATCCCCTGTAGACCTCCAATTACATATATGTACAGACACATATGAAAATAGTCTCATTAAAGTGGGCCTTAGTGTCTGGGATTCTCAGCTGACTGTGACACAGACCTGAGTGACTTTCTGAAAAGAGACAGATCTTTCAAGAATTGTTAGAAGACATCTCAATACAGGAAATGTCCTAGACATAAAAAGTGGACTGGATGACTACATTCAATAACTCTTTATGCTCTCTTTATAGTTTTTCCCCTTCTTCTCTTCCTGACTGGGTGTTGACTGTCACCTGACTTTTCTTTCTGTTCTGAGTGTAGCTGTCCACTTCCAAATATGGGCCCTGAAGCTCTATTCTAACAATCTGTTGAAAAGTTGTTTAAAATAATAGCAAATAGAGGCTGAGTGGTTTCCTTGATAAGATTACATTAGGGCTTTAGAAGATGGATTATGCAATGACTGTTCTGACTGTTCAGTTATTTCTCCCTTTCTCTTACTAGTTTATTTGGGGAGACCTGACACCTGGTATTTCATTGCAAATATTCCAATGAACTTAGTGTTTAAAAACACCTATTAGTGTGGACTTTTGACACCTCACGCTTTTATGAAGCAGACTTTTTAGACTATAAACCAGGAGTATTTAACTAGGGACATTTTAAGACAAGGCTAAGATGGTCTGATGTCCCAGCAAACATTTACTGTGGTGCTACATAACTGATCTGATGTCTGTCTTGAGTTCCATGAGCCTTATGGTGTTAATTACCACCTTTAGCAGATGTTTGTTGACAGTTAGTATGCTCAGTCGTTACTTGTTCTTTTCAGAAGTAATTATAGATCCTGGTTGCACTCTTAAATTAACAGCACATACAAGAGCTGTTCTCACCTTTTAACCACCTGCACCCCCCAGGCCTCCCTAAGGTGGATCTGAGTTGTGATAAATGTTACTTTGGGGTTTAGGGTAATACATTTTCCTATCCATGCATACTTGTAACTACCACATTAAAATACAAATACTTGTATTTTTCCTTATTCAGGTGTCAACAAGTCACTTATGTAAGTACTACTGTGTATCTTCGTTGTTTTGTTCTACTGCCTCTTTGCTATGGGTAGTCTGTGATGTCTATATACTCAGTTTCGGGGAGGTTCATTTTTTTCTCTGAAGAAAAATGATGCTAATGACTGATTTAAGAAAACTGTATTTAAGTAACATTATTTATAGTAAAGCTACTTTGTTTTATCCTACACCATGGTCAGGCTAATACTATCTGATATTTTGTTCCTACCCTCCACCCCCTTATCCAGAAAACTACCAGCTCTTACTGTGATGATGGTGGAAAGAAATGATAATGATGTTTTGACTCATTAGTTCTTCAGTTAATGAAGTCAGATAAAAATGGTAAGTAGCCTAAATCACGTCTAAACACTTTAGAAAGTGTTATCTCCAAGGGAAATAAAGTCCTTCGGCAATAATTTACAAGTTGTGTGGAGAAGATGCTATGAATAACAGATTGGCGCATGAAAATTTTATTTTCCAAAGGGTTACACCTCCTCCCAGATTTCTATGTATCTGTTTCTTTCTAAAGTTTACCTGATCACATGCACAGGTTTCAAAGTATGTATGATTACTAACCTCGTTTGATCTAGAAGCTGCCTATTGCCAAACACAAGGATTGACGGACATCTCAAAGATCGAAGGTCTGAACAAGGAGTGAGTATGACTTGGAAGAGACTTAGGAAATTATAAAGTCATGCAAAAATAATGAACTTGAAGAATGGGTAAGAGGGAAAGGCATCGGATTGAAGAAATATTGTTATCATGCACAGAGAGAAAGAGAGAGAATTGCAAGAAGGGTGAGATGCAAAAGCATTATTGTGTGTGAGTAGACGTAGGTGAAAGATAAGGAGAGAAAACAAGTTTCTCTTACCTGAGTCGTCCGTCATTGGCCTAAATTGGTTCTTGGTGTTATTAATAGTGAAGACTGACCTCTTAAGGAATTTTTCCCCCTGATATTTGGACCGAAGTTTTTTTTTTTAATTTATCTTCCATTTGCATGGAAAATTCATATCATCTAGTTATGTTTTCTTTATAAAAGCTTGAAATCTTTGGGAACAACATTTCCTTTAAAGAGTTTAGTTATTAATAAAAAGTAAATAATGAAACAAACTGTTACTGTTTCTTAGACAGTTCGATAGCTTTTTCCAAGTATAAAAATGTAATCTAATATTGTAAAGCCAGTGTAAATACATGTACCAGACATCGGCAGGATCTTTGCTTTTACTGAAATGATATTGTGTGTAACATTGCCTTCTAAATCTACACCACTGATTGTAACTGCTAGAGCTAAGGATATCTATAAGGATTCATTAGAGTTTTAGGAAGGCAGTATATTACACTGGTAAAAGTATATACTTTGGCATCAGACAGCCTTCAGTTCAAATTCTGATTCAGTCACTCTCTATCTGTAACTTTGGGCACATTACTTAGTTTCCTTAAACCTTCATTGCCTACTTTGTAAAAAGAAAAATATATATATATGATGTTTGTAAAGCATACACAGTTCCCTCTATATGGTGACTGTTCATAAGTGTTTGTATTATGATGACTATTATCATCCTTTGTCTTTCCTCTTCTGTTATTTAAAAATAATTAGTAATTCTCATCTTTCACTTTTCTCATCTGCTTCTCTTGACACCTCTTTCTTCCCATTCATATATCATTTTTTTAACATTTTTATTGGAGTTATAAAACATTTTTATTGGAATTATACAACATTTTTATAATTGCTTTACAATGGTTTGTTAGTTTCTGCTTTATAACAAAGTGAATCAGCTATACATATACATATATCCCCGTATCTCTTTCCTCTTGCGTCTCCCTCCCTCCCACCTTCCCTATCCCAACCCTCTAGGTGGTCACAAAGCACAGAGCTGATCTCCCTGTGCTATGCAGCTGCTTCCCACTAGCTATCTATTTTACATTTGGTAGTGTATATGTCCATGTCACTCTCTCACTTTGTCCTAGCTTACCCTTCCCCTTCCCCGTGTTCTCAAGTCCATTCTCTAATAGGTCTGCATCTTTATTCCTGTATATCATTTAGCAGGACTTTAGATGAAATATATTTATCAATTTTAGAACCACAGGACTTTACTCTAGATGTCTGGCAGAGAAAGGGGAGCTGTTTCTATGGAAAATATCACCAAATTTCAGTCTCAACTATTGTTTCATTCACAGTGGCTGATATAAAATCAAAACTGAGACATGAAAAGAAGTAGAAAAATATGATTCATAATAAAAATAAAAAATATGAGCACACTCACAGAGCTGTTGGAATTAGTAGTTTTTATACTGCACATATATTATGAATTAAGAATTTGCTAATTAAAGTGGACCTTTTAAAAATAATTAACCATATAAATATTATTTGGAAACTGTTTACTTAAAAATTACATAAACAAAATATCTAAATGACAGGTCTAACTTTTAATAATAATATTGATAGTAATAATAATAATACTCGAAGATTAAGAAACAATAGTCTTTTTAGGAATAGCACTAGTTGTAATATAGTTAACAATACAGTGATATATAAGAACAAGAAAATTGTATAGAATCTTGTAGGTATTTGTTGTAGCCAAAACATTAATTTAGTATTTCATGATAGTTTGTATATGAACATATATACATGAGTATTTTCTTCAATATTTAAAGGAAAAGATTGCTTTCCACAGACCTGTATGAATCTGTGTATGCTTCATGTTCTATTAAAAGCAAACACAACCATGAAGAAAATTTCACTGTTTAAATCTCAAGACTGTTTGCTTGCTTGGTTCCTAAATTCCTTACTATAATATAGACCAATTTAGTGTTTGCAACATTCCAGGATAGTTTTCTGCAATGACTAGGATTTCTTAATAAATAGTAACATGGAAAAAAATGTAGGAAATGTTATAGGAAGATGATAAGTGATAGTTTGATAAAGGCATTACAGGAGGCAAGAGAGAATGACAGGGCCCGCTTAGGGTGTGGTAAAGTAGCATCAGAGGTTCTGCCACTTTCTATATGTATGATCTTGGGAAGGTCCAGCTACCCTGGAGCCTCAATTTCCTTATGTGTAAAATGGGGATAATAATACCTGCCCCCCAAAACTGTTATGATGATGGCATCAGATTGCATTTGTAAGTAATTTAATAACAGGGACAGGTACACACACTAGATTCAACCAATAAAGTGAAAACTAACCTTTCCACTGAAATGGGGTTATAAGAAGTTCTATTGTTTCCATCTTGATTTACTTAATCTCTCTCTACAGATGAGCAGTCCTAAGTCAGCAGTTTACTTGACGAAAACTTCAATGGAAACGTCATGTCTCTGTAACATCATCCATTAACTTGAGGTTGCAACTCTGGCTTTTCAATGAAGCTTTGCTATTGGTTTTATTGCTTATTAGTACACACTTTTTCCATATTAAAACCTATTTATTATTTTCCCAACATGTAATCTGTTTTGATAACTGAGGTGAATCACAAAATTTTTGAATAGGAAATGAGTTTCTACATTCAAGTTCTTAAACTAACCAGGCATTTAGCACACAACTTTAATGAAGTTATTTGCCTAGAGGCAAATCAATAATTAATTTCCCCACTCAAAAGATATGACTTGGGTGTTTCCCTTAAAGCATGCCAATTAAAAATAGAAAAGCCAGACTATAAAATGTATATATCTATTGACAAGTTGGAAGATGTTGCCAGGCTTTTTTATAAGCTCTCTGAAGATTATTGCTTTATTTGAAAAGAAATTTCAATTACCCTTGATCAGGATGCTGAAGTATTAGCATTATATTCCTACTTTGTAATACACACCCAGCTCACACTGATGATTCCCCCGTAGTTGTGGTGATTAGGGAGAATCACAACAGACAATTGATAAACTTGCTATGAGATGACTATGATGGAAAGAATGGCTTTGAATTATTCTAGTTAACTTAACCCGTATACTTGAGAGAACCAGTGACACTGGTTGCTATGAAGTACTTGCTAATATAAAATGATAAGTTTTAGCACATGTTCTTAACAAACCTGAAACTGAGTTGGGAGAGTGAGGACACTTCGACTCGTATTCAATTTAATTTCCAAAACTATGAGTTTATCTGAAGTATCATGCTAACAATTATTTTCCATCTGCTCACTCTGTTCTGGCACCACTGGCCTCCTCTCTGTTCTTAAATAAGCCTCGGAGCCTTTGCACTTGCTATGGCCTCTGCTTGGCCTGCTCTCCTCCCGTATATTTGCATTGGCCCATTTCTTTACATCCTTCAAGACTTTGTTCAAGGTCATTTTCTCAGAGTTGCCTCCTCTGATCCTTATACTTAAAATTATACACCCCAGTGCTCCCAATCTCCTTTAGTCTGCTCTGTTTCTTTCTAGAGCACCAATCTAATTATCTTCTGAAGCACTATGTATTTAGAAATACTTATTTGTTTATTGTTTTCTCCTCTCTCCCATCAAATGTAGACTCTAGGAAGCCAGGGAATTTTATTTGTTTTATCCAATGCTGTCTTTCCAGCACATGGAATATTGTCAGATACCTAATGAAAACTGAATAAACGTTTGTTGAATAAATGCATAAATGCTTTAATAAATAAAGAGATAGATTCAATGTACTAGCTTGAGCACCTGGAAATGGCTCTAATTGATTATTTGGCTACTTGCCTCAAACCTGGACTCATCAATGGAATGTGCCCGATGAAGTTAAAATACCAGAAACTAATTGGTACCCTTTGTTTCGGCCTCGTGGTGTGGATTGTGGGAGTTCTCTGGCCAGGGATTGAACCCGGGCCACGGCAGTGAAAGCACCAAGTCTTAACCACTGGACCACCAGGGAACTCCCAATAAATTGGTACCTTGTAGAAAGATAAATCCAAAGAATTTAGGGAGATTTGATATTTTGCAACTTTGTTCCTTAAGGGGATAATAGAAAACACTTCTAGACATTAAGAAATTCATTGGTGAGGGGAGTGTAGCATTAGTGAAAAAGACTGCAGTGGTTAGCATCTCTAGGGGGGGATGATACCACCATGTACATTGGTAGCCTTGGTCGACTGAGGGCAGATTAGCAGCACTTAATTAACCAACGAAGGTGGTGTGGTTCTGTAATAATCACCAGGGTGAGAGTGTTAATAATAAAGTTTGACACACAGAAGACTTTAGAAGTGGCTAACTGATTATGGGGGATTCTAGGACTGAAATTGATGATATCTTACTAAGGTCTTACTTAAAAAATTCTCTAGGTTTGGCAGTGTCCTGAGTGACTCACTACAATGGAAATTCACGGTCTCTCCCACACTTGCCTGACCTGAATCAGATCATAGACTCAGAGCTCCTTAAATGAAGGGAAAGATCTGTCTCATTGAGGAAGAACCCTGCAGTAGTCTCAAGTATATCTTCCTTCTAGTTGTCTTCTAGCATTTTATAAAGTGTGTATTACTGGTGATTAACTTTCTTATTTGCTCCATAGGTAGCTGATCAAAGTTGTGACTGACTTGATAGAGGAGGACTGACTATCCCTCAGAGATAGCGATGGTGGCTGAATGATTGTGGGTATTCACTTTTGGGGAGAAGACACACATGCTTTAACTTGGAATATAGATATTCTCTTTATGTCAGGTATGGACATGCTATTGTTGCTATTGCTATTGTTGCAATTATATGTATAGGAAGAAGGTTGTGTTTGGGTGGAAAAGTCCAAAGACTGGGTTATTGATGGTAGTTAATTACTACTGATGCTCTGTCAGCAACCACTCCTATCACACTCCAGCCTGTGTTCTAAATCAATCATTTTGGAGTCTCACTGCAACTCCTGTCTCTTGTTTATGAAATATTTCCACTCTCTGAATTCTATAACATATAGTCAATACTACACAATTTAGTCCTTAATTATATACTGTCTTTTTCTTAACTAATTTTATATATAAGTGCTTATACCCTGCTTGATATATTATTTTAAAATGAGGATATCTTATATTCTCTTTTGTACCATGCTCAATAACCTCTGAACTGTTAATCTAATGGAACTTCCATTTTCATAGGATCTCTTTTTATGTAATATTTTACACTCATTATAATTTAGACAAGCAAAGACTCAGCTCAATCATAGCAACTCAGTCACAAAAGCTTAGTTATAACAAACCAAATAGATAAGTCTTGACACTCAAATTCTGAAAGTCTGGAAAAATTAAAATACATCTGCCTTTCTGGAAAGAGATCAAAGTACCCATTCTTTATTTTACGTATCAAGGTGATGGTGGCCTCGTAGAATGAGTTTGGGAGTGCTCCTCCCTCTACTATATTTTGGAAGAGTTTGAGAAGGATGGGTGTTAGCTCTTCTCTAAATGTTTGATAGAATTCGCCTGTGAAGCCATCTGGTCCTGGGCTTTTGTTTGTTGGAAGATTTTTTATCACAGTTTCAATTTCAGTGCTTGTGATTGGTCTATTCATATTTTCTATTTCTTCCTGATTCAGTCTTGGCAGGTTGTGCATTTCTAAGAATGTGTCCATTTCTTCCAGGTTGTCCATTTTATTGGCATAGAGTTTCTTGTAGTAATCTCTCATGATCTTTTGTATTTCTGCAGTGTCAGTTGTTACTTCTTTTTCATTTCTAATTCTATTGATTTGAGTCTTCTCCCTTTTTTTCTTGATGAGTCTGGCTAATGGTTTGTCAATTTTGTTTATCGTCTCAAAGAACCAGCTTTTAGTTTTATTGACGAAAGCAACCAGCAGAGGGAGCAAAAGAGATGTTTAAGTGTCCTTGTTTCTGCTTGCGGACCTTCCAGGATGGTTGCTCTCTAGAGCTAGGCTATGTTTTTAATATATATTCCCCGTAATCCCAAGGCAGAAATTCTGCTTTATAATTACCATGCACCTGTGAAGTCAGTTCTAAGAGATTCTACCTACAGGATCTCTTTCTACAATCTTGAGTCCCATGAAAACCTCTAAAGTTACTAGGTGAAAATTCAGGACTAAAATTTTAGGCGTTCAAAACCCTAGGTAGCTTAGGAACTGCATCAAAGGGATTTTGAATGAATAAAAAAATTAGCTTTTGAGCTACTACTTAGGATAAATGATAATAATGTTTTTCTATGATCTGTGTTGTCTAAAACTTTTGAAGAGATTTTCACACATGCTCTACATTGGAGATTTTACTACATTCACAATAAAATTGTATTTTATATTTGATCAAGAAAATAAATAGAGAAGGTCCTTCTGAAAAGTATCTTTCAAATATATGTGTTTAAGTATATATGTATACTCATATAGTACCTATACTATACATAATGTGTCTACATTCCCATTTAAAATGTCTATCAAAACATTATAGGCCAAAAGAGCTTCTCATTACCCTGAGCATTTTGGTTTACATAATTCTGTCAAGTATAATCATGAAGAAGGCCAAAGACTTGTGTGTGGCTTACAACATCCCTTGCAAAACTTTAGGAATGACATTTCTTGAATTCTTTGGATGAGCTCAACATGAGGGCTCCTTGGATGTGTAAGATCTAGTTCCGCAAACTGTTCCTTGAATTTAATAAAGTTATATTAAAGTACAGCCACAGGGGAAGTGAAGAAGCAAAAAAGAAGAAAAACCTGTGATAATGCAAAGCTAATGTGAGTTTAATGTAAATCATTTTATTCATCTGCTGAAGGATATCAGAAAAAGGAAGCATTTCATTTTTAAAGAGAAGATAATGATAAATAATGTCTGTGTAGTTTCTTTTGTGTTGGGGATGTATAAACTCTTATAGCAACAAAATATAACACGAACTTGGGACTTTCCAGATATCCTGGCATGCTGGACATCTTCATCATTTTAATAATTTTTTACTTTACATAGGATTATGTTAGATTTAGTTATTTGAGTTGGACTTCAAAAAACAAGTCATACAGAGATTCCCCTGACTGAGACTAATGAGATTATTTTTATGAGGAAGTAGATTGGATGTGTGTGTGCATGCACTTAAGTGTTTGTGTGACTGATCAACAACAGAAATAACTTTAATATTTGCTTCCTCAAGGAAGAAATAAACTTTCTTATTGCTGTGAAAGTCTTTTTTTCCCCTGTTGTCTTTTTCTATCCTGTAGTGAATTAGTTTTTATTAGAATGTGGTCATTCCTTGTGCTGGAGTTATAAAATCACAGGGTAACCGGACCTCTATGGGGGATACCTTGTCTGTCTTCTGGCTGAGTAGCTGCGTTGTGCAACTCATGGAAAGAACAACGTTAAGGCTTGAGAAGAACACTCCACAGAGAGTTTTGTAAGAACATCCAGAACAGAAACAAATAAACTAAGGATGGCATTCTTTTCATGAAAGACACTAATAAAGCAAAGTTTGAAAACTCAAAGTCAAAAACCATCTTTTACTTGAAAAGAATTTAAAGCCCTAGGGAGATTTAACTGCCTGGTACTTCTTGGTTAATGTGGGTTAAAGAAGCTCATTGTTTTCAGTTTTTTGGTGGAGTTGGCATGGATAATATTCGAACTTGTTGAAGTGACTCAAAGATTGGGAGAAGGCCAGAAAAAAGGTGGGCTGGTGTGGTTCAGTGAGTTGGCTTGGATTAGCAGTCCAGAGATGTCAGTTCTAGACCTAATTTTATCACTTAGTGATTGACCGTCCTTGGCCAGTTCAGCACATTTGTTTCCTTACCTGCTAAATCTCTTACCTCTTCTTACAGGATAACGTGATCAGATGGAGGAATTTTGAAAATGCCTATAAAAACATGAGCTATAGGGGCTTCCCTGGTGGTGCAGTGGTTGAGAGTCCGCCTGCCGATGCAGGGGACACGGGTTCATGCCCTGGTCCAGGAAGATCCCACGTGCCGCGTAGCGGCTGGGTCTGTGAGCCATGGCCGCTGAGCCTGCGCATCCGGAGCCTGTGCTCCGCAACGGGAGAGGCCACAACAGTGAGAGGCCCGCGTACCGCAAAAAAAAAAAAAAAAAAAAAAAAAAAAAATCTATCTTTATAAAAATTACTTGTTGATATTAAAAATACTCAAGTAGATGAGCATTATGGCTTTTTAAAATGCATTTTTATTATACTCTAGGATCTATAGTTTGAAAATAATAAAACTTGACTAGAACTATGCCAAAGTGCTCTGGTCTTTGGGAATAAGATGGAAAAAATGCAATATTCATTAGAACCTTTATAGTGGTTAGGGAGATGACCTTAATAGGTTATCAAATTCATAACCTTGCACAATGGACCAAGTTTAAGCCAACTCAATTAAACGAGATTTTCCATTGTTTACCAAGACGACCACAGCCAGCCAGGACTCCATTCCAATACAAGCAGTTTCAATATTATGTAGTCCTTTCTTATGTAATTCTTGATTCTCAGGCCATACTCACGTGAGGATAAAAATAGAATATTATGATGGTTGCCAGTTGGTATTTCTCTGGCACTGCTCCTATTCCCCATGTGAGAACTGTAGACCACACTTATACGTCTACTAAATAGTTGTATGACATTCTTCAGATGTATGTCATCTACCATCAGCAAATTTATCCTTTTAACCACCCGGTGGCATCCTCTGTTCTACTTTCTTTCTCTCTTACCCTGACTCCTTATACTATGCTCACTGCCTTCTGGTATTAAAAACAGCAGCTTTGTTGCCAATGCTGCCCTAAGGGATGATTCTAGAAGCAATAGTGTCTGTGCCCTGGCTGCCAGTGCCTATCGCTGAGTGTCTTGATGAATCTGTCACAGCATCAGCCACCAGTGTCTCCTACTATGGGGGGTGAGACTGGCCCCTGTGCTGCTGCTGCTTGAATGCTGCAACTCTGTCTCAGCTGTTCTTTTTTTTTTTCGGTACGTGGGCCTCTCACTGCTGTGGCCTCTCCTGTTGCGGAGCACAGGCTCCGGATGCGCAGGCTCAGCGGCCATGGCTCACGGGCCCAGCCGCTCTGAGGAATGTGGCATCTTCCCGGACCGGGGCACGAACCTGTGTCCCCTGCATCGGCAGGCAGACTCTCAACCACTGCGCCACCAGGGAAGCCCTCAGCTGTTCTTGTTTTCACTTGTTCCTCAGTGGGTGCTTCCACATTCTGGTACTTGGCCGTGAGCCTGCAAGCTCTGGGATGAGGGAAATACGAGTGATTGACATTGAGTTGTCCTCCTAGTCATCTCTTCCCTTTGATTCTGGCACATCATTCGTGAACCAAACATGTGTGCTCAGTTCCTTTTCTCTGTAAGTTTTACCCAAGGAAGGGTTTTAATCTCCCACGTAATACTCCCTCCTAGGCACCCTGTAGCACCCTGCTAGACACAGGTCAATATTGTTTAGGCTTAAACTGATACACTTACTGCGCCCCAAATACCCCATTAAAATCTCTAGGTCATGCCAGCTTTGAGCCTTTTCCCTTAGTTTGATTCTTAGAGAGGACTCTCGTGTTTATATTAGTACTTCATATACTTATGGGTCATGGACAGCCCTCTCATCCATCATTGCTGCAAAAAAAATATCCATCTCAATGTTTTTAAGTAAGGGTGTTGTTTTATAGACTTTTATTTATCTTTGTGGTTGTAGGCTTGAAGGCTTCTTCAACGTATTCACAAAGTAGGACACCTTATTCTAAAATGTAACCTCTCTCTTCTACAAGGTTTCTTTGTTCGTCGAGCCTAAAAGACTAGATGAAGCATTATTTATGGGGTCCTAACATAACCCCTGCTCTCCGTATGCCTAGTGTTATTGGATTCACATGAAGCATGCATGCCTTTTAAATGATGCATAAGAATGAAGTGTTATAGCAGGCTCCTGGTTTACCCTGGCTTGTAGTTTCCCGAGAGATGCCAGAATTTGCCAAGGAGCTCCTTTTTAAAAAGATGGAAAAAATTCCATGGAAGACAAACACAGATCACTTCAAAAATCATTTTTCTCCCATTTCTCTTTGAGTCTTCAGTCCATAAATATCAAAGCCCACTTTCAAAAGGTACACATACCATATTTATATTGGAATATAATAGCAGGGGCTCTGCGAACCATTCAGACGTTTAACAAATGTCAGTTTGAAACAAATGATTTTATTCCTGGCTGGATAAAATCTCCAGTAGACATCAAATTTAGAGACGTCTCTTAAAGATGATATGTCAATTCATTAATATATGTCAGAAAGCAGATTGACATGTTTTGTCAATATATTTTAGTTTCCCTAATTTATCTTAGTATATTCTAAAGGGTCTTTCTTTCATAGAGGTCCCATGAGGTATTCCTGGAAAGAAGGGTTCCATGGTCAGTTAGTTTGGGAAAGGCTTCAAACCATAGTCTCAGGGGTCCTGCAGCAAAAATAAATTGGCTTAACTCATTTAACCCATCTAGTCCCAAACTAATTTGACCATAATAACCAAACTCTCCCCCCACCCTTTTTTTAAAATAGGAACATATTTAACACCTTGTGGAACACAATTTGGTAACTATTGCTCTGTTGTTCTTTTTTTTTTAAATAAAGATTTTTTTTTGATGTTGACCATTTTTAAAGTCTTTACTGAATTTATTACAATATTGCTTCTGTTTTATGTTTTGGTTTTTTGGCCTCAAAGCATGTGGGATCTTAGCTCCCCGACCAGGGATCAAACCTGCACCCCCTGTATTGCAAGGTGAAGTCTTAACCACTGGACTGCCAAGGAAGTCCCTATTGCTCTGTTTTAACCTCTCTGACTAACTCTTTGGACTGAATGGGTCATTTATTCCAATTTTCCCTTCCATACATGTTTCAGGTATTTCACTGGTTCTTCTTCACATGGCCTATAATTTTAACCTCATTCTACTCACATTTTCATATGTATTTTTCACACTTCTTCTTTGACAAGGTAGAATTGGGTTTTCATCATAGGGTAAGACAAATGTAGAAATAATTTAAACTTGTGTTTTTTAGGTGAGGCTTAGGCATTCTCTTAGAATCAGGATGGTGCTGAGCCTGGTTGTCTCTTCTCTGGCAAAATATAAAATATGCAAGACAGCCCTCTCAGAGAAGCAATGAACTCAACAGCTGCAAGAAACTAAATACCATCTAGGCTGAATCTTCCATTTGTGCCAGGAATCAGAGGCCCAGGTTATCAAGGTGACTGGCCTCAGCTTAGGCTACAGTTGTAGCTGAGCTGGATTTAAGCCTGGTTTCCTGACTCTTAGTCCTTTAACTTTTCTGCTAAATTTGAGGCCTCATAGACCTCTGGTCGAGTAGTTGGATCTTATTGCAAATTCACCTCTGCTATTTTCACCAAGAATAAAAGTCCACAACTGTTGTCCTTCTTTTTGAAAAGCACAGCTATAGAGCTGACAATGCATACCATGTAGTAAACATGTTCTCCAAATATTAAATTCCACCAAAATATTTCTAACCAAAAAAGTGTGTGTTTTGCCTGTGTGTGTGTTGTCTCTGTGTATGTGTAGGTGGTGGTGGTGGTGATGGGGTGGGCAGGATAGGGGAACATACACTCTAATTGACTTAACTAGACTAAGAATACATTTGTTCTGAGCTTCCAGGAACAAAATAAAATAAGTAAAACTGTCATCTTATTCGAATAATTGTTGAGTATTTTTTCTTAGTCAATTTCTTTTTTTAGGGAGCTATTAAATAGGTTGGTGGTGAAAGTTGAGCTGGTAGCAATTATTTCCCCATGTCCTCACTGACTTGGATAATGCTAAATTTTCTTGGTTGTATACAACCCAACTAAAAATGCAGATCCAGTGACTAATGTCCCAGGTGTGTCAAAGTGGCAGGAAGGTGGTGTTTGCAACTCATCTCTCTACTTCACACTTCCCTCTCTTTCTAGATTAGTTTCCTCCTAACTCATCAGTCTAAGTCCTTTCACAGACAGATACAGATTCTCTTGCAATTACCTGGAAGGATCTCCACTCAAGTATTTGTTGGAGGTCCTTTGGGTTGAGTAGAGATTTTAACAGGGAAATAAACACTGCAGAATTATGTCCATCTGTGTACAAGTATTTATGGGAACAGTCACAGTGACTGAAATAATTGATGCAAAGAAAAACAATTATGAAACAAATATGACACTGTTTGGATACAGCAGAAGATTCCATGACTTCCCTCTTAATTCCTCTCCATTATGGTTGTATTTATCAAATTTCAAATAATCAGAAAAAAATTCTGAAATTGAAAAGTGGTTCCCAAGAACTGGCTATACATAGTTATCATTATTTTCAAGGCAAGGACTCTTACTAAAGAAAATAAGAGAATTATATTCTGGCCCATTTACCAAAACATGACATGATATTTGAGAATTAAAAAGTATAAATAAGAATAAAAGTTACTTTTTAAGAATGTGTAAGAAATTGTAATTATTAATCACTACAGCATTGACATGAATTAGAAAAATAATAGTAAAACACATGAAGGGAATAGTATTCAATTCATTTACAAGGATAGCTTGGAGTTCTTATAGATTTATAGTATATCTCTTATGATGAATCTAGTTGCCAAGAGCCTGGGAAGACTGGATTTTGGCATGAAGACAATACGTCATGCAACTTTTGCTGGTTTTATCACCTCTTCTGCTTCCAGAACTCTGCAGAATACCCTTTTCATGAAATCCCCTTTAGACTTTTCTTTCTTTGGCACCCCTTCCCTGAATTTCACTGTTTCCACCACTCCCGACCACCGCATGCCAGACAATGATTGATTCTGTCCGTTCAACGTCTTTCAAATCTGTTTTTGGGACCAGAAGTGTTGCAACAACACCTTGTTGGTTCCCCTTCCTCCATTCTTGATTTATTGAATCTGTTCTTGAAACAGCTACCAGAGTAAATGTGTCTATAATAATAAAATGCACGGGCTGCTTACTCTACTCCAGGCACTTAACATACATCAGGCCTTTTGATTCTCATAGTAATATCATTACTCCATTTTGTGAGATAAGGAAAATTATGGCTGAGAGAAACCAAGTTGCCAATGGTCACACAACAGGGAGAGGCAGAGCCAGAGCTGAACCTTCAACGTCTGAAACCCCATTTCCTTCTCTAACTGCTACACCACACTGCTTCTTCAAGCCAATCAGACGGTATTACAATTTGTGTTCATTTTGATGTTTCTGTCACTCATGAAATTGTCAATTTGGGAAGGCAGCAATTTTCTCAGTATGCTCTTGTTCCACTAAGTAGAAACGTAAAGGAAAACTATGTGACATGTTTTTTTATGGCTGTTTTCTGGTATTGACTGTTAATTAAACCTATCCCCAAACCAAGTGTTTCAATGGTACAGAGAGACAGTGCATGGATTGACGTGTAGGTCAGAGGTATGTAAGTGGTGGAGAGGATTAGATCTTTAATGAAGTATGGTTGCTTAATTCAATTGATTAAAGCACCATAGGAATGAAGTCACGTTTATGGATTCAGTGCCTGTGTGGGTCCGTTTATTTAGTCACGCTGCACCCTTGACCTCAGCCCACCTCCTTGTTAATGCATACTATTAGTTGAAAGCAAAGGGCAATGTGAATGGAAAAGAGCAAACCCCTCCTCACACTTGGAAAAAATTATTCAACAAGCATGTCCTATTGACACTGGCAAGGAAGCTGGGCAAGTCATTAAATCTTTGTTTTCAGTTCTTCTGAAAAATTCATTATTTGACAAAATGCCATGAATAATATACAAATTTGAATCCCCTTTATAAAATTGCTTTAACTGCATTTTAACAAATGAAACCTTAAGAGGTAGATTTAGGTGAAAATAGAGTAGAAACTATACTGATAAGCTCAGTTTTACAAAGAAAAATTTATTCACGTATCTAGATAGGAATGGTTAATAGTCAGCTATTTGAGCCTTTTTACTTGAGGTGTTCACATCTTCCTGGTGCTTAAATTCTTTTCATCAGAGGCGAATGATGGTAACCTGTGATACTAGATTTTCATATTCTTGAAGTAGAGCTGTCATAATTGGAGAAAAATAAAGGAAACTCAGGTTAATATTTTTCAGACTGTTTTCTTCCTTTCCAATCAAAGTAATAAATAGTCCACATGAATGAACCACCACCATCTTTGAGGTGCCATAATTGAAAGCCGGTTTAATTCCTGTTTACCACCTGTTGCTTTTTTTTTTTTTGTCATTCTGTCCACCTATCATGGAAGAATTATTGTTTTCTTTGTAATATTATCTAATATAGGAGAATGAGTGTATTTATTTGTTTAATACATATTTATTGAATTTCTACAAAATAAATATATATTTATAGGGCACTAGTCCCTGGAGATAGAATTGTGAGCAAAAGAAGGTATGGTCCTCTCCTCATGGATGCTTAGAATGTAGTGGGATGATAAACATTGGTGAAATCTTAATTTATTAAACAAATATTTATTGAGTACATCTATGTGCCAGGTAATTTTGCAGGCACTGAGGATGTAGAGATAAAAAAGACCTACGAGGGCTTCCCTGGTGGCGCAGTGGTTGAGAGTCCGCCTGCTGATGCAGGGGACACGGGTTCGTGCCCCGGTCTGGGAGGATCCCACATGCCGCGGAGCAGCTGGGCCCATGAGCCATGGCCACTGAGCCTGCACGTCCGGAGCCTGTGCTCCGCAACGGGAGAGGCCACAACAGTGAGAGGCCTGCATACCGCAAGGAAAGAAAAAAAGACCTACGAAAAAATTTCTTGCCTCATTGAGCTCATATTCTTATGAGAAGCAAGAGTCTATAAACAAATGAAGAACAGTAAAAAAAAAAAAAGAAAGAAAGATAAGATAGATGATAATGAGAAAATGGGGAAAAACAAAGCAGGAGGGTGATATGGAAAGTGGTGGGATATATGGGTGCAGTTTTAAATGAAGGGGTTGCTAAGTTTCCACAGAAAATATGACTTTTGAGCAAAGAACAGAAGGAAGTGAGGGCAACAGTCATATCTCTCAGCAAAGAGAGAAGAACAGGGCAAAGTCTTGAGGCAGGTGGATACCTGGTATATTCTCAGAACATCAGGAAGGCCAGAAAGTCCAAGGAAGAGAGAGCAAGGTGGCAACTAATATGAGATGAAGTCATGAACATAACAGGAGGCCAAGGCAGGTAGGGATGGATATGGGGAGCCATTGAAGGCTTTAGGATCTCACTTAGGTTTTAATAAGATCACTCTGGCTCCTGAGTTGGGAATAGACAACAAAGGGTAAGACAGAAGCAGGGAGGAAAGTCTCTGATCCAGACCAGACGTGATGGTGGGTAGGATTGGACCAGAATGGCAGTGGTTGGGGAGGTGAGAACTGGTTGGTTTCTATATATATTCTATTATTCCCAATAAGTGGTAGAGTACCATTGACTATATTTTGGGCCGAAACCATTAGGTTCATATACCATACCAAAATCTTTTCTAACATATTTTTTATTATGTTTGAATGTTAGGATAAAAGAACCCATAAATTACCAGTGGATAGTTCACATTATATTATCTTTTCATTGAAAAACCATCCATTGGGTTCTCATTCAATTTACACTAAATTCCAAACCTTACAATGACTTAGAAGGCCAACCTGATCTCCTGTGCTGTCCAGTATGGTAGCTACTAGCCACAGGTGGCTCTTGAGGACATCGAATAAGTCTAGTCCAAAATGAGACATGTTGCTTATAGAAAATCTACAAAAGATTTAAAATCTTGGTAAGAAAATAAGAATATAAAATATGTTAATAGTTTTTCAAATAGTGGTTACAGACTGAAAGGATAATATCTTGGAATTATAGTGGAAATACAGTATTAATATATACATATATTTTTAATACATCTTTACGGGAGTATAATTGCTTCACAATACTGTGTTAGTTTCTGTTGTACAACAAAGTGAATCAGCCATATGCATACATATCCCCTCATATCCCCTCCCTCTAGAGCCTCCCTCCCACCCTCCCTATCCCACCGCTCTAGGTCGTCACAAAGCAGTGAGATGATCTCCCTGTGCTATGCTGCTGCTTCCAACTAGCTATTTTCCATTTGGTAGTGTATATATGTCGATGCTACTCTCACTTCGCCTCAGCTTCTCCCTCCCACCCCATGTCCTCAAGTCCATTCTCTATGTCTACGTCTTTATTCCTGCCCTGCCACTAGGTTCATCAGTACCATTTTTTTTTTTTTTTTTAGATTCCATATGTTAGCATACAGTATTTGTTTTTCTCTTTCTGACTTACTTCACTCTGTATGACAGACTCTAGGTCCATCCACCTCACTGCAAATAACTCAATTTTGTTTCTTTTTATGGCTAATAGTCCATGGTGTATATGTGCCACATCTTCTTTATCCATTCATCTGTTGATGGATATTTAGGTTGCTTCCATGTCCTGACTATTGTAAATAGTGCTTGAGTGAACATTGTGGTACATGTCTCTTTTTGTATTATGTTTTTCTCTGGGTATATGCCCAGTAGTAGGATTGCTGAGTCATATGGTAGTTCTATTTTTAGTTTTTTTAAGGAACCTCCATACTGTTCTCCATAGTGGTTGTATCAATTTACATTTCCACCAACAATGCAAGAGGGTTCCCTTTTCACCACACCCTCTCCAGCATTTATTGTTTCTAGATTTTTTGATAATGGCCATTCTGACCAGTGTGAGGTGATATCTCATTATAGTTTTGATTTGCATTTCTCTAATAATTAGTGATGCTGACCATCTTTTCATGTGCCTCTTGGCCATCTGTATGTCTTATTTGGTGAAGTGTCTGTTTAGGTCTTCTGCCCATTTTTTTAATTGGGATGTTTGTTTTTTTGATATTGAGATGCATGAGCTGTTTGTATATTTTGGAGACTAATCCTTTGTCCATTGTTTCGTTTGCAAATATTTTCTCCCATTCTGAGGGGTTTTTGTCTTGTTTACAGTTTCCTTTTCTGTGCAATAGATTTTAAGTTTAATTAGCTCCCATTTGTTTATTTTTATTTTCATTACTCTAGGAGGTGGGCCAAAAAAGATCTTTCTGTGATTTATGTCAAAGAGTGTTCTTCCTATGTTTTCCTCTAAGAGTTTTATAGTGTCTCATCTTACATTTAGGTCTTTAATCCATTTGGAGTTTATTTTTGTGTATGGTGTTAAGTAGTGTTCTAATTTTACTCATTTACATGTAGCTGTCCAGTTTTCCCAGCACCACTTATTGAAGAGACTGTCTTTT
Organism: Mesoplodon densirostris; assembly: GCF_025265405.1. Taxonomy (NCBI): domain Eukaryota; kingdom Metazoa; phylum Chordata; class Mammalia; order Artiodactyla; family Ziphiidae; genus Mesoplodon; species Mesoplodon densirostris. The sequence continues at coordinate 87,404,750 of NC_082672.1, forward strand.
CTCCATTGTATGTTCTTGCCTCCTTTTGTCATAAATTAGGTGACTCTATGTGTGTGGGTTTACCTCTGGGCTTTCTATCCTGTACCACTGATCTATATTTATTTTTTTAGTGCCAGTACCGTTCTGTCTTGATTACTGTAGCTTTGTAGTGTAGTTTGAAGTTGGGGAGGCTGATTCCTCCAGCTCTGTATTTCTTTCTATTAATTTCACTTTTTTCTCTTTACTTTTTAAAAACATGACTGCTAAGACATTTAAAATTACAAATATAGCTGGAATTTTTGGCTCCCATTATATTTCTGTTAGACAGTAGTGTTTCACATTCTCTCTATCTGACTTTATCTCAAACTGTTCTCCATGTTCACTATGTTCCAGTCACACTGGGTTTCCTTGAGATGCTTGAACTTTCCAGGCTCATTCCTGCCTCAAGGTCTTTATATTTTTATTTCCCTTTCCTGAAGAGCTATTCCCTTAGAACTTCCCTTATCTCTCTCTATTCTTTATGTCTGGGCTCAAAAGTTACTTCTAAGATAAGCCTGTGGTGACTATACCAGCTAAAGATCTGTTCACTCTTAATCTCATCTCCTTTTAAATGTATTTATATCATTTATCCCTGGATGAAATTTATTTACTTACTTATGGCCAGTCACCCTCTAGAATGTGTGATATATGGAAGCTGAGATCCTAATTACTTTTTGTTGACCTGTACACCTCCAGAATAGTGTTTGGCATATATTAGGTTCTTGTTAAATGAAGAATAATCAAGCTCTATGCTTAAGAGGATTTACTGCTATAAGTTAATATACAAATAGATAGATTTGACCTGGTCTGGGAAAAATCAGGAAGTCTTCCTAAGAAGCAAACATTGAGCTAAGAGTAGAGAATAAGTAAACATTAACCAGGGGATAAAGTGAGGGAAGACCAGTCTGGGTAGAAGGAAGAGAATGAAGAAAAAACTCACTAATTGGTAAGTGATCTGATGAAAAGTAAAGGATAAAGATTGCAAGCAACAGAAATTGCTGTCTAAATAATAAAAAGGAATTTTGTTGTAAGGAAATTGGGTAGCTCATGAAGGCAATGGGACATGGGAACAGCAAGCTTAGAAAACGGACAGGCACCAAGGGAGGCTATCAGCATTCAACATCATTCCACAGCAATGGTCAGGGTAACACCACGTGTGCTCTTGCATTGAAGAGCAACTGCCATGAGTCGACTCTGTTATTCCTGTATACTTGCTGCTCTGTGGATGTACATTCAACTCTGCCAAACTCGTAATGAGTAAGCTATGACTTTTTCTGAGGTTTTAGGTCATGACTTCCATATTCCACGTCCTAGCTGGAAGTACTTGAATGGCTGAGCCTATGTACTGATTATCTGGAATCTGAAAGATGTCTCTCTGACTTCCCTATTGTGGGCTGAGGCCTAGATTCCCATTTGTTTTGGGATTGACACCAGGTAGAAAGGGTGTTACTTGGTGGGCTTCCAAAATAACAAATATTCACCACAGTCCACTGCCTTGGCTTCCCCAATCATCATACACATTTTTCGCTTATAACCTCTTTCACTCCATCCAAAGTTTTTGCCTAACTAAATAAAATTTGGATTATATGGTCCTATATAGCTCATGGTTAAGTATTTAGTCTTGACTGGGCCAGTTAAAATGTATGAGCATTTTCTTAAAAGGAGAATAATATTTGTTGAGTAGTTCACAAAATTGATTGTGAACTAGATTTGGAAAATGGCAGGAACCAATAGACACAAAGCCAGCCAAGGATGTGGCCATAGGAGTGGCTGTGTCTGATGCCAGTACTGGTGCCATTACCAATAACCACTTACTGAAGCATCTGGACCCTGCTTCTCAGAGGAACTCACCATCAAGGCACAGGATTTTGAATTCAGCATCAGGCACTACAAATAATGCAGACTGTGTCAAGGTTGTGAGTCACTTACAGCAGAGTAACGGACTGAGTGTCTGATTTGTCAAGCCTAGGAGTTGAAAAAGGGACTATTTTACCTTCTTTAGCTTCTTTAGTTGGTTTGAGATCCCCTCAAATAGGAGGACACCTGGGCAATCCAAAATGACAAATGTCTACTGTAGCATATTTTTCCTTACATCAATACTTAACTAGTTTAAAAAAGTTTGTTATTGTCTTTTTTTTTAACATTTGATGCCACTTTCTTGAAAATAAAATACTTCTGAATCTGTGAATCTATGAATTGAATGTTATTTTTTGTATTTGAATAGTATTTGCACTGACATTCACCTAGTTATTTATTTTCTCAGGAGTGAATATTTTCCAAAATAAACATTCGAACTGTTTATATGAAAAGATTTCTTTCAATATTTTGAGACAAAATTCCTTTTAGGATATGCTGTGATCACTTCCTCCCCAACATTAGGCTAGAGACTTAAAGTTCAAATGTTCTTTTCTAAAACAAACAACTACCAGTAACTGATTTTAATACTTAATAAATTACATCGATGATAGTTTATTTTAAGTGAGAGTAGGTGGCTTATTAAATTTTGGTGTGGCATATAGATGTTCAAATATAACATAGGGTTGTAATTTAGCTCACAGTCTTGGAAAATTAAGCAAAATAATAATGATCTGATTTTTAAATAAAGCATCTTTTACTGCATATGATATCTTTTTCACTCCTTATAGAAAATGGTGGTGAACAAGTATACAAAAACTCATTGTTGAATGGTTTTATTGGGATATCTTATGCGTTGGTTCATTGTAAGAATTAAATTGATATTTAATGTGAAAATATATTTAAAAGTCCCAAGTTTTATTTGTCCATTTGTGTTGTACTATAGTACCATACAGTCATCAAAGGGATTTTAAAATGTTTTCATTCACTTTCTTATTATAAATGTAGTATATATTCAGTGTAGAAATTTAAAAATATAGAAGAGCAAATGAGGCATATTAAGAAATAAGTCATGACTCTACTTTCCAGAAATAACCACTATTGACATTTTGATGTACTGCTTTTTTTTCCCCTGTGTTTACCTCTATGTACGTGCATGTATACATGCATATGTTTGTGTACTATTATGTACACTACTTAACAACCTGCTTTTTTATTCACAGGATATGTATAGTGATATGATTGTGAAGCAAGAAAAGGGCCTGGGACTATGGACATATTCAAAAGATACATCTTAAATGCTGAATTTTTAAGTTTTAGATGCTAATTTTTGTTTGGCCTTGCCTGCATAAGAGTATACAAGTGAAATTCATCACAGGGCCTTCCTGGCAAGACCCATCCTGGGTCATTCAGAGGCTGTGTTCCTCAGTTACAGCTTTTCTGTTTCCTGGAAATCCTCAGATCCTCCTCTGTGATACCAAAATATCTGCTTTTTGCAACACCACACCTCACCATTGCCAACACAATCTGTTGTAATGAACTTGCATTTTTTTCTTTTCTTGTGTTTTCAGGGTTCTTAATCTCACTCACTTTTTCCTGAATCAAAGTTGTTTGATTTTGGCTGCAGGTTAATTTTCCACTTGTTTTATCTTAATGATTTCTGAGTATATTCAGTGACGATGCACTGGATTGTTCTATGTCATTCTTATTTATTTATTTATTATTATTTTTTAACATCTTTATTGGAGTATAATTGCTTTACAATGGTGTGTTAGTTTCTGCTTTATAACAAAGTGAATCAGTTATACATACACATATGTTCCCATATCTCTTCCCTTTTGCGTCTCCCTCCCTCCCACCCTCCCTATCCCACTCCTCTAGGTGGTCACAAACCACCGAGCTGATCTCCCTGTGCTATGCGGCTGCTTCCCACTAGCTATCTATTTTATGTTTGGTATTTCATTCTTGATCACACTTTAGAAGGACAGATCGTTTAACAGTTCTGGGCCTCAAGTTCCTTATGATTAAAATGATGATTTTGGTCTTTTCGTGAGCTAACATGGAATGTCTGTATGTCCACAAAAGCAGTATGGAAGAATAGAAAGAGCATGGGCTTTGCATCAAAGAAAGCTGACTGCAAATCTTGGAGCTCTGTGACTTTGACTTTGCTGCTTACTGTTTTCAGACATGCATTTTCTTTTTCATTTATTTTCCTTTTTGCTCCTCTGATTGAATGAATTCCACTGCCTTGTTTTCGAGTTTGCAGATCCTTTCTTTGCTTTATCTAGTCTGCTGTTGAATGCCTCTTTGGAATTTTTCAGTTCAGTTCTTGTTTTCTTCAGGTATGTGTTTTCTCTTTGGTGCTCCTTTATATTTTTTATGTCTTTGTTGAAATTCTCAATTTGTTTATACATTTTTCTCCTGACCTTGTTGAACATCATTATGACCATTATGTTGAACACGTTATCAGGTAAATCCTTTATCTCCATTTCATTAAGATCTGTTTTGGGGTTTCATCTTCTTCTTTTGTTTGGAACGTATTCTTCTGTTTCTTCTTCTTCTTCTTCTTTTCTTCTTCTTCTTCTTTCTTCTTCTTCTTCTTCTTCTTCTTCTTCTTCTTCTTCTTCCTCTTCTTCTTCTTCTTCTTCTTCTTGTTCTTCTTCTTGTTCTTCTTCTTCTTCTTCTTCTTCTTCTTCTTCTTCTTCTTCTTCTTCTTTCTTCTTCCTTCTTCTTCTTCTTCTTCCTTTTTTTTTTTTAACTCTCTTTGTTTGGTTCTGTGTCTTAGATAAAACAGCTACCTCTCCCAGTCTTGATGGAGAGGTCTTGTGTAGAAGAAGAACCTTATCTTTCAGCCTCACCTTAGTTTTTGGTTGTCTCTCAAACCTTTGTGATTGTCTAAGCTGGCTTCTTTGTACTTGTTGGTTCCCAGTAGTTGAGGGTGTGCCTAAGACTGTCATTATTCCAAAGGGAAGGATCTCAGTCAGCATGTAGATGCAGGCTGGTTGGAATCTGGACCTTCAGGCAACAGCTTCAAAAATATGCACATAGACTTTTTTTTTTTTTTTTTACGTCTTTATTGGAGTATAATTGCTTTACAATGGTGTGTTCGTTTCTGCTTTATAACAAAGTGAATCAGTTATACATATATATATGTTCCCATATCTCTTCCCTCTTGCATATCCCTCCCTCCCACCCTCCCTATCCCACCCCTCTAGGTGGTCACAAAGCACCGAGCTGATCTCTTTGTGCTATGCGGCTTCTTCCCACTAGCTATCTATTTTACTTTTGGTAGTGTATATATTTCCATGCCACTCTCTCACTTTGTCACAGCTTACCCTTCCCCCTCCCCATATCCTCAAGTCCATTCTCTAGTAGGTCTGTGTCTTTATTCCTGTCTTACCCTTAGGTTCTTCATGACATTTTTTTTTCTTAAATTTCATATATATGTGTTAGCATATAGTATTTGTCTTTCTCTTTCTGACTTACTTCACTATGTATGACAGACTCTAGGTTCATCCACCTCATTACAAATAGCTCAATTTCTTTTCTTTTTATGGCTGAGTAATATTCCATTGTATATAGCACATAGACTTTTTTAAAGGAAGACTGTTTACTCCCTTTGCACTGAGCCCTGGGGGAGATAGCCAGCTAAGAACTGATTCTTTGTTTGCTACAGTCCTGTGGGACTTAAAAACACAAGCCCAGTGGCCACCAGGGAAGGTGCATCAAAGGGTGCACCTCCTGGGCGGCAGCAGCAAAAGCTGGGGCACCAGACCTGTGCACAAGCTCCTTTCAGGGACATCCTGGTGACCTAAGATGGGGCAGACAGATCATAGAGATGGTTCCTGCTGGCTTCCCCAGGCTCTGGTCTCCAAGAAAGATGGCAATCAGCTCCTAGATGTGTGCTCTAGAAGCCTCATCTTCAGGCAACGACTTTTAATGTAAACAAACAGACCCTTTTCAGGGAAAGACTGGGAGGTGCGCATTTTTTTTTTCTGTTCCTTCTGTGCTGAGCCCCAGGGGCATAGCCATGATAAGTCCTCTATAATCGTTAAGAACTGTTTGTTTGTGGTAGTCTTCTGGGTCTTGTGGATGTAAACCCTGCTGGCTTTCAGGGCTAGGTGTTTTGGGATCCTGTCCCTGAGGTGGAAGTCTTAAAAGTTGGGATGCTAGATGTCAGGTCCACATTCTTCAGTCCTCAGGGAGAAACTGGGAATTGTGGGTTTCCTCTCAATTGTATGTTACTGTGCCAGGAGTGAGGTTTATGACAAGAGTGTGTCTCAGCTTTTTGCTACCCATTTCCATGTGGGTTTTTTCTTGTTCACCCAATGTGTAGGAATCACTCAGCTAGTTTCTGGACTTCTTTCAGAGAGAATTTTTCCATGTGTAGCTGTAGATTCGGTGTGTCTGTAGGGGGAGGTGAGTTCAAGAGACTCTGAGGTTGCCATCTTGGACTGGAACTCCCAAGCTTGTATTTTCTTATGCATAAAAAGGGAGTCTAGATGTTTTTGTGTTTGGCTACATATAACAGAACTGACTACAATGGCTTGAACAAACAAGGGGTTTGCTTTTCTTATTTATCAAGATGTCTGGACATAGGTGGTCCAGAGCTGGTGAGCCTGCTCCTTTATGTAATTATTATCTTGGGCTGCTTCTACTGGTCTGCTCCACCATCCTTAGTTTGTGGTTTTCACCTTTATGAGTGCACCACCAAGCACAGTATCTGTATTCTAGGCAAGAAGAAGGGAAGGGTGGAGTTCAAAAGGGACATGCCAGGTGAATTTTCACGGGGAAAACAAACCCCATAACCCAAGAATTTTCCACTTCTGCTTCATTAGCCAAAGCTGTGACACAAGGTTATCCCCAGAAATGAGGGAATCTAGGACATTATAGTTTTGCTGAATATATTGACATCCTGAATAAAATCCTAGTTTGGCTAGTCAGAAAGAAGGTGGGAATAGATAATGTGTAGGCAATATCAATGTCTGCAATCAGGAAAAGTTAACTTCCATTGGTTGTTGAGATGTCATATGAAATGACACATGTGAGATACAGAATACATATTGGGCCCTCAAAGAATGACCTCTCCCTATTTTGTGGTTATTACTATTTTATGCTGTAGTGACTATTTGTAATGATCATGAAAATGGTGCTTGAATGATTTAATTATTGTTACATTTAAAAATCCATATGTCTAAAAAATGTAAGAAATGTCTGTTTAAAAATCCATATGTCTAAAAAAATGTAACAGGTGTCTATATCCCAGCTTTTTTCCATCAGTTCTGCTTTATTATCGAATGTGGTTCAAGAATCAGATATCTCATTTTCATTTGATGTGTTAGATATTAAAAATAAAAACAACTAAATAAATTGCAGAAATATGTATTCAATAATTGTAAATGTGAAAAATCTAAATGAACAATAAAACCATATTAACTTGGGGAAATGTTTAATACTTTGGGGAGTCTTAATATGGGAGAAAATCCTGTGAGTTAGAGTAAGTTATCCCTTGTGTAGTGTGGTTTCAGAGGAAACTGGAGAGCATATTTTCTTTGGAAATGCATCCTTACCAAAATGATTTCCTTGAGTTCTTTTGTTAGTCTGCCATACACCTGATATGCCCATGGTTAGATTATTAGAATATATTTCCACAGTGTCCTTTGAAAATGTGTTAGCTGGAAGGAAATTCTGAGACATTAGTTATATATATATATTACTAACTCAGCCTCTGTGCACCAGTGCTGAATCAAATTTTGGTGACAGAGTTTTGGGTGAAGTAGAAAAGAATAGCTTTATTGCTTTGCCAGACAAAGCGGGGCACAGTGGGCTCCTGCCCTCGAAAACTGTGTGTCCCAACCCGGGAAGATTTGGTGAGGAGTTTTATAGCAATGATTCAATGATGGTGTTGCTGATAAGGATCAGGGTGTGTGCAGGGCCTGCACTCTTTTAATCTGGTCTGGGTAATCCTTTGCTGAGCTTCTCTAGTTCCTTTAATCTGGCCTCAGGTGCTTTTCTCTGGTATGAAGAATGCAGACATCTTCCATTTGTTGGGTTTTAGTTCTCTAAAGAGCTTAAAGATATTGTTATGTGTATGCCTTGAGGTGGAACCAGGACCCTGCCCCAAGGCTGCACTATTGTTTCTTGGATGCTCCTCCCTTGTCTCTTCAACTGTTTGAAACTGCCCTTTGGAACTCAGGGAAGCTCATGGAGTCTGAACAGAAAGGCTGTCACGCCCAGGAGCCCCACAGAGTCCTGCTCAGTTTCACAGTGAATAGGCTGCTATGAAACATGGTGGACACAAAGTCCATTTTTTTGGTTGGGTAAAGGAAGATCTGAAACTTAGGGGGAGGTCAGCAGTATGAAGAGATTAGGAGGAACCAAAAGAGGGCAGGTGAGAATTAAAGTCAAACATCTAGAAGACATAAGCTTGTCTCTTCTTTCAACACATCCACGTGCAATACTAACACTGAAGCACTTTGTTATTATCACCTAGGTTCATGGAATAGAAAGAATACTTGACTTAAATCCAACTCAAGGACTCTGATATTTGACAGGAACTATGAATCATTGCTCCATGAAATACTTTGAGGGCCATTCCAGATATGACCAGCGATACCTCAGAACTCCTTAGAGCCTTATACATGCCCTCCCCTACCCCCACCACTGCCATTACACACTGTGGAGAAGGGAATATTTCATGGTTCCATGGATGTCTTTGTGATCATCAGAATGGTACCCTGGGGACTTCCCTGGTGGCCTAGTGGTTAAGAATCCACCTGCCAATGCAGGGGACACAGGTTTGAGCCCTGGTCTGGGAGGATCCCACATGCTGTGGAGCCACTAAGCCCATGCACCACAACTACTGAGCCTGCACTCTAGAGCCCATGAGCCACAACTACTGAGCCCATGCACCACAACTACTGAAGCCCACACACCTAGAGCCCGTGCTCTGCAACAAAAGAAGCCATCACAATGAGAAGCCCGTGCACTGCAACGAAGAGTAGTCCCCACTCGCCACACTAGAGAAAGCCCGCATGCAGCAACAAAGACACAAAACAGCCAAAAAAAAAAAAAAAAAAAAAAAGAATGGTATCCTGTAGGCTGCCTGAACGTTCACATTTAAGACATTTCTCCAGGTTGATTGAAAGAGAGAGGTAACTTCTTTCATCTAGACTACTAAAAACTTGCAACCCAGAGTGCGGCATTAGCATTAATTTGCAGTCAGGAGAGTGGGGGCAATACTGAGTGATCATGTAATTCATTAGACTAAAGTGCACTTTCTTCTATAAATCAGCTCCCTTGAAAGATTTAAATTAGATCTCAAATCCATTTGTTTTTGTAGTCCTTGAAAATTCGTGTTTATGTTTATTTAGTGAACATTCTGTGGCATTTATAAAATGCCTTAAATGTAGGCATTTAAAATATTGACACATTTAATCCTTATTAGAGTCCAGTGAGTTGGGTTTTATTATGATCATCACTTAACAGTGGAGGAAACTGAGGCACAGAGAAGATGAGCAACTCGTTCAGATCACACAGCTAGCAGGCAAGAGAGGCGGCATTCAGACCATGCAGTCTGGCTCCAGGGCCCAAGCTCTAAGCCATTATTCTAGGCCTTGAGGAACATGCTTTCAGACTGATTCACAATCCTTCTTCTTAGTTGTCTTTTGTCTTAAGATCCTCAGTGTTCTGGAATTTTAACATAGAACATTTTGATAGTATTTTACCTACAGCTCATCTTGATTTCTGCACAATAGATCCACAACCATGATGTCAAATTGATCAGGTGTTAGAGTTTATTTATTTAAGTAGCAGTATTTTCACTTCATTTTCCAAAGGCAAATAAAGATATAGAGTCTCTACATATTCCCAGAATTATATCACATCCTCTTATAACTTGCATGAAAATAATCACCACCCAAAAGCATTAAACATTTGGATATAAAAACAAAAATCTAAGAAAAGCTTGCAATGGCAGGCAATAAACTACTCTATATGGTTAGTGTGTCAATGGTTTTGTGCCATGATAAGTTTTATTGTGCAAAAAAAATTGTTTTAAAAAACTTCCTAATATCAGAGGACACAGTTTTTATCTTCAGTGAATTGATCATTTCTATAACCTTTCGAATATTACTCATAGGGCAACTAGAGGGACCCAAGAGAGCTGAATGAGTCAGGAATGAGAATAAAAAATATAGACTTGAAAAATTATGTGTGTGTGTGTGTGTGTGTGTGTGTGTGTGTGTGTCTTTATCTTTTACCCAAAGAGAATCATAGTGTGATTTTCTGGGTACCTCTGTGAAAAAGGATAGTGATCTTTTATTCTACATGAAGATGAGCCCCCATTTGCATTTAGAGGGCTACTAGTGTTGGAGCTGGCATTTACCAGCTCACAAGAGTGCTGAATGTTTGTAATTTTTCCCATTCTGCATTCAGTGACTCGTGCTGTAGCTTGAAATTGGCCATGATGAGAGTATTTATACCATGGAAATCAGGGAACAGTGGAAATCAGGGCCTTTTCTTTTTCCCCAGAGACAGTTGTCAAACATTTATGAACACACCACTGGGTGCTTGAATACATAATGAATGCACAGTAGTTAAAATTTTCCCTCTAATAATTTTAAACAAAACAAACAGATAGACAATTGAGATAAACACACCCTCTTTGACTTAGCTTTACTTATTTTTCATACAATTTTTTTGTGATTCAAAGCCTATCTCAGGAGGAAGACTGTCCTAAGAACACAAAATTCACCTGTGAACTTTGTAACCAGACTTCCCCAAACGCAATCCCTATCAGCCTTGGAAAGCTTTGTCAGGAACAGAACCCTCATTGGGTTTTTATTTCCACTTTTCGCCAAACATTTTCAGAGAAAAATGACTTCCTCCTGAGTATCCATTAGCCCCCAGCACTGATGCTAATGAGCAAACTACAAGTAAGCTGACGCGCAAATGGATGTGAGTCACCCATACACTTAGCCTGCCCAGCCTCCTGCATCACCACTGACACTGGTTCCTTCCCAGCCAGGCAAAAATCATGGTCTGTGTTTGTCCATTGCTGGGAGACAGCTGATCTGAAGGTGCCCCTTTAAAAGGATGCACTGATTTGTTCTCGTGAAATCATTTGTGCATCTACCTCCCCATATTGAGATTTGCATCCAGGTTGAAATGTTCTTCAATGTATAAGATTAAGCTAAGAGAACAGACCATTTTAAAAGGTATTGTTTAATCAAGAACAGAAAGCCAAACATACAGAATTGAGAGCGAGCCTGCCTTTTCTATACAAATATAAAGAAACATGCCACGAATAGGCAGGTAAGACCAAGAACCAGTAGGCAGCTAAGAGTAGAGAAACAGTAAATGTTACCCCATAAAAGCCTTGCTCTGTGGGATTTGTTTTGTGCCTTCCTAACTGCAGATGCTGCAAATGGAAGAAAGGAAGGAGAAGTCTGTGGCTCTAGGGCTTTCCTAGGAAAGCTTCACAGCATTGAATAGTCAACAAACAGCAGATGGTACAAAGATTTCTAATTAGCCTTTGGGAAGGCAGTGAAGCATTTTATGTCCATGGGATACTAATGGAAACAAATTGTGATTTCACGTTTCTGTTACTGAACTAGCGATGCTGAAGCCTTGAGGAGTGGCTAAGCATTCACTGAGGGACATTTTTATTTTTAAGAATTATATTTATCAACCAGGAGGAGGTGGGCATCATAAGGAAAAACTTTGATTCAGTGGGAGGTCTTGCAATGCTCAAGTCTAAGTTATTTGTTTATATTCTTCTTAGTTCCCCAAATTATTTAAGTCACTCTTTGAAAGATCTGGAGGGAGCTTCAAGATGGTGGAAGACTAAGACGCAGAGATCACCTTCCTCCCCACAGATACACCAGAAATACATCTACACGAGGAACAAGCCCTACAGAGCACCTACTGAACGCTGGCAGAAGACCTCAGACCCCCCAAAAGGCAAGAAACTCCCCACGTACCTGGGTAGGGCAAAAGAAAAAAGAATAAACAGAGACAAAAGGATAGGGACGGGACCTGCACCAGTGAGAGGGAGCCGTGAAGGCGGAAAGGTTTCCACACACTAGGAGCCCCTTCGCGGGCGGAGACTGCGGGTGGCGGAGGGGGGAAGCTTCAGAGCCGCGGAGGAGAGCACAGCAACAGGGGTGCGGAGGGCAAAGGGAGAGATTCCCGCACAGAGGATCGGGGCCGACCGGCACTCATCAGCCCGAGAGGCTCGTCTGCTCCCCCGCCGGGGCGGGCGGGGCTGGGAGCTGAGGCTCCGGCTTCGATCGGAGCGCAGGGAGAGGACTGGGGTTGGCGGCGTGAACACGGCCTGCAGGGGGTTAGTGCGTCACGGCTGGCCGGGAGGGAGACCGGGAAAACTCTGGAACTGCCGAAGAGGCAAGAGACTTTTTCTTCCCTCTTTGTTTCCTGGTGCGCGAGGAGAGGGGATTCAGAGCGCTGCTTAAAGTAGCTCCAGAGATGGGCGTGAGCCACGGAAATCAGCGCGGACCCCAGAGGCGGGCATGAGACGCTAAGGCCGCTGCTGCCGCCACCAAGAAGCCTGTGTGCGAGCACAGCTCACTATCCACACCGCCCCTCCCGGGAGCCTGTGCAGCCTGCCACTGCCGGGGTCCCAGGATCCAGGGACAACTTACCTGGAGAGCGCATGGCACACCTCAGGCTGGTGCAATGTCACGCTGCCCTCTGCTGCCGCAGGCTCGCCCCGCCTCCGTACCCCTCCCTCCCCCAGGCCTGAGCGAGCCAGAGATCCCGAATCACCTGCTTCTTTAACCCCCTCCTGTCTGAGCAAAGAACAGACGCCCTCAGGTGACCTACACGCAGAGGCCAGGCCAAATCCAAAGCTGAACCCCGGGAGCTGTGCGAACAAAGAAGAGAAAGAGAAATTTCTCCCAGCAGCCTCAGGAGCAGCAGATTAAATCTCCACAATCAACTTGAGGTACCCTGCATCTGTGGAATACCTGAATAGACAACAAATCATCCCAAAATTGAGGAGGTGGACTTTGGGAGCACCTGTAGACTTGGGGTTTGCTGTATGCAACTAACTTGTTTCTGATTTTTATGTTTATCTTAGTATAGTTTTTAGCACTTGATATCATTGATGGATTTGTTTATCGGTTTAGTTGCTCTCTTTTTTTTTTTTTACTTAAAAAATTTTTTTATTTTAATAATTATTTTATTTAATTAATTTATTTTTTTCTTTCTATTTTTCTCCCTCTTCTTTTGAGCTGTGTTGCTGACAGGGTTTTGGTGCTCTGGCCTGGTGTCAGGCATGAGCCTCTAAGGTGAGAGTGCTGAGTTTAGGATATTGGTCCACCACAGACCTACTGGCCCCACATAATATCAATTGGCGAGAGCTCTCCCAGAGATCTCCGTCTAGCGCTAAGATCCAGCTCCATTCAACGGTCAGCAAGCTCCAGTGCTGGACACCCCATGCCAAACAACTAGCAAGACAGGAACACAACCACACCCATTAGCAGAGAGGCTGCCTAAAATCATACGAAGTTCACAGACACCCCCAAACACAACACTGGACACGGCCCTGACCACCAGAAAGATAAGATCCAGCCCCACCAACCAGAACACAGGCACCAGTCTTCTCTACCAGGAAGCCTACACAAGCCCCTGAAACAACCTTACCCACTGGGGACAGACACCAAAAACAATGGGAACTACGAACCTGTAGCCTACTAAAAGGAGACCCCAAACACAGTAAGTTAAACAAAATGGGAAGACAGGAATATGCAGCAGCTGAAGGAGCAAAGTAAAAACTCACCAGACCAAACAAATGAAGAGGAAATAGGCAGTCTACCCGAAAAAGAATTCAGAGTAATGATAGTAAAGATGATCCAAAATCTTGGAACTAGAATGGAGAAAATACAAGAAACGTTTAACAAGGATCTAGAAGAACTAAAGAGTAAACAAACAATGATGAACAACACAATAAATGAAGTTAAAAATTCTCTAGAAGGAATCAATAGCAGGATAACTGAGGCAGAAGAATGGATAAGTGACCTGGAAGATAAAATAGTGGAAATACCTACAGCAGAGCAGAATAAAGAAAAAAGAATGAAAAGACTGAGGACATTCTCAGAGACCTCTGGAACAACATAAAATGCACCAACATTCGAATAATAGGGGTCCCAGAAGAAGAAGAGAAAAAGAAGGGGTCTGAGAAAATATTTGAAGAGATTATAATTGAAAACTTCTCTAACATGGGAAAGGAAAGCATCAGTCAACTCTGGGAAGCGCAGAGAGTCCCATACAGGATAAATCCGAGGAGTAACATGGCAAGACACATATTAATCAAACTATCAAAAATTAAATACAAACAAAAAATATTAAAAGCAGCAAGGGAATAACAACAAATAACATACAAGGGAATCCCCATAGGTTAACAGCTGATCTTTCAGCAGAAACTCTATAGGCCAGAAGGGAGTGGTAGGACATATTTAAAGTGATGAAAGGGAAAAACCTACAACCAAGATAACTCTACCCCAAAAGGATCTCGTTCAGATTCGATGGAGAAATTAATATCTTTACAGACAAGCAAAAGCTAAGAGACGTCAGCACCACCAAACCAGCTTTACAACAAATGCTAAAGGAACTTCTCTGGGCAGGAAACACAAGAGAAGGAAAAGACCTACAATAACAAATGCAAAATAATTAAAAAATGGTAATAGGAACATACATATTGATAATTACCTTAAATGTAAATGGATTAAATGCTCCAACCAAAAGATACAGACTGGCTGAATGGATACAAAAACAAGACCTCTATATATGCTGTCTATAAGAGACCCACTTCAGACCTAGGGACACATACAGACTGAAAGTGAGGGGATGGAAAAAGATATTTCATGCAAATGGAAATCAAAAGAAAGCTGGAGTAGCAATTCTCATATCAGACAAAATAGACTTTAAAATAAAGACTATTACAAGAGACAAAGAAGGACATTACATAATGATCAAGGGATCAATCCAAGAAGAAGATATAACAATTGTAAATATTTATGCACCCAACATAGGAGTACCTCAATACATAAGGCAAATGCTAACAGCCATAAAAGGGGAAATCAACAATAACACTATCATAGTAGGGGACTTTAACACCCCACTTTCACCAATGGACAGATCGTCCAAAATGAAAATAAATAAGGAAACACAAGCTTTAAATGTCACATTAAACAAGATGGGCTAATTCATATTTATAGGACATTCCATCCAAAAACAACAGAATACAATTTCTGCTCAAGTGCTCATGGAGCATTCTCCAGGATAGATCATCTTGGGACACAAATCAAACCTTGGTAAATTTAAGAATATTGAAATTGTATCAAGTAATTTTTCTGACCACCACACTATGAGACTAGATGTCAATTGCAAGAAAAAAACTGTAAAAAGTACAAACACATGGAGGCTAAATGATACACTACTATGTAACCAAGAGATCACTGAAGAAATCAAGGAGAAAATCAAAATACACCTAGAAACAAATGACAATGAAAACACGAGGATCTAAAACCTATGGGATGCAGCAAAAGCAGTTCTAGATGGAAGTTTATAGCAATATAATCCTACCTCAAGAACCAGGAAAAATCTCAAATAAACAACCTAACCTTACACTTAAAGCAATTAGAGAAAGAAGAACAAAGAAACCCCAAAGTGAGCAGAGGGAAAGAAATCAAAGATCAGATCAGAAAAAAATGAAAAAGAAATGAAGGAAACAATAGCAAAGATCAATAAAACTAAGAGCTAGTTCTTTCAGAAGATAAACAAAATTGATAATCCATTAGCCAGACTCATCAAGAAAAAGAGGGCAAAGACTCAAATCAACAGAATTAGAAATGAGAAAGGAGAAGTAACAACTGACACTGCAGAAACACAAAGGATCATGAGAGACTACTACACACAGCTATATACCAATAAAATGGACAACCTGGAAGAAATGGGCAAATTCTTAGAAAAGTACAATCTTCCGACACTAAACCAGGAAGAAATAGAAAATATAAATAGACTAATCACAAGCACTGAAGCTGAAACTGTGATTAAAAATCTTCCAACAAACAAAAGCCCAGGACCAGATGGCTTCACAGGCGGATTCTATCAAACATTTAGGGAAGAGCTAATACCTATCCTTCTCAACTCTTCCAAAATATAGCAGAGGGAGGAACACTCCCAAACTCATTCTATGAGGCCACCATCACCCTGATACCAAAACCAGACAAGGATACTACAAAAAAAGAAAATCACAGACCAATATCACTGATGATTATAGATAAAAATAAATCTGCAACATGTTACTAGCAAACAGAATCCAACAGCATATTAGAAGGATCATATGACATGATTGAGTGGGGTTTATCCCACGAATGCAAGGATTCTTCAATATACACAAATCAATCAATGTGATACAACATACTAACAAATTGAAGAATAAAAAACATATGATCATCTCAATAGATGCAGAAAAAGCTTTTAACAAAATTCAACACCCTTTTATGATAAAAACTCTTCAGAAAGTGGGCCTAGAGGGAACCTACCTCAGTATAATAAAGACTGTATACAACAAACCCACAGCAAATATCATTCTCAATGGTGAAAAACTGAAAGCATTTCCTCTAAGATCAGGAACATAGTTTTGGAAGTCCTAACCATGGCAATTGGAGAAGAAAAAGAAATAAAAGTAATACAAATTGGAAAAGAAGAAGTAAAACTTTCACTGTTTACAGATGACATGATACTCTACATAGATAAACCAAAAGATGCCACCAGAAAACTACTAGAGCTAATCAATGAATGTGGTAAAGTTGCAGGGTACAAAATTAATGCACAGAAATCTCTTGCATTCCTCTACACTAACAAAGAAAGATCAGAAAGAGAAATTAAGGAAACAATCCTATTCACCACTGCAACAAAAAGAATAAAATACCTAGGAATAAACCTACCTAAGGAGGTAAAAGACCTTTACTTAGAAACTATAAGACGCTGAACAGGAAGAAAAAAAAAAAAAAGAAAGAAGATGTGATACAAGCAAGTGAGCTAATTGAGCAAAAGAGAAAACAAAGATGAAATAGTAATAAGTACGGGAAGAAGTTAGTTCACAGTTTGCATGGTTGAGGCGGCCCTTACATGCACTAAAGGTGGGGCATGGAGTCTGCTTTGAGCTTTTAGGAAATCAAGGTAGGAGGACAATATGATGAATTATTCCTTCAGTGTCTATAGGATGAAAACAAACCAGTTGCTCAGGCAAAGCACTGCTATTCTACACTGAGTAGTAAGAAAAATTTGTCTGGAAAGGTCAGTAAACATTTACAAGTTGGGAGGGACTCTGCATAATAAGTATTTGGGTCTGATCGGCATCACCTATAATTAATTTCTTGAAGGACTTTACATTAAAGATATGATGACTAACATTTTAGTACTAAAAGTGCCAAAAGTTATACTTAAAAATGCCTATGAAAGAAACTCACCCCCAAATGGGAGTAAATCTAAATGGAAAGCATTTTATTTTATTTAATTTTTTAATTTTAATATAGTTACTATAGAATATTATATGTTACAGGTATACAGTATAGTGATTCACAGTTTTAAAGGTTATATTCCATTTATAGTTTTCATAAAATATTGGCTCTATTCCCCATGTTGTACACTATATCTTTTAGTTTATTTTGGACCTAATAGTATGTACGTCTTATTCCTTTACCCCTATATTGCCCCTCCCCCTGCCACTGGTAACCACTGGTTTGTTCTCTATATCTGCGAGTCTCCTTTCTTTTTGTTATATGCACTAGTTTGCTGTATTTTTTAGATTCCACATATAAGTGATATCAAAAACATTTTAAATGTTTAGCAAAATTAATGGAAAGGAACCTTCTACTTCTATGATTTGTAAAGTGACATCAATCTAAATTGAGTAATAGTAAAAATAACTCAGTACTGCAAAGATGGGTAGGCTTTAGAAGCAGGCCTTTTATTATTACAAAACCTCCCTGGCAGTTGTAACTGTGTGCGCTCTGAAGAACCAAAGCAACACAAGCCTGAACCACAGCTCTCTTCACAAAACACTCTTCTTTCTTATCTAACTTCTCATTTTAAACTGAAAGGGGCTGCCTATTTGTGAGGCAGTCTTTATCCTTATCCCTGCCAGTTCATTCTCTTTTTCTTTTTGGTATGAGGACCATTATAGACTGAAACTCATCAAGGACCCAACTGTGCATTTAAATGTTGATGGTTAAACAACCGTTTATTTTTCTCTTATTTTATCCTGAGTTCAACTTTTATCTTGCCACTTAATCCCATACTTTAAAACAACCTGCAAGATGGATTCAACCATACCTTCAGGACCACAAAAATATGATGCGGTGGTTCTTTATGTTGACTAAAGTTATGGGCTAGGGAAGGAGAAAGGGAGCTATTGATCATGAACAGGTTGGGGTTAAGAACACCTTGACAAAGAGGGGATACCTTTCCTTTTATACAGGAGGGATAGAAGAGGTTGAGTGGACTTTGAACAAGACTGGATGGTGCAGCCAGGGGGAAAAACAATCAAGAGATTCTGACTAGATGGTTTCAACATACAATATGAAACTCAGAGCTGCTCTATTGGTTTTCAGGCCCTGTGAAGACAATGGTATCTGGAAGCTTGCTGAAAGTGCCAATTTCTGAGCCCTGGAACCCAGAGATTCTGAACTAGAAGATTAGGGAGGCCAGGGACAGTGGTGGAAGGGCAAGGAGAGGGCCACAAGAATATAATTTTCAGATATACTTTAAGTTGATCCAATGTAGGTGATTCCCAGATGCTATTTTATTTCATATCCTTTTCCCTTTTATGCCAGTGCCATTATTCTTATTATATTCCTTGAGTTCATGACTATAGAAAACTTTACTTTTGATTCTAAACCCAGTACATTCAGAGCTAACCTGTGTCATCCCCCTTTTTCACCATCTTCTCTGTCTCCTCCATCTATCTATTCAATATCTGTCTGTGTCTCTCTTCTATTTCCTGAAAAGGGTACCTATGTTATATTTGGCTTTTTTTTTCTTTTTCTTTCATTTACTAACACATCTTGGAGTTCTTTCTAAAATAGCGCATACATACCTGGACCATTCTTTCAGTGGATGCATATGATTATATAATTAGATGTACCAAACATTATTTAATCATTGCTTTAATAATATAAATTTAGACTGTTTTAACATTTTTCTATTTAAAAAAAAATTTTTTTTTGAGGTATGTGGGCCTCTTACTGTTGTGGCTTCTCCCGTTGCGGAGCACAGGCTCCAGACGCGCAGGCTCAGCGGCCATGGCTCACGGGCCCAGCCACTCCGCGGCATGTGGGATCTTCCTGGACCGGGGCACGAACCCGTGTCCCCTGCATTGGCAGGCGGACTCTCAACCACTGTGCCACCAGGGAAGCCCAATTTTTTTCTATTTTAAGAGACCATACAATGAACATCCATGTACTAGGTCTTGGTGAACTTTGAGAGTATGTCTATAAAGTCTTAGAAATCTGACTACTGAATAAAAAGTTTTGGTTAATTATTCAAAATTTTTCTTCAAAATGTTTAATCTAAATCATATTTCCACTTGAAGTAGATAAGAGTGCCTTTTCCCCAAGCTTCATCAGGATTGTGTTGCGGGAAGGGGGACCCCTTCCAGGGCCCGAGAGTGGGCTCTTCTCTAACACTCGGAAATGAATTGTCCAAGGAGACATGTGCTAAAAAAGCAAGAGACGTTATTGGGAAGGGGCACCTGGGTGGAGAGCAGGAGGGTACGGGAATCCAGGAGGACCTCTCTACCAAGTGGCTCGCAGTCTCGGGTTTTATGGTGATGGGGTTAATTTCCGGGTTGTCTCTGGCCAATCATTCTGACTCAGCGTCCTTCTTGGTGGTGCACGCATCACTCGGCCAAGATGGATTGCAGCGAAGAGGATTCTGGGAGGTTGGTAGGACATATGGACTGGTGTCTCCTTTTAACCTTTCCCAAATTCTTCTGGTTGGTGGTGGCTTGTTAGTCCATGTTTCTTGCCAGGACCCCCTGTAGTAAAATAACCCATGCAAATGGTTACTGTGGTGCCTTACCAGGGTGGGCGGTTTCAGTCAGTGTTTCCCCTTAAAACTGGATATAATCAATCTTAAAAATTTTTGCCAATCAGAGAACAAGATTTTTCATTTTTATTTGTATTGCTTTAATTACGAACAAGGCAGATTTTTTTATTGTTCATAAATCTATTATATTTTTAAAATATGTAACTCATATATCTGTGACCATTTTTCTTTTGGGTTACTTATTTTTAAATAGTTTCATAAAAGTGCTTAGAAATTAACAAGCGAATCCTTTGTTATGCCATCTAGGTTGAAAAACACTTTTTAAAAGCACTGTGCTTTTACATTTATTTTCTATTGTCTAAAATATAGAACAGTCTATCAAGAACTGTGAAGGGTCTTTAATTTTACCCTGCTTTTAATCTAACTGCCATAGTTTCATAAATGCTGGTAGAAGAATGAGTCTCCTCGGTCAGAGATGAGGGACAAAAGCAGTAGCAAAAGTGTCAGCAGTTTTGGGTGATTTCCCTGAGCCCCATTTCTCACAGGTGACATAGAAATGGACAGATGACACTTGCATAGACAGTGGGATGTAGTATGGGGGGGAACCCTGAGCTTAGGGAAACTTAATATTTTATAATGGGCAGCAGGCATGTCTGCTCTTTGCTCTAAAGCATAGTTTCTGAACCTCGTCACCACTGACATTTTGGGCCAGACTATTCTTTGTTGTGGAAGTTTATCCTATGCATTGTAGGATATTTAGCAGCATCCTGGGTCCACTGGATGCCAGTATTACCCTTAGTAACGACAATCAAAAATATATCTAGATATTGTCAAATGTTCCCTGATGGAGAAAACCACCCTTGGTTGAGAACAATTTTTCTACAGGGTTATTCCTATTTTCCAAGGCTGTTCACTATACCCCTCTTTGAAATAAAAGTTTGAAACAAATTAGCAGTCAGTGCTTCTCTCATAAGATGTGCAGTTATATGAGAGAACCATAGAGAATTGTCTCAGAGCATACTTCAAATATATCCATGTCATTCTTGCATAGAAGCCATTAATTTAATATAATGTACTAATTTTTATAATTTTATAATATTTTTATAACATACTAATTTAGAACAATATTTTAAAATTATTTATACAATTTTAAAGGTTACTTTCCATTTACAGTTATAACAAAATATTGACCATATTCCCCATGTTGTACAATACATCTTAGAGCTATCTTATGCCAATAGTTTGTACCTTCCACTTCACCACCCTATGTTGCCCCTCTCCTCACTGGTAACTACTATAACATATTAATTTTTAATATTGCATCATAAAATTAGTATAACAGATTTTAATATATTATTTTTAAATTTGAATTTTATTTATTTATTTATTTTTATACAGCATGCTCTTATTATCTATTTCATAAATATTAGTGCATATATGTCAATCCCAATTTCCCAATACATCCCAATACCACCCCCCCGACCCCCACAGCTTTCACCTCTTGGGGTCCGTACATTTGTTCTCTCCATCTGTGTCTCTATTTCTGCCTTGCAAACTGGTTCATCTATACCATTTTTCTAGATTCCACATATATGAGTTAATATACAATATTTGTTTTTCTCTTTCTAACTTCCTTCACTCTGTATGACAGTCTCTAGGTCCATCCACGTCTCTACAAATGACCCAATTTCATTCCTTTTTATGGCTGAGTAATATTCCATTGTATATATGTACCACATGTTCTTTATCCATTTATCTGTCAATGGGCATTTAGGTTGCTTCCATGACCTGGTTATTGTAAACAAGGCTGCAATGAACATTCGGGTGCATGTGGCTTTTTGAAATATGGTTTTCTCTGGGTATATGGCCAGTAGTGGGATTGCTGGGTCATATGGTAATTCTCATTTTAGGTTTTTAAGGAACCTTAATACTGTTCTCCATAGTGGCTGTATCAATTTACATTCCCACTAACAGTGCAAGAGGGTTTCCTTTTCACCACACCCTCTCCAGCATTTGTGGTTTGTAAATTTTCTGATGATGCGCATTCTAACTGGTGTGAGGTGATACCTCATTGTAGCTTTGATTTGTATTTCTCTAATAATTAGTGATGTTGAGCAGCTTTTCATGTGCTTCTTGGCCATCTGCATGTTTTCTTTGGAGAAATGTCTATTTAGGTCTTCTGCCCATTTTTTGATTGCATTGTATTTTTTAATATTGAGCTGCATGAGCTGTTTATACATTTTGGAGATCAATCCTTTGTCCGTTGCTTCATTAACAAATATTTTCCCTCATTCTGAGGGTTCTCTTTTTGTTTTGTTTATGGTTTCCATTGGTGTGCAAAAGCTTTGAAGTTTCATTAGGTCCCATTTGTTTATTTTTGTTTTTATTTCCATTACTGTAGGAAGTGAGTCAAAAGAGATCTTGCTGTGATTTATGTCAAAGAGTGTTTTTCCTGTTTTCCTCTAAGAGTTTTATAGTGTCCAGTTCTACATTTTGGTCTTTAATCCATTTTGAGTTTATTTTATTTTATTTTATTTTTATTAGTTTCTGCTTTATAACAAAGTGAATCAGTCAGACATATACATCTGTTCCCACATCCTTTCATTCATGCATCTCCCTCCCTCCCACCCTCCCACCCTACCCATCCCACCCCTCCAGGCATTCACAAAGCACTGAGCTGATCTCCCTGTGCTCTGCGGCTGCTTCCCACTATCTATCTACCTTACGTATGGTAGTGTATATATGTCCATGCCTCTCTTTTTGCTTTGTCACAGCTTACCCTTCCCCCTCCCCATATCCTCAAGTCCATTCTCAAGTAGGGCTGTGTCTTTATTCCCGTTTTACCCCTAGGTTCTTCATGACATTTTTTTAAAAATTCCATATATATGTGTTAGCATACGGTATTTGTCTTTCTCTTTCTGACTTACTTCACTCTGTATGACAGACTCTAGTTCTATCCACCTCATTACAAATAGCTCAGTTTCGTTTCTTTTTATGGCTGAGTAATATTCCATTGTATATATGTGCCACATCTTCTTTATCCATTCATCCAATGATGGACACTTAGGTTGTTTCCAGCTCCAGGCTATTGTGAATAGAGCTGCAATGAACATTTTGGTACATGTCTCTTTTTGAATTATGGTTTTCTCAGGATATATGCCTACTAGTGGGATTGCTGGGTCATATGGTAGTTCTATTTTTAGTTACTTAAGGAACCTCCCTACTGTTCTCCATAGTGGCTGTACCAATTCACATTCCCACCAGCAGTGCAAGAGTGTTCCCTTTTCTCCACACCCTCTCCAGCATTTATTGTTTCTAGATTTTTTGATGATGGCCATTCTGACTGGTGTCAGATGATATCTCATTGTAGTTTTGATTTGCATTTCTCTAATGATTAATGATGTTGAGCATTCTTTCATGTGTTTGTTGGCAGTCTGTATTTCTTCTTTGGAGAAATGCCTATTTAAGTTTCTGCCCATTTTTGGATTGGGTTGTTTGTTTTTTTGCTATTGAGCTGCATGAGCTGTTTATAAATTTTGGAGATTAATCCTTTGTCAGTTGCTTCATTTGCAAATATTTTCTCCCATTCTGAGGGTTGTCTTTTGGTCTTATTTATGGTTTCCTTTGCTGTGAAAAAGCTTTGAAGTTTCATTAGGTCCCATTTGTTTATTTTTGTTTTTACTTCCATTTCTCTAGGAGGTGGGTCCAAAAGGATCTTGCTGTGATTTATGTCATAGAGTGTTCTGCCTATGTTTTCCTCCAAGAGTTTGATAGTTTCTGGCCTTACATTTAGGTCTTTAATCCATTTTGAGCTTATTTTTGTGTATGGTGTTAGGGAATGATCTAATCTCATACTTTTACATGTCCCTGTCCAGTTTTCCCAGCACCACTTATTGAAGAGGCTGTCCTTTCTCCACTATACATTCCTGCCTCCTTTATCAAAGATAAGTTGACCATATATGCATGGGTTTATCTCTGGGCTTTCTATCCTGTTCCATTGATCTATCTTTCTGTTTTTGTGCCAGTACCACACTGTCTTGATTACTGTAGCTTTGTAGTATAGTCTGAAGTCAGGGAGCCTGATTCCTCCAGCTCTGTTTTTCGTTCTCAAGATTGCTTTGGCTATTCGGGGTCTTTTGTTTTTCCAAACAAATTTTGAAATTTTTTGTTCTAGTTCTGTGAAAAATGCCATTGGTAGTTTGATAGGGATTGCATTGAATCTGTAGATTGCTTTGGGTAGTAGAATCATTTTCACAATATTGATTCTTCCAATCCAGGAGCATGGTATATCTCTCCATCTATTTGTATCATCTTTAATTTCTTTCATCAGTGTCTTATAATTTTCTGCATACAGGTCTTTTGTCTCCTTAGGTAGGTTTATTCCTAGATATTTTATTCTTTTTCTTGCAATGGTAAATGGGAGTGTTTTCTTGATTTCATTTTCAGATTTTTCATCATTAGTGTACAGGAATGCCAGAGATTTCTGTGCATTAATTTTGTATCTTGCTACTTTACCAAATTCATTGATTAGCTCTAGTAGTTTTCTGGTAGCATCTTTAGGATTCTCTATGTATAGTATCATGTCATCTGCAAACAGTGACAGCTTTACTTCTTCTTTTCCAATTTGGATTCATTTTATTTCCTTTTCTTCTCTGATTGCTGTGGCTAAAACTTCCAAAACTAGGTTGAATAAGAGTGGTGAGAGCGGGCAACCTTGTCTTGTTCCTGATCTTAGTGGAAATCCTTTCAGTTTTTCACCATTGAGGACGATGCTGGCTGTGGGTTTGTCATATATGGCCTTTATTATGTTGAGGAAAGTTCCCTCTATGCCTACTTTCTGCAGGGTTTTTATCATAAATGGGTGTTGAATTTTGTCGAAAGCTTTCTCTGCATCTATTGAGATGATCATATGGTTTTTCTCCTTCAACTTGTTAATATGGTGTATCACATTGATTGATTTGCATATATTGAAGAATCCTTGCATTCCAGGAATAAACCCCACTTGATCATGGTGCATGATCGTTTTAATGTGCTGTTTGATTCTGTTTGCTAGTATTTTGTTGAGGATTTTTGCATCTATGTTCATCACTGATATTGGCCTGTAGTTTTCTTTCTTTGTGACATACTTGCCTGGCTTTGATATCAAGGTGATGGTGGCCTCGTAGAATGAGTTTGGGAGTGTTCCCTCCTCTGAAATTGTTTGGAAGAGTTTGAGAAGGATGGGTGTTAGCTCTTCTCTAAATGTTTGATAGAATTCGCCTGTGAAGCCATCTGGTCCTGGGCTTTTGTTTGTTGGAAGATTTTTAATCACAGTTTCAATTTCAGTGCTTGTGATTGGTCTATTCATATTTTCTATTTCTTCCTGATTCAGTCTTGGCAGGTTGTGCATTTCTAAGAATTTGTCCATTTCTTCCAGGTTGTCCATTTTATTGGCATAGAGTTTCTTGTAGTAATCTCATGATCTTTTGTATTTCTTCAGTGTCAGTTGTTACTTCTCCTTTTTCATTTCTAATTCTATTGATTTGAGTCTTCTCCCTTTTTTTCTTGATGTGTCTGGCTAATGGTGTATCAATTTTGTTTATCTTCTCAAAGAACCACCTTTTAGTTTTATTGATGTTTGCTATCGTTTCCTTCATTTCTTTTTCATTTATTTCTGATCTGATTTTTATGATTTCTTTCCTTCTGCTAACTTTGGGATGTTTTTGTTCTTCTTTCTCTAATCGCTTTAGGTGCAGGGTCAGGTTGTTTATTCGAGATGTTTCCTGATTCTTAAGGTAGGATTGTATTGCTATAAACTTCCCTCTTAGAACTGCTTTTGCTGCATCCCATAGGTTTTGGGTTGTTGTGTCTCCACTGTCATTTGTTTCTAAGTATTTTTTAATTTCCTTTTTGATTTCTTCAGTGATCACTTCATTATTAAGTAGTGTATTGTTTAGCCTCCATGTGTTTGTATTTTTTACAGATCTTTTCCTGTGATTGACATCTAGTCTCATAGCATTGTGGTCAGAAAAGATACTTGATACAATTTCAATTTTCTTAAATTTACCAAGGCTAGATTTGTGACCCAAGATATGATCTATCCTGGAGAATGTTCCATGAGCACTTGAGAAAAATGTGTATTCTGTTGTTTTTGGATGGAATGTCCTATAAATATCAATTAAGTCCATCTTGTTTAATGTATCATTTAAAGCTTGTGTTTCCTTATTTATTTTCATTTTGGATGATCTGTCTATTGGTGAAAGTGGGGTGTTAACGTCCCCTACTATGATTGTGTTACTGTCGATTTCCCCTTTTATGGCTGTTAGTATTTGCCTTATGTATTGAGGTGCTCCTATGTTGGGTGCATAAATATTTACAATTGTTATATCTTCTTCTTGGTTCGATCCCTTTATCATTATGTAGTGTCCTTCTTTGTCTCTTCTAATTGTCTTTATTTTAAAGTCTATTTTTTCTGATATAAGAATTGCTACTCCAGCTTTCTTTTGATTTCCATTTGCATGGAATATCTTTTTCCATCCCCTTACTTTCAATCTGTATGTGTCTCTAGGTCTGAAGTGGGTCTCTTGTAGACAGCATATATATGGGTCTTGTTTTTGTATCCATTCAGCCAATCTGTGTCTTTTGGTGGGAGCATTTAATCCATTTACATTTAAGGTAATTATTTATATGTATGTTCCTATTCCCATTTTCTTAATTGCTTTGGGTTCGTTATTGTAGGTATATTCCTTCTGTTGTGTTTCTTGCCTAGAGAAGTTCCTTTAGCATTTGTTGTAAAGCTGGTTTGGTGGTGCTGAACTCTCTCAGCTTTTGCTTGTCTGTAAAGGTTTTAATTTCTCCATCAAATCTGAATGAGATCTTTGCTGGGTAGAGTAATCTTGGTTGCAGGTTTCTCTCCTTCATCACTTTAATTATGTCCTGCCACTCCCTTCTGGCTTGCAGAGTCTCTGCTGAGAGATCAGCTGTTGACCTGATGGGGATTCCCTTGTGTGTTATTTGTTGTTTTTCCCTTGCTGCTTTTAATATGATTTCTTTGTGTTTAATTTTTGACAGTTTGATTAATATGTGTCTTGGCGTATTTCTCCTTGGATTTATTCTGTATGGGACTCTCTGTGCCTCCTGGACTTGATTAACTATTTCCTTTCCCATATTAGGGAAGTTTTCAACTATAATCTCTTCAAATATTTTCTCAGTCCCTTTCTTTTTCTCTTCTTCTTCTGGAACCCCTATAATTCAAATGTTGGTGCGTTTAATGTTGTCCCAGAGGTCTCTGAGACTGTCCTCTGTTGTTTTCACTCTTTATTCTTTATTTTGCTCTGCATCAGTTATTTCCACTATTTTATCTTCCATGTCACTTATCCGTTCTTCTGCCTCAGTTATTCTGCTATTGATCCCATCTAGAATATTTTTCATTTCATTTATTGTGTTTTTAATCGATGCTTGATTCATCTTTAGTTCTTCTAGGTCCTTGTTTACTGTTTCTTGCATTTTGTCTATTCTATTTCCACGATTTTGGATCATCTTTACCATCATTATTCTGAATTCTTTTTCAGGTAGACTGCCTATTACTGCCTATTACCTCTTCATTTGTTAGGTTTTTATCTTGCTCCTTCACCTGCTGTGTGTTTTTCTGTCTTCTCATTTTGCTTATGTTACTGTGTTTGGGGTCTCCTTTTTGCAGGCTGCAGATTCGTAGTTCCCGTTGTTTTTGGTGTCTGTCCCCAGTGGCTAAGGTTGTTTCAGTAGGTTGTGTAGACTTCCTGCTCGGGGGGACTAGTGCCTGTGTTCTGGTGGTTGAGGCTCGATCTTTTCTTTCTGGTGGACAGGTCCACGTTTGGTGGTGTGTTTTGGGGTGCCTGTGGCCCTATTATGTTTTTAGGCAGCCTCTCTGCTAATGTGTGGGGTTGTGTTCCTGCCTTGCTAGTTGCTTGGCATAGGGTGACCAGCACTGTAGCTTGCTGGTCATTGACTGAAGGTGGGTGTTGGTGTTGAGATGGAGATCTCTGGGAGATTTTCGCTGCTTGATATTATGTGGACCTGGGAGGTCTCTTGTGGACCCGTGTCCTGAAGTTGGCTCTCCCACTTCAGAGGCACAGCACTGACTCCTGGCTGCAGCACCAAGAGCCTTTCATCTGCCAAAATTTTCTTGAACTGTCTAAACCATACGTCACAGTGGTCTTCACTTAAATTAATAAGATGAAGTGTAGAATCCTTTAATTTATTTTGTTCCTTTTTCAAACATATGAAGAGTGTGATTTCTAAGAAATTACCACTTCTCTGCTGTTTAACTGAATAACGCCGTTTCAGTTTGACAGAGAATATGTCTTTGAGTTCAATAAATTCTTCTTTATGTAGAAAATTATACTTGGAATCACCTTTGGGTCGCTCGGCCTGGATGGGCTGCCACGTCAGGGCCCACTCACTCAGCACCACGTCGCAGCTGTCCCTCCCGATCTTGAAGATGCCCTGGAGCAGAATCAGCTTGGCCGCCACCTCTGGCTGCTGCCCAGATGCCCACAGCACTGAGGGCACGGCTTCCCTGAGTTTATTTTTATTTATGGTATTAAGGAGTGTTCTAATTTCATTCTTTTACATGTAGCTGTCCAGTTTTCCCAGCACTACTTATTGAAGAGACTGTCTTTTCTCCATGGTACGTCCTTGCCTCCTTTGTCATATATTAGTTGCCATAGGTGCAACCATAGGTACATGGGTTTATCTCTGGCCTTTCTATCCTGTTCCATTGATCTATATTTCTGTTTTTGTGCCAGTACCATATTGTCTTGATTAATTTAGCTTTGTAATGTAGTCTGAAGTCAGGGAGTCTAATTCATCCAGCTTCGTGTTTTTCCCGCAAGATTGCTTTGGCTATTCAGGGTCTTTTCTGCCTCCATACAAATTTTAAGATACTTTTTGTTCTAGTTCTGTAAAAAAAATGCCATTGATAATTTTATAGGGATTGCATTGAATCTGTAGATTGCTTTGGGTAGAATAGACATTTTCACAATATTGATTCTTCCAATCCAAGAACATGGTAAGTCTCTCCATCTGTTTGTATCATCTTTAATTTCTTTCATCAGTGCCTTACAGTTTCCTGCATACAGGTCTTTTGTCTCCTTAGGTAGGTTTATTCCTAGGTATTTTATTCTTTTTGTTGCAATGGTGAATGGGATTGTTCCCTTAATTTCACTTTCTGATATTTCGTTGTTAGTGTAGAGGAAAGCAAGAGATTTCTGTGCATTAATTTTGTATCCTGCAAATTTACCAGATTCACTGATTAGCTTTAGTAGTTTTCTGGTGGTGTCTTTTGGATTATCTATGTATAGTATCATGTCATCTGCAAACAATGACAGTTTTACTTCTTCTTTTCCAAATTGTATACCTTTTATTTCTTTTTCTTCTCTGATTGCCATGGTTAGGACTTCCAAAACTATGTTGAATAATAGTGGCAACAGTGGACATCAGTGATATTAGTTTGTAATTTTCTTTTTTTTATGCCTCACTTACTAAATGGAGTTGATAATCATAGATCACTGATGTTTAACAAACTCGTAGGGTTGTTAAAAGGATGAGCAAAGTTAAATCCTGTAGTTTTCTCAGCACAGCACCTGTCACAGTAAATTCTTAACAAAGACTATGTATTATTTATAATACAGTCTTCTTGGTGAGGGCAGGGACCACATTTTGTTCATTTATCTATATATGCTGATAAGCAAGTCACTTAACTTCTCTGAGACTGCATTTCTGCATCTGTAAAATGGGATAATATAATATCAACATCACGTGGTTATTTTGGCACCTAAAAGACACTCAGAAAATACTTGATGAATTAGTGGAATCTCTTTATGTAGTACCTAACACAGTCCCACATAAAAATAGGTACTGCAATAAAAAACTTCTTGATTATAGCCATCCATAATGTAGAAATGATAATATTGCCTCTTACTCATCCATTGGGATCTGTGAGACAATCTCTAGGAGAGAGATTGTTAGGAGAAAAGTGCTTTATAAATCGAAGTAGTTGCTATTAATCATCATCATCATAATAATAAACTTTGTATTGGAGAAATCATTAAAAATAAAATGAATGCCCTCCAATGTGCAGGTTAGGCATCATGAAAATAGGACAATATGCCACATTTTGTCAGTGAGTGGCCAGAATATTTATATGCAAACTCAGATATGAGGACTGGCCATTTTTTAAACATCTTCTATGGATCAGGCATTGTACTAGGAGCTTTACATACATGACCTTGTTTAAACTTTAACCCAAGGTAGGTGGTCTTATCATCTTTCTACAGGTGAAACAAAATAGAGTTTCAAAAAGAGGGAAAGAGAGACAGAGAGATAGAGATAAAGAGAGATGGAGATAGAGACAGAGATAGAACTAATGCTTATTTTAATCACCTGGCTGATAAGAACTAAAGCTGGGATTTAACCCCAAATATGTGTACCTCCATCTTGCCTCTCTTGAGAGAACCAGAGAAGTAAAAACATCACTTACCTTCCAACATGACTATGACCCAGTAATGATTTTGGAAAATGGTAGTCTGTGAAACCCACTAACTCAGGTCCTGTTCCCCTGGCTTTTGTATTCAGGATGCCTGTATTTGTGAAGGACAGGCTGAAATAACTCCATTCCTTCTCCAGAAAAATTTCTGGTTATAAGCCAATTTAGAGTAAACAAATTGTCCACTTAGACTGCTGCAGTACATAAAATATTCACCATTCAACTGTCACTTATCTTGAGCAAGTTTTTAATGGGCTAAGGTACTGGGAAGATAAAATTTATCTTGAACTCTAATAATAAACTGAAGAGATCATATCTAACAGTCACTGAGCTGATGATGTCAGAAAACATCAGAAAGGAAAGGCTAAGGTGTGGAGGTGGTGACGGTAGCCAGAGGCATACCAGGAGAAAAGGGTGACCCACTAAAGAAAAACTTTGTCTACCGCTTCGTGGAAATTGTTTATTTTCACTTGCAGAGTGTAAAACACTTAATATTTGAGGAAAACAGTGTCAGCACAATGGCTGAATACACTCAGTAAAAGAGCATAGAGTTTTTAATCTTGTTAAACCTATGTGTTAATTAGAGATTTGCCATTAACAATTTATAGGACCATCGGAAAACTCTTCATCTCCTTTGAAATTGGGACAACTCCATCTGTTAGGGATGTGAATCTTTGTACTAATTTTATGAGTGTTTATATAATATGCTTTCAGTAAATGTCTGTTCCATTTCATTAACAACACAGTAGTGTCATAAGTCCTTGTTTTGTTTCCTAGAGTATAATTTTTTTTAATGTTAGCTTTGAGTCACCAAGGTTTTATAAAGGCTCCACAATTAAGTTCCAAATTTATTTTATTCCCTTGGCTTTTATGGGAAATTTTCCCAATGTCTCAGTGAAAAAGTCCAAGTGTGATATCCAAGTTCTTTGAGAAAATGAAGCTGTTTATCTGCTATACATATTCTCCTTAGGAGTTATGAGCCTTCAGAACAAATTTAGCAGATTTTGTTGCAGATATTACAGACACAGGAAAACCTAGCTTGCTCATCCACAGACAGGTCATTTAAACATTTTGAACAGAATTTAAAAATCAACATTAATTAAGGATATTAGAATATGGTAAAACATTATTACCATATTTAGGAGCTATTGAGCTAGGTATATTTCAAATAGAGATTCACATTCAGAATTAAAATGGATTCTGTGTTAAATAATGATCTCCCTGAGTGGGTCACACGTTCTTCCATCAAGGAAAAGTAGTATAACATAGAGGAAGCAGCAGAGAGTTTTGAAATAAAAAACCTGGGCTTGAGTTGGCTCCATAATTAATAGTTGAGTGCCTTTAGTTTAGATGCCTACCCTTCTGTAAGCCTTGGTTTATCATCTATTCCAACTAGGTTACTGTGAGGTTCAAATAAATAAAAAAACATTTATGTAGAAAAGTTTAATATTATCATTATAATCATCCCAAAGAGCAAAATATCATGAATCTTGATGAACTAATGTAATGGTGGCAACCAGTAGGATGGAGGGGAAATGTGAGAGTTAATCCAAGATGGATTTTAAAATAAAAGTCAACTCTCTGTCATCTTGGGTTCTATATCTTCATCCCTGGTGAGAAATTGACTGAGTAATAAAGCCGATTAACACTGATTCACATTGATGGTGAGAAGAACCAAGCCTTGGGGCTGGGCTGATGGGGAGAGAGCAGAAGAACCTCTTCTCAATTCATCTCCTCCTCCCCATGTCGCTTTTACAAGAGCATCTGGAGGGATGGTTCAGAACATTGCAGGCTGCTTAGGTGATGACAATCAGTGCGAACTAGCCTCTACAGTAAGTCCCCTACATACGAACGAGTTCTGTTCTGAGAGCACGTTCATAAATCAATTTTGCTTGTAAGTCCAATGAAGTTAGCCTAGGTACCTGCTAACAAAATCGGCTATATGGTACTGTACTGCAACAGGTTTATAATACTTTTCACACAAATAATACATAAAAATCAAACACAAAAACTAAAGAAAACATTTTAAATCTTACAGTACAGTACCTTGAAAAGTACAGTAGTACAGTACAACATCTGGCATACAGGGTCTGGCACTGAGTGAACAGGCAAAAAGAGTTACTGACTGGAGGAGGGAGAGGAGGTGGGATAGTATAGAGATGGGTGGTACAGCTGAAGGATTGTCAGCAGTAGGAAATGGAGGACAAGCTGCAATTTCACTCACACCTGACGTTGAGGGCACAGGTTCTGGTTCCTTGCTGGATTCAATTCTATCTACCATCTTGAAAAACCGATCCAGTAATGTCTGGGCAGTACTGTACCAGCTACATGACCGCTGCTTTTATGCTTGCTTCTGGACATCCTGGGCTTGAAACAAAGATACTGTACTACTGTACTATATACAGTACTGCACAGTAAAGTACACAAAAGTACAACCACTTGTAGAGGCTGCATGCACGTGACAATGTACACCAAACACGTGAACTAACTTACGTGATTGGATATGCGCACGCATGTTCACATCTTTGAAAGTTCATAACTTGAAGGTTCATATATAGGGGACTTACTGTACTTGTTAGATAATGCTTGGAAGATGAATTCTTGTGAGTTCTTACTACTGTTATTCACACACTGGTTAGTGTGATTACCTAAGTGTTGACCACCTCCTCCAAATGTAATGCAGACCATGGTTTTCATGGAAAGCTTGCTTGGACAAAAATACAGCTCAAATAATGGCATGCATATCATTTTCACATACAACTCCTAGACACCACTTGGAAATCATAGTTTCCTTTGCCTGCCCGCTGAGAATGTGTACTGGATAGATGAGTTTCTAACTATAATGACGCCAGAACTTGGTGGAAGGGCTGGCATTCAGTGGTTCACTAGACTTGATCTCGTTGTCAGTGACAACTGCTCTACAAGGCCAGCGATGAGAAAGAACTGTGTCAAAAGGTCTTGAAAGGGCAGGTCCAAATTGCTGATGAAAGTAGATGAAGCTGTGAAAGAGATTTATGAAGACTGATTTAGAATTGAAAAGTATGATGAGACACTTTTGGAATGCCACCGCGTGGCTGGGGCCAGGACAGAAGGGATGAGAAAGGGTAAAACACTGAAGCCTGTTTGCCAGCAGACACATTAGGCCCTTCCTCTCGGATCTCAGCTGGAAGATTCGCTGCTCTCTAGGAGTAGTGATTGTGGGAAATGCCTGTGGTTTTCCCAGCCTTCCTCTCTCAGCAGGCTTTGAGTCTCAAAGGCTATAGGAAACCAATAGGAAAGGGAGAAGTAAAAGCTAATAATCCAAACACAATAGAAATAGCAAGGAACTGTAAATTGAAGCAAGTTTTTGTTAGGCTGGGACTCATCTTACAATGGTACTTGCTCACTCTTTAAGAAAAGTGCTGCCTGGGGGGTTCTTGTTTGGCTTAGAATCGCCCACACAGGCATAAGCCCAAATAGCCTCTGTGGAGATAAGAGGGCCTCCTCTGACAGTGTGCTTATCTTAGTGGAAGTCAGCAATTTCTGCCCCTTCAACCAAAAAGCTCTAGAAAATATATCAGTTTACTGAACTTTTCAACCTTAGCCAAGTGCCATCAAATTTTAGTCTCTTTAGGTTGTCTGTACTATCATGCTCGCTCTAGATATAAATTATGGTTGTAATTGTAATGTATCAAAGTGATATCAGGATGGAATAGTTGTTACTGTCTTCTGATTCTTTTTATTAATAAAAACTTTAAAGGTATTTAAGATTCTAAAATTTCAATAGGACAGAATGTTCTTGACTACCTGTATAGGTATGTTGGTGTGTGCTTTAATTTTGAGTAAATAAACAAAATAATTCTTAGTAGATATACTCCTAGTTCCACATGAAAAATATTATGGGAATAATTATGTTGTGCATGGACATGGCATGTGAGGATTTGGAATTCTTTAGATTGGGTTTAAATCACCAGCTGAGCACTCTCAAGCAAACTAGTTAATCCCTGTGCTCTGTATTGCTCATCTGTAAATTGAGTATGACACCATCCTCCCAAGGTGTTCATGAGAATTAAATGACATACATAGAAGGGCATAGTGCTGACATCAAACAAGGGCTCAAAATATTATTTCCCATTTCCTTCTTTAGGACAAAATCCCTTATAGCCTGAATTTACTAATATGGGGTGGGAAAAGAGTGTAGCAATTAAAAATAACTTTTGTGCCACTGAAAAATAGCCCATCTGCCTGTATGTATTTTATAGGATGAAACACTTAATATGAAAATATTTTCAGTTGATTACTTAGATTTATGTACATGCTATATTATAAAATCTCATAAATGTTGGATGATATTTTTTTTTAAATGTGAGCAAGATTTGCTTATCTCCACCTTTGGGATAGAATACAAAATTGGCATACGTACAAACGACTTAAATCCATGAATGAATTTTTATCTTTTTCTCAAACATGGGAAAGATTTGAATAAGACTTAAGAATGAAGTTAGCAGGATGAATTGCAGCTGAGATATCAATCTCACACTGAGATGTGATATCATTCATTCCTGAATCTGGTATCTAAGCTACCACCCTTTTCTGGCTCCCGCATTAACTCATTCATACAAATTAGAATCTGAACATCTCATTTTACGCTTCCTAAGACATGCTGTGTAGAATGTTAATGATCAAAAACAAAAAGAGAACAGCCTTTAAAACTTGATGTTTTCATTGCAACATTCAACGTCTAGGGAAATGGGAGTAAAACAATGGAAAAGGGATTTGGTTGCTGCAATTCACTGGCCATTGTTAAAAATAAACGTACTAAGAACTAAAGGAAGGTAAATAAGGTCTGTGACTTCTGGTCACTTTTCTATTAGGACTTGGCAAACAATGCTTGTGCATATGCCATATGTTTGTATTGCCATCCGTCCATACATTACACTACTGCTCATGGTTCTGACTCTTCTCTCTATAATTTTGAGCCTTTAAAGTTCTGTCCTCAACTGCCCTGATTACTTCCACATATGCTATCCATCTTCATGGACTAGAGTAGCTGTTAGCTCCACTTCATTCTCTTAACTGCACATGAGAGCATATTTCTGCTCTCCTAATCATGGCACCTACCACTTCAGGTACCTGAGTGTGGGGCTGATATCTGGGATAACCCATAATAAATTCCTTTCTATTGTTACTCAACTTTTCCTTTTTCATGTTTCCAAGAACAAGATACTCATTTGAATTAATTAAACAATAAATAATTTAGTGGGATGTACTTCTTCAGAAGCACGTCTTAAACTCAGGGTGATTATTTTTAAGCTTGTGGCTAGATTTTCTATATGCACATTCAGGCTTAAAGCAGACTCTGGTCATCTTAAAAATAAATGGAAACAAATGCTACAAAAAATTTAGAATTTAAGGAATATTTAAAATTAATATCCAACCTCCCAAGGGTCTTTTTTGTATTGAAGTCATTTTTTTTTAATTGTAACTTTTTACTCTTGAGTTTCTTTGAAAGGTACAATTATAGCTTCCTAAAACATGGTCTAAATGATGACCTTTTAAACATAATACTTTAAAATAAGGCATACACAAGGGAAAGATTTAAAGTGCAAAATGACAGGATGTGAGGATGATCTGGCTGAGACATCTGTCGCCCCTTGGATTGCCAGGGTTGATTCAGCTGATCTGACTGGCTAGGTGCGTGTCCCCATCCTCCCTCACCGCTCCATGTGCATCCCTCCTGAAGTTGCACACTCAGTCGAAGAGGATGACCTTTTCTGATAGAGGAGGACCGTTCTCTGGTCAAGAGTATACAAGTAGCTGCACTCCCCTCCTAGAACCTCCAAACAAGCTCTCAAGGTCAAAGTGCAAAATGACATAGAGTAAGTAGTAAAGCTCTTTCCTATCTTAGACCACCAGTGCTATAACCTCTCTCCCCAGAGGAATCCAATATTACCAGTTTTGATGTATCTCTAGAAAGACGTATATATGCATAACTTATAAGGAGAGTAATGCCCCCACCTCAAATACATTCACATGCTAATCTCCAAATCCTATGAATATGTTGCCTTATATGGGAAAAGAGACTTTGCAGATGTGATTAATTTAAGGATCATGAGATGGGAATAGTATTCTGGATTATCCAGGGTGTCCATTGTAGTCACAAGGGTCCTTATCTTATAAGAGGGAGGCAGGAGGGTCAGAGTTAGAGACACGAACTGTGAAGATGCTTTGCTGCTGGCTTTAAAGATGGTGGAGGGGCCATGAGACAAGAAATTCAAGTAGCCTCTTGAAATTTGGAAAAAACAAGGAAATTAGTTCTCCCTTAGAACATAGAGAAGGAATGTAACCCATCCAACACCTTGATTTTAGCCCAGTAAGACCTGTTTTGAGTTTCCGACCTGCAGAATAACTTTGTGTTACGTCACTAAGTTTGGGGCCATTTGTTAAGCAGCATTAGCAAATTAATAAATCTATATTTCTATTGGTATATATATATATACATATATATATATATACATACATATATATATATATATACACACATACATATCACATTTCTATCTTTTCTGGAAATAAGAACATATTATATGTACTTAAGCACCTTCCATTTTATTTTATAATATAGTCTTGTCAGCTCAAATAGACATACTTTTTCTCTTAAGAGCTGTGTACTATTTTGATAAAGGTTGCAATACATTTTTATATCAGTTTTCTATTCTATTGATGAATATTTAGCTTATTACCATTCTTTTTTTTTCAACAAAGAGTGCTGTACTTACTATCTGCATAATGTTTAAACAATTATTATATAACATTTCAAATTGCGACAGGATAATGTAATACACTGACATTTTCCTATTATCTCACTTCAGCATTTACTAACCCATGGTCAATCTTGTTTCTTCTATAACCCACTCCAACTTTTATCACCATCTCTGGATTACTTTGAATTACTTTGAATATAATCCCAGACAGGATATCATTTCATCAGTAAATATTTGAGTATATGTCTCTTAGCATAAGGAATCTTGTTCTACAGGATTTTGTTTACTTTGAGCGTATACCTAGGATATATTTTAGAAATAAAAATGAACTCGAAGAAGAACTCTATTTTCAGTTTGATAAATTTTTTCAATGTGGGGTATGTTCAGTAATGGCCTACTGCCATCTCACCCACTACACCCCAATATACCAAATTTATTTTGATAGATTTATCAAATAATTAACACAGTTCACAGAAAGTAATTTAAAAAGTTTCAAGATGAATTTCATGATATATTCACCTTGATATTTATTTATTTATTTATTTTTAATTTACAATGTGTTAGTTTCAAGGGTATAGCAAAGTGTTTCAGTTATACATGTATATATATATTGTTTGTCAGATTCTTTTCCATTATAGATGATTCATCTCAATATTTAAATCCATATAAATTTTAGGAAAAAATTAACTGTTCATTGAATTAATTATTCATCTTTGTGAATTAGTTTTGTAGGTGGTGGGGAAGGTGGGGAGTAGTCATGGCACATCTTTGAAATATTGTTTCTTATAAACACAACTTGATTTTTCCAGTGATCTTTTTCAGTGCCAGCAGGTTCAAAATCATTGGAAAATTCAAAATTAGAAAATCTTAAGTGCATATGAAAATTGTTAAGACGTTTTTTCCCCAGATTACTATTGTGATTCTTAAAGAGTCTTGTTTACCTTAATAGCAAAGTTTCTTATAGGTTATCTTCAATCTGTGGTCGAGGATTCTTCTATCCACCGATTGAAATGAAAGTTGAAAACTAAAGTCTGTAAACGATATTAGAACCTTATTGTCTACTTTCCTTTCTCCACATCCTTTTTCTCTGTTTCCAGAATTCATGAGTTTCAGGATTTGTCTTTGTTCTATTTGATGGATAAATGAAGGTGAATGCTCTTAGATCTGAAGCGTGCTAGTAAAGTTTAGTGGTGTGCTTGCCAGAGTCTTGTACCATTTTTAGAAACAAGAAAGAATTTCAAAATAAAAAATTTTATTAATAATGTTTTTAGCCAGAGGATTTCAGTATATTCCTAGCTTAGATTCTACCAGGGGCATTAAAACCATTTAGTATTCTATAGAGAATGAGTTACTGCTTTTCTCTTTATATCCACCCCACACACATATGAATTTCTGTGACACTTTCTGCAAAACACAGCCTTGCAACACCTAGAGAAATGCTTCTGGGATACTTACAGACATATGTTCATATTTTATTTTACTCAAAATATGGATCCCACTACATTTATTTAATACATAAATATATATAAATAGATGTCTTCATAGCATGTCATAAACAGTGTTTTTAGTCATCAACCTGAGCCCAGACAAGAGTTTGAAGTTTTATTTGTCCTTTAAGTCATGCATATGCTCGTTGTGTATTTTTCCTCATTTCTAATATATGTGTGCATTTGGGAAGAGTTTGTGTGGTTAAAAATTGCTTTCTGCTCTTAGTTTGTGGAGTGTAGAGAAAAGCCATCATGATTTAAGTCAGAAACAATTCCGTTTCATTGCTCTTTTTGGTTTCCAGAGGCTCAAAGCATCATCAACTAACCTGGTCCACAGGTGGGATCTTTTGTGATTTGCATCAGTAAAGGAGGTTAATCAATTCTCAGAACCTTACACCATCCACCAGGCTACATGGTCACATACTTTGTAAAAATTTAGTTACACTTATTTTAATTGCTTGGTTAACTAAATTTCCTACAAAGGGTCTAAGATAAACTTCACCCATAGTGATTTCTGCTGTGTGTTGAAGAACATTAGAGAGAAGACCTACAGTAGATTGAGACTTCTAGGCCATTTAAAACCCAAATGCCCCCTTTTTCTGGATAAGTGGTGAGGAGGGATAATCTTTTTGAAAACCAAATAGGTACAACTTCTGTTAATCCTAAAATAAAATTGTCAGAAATAGGAAAAAAAAATCAAATGCTTTAGGTGTTAAATGGCAACACAATTTGACTGTGTCTTGGAAATAATTAAGGGTGATTAAATGAAGTAACAAGTGTTGAGTTGGTTATGTTTACATTTTTTGAAAATTATTTTTCTGTGTAACATATAGTATTTCTATTAAGTTGTATATTTAATTAATCAGAATCCCTGATTCCTTTAGAGATCTATATAAATAAGAATGTAATTTACTTTGGGTCAAATTCTACATATAAATCCATTTCTCAAAATGAATCATTTACACATTGGTGTATTGATTCAACTAGTATGTATTGAGTGACTGCTGGAAACAGACAACTTTATTAGAAAATGTATATTATGTATATTATTTCTGAGTCTCATATTATCCCATTTTAAAGGTGAGGGATTGAAGCTCAGAAAGTGCCAAGTCAGGGTCTCATAGTTTGGCGATAGTAGAACTGCGTGAGACCAGAGGTTTCCTGACTCTGTTCCATCTTCTAGTCACTATTCCATAGATACTTCTAATAACACTGCAGAGTAAAATGAGTGCTTTGCTGGAGTTACAGGTCAAGTGCTATGGAAATATGGGGAATTAATCATGTCTGAGGGAGTGGGAAAGACCAGATAGCTATAAGGCTGAAAATGTTTGACCTGGTCACTCATATATTTTGCTAAGAAGTTTGCTTTTTGTTCATTAGGCCATGGGGAACCATTAACAGATTTTTAAAGAAGCATAAGGCATGGTTCAAGTGTGTATTAAGAGAATAACTTTAGCAGCTGTGAGAATTAAAGACTAGAGCAGTGTTTATTTTTCTGGCTTTTTTGATTGCTCATGAATCCACTATATATTTACTATTTATAAATTATATTACTATATTATAGTACTAAAATTATGTATATTATAAAATTATACAAAAGAGAGAAATGAAATAAAGATTCCATCTTTAATTCTTTTAAATTTTATCATTAACAGTAAAATATGCCACTAATATAAAATTAAGATAGTCATACAGTTTTGCTACTATATATAATTTATGTCTGTTTATACAGAGAACAGTGTGATTGAATACATTTCTTAAAAAATAACCCAACAACTCTATAGTTTACACATTGTTCTGGAGCTATATGAAGTGCTTGTCTTAGTTTGTCTTGATGCTTTAATTCCATTGCTGTGACGGCTGTTGTAATATTTATTCAGTTTTCATGGTATTTATTCATATGTAAATCCTGTCCTCCAACTAAGAAAAGTTTTGTATTAAAATTTGCCTAGGAAATTTCCATTTTTCCTAATATTGGGCAGTTGTTATAAGCTAATTGGAAGTTGTAGGATTTTAAATTTTTAATAAATCAGCTCTATACCCACTGATACTATTTGTAAAAATTCTTAATAAGTGAGCAAGATGTATTCTGAGTTTCTAAATATGTGGGTAAGAATTTTTATGGTTGCTGGTATTACTATCTGGGGGAAAATTATATAACCGTCTTAAATTTGTCTAGTTCATCATGTTTCTACCTCAGAATGTGGCTTCTTAAATACATCGATGCTCCGATTTTCTTCTCTGGGCTTTGGCTTGACTGTTTAGTGCTCTCTTCAGTTGACTGTTTTATTTCATTTTATTTATTTTTGGTGTGGAAATCTTTTTTTCACTATTTAGTGATGACCAGTGTGATTAAAACGGAATGTCATCAAAACCCTACCTTAACAGCTTTGTGAAGCAATATGTTGAAGGGACTATCAGTCAACTCCTCTGCTATAGAACACCCCCTTTTCCCAGAGGAGAATTCCCATGTTAGAGGGAACATCTGGCAAAGGCGGTGGGGGGTGCTAGTATTGACTTCCCTATTAATAATTATAACTAAACTTTACCTAGTACTTATTATTTTTCCCATGCATTGCTCTTTATTAATCAATTCTCACAGCTTTTTTTCTATGGGAAAAGTATATATAAAGTAATGTATCATTTTTAAATTTTACTTTCATTAAATTTTGGAGGTAAAAATAAATGTAAAGAGAAAATTTCATATTTCTTCCAGTACTCTAGGACATTGACTTTATCATCCCTGGGCTAGGTGGGTCTCACTTTGGAGACCCCTAGATTAGACATGTGATAGAGTGAAGAAAGCAGATGGATGAGAAGGTCATGGCAGAAGGCAGGTAAAAAACAAATCTGAACGAGGACAGGGAAAGTGGAGTTATATGGAAGGTAGAATGTATAGAAGTTCTCAGTCTTTGACATAAACTTAAGCGAATACAGAAGAAATTATGTGCAGGTATAGCACAAAGGACATACCTCCAACAGCTCCAGAATTGATGACATGTAAACTTTCTGCTTGATTCCAAGCTGTGGGTTACTGTTACATTCTTTCTAGGATCCAGCAATTTGATTTTTCATTTTCCAGTTTGTTGCTCAGTTGGTAACTCAGTCAGCACCTCCCTTGGGTCCCCCAGTGGTAGCAAAGGCCTGTTGAGAACGGCTGCCACTTTGATTTTGGTGAAATGATGTATGTGATCTCTTCAGGCACAACAGGGTGATGAGAAAAGCATTAGCTGTTCAGATTGTTTTGTTTCATTTATGGATCTAGTCACATGGTCAATTGGACACATTCTGAACTTACAGATCAGCCTGTGCCTAGGTAATAACAGACCCAAAATTTTCAAGTGGAAATTCCAGCCACCTATTTAGATATTTATTTGAGTGATGCTAAACAGCTGGATAACTTACTTTCGTGTAATAACCATTTTTTAACTTTCTTGGTTAAATCAGAAGCATAGGAATCCATGCTTCTCCTCCAGTGTTTAGATTGCTTTAGAGGTGTTGTATTAGTCAAGGTTATCCAGAGAAACAGAACCACCAGGAAAGCTGGCAGTCTGATTGTGTGATTCAGTTCAAATCTGAAGGTCTGAGAACCAGGGGAGTAAATCATGTAAATTCCAATGTAAGGCCAGAGAAATGAGTGAGATTTAGTAGCTCAATCACTGAGGCAGGAAAAAAAGGACAAATTCCTCTTACCTTGGCCTTTTGTTCTATTCAGGCCCTCAACAGATCACTTACCTGATGGCATCAATATTTCTTTTTCTTTTTTATTACAGTTGTGCATTTTTCTTTTAGGGTATTTAATTTTTCTAAACAATGTGTGTTTATGAAGAATATCAGCCTTCC
Organism: Mesoplodon densirostris; assembly: GCF_025265405.1. Taxonomy (NCBI): domain Eukaryota; kingdom Metazoa; phylum Chordata; class Mammalia; order Artiodactyla; family Ziphiidae; genus Mesoplodon; species Mesoplodon densirostris. The sequence continues at coordinate 87,447,274 of NC_082672.1, forward strand.
ACCTTTGTCCTCAGCTTGTCATCTTCCTTTTAATGTTTAAATGTTCTAATCAAAAGACCTGGAATGGCTGAAGGGATACAATAAAATACCTAGGACCTAAGTCATGGGTATGAAATATACAGTATGGGGATTATAGTCAATAACTATGTAATAATCTTTCTATGGTGACATATCATCACTAGACTTATCACGGTGTTCATGTAACTCCTTATTTCTAATATTTAAAGATATAAATAAATATAATTAACACTGCAATATGTTATATATGAAAGTTGTTAGAAGAATAAAACCTAATATTTCTTATCACAAGAAAAAAAATGTTTTTATTTGTATCTATATGAAATGATGGATGTTCACTAAACTTATCGTGATAATCATTTCACGATGTATGTAAGTCAAATCATTATGCCGAACACCTTAAACTTATACAGTGCTGTATGTCAATTATATATTTAAAAAACCCTGGAATTAAAAAGAAACACAACACATGGCAAGGATAAAAAAAAAGAAGTGACACGAAGACTATATTTTTCTACATTATAACCAGTTATCTATATTATAACCAGTTTATTGAATAGTCCTATTGCTTTCTAAGGATATATGCTTTCATATTTAATTATATTTTCAGCATCTCTTTTACTTTATTGTATATTATTGACCATACTATATGATGATATTTGGATTTTATTCCATATTTTAAAATCTTAAAGTGCTAATTAACATTTCCCTGCTCATTTCTAGCCCCCAGTTATTTTCTTTATATTGTCTTTTTTTTCTAAGAAACTTTAGAATCAATTCAATATATGTCAGAAAGTTGCATATTGACTTTTACTGGAATTATATTAGGTAAGTATTTAAGACCAAAGCATAGAGTATCAATATTTTCACATTGAGTATTCCAAATTATCAAACAAGTTTTGTTCAATACTTATTCGGATTGGGCCTCCCTGGTGGCTCAGCGGTTAAGAATCTGCCTGCCAATGCAGGTCACATGGGTTCGAGCCCTGATCCAGGAAGATCCCACATGCCGCGGAGCAACTAAGCCCATATGCCACAAGTACTGAGCCTGTGTTCTAGAGCCCATGAGCCACAGCTAGTGAAGCCCGTGTGCCTGCGCAATGCAATGAATAGTAGCCCCCACTCGCCACAACTACAGAAAACCCATGTGAAGCAACGAAGACCCAATGCAGCCAAAAATAAATAAATAAATATTTAAAAATAAAAAAAAACTTATTCAAATCTTTTTTACATCCCTCAGTAAAGTATTAGACTTTTATTTTTTATAGATTCCTTAAAATTAATATTTTTTTGTTCCCAGGCACTTTATAGAATTGTTTTTATTTTCTTTGTATATAAATTAGTGTTTTATTTTCAATTTTCTAAATAATAGTGGGAAAATTCTTTATTTTTGTTTATTTTCTGGTATCCAGTCACTTGGTCAACTTTCTTATCAAGTCTAATAATTTTTATTTTGATTGTCTGAAATTCTTTGTTAAATAATTCTATCATCTTAAAAATATAATGCTTTTAACTCCTTATTTCTAATATATAAAAATCGTATTTTATTGCAGAAATAATAATGGTAAAATATTTTTGAATTATTTTAGCTCTAGTGAATATCTTGCATATCAAATTCACAGTGGAAAATGAGATGAAGCTTTAATTGCTACAAAGGCCTGTGTGTTTTTAAATTGTGTATCACAAACTAATTTCAGTTATATACAAATATCACCTTACATATATATTTATATATAAAATATCACCTTCTTTAGTGTTACAATTGCACATAAAGCAACGACTCAAATCAAATATTATTTTTTAGTACCAGAGATAACATTTTGAATGTACATCTCTGGGCATCAACTCCCGAAACTTCTTTACCATTTCTGTCTATGTTGGTTACAAAAGCTCTTTTTCTCAGAAAATTTCCCTCTTTCATGACTCCTTTTTATGCTAAGTTCTATTAGAAGACCTATAATGGGAATCTTTTTTCTTTATATCACTTGTTTAGTGACACAGCTTTAACCCCTTACTAGCTATATATATCAGCCTATGTGATATTATTAACCTCCTAGTCAGTGTGGTTTTGAGAATGCATGTTTTTTAGTCTGATGATAGAAGGATAAGTCGATCTTTCTGGAATATGTATGAGCCTAAAAATGTGACAGCAAATATATTTCTGTAATACTATTCAGATTTCTCATGATTTCTTTGTCGAGTCAAAAGTAAGACACACTTTTCAAATGGAAATAAACTTACTTTAGAATACTGTGGAGTTTTAAACACACAATCAATGTGATTAAGTACAAACTTATTGGAACAAATCAGGAATTGGCTAATGGGGCACAGGGAGGGATCACTGTTTATCCTGGCCATGAGGTCTGCTTGTGTATAACACGCAGGATTTGGGAGCCTCAGGAGAGCCAGTGAGAACTTTTCCTTTGACACTCTGAATGGTCTGGCTTAAGAATTCAGACAGGAAAGATGATTCATTCTGCTGATGACTGGGTCTGCACCGTGGGGAGCTGATGCAGAGGCTTTCTAGAGACATGTCAGTCTGTGAGCCACCCCAGCAATTGTAGGAAAATGATATTAGAAGGAATTAAGAGAGGTGTATATACCAATTCCCCGTTGGTTTCTGATCAGGGTTTTGATGTAGGCTTGTGAGCTGTAAAAAGCCTTGGTACCCTTTTTGCCTTCTTTGACTTCTGTCCATATAGGCCGGGCTTTTTTGCTTTTTCTTCTTCTCTCCAGTTACTCCAACCAGACTTCATATGGAGGCTCACTCTGAGACTTCCATGATGCCATCACTTTATTCATCATCTAGGGCAGTTTGCACTTGCCTCCAAAATTGCAAGTGTCATGGTGCAATGTAATTATTTGTTAATTTCCTGAGGACACCATGTACTGTCAAGGGTGATGTTGAATTTACAGCGGGGCTGCTTTTGGGAAAAAAGAGGTGGACTCAAGTAGAACAGTGATGAAAAAGCTTAATTTAGGAGGAAATGGCAGCTATGCATTAAAAAAAAGACACTGATTTTAGAGAAGACGCTCTTTGAAGGCTATGTCTTGGTTGTTGCAGATAAGCCTGGGGACTATATTATTTATGTTACTTTTTACCTCCAACATGATTTAAAGGGGTAAGATACCTGAATTACCTAATTCAGTATAAATATCTTATTGAAAACACAAAAGATAATTTACAGTTTCTCAAATATATCTGATGACCCACATCATCTGGAATGATTGTTAAATATACATATTACCAGGCCTCTTGCCTTGAAATCCTAGTTTAGAAAGCCAGTGTTGGCTGCTCAGGAATTTGGGTTTCAAACCAGCACACTCCTGGTGAATCTGGTGCATTGTAGTTGTTTGAGAATCAATGATATAGGCTATAATATTAAGAAAATGGATGTTTCTTTTCCTCTTCCAATATCTATTATTTGCTTCCTTTTTTATATCAGTGGAACCCACAGATGAAGACACAGTTATAAAAATTGTATGTGTGACTAGATATAGCCAATATGATATATGTGGAACTGACATATGTAACTTCCTGATATTGTCCTTAAGGAGACAGTCTGAGCTGCTCTTCCAGCCCTGCCTTCATCTTGCTGCATGGGTGGGATATGGACATGGTGGGTGCACCATCATGGACCATGCAAATGAGGACCACACTGTAGGTTTGACAGAGCAGCGAGAGAGATGGAGTCAGAGTCTCTGGACATTCTCATGGAGAAGAGCCCTTTCACGAGAGAGAGAGAGAGACATTTCTATCTAGCTATTTGAGATCTCCATTATATATTACCAAGCTATATCTTAAATAACATAACATGATAAAATTGAAAAAAAAAAATAAAGCATAGAGCCTGGTAAAAATATAAGTTAATATATGAAGATCAAAATAGAAACCAGAACCTTAAGTCATAGTTATTTATGTAAACTGGTTATCTCTGAGACATGCATTTCATTCCAAGTTTCTATGAGGTAGAAGTAAGAAGTACATGGTTAGATACACTTTCTCCAATATCATAAGGTAAAGCTTGGCTTATGACTTAATTCTAAAACAATTTCTTCATGTGTTTCTACTTGACATATGACAAGTGTTGCAATGACATATGCAGTGAACAGGGACCTCAGTAACTACGCACAGCAATTGTATTAGAGGTTTCACAGTGTAGTTCCTTTGTGTGCTCCTTAATAACAGTAATCAAGATCATTACTATCCTGGAATCAATGTGGTATAGACTTCCTGTGCTTGGAATTGATTTAAGTATAAAATCTAACACTATTACAGCGCTGGTTTTCATAGTTTTTAGTTATCAGAATCCATCTTCTATTTTCAAGTGAAATCTTTGGCAGAAAGTCAGTATATAAAATCATACTCCCTTGATTTACATGGGAGTGAGAGACTCTGAAATCTGCCGCCTTGGCCTGCCCTTGTGCTTGAAACCCAACCATAGAAATCTAGAACACAATAGGGAAGGTCTTGCTTTAGAGGAATGGATGCCTGCCTGTGCGTCAAATCACAAGCTATAAATATCACTCTCCTTTTCATGGGTTTTGATAAGATTAGGACAGCAGACCATTCAAGGTTGTATTCACTGGCAAAATCCCATGCATTTATATAGATTATGAAAACTGGTAACAGCAAATTCCAAAAACATTATGAAGTGTTTACACAGTCTGTGGTGTACTTTGATGATTTTTTAGAATAATATGGTTTCTGGTGATTTAAATTGATAATTTACTGGCCAGAATAGATTGGTATAATCCTATCCTTCTGAATTAATTTGAGAGCTTTAATTTCCTCATTAAAATTTTTTTTAAACATCTTTATTGGAGTATAATTGCTTTACAATGGTGTGTTAGTTTCTGCTTTATAACAAAGTGAATCAGTTATACATATACATATATTCTGATATCTCTTCCCTCTTTCATCTCCCTCCTTCTCACCCTCCCTATCCCACCCCTCTAGGTGGTCACAAAGCACGGAGATGATCTCCCGGTGCTATGCGGCTGCTTCCCACTAGCTATCTATTTTACCTTTGGTAGTGTATATATGTCCATGCCACTCGCTCACTTTGTCCCAGCTTACCATTCCCCCTCCCCATATCCTCAAGTCCATTCTGTAGTAGGTCTGTGTCTTTATTCCCATCTTGCCCGTAGGTCCTTCATGACTTTTTTTTCTTAGATTCCATATATATGTGTTAGCATATGGTTTTGTTTTTCTCTTTCTGACTTACTTCTGTATGACACTCTAGGTCCATCCACATCACTACAAATAACTCAATTTAGTTTCTTTTATGGCTGAGTAATATTCCATTGTACATATGTGCCACATCTTCTTTATCCATTCATCTGTTTATGGACACTTAGGTTGCTTCCATGTCCTGGCTATTGTAAATAGAGTTGCAATGAATATTTTGGTACATGACTCTTTTTGAATTATTGTTTTCTCAGGGTATATGTCCAGTAGTGGGATTGCTGGGTCGTATGGTTGTTCAGTTTTTGAAGGAACCTCCAAATTGTCTTCCATAGTGGCTGTATCAATTTACATTCCCACCAACAGTGCAAGAGCGTTCCGTTTTCTCCACACCCTCTCCAGCATTTATTGTTCCTAGATTTTTTGATGATGGCCATTCTGACCAGTGTGAGATGATATCTCATTGTACTTTTGATTTGCATTTCTCTAATGATTAATGATGTTGAGCATTCTTTCATGTGTTTGTTGGCAATCTGTATATCTTCTTTGGAGAAATGTCTGTTTAGGTCTTCTGTCCATTTTTGGATTGGATTGTTTGTTTTTTGATATTGAGCTGCATGAGCTGCTTGTAAATTTTGGGGATTAATCCTTTGTCAGTTGCTTCATTTGAAAATATTTTCTCCCATTCTGAGGGTTGTCTTTTGGTCTTGTTTATGGTTTCCTTGCTGTGCAAAAGCTTTGAATTTTCATTAGGTCCCATTTGTTTATTTTTGTTTTTACTTCCATTTCTCTAGGAGGTGGGTCAAAAAGGATCTTGCTGCGATTTATGTCATAGAGTGTCCTGCCTATGTTTTCCTCTAAGAGTTTGATAGTTTCTGGCCTTACATTTAGGTCTTTAATCCATTTTGAGTTTATTATTGTGTATGGTGTTAGGAAGTGTTCTAATTCATACTTTTACATGTACCTATCCAGTTTTCCCAGCACCACTTATTGAAGAGGCTCTCTTTTCTCCACTGTATATTCTTGCCTCCTTTATCAAAGTTAAGGTGACCATATGTGCATGGGTTTATCTCTGGGTTTTCTATCCTGTTCCATTGGTCTATATTTCTGTTTTTGTGCCAGTACCATACTGTCCTGATTACTGTAGCTTTGTAGTATAGTCTGAAGTCAGGGAGCCTGATTCCTCCAACTTCATTTTTCGTTCTCATTATGGCTTTGGCTATTCGGGGTCTTTTGTGTTTCCACACAAATTGTGAAATTTTTTGTTCTAGTTTTGTGGAAAATGCCATTGGTAGTTTGATAGGGATTGCATTGAATCTCTAGATTGCTTTGGGTAGTAGAGTCATTTTCACAATGTTGATTTTTCCAATCCAAGAACATGGTATATCTCTCCGTCTATTTGTATCATCTTTCATTTCTTTCATCAGTGTCTTATAATTTTCTGCATACAGGTCTTTTGTCTCCTTAGGTAGGTTTATTCCTAGATATTTTATTCTTTTTGTTGCAGCGGTAAATGGGAGTGTTTTCTTAATTTCACTTTCAGATTTTTCATCATTAGTGTATAGGAATGCCAGAGATTTCTGTGCATTAATTTTGTATCCTGCAACTTTACCAAATTCATTGATTAGCTCTAGTAGTTTTCTGGTAGCATCTTCAGGATTCTCTATGTATACTATCATGTCACCTGCAAACAGTGACAGCTTTACTTCTTCTTTTCCAATTTGGATTCCTTTTATTTCTTTTTCTTCTCTGATTGCTGTGGCTAAAACTTCAAAAACTATGTTGAATAAGAGTGGTGAGAGTGGACAACCTTGTCTTGCTCCTGATCTTAGTGGAAATAGTTTCAGTTTTTCAACATTGAGGACGATGTTGGCTGTGCCTTTGTCATATATGGCCTTTATTATGTTGAAGCAAGTTCCATCTATGCCTACTTTCTGCAGGGTTTTTATCATAAATGGGTATTGAATTTTGTCGAAAGCTTTCTCTGCATCTATTGAGATGATCATATGGTTTTTCTCCTTCAATTTGTTAATATGGTATATCACGTTGATTGATTTGCATATATTGAAGAATCCTTGCATTCCTGGAATAAAGCCCACTTGATCATGGTGTATGATCCTTTTAATGTGCTGTTGGATTCTGTTTGCTAGTATCTTGTTGCAGATTTTTGCATCTATGTTCATCAGTGGTATTGGCCTGTAGCTTTCCTTCTTTGTGGCATCTTTGTCTGGTTTTGGTATCAGGGTGATGGTGGCCTCATAGAATGAGTTTGGGAGTGTTCCTCCCTCTGCTATATTTTGGAAGAATTTGAGAAGGATTGGTGTTAGTTGTTTTCTAAATGTTTGATAGCATTCGCCTCTGAAGCCATCTGGTCCTGGGCTTTTGTTTGTTGCAAGATTTTTAATCACAGTTTCAATTTCAGTGCTTGTGATTGGTCTATTCATATTATCTATTTCTTCCTGGTTCAGTGTTGGCAGGTTGTGCATTTCTAAGAATTTGTCCATTTCTTCCAGGTTGTCCATTTTATTGGCATAGAGTTGCTTGTAGTAATCTCTCATAATCCTTTGTATATCTGCAGTGTCAGTTGTTACCTCTCTGCTTTCATTTCTAATTCTATTGATTTGAGTCTTCTCCCTTTCTTTATTGATGAGTGTGGATAATGGTTTATCTATTTTGTTTATCTTCTCAAAGAACCAGTTGTTAGTTTTATTGATCTTTGCTATCATTTCCTTAATTTCTTTTTCATTTATTTCTGATCTGATCTTTATGCTTTCTTTCCTTCTGCTAAGTTTGGGTTTTTTTTAATTCTTCTTTCTCTAATTGCTTTAGGTGCAAGGTTAGGTTGTTTATTTAAGATGTTTCCTGTTTCTTAAGGTAGGATTGTATTGCTATAAACTTCCCTCTTAGAACTGCTTTTGCTGCATCCCATAGGTTTTGGGTCGTCGTGTTCCATTGTCATTTGTTTCTAGGAATTTTTTGATTTCCTCTTTGATTTCCTCAGTGATCACTTCGTTATTAAGTAGTGTATTGTTTAGCCTCCATGTGTTTGTATTTTTTACAGATCTTTTCCTGTAATTGATATCTAGTCTCATAGCATTGTGGTCGGAAAAGATACTTGATATGATTTCAAGTTTCTTAAATTTACCGAGGCTAGATTTGTGATCCAAGATATGAAGTATCCTGGAGAATGTTCCATGAGTACTTCAGAAAAATGTGTATTCTGATGTTTTTGGATGGAATGTCCTATAAATATCAATTAAGTCCATCTTATTTAATGTATTATTTAAAGCTTGTGTTTCCTTATTTATTTTAATTTTGGATGATCTGTCCATTGGTGAAAGTGGGGTGTTAAAGTCCCCTACTATGATTGTGTTACTGTCGATTTCCCCTTTTATGGCTGTTAGTATTTGCCTTATGTATTGAGATGCTCCTATGTTGGGTGCATAAATATTTACAATTGTTATAGCCTCTTATTGGATTGATCCCTTGATCATTATGTATTGTCCTTCTTTGTCTCGTGTAATAGTCTTTACTTTAAAGTCTCTTTTGCCTGATATGAGAATTGCTACTCCAGCTTTCTTTTGATTTCCATTTGCATGGAATAAGTTTTTCCATCCATTCACTTTCAGTCTGTATGTGTCCCTAGGTCTGAAGTGGGTCTCTTGTAGACAGCATATATACGGGTCTCATTTTTTTTTTTTTTTTTTTTCTTTTTGCGGTATGTGGGCCTCTCACTGTTGTGGCCTCTCCCGTTGCGGAGCACAGGCTCCGGACGCGCAGGCCCAGCGGCCATGGCTCACGGGCCCAGCCGCTCTGCGGCATATGGGATCCTCCCAGACCGGGGCACGAACTCGTATCCCCTGCATCGGCAGGCGGACTCTCAACCACTGCGCCACCAGGGAGGCCCTACGGGTCTCACTTTTGTATCCATTCAGCGAGTCTGTGTCTTTTGGTGGGAGCATTTAATCCATTTACATTTAAGGTAATTATTTATATGTATGTTCCTATTCACATTTTCTTAATTGTTTTGGGTTTGTTATTGTAGGTATTTTCCTTCTCTAGTGTTTCCTGCCTAGAGAATTTCCTTTAGCATTTATTGTAAAGCTGGTTTGGTGTTGCTGAACTCTCTCAGCTTTTGCTTGTCTGTAAAGGTTTTACTTTCTCCATCAAATCTGAATGAGATCCTTGCTGGGTAGAGTTATCTTGGTTGTAGTTTTTTCTCCTTTATCACTTTAAATATGTCCTGCCACTCCCTTTTGGCTTGCAGAGTTTCTGCTGAGACATCAGCTGTTATCCTGATTGGGATTCCTTTGTGTGTTATTTGTTGTTTTTCCCTTGCTGCTTTTAATATGTTTTCTTTGTATTTAATTTTTAATAGTTTGATTAATATGTGTCTTGGCATGTTTCTCCTTGGATTTATCCTGTAATGGTCTCTCTGTGCTTCCTGGACTTAACTATTTCCTTTCCCATATTAGGGAAGTTTTCAATTATAATCTCTTCAAATATTTTCTCAGTCCCTTTCTTTTTCTCTTCTTATTCTGGAACCCCTATAACTTGGATGTTGTTGCATTTAATGTTATCCCAGAGGTCTTTGAGACTGTCCTCAGTTCTTTTCATTATGTTTTCTTTATTCTGCTCTGCAGTAGTTATTTCCATTATTTTATCTTCCAGGTCACTTATCCGTTCTTCTACCTCAGTTATTCTGCTATTGATCCCTTCTAGAGAATTTTTAATTTCATTTATTGTGTTGTTCGTCATTGTTTGTTTGCTCTTTAGTTCTTCTAGGTCCTTGTTTAACGTTTCTTGTATTTTGTCTATTTTATTTCCAAGATTTTGGATCATCTTTATTATCATTATTCTGAATTCTTTTTCAGGTAGACTGCCTATTTCCTCTTCATTTGTTAGGGCTCGTGGGTTTTTATCTTGCTCCTTCATCTGCTGTATTTCTGTCTTCTCATTTTGCTTAACTTACTGTGTTTGGGTCTCCTTTTGGCAGCCTGCAGGTTCGTAGTTCCTGTTGTTTTTGGTGGCTGCCCCCAGTGGCTATGGTTGGTTCAGTGGGCTGTGTAGGCTTCTTGGTGTAGGGGACTAGAGCCTGTGTCCTGGTGGATGAGGCTGGATCTTGTGTTTCTTGTGGAAGGTCCACGTTTGGTGGTGTGTTGTGGGGTGTCTGTGGCCTTATTTTTTTAGGCAGCCTCTCTGCTAATGGATGGGGCTGTGTTCCTGTCTTGCTAGTCGTGTGGCATAGGGTGTCCAGCACTGTAGCTTTCTCGCTGTTGAGTGAAGCTGGGTCTTGGCGTTGAGATGGAGTTCTCTGGTAGATTTTTGCCATTTCATATTATGTGGAGCTGGAGGTCTCTCTTGTGGACCAGTGTCCTGAAGTTGGCTCTCCCACCTCAGAGGCACAGCACTGACTCCTGGCTGGAGCACCAGGAGCCTTTCATCCACACAGCTCAGAATAAAAGGGAGAAAAAATAAAAAGAAAGAAAGAAGATAAAATAAAATAAAATAAAGTAAAGTAAAATAAAATAAAGTTATTAAAATAAAAAATAATTATTAAGAAAAAAATTGTAAAAAGTAAAAAACACACACACACACACACACACACACAAAAAGGGATGGACAGACCCCTAGGACAAATGGTGAAAGCAAAGCTATACAGACAAAATCACACACGGAAGCATACACATACACAGTCACAAAAAGAGGAAAAGGGGAAAAAATAATATATCTTTGCTCCCAAAGTCCACCTTCTCAATTTGGGATGATTCGTTTTCTATTCAGGTATTCCACAGATGCAGGTACATCAAGTTGAATGAGGAGATTTAATCTGCTGCTTCTGAGGCTGCTGGGAGAGATCTCCCTTTCTTTTCTTTGTTCGCACAGCTCCCGGGGTTCAGCTTTGGATTTCGCCCTGTCTCTGCGTGTCGGTTGCCTGAGGGCATCTGTTCTTCACTCAGACAGGACGGGGTTAAAGAAGCAGGTGATTCAGGGGGCTCTGGCTCACTCAGGCCGAGGGGAGGGAGGGGTATGGATGTGGAGTGAGCCTGCGGCGGCAGAGGCCAGCGTGACGTTGCACTAGCCTGAGGCGCGCCGTGTGTTCTCTCGGGGAAGTTGTCCCTGAATCACGGGGCCCTGGCCATGGTGGGCTGCACAGGCTCCCCGGAAGGGAGGTGTGGAGAGTGAGCTGTGCTCGCACACAGGCTTCTTGGTGTCGGCAGCAGTGGCCTTAGCATCTCACGCCCGTCTCTAGGGTCCGCGCTTTTAGCCGCGGCTTGCGCACGTCTCTGGAGCTCCTTTAAGCAGTGCTCTGAATCCCCTCCCCTCGTGCACCAGGAAACAAAGAGACAAGAAAAAGTCTCTTGCCTCTTAGGCAGGTCCAGACTTTTCCCGGACTCCCTCCCGGCCAGCCGTGGTGCACTAACGCCCTTCAGGCTGTTTTCACGCTGCCAACCCCAGTCCTCTCCCTGCGCTCCGACTGAAGCCGAAGCCGGGGCCTCAGCTCCCAGCCCTGCCCGCCCCGGCGGGTGAGCAGACAAGCCTCTCGGGCTGGTGAGTGCCGGTCGGCCCCGATCCTCTTTGCGGGAATCTCTCCGCTTTGCCCTCCGCACCCCTGTGGCTGCGCTCTCCTCTGTGGCTCCGAAGCTTCCCCCCCTCCGTCACCCCCCATCTCCACCAGTGAAGGTGCTCCTAGTGTGTGGCAGCACTTTCCTCCTTCACGGCTCCCTCCCACTGGTTCAGGTCGTGTCCCTCTCCTTTTGTCTCTGTTTATTCTTTTTTCTTTTGTCCTACCCAGGTACATGGGGAGTTTCTTGCCTTTTGGGAGGTCTGAGGTCTTCTGCCAGCGTTCAGTAGGTGTTCTGTAGGGATTGTTCCACGTGTAGATGTATTTCTGATGTATCTGTGGGGAGGAAGGTGATTTCCGCGTCTTACTCTTCAGCCATCTAGAAGCTGCCCTCCTCATTAAAATTTTTAAACATCTGCCATGTTGGAAAAAACAGAGGCATATATGAAAAGAAGTGCTGGAACAGTGAAAAGGGAAAATGGAAAAGTAATTCAGAGGATTTGGAATTGTTCTAAAGTAAAACTTGTTTTTTAGATGGAAACACTTAATGGAGCTAACAAGATTTTCAGGGATTGATTTCTTGATTGGTCCCAGATTTTGGAAATCTTCATTCCAAATCTCTGTCTGAGGTATTTTTTAAAACCATGGAAATAGAGCTGGTAGCTTAGTAACTAATATTGCTTTGGAGATTAACATTTTCAAGCAGGGCACCTTTGTTCATGAAAAATATAGAATCTACACACAAAAAAGCAGCTTGAAATTCAAAGCAGACATTTGGCTTATTATATTGGGTTAATTAAGGATAACAGGGAATGAAGACATCAATAGAATTTTGTCACTTAAGAGTTTGTTTTGTTACAGAGAAGATAATATTGTTTCACAGGATTACAATAAAGGCTACATGAGCAGAATTAATTTTGAAGATTCCTGAATAATTGTTTTGCATACAAGCCTCCAACACAGAGTCTAATTACTCCTTTTTTGTGTCACAGAGAAGCAGAACTTGTAAACACCTCATTCATTCCATATATATTTTTACTGTCTCTCTGTGTGTGTTTGTGTGGGTGTGGGTGTGAATGTGTAGGGTGAGCACGTTTGAAAAAATCTGACTTTGAATGCCTTTTTTCAGTAACCTACACTACCCCTTGGCTCATCACTGGCTCCACCATTTCTGTCTTAATACATTTGCACTGCCTTACAGTGATATTAGTCGTCCAGGTTTTGAGGCATTTGTGCCTGCCAGTTTGTAACCCATCAGGCTACTTTCTGCCTCTGGCATCTGAAGGGAAGTTGAGTTGCTTGCACTCATTCTTTGACTCTTTCGAGATGTGAGTAGCCTCTTTACATGGTGAGCTTGAAGGCAGTGGTAGGCCAGCTGACTCCTGACAGCCCTTTATGCACATTCTTCCCAAGCCATGATCAGGAACACTTAGCTTGGTAGCTTGAAATCAGCCCTTGTGATATTTACACCATGGACATCTACAACTGCTATAAATGGCGCTGGGTGTGGAGGTGAGTTACGAGGACACCACTGATTTGAGGGTACAGCTGGGTGCCACCAAGTCTGCTCTTAAAAAGGTGGGAATTGACTCTTTGATTTCAGAGTCAACACTTGGTGGTGCATTTAGCTTACCAGATATAGAAGGATGATTTTCTCCTGAAAGTAAATACTAATTAGGCTACAAGGAATGCAAGGATTGTAAGGAAGGAAAGAGGTTGAAGAAACTAAATGTTAGAAATTAAGATGATAGATTCTGGAGTGAGAATTCCAGGGGTCTGTAATTAAATTCTGAGCGAGCACCATGATGTAGATAGAATAATTGTTATATTTCAGATGAGGAAACTAAGGCTCAGTTGATAGCATGTCTATGATTACACAAATGTTATAGGACAGAGGTGGGCTTCATTATTATTATTATTATTATTATTATTATTATTATTATTACTACCTAGGTTTGTGGGATTCCATAGCATAATACCTCTTCAGAAAGCTTAGAATTTTTTGTCTTCTCAGTTATGGGATAATTGACAGAGACCACAATGTAGGTTTAGGTTTGGCTGCAAATAACAGAGACTAAAAAGGACCACCTGTATCAGTCAAGTGTTGCTGCAAAATAAACCACTCCAAAACTTAATGGCATGCAGCAGTCAAGCATTTATCATGCTCACAGGTCTTGGGGTTGTTCCAACTAAGGCTGAAGGTCTGTGGGTCAGCGGGGGTTGGGTGGAGTTCTGCTTCACCTGCAGATCTGAAGGTGAACTTCAAATCCTTCTATCTCATTCTTCAGGGACCTGCAGGCTAATAAGCCAATTTCTTCTCATGACAATGACAAGCAAAACAGGACAAGCTCAACTGCACAAATACATTTCAAGCCTCTGCTGCTAATATTCCACTGGCCAAGGCCAAAGGTAAGGGTTGGGGAAAAATACTATGCCTTTTGTGGGAAGAACTGTAAAGACACATAGCAGGTGGGATACAGGGAGAGGTGAGGAATTAGGGCCAATATTCAGTGTACATTATGGAAGAATGGCTTTAAAAGATAGGTGTTTGTTTCACTATCACAGGAAGGTCTGGAGATACTTTGTCCAGAATGCATAGCAGTTTCACTCCACGAAGACCTGAAGGACCTAGGCTCCTTCTACTTTCTATCTTATTACTCTGCATACTGTTGCCAAGAGTAGGTGTCAACAATCTTTTTCTCTAAAGGGCTAGATACCAAATATTTAGGCTTTGTGGATCATAAGGTCTCTGTTGTAACCACTCAGTGCTGCCACTGTAGTGCGAAAGCAGCCATAAACAGTAAGTAAACTAATGAATGTGGTTTTGTTTCAATACATTTTTTTAATGGGTGCTAACATTTGAATTTCAAATAATTTTCATGTGTCATGAAATACTATTTGTCTTTGAGTTTTTTCGGCATCTAAAAATGTAAAATCCATTCTTTGCTTGTTACTGTATAAAAATAGGCAGCTGACGTAATTTGTCTCTGGGGCTGTAGTTTGCTGACCCCTGCCCCAGATCATCTAAAGGATCAAATGGTTGCTAAAGCATCACAGCTGTATCAGTCAGTAGGAAGGAAGGGAAGAAGAAAAAGGGGGCAAAGGGCATGTTCAGGCTGGATTTTAAGAAAGGCTGCTAAAAGCTGCCATGTGACCTTTCTCCTTGTATCTCACTGGTCAGATTTAATCACACGGTCACACCTAGCTGCAAGGGAAGCTGGGATTAGCAGGCTTTTTGCTGATCAGTCAACTGCCTGGCTAAACACTGGGGGTTCTTTCTCTGTGGAGGAAGGGGAAAATAACACTGCAGGACAACCAGCAGGCTCTGGTGTTTAGTGTGCAGAGTGTGGAGGTGAAGAGGCAGAAGAACTGAAGTCGGTGACCACATGACTGGTCATGATTACTGCGTCACTGAATCCTATTGTTTTTAAATCATAGAGAAGGGAAATGCCTACTTCAAAAACAATATACCATAAGCTTTCTCTTTGAGAAAGGAAAATAAGAATCAGAAATATGAATCTTCCTTTATAAATAGGAAAACAATTGAAAAAACTATAAAGCAGATTATTTGATCCAAAGTTTTTTTTTCCCTTATGACTCTGTGCATTGTCTCTACTGTATATTTGTAAATACACTAATTATTTTTATTGATGTATAATTGATTTACAATATTGTGTTAGTTTCTTGTGTACAGAAAAGTGATTCACTTATACATACATATATATATGTATTCTTTTTCAGATTCTTTTCCATTATAGGTTATTATGAGATATTGCATACAGTTCCCTATGCTCTACAGTAGGTCCTTGTTGATTATCTATTTTATATATAGTAGTGGTAAATACTCATAATTTTTAATGTAGTGAAAAACTCTTTTAATCAGTAGACTTATTTATGATGTTTTGTGACTATCCATCATTATCTAAGCCATGTTCTCAGACCCTGACTCCCATCTAAGTTTGTCTGGGTGTCAAGGTTTGTGAAACATGTATCAGATAATTGTGGTTGGTTATAAAGCATGGCTCATGTAAAAAATAGTAATTGTTCATAAAGTGTAACTCTCATCAGTCAGGTCAAATAAAACTAAAGTAAAAATGAAACTACTGTGAGTTAAAAACAAGCAAACAAGAAAAGCAACTTACCAATCTTTTGTCTCCTATTACTAAGGCTTGTCCTTTTGCAACCCTAAAAAGACTTCAGGGTAATTTTATAACAGAAATGGTAGCAGAAGTCTTTGATGCCCCACTTTGTTCCAACCTCTCAGCCCACATGGAATCAGAGTCCTAGCTGTGATGGGCATGTCTGTGCACAGGAAGGGTCCTGCCTCAGGGGCCTCCCATGTTTCATTCCACATTTCTGCCTCAGGACTTTCTCCAACCAAAGCTGCCAACCTCAATTCCACACAGGTACAGCCATAGTGCAAGGGCATTGGTAGTCCTTGGGCAAGCCTTAAAAGACTGGGGGACAGGAATCAGTGGGTAAGTGTTCCACACTCCTAGACTTTGAATGAAATGTTCTGGGTTATTTTTTCTTTTTAAAAAAATTTATTTTATTGAAGTATAGTTGATTTACAATGTTTTGTTAATTCCTGGTGTACAGCAAAGTGATTCAGTTATACATACATAATTGTTTGCATCTGCTAATCCCAAACTTCCAATCCATCCCTCCCTTACCCCACCTCCCCCTTGGCAATGACAAGTCTGTTCTCTATGTCTGTGAGTCTGTTTCTGTTTCATAGATAAGTTCATTTGTGTTATATTTTAGATTCCACCTGAAGATGGACATTTAGGTTTCTTCCATGTCTTGGCTATTGTGAATAGTGCTGCTATGAACATAGGTGTGCATGTATCTTTTTGAATTATAGTTTCATCTGGATATATGTCCAGGTGTGGGATTGCAGGATCATATGGCAACTCTATTTTTAATTTTTTGAGGAATGTCCATACTGCTCTCCATAGTGGCTGCACCAATTTACATTCCTACAACAGTGCAAGAAGCTTCTTTTCTCCACACCCTCTCCAGCATTTGTTATTTGTAGACTTTTTAATTACAGCCATTCTGATCCATGTGACATGTTGCCTCATTGTAGTTTTGATTTGCATTTCTCTTATAATTAGTGATGTTGAGCATCTTTTCATGTGTCTGTTGGCCATCTGTATGTCTTCTTTGGAGAAATGTCTATTTAGGTCTTCTGCCCATTTTTTGATTGGGTTGTTTTTTGTTATTAAGTTGTATGAACTGTTTGTATATTTTGGAAATTAAGCCCTTGTCGGTTGCATCATTTGCAAATATTTATTCCCAGTCCATCAGTTGTCTTTCCTTTTTGTTTATGGTGATTTTTTTTTCCTGTACTCATCTGAGAGACCCTAGCAAAGCTGAATTTTTGTTGCTGAGGACAGTGACCTCAGTGCTTCCCAAATCCTACTTCTTGGTATTACTTCCTAGAAAAACTACCCGCGTTTTCATTCTTATCTCAGTCTTTGCTTTCAAGTCCGAACTAAGCCCAGAAATTCAGTCTATTTCCTCTCCTTTTCAGTGATTTAATAAAAGTGTTTCTCATAGTTTCTGTACCTAAAAGATAATGACAAATGTGTTTCTTTCAAAATAAAATCCATTGGTATCATTTGTGTAGTGCTTCTTGAGCTTTTGAACTCAAGAGAATCTGTTGGAGGATTCATTAAAACACAGATTGCTGGGCCCCATTCCAGTGAATCAGTAGGTCTGGGTGGTCTGGGTTAGAGCTTAAGAATGTACATTTCTCACCAGTTTCCAGGTGATGCTGATTCTGCTGTTTCTGGGACCACACCCTGAGAACCACTGCATTAGTGTGTTTTAAATAAACACACCTAAGGTTCAAGCAACACCTTGAATGAAAATGAATGCATATTAATGTCTTAAGCAATTCGGCCTGCTATAACAAAATACCACAGACTGGGTGGCTTATAAATGGCAGGAATTTTCTGCTCACAGTTCTGGAGGCTGGAAATCCAAGATCAGGGTGCCAGCATGGTTAGATAAAGGCCCTTTTCTAGGGTGCAGACTTCTCCTTACATGATGGAAAGGGCTAGGGAACTCCGTGGAATCTCTCTCTCTCTCTTTTAAAAATTTTTTATTGAAATATAGTTGTTTTACAATTTTTTGTTAGTTTTAGGTGTACAGCAGAGTGATTCAGTTATATGTATATATATATATATATGTATATATATATATATTCTTTTTCAGATACTTTTCTATTATAGGTTATTATAAGATATTGAGCATAGTTCCCTGTGCTGTGCAGTAGGTCCTTGTTGGTTATCTATTTTATATATAGTAGCGTATATATTGGGATGTCTTTTATAAAAGCACTATTTCCATTCATGAGAACTCCACACTCATCTCCCAAAGGCCCTGCCTTCTAACATCACCACATTGGACATTAGGATTCCATCATGTGAATTTTGGGATAACACACATTCAGACCATAGTAGATGGGAATGAGATAGAATACCTAGGAACATGTTGGGACACAGGTCCAGAAGCAACTCTGGGGAGAAATAAATCTAAGGAAAAAGGTAAAAAGGGCAGGAGTGTATTGCACTAAAGTCGTGATAGATATCCAAGAATCAGAAAATTCGTGGAAGACTGAGCAGGCAGGTCAATGATCAAATAGCAGCCATCTGTACAAACTCACATGGAGCCAAATGGCATCAAAGAGATCCAGTTGTAGGGCCATGTCTCCAGCCATTGGAGATCAAGGAGATTAGAAGCCAAGATCAGGAAAACCACTGGAAGAGATGGTAGGATTGAAGTATTGTCTCTGTGATCACTGGGACCCTAAAAATCAATGAGAGTGATGGGAGGGACCTGGACCAGTGCTTTAATATTCAGGTGTGGCTGCCATTCAATTATGATAGTGACTTCTCTTAGGTTCCTTCTTTCTTCCCTCCTTCCCTGTCTCTCCTTCCTTCCCTTCCTTCATTCAATAAACAGTTGACGTACTACATGCTACTTGACCCTCCTGTGGCTACTCAGAGAATGAATTTGACCTGATGCTTATGTGTGCACTTCCTCACTTATCCCAATAATCAGCATTCATTCACTTATTCATTCATACATGGATATTTACCAAGTGCCTCTTATGCAGATGCCCTTATTGAATACTACAAATGCATAGTCCCAGACTTGAGTCTCTTGGGGGATTATGTTACCTGCCCAAGTTATAGGGTGTGAAATCAGAAAACTCTTCATCACGACGAATCCTGATTTATCAGCCATCCCCAAAGACCTTTGCTCAATATTGCTGTCTTCTGCCATCTCTTTTTTTTTTCTTTTTTTTTTTGCGGTACGCGGGCCTCTCACTGTTGTGGCCTCTCCTGTTGCGGAGCACAGGCTCTGGATGTGCAGGCTCAGCAGCCATGGCTCATGGGTCCAGCTGCTCCATGGCATGTGGGATCTTCCTGGACCGGGGCACGAACCCGTGTCCCCCTGCATCGGCAGGCGGACTCTCAACCACTGCACCACCAGGGAAGCCTGCCATCTCTTTTAAAGTAAAGCTGAATTGCATTGAACTAGATGCTTGTGCATGCTTTCCTTTTGAAATTGAGCAACAATGAGAATTGAGCCAATCATTTAGTTTTAAAATATCTTTAAAGTATAGACTGTCCGGTCTCAGGTAGTTGTGGCTTTGAACCCCAAGCTTGACATTTAGGATGGCCTGCACCTCCTGAGCCCCGATTTCCTTATTCATTATTCCTTATTCATTGAAACAGACTGCAGACATCTTCTCACAGGGCTGTTTTAAGAATAAAATGATACTTGTCTTTCTCTGTCTGATTTATTTCACTTAGTATGATAATCTCTAGATCCATCCATGTTGCTGCAAATGGCATTATTGCATTCTTTTTTATGGCAGAGTAATATTCCATTGTATATAGGTGCCACATCTATCACTTATATGTGGAATCTAAAAAAAATGATACAAATGAACTTATTTACAAAACAGAAACAGATTCACAGACTTAGAAAATAAACTTATTTTTCCTAAAGGGGAAAGGTGGAGGGGAGAGGGCTAAATTAGGAGTTTGGGATTAACATATACATACTACTATATATAAAATAGATAATTAACAAGGACCTACTGTATAGCACAGGGCACTCTACTCAATACTCTGTCATAGCCTATATGGGAAAAGAATCTGAAAAAGAATAGATATAGGTATGTGTATAACTGAGTCACTTTGCTGTACACCTGAAACTAACACAACATTGTAAATCAGCTATACCCCATTATAAAATAAAAATTTAAAAAAAAGAATAAAATGAGGTGATGTATGTAAACTTTTTAGCAGAGCATCTCACATGCAGGACAGCACACTTGGATAAATGTGTCTTAAACAGTGGGGTTTTACACTGTGCCACTTCACAAGTCCAGCACTGGGAGGCCAGCCTCCTTCAGTCCTCACGCTTCCCCAGCCTCTGGGCACTGCCTTTAATCCTCCACATGTTTTCTCATGGTTGCAAGATGCCTGCCACTGCAGGACTCACAGAAATACAAAGGAAGGAGATACTGGGTGAGAGAAATGTCCTCATAGGTCTTGCTCTTTTCACCAGGGAGTGAATCTATCACTAAGAGCCTCTCTGTGGAATCCTTTTATGTCTCATCTACAGGCAAGTGAAGCTGGTAACTTGAATAGCTGACATTTTCAGATTATCATGGAGGGAGGTAGGATAGCCAGTGCAATAAGAGGGGAATAGCTTTTGCTCGGCAACCTACAGTATCTGCCACGTATGCTGAAATAAAAATAGATTTTATCTTATAGGTTTTCTGAGGAGTAATTTTTAATTCATATGTTCACAGTGTTTCTCTCTCTCTTCCTCATTCATTTGAACACTTCTATCCATGCATTATCTGACCAGTGGAAAATTCAACACAACCCTGAATGGGCTTACTGTGCACATGACATTATAGGCAATTGAGTACAAACACTTTATTTTTTGATAGGAAGCCTGTTAAACTCTAATAGCTTTTGGAAAGTTTTATTTTACTACTTTGATAGTAGTAGTTTATGGTTTCCTTTTCATTAATGCAAACTTTATAATCCAAGAAGAATTCACTAAGCATTTACGTACAAAGCATGATGATGGGACACTCAGAGGAAAAAAAAAGACACCATTATGTCTTCAAGAAGTTTACCATCTAGTGGAAGTAAGGAAAGGAGAAGCAAAGTGTGTAGAGCCAGGTTAACACTCACAAAGTTGAAAAGTTTATGGGGAAGGAAGTAAATCAAGTAAAGATTCGAGTTTTGGCTCAGACATCTTCCTTATCCCTAGAATGCCAGGGTCCCTCAAAAGAAGAAAATAATAGCAATGGCTTATATACAGCTTCCTGGATTCCATCCCCTGCCATCAACTCCGCTCCTTGGCAAATTAGGAGAGACATCAGTGCAGCGAAGGATGGTCATGCCATTGAAACTCTTTGTAGACTGAAAAATAGTTAAGTCAGGTTTCCAGATCTTTGCCCATTATGTTGTATGTAACTTGAAAGTCGGAAAGGTGTTTTGTTTACCTTCCTGTTTTATTCTAAAACATGATCAGTGCCATTATGTTCCATGAGGAATAAAAGAGTGGTTCTGATCCCATGGTCACTGGATCAGATCTGGTTCTAAAATATGACTCATATTACAAAGGTTATGTTCCCAGGAGAATCCTGTAACATTTGAAAAAGAAAACCCTGAGAGAAAGAGGGAACAAAAAAGAGATGTGGAGGCTAGTAACTTAGTGGTTAAGGAAATAAAAAACAATCATTGGAACTGAAAGATTCAAAATCATAAAATCATATTCAAAATCATATCATGCAAAATCACATCATCTCTTAAATGTTCTCACCACATTCACACAAAACAGTAATTATGTGAGATGATGAATATGCTAACTGACCTTATTGTTGTAATCATTTCACAATATATGCATATATCAAATCATCATGTTGTACAACTTAAACTTATACAATGTTATTTGTTAATTACCTATCAATAAGGTTGGGAAAAAAAGAAAAAAAATCATATCATCTCTTGATTTTTTAAATCTTCAACCTCCTGGCCCTCATCTCAGTCTACTAAGCTTTCTGCCTATTCAGTGATGACTACTATGCATAGTGATTCCTTTCATAAACCTTCCTTTTTAGATCTATGCCCTTTGCTTGCCTAGAGTCTGATACAGAGTATAGTGGAATAGTCAGAGCACTGTGGCTGACGTGTGTTCCACAGTTGAATAAAATACTATTAATGTATTAAAAAAAATTTTTTGGTTGGGGGGAGGGAAATGGTCAAAACTATACCAGACCACAATATTTGATTGAAGTAGCTCCCCCAAAATTAGAACAAAAATGTTAAAGATGGCTTCTACTGAAAGTTGAACCATCAATTTAACATTACATTTTCATGGAAAAAAAAATCTTCTTTAAAGCTATTCAATATTTGTTTGCATTTATTCATAAAATTATGCACAAACTTTTTTTCTACATGACAATTAAGGGTTGTAGCTTAAGTCTCCTTTGTGTTCAGAAGCTTGCAGGAATTAGCTGTTGCTCATAGATTCATGACTTTTGGTTATTTTTAATAAAGTATGCTCATGATTTTGAATTCTCTGTCACTTTTAGGATGAAAAGCATAGTTTCAAGGTCTATAGAAAATGCTGGTTTTTCATTATCATTTTTTAGGAGTAAGACTCCAGTTTGGACCAATGGCATTAGCAATGCAGTGCCCAGTTCCCACGGTAGTTGAACGTCAGATTCTTTTCCTAAAATCTAAGTTCTTTAGTGTTAAGTAAGACCATCTGTGGGACATCAGATGTCTAGTTCACATGGGGCTACATCAAGCCCAGTCCAGTTCCTAATTAGTTTTCTCTCAATTAAAAAAGAAATTTCTTAGGGCGTGAACTCAGCCAGGGCTTCCTTGGTACACATATAAAATCCCTGGCATGGAGTGGGTTCTCAGAAAATGGCTAATCTATTAAGCAAACCTGGCCAGAGAGGGATTGGAATCCAAGTCCTTAGGATAAAATTCAGAATTAGTGTTCCTTTTGATGGAAAAGTTCATATAAAAATTTTGTTTGAGTACATTTTCTAGGTATTAACATACTTTTATAAACAAATCCATCACTGGGAACCTTATAAATGTATCAAACTGTGCTCATAAATAATCCTTGAAATTCATATGGGCTTAATAAATAATGGAAAAATTCACTTTAAGTTTTGCCAGTTTCCAAATATTGGCAAAAAACGTCACACAACTTTTGATCAACACAACACAATCTAGATATACCCACATGTAACAAGCTAAACACATGATATAAATGTGTAATGACTATATTTAGAAATTATCATAATTGTTTGTATGTAGTCTACTCATAGCTTTTGTTTATGCATCACAAATATTTTTCTATATTTGGAAATTTTTTTTCTCTCATGTACAGTAGGCATAAAAAATATTTGCTTGTGGTATGTCTCATTGCCTTGTACTTTTTAAAACTGTTTTCAGATGTCAATCTGTGTAATGTGATAACTTACCATAAAGACTTCATGAAATGTTTTTTGTTCTTTCAAATCTTTGCAGATTTGTAAGATAAATATTTGTTGAAAATATTACCCTTTGTGCAGGGCTCAATAACTTACAAAAAGAGAGACAGAGAGAGACAGAGGGAAAAAATACATAGCCTTAATCAATGTAGTACCTCATCTGAAGATGTTGAAGTTCAACAAAAGAATATAATCCAAGCTTGAAAGTATCTTCGATGTTAATCTGGTCCAACCATTATCTACTATATAAATCTCACAACAACATCTCTTGAAAGTAATTTTCCAGGCTTTATATAGATATTCCCAGAGACAAAGAACATAGTACTTATCCTATTTCAGACAACTACAATTTCATAAAATTTGTTCTTATGGTGTGTCAGAAACTGCCTCTCTGAATCTTATTATCACTGGTCACTCTTCTTCTCGCTAAACCATGTAGAATGAGGCTTCTTTTTTATGTGACAGTTCTTCGTATGTCTCAATAAAGCTATTATATTTTTAATAGCTTCTCTTCTTCAGAATTAAACATTTTTCCTTTTTTCTTCTCTTTTAGTTTCCCCTTCCTTTTCTTTCTCCTTTCCTTTTATTCTCTCCCTCCTTCCCTCCTTCCTCCTGTTTCTACCAGGTTTTCAACGTAGATGAGGTGGGTAGACCTGATTCTCTTTCACCAAGGAATCATGGTAAATGCTTCAACAGTTAGTTAAATGGACTGCTGTGAGAGCCCCCAGAGTAAGAAGTTGGGGCAGGCTTTGCAGAGGGGATGACACCAAGTTAGAGGATGACTCGTAGGAAAGCCTGACGAGTAGCATGTATCATGGGAGAGTGATGTCGTAGGTAGAGAAAGCAGCAGCATATGCATGGCCTTGGAGGAACACTTCTATTCCTCAAGAGGCTTCATTTATATTGTTCTTTTCATCCTGGTTGATTCCTCTGGATCTGTTCCAATCTGGCTACACTTTAGGACTTTGGATGTGTAGGTTTATAACAAAGAAATCCAGTGAGCACAGAAATAGTTGACCTCATTTCTACACATATTTGAGTATAATAAAGACATTGTACTGGGTTGGACTTTTCACACTGTTGGTTGTTAGGAAGTGAGTTAGGACATTAGGGAGGGAGAAATATGGTGAAGGGCAAGCAGAAAATGAAGACACTGAAAAGAAAAGGAGTCAGTAATGGTCATGAAAGGATAAGAAGTATGGAAGAAAATGAATAAGGTGCCTCTTATATGGATGAACTTAACTGGTGTGATCAACATGGCTTTGAGTATTAAAATGGAAGAAATGTAGCAATCCCTGTCATTATTGTGAGATTTGTTATTTGAAAGATATTTTAAAGTACTACATCTATGTAAAGAAAAAAGAGATGCATTTTCCCACATTAAAAGATGCATGATTTCCTCACATTAAAAATCATTCACTTGGTACATTGCAAATCTTCATGGCCTACATCTTTTATATCTTTTTCAATCCTCTGTGATTACCTTACTTAATCTTTTTTTCTATAACATGTACATGTGACTCTTCAATGGAATCAGTACTTTTCCTCCCAACCAATCAACTCATTCTTTTCTTTGACAGTTTTTATTTTTATAAAACCCTGAATTGTTGTACTCTTGTGAGGCAAAATTCAGAGCAGAAATATATTTCAGTTAGACATATAAAAATTCTTCCTCTTTTTTGGGATATCTTTCTTAAAAATTTTAAAGAGTTTCCTGTAGCAATAAAAGTACAGGGACAGGAACATGTATCTTCTCAGTTGCTGAACACAGCTCTAATCTCATGGAAATTTGAATGAACGATGTAGCTCTTGCAGATATGCTCATTGGGGTCACATCTAACTCCAATGCCCCATGATACCGACCTACAACTTTCTCTCCAGATACCCAGTCTTGCTCTTACTTCAAGGTCCAGCCTTTTGGACCTTTTATAAAAACAATACTCTCCACTTTCAGTTCTTTTTTATTTCCTTGGCCCTTATAAACCTGTCAAGTTTTTGGTTTTTTGTTTTGTTTTATTTTGTTTCTACATTTAATTAGTTTCTTATCATATTTGGGATCCTTGTTTGCATACCACTATGTTTGTGTGACTTAATAGAAGACACCCCCTTTGATGTAGGAGATAGATAGGCCCCAGGCTGAGCAGCTGCAAGTGGTCTCCTGCTGACACTTTGAGATACCAGCAGGAGCGTTGGGCCCTTATTAGGTAAAAGACAAAACAACCATAATTTTCTCATTCTTGTAGTCAAGGGGATTTCCCAGCCCAAAGCATGCACAGAAGAGGTCCTCAGATGATTGGTCAGAGACAACTTGGAAAACTGCCCCCATGTAAAGAACTTAAACCGCCCCTATTGTGCTCAACTCGCTCCTAGTTTGCCCATGTGCTCTTCCACATGTACTTTGCTTCTAATAAATGTGGTCTCTATTTCACAATCTTGGTCTCTTTGTTGAATTCCTTTTTCAAAGAAAACCAGGACTGAGGTCTTTCTTCTAGCTGTGCCACTGCCAGAATCACCTTCAGCAGACAAATTGCAAATAGGCACTATCAGTGGACAGGCAAATTAGAGGAAGGAGGCTCTTCATCCTAGGGGAAGATTTCAGCCTCCACTTGCACTTTGGCTGGGTACCAACAAGCCCAACTGCACAAACTATGTACAACCCTGCTCATAATATCCAACACTTATATAACTAGTAATAGGCCCCCAAACAATAGTTACATTTATTTCAATCTTTACTTGAATTCACAAGATTTTTTTTAATCATAAAGAGAAAAATGCCACTAAGATCTTTTTTTCCCCCTAAAGAACAAGATCATCCTGACAATATAGTGTCTATATCTATGGACAAATAAGAGCAGAAAAGTGAAGGAGAGAGGAAGCAACAAGTAGACAATTTAGTGAGCAGGACTTGTCATTGAAATTGTGGTCACAATGGAACCAGCTTCAAATGGTTTGACTCTTTTTTGGCCTGAGTAGTTTATGGAGTAAGACTCTAATTTTTTCAAAAACTGTTCTCATGCTTGCACAAGCTTGTTTTTATACATTTCATTTCATTTCATAATTTTCTTGACTGCTATGTCAAAGTTGTAACATTTCACACCGTGGTATGTTGCCAAGATAGGATTCTACACACTGGTCATGTGATGTGTGCTGTGTTTGGAACAGCTGCACGATCTTGTCACAGACACTGAAGAAAGACTGCATCCTTTGGCTGGGTTTCCTAAGCTCCTGGAATTTAAAATCCTAGCCAGTAGCTAGGGACAAGTCATCCATGCTTATTCTGCTACTCTTTAATATCTAGATTTTTCTGAACGCTGCCTCATCTTTTAAGTTGCATCAGTTTTCTCATTCTGCCACATACAGGTTAGCATCCACAAAAAGGGTTGCAGAAAATCAGGTGCTGTTGCTCTGCTTCTTACCAGCTGTGGTGCAGTTATTTTTAGTTCCCTCCTTTATTCATCACTATGACTGTGAGGGCAAAGGGACTGCCAGTGTTGCCCGACTGGACTGTGTTTATACTTCCTACCAGCTACTTCGGAATCAGCATTTCCTTTCCTCGTTGGAGATATCACACTGGGTTATACCTGGTAAATTTACTTTAGTGGAGAAATTATTTAATAGATTGATGTTAGATGAACTAGTTTATCATGACTCTGGTGAATAGACTGAGACTCTGACTATAGCTCAGAAAAGCAAGAATAATTCAATTGACTTGGTTTCCCTTCTTTTATCTGCCATTTCTGGGAACATGACAATTCCCCAGCAATTACTCTCCTTTTCGTGAAAATCAATTTGTAAAATAAGTTTTAGAAAATGTATGATAGGTAGTAGCTGTTTTGAATAGGTGAAAATTATACGAGTATTTCCTGTGGAGAGAATGAATAATATGTAGAGTTCAAAAGAGTGAACTATTTTTTTATGATCACTTAATGAGATGCAAAACACTGTTTTTGGTCTTTTTGTGATATCATGTTATATTTTTGGATGCTTACATTGAATAAAGATGCTTGAGAATTAACAGAAGAAGGTGTCAATTTATATGATCAGATCGATGATCGTTAAATCTTCACAAAGATGTATACTAGATTGGGTCGCTTTCTTTTACTACTCCTGGACATCCATGGATTTTTCTAGCCATTAGCATCACTGCCTTCACATAAACCCTTATTGATCACACTTCATGGCATTTTCCTCTTCATTGGTTATTGCCATAATTTGGTCTACACATTAGAAATTCCCATAAGGACTTATGTTTGAGATAAAATGAAGAGCCTCAGGCTGTTATTTGTATTTGGACTGATAAGTGCCATTTTATTGCTCACAGTCTTTATTTGCAAGTGGTGAAACTTTTATTCCCTCAGATTCAGTCAATAAATTTGCTGTTTTCTGATGTGGCTGCATTTAGGAGACATCAAGGCAATGTGCACAATTAACCCCGTATTTTGTCTACTGCAAGCATGCATTCCATTCATGTTTTGATGGGCATTTGGGAAGTTCCCAGTTGGAGGCTATTATATATAAAGTTGCCTTGAACATTTGAGTACAAGTCTGTGTGGACGTAGGTCTTCATTTTTTTGAGTAATTCCTAGGAAGGCTATATAGTCCTAGCTTGGAGATCTATCATAATATTTAACATTATTAAAAAAAATCATATATAAGGTTGTGATGACTTTGTTGGATTAACATTTGTTAAGTTGAGCCCCAGGGAGTCAGATAGTAAGCCTGCTGAACAAAAGACCACAAGGAAATTGAAATAGAGAACTTTATTACTCACAGGTCCTGGAGCAAGTACAGGGCCTGGTTCCAAGGGCCATGTAGGGAGGTCAGGCAGGATCTAGGCAGAGAAAGTGACAGTGCCTAGGGCATATGCCATTATTAGTTCCTGGATGGAGTGCTTTGGGATTCCTGGGCTAAAACCAGATCAATTCAAACCAAAAAGATCAGGGTTTTGGTAAGCTTTTTGGGGGTCTTATCTAAAGGTGTACAGGAGGAAAGGCCCTGGGAGGTGGGAGGAGACTGTTTAACGCAGGGCCACTGGGGGAGTCATATCAGGAACTTGTATTTCTCTGGGCTATTATCTAGAGCATGAGTTTGGGGGACAGCGTAGGGTCAGTTCAAAGCCCCGGCAGGCTGCTTGATCACACAAAATGGATGCCAAGGCAGCAATATCATGGGGTAGTTTACCTAAACTCTCAGCAATGGTTTTCTGAAGTGGTAATACCATTTTATATTCCACTAGCAATGCTTGAAAATTCTTATTTTTCCACATCCTTTGTCAACGCTTGTTGGTTTTTTTAATTTTAGCCTTTTTAGTGAGTGTGTAGTGGTATATCATTATGGTTTTAATTTACATTTTCCTGATGACTAATAATATTGAGAATTTTTTCATGTACATATTTAAGATTTATATCTTTTTGTGTGTGAAATATCTGTTGAAATGTGTTGTTCACTTTTTTCTGTTTTTTTTTTTTTTTTTCTTGGGGGGGAGTCTTATTAATAAGTTTTAAAGTTCTTATACTCTGGATACCAAATATTTTCTCCAAATTAGGGTTTGCTCTTTTATTTTGAAGAACAGAAGATTTTCATTTTGAAAAAGTCTGTATGAATTTTGTTATTTTGTTGCTAGAATTTTTGGTGTCTTGTCTAAGAAGTCTCTGACTCCTCAAATATCACAAAGATTTTTCTCCTTTGGTTATAGCTTTAGCTTTAGGATTAGGTGTATGATTGAGTCCATGCTAGATTTTGTGCATGGTGAGAGGCAAGTATTGCCATTCACTTTTTTTCATTTGGACAGATTATAGATTTTCCAGCACCATTTATTGAGAAGAGTATCCTCTTTCTTTAAATTAATTTAATTCCTTTGTTGAAAATAAACTGATCATGTGTGTGTGTGTCTGTGTCATTTTTACTTTAAATTCTGTCTCATTGACCTATATATCTATCTGTATGTTAGTACCACACTGTCTTGACTTCTATAGATTTATTGGGTATTATAAGTCTTCCAATTTTGTTATTTTTCAAAGTTCTTTTGGGTGTTTAGGTTTTTTGTTCTTTCATTTGAATATTAAATTCGGCTTGTGAATTTTTACAATACTTGCTGGGATTTTGTTTGAAATTTATAGATCAAATTGGAGAAAATTGACAACTTAATAATATCGACTTTTCAATTCATTAACATAGTCTACTACTTAATTTATTTAGGTCTTTAATAACTTTCAACAATGTTTTATAGTTTGTGTGGAAGTTTGCACAATTTTTATTAAGTTTATTGCTACGTATTTTAGGTATTTTTGATGTTATTATAAAATAACAGTTTTTATTTTACTTTCCAATTGTTTATTTCTAGTATATAGAAAAATAATTATTGTTGTGTGCACTGAACTTGTATTCTGTTTTCTTGATAAATTCACTTGTTAGCACTAGCAGCTTTTTGTTGTATACTCCTTAGATTTTTTATGTACATATCATTTCCTATGAAAATCAATAGTTTTACTTCTCTCTATATAATATACATGTTATTATTTCTTTTCCTTGCCAAGTAACCCTAGTTTGTAATGATGTTCTTTCCTATATATTGCTAGATTTAATTTGGTGATGTTTTGCTAGGAATGTTTCTATGTTCATGAATATCTGTCACTTTCTCTCTTTTAATTTTTAGTATAATGTTTATGAAGTCTATCCTTTCTTTTATCATGTCCTTGACCAGTCTTGATATCAGGGTAATGATGCCTCATAAAATTATTTGGGAAGTATTCCCTTATCTGTATTATGAAAGAGATTTTAGAGGCTTGGTGTTATTTATTTCCTAAATGTTTGATAGAATTCACGAGTGAAATGACTGGACCTGTAGCTTTCTTTGTTAGAACGCTTTTAATTTAAAATTGAATATTTAAAGATAGATGAGTATTCTGATATTCTATTTCTTCCTGTGTCAGTTTTGATCATTTATATCTTTCAAGAAGTTTGCCCATTTCATCAAATTTATTGGCATAATTTATTGATAAAATTTCCTTAATATCTTTGAAATATTGATAGGACCAGAGTCAAATTTCCAGTTTTCATGCCTGATATTGGTAATTTTTATGCTCTCTCCGCCCCCACCTCTGTCTCTATTTCTGTCTCTAAGTTTAGACATAGATATATCAATTATTAATATACTGATCTTTTCTAATAATGTTTTGGATTTTTATTATGTATTGTTTTTTGTTTGTTTTCTATTTCATTGATTGCTGCTCTTTTCTTTTTATTATTCTTTATTTATATTTACTTTGGGTTTCATCTGCTTTAAATTTTCTAAGTTTATCAGTCTTTGATATTAGACTTTCCTACTTTTTCTGAATAAGCATTTAATGTTATACATTCTCCATAAATACAGCTCTATATTTAGTCAACAAAATTTGAAAGTTTTAATTTTTTTTTCTTTTTTTGCATGCGGGATATTAATTCCCTGACCAGGGATCAAACCCATGTCCCCTGCAGTGGAAGCATGGAGTCCTAACCACTGGTCCACCAGGGAAGTCCCCCAAATCTTTGCTTTTTTATTGGGATGTCTAGACCACTTACGTACTTATTCATTTTTAATACTATTTTAAAAATTAACACTTAGTACATTGACTTTTTTTGTGTGTATGTGTGTACAGCTCTATAAATTTTAACACGTTTACAAATATGAGTAGCCAATACCCAAATCAGGATACAGACAGTTCCTGTAAACCCCCCAAAGCCTTCAAGCTATTTCTTTTTAGTTGCAACCTCCTTACAACCCCAAATTCTGTCAACTATTAATCAGTGCTTTGTCACTATACATTTGTATTTTTGAGAAAGTAATAGAAATATATATCATACAGTATATAAACTTCTGAAACATTCCCTTGAGATTGATCTAAGTGGTTGAGTATAGCGATAGTTCAATCTTTTGCTCAGTAGTTTTCAATGGAATTGTGTTGATTTACCACAATTTGTTTATCCATTTGCCCATTAAAAAACATTTGTTTCTAGGTTTTGGTTATTATGAATAGAGCTGCAATAAAACTTCATGTACAGGTTTTTGTATAAACCTGCATTTTTATTGCTTTGGGGTAAATATGTAGGAGTGGGACGGCTGGTCACTTGGTAAATGTATATTTACGTTTTTGAGATACTTCCAAACTGGTTTTCAGAATGACTGTAGCATTTTGCATCCCCCTGACTTAGGGTTTGCATCAGTATTTTAGTGGGGAGTATTTATAGGTTAAGTCAGTCTCTCTCTCCCACAAACATACACATCTTAAGTTAAATATATAATAGTACTATCTATTATTGAGCATTAATTATGTATCAGGCACAATACGAGGCACAGAGCTTCACTTAACTTATAGGTGAATCAAAAGCCCTATAATATGTTGCCTTGTCTAGTTCCATTCACTGAGACTCCTTGAGTATGATAGATACAGTCTTAATATAAAGAGAATAAAATAGGAAGTATAAGTATCAATAAAAATTTCTCCATGTTTTCTCTCACATATGAGTTCTGTTATAATATTCTTTATAGGACTGATGTCCAAGTCTTCCTTAATTCTCACAAAAATATTTGGAATATATTATTAGCTTTATTTTACAGATGAGGAAATTGAGCTTCAGAGAAGTTGAATGATGCACCCAAGTGTTTGTAGTTAAATAAGGACAGAACTCAAATCTGTCTTACTATAATTCTTCTGTATATATTCCCTTTTACATTATATGGTTTCATTCCTACTCAATTAGTCTTTTTTTTTTTATACAAAATGTATTGTTCTTGTAATTTTGGGGGCATATGTATACTAAAACATTATTTGTTGTTTATCTGAAAGTCAACTGGGTGACCTATATGTTATCTGGCAACTAAACAATACCATTTTGTTTAGTTTATATTTATACAGATAATTTTTCTAGGTAGTCTATCCAATTTAATTCTTATATTCTAATTTTTTAGTGCCATGGAATGAAAATCACATGAGTTTGAGATATTTTTGTAGTTTCTATTTACATTATTTTGGGGTGTCAATGATTACCGAATTAAATCAAATTGTCCCATGTCCTAATCAATTTCTAAATGGTTCAAAATTTTTATCTCTGATTTTTTTCCCTCTTTAACATAGATATCTTCAATCTTCTATAAATAATGGGCAATAGAATACTTTGAAAAGAAATATTAGATTAAGATTTTTCATGACTTACTGACTCCAAAAAGGAACATTGCCAAATTGACTTCATTTATTTAACCTTCTTGGAACTATTCATTTATGTGTAAGATGACGTTATACTGGAGTTGAAGTATACTTGGTGAACACTTCCTGTGTAGTCTGGAAATATTCATCACGAGCATATTGCTGATGACTTATTTTCATGTGGAAACAAAAATTGATTTAAATTTATACAAAGTAACTTAAGAAAAGAAAATATTAATGGGTTCTAGCAATTCGATGCAGGCTAAAAAAAGAAAAGATAATAATAGCATCATGAGTGATGTTTCTAGAGAAGTAAAATAGTTCTAAGTCTGAAACAAGGGATTCTACAAATTAAATTTTACTTGTAAATATGATAGTAGATATCAGGAAGCTCATATTTTAAAAGCATAGATAGTGGATATCCCACAGAAGAAGACAGAAGAGACATACTGATGCATAAATATCACTTAACTCAGTCTCTACTCTCCTTAACACAATGAACTAAAAATTGCATTCAATAAAAAAAAAAATTGACACACTCAAAAAGGATGGGAAATATCCCCCAAATTTTCAAGAAATAAACAATCAACAGAACTAGACACAGAAATGATGCACATGTATGAACTCTTAAGGAATTTAAAATAACTGAATGGCATGTTAAATATCTAGTGGAGAAGGATAAGCAAATTCATAAACAGATAGAGAATTTCAGCAGCAAAATGCAAAATATAAAAAGAGGCAAATAGGAATAATAGAAATTTCAAAACACAGAATATCAGAAAGGAAGAATTCTGGAGATGTATTTATTAAAAAATTCAATACAGTAGAGGAAAAAATTGATGAACTTGAAGACAGATTGACAGATATTATTGAAATGAAAACAAAGAGAAAACACAATAAACAACAACAAAAAAGAACATTCATGAGATATGAAACAATACCAAACTCTCTTTAGTACCGGAGTCCAAGAAAGATAATGGGGCAGAAGAAGATATATGAGGAGATCATAGCTGAGAATTTCTCCCCCAATAATGAAAGACATTAAAACACACACACACACACACACACACAATCACCTTATACACATCCTATTCAAACTGATGTTCATTAAAGATAATGAGAATATATGGAAAGGTAAGGCATGGTCCAAATAGTCTCCTCTTGTAAAATGATCAACTGATACTTTTTTAAGCTGAAGAAACCAAAAATAAAATTATTTTATTACTTAAATGTTGTAACAGTAAGTCAGAAAGGAATTAAAATATTATGTCATCAGAAATATATTAAAAGCTGCTGGCCTACAGAGACTGACTCCTCATCACTCACAGCAGGAAGTCCTTAGATAAAGAAATCTGTCCTCAGATATCTAAATCTAATAAATTGAGAAGTAGCACTAGAATAATTTTTACATATATTAAGTACCACTGGAGAAAACAGTTAAATAATTAGGATTAGTTGTGTTAAAGTGTAATTTTTAAAAAGAATGTCTCTCATACAACAATAAAATGAAGGCATGTCAAATATATTATTCAACTCATTAATTGAAGAGGGAACTAGTAAGGTGGTATGACCAGTTCAAAGAACATTTGAGCTAAATATTGCTAGGCAATTGAAGAAAGAAATATTAGGATAAGATGCTGAGTCAATACAAAATTGCTTAATGTCCTAAGGCCAAAAAATTGTATCCTTTAGTATTATCTTTTGCACTGGACTAAAATTGGTAATATTCTCTATCAGACAAAATTATACAAGTTAAATTCACTAAGTCTTGAGCTTTTATCATTGGCCTAGAGTGTCGCTTTTGGGGAATTAGTCTAGATATAGGAAAGAGTATTAAAAAAAGGGGTTTTTAAGCTATGTGCATTTATTACTTTTAATAGAAAATAGAAAATAAATAAAAATATTTGTCTATTAAACAATATCAGCTAACATTTGATGCTTGATGTGTGAGAACTTTGCAAAATATTTTATATGTATTACATAATTTAGTTTTAGCCCAGTATTATGAGATAGATAATACAGTTGTCCCTCAGTATGGAAAGGGGTTATTTTCAGCACCTCTGTGGATACCAAAATCCACAGATGCTCAAGACCCTTTATAAAATGGTCAGTGGGCTTTCCATATTTATGGATGTAGAACTTGCTGATACGGAGGGCCAACTGTATTATTTTCTGCATGTTACATATAAGGAAACTGAGTTACAGGGAAGCTAAGAGACTAAGCCAAGTTTACATATATAGTAATTGTCATTCTCCTAGCCTGTGATTCTAACTGTTCATTAAGGTGATAAAATTCAGAGAATGAGGAGAAGGTGCCGTTTCAAAATGTGAATAGAACATATTAGGATATGTGGATTGTTCAGGAATTTGAATAATTCATTGGGAAAATAAACAGAATTCCTTTCTGATTTGATGTTATTTATGTGTAGTAGCTGCCAGGAACAGGAACTGGAGCAAATAGCATTTAAATGCTTCAGTACTCCAACAATGCAATGAAGACCTTTCATTTGAATATCCCTATCTTTTCTCTTGCACAATTTTAGCCTAAAATTGTTGAGCAGGTGCCCTTCTATATGTGAATGGACTGGTGCAACCAGAATTTTGGTTAATAGAAAATTGTTCTGTTGAATGTTATTAAGCATAAAGATAAGGATAATAAAATCTTCCCCTTTAATTATATGTATATATATATATAGTTTCCCCATAACTATAACTATATCTAAACAGGTAATTATAAAATCCCTGGTAAGCAGAATTTTAAAAATTGTTGTTCTAGTTGGGTTTGATTTAGTTTATTGCAAGATTTCTCAGAGATTATACTATGCTACTGTATACTCTGAGTCTCTAAGATGGAGATAAAAGGGGTTAACAATCATAATTACTTTTGTTGAGTCCTTTCCATATATCGAGCACTATGCTAAGCACTTTAAATTCATCATCTAATTTTACCCATAAAGTAAGGGGTAACATTTTATCTCCATTTTAAAAGTAAAGGAACAAAAAAATAGAAGGGGTAAACAGCTTTTCCAAAGTCATGGATTCTGATGGGGTAGAGTCTGCAATCTGACTCCAGAGCTGATGCTCTTACTTAAGGGCTTCCCAAGTTTATTTGACCAGTAGCATTTTGTTCATATAAAAATCACTAACATTTCTAAGAGGAAGTGTGTTTAGAAAGACATTTAAGAATTGGGCTAGACTGTGAGCAAGTACAAATGGGAAAACTATGTCCTGCTCATCTTTGTGTTTCTAGAGTGCTAAATAGTAGTTACCACTAAACGGTTAGTTAAAGCATCATCATCATTGTGATGTAAATAGTATTCTACATGCCACAATTTAGAAAATTATCTGAGCCAAGAATACTAACAGAATGCTAGTGAGAATATGGAGTAAACAAGTAGGGCAATATGCTGTATATGAATCAGTGCTGGGGGTAGGTTGGTGCCTATATGAGAAAGAGGTACTTTCCAATATTTTTTTGTTTCATTCACCATTGAAAACCCATAGTATGAGAAAATATTTTTAAAAATTAGTTTAAGATATATATTATGCTTTTAGTACACACTTGAAAAAGTATAAGATAATTATTACCTATTGGGCACCATTTATGTATTCAACAAAGAATGCTAGAAAAGGTTAACTTCTGTAACAAATAGACCCAAACGTGTACAATATTTAATTATCATAGGTTATAATAGATTTTTCTTGTCCTACTAGCAGTACTGGATAGATAAAAACATTGGGGGCACCCTTGCTTTATATAGCTAGCTTATCAGGGACCAACTCTTCCCTCTTGAAGGTTACTCTGAGGGTCTTCTTCATACTAGCTTGCCAGTAACAGACAAGAGCATAAAGGAGCACTATATTGGGGAACTTTATGGGCTTTAATGGCATTCATGACTTCCATTCACACCCCAGTGGTTGGTAGTCAATGATATGGCGACACTTAATTCCAAGGAGATTGAGAAGTGTGAGGCCTGGAGGGCCAGCTACTTTCCAGTCTCAAATCTGGCATACACGAAGGGAAGTAAATATTTTGGTGGACTGCTAGTCACAGTGTTTATGCTATATAACCTAAATTCCAATCCATACATTATTTAACTATTGATGACAACAATTTTCTTCTGGATCTTGGTTCAGTGGTATAAGAAAAACATGAAAATTAGGAATCTAGTCTAGGGCTTCCCTGGTGGCGCAGTGGTTGGGGGTCCGCCTGCCGATGCAGGGGACACGGGTTCGTGCCCCAGTCTGGGAGGATCCCACATGCCGCGGAGCGGCTGGGCCCGTGAGCCATGGCCATTGAGCCTGGGCGTCCGGAGCCTGTGCTCCGCAGTGGGGAGGGGCTACAGCAGTGAGAGGCCCGCGTACAGCAAAAAAAAAAAAAAAAAAAAAAAAAAAAAAGAATCTAGTCTAGACCACATGTCTTTTAAGCATGCAATATAATGACACTTGTTGCAAATATAAGATGACTCTGCTTTTGATGTTGAACTATGCCTGCTGATGAAGCGAAAAAGGTATGAAATATTTTTGAAGTCAGGAAATATTAAAATATTTTAAAGTGACACTAAAGCTAATAAAAACGTGTCTAAGATTTCCAGTGGTCATGTATAGGCATGATATGTCCAATATTCTGAAATATCATGATTCATAAAAGCTGAGGATATCGAGATTGCTAAAACAGATTGGACCTGAGTGCAAATGTTCCAGTAGCTACCATCACAACACTGTTAGACCAAGCTAGGTCTATGTTGCAGTGTAATAGTTTCCATGAAACTCCAGTGGCTTAAAATCAGAAAGATTTATTTCTTACTCTCAATTCTGGCCATTGTAGGGCAGCCAAGACTTGGCCTCATATAACCACAGAGAAATCAAATCTGATAGAGGTTCTACCATACACTAGTTGCCTCTTCTGGAGCACACAACCTCCCAGTCACTACAGCAGAGGAGAGAGCCTCGATATGCACAGAACAGCTGCTTACTGCCTCGGCTTGGAAATGATGTGCATAAATCTCACCTTCATCTTATTGGCCAGAATGAGACACATGGTTCTACTTAATTGTGGGGAGACTGGGAAATGTACGAGAATAATTGGTGGGCATATTTGGTTAGTGTTATAGCTTCTGCTACAGGCATGTCCCCACAGATTGATAAATTTCTTCATTCACCTAAATGATAAATTAAGGTCATATGCCTTATCATAAGTTAGGAAAACTTACAAATATTTTTACAGAATATGAAGTAATGGTTTTCTGGAACCAAATACAACCAGAGAGTAGATAAGGAATCTGTGTCTATTCCAAGTTAACAGTCAACATTCCAGCATTTGAGGAGGAAATAGTCATTCAATTATCAACTAATGGCACTTTGAAAATACTCCTCAGTAAGACATTGTTCGGTTTTTCCTGGGTCCACATGTATCCAATTATGCAACACTATCTGACAGAGACATCAAATACTTTTCAGAATTCTCACAGATATGAAATAGTTATTAACAATAATTTCAAATTAGATGTAATTTTAATTTTTCTGAATTACTGTGGATTTTTCTGCAGGAAAACCAAAATCCATTAAGTGGAACATTGATGTTAAAACTTTGATAAACAATTCTGGACACAGTGTGGTCAAGCTCCAGAAGGTGCTTGAAGCACTTGAAATTAATTATATATGAGATTTTTGTGTGAATGGGCATGCTTTTGGGGAAGAGTCATTAAATTCTCAAAGAATTAATGATCAGCAAAGGAAACAAATCACCAACTTTAATCAATATTAATTTATTAAATAAATAAATGTGTTCATGCATGCTATTTAATTAAAACCTATTCTTCTTAAACTATTCCAAAAATTGCAGAGGAAAGAACACTTCCAAACTCACTATAAGAGGTCGGAATTACCCTGATACCAAAATCAGACAAAGATATCACACACAAAAAAGAAAATTACAGGCCAATATCACCAATGAACATAGATGCAAAAACTCCTCAACAAAATATTAGCAAACTAATCGAACAATACATTAAAAGGATTATAACCATGATCAAGTAGAATTTGTTCCAGGGAATGTGAGGATGGCTCAAGACCCACAAATCAATCAATGTGATACACTGCATTAACAAGTTGCAGAATGAAAACTATATGATCATCTCAACAGATGCAGAAAATCTTTTGACAATATTCAACATCCATTTATGATAAAAACTGTCAACAATGTGGGTATAGAGGTAACATACCTCAACATAATAAAGGCCACATGTAATTAGCCCACTGCTAACATCATACTAAATATATATATAAATATATATATTTATATATAGTAGTGTATATATATATATATTATATATATAAATACTAAAAGTATTTTCTCTAAGGTTGAGAACAAGGCAAGGATGCCCGTTCTTGCCACTGTCGTTCAACACAGTATTGGAACTCCTAGCCACTGCAGTCAGACAAGAAAATGAAATAAAAGGAATCCAAAATGGAAAAGAAGAAGTAAAACTTTCACTGTTTGCAGATGACATGTTACTATACATAGAAAATCCTAAAGATGCCACCAAAAAACTACTAGAGCTCAGCAATAAATTTGGCAAAGTTGCAGGATATAAAATTAATGTACAGAAATATGTTGTATTTCTATACATCTACAATGAACTATCAGAAAGAGAAGTTAAGAAAATAATCCCATTTACAACTAAAAAGAATAAAATACCTAAGAGTAAACCTACCTAAGGAGGTAAAAGACCTGTACTTGGAAAACTATAAGACACTGAGGAAAAAAATTGAAGATGACACAAACAGATGAAAAGATATGCCATGTTCATGGATTGGAAGAATTAACATTGTTAAAATGACCATACTACCCAAGGCAATCTACAGATTCAGTTCAATTCCTATCAAAATACCAATAGAATTTTTCACAGCACTAGAACGAATAATTTTAATATTTGTATGGAAACACAAAACACTCAGAGTAAATAAAACACTCCTGAGAAAGAAGAACAGAGCTGTAGATATCACATTCCCTAACCTCAGACTATACTACAAAGCAACAGTTATCAAAACACCATGGTACTGGCACAAAAACAGACACAGATCAATGGAACAGAATAGAGAGCCCAGAAATAAACCCATGGATTTATGGTCAATTAATCTATCTATGACTAAGGAGGCAAGAATATACAATGAATAAAAGACAGTCTCTTCAATAAGTGGTTTTGGGAAAACAGGACTGCTACATGTAAAAGGATGAAATTAGAATATTTTCTCACACCATATACAAAAATAAACTCAAACTGGATTAAAGACCTAAATTTAAGACCAGAAACCATAAACCTCCTAGGAGAAAACATAGAACACTCTTTGACATAAATTGTAGCAATATTTTTTAAAATCTGTCTCCTAAGGCAAAAGAAACAGAAGCAAAAATAAACAAATGGGACCTAATTAAACTTAAAAGCTTTTGCACAGCAAAGGAAATCATTGACAAAATGAAAAGACAACCCACTGAATGGGAGAAAATATTTTCAAATGACATGACCATTAAGGGGTTAATACCCAAAATATATAAACAGCTACCTAAATGTCCATTGAGAGATAAATGGATAAAGAAGATGTGGCATATTATACAATGGAATATTACTCAGCCATAAAAAAGAACAAAATATGGCCTTTCGCAGAAACATGAGTGGACCTAGATATTATCATACTAAGTGAAGTAAGTCAGACAGAGAAAGACGAATATTATCTGATATCAGTTATATGTGGAATCGAAACAAATGATATAAATGAACTTATTTACAAAGCAGAAATAGACTCACAGACATAGAAAACAAACTTATGGTTATCAAAGGGGAAATGGCAGGAGGGATAAATTAGGAATTTGGGATTAACAGATACACACTACTATATATAAAATAGATAAACAACAAGGACCTACTGTATAGCACAGGGATCTATATTCAATATCTTGTAATACCTATAATGGAAAAGACTCAGAACAGGAATATGCATGTGTATAACTGAACCACTTGCTGTAAACCTGAAACACTGTAAATCAACTATACTTCAATAAATAAAAAGAAACAAAAAATGGGCAGAAAACCTGAATAGACATTTTCCAGAGTAAATGCAGATGGCCAAAAGGCACATGGAAAAACACTCATCATCTCTAATCATTAGGGAAATGCAAGACAAAGCCACAATGAGATATCACCTCACACCTGTCAGAATGGCAATCATCAAAGAGAACACAAATGAAAAATGTTGAAGAACATGTGGAGAAAAGGGAACACTTGTACACTGTTGATGGGAATGTAAATTGGTTCAGCAACTGTGGAAAATAATATGGAGGTCCTTCAATAAAATAAAAATAGAACTACCATATGATCTAGCAATTCCACTCCAGGTGTATATCTGAAGAAAACAAAAACACTAATTCAAAAAGATACATGCACCCTAATCTTTATAACAGCATTATTTACAATAGTCAAGATATGCAACCTAAGTGTCCATCCACAGATGAATAGATAAAGAAGATGTGGTATATATATATATATATATATATATATATATATATATATATATATATATGTATATATATACACACACAGTCAAATACTACTCAGCCACAAAAAAGAATGAAATTTTGCTATTTGAAACAACATGGATGGACTTGGAGGGTATTACGCTTAGTGAACTAAGTCAGACAAAGAAAGGCAGATACTGTATGATATCACTTATATGCAGAATCTAAAAAATAAAGCAAACTAGTGAATATGACAAAAAAGAAACAGACTTACAGATATAGAGAACAAAGTAGTGGTTACCAGTGGGGAGAAGAAGCTGGGAGGGACAAGAAAAGGGTAGGGGATTAAGAGGTTCAAATTACTATGTACAAAATAAATAAACTAGAAGGATATATTATACAACATGGCAAATATAGCCAATATTTTATAATAACTATAAATGGAGTATAATCTTTAAAAACTCTGAATCACTATGTTGTACCCCTGAAGCTTGTATAATATTGTAAATCAACTATACCTCAATAAAAAATAATTCCACAAAATGTGAATGATATAATATTGAACAATATTTTAGAACTAATCGGGCTGCAAAGGATCTTCCAGAGTGTTTTAGTACAGTAATGTATAAAACAGAGAGGGCCCTTTCCATGAGTTTCATCCTCTGAAACAAAGAAGGAAGTCAGGACCTCAATGGATTTGAGTGAAGAAGGGAAGCAGAAGAAATTGACAAGGAGCCAAATGGTTAAGATATTTAAAAGTTTAAAACTTTGCAATGTCTCCAACTCTGTTATGTGTATCCAGTATATAAAGAAAAAGTACTATAAAGTCATTCAAGACCCTGAGTACAAAATTAATGTGAAAGAAAGAAATCTGCTCTTCTTCCACTTATATTTATCATGGAGCAGGTCTGGAAAGCATTCCTTTTGGCAGTATTTTAAAGGAATGATCATAAGGCATTTAGTGGATGAATGGATAGTTTTAAAGACTTTAGGAAACCTCGGATAAAGGGATTAAGTGGAGCTAGGGAGTAGACCAGAGCTTATCTGTGGAATAATACACCTGGGCTTAAAATTCAGAACTTGTGTTTGAGGTCTTTTTGGCTACTTTCACCCCAGGCTCTCATAGGCTGAAGAAAATGCTGTGGGCTTTCAGGAACTCTGTTACTACCCTGCATGAATTTGAGTCCAAGATTCAGGTCATATGTTACTAGAAACAACAGTAATTCAGAAGAACATCCAACAAATTTGACATGTCGTCATTATAGGGATATTATTTATTATATTTGTATTGTATAGAATACCGTATAACTGTGTGTTGTATGTAGCTTAGATTAGTTAGTTCATAGGTGTCAAAATATTTTAAAGATAAACTTTCTTTTATACTTTTTTATGTTTTAAGTTGTTTTTTTAAAATTTTTATTGGAGTATAGTTGATTTAAAATGTTGTGTTAGTGAAGACAAATGTTCAGTTGTTTGCAGTGTTAGTCATTTGATTATATTTCTGCTTATCTTTGTTTCCCTTAGTAAATGTTACTTAAGAACAATCCTGATAAATATTTGACTTGGTTCATTCGGTTCAATTCTGCAACCACTTATCGAGCTTATTGTGTCTGTTCTGTGCTGCATTTGTTGGGCCATGGGATCCTGCCTTCACATAGTTCTCAGGGGAAAGGATTTACATGCTCTAGCAGAGACATATAGGGGCTTAGGAGAACATGAGGAAGGAAGTGAATTCAGAAAATAATAGAGAGAATGAGAAAGATTTTATAAAGGAGAGGTACATGTAGAATTTTGAAAGATATGCAAGAGTTGGAAGGTAAAGAAGAATAATGGAGACAAGGCCCTTACAAACAGAGAGAACAGTAAAATGTAAGAGAACAGTCCGCACACAATGAATGGCAGAAGTTTCAGTGGCTGTGCGGGCAGAGTATACGAGGTGGGGAGATTGCAATGAAAACAGGCAGGGCTCTTATTCCAGAAGGGAGTAAGCTAATCATATTCAAGCTCTAGAGCTATTCTGCTGGGCTAGAATGTACAGGGTGGAAAGGATGTCGGAAAGAAAAGAGACAGAATAAAGTCTTAGGAGGCTCCTAAATGGTCTAAGGGAGAAATTAATGTAATTCTGAGCAGTGAGGATGGAGAAGAGAGGAGGGATTTCAGAGATGCTAAGGCAAAAAGTAGGCAGGACTTTATGATCTATGTGAAATGGATGATGAGAGAGAGGCAAGAAAATGGAATGACTTCCAGATTTCTGTCTTAGGTGATTGGGTTTCATTAAATAAGA
This sequence comes from Mesoplodon densirostris, assembly GCF_025265405.1. NCBI lineage: Eukaryota > Metazoa > Chordata > Mammalia > Artiodactyla > Ziphiidae > Mesoplodon > Mesoplodon densirostris. The sequence continues at coordinate 87,490,583 of NC_082672.1, forward strand.
AAGGGAATATAATCTGGCAAACAACATGTTTCAGAAGCATCTGACAAATTCTCTTTCATCATGAATAGAATATAGCATCTGCCAGACTGTAGATTATACCCAACATATTCTGTAACATGGAAATACTGTTAAGTTTTTTTCTGGGTAAAAATATGAAATCTATAACTAAACATCCATGAACAAATTGTTTCAATATGTGACTCTTGACAGGCCCATCCCCTCCAGAGACTCTAGTATGAGAATGTGCTGCTGTGTATTTTGTAAGAGCGATTCGGACCTCTGTTTAGTTAAGAAACTTGCAGAAAGCAATTTTGAATTTTAAAAAATCTTGTTTTAGCTCTTGCCATTTGAGAGGTATAATATGAAGTGTTTTTCTGCCCCCCTGACTGCCCAGAATTTTTCTACCTTTTCTCCATGCCTACAGAGCAATAAGAGTCAACACTGGTGAACATACGTAGTTCTGTTAATGTCACACTTTTTCAAATGACAACTTCCATTTGAACTTTTTGTTAATTCGTTTTTTTTTTTCTGTGTTACAGGTGGAATAAATAAATTGGCAAAATTTGCTGTTTCAGCCCTCAGGAGATTTTGGGGTGGTCCTTAGATAAAGTGACATTGTGATCGTGTTATCTCCATTTTGCATTGTTAGCAAGTGAGTGATGGAAGTGTCGTGGTGATGATGGAAATGATCTGGCAAGCAGCTGCATCCTTTGTTGAGTATCTTTTTATGAGTTGATATATCCCTTTGTGTCTTTCTCCTTGTCAGACTTGCCATATTCCAGGACTTGGCCTATAAGCCCTCCTTCTGATTCACCTGTAATTTCAAGAATTTGGCACTTGAAGTATAAAAATATTGTTAGCATGGTAATATAGCATCAGGCAATTAACACGCAATATCTGATGTTATACTCCAACTCTGATCATAAACCACTAGAATATAAGTCAAAATGGGAGTAGGGAAAGAAAATCTCTACAAAAGTTTGTCGTTATTTTAGTTACCTTACTTAAATAGTGTATGCTTCTCTTTTATGTTTCTGCAGATATAAATAACAAGCTTATTCAAATTAATAATTTATTCATTATTTAACATTATCAGTACTAGTCTAACATGGCATACATATGTTTTATTTTTCAAATAATACACAAGTCAGATGAGGAACTAAAGCAATAAATGACTGATATCATGATTCCTTTTCCATTGATATAATTTTCTCTGTAGAATTTCTTTCTTAAAGTAAACAATGGAGTTATACAGCCACTGTTCATGCTTTTTAATTTAAATTTATAAAGTGTGTAAAAGTAAAGTTCAGTTAAACAGTAACTTTTTTGCTGACCTTTAATCTTCTTTACATAAGTTTGATTTTGACTAACCCATGCAATTGTAAATTGTTCAAGTGTAGTGCCTTTTGGAACTTTTCAGAGGAGTTCCAGGTGGTTAAGGTAAAATAATGAACAGGTTAAATCTAATCAGATTACACCGTACCTTTAAAAAATATTCATTAAAGTTTTTACACCCCATTCCCTAGATCTTTATTCTACCTATTGTAATTCCCACAGGCTCTCTTTGATTTTGTTTTGTTGTTAAGTTACAGTGAAAGATACTGACTTTGGAACTGAGGGAGATGATACCTTCATAGTGTCTATTGTGGAGGACTGCAGGATCAAGGCATCTCAAGTTAGTGTCTGCTGACAGAGATGTGTCCCTTACCAGGCCATGCTTAGCTTGAAAGAGTTCAGAAGTAGGAGTCAGAAGACCCGAGTTCTAGTCTCAAAACACTCATTTATATTCTATGTCACTGAGAAAATCACTTCAGCTCTCAAAGATCAGCTGGCAGTTAGATTCCACCAAACATCGACATCCGAGACCCTGATTCTAGTGGCTGAGTTCAAGTTTCTTCACTGTGCAGTGAAGTCATTGAACCTCTTTCTCTTCAGGCTGCTCATGATGCTTTCATGCCCGATGTATCTCCCCGCTAACGAAGAAGGAAGCAAAGCCTGCATGATGGTCATAGATCCTCACTCTTCCTCCTGGAGCTGCCTTAGCTAGGCGTAAAGTTCTAATGTTCTTTTCTCCTCTTCCCCTTCTTCTTCATCTTCCTTATTCTCCTCCTTTTCTTTCTCGTTATTCTTGTTGTTCTTGTTCTTGCTTTTCTTCTTCTCCATCTCCTTCCTCTTCCTCTTCTTCTTCTCCTTCTCCTTCTTTTGCTTCTTTTTCTTTCCCTCTCTCCTTATTTCTATAGCCCAGAGCCCTCATTTTCCTCCTTTACCCGGCCTCCCATGCCATGATGTACCATGAGTTTCCAACTTATAGCAAAATATAAAAACTGTCCTGTTTCCAGCCCTTTCAGGGTTCTCCAATATGCATCCTTTGGTAATATATCAATGGTGGTTAGGGGCTTGGTGCTCTACTGGTTCTGAGCAATGTATTTATATTTTGAGTTTCAGGAAATAATAAACTCAAGGGACTGTCAAGAAAAGTGCTGATGCTTGTTCTTGACAGGCAGGTATTAGTATTAGTATTATCCACTAAAAATAGTTTAGGTGGAGAAATACTGTGGGAACCTTAGGGGGTCTTCCCATTTACCTGACTTTACTCTTAAACTCCATGCCTGATTGAATCTATGAGGCATATTAGGCCATAACTGGATTCCTTGTCATTAGAGCACATAAGAGAGTAAGAGAGAAGTCGACTCAGAGTGCTTTCTTTGGTCTACGCAAAATCTGAAGTTTTAAAATATCAGTTTAAAACATTGTTTTTTCAAAGGTTCCTCTGAGCACATTTTATGGTTTACCCAGTGACAACCTTACAAACTGATTTTCAATTTCTTTATTCTTTTATTAGTGTGTTGATTCCAACTTTCAGACCTTATACTCACAGAGGCTCCCTTAGAATCTTGGGACCCTTCCCAGGCCCTACAGTCATGAATGGCCCTGTTGGGGAAGTAAGAGCTGTGCCCCATGCAGGGATCCCTGGAATTTGGGGCTGGATGGGATTGGACTAACCTACAGCTGCAGGCATGAGCAAAACAAAAATGAGATCTGAGTTCTTTATGAGAGACTGAGGTGGGAGTTCAGCTTTAGGAAATCTGTTCAAAACATTAATCTCAGAGCAAAGACTGCATCCATAGTGGAGGTTTATCGTCGATGTAAATGGGAAAAAAAAAAGATGGAGGTGAAATGTTGGCGATGGCATACAAGAGAGGCAGAATCTTTGAGGAGCATCTGATGTAAGAGTCCTAGCAAGGAGATGACTGATAAAGGCACTGAGCCTGCTCAGAAAGTTTCACGTTAAGCAGAGTAAGTGTATTTTTACTTTAATTTTTTCCCATTAAATACAGCTCATGTATTCCTGAAGAAATGCAAAATGCAGAAAATAGAGGGGAACTTTAAAGATGATATGAGAGTAGAGGAAACAGGTTGTGAGCTTTATTATAGGACTGTCTGCCTGGATACGTGCAAGTCCAGATCACCGAGCCACTGTGATTCTGATGTAGTTGGGAATTCCTCTAAATGGGAAAAGTCAAAAAAGGAAGCAAAAAATATAGGGCTGAAGAAGCTGTGGCTATGAGCATGGATGACTACTTTTGTGTACTCTTGTGTATGAGATTGTTATTTTTAAAAATACTATTTATGCATTGAGAACAAGTAGAAATGTCCATCCTAGAAGGAGGACTCATTGTCTACAACGTTGAGGTTTTCAAAATTGTAAGGAAACAACCTGGGTTAATATGACAGGCTGTCTCTTTCTATAAAGAATACAACATGCCTTCTTGCAGTTGTTTTTGGACTGAGGTCCACAGAAGCTAGCAGATTTCCTTCAGTGTCCCATGCGCTTTATGAGAGAGGGGGTGTAGACCAGAGACTGCTTCTGTCAATTTTAGGGGCAGTTTATACTGGACTTCTTTTCATTCCCTACACAGTGCTTCAGTTCTTTTCTAAAACTCCACTCTGGTCTTCCTCTAGCCACAGCACTCTGTTGACCCATTCATTTTTTTATTCCCATGAAGTCCTAAATCACTCTTTTTTTTTTCCATGAACATCTCTGTAGTTTCCAGTGTCCTCAACCTCACCTTTCACACAGACAATTATAGATATTCAGGAATAGACACTATTTGTGAGTGTAAAATAGTTAAAACAAAAATGTAGCAAAGAGAATGAGAAGGTTAGAGAATTATGGCTAGGAGGGCTAAAGTCCCATGACATTGCAAACATACATATATATATTTTTTCTGTAAGTGTGGCCACCACTTCTTCCAAGGACGAGTGTGCCATCTTAGCTGTGCCATTATTGCATCCAATGCACTGGAGAAAGCCATACCTTCTGTCCTCTGTCATCCACCCACTCCCCACCTCTAGCTAGGTTCTAGAATGCAATGATATGCAAATCAGACACACAGTCCCCGTACTCATAGGATCTGGTTGGGGGATGAGAGGTATAAGATTCAATGAAATCATCACACAAATACAAAGTGCAAGCCATGCTAAATGATGTGAGGGAAAAGTACAGTGAGCTATGATGCAGTTCGTGTAGATATTGCAAAAGCAATTCCTTCACACATGACACGTAACATTGAAGGCAAGACGTGAATCAGCCCCACACACTCTGACTGAATTTATTATTTTGAATCATAGGATAACGAATGACAGTAAATAATAAGTGAAGATGAATACACTTGTGAGCCATATATCTCTCGTCTGCTACTTAACAAATTGTAACTTTCCCTCAGTTTCCATAAAATTGGTGGAATTTTTATCACTAATCATCTAGTAGTTCCACGGGTTCTATGTAGTCTCAATTTACTTGCCTTGGGGAAATCTCACACATCACCTGAAAAATCTCATCTGGTATGTGAATGAAGACCTTTTCTGTTCAAAACCAGGAGACTGAATGTTCAGTCACAACCTCATAATCATGATAGGTACACAGTGTATTTGTACATAGTAAAAGGAGTCATTGAACATTTCACTTTTGATAAATGTGTTTCTCAGTTCCTATGGTCTGGTCACGCTTGTGGTAGGACAGCCCAGCCATACGAGCCAAACCATGCCCTCAAATTACACACCGAAATTCTCTAAAATTCAGTGGTAGCTATTTATGTGTTGACTGATCACTATTACTATAGCAAAATATCCTTTCAGTTTAGTGGAGTTATTTATAGGGCTGGATGTGTCCTCAAGGACTATTATATATATTACTGTAATATTATTTAATATATAATGTATTATTATATGAAAAACTATAGGAAAAACATGAATATTCAAGAAGGCACATTTTGGGTTATTAGTTTTTTCATTAACTCCTTTATTGACTTATTTCTAGCATTTAACTACTAGCTTTTATTAGTTATATAATAGTTAAATTTTATGGACAGACAAGAAAGAAACAAGGGGCATTTAAAAGATAAAGAATTCACTCAAGGTCATTTTCAGAGCTAGGCAAAGTCTGATATTTTCCTGGGCAGCTTATCTCTGTGCTTCTGTCAATGAATTCTAGCGAACACCCATATTTGGAATCTAATACCAACTTTATTTTACTGTCACTTTTGGTTTTAACCTTGGCTCTGTCTCTTACTCTGCCCTTGGGCAAATCCTATTTTCTCTGAATTTCAACCTTCTCATATAAAAATGAGAATAATAATGTCTCCATTGAAAACTTCAAAAGGTTACTGTGAAGGTCAAATAAAATGACACTTGTAAAACAAATTTAATCTGTGAGATGCTGTGCAAATATATTATTTAAGTAATCCCTTTTCTTCTATTTTCAATGGAAAAGCTGACCCATGGTAGAAAACTGCTTAGAATATAGTGTTGCACCTAAGATCAGTCATTTTCAACTTTAGGATGAGTTCAGAAGGTCTGGAGTGAGAACCAGGGGTGGGAAAAGATAGAGGGAATGTTCTCAGCATGAACAATTCTAGAATAAGTTGTTCTGATTAATCTCTAAAAATTTATTAGGGTATTCTTTCTTGCAGTGAGTAAAAGTTTTTCTTCTTCCTGAATTGGTTCTAATTTTGATTTCTGGACACACCTGTACATACTTTCTCAATATTTCCTAAATGAAAACACTTTATTCTGTTACATATTGTCTTGTTAGATTTCCCTATCTTTCTATGGTATCCTAGATCATTTGTGCATCTTATTTTAGTCAGTTAATCAAACTGAGTGGTCCCCTTGGTTCCAGGTCATTTTTGAATTTGATAAGCATATTATACCTATGTTTTTATTTATTTACTTTTGGCTACGTTGGGTCTTCATTGCTGCACATGGGCTTTCTCTAGTTGCGGCAAGCAGGGGTTACTCTTCGTAGTGGTGCATGGGCTTCTCATTGGGAGGCTTCTCTTGTTGCAGAGCAGGGGTTCTAGGTGCGTGGGCTTCAGGAGTTGTCACATGTGGGCTCAATAGTTGTAGCTTACGGGCTCTAGAGCGCAGGCTCAGTAGTTGTGGTGCATGGGCTTCGTTGCTCCGCGGCATGTGGGATGTTTCCAGGCCAGGGCTTGAACCCGTGTGCCATGCATTGGCAGGCAGATTCTTTACCATTGTGCCACCAGGGAAGCCCCAATACCTATGTTTTCCTTGCATTTTTTACAGGACATTAAATGAATGCAGTCATATGCTGGGTCCTGTGCCAGGAATTGGGGAGAATAGAAAGATGAGTAAAAATCATGATACCTGATTGCCATTTAGACTTCTTATCATCAACCGGGAAGAGAAATAATATACTTTAGTAGCTCAAAGAAAATAGTGATTTCATATGAAACAAGGCTAAGGTTGTCCAACTGTAAGTCAACAAAACCCAGGGTTTTAAAGACAACCCTGTAAATGTAAAAGAAATCAGGAAATGGCACTAAAATATTTGCTATTACTTTTTTATTTATTTACTTATTTATTTTAACATCTTTATTGGAGTATAATTGCTTTGCAATGGTGTGTTTGTTTCTTATTTATAACAAAGTGAATCAGCTATACATATACATATATCCCCATATCTCCTCCCGCTTGCATCTCCCTCCCACCCTCCCTATCCCACGCTTCTAGATGATCACAAAGCACCGAGCTGAACTCCCTGTGCTATGTGACTGCTTTGCATTAGCTATCTATTTTACATTTGGTAGTGTATATATGTCCATGCCACTCTCTCCATTTGTCCTAGCTAACCCTGCCCCCTTCCCTGTGTCCACAAGTCCATTCTCTACGCCTGAGTCTTTACTGCTGTCCTGCCTCTAGGTTCTTCAGAACCATTTTATTTTATTTTTTATTAAATTCCATATATATGTGTTAGCATACGGTATTTGTTTTTCTCTTTCTGACATACTTTACTCTGTATGACAGACTCTATGTCCATCCATTTCACTACAAATAACTCAATTTTGTTTCTTTTTATGGCTGAGTAATATTCCATTGTATATATATGTGCCACATCTTCTTTATCCATTCATCTGTCGATGGACACTTAGGTTGCTTCCATGTCCTGGCTATTGTAAATAGTGCTGCAATGAACATTGTGGTACATGACTCTTTTTGAATTATGGTTTTCTCCAGGTATATGCCCAGTAGGGTGATTGCTGGGTTGTATGGTAATTCTATTTTTAGTTTTTTAAGGAACCTCCATACAGTTCTCCATAGTGGCTGTATCAATTTACATTCCCACCAACAGTGCAAGAGGGTTCCCTTTTCTCCACAACCTCTCCAGCATTTATTGTTTCTAGATTTTTTGATGATGACCCTTCTCACTGGTGTGAGCTTATACCTCATTGTAGCTTTGATTTGCATTTCTCTAATGATTAGTGATGTTGAGCATTCTTTCATGTGTTTGTTGGCAATCTGTATATCTTCTTTGGAGAAATGTCTATTTAGGTCTTCTGCCCATTTTTGGATTGGGTTATTTGGTTTCTTTCTTTTTTTTTTTTTTTGTGGTACGCGGGCCTCCCACTGCCGTGGCCTCTCCCGTTGTGGAGCACAGGCTCTGGACACACAGGCTCAGTGGCCATGGCTCACGGGCCCAGCTGCTCCATGGCATGTGGGATCCTCACGGACTGGGGCACGAACCCATGTCCCCTGCATTGGCAGGTGGACTCTCAGCCACTGTGCCACCAGGGAAGCCCTTTTCGGTTTCTTGATTTTGAGCTACATAAGCTGCTTGTAAATTTTGGAGATTAATCTTTGTCAGCTGCTTCATTTGCAAATACTTTATCCAATTCTGAGGGTCGTCTTTTTGTCTTGTTTATGTTTTCCTTTGCTGTGCAAAAGCTTTTAAGTTTCAGTTGGTCCCATTTGTTTATTTTTGTTTTTATTTCCATTTCTCTAGGAGGTGGGTCATAAAGGATCTTGCTTTGATTTATCTCATACAGTGTTCTGCCTATGTTTTCCTCTAAAAGTTGATAGTGTCAAACCTTACATATAGCTCTTTCATCCATTTTGAGTTTATTTTTGTGTAGGGTGTTAGGGAGCGTTCTATTTTCATTCTTTTACATGTAGCTGTCCAGTTTTCCCAGCACCACTTATTGAAGAGGCTGTTTTTTCTCCATTGTATATTCTTGCCTCCTTTAGTAAAAATAAGGTGACCATATGTGGGTGGGTTTATCTCTCAAATTTCTATCCTGTTCCATTGATCTGTTTATCTGTTTTTGTGCCAGTACCATACTGTCTTGATTACTGTAGCTTTGTAGTATAGTCTGAAGTCAGGGAGTCTGATTCCTCCAGCTCCATTTTTCATTCTCAAGATAGCCTTGATTATTCAGGGTCTTTTGTGTTTCCATAAAAATTGTGGAAGTTTTTGTTCTAGTTCTGTGGAAAATGCCATTGGTAGATTGATAGGGATTGCACTGAATCTCTAGATTGCTTTGGGTAGTAGAGTCATTTTCACAATGTTGATTCTTCCAATCCAAGAACATGGTATGTCTCTCCATTTGTTGATATCATCTTTAATTTCTGCCATCATTGTATTATAGTTTTCTGCATACAGGTCTTTTCTCTCCTTAAGTAGGTTTATTCCTAGGTATTTTATTCTTTTTGTTGCAATGGTAAATGGGAGTGTTTCCTTAGTTTCTCTGTCAGATTTTCCATCATTAGTGTATAGGAATGCAAGAGATTTCTGTGCATTAATTTTGTATTCTGCTACTTTACCAAATTCACTAATTAGCACTAGTAGTTTTCTGGTGACATCTTTATGATTCTCTATGTATAGTATCATGTCATCTGCAAAGAGTGACAGTTTTACTTCTTCTTTTCCAATCTAGATTCCTTTTATTTCTTTTTCTTCTCTGATTGCTGTGGCTAAAACTTCCAAAATTATGTTGAATAATAGTGCTTAGTAGAGTAATCTTGGTTGTAGGTTTTTCCCTTGCATCACTTTGAATATGTCCTGCCACTCCCTTCTGGCTTGCAGAGTTTCTCCTGAAAGATCAGCTGCTGTTAACCTTATGGGGATTCCCTGGTACATTTTTTGTTGCTTTTCCCTTGCTGCTTTCAATATTTTTCCTTTGTATTTAGTTTTTGCTAGTTTGTTTAATATGTGTCTTAGCATGTTTCTCCTTGGATTTATCCTGTATGGGACTCTCTGTGCTTCGTGGACTTGATTGACTATTTCCTTCCCCATATTAGGGAAGTTTTCAACTAAAATCTCTTCAAATATTTTCTCAGTCCATTTCTTTTTTTCTTCTTCTAGGACACCTGTAATTCGAACGTTGGTGCATTTAATTTCCAAGAAGTCTTTGAGACTGTCCTCAATTCTTTTCATTCTTTTTTCTTTATTCTGCTCTGTGGTAGCTATTTCCACTATTTTATCTTCCAGGTCACTTATCCGTTCTTCTGCTCAAGTTATTCTGCTATTGATTCCATCTAGAGTATTTTTAATTTCATTTATTGTGTAGTTCATCATTGTTTGTTTGCTCTTTACTTCTTCTCGGTCCTTGTTAAACATTTCTTGTATTTTCTCCATTCTATTTCCAAGATTTTGGATCACCTTTACTATCATTACTCTGAATTCTTTTTCAGGTAGATTGCCTACTTTCTCTTCATTTGGTCTGGTGGGTTTTTACCTTGCTCCTTCATCTGCTGTGTGTTTCTCTGTCTTCTTATTTTGCTTAACTTACTGTGTTTGGGGTCTCCTTTTCACAGGCTGCAGGTTTGTAGTTCCTGTTGTTTTTCGTGTCTGCCCCCGTGGCTAAGGTTTGTACAGTGGGTTGTGTAGGCTTCCTGGTGGAGGGGACTGGTTCCTGTGTTGTGGTGGATGAGGCTGGATCTTCTCTCTCTGGTGGGCAGGATTACATCCAGTGGTGTGTTTGGGGGTGTCTGTGACCTTATTATGATATTAGGCAGCCTCTCTGTTAATGGGTGGGATTGTGTTCCTGTCTTGCTAGTTGTTTGGCACAGGGGTTCAGTACTGTAGCTTGCTGGTCATTGAGTGGAGCTGGGTCTTAGCATTGAGATAGAGATATCTGGGAGAACTTTTGCTGTTTGATATCATGAGGAGCCAGGAGGTCTCTGGTGTACCAATGTCCTGAACTCGACTCTCCCACCTCAGAGGCACAGGCCTGACACCTGGCTGGAGCATCAAGACCCTGTCAGCCACACGGCTCAGAAGAGAAGTGAGAAAAAAAGAAAAAAATAAAATAAAATAAAGTTATTAAAATAAAAAATAATTATTAAAATTTAAAAAATTAAAAAGTAATAAAGAAAAGGAAAAAAAAGAAAGAAAGAAAGAAGAGAGCAACCAAACCCAAAAACAAATCCACTAATGATAACAAGTGCTAAAAACTATACTAAAACCCAAAAACAAACAAACATGAAAAATGGACAGGCAGAATGCTAGGACAAATGGTAAAAGCAAAACTATACAGACAAAATCACACAAAGAAGCATTCAGATACACACTCACAAAAAGAGAAAAAGGAAAAAAAATCTATATATCTTTAAAAAAAGGAGTAAGAGAGCAACCAAATCAATAAACAAGTTTACCAATGATAATAAACTCTAAATAGTAGACTAAGATACACATAAAACCAGAAACAAATTCGATGCAGAAAGCAAACCCCAAGTTTACAGTTGCTCCCAAAGTCCACTGCCTAAACTTTGGGATGATTTGTTGTCTATTCAGGTATTCCACAGATGCAGGGTACATCAAGTTGATTGTGGAGATTTAATCTGCTGCTCCTCAGGCTGCTGGGAGAAATTTCCCTTTCTCTTCTTTGTTCGCACAGCTCCTGGGGTTCAGCTTTGAATTTGGCCCCACCTCTGTGTGTAGGTCGCCTGAGGGCATCTATTTTTCGCCCAGACAGGGCGGGGTTAAAGGAGCAGCTGATTATGGGGCTCTGGCTCACCTAGGCTGGGGGGAGGGAGGGGTATGGAATGGGGGGCGAGCCTGCGGTGGCAGAGGCTGGCGTGACGTTGCACCAGCCTGAGGCACTCCGTGTGTTCTCCTGGGGAAGTTGTCCCTGGATCACAGGATCCTGGCAGTGGTAGCTGCACAGGCTCCTGGGGTGCTGTGGAGAGTGACCTGTGCTCACACACAGGCTTCTTAGTGGCGGCAGCAGCAGCCTTAGCTTTTCATGCCCGTCTCCGGTGTCCGCGCTGATAACTGCGGCTCGTGCCCATCTCTGGAGCTCTTTTATGTGGTGCTCTGAATCCCCTCCCCTCGTGCACCTGAAACAATTGTCTCTTGCCACTTAGGCAGTTCCAGACTTTTTCCTGGACTCCCTCCCGGCTAGCTGTGGCATACTAGCCCCTTTCATGCTGTGTTCATGCAGCCAACCTCAGTCCTCTCCCTGGGATCCGACCTCCGAAGCCCAAGCCTCAGCTCCCAGCCCACACCTGCCCCGGCAGGTGAGCAGACAAGCCTCTCAGGCCGGTGAGTGCTGGGCGGCACTGATCCTCTGTGTGGGAATCTCTCCGCTTTGCCCTCCGCACCGCTGTGGCTGTGCTCTCCTCTGTGGCTCCGAAGCTTCCCCCCCTCCGTCACCCGCAGTCTCCGCCTGCGAAGGGGCTTCTAGTGTGTGGAAACCTTTCCTCCTTCACGGCTCCCTCCCCGAGGTGCAAGTCCGCTTCCTGTTCTTTTGTCTCTGTTGTTTCTTTTTTCTTTTGCCCTACCCAGGTACGTGGGGAGTTTCTTGCCTTTTGGGAGGTCTGAGGTCCTCTGCCAGCGTTCAGTAGGTGTTCTGTAGGAGTTGTTCCATGTGTAGATGTATTTCTGATGTATCTGTGGGGAGGAGGTGATCTCCATGTTACTCCTCTGCTGTCTTGTTCTGAGAGAGCTATTACTTTCTTTTGTTAGTGTTTGATCCAATTTCTTCCTATAGACAGAATTTAAAGATATTTTCTAAGAAAGGTATTTGTGTTCCTCAAAAATTATAGCATTGATATCTTCTAAATATAAACTTTGGCAAGTTCTGGGTTGCCTAAGAAGCTTCAGTGAGGCTGTTATGTAAGCTAGAATAATAAATGAGTAAAAAAATAAAAAAAGGAAAGAAATCAAAGTGGATTGGGGATTTCTTTGATAAGGGGAAGAAAGACACTAGTAGAACAAAGGACAATATATTCACTAGAAGGTAAAGAGAGAGTAGGAGAGAGAGAGAGAGACAGACAGATAGAGAGACAGAGAGAGAGACAGAGAGAGACAGACAAAGAGAGAAACCAGAATTGAGAACTGAGAGATGGGAAGAGACAGCCCTGATTGTACCAGGTCAAGTTGCATCTGAAGACTGATGTCTCCTGGATTTTTTATTTTCTCCGTGGTTGTCCTTAGAATGATCTTAGAAGCTGTCACTGAAGGTTAAGACACATGAGAGAATTTAAGCAGAAGATTTTAATATTTTTAAGGGTGGTAAACCTAGCTGATGAGAATAACATAAAGTAATGCAGGATTTCTTCCAATTAAAAGAATGTCAAAATCCCATGCAATGGCTTTAATATCTTTGTAGAGATGCACAGTTTCAGAATATCTGGTTCACATTATGGTCTCTGGTGCCTCCTGGGGTTGTGCATGTGCTGTGTGTCATGCAGTATTAGAGCTGCAAGAGAGACACATAAATACTTCTAGAGAGCTGAAGAACACAAGACCATCAGATCATTTAAGGAAGTTAATTTCGTGTGTGTGTGTATACACATACATACATCTGCATATATATCCAGTATACGCACACACACACATACATATACACTATGCTGTTGTGTATCATGTATATATAGATATCCATTGTTCACTCTGAGAAGTAGTAGTTTATCTGAAAGGCTTTAGTTTTCTGGGATAAGGTGGAAGAGTTAGGAAATGATAAGATTTAACCCAAAGACATGAACTCTGTGGACTTCTAAGCAGATCCCATGACACATTAGTCATAAAAATAAGTTTAGCTTAGTTTTTAGAGTCCTGACAAAAATGACCCTGGATAACTACAATTCCAGATTTCACACCTGAGACAAAACCTCGGGTTTTCAATCCACCTCTGCCTCACCAACTGAGAAGGTGGTTGCCTCCTAGCGGATAAATGTCTTTAACTCCAAGGAGAACTGAAACTTTAGCTCTGAGAATTGAGCACTGAGGGATGAAGCAACCAAACCTACAGGACTGCAGTTTTTGGTGGTGAAATATTATTTGTGCAGATTTCAGCAGTTTACACTTTTAAAAAAACTTATGGAGATATTATCCTGGTAGAGTAACAAATGAGTAACTGAGTAATGAATGCTTAAACTTCTGATTGTTAGTTGAAGTCTTACAACATTATAAAATAAGATTTGACCATGTAAAAAATCTCAAAGCTTGTATTTATAAGCATGTCTTTATGAGAATTACTGAGGTGCATAGGAAGGCTTCTCTAATCATCTGGGTGTCCTTCAAAAGGAAATTAAAGTTAAAAATTACATTTATAACTACAGTTTTAAAACATTGAAGGGAAATATACATAATTACATTGTAAAATCTCTATTGCCAATGATTTTTAAAATAGGCTCAATTAATACATAGAATAATAAGGTTTATGAATTGAACAGAAAGATTAAGAAAGAAGTGTTTTGAATTGGCAACTTTAAAAAGGGGAATAATAATATACCAAGGTTCCCAGTGAATAATTGTTTTGGCTCAAAAATCCACCCTCTAGGACATCCAAAAGACTCAGCTTGACAATATAGCTATGCTTAAAGTCAAAACCATCCTTGGACTTTTCAGTTAAAGTGTAAGTTACTCTGAGTTGGTTATCTAAGACTTGGAATAGAACATGTTTTGACTAATACAGCAGATTTGAGGAGATTTTGGAATGTGGGGCGGGGAGGGGGAGAAAGAAAGACTTTGGGAGGTATGTTGGGATTTTAAGGGTATTTGGGGGAAATAGGATTTTTAAAAAGTCATGCTGTATATTTGAAGAAAATTCCACATTGAGACCGAGCAATATTAGACAACTGTTCTTTGAAGGTTGTAGAGAAAAGTAGGAAAATGCCAAAATATGTAAGTTATTCAGTCATAATCCCACCACCCAGAAATAACTAGCTAATATATCCATGTCTTTCCTTCTAGTCTTTTACTATTTCTATGTATGTATATTTGTGTGCTTGTATAAAATATGTAATGATAATATATATCAATATATCTATTCTATCTCTTTCTGTATATTTGATACATCTTACATACACACATACAGTTTTGTATCCTACTCTTGCAGTGAACTTCACATTGTAAAATATTTTAAAATCTGTATTTCAAAACTCTCTCTTTTTTTTTTTTTTGGCTTGAGACTACCGTGGTTTTAAAAATAAAGTCTAATTCCTGCTATTCCATATTAAGCAGATAAAATGATCTAAATTCTCTACAGGCCTTCGAACCTGGTTTCAAACATTTATCTATATCTCATGGAGTTCGACTGCCTGGGCTTTTAGTTTCCAAGACATGTGGACACATTTTAGACATGATAAGACACAGGTGAGGCACTTTGATCCTTGATTCAGGTACCACTTCCTCCCCCCTTCCTGCCACTCACAACTAGGGCTGCCAGATAAAATACAAGATGCTCAGTTCAAGTTGAATTTCATATAAACGACAGATAATTTTTTAACAGAAGTGTGCTCCATGCAATAGTTGACACATACTTATACTAAAATATTATTCATTATTTCTGTGAAATTTAAGTTTAACTGGGTACACTCTATTTTTATTTGCTCAATCTGACAACCCTACCCACAACCCTGCCAGTTGCATCAGGTTGAAGCAGAGATGGGTCTCAGAGTCCTGGTTAACATGTCCTTCTCTGGTCCACTTCCAATTCTCCCTTGTCCCTTATGCATTCTCAATAACAGTAAGATAGCCCCTGGTCAAAGTAAAAGGCAATGAGATACTGACCTAGAGTGGTTATAAGAGGAATGGGAAAGAAGAAATAGGTAAGAAGTATTTTGGATATAGAATTGAGAGAGTAAAGATTCAAGGATGACTCAAGATTTTCACTCGAGGCATGTAGGACAATGACTATGCCATTGAGTGTGACAGGAAAATCAGGAGGCAGGGACATTTTAAAACCAGCATGACATCGAGTTGAAGACAATTGATTATCAGGTAACATGTTCAACACAGGTCCCACTCCCAAGGTTCTGCCTTATAACAGATTATTGAGGATTTGATTGGAACTGTTTCAAAAAAGAATCCTTTTATTTCTTTTTTAACACTTGGAAGAACACAGACCAGAAAAATGGTTTGGTTTGATGTATTCTTCCTGCTTATCCCCCACTCCTGACCAGCCCTTATCCTTTTTCTACATCAACTGAAATAAACAGGGGTTTTAAATAAGGATGTTTCTAGAAAGTATCTGAATTGTGACAACCAGGATTTTTATTTCAAAAATCATTAAAAACATTCCTCAGAGCTCAATGAAGAATGGACTCACTATTAAGATAAAAAGGAGGTTTTATGAGATTAGGTTCCAGCTGGCCTGTGTGACTGGACTCAGAGATTTACTCAATAGATTTATGTAACAAGAAGGGCAACTGTCATGATGCATGGAAAGAATAATGTTACATATAACTATCCACTCCTCACCAGCCCCTCCCATCAAAACCTGATGCTTAAATAAAATATTGATGCCTAATATAGCTAAAGAGTAGGGAAAGGGAATAATGTCATTTATTTATATAACCTTTTTGGAGGGCATTTTAGCAAAATTAATTAAGCATATTAAAAATATGCCCATAACCTAGAAATACCCATTTAAAAATTATATTAAGAACATATACAAAGATGTTTATATAAAGATGTTCATAGCAGCATTGTTTAGAATAAATATTTTAGAAAAAAGAATGCAGAAGTATCAGAGGTAACATGTTACAAAAGCCTTATTTTAAATTACTTCTAAAAAAGAAAGGACTTCCCTGGTGGTGAAGTGGTTAAGAATATTCCTGCCAATGCAGGGTACAGGGGTTTGATCCCTGGTCTGGGAAGATTCCACAAAAACAAAGCAAGAGGGAAGGGAAATGGGAACAGATGTATATGTATAACTGATTCACTTTGTTATAAAGCAGAAACTAACACACCATTGTGAAGCAATTATACTCCAATAAAGTTGAAAAAAAAAAGATTAACTGAGATTATTTCCTTTTTTTCCTTTAAAACTTTCATGGTCGAGCAGAGTCTTTGGAGGTGATTTTTTGGGGAAGCTGAGTCTACCATCTCCCCAGATTGCCGGCATTCTGATTAAAAGCAACTTTTTTTTTTTTTACCAATAAACAATAACAACAAGAACAAAAACAAAAAAAAAAACCCTCATTAATGTCCATTAATAACAGATTAGTTAAATAATAATTATATATTTCCATATAATAGAATTTTATCTGGACTTTACATATTAAATAGTAAATGACTTAGGAAAATTATCACAATATTAAAGTTATAAAATATTAAGCCCACAGTATTTTTGCAATTTTCCTAAAAATAATATCAGCATATTTTCCAAGGCATGGGAGTGGAAGAGATCATTAAAGGAAGGAAAATATTGAAAAGAGGGGCCAGGATACTGCCCCAAGACTACTGAGATCAAAAGGCCACATTGGGAGAGAAATTAGTGAAAAAGACTGAGAAAATGTGGTCAGAACAGGTCAATGAAAAATGGCAAAAGGCACTAAATTAAAGAAGGCGTTTTACGAAGGGGATGGTGGCAAAAAGTCTACACAATTTCAGAAAGAGTAGGAAAAGGATTATGAAACACTTCAGAAAAGATCAAGTAAGAAGAGAAATAGGTAAAATAATTAGCAGTGTTTAGGGAAAGGATATTTTAAATAAGAGTAGTAGAGATATAAACTTGATTGAATAATAAACAAGATAGGGGAAACAATAGAGTGTAAAACCGAAGAACCAAGTGGTATTTAAGTCTCTCTAATACACTGTTGTTTTATAATGGGGAAAACTCTAGAATTTAAGATCTTGAAAAATATTTGTTAAAATATGAAAGTTAAATTTTTAAAAATACTTAAATATTCATAGAAAAACTGGAAGAATATGAAACAAAGTGTTAATAGTGATTATCTGTGTGGCAAGATAAGTGGTTCTTATTTTCTTCCACCTATTTTTATTTTCCAATTTACTACAAATATCATGTATTGCCTTTGAAATTAAAAAAATGCAATTAATAAACAACTATTTAAATAAAATTATGGATTAGTATTGCATGCCTTTAAATTTCAACTTTTGTGGTGGAGGGGAAATCCTATTAAAAACATTTGTTTATTGTTTAAAAATACTGGAAAGAACTTCGTTCTTCAAACCTAGGAGACTACCTAAAATTTTTGCATTTTTAGGGTTGATCTAAGCTTGGGTTCATCTAATCTTGTAAAAAAAGTGACCTCTAGTTTTTAAAGCTATATTTTAAAAGGTCTCTAAAATGCTGGAAAAAATTTTTTGGACATAAAAATTGCTATTTAAATAACACTTGATGTCCTGTGTATGAAGGAACTAAAAATGTAGATTTGGAACTTAGAAGCAAAAATGCTTTGCAAAATAGCTTTTAGGTTCTATTCAGGCCTTCTGAAAAAAATAGCTTTAAAAAGTGAAAGTAACCTACGATGAAAGTCACTCTAACTTGTAACTTAATGCAAAGTATCTAAAAGCAAAATTCAACCCTTTTACATGATTGACATAGACCAAGTAGTTCCCCATGAATCTCTTCAGTCTCAAATCAAATGAAAATGCTCTTAAACCAAACTGTAATGACTCTTAAAATAGAAAGTTTCTTGAGTTTATGGGGAACCACAACCTTTCAACCACCCAAAAAGCATTCTACAAGTAGGAATAGGCATCTATTTTGGGTGAAGTATTTTGAGTCCAGATCTTAAGGACAATGCTCAAGTTCTTCCTTTGGGCATTTCTGGCGTGGTTTAGGAAGAACTAACATTGTGTGTGGTCTGCGTTTCTGCAGTAATGACAAAACACTGAAAAGATCTTGAAGGGGAGCAGATAATGCACTCAGATCTCACTTGTGTCAGTGTTCTCCCGGCAATGAAATCTTCGAGGGATGACACAAACGGAATTACTTGGACTTATTTTGTTAATTTTAGTGGGTATCAGTGTGATATCATCCCCCTGAAGTCTTCTAGGGAGGACCGATTACTCATTTTAAACAACTGTTTGCCCAAGTACATTACTCTTAAACTCACCCTTTACCATTGCCTTGTTTTATGGTTGCACGTGATACTGCCGATTCTGTGTTTCTGAGCCAGTCTTCCTGTTAACAGCAGGGCTTATATTTGAGCTGTTTCTGGAGGAGATGACTTGACACATGGCTTCAATATCCCTTCTCCGGCAGCTTGTGAAGCCAGCCAGTTGGCAGATTCCAGGTCTGTAGCAGAAATATGGGCTGCTATTCTTTCACTGAGCTGGGTTTCTGTTGTTACAGCAAAAATAAGCTTCCCGCAACATGTGAAATAGTATAAGAGAAGAAAAGAAATAAGGTGGGGATGGCAGAGGTGGGGGGTACATGGAGGCATTTATAGATGATGAGATATGGAAAATAATACAGAGCTGATACTGTCAAGTGTATCTGGGCCGCTATTGGGTAAGTATGGGCAGTTATCACCGTTTCCGTTTGTGGAGTGTAGTGTCTGTTCAAAATCTGGTGTTGTTGCAATAGTTGATTCTCTCAGGCTTCAATAATTTTTTCCAAGATGGAGATTATAAAAAATACATTTTTCCGTTTCCATGTTTCTTTGTACGGATGAAGTAAAAATGGAGTTCAAATTTAGTTTCACTGTTAAATATATGATATTAGGCAATTAATTTATCTTCTTGGACTTTAATTTTTCCTATCTGTACAATGAAACTTTGGGGTAGTTGATCTCTCAAATTTGAAGTTTACTCTCAAATTTGAAATTTATCATTCCCAGTATTGGCCTGTCCCACCTGGAACAGAGGTTCCTGTTCTCAATCCTAATAACCTAAAAGGCTGACTTGAAATGTTTGCTCTTATTTTAGGCAGATTCCCCTCTTGTGACTAAGGACCCCTCTCCTCAGGGTTTGAGGCTTAAAAGTCTCTTAGTTCAAGTATGTCTGACATAGATGAGTATAGGCTTGGAACAAAAATGATTTTTCTTACAATTAAAGACCTTGCTTCTTCATAGAACTTTGTAAGTATTGCAAGAGAGAATGTTTTGAGATATGATAGTATTTACTTTGAAAACATAACCTCTATAAGTGAGCATGGTGATATTCTACATTATGTTTATTAAGGTAACAAAATAATGTGACAAATTGTTGAAAATCTTAAGTCAAAGCTATTGTTTCTTGGAATCAATAGGGTCAGAATTTGTTAGAGAAATACATTTAGATACCTTGGCATGATTTGCTTATTTGTTTAACAAATAT
This sequence comes from Mesoplodon densirostris, assembly GCF_025265405.1. Classification (NCBI taxonomy): domain Eukaryota; kingdom Metazoa; phylum Chordata; class Mammalia; order Artiodactyla; family Ziphiidae; genus Mesoplodon; species Mesoplodon densirostris. Next base: position 87,510,402 of record NC_082672.1, read on the forward strand.
TTATTGAGTACCTATTATGGAACAAGCACTTTTCTCAGTGTTTGGAATGTATCAGTGAAAAAACAGACAATGATCTCTGTGCTCATAGAGCTTACATTCTATTTGTTTTATTAGTTGCTAAGGAACATGAGTTATTTAACAGATTTGAAATAATTTTTTTTCAGAAGCAAAAATTGATAGCTAAAGTGTAACTCATAATTATTCTCCACTTTATTACTTCCAAAAAAATATGACATGCTCTTTCTCCAAACATCTTGATAACTTGCTAAAGTCATGCATGTTCTCAAATAGCCTGTAAATGGGTTGTATTAAATAATAAAAATGACAGTGGTGTTCTCTTTTGGGTTAATTTTAGTGTGTCTCAGTGTCATAAGAAGATTATGTTTGGACAATTGGAGGATAGAGCTACAAATATTTCCCTAACAACACAACATACAATAAAACAGAAGCAAAGAAGCAAATAATCATATAAGTAACAAGAAACTTAATTTTTGTGAAGTCATTAATCTGGTAGTAGTTCTCTCTTATCTAGATAAATAATTTAAACACAGTGTTCAATTTGCCAATCCTTTGGATGGCATCAAACTATTTTATTTTTAGAAGATATTGGGGGTAGGAGTTTATTAATTAATTTATTTATTTTTGCTGTGTTGGGTCTTCGTTTCTGTGCGAGGGCTTTCTCTAGTTGTGGCAAGCGGGGGCCACTCTTCATCGCGGTGCGCGGGCCTCTCACTATTGCGGCCTCTCTTGTTGCAGAGCCCAGGCTCCAGACGCACAGTCTCAGTAGTTGTGGCTCACAGGCCTAGTTGCTCCGTGGCATGTGGGATCCTCCCAGACCAGGGCTCGAACCTGTGTGCCCTGCATTAGCAGGCAGATTCTCAACCACTGCGCCACCAGGGAAGCCCGGCGTCAAACTATTAAACACATTTCATGTTATGCCTATTTTATTTGATTAGTTATGATAATTATGTCATATAAATAGACATCAATAGCATCTTGGTTGTGCAACACTTTTTAAAAATACTTTATTAAAATGATTTTTTCAGCAATAGAAAACATAATTCATTTCACTAAATGTTATGGATAGATTTTTTTTTCTCCTAAAATTCTGACACACATTTTCATTTATCAATATTTTGCCAAGAGCTAAGCAGCTGTACATATTTGGAAGTAAAAAGCAGAGCAACTTCCTTTAAAAAAGTTTTTGGAAGTTGAAATTTCCTTAACAAACTCTGTGGTTTATATTGAAAATTAAATTTGATGGCTTCTTTTTAAATGCTCTTTTGCTCTGTCAGTACTTGGCAATGAACCATTTTTATGAATTCCATCACTGTTTTCTCTAGGGATAATTTAAAAACTAGGCATCATTATTATTCTTGGTACTAATTGCCTGAGAAAGTAATTGGCAGGATGGGTATTTGTTTATGAATTGATGACCCAGAGTTAGCCTTGACATCCAGGATCTAGTACTGATATTTCATGAAATATTGCGGAAATATTTGGAAATTTCCAGGAGTATTTTTTCTGCCTCAAAAAGATTTCATCATATGCTGACAAAAAGTATGGCAAAACTAGGCCGTGGCAAGGTACCATTGTTCTTACTCTGAAGTGAACTAGAGATGAAGCGGAATTAGTACATTTATAAGAGTACATCTTAAAATTTGGGTCCCATTTTTTTAAATTGAAATATAGCTGATTTACAAGATTATATTAGTTTCAGGTGTGCAACATTGTGATTCAATATTTTTAAAGATTATATTCTTTTAAAGTTATTTTAAAATATTGGTTATATTCATTGTGCTGTACAATATATATTTGTAGCTTGTTTATTTTATACTTAGTAGCCTGTACCTTTTAACACCTTAACCTCATGTTGCCCCTCCCTCCTTCCCTTTTCTCTCTGGTAACCAAAAGTTTGTTCTCTGTATCTGTGAATCTGTTTCTGTTTTGTTATATTCATTTGTTTTATTTTTTAGATTCCACATATAAGTGATAACATACAATATTTGTCTTTGTCTGGCTTATTTCACTTAACATAATAACCTGTAGGTCCATCCATGTTGCTGCAAATGGAAAAATTTCATTGTTTTTTATGGCTGAGTAGTATTCCATATTGTGTGTGTGTATGTGTGTATATATCACATCTTCTTTATCCATTCATCTACTGATGGTCGGTCCAAGAGTTTTAATGTAGTTTTTGCAAGAAAAAAGTAATGTGGGGTACATGGTGGATTATGCCTTTGCTTTCTCTTCTAATACAGTTATTAGGGGTGGTGAACATCCATTCATCTTTTCCCCGTTCCTATGAAATTGTGATGTAATCAATAAAGATTCCTTGACTTAGGATTTTTGTCATTAATAATTTTTCTTCCCATGGCAGTCAAGGGAGGGCAATCAGGTTTAGTCTCATTCTGTATTTTTAACTTGGATCATACAATTGGAATATATGAACAGCCTTACTTTGTCATAGCCTTCCATTGAATATTTGAGCACACGAATCCTGTGAAACCAGAAAGATCAATAAGGATTTGTTTTTTCAGATTTCTATGATTAGTTATTTTTCTTACTTAATTTTTTTTTTTATAAATTAGGGAACTATTGCATAAATTTTTTTGTGTGATAATCAGCCTATTTTTCATAGTGTTCCAACAATTATTATGGCTTTCAGAAAGTAATATAACTAATTGGAGAAATATCCAACTGATCAATCATCTATCAACTTACTGTTTTTTTTCTGTTGAGTACCTAAGTATGTGACTTGATGGATAATCCTACTCCTTTGGCCTTTGGCCATTTTGGTGTTGGATTACAATCTAAAACTTTGCATTTTCCTCCATTGATATTTATCTTGAAATGTCCTCTGTTTCTGGTTACAAAGCTGATGTAATCTTGAGATTATTTATGATTTTTGTAACTCTGTCTAAAGAGTGCACATATTTACATAGCTGATGTTAACTTTACATGAGATGTTAAATGCCAGATTAAAATATCTGGATAATCCATGATATTTGTGTTGTATTTTTGAACCTGGGCCCAACCTGACATTGAGTTTAACCATTTCTGGCCAAAGCCAGCTATTGAGGCCCCAGGAAGATAACAGTGGAAGTCAGCAAGCTGTATATATAGCCAGGCTGGGTCTGCCATGGCAGAGCAGCCTTTGATGGAAAGGATTGTTTTGTTGTTCTCTGATGAACTTTGTAGGCCCTCTGTAGCCTTCTTATGGTCACTTCCCAGAGTGGGAACTCTCCTGTAAGAAAAAGACCAAGGGGAGTAGTTGAGTGATCTCAGGACTGGGATGTCACAATGGCAGATTCGGGAGTTGCAAAGTTGATCTCAGAGGAGAAAATCACAAGGAAAAAGAGATTCAGGCAAAGAATAAGGGAAAGAGATGCAGAACAGATCAAGAGGCAGGGAGTGTGGAGGAAAGGACAGGCATTGAGATCAACAGACCGGAGAGTGGAGGTGCTAGGGCTCTGCTACACATAGGGCTTAGGAGAAGCAGTCCTCACCTGAAAAGGAACCAGGAGCTTGCCTTAAAGTTACATTTCAAAGCAAATGATTTCAACTAGAGCAGTCATTTTAACCTTGAGCTTGCAGCAAAATCACTTGAAAGGCTTCTGAAAACACAGATGACTGACTTCCACCTCCCAACCCCAGCATTCCTAATTCAGAAGGTTCCACTGGGAGGGCTAAGAATTTGCATTTCTAACAAGGTCTTCAGTAAGAATTCTCTTGCTGGTCTGAGAACCACTGACAGAGAGAGCCTGTCCCTGTCGGGGGCTTGGAGACTTCTGTGGAGATTCTGAGGGTACTAAATCCTGCCTGGCAAGTGGTCAGATTTCTCCATGCCTCACTTCTCTCATCGACAAAAGGGAAACAATGTCTAACTTGACTGTCTGGAATAAAGATTAGTGATAACAGATGTCAAGTGCCTGGTTCATATTAGGAATTCAAAATATGGTGGCTGTAGTGGAAAGAGCAATACAGTTACAGGATGCAAATGAAAAGACCCAAAATATGCAACACTGAAATTTTAATCACCTCTGGAATTTCTGAAGTTTCATAAAACAACATCTTAGTAGTCTTCTCTGACTTCTTAGAAGTTTTATTTTATTATTATTTTTTGTTTTGTTTTAAATTTTATTTTATATTGGACTTTAGTTGATTTACAATGTTGTGTTAGTTTCAGGTGTACAGCAAAGTGATTCAGTTACACATATACATATATCTATTCTTTTTCAGATTCCTTTCCTATATAGCTTATGACAGAATATTGAGTAGAGTTCCCTGTGTAGGTCCTTGTGGATTATCTACTTTATATATAGTAGTGTGTGTATGTTAATCCCAAGCTCCTAATTTCTCTCTCTCCATGACGTTTCCCCTTTGGTAACCATAAGTTTGTTTTTGAAGTCTGTGAGTCAGTTTTTGTTTTGTAAATAAGTTCATTTGTATCATTTAAAAAATTTTTAGATTCCACATATAAGTGATAGCATATGCTATTTGTCTTTCTCTGTCTGAGTGACTTCACTTAGTATGATAATCTCTAGGTCTAACCATGTTGCTGCAAATGGCATTATTTCATTCTTTCTTATGGCTGAGTAATATTCCATCGTATATATGTACCACATAGAAGTTTTATATTTTTAAAACATTATTTTGTTCAACTGTATCTTGTGTAGACTATTATTTGTTATGATACATAGTTCCCTTAACCCCATAGTAAAGGTATATGCAGTCATTTGAAAGCAGAATCTAAAGAAAAGAAAATGAATGGCTATTTTTCCTGTGAAATGAGCACAGAAAAAGTGTGTTTTCCAGGTAGGGTAAAGGTTAATAGGAAAATATTAGATTTTAATTGCAGACTTTTTTTTTTATGGACTGATCTTTTATTAAGTCTATCACTTATGGTCTTAATCTTGTGATTGCTACATAAGGTTCTTTGCCAAAATATAAGCACGAAAGGATGATTGCTTTTAATCCAAACACATGTTTTACTTCAAAAAAAAAAAAAAAACTATTTACAAAGAATGCTTTTTCTTGCTTTCACACCCCTCCAAGCCTCAAACTTCACTTTCAGACTATGAACTTGTTATCAATAGCTTGGTTCAAAGAGATTCTTTTCATTGTTCTGAATGACAACTGAAACAATTTAGAGGTTTTTATCATTAAAGGACATGCACTCTTCAGCAACAGTGCTTACCAAATTAGTCTGTTTTACTTTAAAAGTGCTTTCAAGGCCAGACTTTTTGACTAACATTTTCTGAAATCATAGAGCATAGTTGTATAAAGTTCCAGATGTTTTCAGATTTTGCTCTAATTGGGAAGAGAAAATGGGACACCTGAAAGACATTGGCCTTGAATGAGAGATTCTCACTATCAGCATAAAACTAAAACTTTAAGTCATGACACGTTTTGATTTGTTCCTTAGATAAGGAATTTTAATGTCCTGGTTTATCGTGGATGTTTTCAGGTACCTGAGCAGCAAGAGGAGTAAGTCATCTATGTGCATATTCTGTTCATTCTTTCACTTAACAAACATTTATTGAATACCCTCAAAGGTCCAGATGCTGTTCTAGGTTTCGATTTATACATTTTGTGTCTCTAAAGATGCTAACCAAGTTGTATAATATATGCTTTCTTTTATTTATTCCACAGTCATTTATGGACAATTTATCTCATGCCAAACACTTTTCTAGATTCTGGATCACAAAGACAAATAAGGCATGATGCTTGCTTTCAAAGAGTTTATAGTGTAACAGGGAGAAAAACCTAAGTCATTAATTAATTAATTAAACATATTTAATGAACATCTGCCATGGGTCAGAGTGGGAGCTGAGACTGAGGCCCTGGTATATCCAATCAGACAGAAGTTTTGCCCTCACGAAACCTATATGTTCTAGGAATGAAGGCAGAGAGTGAGCAAGTAAACAAATCAGCACAGAGTATTCAGTATATACGGAAACGTGGGGTAATGCGACCTAGGGTAATTGAGGGAAGGACCACTTTACACAGAGCGATGAGGGACTCTCCTACGGGTGACATCAAGCAGAGACTTGAGGAACAACAGTGGGAATACACTATGTGAGCTAGGAGAAGTTAGAGATGAACACGGGGGACTTCAGAGTCTTTGAAGAGCAGAATGATTCCAGTGCTGCTGGCGAATGATAAGGCTTTGAGGTCAGGCGTGATCTGAGCTGAGGCTGGAGAGACAGGAGGCTGTCTCTCTTGGCTGCAAGGAAACAGGTCCTTGAGGCCATGGGGACTTGAGGTTTGCTTCTTACAGCAACAGGAACATATTCAAGGACTTAAAGCAGGTTGCTGATCCGAAGACATTTTGAAAAGATCACTCTAGAGGCTGCATGGAGTATGGGTTGGAAAAGAGTGGAAGGTGCAGGGTGGAAAGTAAGAGGCGAGTTAGGAGAATATTGTGATCAACAAGACCAGAAATGATGCCATGGGTTGAGCTGAGTGGTGGTAAAGGAGATGAAAAGAAGTGGGTAATTTAAGATAGGTGTCAGAAGTAGAACTGCTGGGGCTTGCTGATGGATAGAATTTGTAAATTGATATGTGCAATAAAGTGTTATAGGTGTAACGCTAAATGGCCCAGATGAAAAAGTGGTCAATCCTCCTCAATGTGTATGGAGAACCAGGAAAGACTTGAAAGGGGATGGTAATGCTCTAGTTAAGTCTGGAAGATGAGTTTGTGCTCACAGGCAGTTGGAGGAGGTGTAGAGCAGAGGAAGGGTAACTTGGGCAGATGCACAGCATGAGTGAAGGCATAGAAAGGACAGCAGCGTAGTGAGAGCAGATGTGCAAGAGCCAGGGCAGGGTCAGACACTGCAGGTCATGGTGAGGAGTTTGGATTATCTAGTAGGATATAGGGAGATTCGTTACCTGGAAGAAGAAGACAGCATAAGTGTAGAGTGGGGGGAAAGTAGTACATTTTTGTATGAATAGGAAATCTTTTAAGCTTATTATTGAGTCATAGCTCAATCAGTTTTGAGTACCATTAGTTTAAATATTATATTCCTACATTTTTATAATGTATATATTTTAAGTTCTCTAAATTGTGAATGTTCTCTAAGCATATTGTTCTTTACTAATAAATAGCATTTACTCTGGCAAGAAAATCAACTTCATTATTTGTGGCAAGTAATATGGTAGAAGGAACGCATAGATAATTTGTATATAATTAAAATACCTTTCTTTCACACCTCAGTCTCAAATTTCATTCTAACAGATCAGATGGTAATTAAACATTAACACTGATTAACTCAGAATTTATTTTATTTTCACTTCTCCTTGTGCTCTGTAGGTGTGATTCTGATCATTGAAATGACTGTGGTAGTCTGGAATCTTCAGATCTTATATCTAATCTCTGACATTCTTAAGGACTTTTTTGGCGGAGGGGAGTTTTTTTCCCCATGTTTTAAAAATATAAAAGGTAAATTTAAGTCTGTGTTTGTAGTATGAAAGTTTCTCAATGGAGAATTTTGAGAGCAATAGTAAGTGAAAATGGGATTATAACAGAAGTGGTCTGGAGACTATAATGAGGTAAAAGTGTTTTGTACCACAAGAGCTGCAGTCATATTCATTTTGGCATGGCCAGGATGTCAAGCACTTTCAAGGTAATGCATTCCAGATGATTGTCTGTATTTTTTTCATACTTTAAATAGCATGAAGATGGTTGAAACAATTTGCTGTGGCATCAAAGGCATTGTGAATGGGCGTTGCCCTCCCAATTCTGAGGCAGAATTTAGCTTTGGCAAAGACCGGGTATTTTAATGAGCACTAGCTTACATTTTTTTGGGCATTAGGTTTGTATAGGGCCATATTTCTCCCTCTTTGGAAAAGGATACAAAAATGTAAAAAATGACTATAATGGTTAACCAAAATGAATGTCCAATGCTGCTAGGTATTTTAAAGAACACCAGGTAGCATTTTGTGAAAGATTTAGCAACTCGTTGCTACCATGTGGGTGTTGTTTAAATGAGAGAAACAATTTTGAACATGTGAATACCTTTTTTCTCAGGACTTTACTACATGCAATTAGGTAAAATTCAGGAGAATGTTATAGCTAAAAAAGTTAATGCGAGTAGTCAGCAATTTGACTTGCTGGTATTCTGATCTGTTATATTGGAGCACAAGAAGAGCTATCATTTTAAGTGGTAAATATTTAAGTTTCCCAAAATGATATCCAGGGCAGCCTTGTTGACTCCATAATTCCACCTTGGATATATAGTTAGTTTAAGGACTTTAAGGTCACAAGTTTAGTGTTCAACCCAATAAAGATTTGATAATACATTTGAGAAAGCAATGAATGTAGACAGACTTTAGGTTTTCTCTAATTTGTCTTTTGAGAAAATGGGAGAATATATTCTTATTTTTTTCATAGAAGTAAATGTCTCTCAACACATACTATATGGGGATGAGGACAAAATTCTTTCTGAGATTATGGATCTAATTGTACAAAAATCTCCTAACATTTTAAGGAATTTTTATTGCCTTTTTGTGAAGTATCCTACTTCCTCAGTCTTTACATGTTCAGCCCTGTTGTATGCTGACATTTGGTGTCACTTTTCAAATTAGTTTAAGCTGTAATTTTAAAACATGGCTTTAATTGTTCATAATAATTTACTTGAGAAGTTTTGTGAGGCTAAGTGACACAGGAGGGAAGTCCTAACATAGTAACTGCAAGTTTTGTATCATGTGGATTGAGGATCTAAATTAGATGACAACAGGGAAAAGAAAAACATTTATTAGGATGAAAATTATGGGATTTTAGTCCATTCTGTTCCGAGATACTTTAAAGGATATAAGTATAATTTGAAGCATAAGCATTCACATTTTATCAGAGGTGTAATAAGGTGCATGGTTTAGTATTATTATGGTGCAACGCTTCCCCCAGGTAGGATAAACAAACAAACAAATCAAATAAGCAAATATGTTATTGGACAACTTCCATGTGAATTCAGTGCTGTTGGAGGAGGAATTAAGATGAAATTTTCTCTCTCGAGAGCTTCTGAGGTGCTAGTATCATATCATCCTCTCAATAATTTCTCAATAATTAAGATATTTTTTCCCTCACCAAGAGCATTTTAACCCACATGCTATTATAAAGATTTCAACTGTGGATGGAGGTGAATGGGATTTTTCAACCTGTATTGAACCCTTGAAAAATTATTAAGAAGAGTAAATAAAATAAAGCCATGTCTTTTTATGATAGAAGTTTTCCCAATAAAGAAAAAAAAATCACTGACAAGGAAGTTCAGTTTTCTTTAATTTTGTGAATCAGTAAGATGAAAATGCCATCTGAACTAAATCCAAGTTACACGTTGTATTTCCCTGTCATTTCTTCTGTGGACTTTGTTTATATCTTTTGGCTCATATATATTAGTATTTGCTTTGTCTAAAATGGCAAACATTAATTATTAGCAAATAAAGCATTTCTTATATTACATCTTGATATTTATTCTCAAGTACTTACCCCTGATCAATCTATTTCATAATAAAACCTTAGCCAAAGTAGCACAAACAGTTGTGAAGTTTTTGAAAAGTACATTGCAATAAAAAAGATAAGAATGTGTTTTTCTAACAATTCTCAGATATTGCTTAGAACATAAACCGTGTATAAATCAGAATAGTGTTTATTTAATTTACTGAAAGTGTAATAAACGCTTGAATGAGTACATATAATACAATTATAATGGTAGATCTTTAGACTGATATTGGCTATGTGGTACATTTCCATTGCACTAGTTTGCTCCCATTTGGACCTTGAAAAATCTCTTCAGAGCAGGGGTATATTAGCAAGGTGTCAGCCCATATGCCCTTTCACTTCTATTCCTGTGTTTTGGCCTTCCTGCCTCTGCATAAATTAAGGGCAGACTTTACCTTTAGAATTACAACTGGTTTCATAATATACACAATATTTCTGAAACCAATGTTTCTCATACCTCCTGACTCTGAGTTGCCTTCCTACATCTACAGGATCTGCTACTGCATTTCTAGTTAATTTCTCTGAGCTTGTGACCTTATGTACTCAGTGACAGCTGAAAAGTCATTCATGTTTATCTGGATTCTCATTCCTCTGTTCTTGTTTGGTCTGTTTGTTCATGTCCTGGATGTGACTGAGGAACTCTGTGAACTGATGGTGCCATTTCCACATTGCTTTTACTAAATCATTAACAATAATAATGAATTTCTTCGCTTTTAAGACATTATTGATTTTAAGATATATCTTCAATGTAGAATCTTTATATTAAATATAAGCGCAACTTTATTATAAACCGGCACTAATATACATTTATTCATTTTCAAAAAGCCACTTTGCTAGTGCCATAGCCTATGTCTTCTTTCAAAGTCCATGCCAGATTCATTATTTTGGAGGATTAATAAGTTATTTGGAAGGTTATCAAAGTATACTCTTAGCTTAGTATATGAAGAATTGATTTGTGACGGACTACTACTTTGAGATATCATAGAGTATGTAAGCTCTTCTGCAGCAGCCCCTCCCACCATTCAGATTGGAGAAATGAAGTTTCCATTTGATGGGAGATTCTTCAAGAATTCAACTCTAAAAGATTCTTGACTCCTGAGACTAAAAGCCTACTGTATGATGGATGGAAAAGGTTTCAAAGTAATTTTAAAGTGAGAAAATCTGATAGGTTGGTCTGATCCCCTCTGCCTTCTGCCCTAGAATGTGGTCAACCATTCCAGTTTGCCTAGGATTGGTATTTCAGTACTAATATTTGGAAAGTCCTGGGCAAACTGGGACAGTTGGTCATCCTACCTATACCCATGCAGCTTTTTGCCTTTTGGAGGAGGCTGAGGGGTCAGGGAATGGTAAACAAACTGAAGTGAAGAGAATGACGGTTTCTGTTACTCAAAGTAACAGAAGAAGTAGAGAAGTACAACTGGGACAGAGAAGAAAAATTAGATTTTTCCCATAAATTATTTTTTGGCAGAAGTCAGAGTGTGGATGTGTACCATACCCTATTTTGCCTAGAGTTCCAATATATGAAAGCCTGAGTTCCACCCTACGAGGGCTTGAAGAAAGCAAGAGAAGTAACAGGATGGCCTAATGAAAGGGCGGTCAGTGGAAGAGAAAACAAGCAAGCACCCTGCCTGGCATAGAGATCAGAAATGTTAAAATGTTTCATTCCTAGAGTTATAAGTGGTAGAACACAAAATATATGAGTGGGTTGATTAAAATATTGGTCAGGGCTCTCCAGAGAGACAGAACCAATAGAAGATCTCTCTCTCTCTCTCTCTCTCTCTCACACACACACACACACACACACACACACACACACAGAGATTTATTTTAAGAAATTGGCTCATGCAATTATGGGGGCTGATAAGTCTAAAATCTGTGCTGCAAGCCAGCAGACTGGAAGTTCAGGTCAGAGTTGATGTTGCAGTCTTGAGTTCAAAATCTTCAGGCTGGAAACTCAGGTGGGGGATCTATATTGCAGTCTTCTTTTTTTAAAATTAATTTTTATTGGAGTACAGTAGATTTACAATGTGGTGTTAGTTTCTACTCTACAGCAAAGTGTACCAGTTATATATATGCATATATCCACTCTTTTTTAGATTATGTTCCCAAATAGGTCATTACAGAGTACTGAGTAGAGTTCCCTGTGCTATATACAGTAGGTTCTTATTAGTTATCTGTTTTATATATAGTCCTGTGTATATGTCAATCCCAATCTCCCAATTTATCCCTCCCTCATTTTTCCCCATGATAAGCATGTTTGTTTTCTGCATCTGTGACTCTATTTCTGTTTTGTAAATAGGTTTGCTTATACTATTTTTTTAGATTCTGCATATAAGCAATATCATATGATATTTGTATTTCTCTCACTTACTTCACTCAGTATGACAATCTCTAGGTCCATCCATGTTGCTGCAAATGGCATTATTTAGTTCTTTTTTATGGCTGAGTAATATTCCATTGTATTTATGTACCATCACTGTTCATTGCAGCACAATTTACAATAGCCAGGACATAGAAGCAACCTAAGTGTCCATTGATGGAGGAATTGGTAAAGAAGATGTGGTATATATATATATATATATATATATATATATAATATATATATATATATAATATATATATATATATATGTATGTATGTATGTTGCAATCTTGAGGCAGAAATGTTTCTTCTCCAGGAAACCTCAATTCTTCAACTGAATGGATGAGGCTGCCACGTTATTTAGGGTCATCTGCTATGCTCAAAATCTGATTTAAATGATAATCACATCTTAGAAATACTTTCACAGCAACATCTAGATTGGGATTTGACTTAGCAACTGGGTACCATAGCTTAACCAATTGACACAAAATTAATCATCCCAGGGAGCAAATTCAATGACTCAGTGAAGGGAAAATTGACCCTTTGAGAGACCTGAGGTATGGACCCCCAGCTAGGGTCTACCTGATGCAGAGTGCAGCTGGGCTTCTGGAAATTACTCATACCAAGAATCAGTACAGAGGAAGATGGACACCCACGCAGTACCCAGTGTGCCACCTGGTAGCACCAGCATTAAATATCACCCTCACTGAGAAAATAGACTACAAAAGTTCCAGGAACTGGACCTGCAATAGACTTGGGAAAGGACACCACAATCACCTATGATCTCCTCACAATGAATGCATGCTCAGTTTTTTAAGGGGCTCTTCCCGCTCCTTCTCTCTGTTTGAAAACAACCAGTAGGGCCAGGACTGGAGGAAGGAGAGAAAGTTTATGTGGTGCCTGTGATCAGCAAGATGGTTGAGAAAATAACACTGAGCTGGGTTTTCAAACCATTGGATGGAACTGAATTTACCTGAAAGTATCTAGGTGTTATTAATTAGTTAATTTAACATTTTTTTCTACTGACAAAAATGGGGTCTTGAGAGTAAATTTCAGATACAGAGAATTTAAAAAGAAAAACAACAAACCTCCATCTTTATACCCCTGGGATTTGCTGATTTTCAATCATCATAAGTGAAATATTACACTTACATTGAATGCTTATTGCTGGAAGTTAAGCAGTTTATCTTGAAATTCAGCCAGAAGTCTTACCAACCTCTTCTAACTTTGAAAAGTCCTCTGCCAATTAGTAGTTTCCAAACTTGGCTGCTTATTAAAAGCACCTAGGGGTACTTTAAAAAACCTTCAGATGTTTAGTCTTCTCCACACCCCTCCACAAATCTGATTTAGTTGGTCTGAGGCAGAATCTGCAGCCTTGGTACTTAAGAAAAAAAAAGTCCAAGGGATTCTAATATACAGGAAAGCTTAAGACTACTGATAAAAATATGGTGATTTCTGTTGCCTTTCATTGCACTGGCTAGTAAGTTGCAGGCATTATGTTTAAGTTCAAGGATGTATCACGTAATTTTTGAAGAGCTGTTATTAGGGATCTGAATTTAAAGTAAAATTCAACTGTGTGAGGCACTGCTAATGCAGATAACTCAAACGTGGTTTAAATTGAGTGAACAGATGACTTTTAACATATGGCTTTTAAAAAATCATACAAGTGTAGAGAATATTAATTATTTATATGTTGTGTCTCCCCTTTAATCCCATTGACAAGTTTCTTTTTATCTCACTTGATAGATACATCCAGATTAGAGAAATGTTGAAATGAGAAAAAATATGAGAGTTAAGGAAGTAGGATGATAGAAATAATGATAATTATAATAACTGCTTTGTGTATAGAGTATTTGTTATATGCTAAATTCATTTAAATTTTTGATATATTCCTCCCAACACACACTTTACATGTGAGAAAACTGAGGTTTAGAGAAGTCAAACCATTTGGCCAAGGTCACTTAGCTGGTGAGAGGTAGACCTGGTTATCAAACCCAGGAGAGCCTGACACCAAAGTCTATTTCTTATTTACCATATTTTATATCTTCCCATTTTTATGTTGAATAGCAAAATCACACACTACAGTCAAACCCTGAGATGGGATAAGTCTTTTGTTATTGTTCTGAAAAGAAATCTTCCTGTGTCCATGGTGCTATGAAAGAAAATCTAGAGAAAGGCAGTGAATAAGTTTTGCAAATGAAGTTCCCATTGATTATTCTATAGATTATCTTGTAAGTGGTAAAACTTAATGTTCCTGAAGTCACTAGGTATTTCAAACCTTTTGAGCAGAGTCCACCCTTAATCAAAACTCTGTCTTTTCTTCCTTTCCAGTTTGCATACTTAATTTCTTTTTCTTATCTAATTGCACTAGCAAGAACTTCCAGTATGATGCTGAATAGATGTGGTGAAAGAGGACATCCTTGCCTTCTTCTCAGTCTTAGGGGAAAAGTGTGCAATCTCTTATCAGTATGATTTTAGTTTAGGTTTTATATATATACTCTTTAAAAGGTTAATGACATTCCTGTATGTATTTAGAGTTTTTTGCAATTTTTTTAAAAGAATCAAAACTGACAGGTTTTCAGAAACAGTTTATGAAAATGATATGTGAACAAGAATATATATTTTGCAGAGTTGTTGGATCATTTAATTTAATCTCCTGTGTACATCACTGTCTTTATTATGAGCTCTGGTAGAATAGCTCTGAGATTTCTCTGGTTAGTCTTTCAGACATTCGTAAGACTGCCTACCTTAAACACCTTCTATGCCAGCTTGTGGTGAACAGTTTTTTTTTTTTTTTTTTTTTTGCGGTATGCGGGCCTCTCACTGTTGTGGCCTCTCCCATTGCAGAGCACAGGCTCCGGACGCACAGGCTCAACAGCCATGGCTCACGAGCCTAGCCGCTCCGCAGCATGTGGGATCTTCCCAGACCGGGGCACGAACCCATGTGCCCTGCATCGGCAGGCAGACTCTCAACCACTGTGCCACCAGGGAAGCCCAGTGAACAGTTTTGGATCCATGTTCCGTGATAACAGCAGGCAATGCCTGAAGGGCCATTTCATTTACATACAGCATAGTTTATAAAGAAGCTCCTACTTCACAGGTGATTCTGAACATCTGAGCAGACAAAAAGGACTTTCATACTCTTCTTAGGGGAGCAGTACTAAATTAATGCAACATTAAGTCTAATGAAGTTAAAATGTGAAAAAAACAACTTAGGGGACACTTTTCTATGAAATAGAGCAGGTAAATTTGTAGTCTTCTTGCTCAGTTTTAAATGAATAAAATTCCACTTCCCCAAAACAGATATTCAGAAGGATTGCTTCATAATTATTCTTAGATGATAATTTGAGATAGTATGTATGTATGCATTGTTACAGACTGAATGCTTTTGTCTGTTCCCCTCAAATTTGTATGTTAAAGCCCTAACCACCAATGTGATGGTATTTGGAGACAGGTCTTTGGAGGGTAATTATAGTTAGATGAAGTCATGAGGGTGGGGTCCAGATCTGATGGGATTAGTGCCCTTTTAAGGAGAGACACCAGAGAACTCACTCCGTTTCTAGGAGCTCACAAAAAAAGAAGTCATGTGAGCATGTGGTGAAATGGCTTCTGCCTACAGTTCAAGAGAAGAGGCCTCAGAATGAAAGCTACCTTGCCAGGACCTTAATCTTGGTCATCCTACACTCCAGAACTGTCAGAAATAAATTTTTGTTGTTTTAACCACCCAATCTATGGTATTTTGTTATGGCAGCCTGTGTAGTCTGATGTAGGCATATATTCCAAAATTTTTCTATTTTATTTTTTAATTATAAGAGTAATATTTATCTGTCATAAACTATTGAAGAATACAGAAAGGTATACAGAAAAATTCAATAATTTCTCCTTCTTATTTTAATTCCATCTTTTAGTTATAACAAATATTAATTTTTCAGAACAGTCCTTGCTAACATTAATGGGCATATAAATCACATTGGGAACTTTGTTAAAATGAAGATTCATATTGAACAGATCCAGTGTAGAGATTTTTCCTTTCTAAAATAATCCCAAGATGCTGCTAATCTGAGGACCACATTTGAGTAGCAAGGATTTAAGTGTATTTTCTACAATTTCTCTATGTTTATACAAATAAGTCAAAAGCATTTTAAACAGTGTTTTTCCCCTTAAAACAGAAGTGGTGATGGCATACATATTATTCTATAATTGACTTACTCAATTAACAAAATAAAATGGTTATCTTATAGGATAATACATGCAAATTTGACTCAATTTATAGGTATAGCATAAACATTGGAAGCTGAAAACAAAACAAAAAACCCCTGCAAAACAAGTTTTTCCCTTGGCTCTTAGAATAATATCAAATAGAATAATTGAGTCAAAGGATGGCTGTGGATAGAGTTCACTAGACCACCCCTAATGAAGACCTTGAGAAGCCTTAGTTTCAATATTGTGGTGATGATTACTGTAATTAACCCTTTCTGACAAACAATGATCTGAGATTGTAAATAAATTTGCAGATATAACCAGGGCAAAAAAAAAAAAAAAAAAAAAGCAAAGAAAACAAGTTAATTTAAAGTAAAAATATGATAGAGTAAATGTATTTGATTTATTTTTTATGTAACATTTCAACTTGGTCTAGACAATGATTCAGACTTTATGGTAATACTTAACTATAAGCACTTAAAGATGTGGTGAGTTAAATGTAAATTTTTAAAGGAAAATCTTGGGTTTTGTATATTTAAATAACTAGTTTTTCACTTCCAAGCTTCTAAAGCTTGTATGCCTATTCTAAATATGTTTATATTCTGTAGGCAACATGACAGAATGAAAGTATCAACTTTGGAGTTGAACAAATGGAATTTCATGTTTTAGTTTTCAACCACTTACAAGCTTCAGTTTCCTGTTCCTGAGTTCCCTCCACAGGTACGATTATGATGACAGTTACTGCCTTTTAGTATTGTTAAGAGTGCTACAAAATGATGTGAAATGCAAAACATAGTGACTGCCGTGTAATAAGCACTCCATAAATGAAATGATTATGCCTGCTACCCAGAAACTTTGAACTACTGTCTTGAAACTCATTTTGAATCCTAGGTGTATGCTTTTATCCTTTGACAGAGATATTGGCTTTTTAAACAGAGGTACTTCTAAGAAATATCTGGTAAATAAGAGGGCAATTAAGGTAGGTGATACCTGAGGTTATCTTCTTTTTGAAACTAAAAAGTATAATTGTAAAGTAGAAGCTCATTTTTGTGTTAGTGTATGTTGGAGGAGGTCATGGAGAGGACGTGACTGCAGGTTGATCCTCAAGTTGGACCCGGCTGATGGGAGGCTCCGCACCCCTCCTTTGTCCTTGCAATATACATTCCACCCACAGTTTCCACAGTGAGAGCCTTCTTCAAGGGCACAGCCTTGAGAGAGCCCTGTGTTGCTGAGACCAGCTGGACAGTATATGTGACTGAACCCAGTTAAAGCCTCTATATAAACTTTGAGATTCTGTCTGGGGGGTTCGACGAGATCTACTCATTTTATGGCTGCAAAAACAAGGATCATAAGTAAGTTTTCTTGCTTATTAAACCTGCCACCTACCCATCTGGAAGTCTGCCTCTTTCTTCAGGCTTTCCTTGCCCTCTGTATACAGGGGTCAATTTGGGAACCAACCACATTTTAAGCTAATTCTGTAAATAATGTGAATGGATTTCATAACTTTATTAAAAGAATATGACTTCTATAATTTTTTTGAAAAAATATCTTGTATCATTGACGTAAGTGTAAGTTGGGCTCTATGAGCTCTCTTATAAATATTAAAAATAGTTTCACAGCTTTTTATTTTGTAATGTAATATATTTTAAAGTAAATTATAGTTATCATGATATTTCACCTCTAAATACGTCATTGTGCATCTTATAACATCAAGGCTATATTTTTAGATGATAAAATAACATCACAGTTCACAAAATTAGTGACAGTTCCAACTAATACCCAGTCCATATTCAAATTTCCCTGGTTGGTCCCCCAAGTGTTCTTCACAGGTGGTCTGTGCAAATCAGGATCCTATCCAGTGCCACACATCACATTGGTTGACATATCCCTTAAATCTATTTGACTGTCCAGTGATATCTTTACTTATGATGCTGAAATGTTGCATGGAGTGAATCAGTTGTCTTGTGAAATATGCTACATTACAGATTTGCTCTGATTGTTCAGAGTGAGGAGTGTCATTTAGTTTGTCTCTCTGTCCTGTCTCTTTCATGTAGCCCAGAATAAAGTGCAAAGGCTTGATTAGTATTCAAGTGAAATATTTTTGGTGAGATTTAGTAATCCTACCTACTTTTAAAAAATCATTCTCGGGCTTCCCTGGTGGCGCAGTGGTTGGGAGTCCGCCTGCCGATGCAGGGGACGCGGGTTCGTGCCCCGGTCCGGGAAGATCCCACATGCCTTGGAGTGGCTGGGCCCGTGAGCCATGGCCGCTGGGCCTGCACATCCGGAGCCTGTGCTCCGCGGCGGGAGAGGCCACAGCAGTGAGAGGCCCGCGTACCGCAAAAAAAAAAAAAAAAAAAAATCATTCTCTTCTTTTCCTTTTGGATAAGATCAAGTGTAAAATCATTCTTAAACTGTCTTATTGAAATATTTATAGAACACTTCACAGTATTTTCTGACTTGTAAATTTGTAATTTTTATAGGTATCATCTCTAAAATATGGGCAAAAGAAAAAAATTCCGTAACATGTCAAGAAATTTCAGAATTCATCTCTAAAACCAGAACTCACGTCTAACTTCTTCCCTCCCTCCCTCTCTCCCTCCCTCCCTTATCCATCCTCCCTCCCTTCTTCCCTTCCTTCCTTCCTTCTTTCCTTCCAATTTCCTTTCAATACTGAGGTTATAAATAGTCTCTTTTAAGAAAACTGCTACCCACGCAAAGACTTTAGGTTATAGAACCAATCAATCCAGAAGTAAGTAATGAATAGGGAGATTTCTTGAGTTAAATTTATTTCAAATGCTTTCTTTTTGTTATAACATTTATATTAAATATAAAAATAAAAGTCAGTACTGCAGTGTATTTTCTAGGTATGGTTGGGCCAAGCAGCCTGATATAGCCCAAGAAAAAAATACATCATCTTCAAGGCAGGAGCCAATTCTTGATCTGAGTCACCTTTGAAGTGCCTGGTGGCATATGAAGTGTTCATATTTTTATTTTTAAGTATTTACCTCTGACCTCCAAGGATTTGATGGGATCAGAAACAGAAATACAGATGCCTCAGATGAAAATCATTTTGGAAAGATATTCTGCCTAGCTCTTCAAATCCAAGATGTTTGGACTTTGTATAATCTAAAGAGAGGCATTGTGTTGGAATCAATCAAGCCCACATATCATGGAATAGATATCTCATCCAACTGAAAAATGAGTATTTAAAAATTTTTTTAAAGTACTATATATATACAAAGAGAAAGCACAGAAAGCATGAGTGTACAACTTGGTGAGTTATCACAAAACAAACACTTATGCATAATTAGCACACAGAATACAAAACAAAATATTATCTACACCTCAGAAGATCCCACTGTACCCCCTGTAATCTCTACCCCCCAAGGAAAATCACTGTTTTAACTTCTAACACCACAGATTAGTTTTTACTATTATTTGAACCCTTTATTAAAAGAATGATACATAATGAAAATTTTTGTGCCTGGCTTTTAAAATTAGTGTAGATGTTTTAATATTAATTTTTGCTTTAATCAGTATGCTGTGTAGGGTCATGGAATGAACATATTTAAATTGGGGAAACTGGAAAGTGGATCTTGAGTCTGCCATTTACTAACTGTATTAGCCTTCAGTAAAGTACTTAACCCTTCTGGACCCTGTTTCTTCACCTCTAAAATGGAAATGGTAATACTTTCTTAAGACTTCTGGGAGGATTAAATGAGATACTGTGTGTAAAGTACCTGGAAAAATAGTAGAAGCTTAATAATCACTAGTCTCTTCACCCCACCGTTCTTCAGCCTCTCCCACTTTTTCTATTTAAATGTACTAGTAAAAAAAAAACAACCCACAAAGCTATTATTCCACTTGAAACCTAAAAAGTTTTCATCATGGAAGATCCATGTGTTGTTTAAAGGAACACAAAAACCTTTGCTAGAATTTTTTAAATGATCATATTTTTTTTCCTTCCTTTAAATTCCAGCAAATTAAATATATTGCAGTTCTACTGATATAACATTGGGAAGACTTCAGATTTTACCAGATGCCTAAGGAAATGTCAAATGACCTATGATTTGTGCTAATGGCAGGAAGTTATAAAGCAGGGAGATTGGATGTAAAACCCCACCTCCTGGAGGTGATTTCTTTCCTCTCTCCTCCCCAATTGGCTAATGATGGATTCTCAGACATTATTTCAGTCTTAAATTTAGTGGAATAAAAGTTACTCTCTGATACGTCAGTGTATTAAAAACTAGGGTATAATTATATTTAATGTGAACACTTTATTATTGTGTTCATACTAAAAATTAATGCTTGAAAATGATCAAATGAATTAAATTTATCTAATTTAAAATTTCAGTGATTTTATATATGTTCTGAAAAATAAGCCTTTTTGAAGAAAAACCAAGTTGAGTTATGGAGGGCAAATTGACATAATTTTCAGAGAAGCCTAAAAATTACTTCTTTTCCTGGAAGAAAATGATAAATATAATGTAATTTAAAATAACAAATAATATGAATTAATTACTTCCATAACTGGAGAGGCATCTTAGTATTTTTGCTCTATTTTAACTTAAAATAAGTATAATTATAAGTAGTTTTGTCTTTGCACAAAGTAGGAAGTATATCAATGGGTGTTTTTCCTTCCTCCTTGTTATTGTGAGGCTCAAAAGATAGTGGACATTAAAGCTCTTTTCTCTACTAATATAAGATGAAAACATTTAGAAATACTTAGTTTTTATGTAAGCATGATTTATTAGTATTTTGGGCAGAGCATGAATATCTGTCTATACCAACCAATGTCCAAAGATTTTTATTCTTTATTCATAAAAAGTTAATTCAGCATGCTGTAAGTCCTTTCAGCAACTTGATCTACCTGCCTAGTCTAACTGTTCATATCTCTAACCTAAACCACTCACTTAGAAAATTGAAATTAAAAAGTCAGTCAGGGCCTCTGCAGAAGCTGGATGGCTCAGAACCTGAGCAGTAGACTGTAGCTCTGTTTCCTTTCTCTATTACCAAACAACCAGTCATTATATTGAAAAGGAGCACCAAGAAACATATATTATTCTTCTCAAGCATAGATGGCGCTACTGACCCACCATCATAGAGACTGTTCAGTTTTCACCACTGGCTGTGGACAAACATCAATCTATGTCTGGTCACCAGATAGTTTCTATTTTTGGAGAGCTAACTGGGGTTAAGTGTGGGCTGAGATTCTTAACAAGGAGCTGTTATTGTCGTGTGTAACTAACTGTGCTAATATTTAGAAACAGTAACACACTGGTTGACTGGACTTTTCATGTTCCAGTGATTAATCGGTAGATATTGTAAGTGAAAAAAAAGGATATTGATCTAGATGATTTTATTTAGTTAATTGTTTGTGAGATACTGGGTACTTTATTGCATCTTCTTTGCATCTGTTTTCTCAATTTGAATGGGGGGGAAGGAACCAACATTTATCCACCATCTAGTGTATGCCAGTCACTGGGCTATTTATAAATATTTAATCCCCTCATCCTATGGGGAATGGCTTCTTATCTTTATTTCAAACATAAAGATGAAGGTCAGAGATACTCTATGGCCTGAGATCTTCACTGAGGTGGTGGTGTTCAAGCCTAGTTGTATATGACTTAAGATCTGACTTCAAATGTTCTTTTTATTTAAACCAGTCCTGGGAATAATAATATTAATCTTATAATATAGCCTTAATACAAACTTTATACTAACACTGGCTTATTGGTGCCATGGCGAAAGGTAAATAACCTTTGGAAGGATAAAATACATAAGAAGCTCTTTTAAAGAACTTCACTGAGCTAAGTCGCCAGATTAACCAATGATCTCTTTTCTTCTGTACAGAATATAGTGACTTGTATAAGTGAGAATTTAGAAATACATAAAATTTATCCCCAGTTGTTTATATTATCTAGTTCAAACTGAACAACTAGAATTGTGATTTTTAAAATTTATGCATAGACATTCACAATTTTATTAAGAATTTTAAGAAGCTGGATACTTTTAAGTCCCTAGTAATCATAGGATATATATATATTTCTTTGGGGTTGAAAAGTTTATCAAAAATTGGCTACTTTTGATGATTTGACAAGATACTTTACTGTATCATTTATACTGACTGCTTCTAAAAATTATTAGGACCACTGTCTTCAGAGACAGGAGGAAAAAATTTGCTACAAATTATTTCAAAATTTGAAAATATCTAGAAATGCCTAGCAAGGTTCTCTCTCATATACCCAGTCTAACCTGATTACATCAGATATATGTAATCTTTCTAAGACTGTGTTAGTGGGATATCATAAAACATAAGGTTTTTTTTTCTGTGTAAAGTTTCTAAATAAGAAAGATACCTTTTGATTGTATTCTGTAACTTGATTATACTGTTCCTAAATCTCTATAATTTAGTTAGAATATAAAGTCTTCTCAATTCTTTGCAGTTCATCTTCTTGTCATTATGATTTGGTAAAGAAATTCCAGTAGAGAATCAGCTGTGACCGTTAGGAAGAAGGATGCTCACCCAACAAAGACATCAACACAGGAGCAGCATCAGAGGCCAGTGATTCAAGGCATAGAGTCATGAAGACTTTGGGGCCAAGAAAAATTCCAATGTGGGATATCCTTCAAGAGGTCAAGAACAAACAGGAAATGATCACCATGAGTCATAAGTTTAAAGTGAATCTAGGAGATTTGATGTTCATTTAAGCAGGCATAGGGCTGGCAATTTGTAGATGGCTCTAGACCGAGAGTTTGATTGCAATCTTGACAGCAAGAAATGGAAAGGCAGATAAAATGCAGGGCCTCAGACACAGAGAGAGGGTTGTAGGAATGGAATGTCCAGCTAATGGAAGAACTGGCTCTAAGGAAACTTGGTAATTGGGTAGAATATTGAAAAAGAATCTCAGAACTCAGATTACATAGTTGGGGGTGGGGAGCGGAGTTCCAGATACTATCCATTTTGTATTTATCCTTGTCTTTCTTCCTGTTGTATATACCCTTCTACTTATACACAGGCTCTTAAAAATGTTGCTTTCATAGGCACTTTGTATATATATTTATTTTCCTTTCCTACTTTAGCAGTTTCTCCCTCTTTCTTGCATGTTCTTAAAGCATTCAGAAATTCAAACATAATCCAAGATCTTTCTGTATAATCAAAAAAGCAAAAAATTTCTTTCATCAGAAGTCTGCTTCCAGATTCCATGACATTTTAATGTTTTCCTTAGTAGGATCAACAAACAAACGACAATAACAAAAAAAACAACCTCTCAAGACTTCGTTGAAATTTCCATTCTTGACTTCTTGATTTTTCATTCACTTTCCAGTGGTCTGGTTTTCATCTCCATTCGCCTCTAAAACTGTTGCTTCATGACTTCCATGTTATCAAATCAAAGGATGCTTCTCTGTTCTCATTTCCCTGTGTTTCTTAGTATTCAACACAGATCACCACTCACTTTACATTGAAATAATTTTTTTCTTGGATTCCAGAACACCATATTCTCTTGGCTATCCACATAAGGAATAATTTGATTTTGGAATAAGAAAGGAGATCACTGGATATCTTTTTAATGCCATGCTGCAGCCTAGAGGGATTGTCTGATTGTATGGGGATTCTGAGCCTTGCCTTTTATCTGTTTTACAACTGGGAATTATAGGTAACTGAAAGCAATGGAAATAATTCTTGTCTACAGACATGAAAATAAATTTTATCTGGTGGGGGAAATAATTCTTACCCTCTCCCCTTCCTGCTAATAAACCCAGTTTGGGGGTCCATTTATAAATTTATTATTTCTTTAATCCATATAAGCTTGTGATTGTTTGACTTCTCCTTTGAATTGGTTGTGACATCTGTCTGGTTCCCTTAATTAATGAGATAAAGTTTTGACACATATTTATTTCATGTCTGTATGAGAGTTATGGTTTTTACTTCCAAAAAAAGTATCCTTTAACACCACTTCCCCTTGAGCTGACTGGCTACTGTTTCTCAGTCTCATTGGTTGGCTTCTACTTTTTCTACAGATGATTAGCTTTTGCTCTATTTTCCCAATAAGTAATATAATTTGGGCAACCTCAATTTTCAGTGATATCTCTATGCTGATTACTTCCAAATATTTATCTGTTGCTTTAACCTTTCACCTGAGATCCAGAATCATATATCCAATAACTTATTGAAGAGCTAAGTTTTATTGATAGTGAGTGTTTTGCAAGAAAACGAAATGGACTTCTTCATTACTGCTCTCCATCCACAAAGAAAAACAACAACAACAATAATAAGCAATCCATCAAAAAACAAACTTGTTCCTCTCCCAGGTTTCCTCATTTCAATAAATGTTAATATCATCTAGCCAATCGCTCAAGCAAGAAACTCAAAACTCCATATTATTTTATCCATCATTAATCTTTGTTTCTTCTACCCTAAAGTATCTCAAATTGGTTACTTGTCTTAATTTTTACCGTCACCATCACATCATCTCTTGCCTAGAACATCATAAGGGCTGTCTGGTTTGTCTTGCTCACTATTTCCATTCTTGCCCTTCTGTATTCCATTTGCTACAAAGCAGCCAGAATGATCTTTTTAAACATAAATCAGATTATTTCATTTTAACACAAGACCCTTTAATAGCTTCCAATTTCATTTGGAAGAAAATTCAAATTCCTTACTATGGCTTACATAATTCTTTATCTCCCCAAATCATTTCTCTTACTAATTGCTGTCTCACTATGCTCCATCTATGGAAGACATATTTCTTTTCCTTGAATAATCACAAACCTTTCCTGTTTCTAGGACTTTACACTTACTTTCCTCTATGTAGAACATACTCTGACTTTTCATGAGCTTGACTCTTTCTTGTTTGAATCTGAAAAAATGTATTTTCAGATTTCAAATCACCTTCCTCAAAGAGTTCTCATCTTACCCTGCCAAAAGTAGCCTCATCCCCCCTTATTTTCTGTCTCACCACTTAGCCTTTCTCCTTCACATTTACCACAAACTACAATATCTTTCTTTGAAGTTTTAAAACTGCTTTTATGTGTTTATATCTGCCCAGCTCTGCCTTCTCCACTTCCCCTTTCCTCTACAGAATGCAATACCCCAGGGAGGCAAATACCTTGCCTGCCCTCTTCATCCTCTTATTCCCAGAATCCAGGATAAACCCTGGATCATAAAAGACACTTACAATGTTTTTTTAAAACATGAATGAATTGATGAAGTATTAATCTTATACTTCTGAATTAATATTTTATCAATATCTACCTCAATCTCTCTACTATAGAAGATGAAATGCAACTTGTGATGTAACTTTTACTCATTCCTGTCTTCCTAGGACTGGTATCATGCCTGGTGCATAGTAGGCACTCAATAAATATTTTTTAAATACATGAATGAATGAAGTAAGTAATATAATCCCAAGGTCAGAACAGATTCTTTGTTGCCACTTTCCTGCCATAGGCCAGCTTATAGCTCCAGTAATTGAGGCCGAATGGGTGCCAAGTCTGGCACAGGACTGAGTCTAGAGATGAAGGATGATTAGACTTGGGTAAGAATTAGAGGAGCAGGCAGGAAACAGGCAGACAATTTTACTACTTTTAGTCTCTAGGTCATTTATTTTGATGACTAGTTTTTGACTCAGACTCAATTTATGGGATGTCAAAGTCTATACATCTATAACATTATGGTTCATTTATTTTCTTCTCAATAAATAGCCTTATCCATTTGATTATGGAACACATTTTATCTTATGCATGCTCTCTATCCCACCAGAAACTTTCCTGACAGAGGGAGAACTTTGCTTTTGTTGGCTGTCTGATAACCATATTCATAAGTTTTATTTGAGTTTATTTTAGTAGTTGCAGGAGTTGAATTACACTGCATAAATCGGGATTACTTTTTCTCAACTCCAAACATTGAAAAACCCCCAATTAAAATTTTAATACAATCTCACATTTCTTGGAAAGCTTAACAGAACCTATATTAATAGTAAGAGAGATTTGAAATATATTTGAATATTTTTTCTGGAAATTATGTATATATACATAAATTATTAGTAGGAAAACTAGACAAGGCTCATTTTTATTGCATTAGTATTTCTTAAAAAACACCAAAGTGAAATATCTAAAACAAACTCCAAATGGAGCAGAAATCAGAGGAGGTAGCACATAATTGCTTTTATTTAGAACAGACATCTTGAATGGTGAGGTTTTTTTCTTTTTTTTTAAGCAAGTAGAAAATTATTTCTAATGGAACCAATGCAACATAGACTTACACAAATCTATTATGTGAATAATGTCTTATTTCAATTAATTCTGATTGTGATTTTTAGGATCAGTTTAGCCTGCTAGGAAATCTTGAATTTGTATAATTTTTAAATATAAGTACTGATGATTAAAAAAAGAGTTTAG
Source organism: Mesoplodon densirostris (assembly GCF_025265405.1). NCBI lineage: Eukaryota > Metazoa > Chordata > Mammalia > Artiodactyla > Ziphiidae > Mesoplodon > Mesoplodon densirostris. The sequence continues at coordinate 87,536,863 of NC_082672.1, forward strand.
CAGCCAATTAAGCCAACTGTGTTCTTTTCCCAATGGGGGACCTGTGCGCAATGGCTGCAAAGAGCAGCCTCCTTGGTAGTGTACCAGCCTGTTGCCTGTATGGGTTGCCCTAAGGGACCTTGGAGATAACTCCTTCCAGTGGACATTTATGACTGGCATGCTGTCCCCAGTCTAGGCTCCAGACAGTTATGCGTGGTGCCTTTGGAAAGCCCAGGGCACAGTGGCCAGGGTCCACATTGGCCAGGTCATAATGTCCATCTGCATCAAGCTGCAGTACAAGGAGCATGTGATTGAGGCCCTCTGCAGGGCCAAGTTCAAGTCCCCCGGCTGCCAGAAGATCCACATCTCCAAGAAGTGGGGATTTACTAAGTTTAATGCAAACGAGTTTGAAAACATGGTGGCAGAAAAGCGGCTCATCCCCGATGGCTGTGGGGTCGGATACATCCCTAATCGTGACCCTCTGGACACATGGCAGGCCCTGCGCTCATGAGGGGCTTGGCGCTGTCCCCTCCTTACTCTTGCCCACCAATAAATCCTACTTTCCTGTCAAAAAAAAAAAAAGAGTCTATTTTACTTAGAGCAAAAGAAGATTCAGCTTCGATGGTGACTGTTCATTAATGTGCAAGTAGAAGAACTGCTCTAAGCTCAGATAAGACTTAATTCCTTAAAGCTATCCGTAATTTAGGAATAACCCCTTGCTAGAAAGTGACATAGTATATAAATATATAAAATTTAAATGTACAAATTAAGTAAGAATTTAATAATCTCAATAACTATCAGGTCCAACTAAATAATTTAGGGATAATTTGGGTTAATGGAAAGGATCTTAAACAAAGAATGAGAACTCTGCATTCCAATTCTAGGTCTGACCTGAATTTATTTTATTCTAGGACAAGTAAATTTATCCCAGTGAACTAGAAATCTTCATCTGTAAAATAAGGGGATAAGACATCTTATGTTTCTATGTTTATACTTAAAGCTCAGCCCTTCATTGAACAATAGGGTATAAGGAGTTATGATCAAGTCTTAACTTATCCACTACTGTACTTAAAGTTTATATTCACAGAGAGAAATAAAAAATCAAAGAATCTAGTCTAAGGATCTTTTTATATATCACACTTCTTGAGAAATACCTAAATGATTATTTTTGCCTTTCTGTATCACTTTTTTTTTTTTTTTTTTTTTTTTTGCGGTAAGCGGGCCTCTCACTGTTGTGGCCTCTCCCGTTGCGGAGCACAGGCTCCGGACGCGCAGGCTCAGCAGCCATGGCTCATGGGCCCAGCCGCTCCATGGCATGTGGGATCTTCCCGGACCGGGGCACGAACCCGTGTCCCCTGCATCGGCAGGCGGACTCTCACCCACTGCACCACCAGGGAAGCCCTGTATCACTTTTGATTTCCTGATCCAAGTGGATCTGATGGCTATGATCAGTTCTTAGATTCCTTATTCTTAAAGAAAATAAGGTCAAAGGAAAGAATAGTCTCGATTCTAGAAACTCTTCTCACTCACTGTCTCCTTAGGATTGTTTTTTTTAATACATTACCTCATCTTCTCTGTTACCTACCTGAGTTTCTGAATAAAATTTAAAAATTAATTATAAGCATTTTTCATGCATATATATTCTTTACAGAATATTGGAACATATATGACTATGAGTATAGAGAATATAACTAAATATAACAATAGTCATTGTCTATTTGGAAAAATTGTAACCTATGCTAATGTCATTTATTCCTTCTTTGGAGATAAAGAGTAATTCAGCTGATGTAATAGTCTTGTGAAGTAGGTAAGAAATGTTTCCTACTGCCTGTACACATATGAAAATAAAAATAACAAAAAAGTAAATAAATTACCTAAGATATCTAAATGAGTAAATGGAAAGCTAAGAAATAAACATTATAGCTGGAATTAAGATAAAAATACTAAGACAGTATATTAAATTACAGCTTAACTAGTTTTAAATCATTGAAAGCTTGAATTCATTATGCATTGTGCAGTATATAAAGTGATTCATATAAATACATCAAGAAAAATTACGTCCTATCTTTTAAAATTAGTCCAGGCCACCATTAAGTTTGGTTAGTAATGAATTTTGACAAGAGAGAGTTTAGAGCAGACATTTCTTATTGTTAAGTTTTTCTGTTAAGCAGAGTGAACCAGAAACATCATGGTCCAGAGTGCCCACAGCAAATATTTACAATTTTAACAAAGTCATGTAGCTTTTTCTAAATTCCTGTCAGAGAAACCATATTCACTGCACTGCGAAATTTTCTTTTTTCCAGTTTCATGCTCTAGGAACGACAACTGTTATGGTTGGAAAGTTTGTGTCTCTTCAAAATTCATATTTTGAAAAATTTTAATCCCCAATACGATGATGTTGGGAGGTGGGGCCTTTGGGAGGTAATTAGGTCTTGAGGGTGGAGCCCTCATGAAGGGAATTAGTGCTCTTATAAGAAGAGACAGGAGAGAGATTTCTCCTCTCTCTGTCTCTCTCTGGCATGTGAGGACACAATGAGAAGCCAGTCATTTGCAAACCAGGAAGAGTACTCTTACATGATGCTGGATTGAACACCTTGATCTTGGACTTTCCAGTCTCCAGAACTTTGAGAAATAAATGTTTGTTGTTTTAAGACTCACAGACATAGAAAACAAACTTATGGTTATCAAAGGGGAAAGGAGGGGGGAAGGGGAAGGGATAAATTAGAATTTGGGAGTCATACACACACACTACTGTATATAAAATAGATAAACAACAAGGACCTGCTATATAACACAGGGAACTATACTCAATATGTTGTAATAACCTATATGGGAAAAGAATCAGAAAAATATAACAATCACTTTGCTGTATACCTGAAACTAACACAGCATTGTAAATTAACTATACTTCAACCAAAAAAAAAATTTAAATGTTTGTTGTTTAAGGCACCCTATCTTTGGTATCCTGTTATAGCACCCTGAACTGACTAGGACAACAACTTATCGAAATTATTCTATAATTATAGAATTTGCTGACAGCACCTCATTAGGTTATGTAACTATCCTAATTTACTTTTAGATTGAATTGTTAAGGTGAATAATTTTATTTTGATTTGAACGTGCCCAGAAAGCATATTTTTGGTGTGAAATATCAAAGTATGTTTTTCTTCCTTACATGAAAATAGCTTGCAGATTTGGTTGACATTTGATATAAAGTGATTTCTATAGTCTGAGGCACAAGTGAACTTCAATTTTAACCTTGTAATGATTATACATGTTTATGGAAAATGAGTTGAAATGTAGAACTGCAATCATTGTCTGCATTTCCAGGCTTTGCCAGGCCTAAATGCCTTTTTATTTAGAGAATTTTCCATGTCTTTAGGTTACTAAGAATCAAAATAATGTAAACTGGTACATTTTTATTTGGTTGACTCTGTAGCCAAGAAGGCAGTGACTAGGAGCTTTATTCACCATATCATATTTTTCATAGGCTTTGCCTATGGATCTTGGAATACAATGGTGGCATATTAGGAAAAGGGGAATAAACCATTCTAAAAAATGGCCTGGCTTAGGGCTCATGCTCAGAAGGGAGGTCAGCAAGCAAAGTTAAAGTAATTGAGAACACAGTGTTCATAATTAAAAGGCCCTGCCTGGTGGTTGGGTGCCTAGCAGCAAATGAAACCCTTATAGTTAGGCTGGTGGCACTCTCTTGAGTCCAAGGGGAATTCAAACAGTTTTAAATAAAACTGGGACAGGACCTAACTCACAAAGGAGAGGGAACTGGCTAGAGCCAGGCAGGCTTGTAGGATCCTGGCCAAACTGGCTAGAGTTTAGAATACTGGTCCCAGAGATATTTGGAGCACAAAGTAGGAAGAGTGGCAAAACTCAAATAAACAGAATTTGCAAGGATGGAGGAGACACAAACAAAGGCTGAGTTTTAGTGATTCAGTTATGGGGATTCCAGCTAACTCTAGACCCCACTGGTTACTTGGGAGATGGTCTCTCAGTGTGATGCTCATTGGCTTAAGGACCAACGAGGCTGGAGCCTATGGTTGATGACCCTCTGTGACTAGTGATGAATAAGCAGAAATAGAATCCCATGAGGAATCTAGAACAAATATTTTTCCCTCAGTCAGTGGACTGGTTTTACAGTTTTCCTTTTCATTGATCTGATTAATTGGCTCAATTAATCTTATACTTTAGGATTATATGGATGTAATCTAAATACATGGTATTTCTTCTTCTACATGACCTTGAGCCCTTACAAGCTGAATTCTCAACCATTTTTCATCTGATGTACTTAGAGCTATACAGTAGAGTCTGTTTGATATTATGCAAATTTTTAAATATTGGGGTCATGGCCAAACTAATTTCAAGTAAAATTTTTGGAATTTTTAATTAAAGTATAAAGTACCACCAGGAAAGGTAGCACATTATCAGTGTGCAACTCATCAATGTTGACAAACTGGACATGCCCAGATCAAGGAAGAGACTATTACCAGCACCCCAGAAGCCTCTTTAGTTCCTTCTACTTACTAACTCCCAAAGAATAACAGCTCTCTTGGTAACAGATAAGTTCTGTATGTTTCTCTACTTTATGTGAAATGAATCATACAATATGTATTCTTTCATGTCTGGTTTGTTTGGCTCAGTATTATGCTTGTGAGATTCCTCAATGTTACTGTTAGTCATAGATCATTTATTATCTTGGCTAATGCTGTATTCCATGGTATAAACATATCATAATTCCTTCTAGTGCTTCTATTGGTGAACATTTAGGTAGCGTCTTCTGTTGGTGCTGTTATGTATAGTGTTGCTATGAATATTCTAGTAATGTCTTTTGGTAAACATATGTACACATTTCTGTGGATATTACAGAGTGGAATTGGTGCATCATGTATCAGTGAAACTTAATATTTTCTAAAGTTTGTAATTTTATTAATTAACCAGTCCCCAAAATTTTCTATCACCATACGTATATCACAGATCTGTCCTTTCCTTGCTTTACCTGGCCTACTATTCTGTTGGCCTACTTTTGGCCAAAGTTTTAATACATGGAGGCTTAAATATGTGCTTCTTTCCTCTGTTATACATTTACAATTTCCCAAATATTCACTCTGAAGTATAAGTGCTGTAATTTTATGAAGAGATAAAGAATAAGCAGCCCTTTTGTAGTTTAAAAATTTATAAATAAGTATATTTAGTTTTCAGATTTTATCCACAAGTGATACAGAAGAAATATTAACATAATATAAGTTGTTCTCCTTTTTAAAAGTTGCCCATGCTAAAATCTGGCATTTCAGAACAAGTAAATACATAGGTATTTACTCATATTAAAACACTACCTTGCTTTACAAAAGGATCAACTCCAATCTTTTAAAACTTTACTCTAAAAACAAAATTTATTTTTAGGGCAGTTTTAGATTTACAGAAAAATTGAGAAGATAGTACAGAGAGTTCTCATATATCCTCCACAGGGTTTCTCTATTATTAATATTTTACAAGTATGGTACACTTGTCACAATTAATGAACTGATACTGAAACATCATTATTAACTAAAGCCTATAGTTTATTCAGATTCCTATAGATTTTAAGTAAGGCCCCACCTCTCCCCGTCCACTCCCCAATTCCATCCAGGATACTACATTCCATTTAGTTATCATGTCTCCTTAGGCTCCTCTTGGGTGTGACAGTTTTTAAGATTTTCCTTGTGTTTCATGACCTTGAGAGTTTTGAGGAGTAATGGTCAGGTATTTTGTAGAATGTACCTCAATTGGGATTTTTCTGATGTTTTCCTCTTTTTTTAGTTAAAAAAATTAATTATGGTAAAAATCATATAACATAAAACTATGTTAACCTTTTTTTCCCAAGTTGAACACATCCATCATGTCACATAGTTACCAATCTTTGTTTTTTTGTTTTTTTTTTTGGTGAGAACATTTAAGTGTACAACACTGTATTATAAACTATAATTACTATGCTGTAATTAGATCCTCAGAACTTATTTATCTTATAACTGAAAGTCTATACTCCTTGAGCAACATTCCTATTTCTTCCACCTTCTGATGCCTGGCAACCACTGTTCTACACTCTGGTTCTATGAGTTTAACTTCTTTAGATTCCATGTATAAGTGCAATCATACAGTATTTGTCTTTCTATGCCTGGTTTAGCATAATGTCCTCCAGATCCATCTATGTTGTGACAGATGGCAAGCTTTCCTTCTTTTTATGGCTGGATAATATTGCAGTTTTCTGCAGACACACACACACACACACACACACACACATATATATATATACATATGTGTGTATATATAGGCTATTATGAATAATGCTGCAATGAACATATGAATTCAGATATCTCTTCAAGGTAATGATTTCATTTCCTTTGGATATATAACCAAAAGTTGGATTGCTGGATCATATGATAGTTCTATTTTTTTTTTTTTTTGAGGAATTTTCACATGGTTTTCCATAGTGGCTGCCCAATTTACATTCCCACCAACAGTGCAAGTGTTCTCTTTTCTCCACACCTTTGCCAAAATTTGTGAACTCTTTTCTTTTTGTTACTAACCATCTCATTGTGGTTTTGATTTGCATTTCTCTGATCATTAGTGATACTGAGCATCTATATGTTGGCCATCTATATGTCTTCTTTGGAAAAAAATTCTGTTAAGGTCCTTTGCCCATTTTATAATTGGGTTATTGGGTTTTGTTTTGTTTTTTTTTAACATCTTTATTGGAGTATAATTGCTTTACAATGGTGTGTTAGTTTCTGTTTTATAACAAAGTGAATCAGCTTTACATATACATATATGCCCATATCTCTTCCCTCTTGCATCTCACTCCCTCCCACCCTCCATATCCCACCCCTCTAGGTGGTCACAAAGCACCGAGCTGATCTCCTGTGCTACATGGCTGTTTTCCACTAGCTATCTGTTTTACATTTGGTAGTGTATATATGTCCATGCCACTCTCTCACTTTGTCCCAGCTTACCCTTCCCCCCTCCCATTGACTATTGCATTTAATGAGTACCTTATGTTTTTTGGATATTAACCACTTATCAGATGTATCTATTTCCCATTTCATAAGTTGCCTCTTAATTTCACTGATTATTTCCTCTGTTGTACAGAAGCTTTTTAGTTTGAGTAGTCCCACGAAACCCGAAGTTTTATGGTTTCTGATCTTACATTTAAGTCTTTAATCCATTTTGAGTAAATGTTTGTGTATGGTGTAAGATAAGGGTCCAATTTCACTCTTTTGCATAGTGTTTTTCCAAGACTGTTTATTGAAGAGACAATCCTTTCCACATTGTGTATTCTTGGCACTCTAGTCAAGATTAGTTAAGCATACATGTGTGGGTTTATTTTGGGGCTGTCTATTCTGTTCCATTGGTCTGTGTGTCTGTTTTTATACCAGTGCAATACTGTTTTGATTACTATAGTTTTGTAATATAATTTGAAATTAGGAAGTGTGATACCTCCAGGTTTGTTTTTCTTTCTCAAGATAGCTATGGCTATTCAGGGTCTTTTGTGGATCCACATGAATTTTATAATTGTTTTACTCCTATTTCTATGAAAAATGACATTTCAATTTTGATAGAGATTGCATCAAATCTGTTGATCACTTTAGGTAGTATGAATATTTAACAATATTAATTCTTTCTTCAGTCTATGAATGGGGCATATATTTTCAATTTTTTGTGCCTTCTTCAATTTCTTTCATCAGTGTTTTATAGTTTTTAGTATACAGCTCTTTCATTTCCTTAGTTAAGTTTATTCCTAAGTATTTTATTCTTTTTTGATGGTATTGTAAATGGAATTATTTTTCTAATTTCTTTTTTGGATAGTTTGTTGTTCTATAAAGAAATGCAACTGACTTTTTTATATTGATTTTGTATCTTACAACTTTACTGAATTTGGTTATTAGTTCTAACAGTTTTTTGATGGATTTTTTTGGGTCTTCTATAAATAAAATTTTGTCAGCTGCAACACAGAGACAATTTTACTTCTTCCTTTCATACTTGGATGCCTTTTATTTTTTTTTCTTCCCTGATTTTTTTAGCCAGAACTTCTATGGGTATGTTGAATAAGAGTGGAGAGTGAGAACCTTTGTTTTGTTTCTGATCTTGAGGGAAAATCTTTCATCTATTCACTGTTAAGTATGAAGTTAGTTGTGGGCATGTCATATATGGCCTTCATTATGTCGAGGTACATTTCTTCTAAACCTTTATACTAATTTGTTGAGGTTTTTTTTTTTAATGAAAGGATATTCAATTTTGTCAAGTTTTTTTCTAAATCTATTGAGATAATCCCATGGTTTTTATCCATCATTCTATAAATGTGGTATATCACAATGACTTTTGTATTTTGAACTATCTTTGCATCCCAAGGATAAATCTAACTTGATGATATGTGTGTTTATTTTAATATGCTGTTAAATTCAGTTTGCTAGTATTTTATTTTGAGAATTTTTGCATGGGTGTTCATCAAATATATTGGTTTGTGGTTTTCTTTTCTTGTAGTACTCTTGTTTGGCTTTGGTATGAGGGTAATGCTGACCTCTTAAATGAGTTTGGAAGTGTTTCCTCCTTTTCAATTTTTTGAAGGAGTTTGAAAAGAGTTGGCATTAATTCTTCTATAAATGTTTGGTCAAATTTACACATGAAGCAATCTGATTCTGTGTTTTTCTTCGTTGGGATTTTTTATTTTTTAGTACTGCTTCAATCTCCTTACTTGTTAATGTCTGTTCAGATTTTCTCTTTCTTCATGATTTATTCTTTAGTCTTCATGATTTAGTCATGATTTAGTCTTTCTCTTTCTTCATGATTTAGGGACTGTGCCCAAACTCCTGTATCCTGTTTAATGTTTCTAGGAACTTAGCCATTTATTCTATGTTATCCAATTTGTCAATATATAATTGATAGCAGTCTCTTATGAGCCTTTGTGTTTCTTTTTTTTTAATATTCTTAAAATATTTTATTTTATTTTTTTATTAGCATCTGCTTTATAACAAAGTGAATCAGTCATACATATACATCTGTTCCCACATCCCTTCCCTCATGCATCTCCCTCCCTCCCACCCTCCCCATCCCACCCCTCCAGGCGGTCACAAAGCACCGAGCTGATCTCCCTGTGCTCTGCGGCTGCTTCCCACTATCTATCTACCTTACGTTTGGTAGCATATATATGTCCATAGCTCTCTTTCGTTTTGTCACAGCTTACCCTTCCCCCTCCCCATATCCTCAAGTCCATTCTCAAGTAGGTCTGTGTCTTTATTCCCATTTTACCCCTAGGTTCTTCATGACATTTTTTTTAAAAATTCCATATATATGTGTTAGCATACGGTATTTGTCTTTCTCTTTCTGACTTACTTCACTCTGTATGACAGACTCTAGGTCTATCCACCTCATTACAAATAGCTCAGTTTTGTTTCTTTTTATGGCTGAGTCATATCCCATTGTATATATGTGCCACATCTTCTTTATCCATTCATCCGATGATGGACACTTAGGTTGTTTCCAGCTATGGGCTATTGTGAATAGAGCTGCAATGAACATTTTGGTACATGTCTCTTTTTGAATTATGGTTTTCTCAGGGTATATGCCTAGTAGTGGGATTGCTGGATCATATGGTAGTTCTATTTTTAGTTTTTTAAGGAACCTCCATACTGTTCTCCATAGTGGCTGTACCAATTCACATGCCCACCAGCAGTGCAAGAGTGTTCCCTTCTTTCCACACCCTCTCCAGCATTTATTGTTTCTAGATTTCTTCATGATGGCCATTCTGACTGGTGTGAGATGATATCTCATTGTAGTTTTGATTTGCATTTCTCTAATGAGTAAAGATGTTGAGCATTCTTTCATGTGTTTGTTGACAGTCTGTATATCTTCTTTGGAGAAATGCCTATTTAAGTCTTCTGCCCATTTTTGGATTGGGTTGTTTGTTTTCTTGTTATTGAGCTGCATGAGCTGCTTATAAATTTTGGAGATTAATCCTTTGTCAGTTGCTTCATTTGAAAATATTTTTCTCCCATTCTGAGGGTTGTCTTTTGGTCTTGTTTATGGTTTCCTTTGCTGTGCAAAAGCTTTGAAGTTTCATTAGGTCCCATTTGTTTATCATTGTTTTTATTTCCATTTCTCTAAGAGGTGGGTCCAAAAGGATCTTGCTGTGATTTATGTCATAGAGTGTTCTGCCTATGTTTTCCTCTAAGAGTTTGATAATTTCTGACCTTACATTTAGGTCTTTAATCCATTTTGAGCTTATTTTTGTGTATGGTGTTAGGGAGTGATCTAATCTCATCCTTTTACATGTCCCTGTCCAATTTTCCCAGCACCACTTATTGAAGAGGCTGTCCTTTCTCCACTGTATATTCCTGCCTCCTTTATCAAAGATAAGTTGACCATATGTGCGTACGTTTATCTCTGGGCTTTCTATCCTGTTCCATTGATCTATCTATCTTTCTGTTTTTGTGCCCGTACCACACTGTCTTGATTACTGTAGCTTTGTAGTATAGTCTGAAGTCAGGGAGCCTGATTCCTCCAGCTCAGTTTTTCGCTCCCAAGATTGCTTTGGCTATTCAGGGTCTTTTGTTTTTCCAAAAAAATTTTGAAATTTTTTGTTCTAGTTCAGTGAAAAATGCCAGTGGTAGTTTGATAAGGATTGCATTGAATCTGTAGATTGCTTTGGGTAGTAGAGTCATTTTCACAATATTGATTCTTCCAATCCAGGAGCATGGTATATCTCTCCATCTATTTGTATCATCTTTAATTTCTTTCATCAGTGTCTTATAATTTTCTGCATACAGGTCTATTGTCTCCTTAGGGAGGTTTATTCCTAGATATTTTATTCTTTTTGTTGCAATGGTAAATTGGAGTGTTTTCTTGATTTCATTTTCAGATTTTTCATCATTAGTGTACAGGAATGCCAGAGATTTCTGTGCATTAATTTTGTATCCTGCTACTTTACCAAATTCATTGATTAGCTCTAGTAGTTTTCTGGTAGCATGTTTAGCATTCTCTATGTATAGTATCATGTCTTCTGCAAACAGTGACAGCTTTACTTCTTCTTTTCCAATTTGGATTCATTTTATTTCCTTTTCTTCTCTGATTGCTGTGGCTAAAACTTCCAAAACTAAGTTGAATAAGAGTGGTGAGAGTAGGCAGCCTTGTCTTGTTCCTGATCTTAGTGGAAATGCTTTCAGTTTTTCACCATTGAGGACAATGTTGGCTGTGGGTTTGTCACATATGGCCTTTATTATGTTGAGGAAAGTTCCCTCTATGCCTACTTTCTGCAGGGTTTTTATCATAAATGGGTGTTGAATTTTGTCGAAAGCTTTCTCTGCATCTATTGAGATGATCATATGGTTTTTCTCCTTCAACTTGTTAATATGGTGTATCACATTGATTGATTTGCGTATATTGAAGAATCCTTGCATTCCTGGAATAAACCCCACTTGATCATGGTGTATGATCCTTTTAATGTGCTGTTGGATTCTGTTTGCTAGTATTTTGTTGAGGATTTTTGCATCTATGTTCATCAGTGATATTGGCCTGTAGTTTTCTTTCTTTGTGACATCCTTGCCTGGTTTTGGTATCAAGGTGATGGTGGCCTCATAGAATGAAGAGCCTTTGTGTTTCTGTAGTATCAGTTGTATTTCTCTTCTTTCATTTATACAATTATTTTTTTTAGCCTCCTCTCTTTTTTATCTTGGTTGGTCTACCTAACGTTCTGTCAAGTTTGTTTATCTTTTCAAAAAATTAACTCTTAATTTTGTTGCCTTTCCTGTTTTCTCTCTAGTCTCTATTTTATTTATTTTTCCTCGAGTCTTTATCATTTTCTTCTGCTTACTTTGGGCTTAGTTTGTTCCTCTTTTTCTAGTTTCATGAAGTGTAAAATTAGATAGCTTAATTTGGGATCTTTCTTTTTTGTTAATGTAAGCAGTGATCACTACAGACTTTCTTTTTAGAATTGCTCTTTCTACATCTCATAAGTTTTGGTATGTTGCTTTTCATTTTTGTTTGTTGCAAGATATTTTTTGATTTCTATTTTGATTTCTTCTTTGATGCATTGGTTATTCAGTAATGTGTTGTTTAATATCCTAATATTTGTAAATTTTCCAGTTTTCTTTCTGTTATTGATTTCTAGTTTCATACCATTGTGGTCAGGAAAAATATTTGATATGATTGTAATCTTCTTAAATTTGTTAAGACCTGTTTTGTGGCCTAAGATATAATCTATCCTGGATAATTTTCCATGTGTGCCTAAGAACAGTGTTCTTTTTTCTGCTTTTGGATGGAATGTTCTATATATGTCTTTTAGAATTTTTTTTATTCTCTAATGTTATTAAAGTTTGTTGATTTTCTCTCTGGATGATCTATCTATTTTTTGAAAATGAGGTACTGAAGTACCCTACCATTATTGTATTGCTGTCAATTTCTCCCTTTTGTTCTGTGAATATTGGCTTTAAATATTTAGATGCTCCAAAATTGGGTGCATATATATTTATAATGGTTATATCCTCTTGATGAATTAATTTTTTTGTTATATAGTGACATTCTCTTGTGACTGATTTTGACAGAAAAACTTTTTTTTTCTAAGTTTAGCTACCCCTGCTGTCTTTTGTTTACTAATTACATGGTATATCTTTTTCTATCCCTTCACTTTCAACCCATGTGTGTCCTTAAATCTAAAGTAAGTCTTTGGTAGACAACATAGAGTTGGATTCTGTTTGTTTTTTTCTAAATCTCTTCATTTGTTCTGTCTTTTGATTGAAGAATTTAATCCACTTACATTTAAACTAATTATTTTAGTGAAACACTTTTGTCATTTTTCTAATGTTTTCCATCTGTTTTATAGTTGTTTTGTCTCTCTTTTCCTTTTTTGTTTTCTTCCTTTGTGATTTGTTGGTGTTTTTGTAGTGGTATGTTTTGATTCCTTACACTTTATCTTTTTGTATCTACTAGAGGTTTCATCTTTGTGGTTGCCATAAGGTTTACATAAAACTTCTCATAAGTCTATGTTAACTTGATAGGAGCTTAACCTCAGTTAAATACAAAAACTCTACACTTCTCCACATTTCACGTTACGTCTTTTTCTTCTGTTTCTCCATTAACAGATTATTATAGCTACAGTAATTCTAAATGCTTTAGTCTTTTAATTTTTATACGAGTGTTAAAAATGATTTATGCAACTTCTGGGGAAGATGGTGGAAGAGTAAGACGCGGAGATCACCTTCCTACTCACAGATACACCAGAAATACAGCTACACGTGGAACAACTCTTACAGAACACCTACTGAATGCTGGCGGAAGACCTCAGACCTCCCAAAAGGCAAGAAACTCCCCACGTACCTGGGTAGGGCAAAGCGGAGAGATTCCCGCACAGAGGATCGGTGCCGACCGGCACTCACCAGCCCGAGAGGCTTGTCTGCTCACCCGCCGGGGCAGGCGGCGCTGGAAGCTGAGGCTTGGGCTTTGGTCAGAGCACAGGGAGAGGACTGGGGCTGGTGGCGAGAACTCAGCCTAAAGGGGGCTAATGCGCCACAGCTAGCTGGGAGGGATACCAGGAAAACTCTGGAGCTGCCGAAGAGGCAAGAGACTTTTTCTTCCCTCTTGGTTTCCTGGTACGCAGGGAGAGGGGATTAAGAGCTCTGCTTAAAGGAGCTCCACAGACGGGCACGAGCCGCGCCTGAAAGTGCGGAGCCCAGAGACGAGCGTGGGATGCTGGGGCTGCTGCTGCTGCCTCCAAGAGGCCTGTGTGCGAGCACAGGTCACTGTCCACACTGCCCTTCCGGGAGCCTGTGCAGCCTGTCACTGCCGGGATCCGGGGATCCAGGGATGGCTTCCCTGGGAGAACGCACGGCATGCCTCGGGCTGGTGCAACGTCACGCCGGCCTCTGCAGCTGCAGGATCACCCCGCACTCTGTGCCCCTCCCTCCCCCAGGGCCTGAGTGAGTCAGAGTCCCCAAAGCGGCTGCTCCTTTAACCCTGTCCTGTCTGAGCGAAGAAGAGATGCCCTCCGGCGACCTACATGCAGAGGTGGGGCCATATCCAAAGCTGAGACCCGGGAGCTGTGAGAACAAAGAAGAGAAAGGGAACTCTCTCCCAGCAGCCTCAGAAGCAGTGGATTAAAGCTCCACAATCAACTTGATGGACCCTGCATCTGTGGAATACATGAATAGACAACAAATCATCCCAAATTGAGGAGCCAGGAGTCAGTGCTGTGCCTCTGAGGTGGGAGAGCCAACTTCAGGACACTGGTCCACAAGAGACCTCCCAGCTCCACATAATATCAAATGGCGAAAATCTTCCAGAGATCTCCATCTCAACACTAGCACCCAGCTTCACTCAACGACCAGCAAGCTACAGTGCTGGACACCCTATGCCAAGCAACTAGCAAGACAGGAACAAAATGCCACCCATTAGCAGAGAGCATGCCTAAAACCATAAAAAGTCTGCAGACACCCCGAAACACAACACCAGACATGGACCTGCCCACCAGAAAGACAAGATCCAGCCTCATCCACCAGAACACAGGCACTAGTCCCCTCCACCAGGAAGCCTACACAACCCACTAAACCAACCTTAGCCACTGGGGACAGACACCAAAAACAACGGGAACTATGAACCTGCAGCCTGCAAAAAGGAGATCCCAAACACAGTAACATAAGCAAAATGAGAAGACAGAAAAACACACAGCAGGAGAAGGAGCAAGATAAAAACCCACCAGACCTAACAAATGAAGAGGTAATAGGCAGTCTACCTGAAAAAGAATTCAGAATAATGATAGTAAAGATGATCCAAAATCTTGGAAATAGAATAGACAAAATGCAAGAAACAATTAACAAGGACCTAGAAGAACTAAAGATGAATCAAGCATCAATTAAAAACACAATAAATGAAATGAAAAATACTCTAGATGGGATCAATAGCAGAATACTGAGGCAGAAGAAAGGATAAGTGAGGTGGAAGATAAAATAGTGGAAATAACTGCTGTAGAGCAAAATAAAGAAAAAAGAATGAAAAGAACAGAGGACAGTCTCAGAGACCTCTGGGACAACATTAAATGCACCAACATTCGAATTATAGGGGCTCCAGAATAAAAAGAGAAAAAGAAAGTGACTGAGAAAATATTTGAAGATATTATAGTTGAAAACTTCCCTAATATGGGAAAGGAAATAGTTAAACAAGTCCAGGAGGTGCAGAGAGTCCGATACATAATAAATCCAAGGAGAAATACACCAAGACACATATTAATCAAACTGTCAAAAATGAAACACAAAGAAATCATATTAAAAGCAGCAAGGGAAAAACAACACATAACACACAAGGGAATCCCAATCAGGATAATAGCTGATCTCTCAGAAGAAACTCTACAAGCCAGAAGAGAGTGGCAGGACATAATTAAAGTGATGAAGGAGAGAAACCTGCAACCAAGATTACTCTACCCAGCAAGGATCTCATTCAGATTTGATGCAGAAATTAAAATGTTTACAGACAAGCAAAAGCTGAGAGAGTTCAGCACCACCAAACCAGCTTTACAACAAATGCTAAAGGAACTTCTCTAGGCAAGAAACACAACAGAAGGAAAAGACCTACAAATACGAACCCAAAACAATTAAGAAAATGGGAATAGGAACATACATATCAATAATTACCTTAAATGTAAATGGACTAAATGCTCCCATCAAAAGACACAGATTGGCTGAATGGATACAAAAACAAGACCCATATATATACTGTCTACAAGAGACACACTTCAGACCTAGAGACACATACAGACTGAAAGTAAGGGGATGGAAAAAGATATTCCATGCAAATAGAAAACAAAAGAAAGCTGGAGTAGCAATTCTCATATCAGACAAAAGAGACTTTAAAATAAAGACTACTAGAAGAGACACAGAAGGACAGTACATAATGATCAAGGGATCGATCCAAGAAGAAGACATAACAATTGTAAATATTTATGCACCCAACATAGGAGCACCTCAATACATAAGGCAAATACTAACAGCCATAAAAGGGGAAATCAACAGTAACACAATCATAGTAGGGGACTTAACACCCTACTGTCACCAATGGACAGATCATCCAAAATGAAAATAAATAAGGAAACACAAGCTTTAAATGATACATTAAACAAGATGGACTTAATTGATATTTATAGGACATTCCATCCAAAAGCAGCAGAATACACATTTTCCTCAAGTGCTCATGGAACATTCTCCAGGATAGATCATATCTTGGGTAACAAATCAAACCTTGGTAAATTTAAGAAAATTGAAATTGTATCAAGTATCTTTACTGACCACAGTGCTATGAGACTAGATATCAAGTACAGGAAAAGAGCTGTAAAAAACACAAACACATGGAGGCTAAACAATACACTACTTAATAACGAAGTGATCACTGAAGAAATCAAAGAGGAAATTAAAAAATACTAAGAAACAAATGACAATGGAGACGCAACAACCCAAAACCTATGGGATGCAGCAAAAGCAGTTCTAAGAGGGAAGTTTATAGCAATACAATCCTACGTTAAGAATCAGGAAACATCTTGAGTAAACAACCTGACCCTGCACCTAAAGCGATTAGAGAAAGAAGAACAAAAACATCACAAAGTTAGCAGAAGGAAAGAAATCATAAAAATCAGATCAGAAATAAATGAAAAAGAAATGAAGGAAATGATAGCAAACATCAATAAAACTAAAAGGTGGTCCTTTGAGAAGATAAACAAAATTGATAAACCATTAGCCAGACTCATCAAGAAAAAAAGGGAGAAGACTCAAATCAATAGAATTAGAAATGAAAAAGGAGAAGTAACAACTGACACTCCAGAAATACAAAAGATCATGAAAAATTACTACAAGCAACTCTATTCCAATATAATGGACAACCTGGAAGAAATGGACAAATTCTTAGAAATGCACAACCTTCCAAGACTGAATCAGGAAGAAATAGAAAATATGAATAGACCAATCACAAGCACTGAAATTGAAACAGTGATAAAATATCTTCCAACAAACAAAAGCCCAGGACCAGATGGCTTCACAGGCGAATTCTATCAAGCATTTAGAGAAGAGCTAACACCTATCCTTCTCAAACTCTTCCAAAATATAACAGAGGGAGAAACACTCCCAAACTCATTCTACGAGGCCACCATCCCCTTGATACCAAAACCAGACAAGGATGTCACAAAGAAAGAAAACTACAGGCCAATATCACTGATGAGCATAGATGCAAAAATCCTCAACAAAATACTAGCAAACAGAATCCAACAGCACATTAAAAGGATCATATACCATGATCAAGTGGGGTTTATTCCAGGAATGCAAGGATTCTTCAATATACGCAAATCAATCAGTGTGATACACCATATTAACAAATTGAAGGAGAAAAACCATATGATCATCTCAATAGATGCAGAGAAAGCTTTCGACAAAATTCAACACCCATTTATGATAAAAACCCTGCAGAAAGTAGGCATAGAGGGAACTTTCCTCAACATAACAAAGGCCATATATGACAAACCCACAGCCAGCATCATCCTCAATGGTGAAAAACTGAAAGCATTTCCACTAAGATCAGGAACAAGACAAGGTTGCCCACTCTCACCACTCTTATTCAACATAGTTTTGGAAGTTTTAGCCACAGCAATCAGAGAAGAAAAGGAAATAAAAGGAGTCCAAATTGGAAAAGAAGTAAAGCTGTCTGTCACTGTTTGCAGATGACATGATACTATACATAGAGAATGCTAAACATGCTACCAGAAAACTACTAGAGCTAATCAATGAATTTGGTAAAGTAGCAGGATACAAAATTAATGCACAGAAATCTCTGGCATTCCTATATACTAATGATGAAAAATCTGAAATCAAGGAAACACTCCCATTTACCATTGCAACAAAAAGAATAAAATATCTAGGAATAAACCTACCTAAGGAGACAAAAGACCTGTATGCAGAAAATTATAAGACACTGATGAAAGAAATTAAAGATGATACAAATAGATGGAGAGATGTACCATGTTCTTGGATTGGAAGAATCAACATTGTGAAAATAACTCTACTACCCAAAGCAATCTACAGATTCAATGCAATCCCTGTCAAACTACCACTGGCACTTTTCACAGAACTAGAACCAAAAATTTCACAATTTGTATGGAAACAAAAAGACCCCGAATAGCCAAAGCAATCTTGGGAACGAAAAACGAAGCTGGAGGAATCAGGCTCCCTGACTTCAGACTATACTACAAAGCTACAGTAATCAAGACAGTGTTTTACTGGCACAAAAACAGAAAGATAGATCAATGGAACAGGATAGAAAGCCCAGAGATAAACCCACACACATATGGTCAACTTATATTTGATAAAGGAGGCAGGAATGTACAGTGGAGAAAGGACAGTCTCTTCAATAAATGTTGCTGGGAAACTGGACAGGGACATGTAAAAGGATGAGATTAGATCACTCCCTAACACCATACACAAAAATAAGCTCAAAATGGATTAAAGTCCTAAAGGTAAGGCCAGACACTATAAATCTCTTAGAGGAAAACATAGGCAGAACACTCTATGACATAAATCACAGCAAGATCCTTTTGGACCCACCTCTTAGAGAAATGGAAATAAAGACAAAAATAAACACATGGGACCTAATGAAACTTCAAAGCTTTTGCACAGCAAAGGAAACCATAAACAAGAACAAAAGACAACCCTCAAAATGGGAGAAAATATTTTCAAATGTAGCAACTGACAAAGGATTAATCTCCAAAATTTATAAGCAGCACATACAGCTCAATAACAAGAAAACAAACAACCCAATCCAAAAATGGGCAGAAGACCTAAATAGACATTTCTCCAAAGAAGATATACAGACTGCCAACAAACACATGAAAGAATGCTCAACATCTTTACTCATTAGAGAAATGCAAATCAAAACTGCAATGAGATATCATCTCACACCAGTCAGAATGGCCATCATCAAAAAATCTAGAAACAATAAATGCTGGAGAGGGTGTGGAAAAAAGGGAACACTCTTGCACTACTGGTGGGAATGTGAATTGGTACAGTCCCTATGGAGAACGGTATGGAGGTTCCTTAAAAAACTACAAATAGAACTACCATATGACCCAGGAATCCCACTACTAGGCATATACCCTGAGAAAACCATAATTCAAAAAGAGTCATTTACCAAAATGTTCATAGCAGCCCTATTTACAATAGCCCATAGCTGGAAACAACCTAAGTGTCCATCATTGGATGAATGGATAAAGAAGATGTGGCACATATATACAATGGAATATTACGCAGCCATAAAACGAAACGAAATTGACCTATTTGTAATGAGGTAGATGGACCTAGAGTCTGTCATACAGAGTGAAGTAAGTCAGAAAGATAAAGACAAATACTGTATGCTGACACATATATATGGAATTTAAGAAAAAAATTTGTCATGAAGAACATAGGGGTAAGACAGGAATAAAGACACATACCTACTAGAGAATGGACTTGAGGATATGGGGAGGGGGAAGGGTAAGCTGTGACAAAGCGAAAGAGCGGCATGGACATATATACACTACCAAACGTAAGGTAGATAGCTAGTGGGAAGCAGCCGCATAGCACAGGGAGATCAGCTCGGTGCTTTGTGACCGCCTGGAGGGGTGGGATAGGGAGGGTGGGAGGGAGACGCAAAAGGGAGGGGATATGGGAACATTTGTATATGTATAACTGATTAAATTTGTTATAAAGCAGAAAAAAGTATACAACTTGTTAATCAACTATACTTCAATAAAAAATAAATTTGAAAAAAAAAAACTAAAACAAAAACAAAAGTGATTTATCCACCATAATTACAGTATTGGAGTATTCTGAGTTCGACTATATATTTACCTTTACTGGTGAGTTTTATACTTTCATGTTTTTATGTTGTTACTTAGTGTCTTTCCATTTCAACTTGAAGAACTCTCTTTAACGTTTTTATAAAGTATGTCTAGTGGTGATGAACACCCTCAGCTTTTGTTTGAATGGCAATCCTTTGTCTCTTCTTCATTTCTGGAGTACAGATCTGCTGGGTATAATATTATTATTTTTTTCCTTTGAGCACTTTTACTATATCATCCCACTCCCTCCTGGGTTGCAGAATTTATCATGAGAAGTATGCTGATAACCTTGTATGTGATGAGTCTATTGTATTGCTACTTTCAAAATTCTCTTTGTGTTTGGAGAATTAATTTGTAATGTTTCTAGGGGTAATCTTTGGGTTGATCTTGTTTTGGGTCCATCTTGTTTTGGGTCCTTTGAGATTCATGTATCTTGATGCCCATATCCCTCCCATGATTTGGGAAGTTTTCAGCCATGATTTTTAGAATAGCTTTCTACCCCTTTCTCTATCTCTTCTTGGACTCCCATAATGCTTGATGGCATCCCATAAGTCCCACGTGTTTTCTTCACCTTTTTTTATTCTTTTTTCTTTTTATCCTTCTAACTGGCTAATTTCAAATGACTTATTTTTGAATTAGCTGATTATTTCTTCTGCATGATCGAGGCTGCTGTTGAGCTCTCTATTGAATGTTTCAGTGCTGTTATTGTATTCTTCATCTCCAGGATTTGTGCTTGGTTCTTTTTTATGGTTTTTATTCCTTTATTAAATGTCTTGTTTTGTCCATGCATTGTTTTCCTGATGTCATTTAGCTGTCTATCTGTGCTCTCTTTCATCTCATTGAGCTTCTATATGATGATCATTTTGGATTCTTTGTCAGGCAATCCATCTGTCTCCATTTCTTTGGGGTTGGTTATTGGAGTTTCATTAGGTTCTTTTGGTGGTGCCATGTTTACCTGATTCTTTGTGATCCATGTAGGCTTGTTTTGGTGTCTGTGCATTTGAAGAAGTAAACACCTCTTCTAGTTTTTACAGATTGCTTTCATCAGACACATATCTTCTGTTGGGTCTCTGGGATGATGGTATTGTCTCCAGGATCACAATCGAGTGTGGTTGGAGCTGGGTCACGTGGCTGCTGCTGGGCCCAAAGTGAGTTTCACAGTTGGTAGGTCTGTTATCAGGTGTGCAGATAAGTGTGGCTCTCTTTGGGTCTCTAGGATGGCTCCTGACAGATCACTGACAGGTCTTAGGGTAGGAAGGATTGAGCTCTGACTACAGTTGAGAGGGGCTAGAATGAAGTCACAGGGCTGCTTCATGGTCCATGGCTTGCACCAAGGTCTGCAGTATGCCTCTGGGGGTATGGAAAGGTGTGCCTCCTACTAGGTTTTTGGTTGGGCATGACTTCCCCAGGAATATGGCCAAGTGAGACTGGGATCAGGTTACAGCACTGCTTCAGAATCTGCAGTTGGGTTGATGTTGGCAGCCCTGCCTCCAGGGGGGCATAGTCAGGTATGACTCCCAGTAGGTCCCTGTGTGGTCAGGAGGGCTCCCAGACTTAGCTGTGAGGGGTTGGAGCTCAGTTACAGGGCTGCTTCAAGATCCACAGTTGCACCATGGTTAATGGGCCTACATCAGGGGACACAGTTGAGCCTTGGTGAGTTCCTGGGAGGGAAGGAGTGTTTCTGGCCCATGGCTGAGAGAGGCTGAAACGGAGTTACAGGGACATTTCAGGGTCTACAGGACTGAGGTTGGAGGGCCTGCTTCGGGACATGGATGGGCAGGACTTATGGCTAAGAGGACTTGGGGCAGGTTTATAAGACCCTTCAGGGTCCACAGCCAGACCAAGGTCAATGGGCCTGTTACCCAAGCCATGGGCAGGCATGACTTCTAAATTTCTTGGCAGATGGTGCTGGTGGCAGGACCATGGCCAAACAAGGCTGTAGTCAAGTCCACACAGGGACAAGGTTGTTTATAGGGCTGTAGCTGAGATTAGAGTCAACAAATCTGCTACCTGGGCTCTGACCTACCTCTTCAAACAACACTTCTTTGTCTTGGGTTCCATCATTGTTTCAGAATCTTCTACCTGAATCCCAAAACTCCCCCAAAGGCAATTTTGTCCATGGATGGCTGTCGAATTATTGTTGCTGAGGGGGAATATAAGCAGGGGACCTCATATTTCACCATCTTGCTGATGTCCTTTCCCATTTTAACCATTTTTGAGTGTATAGTTCAGTAATTAACTATATTCACATTGTTGTGTAACAGGTGGCTGGAACTTCTTGATCTTGCAAAACTGAAACTGTATACCCATTGAACAACAACTTCCCAATTCCACTGTCCCAAGATTCTTTTAATTATTGTTTCCCAGTAGACTTAAAATATAACTCTGATTTTGTATGAGACAGGAAAGAATATTTATTGAAAGCCTACCAAGTGCCAGGCATTTTGTCAGCTATTTTCAAATATGTTTTCTTATTTAGTTCTTAAAAAAGTAGAGTGGAGCTGTACTTACTGTCCCTATTTTTCAGATTTGGGAACCTTGGCTTTGTTGAGTAAACTGCTAAGGGTTCCATAGCAACTGGTGAAGCTAATATTGATACTAAACTGCACCTGTGGGAATGCAAAGTCAATGCTCTTTCTTGCATAATATTTTATCAACAGCTTCCTAAGATTCTGCTTATTACATACTATAATGGGACAAATGGATAAATATCTGCCTAGAGGAAAGTTTTTTATAAATGAAGTTATGTCTCTAAATCAGTGGAAGGATGAAAATCTTTGAGGAACTGAAGAGAGAATCTGAATACTTAAATACATATTTTATTAATTCAGTAGACTCTGTAGAGGTTGTATTTTAAATGTTCAGCATTTTAGAGCTGGAAAACCCTCTGCCTCAGGGTCTGCTGTACTCTGGACCATTTCACATTCCATTCCCGTGACTGACTGATGTGCATGACTATGACAAACGCTTGGCAACCTCACTGGGTGGGGCCTGTAAGTGTGAGGACTCAGACTGTCATTAAACTGGGGCCTGGTGCCAAGGACTGAGTGCATGCTGGAGACCCTGCTCCAAGTTCCACCACCCTATTGGCCAAGGCACAAATGCAAACTGTGCTTGTGAATTTATCATAAATTACTTTTTAATGGAACATTTTAAATCAGACAAAGAAAATGCTTTCCCTCTGGAATGGAATCCCACCCTACTGCAATCTGAGTCTGACCTGATAAATAATAGGGCAGGCTACTGAGGGAGATTACAAATGATATCTCTCAAAGGGTTTTCAAAAGAGGATAATCATCTGTCCATGATGAGCACAAGGTAGAGTTGTGTCTATGAATCTGAAAAGGCTGCCGTGTTGTAAATAAAGCATTTCACTAATAGGGAGGAGAAATAGGCTTCTGTTCTCAGCTTTCCAGTAACTCTCCTTGTGACCTTAAACAAGTAGTTTGAATTCTATTACCATATGGTGACATCTCCAGAGAGGGGGTCCTCACCTTTAGATCCTTCTGGCACCTAGATATCCAGGAATCAACACTAACTAAATTAGGATGAGGTTGGACTAAAATGTGTTCAGTGGAAAGCTAGAGCCATGGGAGCTAAGTAACTATTCTAAGGTGTTTTGTAATAAGTTGAGTAAAGTGAGTAGAACAAAATTAAACATTTTTTTAAATGTTTAGATTTCTCAGAGACTTTAATGTGCTAAAGAGCAGAGTGATTTTTCAGGAATTAACTAGTGTTAAGTGTTTCCCAAACACACTTGACCATGAAACCTATTTTATGCAACATATCATAGATTTAGTGTTCCATGAAATATTTTATGATAATCACAGATTTCAAGCACAGTATTATAGCATCTAGCTTTCAAAATTCAGTGTGTCTATGTTTTATAAATAGTCCTACTTATTTTAATCTATCAAGGAATATAGGAACATTTATTTGTTCATTAATTCATTTAATAAGATTTTAGCACCTTTTATGTGCTAGGATAGTGCTAAGTGTTGCAAATAAGTCAGTGAATAAGTATGTCAATAACACAATTTCTCCCCTCATTAAGCTTATTTTCGTGCCAGGGAGAGAGAATAAACAAGTCAACATATAAATAACATATAACTTATAACATATAAATAACAAATATAACATTCTTCATAATAAACATCATAAGAGATGTTATATTAAATAGCTTGCCTACTTATTAACTCATAGTGATTTACAACACAGTATGAACCTAGATACTCATGTTGGCTGTTCTGCCTATCATCTCTGTTCAGAAATCCCTATTCAGGAAGTCATATTTTTCAGACACCATGAAATTGGAGCAAGAGTTGTTTGATTGATTTAAATGGCTAATAAAATTAAGCTGTGATAACCTATCCATTCCCATAAGAGGCACGAATATCTTACAGTTCAAAACATTGAATTTAATTAACTGGCTACTTCTTCTCTACATAGTACTAGGGAATCACTATAAATTTTGGTTCACTGAAGATATTTTTTCTGTTCTATGCTGATCCTCCAATTTTGAGGTATACATACATTCTTAAAAATATCCCAATGCCATTAGTCGTATTAGCCTAAGATCTTTCTTTATACCTGAAAGCCATTCTATCTCTTTAAGATGATTTTGAATATATCTCATCTCCTAGTTCATACAATTGATTCAATTATTCAAATTCCCATTACTCTAGGAGCCAATTAAATCTTTATTAGGAAGGGTGGTATATTTGTAATTAAATGGGATTTTGAGAAAGTGCTTTTCCTAAAAATCCTATGAAGCCAATACGTAGGACAGAGTTTTCCAAATAAATCTATAAAATATTATTTTATATTTTCTTTTAAATGGACATTAAAAAGTAAAGGCAATTCACAGAACATGAATGTGATCTTTGATAACATTGCTCTTTATAATATAACATTCTTTATTTGAATGAAGACTTTGGAACTTATCCTTAATGGCTTTGATGGCAACTTACAGCACCCACATTTTCATTCCCACTAACCCCTACAACCAGTCCAATAAACTTTAAAAAACTTAAGTTGAAAACTTAAATTCTTTCCCAAGCAGAGGAAATTTCCCTGCTACTAAAATGAAAATCAACATAACTATGCAATTATTTCATGTATGAAGATAATTCTTTAGTCTCTCAGTACTAGTTCTGCATAGTTGTTACAGTCATTAGTAAGAAAGTATATGGTCTCCAAAGGACTTCAGATTCAACAGCCTGCAATCATGACTATGTACATATTTATTTGTAAGCAGAGTGTTCATCTTTGATTATCATAAAAGACCTAATGTCCCTTTTGGCTGACATCCTAAAAGAAGAAAAGAATAAATAATAATTAAGGAGAAATAAGTAGACATTTATGCAGTCTATACATCTCACATAATCATAAAAACTGTAAGGAGACAAAGCTAACACATCATTCTGTCCATCATTCCAAATATATTGGATTATTCTTTAGTCAGTGTGCTTGATTTTGCAGTAATTATCCTTCGATTGCTTCATTTATTCCATAGTATAAAAGACTTTTT
The DNA here is from genome assembly GCF_025265405.1 of Mesoplodon densirostris. NCBI lineage: Eukaryota > Metazoa > Chordata > Mammalia > Artiodactyla > Ziphiidae > Mesoplodon > Mesoplodon densirostris. Next base: position 87,562,251 of record NC_082672.1, read on the forward strand.
AATTAGGAAAAAGTAGACTTAGCTTTTAGTATGAACTTTATTGTGCTTAAAATATGGTATGTTGAATACAAAGAGATTGATATAACTGCACAAAATCCAGGTAGATTTTAGGAAATACAGAAAAAATAGGTTTTAAGAATTCCATTCATATCAAACTTTGTTGTTTTGGTATTTGGTGAGGTTGGAATGATTATAAGTCAAATTATCTGTACACTGAACTTCTTTCAGGCACTCATTTTCCAAAGTTCTATTGATTTCATGTTGAATGAGAGTTGGAGAGTTAACTTGTCTCTGGTTCCAGAGTTGAGGTGTTTTCCAGGGAAGACTGGCTATTTGGCATGTTTATCGAGATTGAATCAATAGGGAATAACAGGAGAAAAGAAAATTGTAGTCTTAAAAGAAAATAGATATTAGAGCTGGAGAAGCATGATGGATGTCAGGCACAGAGTGTGAGGAAGAACAGTCTGCTGGAAGATGATGTTTGAGGTCTGAATACAGGAGACTCCAGGAAGAGATTTGGATTCCAAATTCAAAATAGTTTACAATTAGAGGTTAGAATGAAGACTATAAACATTAGGAGGATGTAAGTGGCTTGTTTTTATGCTATGCTGCCTGTGTGGTGCTGGGGTGAGTTTATAAACTTAGAGGAACTTGTAGGGTCAGACAGCCTTAAGACAAAGCTGAAAAATACCTTAATTCCCAAAGCATTTTATTGTGAAATTGACCCAGATATTTATAATATTACTTTATACTTCAAGAATGACTAAAAAGGGCTTCTAATAGGTAGAAAAAATGCAGGACCATATTTTGGGTAAAGTTCCTGGCTCCATTTTTTTCCTAAGCTGGCATACTGTGTACATTTCCTCCTCTTTTAAATGGCTTTAATGATGCAGCCCGCTCTCTTTCTTTCATGGCTACTCTATTATTTGGACCAGGTACTGGGCAAGCAATGGATAAAAGCAGATATACTTTCTGTCCCTATGAAGTATAAAATTCTAGTAAGAGAGATAGGCATTAAATCTGGGGATTGTGTAACAAGTGTAACATTTAGTAGTTCTGGGGGTAGGTACATGGGTGCTTGTTATATTTTTGAATGCATAATAATGAGTTGACATTTATAAAGTACCTATTCTGTGCTAGATACTGTGTTAAATGTTTTACATGTGTTAACCAATTTGATCCTCACAATATTTTATCGTGCTATGAGATAGGTAGTTATTATGTTCATTTCCAGGTGAAGATATTCAGACTTAAAACGATTAAATAATTGTCCCAGGTGTACATGACTTGGAACAAAGGCAGGCCTTAAATTTATAGTTGGGAGAAGAACATCTCTCCCTTCTCTCTACCCCCTTTGCCCCCACTGCTTTCCAAGGACAAACTAATCAGAATTGGAACAAAGTTTAAGTTATAGCTGGTTAGTACCTTGGATAGCTCCCAGGGCACAGTTCCCAGATGAAGTTCAAGGCCTCATTGGGTCTTTTATTCTGAGCTTCCCAGCTATCTGGTGGAGTTTGCCTTCTACCTGTCCCCCTTCGATGAGTTTCTGAATATTAAAGAGGCTCAGCCAACTTCATTTAGTAACTCATTCATCAACAACTTATTTAAGAAAATGCTATAATGGAAGGGTGGAAGGGGTATATATGGAGGCAAATATGCCAGTATAATGTCTGTGATGAGGGTGATTTCTCCTCATTTTCCTCCAATACCCCTCACCCTCCAGTACACACATCACCCATTAGAAGAGAAAGGCAGAGCGCTTTAGCTAGTAAGGTATTGTGTAGCGATTCAATGACCCCAGGAGCTCTGGCAGACTTGTAATAACACATTCAGGAGTTTAACCAACAAGGATTAAAAGTAGAAATTTAAAATAATTTAACAACATGGGGTATAATTGGTTTCTTTTGTGCTTTGCTCAGTTCAGCCAAAGATATCATGCAATCATACATTTGCTCTAAAATACATTTTGCTTTTCTTCACAGAACTTCAGTGAACAATCTAGCCATATATATATAGTTTATTTATAAACATACCTGATTCTGACCTTCTGATTATGTATAGAAAAAAACATCATTTCATTGCTTTATCCATGAGCAGGAATAATGAGAGAAAAATGCCTGATTCATCTTTTTTATTTTTCTGGGGGAAAAAAATGCTGCCACTTTTTTTTTTGTATGCACATAGTAGTTGTTCTGCCTCAAAATTTCCCATTAGCTGATTAGGTTTCTGTATATTTGTTCTTTCCAAACCCCAAAAGAAGAAAGGATTACCAAAGAATATAACAAATTAAAAATAACGTGTGGACTTCAGACTCTCCCTTCTTTGATGTCACTGTTAAACCAGATGTGTGCTATGCATCAGAAGTTTTAATCTGTTCTATAATCCTATTGGCAAACTCTTGTATCTGTTCCTTATCATATTCTGGAAGAAATTCCATGAAGCAACTTTGAAACAGTGGGAAGAACAACAAAAGCAGATCAAGAATCTCATGAAACAGCATTTCAAAGAAAAAATAAAATCCCCCATATTTTGAGTAGTCTAAAGTATCTTGATTTCAGTTTGGAATCTTTGCTACAATTGGGCAATAGTACTAATAAAACCAGTCTACTCTACTTCATTTGATCCTTGCAAGAGAGAGGAAATTATTGGTCTAATTTACATATGTGTTAACTGATGCTTACAGAATATAAATTCACTCAAAGCAGGTGAGGTTAAGTATTCTGACTTCCTTTCTGAGCTATTTCTACTTCACTAATATGCTTTATCTATAATAAAACTAAATTATTTTTTAACATGAAGTAGAATATCATGAATTAAATGATGAGGCAAAAACAACAACCAAACCAAAAATCAGCATTAAATATTCAAGTGTCTGTGGTTGATTGAATTATATGATCCTAAAAATGTTCAGAGCTTAATATCATGTGCCACCTATTGTAAAACTAAATTTTAAAATTTAGCCCAATGTAGAGAAGTAGGCTTATTGAATTATAGAAAAAAGAAAAACATGCTACATTTATATTAACATGAGTCACATTAAAACATATTATTGATTAAAAGATACATTTCCATCATAAACACTGAGAATTTATAGTCAATTTTTATTAAATAAATGGACATTTCTAATATCCCTGAGTGCCAGATGTTCTTTTAAAAAGGTTAAACAGAGTCTTTAGAGTGTCTTATACCATTACTAATTTGTTTTAACATAATTGTACACATAAATACTGCAAAAGTGTTCGTATCTGTGAGATCATAAAGCCTAACTTAGGATATAAAAGTTGGAGAAGTTCCCAAGATCGGGAGCAGAAGGCCCTGAGTTCACCTCCTCTCATGACACAACAAAATTACAACTATTTATAGAACAACTATTGATGAAAAAGACCAAAACCTACTGTACAAGCTCTTCTACAGCTAAAGATATAAAGAAGGAAACAAAATGAGACAGGTAGGATGAGGAGAGTTGCAGTATAGTCAAGACCCATACCCCTGGGTAGAACCCACAAACAGGAGAATAATTATAAAGGCAGAGTTTCTCCCCAAGGAACAAGGGGTCTGAGCTCACATTGGGTTCCCCAACCTGGGAGTCCTGCACCTAGAAGATGAGCCCCCAGAACATGTGGCTTTGAAGGCCAGCAGGGTTTGCTTTTGTGGGAGCCAGGGGCCTGTGGGAAATGGAGACTCCACTCTTAAAGAGCTCACACAAAATCCTACAAGATCCCAGACTCAGGGCAGAAGCAATAATTTGAAAGGATACTGGGTCAGACATAACTCCTGATCTTGGAGATCTCCTGGAGAGGCAGGAGACAACTGGAGCTCACCCTGAGGACATAGACACCGCTGGAAGCCACTTTTGGGAGCTTGATCTACCACATGGACATTGGAGTTAGCAAGTGCTTCTTTGGAGTCCTCCCTCTAGCTTATTAACCTTGGGATGCAACTCTGCCCCCACCCACCAGCCTTCCAGAACCAGTACTGGGACACCACAGGCCAAGCAAATAACTGGGTGGGCACATAGTCCCACCCACAAGCAGACAGGCTGCATTAAAACCCTTGAGCCCACAGTTGCCCCTGGACATGGCCATACCAACTAGAGGGCCCAGGAACTGACACCACATGCCAGTGTGCAGGCACTAGACCTGGGAAGCCCAGAGGCTTGCAGCCAGAGACCCTGGGACGCAGGTCTATCAACTAGTGGGCAGGCACCAGCCACAGGAAAACTGCAACCCCACAGCCTGCTATGGCAGGACCCAGCCCACTGGCCAGCAGGCAAGAATAAGCCCTGGGACTGGCTGGGCTCCCACCCCATCCGCCATCTGACCAACACAAGCTTTGGGATACCCTGGGCCCTGAAGCCAGAATCTAGGACATGGCTTTGCTGCCAGTGGGAGAGCACTAACCTCAGGACTTGGCTTCATCCATTAGTGGGCAGGCACAAGCTCTGGGATCCCCTGGACCCTTACTCCACCCACCAGTAACACAGCACAAGCCCTGGGGCTCCTTGGAGCCCTGGAGCCAGTCACCTTGTTACACGGCCCCACCAATCAGTAAATGGCAGCCTCTGTACAAGGCCAGACCTGGCAACCAAACAGATCAAGAGCCTGCCATGCCTACCATGCTGCCCACAATAATCAGCCTGCCACAGTGGAAAAACCTTTGTAGCCCACAGAGGGGACACCCCAAGAGCATATATCTCTGGTGACCAGAGGGGAGTGTGCTGCTGTGATGCTGTGATGTATAGGATGAGTCCTATAAAAGATCACTTCTCCAAGGTCAGGAAACAAAAGCAACTTACTAGATACATAGAAATAAAAGCAGCAAGTTAGAAAAAAAATGGTGACAGAGGAACATGTTCAAAATAAAGGAACAAGATAAAATCTCAGAAGAACTAAGTGAAGTAGAGATAGGCAATCTACCTGAGAAAGAGTTCAAGGTAATGATGATAAAGATGATCAAAGAACTCAGAGGAAGACAGGATAAACAGAGTGAGAAGTTAAAAGTGTCCCCCCCACATCCCCCACACCCCTGGCGGCTCAGCTGGCTCAGTCACTGGTCATTGCTGGCTCTACGACCTTTCGGAGGCTGGTTGCAGCTCCTTCCTCTGCATCTGGCGCCAGCATCTCCAGCCCATCCTAGAAGTTAAAAGTTTTTAACGAAGAGTAAGAAAACATTAAGAACAACCAAGCAGAGATGAAGAATGCAGTAACTGAAGTGAAAAATACACTAGACAGAATCAACAGTAAATTCATTGACACAGAGGAACAGATCAGCAAGCTGGAAGACAGTGGAAATCACTGAAACTGAACAGAAAAAAGAATGAAAAGAAATGACAGTTTGAGAGACCTCTGAGACAACATCAAGCATATTAATATTTTCATTATAGGGGTCCCAGAAGGAGAAGAGAGAACAAGAGGCAAAGAACATATTTGAAGACATAATAGCTGAAAACTTTCCTAACCTGGGAAAGGAAACAGACATCCAAGTACAGGAAGCACAGAGTCTCAAACAGGATCAACCCAAGGAGGACTGCACCAAGACACATTGTAATTAAAATGTCAAAAATCAAAGATTAAGAGAGAATAATAAAGGCAGCAACAGAAGAGTAACAAGTTACATAATACAAGGGAACTCCCATAAGGCTATCAACTGACTTTTCAGCAAAAACTCTGTAAGCCAAAAAGGAATGATATATTTAAACTGATGAAAGGAAAATACCTAAAACCAAAAATATTCTACTCGGCAAAGCTCTCATTAGGATTTGATAGGGAGGTCAAACATTTTGCAGACAAGCAAAAGCTAAAAGAGTTAAGCACCACCAAAACAGCTTTACAAGAAATGTTAAAGGGACTTCTCTAAGTGAAAAAGAAAAGGCTACAATTAGAAACAAGAAAATTATGAAAGGAAAAATTTCATTGGTAAAGGCAAACATACAGTAAAGGTAGGGAATCAACCATGTGCAAAGCTAGTAGCAAGTTTAAAAGACAAAAGTAGTAAAATCATCTATATCCACAGTAAGCAGTTAAGGGATACACACAAAAAAATAGATGTAAATCATGATATCAAAAATAGTAATCGTGAGGAGAGGAGAATAAAAATGCAGAGTTGTTAAAATGTGTTTGAAATTAAGAGATCAGCAACTTAAAATAATAATAATCGTATGTGTATGACCTAATTAAATTTAAAAGCTTTTGCACAGCCAAGGAAACCATCAACAAAATGAAAAGACTACATACTGAATGGGAAAAAATATTTGCAAATTTTATGATGGATAAGGGGTTTTCAAAAATATACTCATACAACTCAATATAAAAAAAACCCAGTCCAGGGCCTCCCTGGTGGCGCAGTGGTTAAGAGTCCGCCTGCCGATGCAGGGGATACGGGTTCGTGCCCCGGTCTGGGAGGATCCCATATGCCGCGGAGCGGCTGGGCCCGTGAGCCATGGCCGCTGGGCCTGCGCATCCGGAGCCTGTGCTCCGCAACGGGAGAGGCCACAACAGTGAGAGGCCCGCATACCGCAAAAAGAAAAAAAAAAAAAAAAAGAGTAAAAAAAAAAAAAAAAAAAACCCAGTCCAATTAAAAAATGGACAGAAGACCTGAATAGATATTTTTGCAAAGAAGATAGCTGACACACACCTTAAAATATGCTCAATATTGCTAGTTATTAGAGAAACGCAAATCAAAACAACAATGAGATATAATCTCACACCTTTCAGTACAGCTATCATCAAAATGACCACAAGTAAGAAATGTTGGCGATGATGTGGAGAAAAGGGAACCCTTGTACACTGGTGGTGGGAATGCAAATTGGTACAGCCACTGTGGAAAACAGTATAGAGGTTTCTCAAAAAACTAAAAATAGAGCAACCATATGAACCAGCAATTCCACCCCTGGGCATATATGGGAAGAAAAGTAAAACACTAATTCAAAAAGATACATGTACCCCAATGTTCATAGCAAAATTATTTATAATAGACAATATATGGAAGCAACTTAAGTGTCCATCAATAGATGAATGGATAAAGATATGACACACACACACACACACACACACACAGTGGAATACTACTCATTCATAAAAAAGAATGGAAATTTTGCCATTTGCAACAACATAGATGGGTATGGGCATGAACTGCTAATGCTGCTGTCACTGCCACCAAGACTTCTGTGTGCAAGCGCAGGTCACTACCCACAACCCCCCAGGAGCCTGTGCAGCATGCCACTGCCAGGGTCCCGAGATCCAGAGACAACATCCCTGGGAGAACACACAGCATGCCTCAGGCTGTTGCAACATCAAGCCGGCCTCTGCTGTGTCAGGCTTGCTCCGCATTCCATTTATGATGACTGTACCCCTCCAGCCCCCCAGCCTGAGTGAGCAAGAGAGCCCTAATCAGCTGCTGCTTTAACCCCTTACTGTCTGGGCACATAACAGACCACTGAGGGTGGCCTACATGCAGAGGTAGAGCCAAAACCAAAGCTGAACCCCAGGAACTGTGCTAACAAAAAAATTGATAAACCCACTATGGAGAACAGTATGGAGGTTCTTAAAAAACTGAAAATAGAACTACCATATGATCCAGCAATCTCACTACTCGGCATATACCCTGAGAAAACCATAATTCAAAAAGAGACATGTACCACAATGTTCATTGTAGCACTAATTACAGCAGCCAGGAAATGGAAGCATCCTAAGTGTCCATCAACAGATGAATGGATAAAGAAGATGTGGCACATATATACAATAGAATATTACTTGGCCATAAAAAGAAATGAATTTGAGTTATTTGTAGTGAGTTGGATGGACCTAGAGTCTGGCATAGAGTGAAGTAAGTCAGAAAGAGAAAAACAAATGCCATATGCTAACACATATATATGGAATCTAAAAAAAAATAATGGTTCTGAGCAACCTAGGGGCAGGACAGGCATAAAAACACAGAGGTAGAGAATGGACTTGAGGACACGGGGAAGGGTAAGTGTAACCTGAGATGAAGTGAAAGAGTAGCATTGACATGTATACACTACCAAATGTAAAGTAGCTTGTGGGAAGCAGCTGTATAACACCAGGAGATCAGTTCGTTGCTTTGTGACCACCTAGAAGTGTGGATAGGGAGGATGGGAGGGAGGCTCAAGAGGGAGGGGATATGGGGATATATGAATACATATAACTGATTCACTTTGTTGTACAGCAGAAACTAACACAATGTTGTAAAGCAGTTATACTCCAACAAAGATGTTTTAAAAAACTGTTATATTCTCATTTTGAAAACAATCAAACAATTCATCAAAGTACAATAAGGGAAAAATACAGTCAGAATTTCATTAGCTTGATACAATATATAATTAATAGTACATCATACTACATTTTTCTCTATATGTGCACACACATTTTTTATATGGATGGAAAATGATTCAATTAATATTGCCTTCAACTGCAAATCACTGAAAACTAAATCAATAATGGTTTAGGTAAATAAACCCCACATAACAAGAAGTTAGAGATGGTATAGAGATTCAGTGATGAAATAAAAAACTATATCTTTTCTCTGTGTTATTATTAGTATGTCCTTTTTTGCCTCGTGGTGGTAAAATGGCTACTTTACATCCAGACCTTTATTCAAGGCATGAACAAATGGGAGTGCTGGCCAGAGATGTGCTTCTCCTTTATTATCATAAAAGCAAGTATTTATTCAGGCAAATCTCACCTCCAGCACGTTTCTACTTGTGGCTCATGGACCAAAATATGTTACAGTTCCATTCCTAAGTGGAAATGGAACTGAAAAAGTGAGGAATTAGTTTGCAGACTTTATAAGAAAATATGTTAAGGTAGAAATATATTTCTTCATAAAAAATGAATAAAAATGAAATCATATTTAATCTTGATATTTTAAAAGAAAATATGTTAAGTTTAGTTTTACAGAAGGAAAAACCCAGAGTAAAATTCAAGGAAATATTGATCTTCTTATAAATATTTTCTCACTAAAATACTTATTATTTTTTAAAACATACTTGTAGGATTAGAAAAAGTCAATGAAAACTATTAACAAGTTTAAATCATTATGTTTTCTAAACACCATATTTAAATTTTTTACTGAACTGATATAAAATAAAATAAAATTACCACAAAGTTATGTCCCTCATAGCTTGATTTTTAAATTTATATTGACAGTGTTACACTGTTAAGATATTAAACATTTACATTCTTTTTATAACTGTAATTCCCATACTTGCATGTTCAAACTGTTCAGTGATTTATCCCATCATTGTATGATGACTTTTCCCTCACATTTATTTACCTTTGACTCTTAATTACCTTGATAATTGGATGGCACTTTTAAAAAAGACACATTCTTAGATATTGAATTTTCCAAGTTACTTAGCCTTTGAGAATATTGCTCTTTTATTTTATGAAATTGTCACGGTCACCCCCAGCTTCAGCAACCACCACCCTGATCAGTCAGCATGAATCGGTATTGAGACAAGACCCTCCACCAGCAAAAATACTATCACTTGCTAAAGGCTCAGGTGATGTTTAGCATTTTACATCAATAAAGTATTTTTAAATTAAGTTATGTATATTTTTAGACATAATTCTATTACACACATAATAGACTACATTACAGTGTAAACATAATTTTTATATGCATTGGGAAACCAGAAAATTTGTGAGACTCACTTTATTGCAGTATGCACCATTTTTAGTGGCCTGGGACCAAACCCACAATATCTTCAAGGTATGCCAGTATCTATTCATTGCTTTTATGACTAATGGTCATAGTGGTTATTTGTAATATCGTGAGTCATAATTTTTTTTCACTCATAAGCATTCCTACTTGTCTTTTGGCATTGTATGTTGCTATGAAGAAATCTGGGCTAGCCTGTTTATTATTATTTTCTTTATTTAGATGAATTGCCTTTTTATCTTGTATTCTTAGAAATGAGTAACTACTTTTGAGAAATTAATGGAATATAAGACCTAAATTATGTCATTTTTATCATATTTATTTTCAAGTTGCTTTAATATCATTTCATTTAATCTTCACAGCAAGCCTGTAAATAGATATTATCTCCATCTTTTATAAGTAAAAGTAAATTTCAAATAATGTAACAGATGCTTCCAGTTCTTGGATGTAATATTAAACTAAAATAGACCTCCCCCACCAAAAAAAAAAAAAAAAAAACAACAAAACCTGTCTCTAAATTTAGTGCTCTTTCCATTGTACAGCTTTGTAACATGATTATGAAAAAACTATCTCGGGTTCACACCTCTTCTACCTTTCATGATTTAGTCTTGGTAGGATGTGTGTTTCTAGGAATTTATTCATTTCTTCTAGATTGTCCAATTTGTTGGTGTATAAATGTTCATAGTATTCTCATGAATTTTTGTATTTATGTGGTATTGTTTGTAATTTCTACTCTTTCATTTACAATCTTATTTGAGTCTTTTCTCTTTTTTCTTGGTTAGTCTAGGTAAAAGTTTGTCAATTTTTTTTATTTTTTCAAAGAACCAACTCTTAGTTTTGTTAATATCTTCCATTATTTTTCTATTCTCTGTTTTATTTATTTCTGCTCATATCTTTATTTCCTTTGTTCTGCTAACTTTGACCTATTCTTTTTCTAGTCAAATTGGGCATCCATCTGTACCCCAACTCCCTTCTCTGTATCTGATCCCCATAAGCCTAATTCTGAAGGTTCTCCTAGTGATCCCTCTGATATTAGACCCAGAGTAGCACTCCTACAAAGCATCTCACTATGCTGAGGAAGCTGAATGTCCACCTTGGTTTTTTGTTTGTTTGTTTGTTTTCATCCTGAAGAAACTGTAGGCCTAGGGAGACCTCTTGGTGCAGCAGCTGTGCCAGCCTGGAGGAGGGGTGATACGGTCAAAGTGTAGCCACTCCTCTTACCCTTCCTATGGGGTCCTTCTTGGTCTCTGATGTCCAGGAGGGTGCTTTAGCATTACCTTCAAGTTATGGGTTTTTCACACTGGTGTCTTGTCTATGGATAGTAGCTAGTTCACCTTCAGCTAGGGGGGACTAGCATTGGGATGACATCACTCCTGTGTTGACTATTTTGAAGAAAGCAGTTGTAGTTAATGAGAAGTAAGGAAAAATCTGTCTTTGGGTTAAAATTCATGGCATTAAAATGGAATAACAGCTTGCAAATCAATAAAGATAATTTCAAGCATACTGCTAGAAAAAAACTTTTCTTATATTTGTATATAAAAGTGAAATATTGACTTAGTAACTTTTGTATTTTAATGTAAGGAAATAAAATCGAGAGGCACTTTATGGACTGTATGGTGGCAGGTAAAAACTATGTTATTATAACAGCAACTCTTCAGATAGTTTTATAATTTTTAATTATTATTTTCATCAACTAAATTATACGCCTTAATAGAGAGCTCATTAAGCTTTCAGTTGTTGCTAGACTTCACTCTGGGAATCCGCATATTATTCAGAAGGTATATTTTGCAGAACTAATATGTTGCCTATACTTTATTTTGAAGTTGGAAAAAATATGCAGTGCCTAGGAAAATAAAAGTAAATTTTTTTTAGAAATAGAGGCTGTATGATTTTAATTCACCTCATTATTTACCTGTGCTTTGATACTGGTGGAAATCTGTGCTTCAACTTTATGTAGCTTTCCTTAAATATCATGGTAGAGTCTTAATAATTTCCATTTTTATTAGAAACTATCATACGATGGTGAGAGTAAATACAGATAATTTGCAAAATGATAACAAAATGTGTTTTTTAATCTTTTCCCCATCCCTTTTCTGAAACAGACAATCACAGAAAGTTAGAACTGGAAGGAAACTGAGAGGGAAATTAATAAGCTCCTTCCCCCATCCTTTATTTAAGAAGAAGAAACAAAGTTTAATTGCTTACAGGGCCAAGAAAATGAGTTAGGTTTTTTCATTCCTGTTCAAAGCCAGTTGGTATTGAAACACCATGGGCTGGTGGAAGAAGGGTAGGTTACTATTGCTGGTCCAGGCCACAGTAAGCATCTAGAAGTGCTGGGAGGTTGAGAAGCCTGTATTCCTGTAAGAAAAGTGAATCAGAAAAAACGAGATGGAAGAGAGAGACAGATGCAACGAGGTAAAAGCCTTTGTGTTGGCTCATTCTCTGTCACCCTACCTTTTCATGCCAGTCAAACAGATGGTGGCTACTTTAACTTTTTGTCTGTCCTTGGTGTTGCCATGGGTGAATATAGATCTTACAACCTGAGGCCAAAAGACAAGTTGATGACACCAACAATGACCTACTCTATAGAGAACTATACTCAATATTTTGTAATAACCTATAAGGGAAAATAATCTGAAAAAGAATTTATAGATTTAGATATGTATAACTGAATCACTGTGCTGTACACCTGAAGCTAACACAACATTGTAAGTCAACTATACTTCAATTAAAAAAAAGTTGGTGACTTATTTGTGCTATTTTAATACAATATGATTATAATAAAGTAGTATCTTCACCTGCAAAGTCCTACTCATCTTCCAGATCCATCTCATATATGGGTTCTGCAACTGCAGATTCAACAAACCTCAGACCATGTACTATGTTTGGTTGAATCTGTGAATGCAGAATCTGCAGATTCAGATTATGGGACTTGAGCATCCATGGATTTTGGTATCATGGTGGGTTCTGGAACCAACCCCCACTGAGGGATGGCTGCATTATAATGTCAGCGTAAATTCATGAGAGATAAAATATAAATAGCAAAATCTATTTCATTAATAATTACAATATGAATATGCATTATATGATAATAGCTCTGTCAACCTTCACAGCTCATCTTTCATGAATCTTCTCTTAAAACTAAATAACAGAGGAAGGAAAAAGAAGTTGAGATAGAAGATAACACAGTCTAAATTGAGCTTAGAGGAGCAGGTGATTATTGAAACCCAGTACCTTTTTATTCACTGCCTTAAATTGATAAGCAATTGGTAACATAGGTAAATAAAGAAAATTCAGTTTACCCATTCACAGTTCTTCTGTTATACCTTTAAAGATAATATTAATTTATGTTATTTTCCAGTGCCAGCTAAAAATTAATATGACTTCCACCCAGACCCAATAAAGTAGGTGATATTCTCCCTTGGTGTCATCTTGTTGTTTCTGATTTATTAGATCCAGTAAACTTTGGCACCAACTAAGGCATTACTTTAGTCGCTCCTTGCTTTCCAGTTGTTTGCTACCATTTTCTAGCCATGAAATCCAAAGCCAGCCAAGCAATCTGCATCTTAACCCAGTCAACTGAATCCAGTCCCACACATGGATGAAAACAAATCTCATTTGAATTCTCATCCAGGGGGAAGTGTCTTTTTGGTGTGATCCAGAAGAGATCTAAATAGCAAAATTGTGTTATGAGTAAGGTTTGTTAATATCCAACGAGTTTGGCAGGATTTCACCTCTTAGTACCTCACCAGGGTGCCTGTGACTGTAAAGTAGAAACTTAGGCAAGAGCCTCAAGTTTATTAGTCATATTTACTTACCTTATAAAAACCAAAATTATATCTCTCAGTTGTTTTCAAGACAGCTGCAGCTAACATATCTGTTCCTCTGGGTACTCTCAAACTTAGGTTCTATTTTCTCAACTCTTTGGAACAGTTTAGACCCAGGCTACCACATTGCTATACTACAGCAAACACATTATTCAGAGCATATTATTATTATGATTCACCACAGAGAGGGAGCTTCAGATCTAGGAAATTTCCAACATCTTATAAACTGGAAAACCTTAAAACAGTGGCGTAACCACCTCTGCTTTTACTGGGAAGGAACTATGTAGAATGGAGACTTGGATTTAAGGTACTGATTATTTTTTGATTGGAAAAGTTGATTCTTAGAAGAGAACAGAATAGTCGAAATCTAAGAATATAAAAAGGGGGACGCCAACCTGCATATGGATTCAGAGACTCCAGTTTCTTTTCCCCATTAGGACACAAATATCATGTTGGTAATTAATACATGTGTCAAGAATGTCATATGCTTATAGTACAAATATGACAATTTGTAAAGTAACTTATCCCACTTCACTTTTGATGACCTTGTAGTATTTATTTCTTTTTTCAAAAATTGAATTTGTTAGTATAGGCCAGTGGTTAGCAAACTTTTCCTGTAAAGGGCCAGGTAGTAAATATTTTAGATTTTTTGGCCATACCACCTGTGTTACAAAAACTCATCTTTGCTGTGGTAGCTTAAAAGCAGCCAGAGACAATGTGTAAATGAATGTGTATGCTTGAGTTTCCCCAATTTTTATTTCCAAAACCAGGTGGTGAGTGAATGTGGCTTGCTTTTCACCCCTGGTTTAGGGTTATTTCCAGCTGAGGCAAAAGACCAGAGATCAATTCCTTAGGTTCTTAATCTTTGTTATATTTTCAAAAAAATCCTAAACTCTTAGAATTATTTTTTTAATGACTTGAATCATCTAGTTAAAACATGAAGCACGTTAATTAAAAAAAAGTTTAATTGTGAAATGCTTTTCAGGTGTCTTAAGACTCAACTCTGGTTTTGATTAATATACACGTAATTTGACAAACAGTTGATTTATTAATATGTCTATGTCCTGAGAATACTCTCCCATGAGGTATCTAAGCACCTTCACGTTTTCCCTTTGTTACTACATCAAACCTAAGTTTCATATAGGAAGCTGTTTCTTACAGTCTCTACTGAACATATTCACACAGTGTTTGAATTATTCCTGAATTACAATGAGGAAAATTCGTTAACAATGGATAATTAGCGATTTTTGTAGGCTAAGAGGAGAAACTTGCCAAAAGTGATTGCCTGGGCCATTAAACCTCTACTCCTAGCCCTTTCAGTGTTAGGATGTTATTATACAAAATAAACCAATTCATTTACTTTGCCCTAAAAGTGCATATTTGCCATCTTTGTTTATTTAGATATTCAAAAAGGGAAGTAGACCAATGAGCTTCCTTGATTTAGTCTGTCAGACTTTAGTATTTATTGTACTTTTAATTTCCTCTCATTTGTTTCTCTGTTACAATTATAAATGGTTCATAATCTAATACTATACTGATAATTTGTTTTTTAATTTGCCAGTTGATGACATTATATAACAGTGTCATAGAACCTCAGAGGTAAAAAGACTTAAAAGACATCTGTTTTCTCTCTTCATTCAACAGCAGGTTGTGAATATTATCCACAGTTTTAAACAATTTTTTTCTATTGGAGACTCATGGGCATTTTGCACTCATGTTATTGCCAGCAAATAATAGGCAAATAACTATTGTTTGGCTAATAGATTTAGCACATATTAAATCCTATATTAAAACAATTTAAAGAGATTATTTACTAAAAGTAGACTATCTATAACAACGGAATATTCTGCCTCCTTACTTTTTGTGTAGTGATATGGATTATTCAGAGTGAGATGAATTCACATTCTGTGTTCATTGAATTCAAGTACAGCATAAGGATTTTTCTACTAAACTCAGAGAATATTAACTAAGAGGCAAAAAAAAAAAAATAGAGCCATCATTTATTAAGCTGTGGTTTTTCTGACCTTTTCAATGTGCTTTGCATCTTTTATTAGTAGTTTACTATGTACTCTGATAATGAAAACAAAACAAAACAATGACCCACCAAGAGACAGAAAGTTAAGAGCCAGAGGGAGAGAGAGAGAGAGAGGGATCATATTCTATGGGCTAAATGTTTTTAAAAAGCCAGTTTCCATTGCCCTCTTACTGATATCCAATGGTAGCCCAATAGAAGTTGTTTAATTGCAAACAATAACAGGGATTGCATTTTCTGTATATAATTAAAAAAAATAAAACTGACTATATTTTAAAAAATTACATTGCCCTGGCATTCTAAACAATGTCAACGCTTAAAATATTCATCACTCTCAATTTTTTGTTTGTCTAAGCTCTAAACAGGGAGGGGTTGGCAAACTATGGCCTATGGGCCATATCCAGAATATAACATAATATAAATACATTTTTAAGTGATTGACAAAAAGTTCTGGAAAATTTTTTTCTCTTGTTATACAACTACCTACAAATTACTTTCAGTTTTGCTTTTGGCCTGCAAAAAGCCTAAAATTTTTGCTATCTAGCTCTTTAAAGAAACAGTTTGTTAATCCTTATTTTAAACAATTGCTGTGATTAATGTCTTATTTTTATATATGTAATATATAAAAACTTCACAGGGAGGGATTTCCTGGTGGTACAGTGGTTGAGAGTCCGCCTGCCGATGCAGGGTACACGGGTTCGTGCCCCGGTCTGGGAGGATCCCACATGCTGCGGAGCACCTGGGCCCGTGAGCCATGGCCGCTGAGCCTGCGCGTCTGGAGCCTGTTCTCCGCAACGGTAGAGGTCACAACAGTGAGAGGCTCGCTTACTGAAAAAAAAAAAAAAAAAAAAAAACCAAAAAACAAAGAATTACTTTTTCAGTAAAGTTCTATTTAACAAATGAATGAATGGATGATGATGTTGACTTTTATAAGATACATCTTACATTTTATAAATTACAATAGATGGAGGTTGTGAATTCAAGTTTTCCTGCAAAGGGCAGTCATAAAGCTTTGGATAACTGATGACTCATCAAGCACTTAAAACCTTGCAGAAATGCAAAGGATCAATAACACTGATTTATTGTTCTGCCCTTGTTCACCACCCTATACTTTTTTGTTCCTATCAGAAGTGCCATGACTTGAGAAATTCAAATGGAAAAATAAGGTGCTCAATTGTTAACTAAGTGTGGGAGTTAGGAAGTCAAAAAAAACAAGCAAATTTTGTTTTCCATTTATCAGCTACTATAAAGCATTGGATTCTATGTAATTAATAGAATTCAGAATATATTTTATGTTTTAGTCTGAAGCAATATGCAAGAAGGGCTCTATCATTGTAACGCTACATGCCTTGCCTGATGTGCAGTGGGATCTGAGTAAAGTTAATAATTTTGGTAAAGTAGAAGCATCAAACTAAGCAGACCATCACCTAATAATATTTGACAGGCAAAGACGCTTGAATAAGAGAATGGAAGACATAATAGGATGGACTGCTCTGAATAGTGATGAGTTCAGAGTGTAATATGGTAACCGGTAGGTGTCAAATGAAGATGGTGTTGACGCTTGAGAAGTTTGAGATGTCACAACAAAACATCAGAATTCCCATGAAGCCATTCAAGTTAGTGAGCATATCTTACTAACAAGGGAATAAACAAAAGATTTAGATTATTTTATGACCTTTGAAATCATAGGCATGAAGTTAGAAATGTTCAGTATGTTTATCTGGTTCAATCCTCCAGCAACTTCTAAGATAGATACAGTTGAGGAAAAGGAGCCCCAGAATGGTAAAACGACGTGCTAGTGTCCACAGATGATAAAAGGTGGAACTTAAACAAAATGTCTGTTTATCTGAATTCAAAACCCATGTCGTTTCTACTCTGATACTATTACGCCACTACGGGAGAACTAAAGCAGGTGATGAGATATTCTTCCAAATGAGAGATTGAGCTAAAGTAAGCTTTGGATGGAAAAAATTGAGCTCCTTAAGTAAAAAGAACTATTTAAGTTGCAGGAACAGAAAACTATTCAAACAATTAAACAAATAATATCGACCCTCCTAATTGAATAACCCAGGGACATCTAACTTTAAGGACATCTTTCCCCCGGGCTTAAATAATGTGAGCAGGATCTGGCTTGTCTTGCCATTTCTTGACTCTGCTTTCTCCTCCTTCTACATTCCATTCTCAGCATGTTCTTCTGTTTTCCTCACACAATTGTCACCAGTAGCTCTTGAGATTGCATTCATTTTTCCTTGATGATGTGCATCAGAACAAAAATAATCTCTTTCAACAGGTTCTTCAAAAGAAAAGAATCTCACCTTCCCTCAAACTATTGCAAATCCTCACTAGCTCTGAGTAGGTCACATGCACATCCCTGAAGCAGTTCCTTTGGCTCTCAGTAGCATCCAAATTGTTTTAAGCCTTTCCTTGGCTTAAATTTGTCCTCACGGACCAATTCCTGCAAATCCACATGGCTGAAAATGTAGGAGGGGTTAATTCTCTGTCAGTATGAGGAAAATTGCTGTCAGGTAGATGGTAGACAGTGAACGTTGGAAGGTCCACCAAAAATGAATATATCATCTGGAATAAATAATTTTTTCATTAATTGGCTCATGTATTAATAATTCTTCTGTTAATTTATTTATGTGGCAAAAATTTATTGACCATAAAATGTGTTAGACACTGTATTAGGGGTTGATTATATGGGCAAAGCCCAGCACTTATCCTCAAGGAGCTCACAATGGGAGACTGATGAATTAACAAGTAAAATGCAAGTATAATAGATATCAGTGTAACAACCACCTGAGAACAACTAGGTGGCATCTACCAGGAATGACTAGAGTGAAGAGTTAGCAAGAAAGTTTTCTGGGAATGATGCACCTGAGGTGAGATCCAATAGAAATTAACCAGGTGAATAAAAGTGGGTATTCCTGAAAAAAAGGGCAGCACATACAAAGCTGTGTAGGCTAAAAATTGTGGTTCATCTGCCAATGGCAAGTACTAGTTTAATAAGAATCTGCTCAAGAGCCTTCAGGATTTTGCAAAATGTTCCTATGAATGTGAGAGTAAGATTAGATGAATCAATAGCTGGTTGTTCAAGTAGTGAATTGTGGTTGGCAAGTGAATTACATTTTGAGTAGTAATTTTCTTTACCCTTCACAGCTTGTGAGTGTGTTACTATTTTCTTAGCCATAGAGCCTAGTCACTTTGCAGGGAGAGTTGGATGGGGAAAAAAGGATGAAATGGGATGGGAACATTTTTTTCCTAACTTCAGTCCAGTTATTTTGGAAGTGAACATTCCAAATGGCTTGTATGGAGAACAAGCGTGTTTGACAGATCCAAACAGGTAGTGAGCTTAGGAAAACAAATCCGCTGTTGATTCTCCTTTCCAGGGTGTTCCCTAATGAAACTGGGCTATATGAGAGCTTTTCAGAGAACTGAGGCACCCATTCAAGCCCAAATAATATTATACTTTTGATCAAAAATAACCAATTTGATAGGATTTTCACAGATAGTATCATACTTAGACCTAAATGGGAATAGGAAAAAGAATTTAGAATTTACTTTTTCTTAAAAAGAAAAAGTAATTTGCCAATTCACAGTAGAGAATACTCTACATTCAAATATAATTGCTTTTCTTCTGAGGCTTGAAATCAGGACTATTAGTTTAAGAAAGCCTTTGGAATAACAGACCTTGCCAAACCATTTCATGGACAAACACTTTCCTGGTTAAGAAAATAAAGAAAAAAGCAAGGCAAACAGAATTTGCTGGCATGATCTCATCTTCACAGACCCTCTGTTAGGGGCTGCTGGAGGAGGGAGTCTTCTTTGTGTATAAGATGCCACTTTGATGTGACTGTCTGTCTAGCCATTGTCTGGTCTGATTCTGAGAAACACAGCTGGAGACATTTAGAAAACATGCAGAAGAAACCTGTTTAGTTCTCCATTGGCAAAGCCCAAAGCATTGTGATAATAATGAAAATTATATATTTTTTATTTGAATTACAATATTTCATCACTAAGGAAAAAGTTTGGGGAAAATTTATAAGGAGCAAATCCACAACACAGCACACTAATAAAAAGAGGGATACTTTTTTTTAATTTTTATAGTGTCAGTGTTTATATTTTTCCTTAAATGGAATTGAATGAGTGAGAAGGGTAAATGACTATCTGGGGTCTAGAGAGAAAAAGAAAGAAAGAAGATGTCAGAATTTTATGTGATAAAAGATATCAAGAATTAGCATAAGTTTAGTTGAACACTTTTTTTTTCAGTTTTGCCCTAATAATCTTTATTTTTTGAATATTGAACATAGTAATAGAATTCAACTCTCATCATTGTGCTACCCTTATTAAGTGCCAGGATACTACACTCTATTTCATTCCAGGGACAAAAAGCTCCTTTATTCTATGCATATTTATAGAAAGCATAGAAATGAAATACTTCACATAAAATTAGCAGCAAATAATTAAGTACATTGAATAAATGTTATCTTAATTTCTTGAATCATATGGCAGAAAATATTTCTGTATTTTTTTCTTTGCTCCACAATGCCATTTTTTTTTTTTTTTTTTTTTGGCCACACCGCACAGGTTGTGTGATCTTAGTTCCCCGACCAGTCATCAAATCTGGGCCCTCCACAGTGAAAGCGTGGAGTCCTAACCACTGGACCGCCAGAGAATTTCCCACAATGCCATTGTTTAAGAAAAATTTTATACAATTTTTAAAGGTAACTTTTCATTTACAGCTATCACAAAATATTGGCTATATTACCGATGTCATACAATATATCCTTGTAGCCTATCTTACACCCAATGGTTTGTACCTCTCACTCCCCTACCCCTATGTTGCCCCTCCCCTTCCTTCTCCCCACTGGTAATCACTAGTTTGTTCTATGTTTGTGAGTCTGCTTCTTTTTTGTTATATTCACTAGTTTGTTGTATTTCTTAGATTCCACATATGTGATGTCATACAGTATTTGCCTTTCTCTTTCTGACTTATTTCACTATTTTTACAATCTGTACTCTTCTAAAACTTTTTCCATATTTTTCCTATGTCCGGAAATAGAGGGAAATTGAGAGATAAAACAGTGAAGTTTGTAGTCACACAGTAAATTCAAGCTTTCATAAAAGCAAAATGATCTATTGAGAGAAAGCTTCGGAGTCAGACATCTCATATCAAAATGCTCCATGAGTTTTTAATTGTGTGACATTAAGCATGGTTCTAAAACTATGAGCTGTATTTTCCTCATCTACAAAAGGAGAAAATAATATTTATCTCAGAGAATGGTAACGGAAATTTAAAGAAACATTTTTTTAAAAAAAATTTGGGAACTTGTTTTTAAAAAATGACTCATAAAAAAATCAGACTCATGTAGTAATAAAGACTCCAGATGCAGATGTATCTAATTTACTTATATATTTATTGAAATTTAATATTAATTCAACATAGTTGTTGAGAACCTACACTATCAGAGACTGTTATGGCTCAGAGGATGTAGCCATTAGCAAGAAAAATTGACTTTATATTCTAGACAAATCAACAATAAAAGTAAAGGAAAATATGTTAAAGATATAATTATAGATAGTGATAAATTTACAAAGAACTAGATCACATAGGGATATGCATATTAATACAAGTATAATGGGAATTTCTTGAAAAGCTGAAAATGTCCTTTAGGACTTGGATGACGGTTGCAAGAAATAGCTAATACCCTCAAAGAAGTTTACCTGGGGTGGTTTTACTGCCGCCCTCTCTAGGGCTCCCTCGTGGACCTGCAGTTGGCTGTCAGATTGGCTGGGACTCAGCCTAGGAAGCCCTCCCTCACATTTTTGGCAGGTGTCAGGTTGTAAACCAAGACCCCTGGGTTGTCTTCCATGTGGTCTCTACAGTGGGCTATCTCAGCCTCATTCACACCTTCACACAATCTGGGGATTCTGAAAGCTGCAAAACAGGGCAGAATGTGCATGTGCTGGTCAAGGCTTAACTTGCATCACGTCTGCTAATATTCTATTAACAAAATAAATCACATGGCCAAGCCTAGATTTAGGGATGGAGAAATAAACTCTTCCTCTTGAAAGGAAGAGCATTAAAAACACATTGCAAAGCAGCAAACATGGAAGGATAACTTACTGAGGTTATCTTTACGAAAAATCTTTCACACTAATTAAGTTAGATAAGAGAAATAAACACATCTTGAGATTCAATAACAATGAAGACAAAGAAAAAAGTTTAAAATCTTAAAAGAAAGAGCAGATGACTCGCAGAAGAACAAGAACTGAATGCACATCAGATTTCTCGACAGTAAAATAGAACTGCAACACTTAAACATGAGCGTGACAAGCGTATTTTGGAACCATACAAAGGGTCAGAAGTTTAACACACAAAGACCTCCTGGAAAATGCTTTTGAGTAATGTCTTTCAATAAGAAGAAAACCAGAATCAATGCATACAGGGAATAAGACTGAAAATAATTAAGTGAAAAAATGTTTGCGGCTTAAAAGCATAGATATGGTTGGTCCTCCATGTGTTGGACATTGGCAGATTCAACCAGTCAGAAGATGCAGAACCTGCGGGTATGGAGAGCCGCTGTCCTACACCATTTTATATAAGGGACTTGTGCATCCATGGATTTTGGTATCTGCAGGTGTCCTAAAACCAGTGCCCTGTGGATACCGTGGGACGACTGTACTTCCTACTGTAATCTCCAAGAAGAACTGTATCCTTAACAATACCAAGGTCTGTGCCTGATTAGGAGAGGGGAATGGGCCAGTTTTCCCGATTTTAATGTAACATTTCTTTACTTAATTAAATAAAAAAGATAAAGTGTTACATAAATCACAATATGCATGTGTTTGTGAACGTTTTCAAAAGAAGTAGAATTCCTGTCTTACCCGGAGCCACTTTTTTAGTCTTTACCTAGGTTCCTTCAATGATCTTGGACGGTCATCATTAAGGAATCTCTAGTTCATCCTGTAGAGTCAGCTGCCTATGAGGTTTACAACGGAAGGAACTCAGCACCAGAGACTGTTTCAGATAATAAGTGTTTCTCATTTCTGCCTTGTAAAAGCCGTGACCCCAATAGCTAGAATCCTGATGTTAACTGTATCTTGCTGATAGTCAGGGGGTCCAGCTCTCACTAGGAAAACAAGGTATAACAACTCTTGTTTTGTTAAACTGGTGTCATAGATACTTTAGACTTAGTATCATACGTGCTGCCCATTTTTATTAATATGTGCTTATGTTAATTCTTATGTGTATAACCAGTCCTTTGAAAAAAATATTTTTATATAAACATACCCATCTATATTGGAAATCAAAGTATTTTCTTGCTTTATCATAAACTTTTCTAACAGCTGTTTGCTAACTAATATTTCTCCTTCAGGCTGAGTTTCTGCAGCTACTGCTTTTAAAGTGTTCCAAAAGCATCATGAATTATATAGACTATGCAAAAGTGTTAAATATACATTGTGTTTCATTCTAAATTAAGGTTCAATAAGCTAGATTTATTTTAGCAATAAATGTAGGGCCACAAGAAAAATAGAAAAAATGTTATTTGTTAAGAGAATGCTTCCTAGTTTTATGTGTTAATTTAATATTAAATTATTGAATGCATTAATTTAATATTAATATATTAAACATCAATTGAATATTAAATACAAATATAATAAACATTAAACCACAAAATCCATTTCACTTTAATTTTTTGGGAGTCAACTTTCTTGTTTCTAACTTGGGCAACCATTAACCACCATCACTGAATGTAATTGTCAAGGAAAAATGGTCAGAGCTGAAATTGTAAAATGTAATTGTCATAAGCAGAGAGAAAAGAATGGGGAAAATTTAATTTATAAAACTTTATGCCACTTTTTACAATGTCCTAAAGAAAAATTTCTATCATTTGTTATAAAAATTTGGTATAAACAGAGATTAATACCTATAAATATACATAGAGATTAATATAAACAAAGAATTGAGAGAACTAGGTTATAGCAATCATCATTAATAGTGCTGTATGAAACCTTGTAGCATAACTGTCATAGGTCAGGAGAAGGTAACTGTGACTAGGAATCAAACTCTACAGTGTTAATGAGAGTGGTAACTGGGTAGATAACATTAACTCTGTCATCAGCTGTGTTATATGATAAATATTTGAAACCATAAATCAGAAAGATTTTTGGTTTAATTTTCTCCATTTGTTTCTGGAAACTTCTGTGGCCAATAAAGATCTAGTAATGTGCCTGCAACATCAGTGTAAATATAATCAAATTCTCTGTTGGAATTTAGAATGCCTATAGAACTAGCCTATAGTTTAACTATAAGTCATGTCACACCCATAGACAGCAGAGTTCTGTGTGGGATGTACCCTATCAGACAGGTCTTTTGAGGCACAGGTTAAGTATTTGCTTCACTGAATTGAAATCAATTGACAATCATTTATTTGGAGACTACTTTTTGTCTCTCTCTCTCTATATATATATTTTGTGTGTGTGTGTGTGTGTGTGTGTGTTTGTGTGATACGCAGGCCTCTCACTGTTGTGGCCTCTCCCATTGCAGAGCACAGGCTCCGGACCCGCAGTCTCAGTGGCCATGGCTCACGGGCCCAGCCGCTCCGTGACATGTGGGATCCTCCCGGACCGGGGCACGAACCCGTGTCCCCTGCATCGGCAGGCAGACTCTCAACCACTGCGCCACCAGGGAAGCCCCCAGATATATATTTGATACCATAAGACTACTATCTATGTAATTGATGTCATATACTTTTCTTTAAAACCTTTTTATTTTACACAGTTTTAGATTTACAGAAAAATTGCAAACATAAGAGTTCACATATACTCCACATCCAGTTTCTTCTATTATTAACATTAGTACATTTGTCATAGTTAATGAACCAATATCAATATATTATTATTAACTAAAACTCATGGTTTATTCAGATTTCCTTGGTTTTACCTAATGTTTTTCTTTCTGTTGCATGATCCCATCCAGGAGACCACATTACATTTAGTATCATGTCTCCTTAAGTGCCTCTTGTCTGTGACGGTTTCACACAGTTAACTTGTTTCATGATACTGACAATTTTGAGGAGTACTGGTTACATATTTTGTACAATGTCCTTCTAATGGAGTTTGTCTGATGTTTTTCCCATGATAAGACTGGGGATATGGAATGCTGGGAGGAAGAAGTAAAGTGCTATTTCCATCATATAGCAAGGGTGCATACCATCACCATGTGTTATCACTGTTGATATTAACCTTGGTCACCTGGCTGAGGTAGTGTTTGTCAAATTTCTGGACTTTAAAATTATTATTTTTCCCTAAATCATACTATATTGTTTGGGAGGAAGTCACTATGTGTGGCTCCTAGTGACTTAAGAAGATGTGGGGAACAAAGCTAGACATCTTTATGTGAAGTAACTACATAAGTTATTTAGAAAATGTCATACACTTTTTAGTGGTATTTCCAGATGCTTCTCTCATCTATTAAAGAAAAAAAATAAGGGATAAAGAAAATATGGATACCATTTTCATTGAAAAAAATTAAAACTAGAAATTGTAGTGGCCTTCAAAAATGAAAAGTGATATTTAATTGTAGATAAAAGAAAAAGAATTATGCTAAGCTAGAAGTAGAATCCAAACATGAGATTATGATAAAATTAAAATAAAAATTGTCTAAATAAAATCTGAAATTTAAAATCAGCTGAAAACTAACTAGATCTGTGATTCAAACTGAAAGAATTAAGAAATGTGAGATAAATATAAAAATATGAAATAAAGTAAAAGAGTTTTAAGAATGAGAAGAAATAGCTTAAGGAAATTCTGCTTTAAAATGGTGTGTGATGAGTTAACCCCAGTGGTGGTTCTTTTAAACTCTCACTAAAATACTTACAAAGGGGCTTCCCTGGTGGCTCAGTGGTTGAGAGTCCACCTACCGATGCAGGGGACACGGGTTCGTGCCCCAGTCCGGGAAGATCCCACATGCCGCGGAGCAGCTGGGCCCGTGAGCCACGGCCGCTGAGCCTGTGCTCCACAACAGGAGAGGCCACAGCAGTGAGAGGCCCTCAAACTGCAAAACAAACAAACAAACAAAAAAAACCAAAAAACAAAGAATCAAAACTGCACAAAACAGATATTCCATTACCACCAAACAGCAATAGTTAACAACTTATTTCCGGAGCCTGCATTGTTGTTCCTCCTACATAGACACTTACATAGTTACATAGTTAGAGCTGGATTGAGAAAATTTTACTAGAGCTTTGCTTCATGCAACAGAAGATGCCTGGGAAACATTGGGCATTGTTTAAACTCAGATACTTAAGGTGTGAGCAGCTGTCCTTCTACCCTGATCTTTTCGTGTTTCAAGACAACTAGAATTTGGTTCCTCACATTACTTCATCTTCCTCATAAAACCCTTCACAGATAGTAATTTCCAGAAAACAATTGGGCACTAAGCAGTCCATGTGTGAGGGAGCAGACTGCAAATTTGTATGTTTCAACTCAGCAAGTAAACAGTATTGCTGGGGCTTATAATGTAGGGAAATTTCTGAAGAAATATTTAATGAAAATTTTAGCCTTCACAGACTGCACTGATTTAGAATACCAGTAATCAGGCAATTGGGTCAAGAAATGATGTTATCTCAGAAAGGTAGAACTACAAGGAAAATGGAAATTTGACTAGGAGCCATGGACCTCCACTTGCCTCTCAACTATCGAGGTAGATGAAAACCTATATTTACACACTTAAGAGGTATATGAAAATCTCACAAGGGCAGAACACACTTTATATTGATAACTTAAGTCTGAATATAATAAAAGAGTGTGATTTTATTGTATTTGAACAAGAAAAACATAACTATGTGAGACCTCAGAGCTAGTGGTGAAACAGAGCCACACCCTATGGTCCTTTCCCCCATGTCTTCCACCTGCCTTTTGTCTATAGAAAAACTTGAGTCAAAGAATAAGTTTAATCAAGGAAGTGAGAAAATGCAGAAGCAAAGGAAAACAGTCAAATGAGACCAAATAATAATAGTTTAGTCATCAAGCAAAGTCAAGGACCTTTATTTCCTCTTCAAG
Source organism: Mesoplodon densirostris (assembly GCF_025265405.1). Classification (NCBI taxonomy): domain Eukaryota; kingdom Metazoa; phylum Chordata; class Mammalia; order Artiodactyla; family Ziphiidae; genus Mesoplodon; species Mesoplodon densirostris. Next base: position 87,588,855 of record NC_082672.1, read on the forward strand.
GGCTGTAGATAATATTTTGAGCCATATCCTTTGAGCTGTCTTGTAGATACTGAAACCCCTACCAGGTGGAAGAAGTTAACTACATGATGACCGGACTATAGCCATGACATAAGCTGCCACAATTCCGAGAACTGGCCTCAAAGAAATGAGAACAAACCGACCCTGGAACAAAAGACTAACTGTACTGAGAACAATCAAGATGATACTGCTTAGACCACTGCATGACCGATTTCAAGATGACTGTCAGAGCTGACTGTGCTGTTTCTACACGTAGCCCCCTCCCTCCATCTATAAAAGCTTTTGCCCACTAATTGTCAGTGGGGGGACACAAGGCACCCCCTCCCCCTGTTTCCAGCCTCCAAAATAAAGCAAACTTTCTTTCATACCAACCTTGCCTCTTTATTGGCCTTTAAGAGGTGAGCAGCCAGACCCCACTTTCAGTAACAGTTTTCTGGCACCCAAAAGCGGGGCTGCTGCACTCTCACGATATCTGGCTCCCTGGGGCTGCCACCATAACAGTGCACAAGGATAGCTGTGAGGAGCCTGCTGCTCATGGCTAGATGGCCCCAGGAGGGGGATTTTGGGGGGAGCTTCCTAACAGCTGCTGAAACCATTTGTTTTGGGGATCCTCCCTGTTTCTCCTCTGCTTGGCACTGGCTGCCAATTTACACGTTTCCTTGGTGGAATGGAAACGTGCATCTGGAGAGTTGACAAGCATCCAAGACTGAGTAAGTCCACTGTTGTGCACCCCAGGCAAACTTCTCCTTTGACCATGAAATGCTATTTGGATATTTTGCCAATTGGTTCTGGAGTGTGTCTGATGTCAAGGACCATTTGTGTTGGGGAAGTGTTTGTTTGGGCCTCCATATTGATCATCCTCTTGGTGGGTCTGTGACAGTTCTGTCTTCTGGTGTGTGAATATACATTCCATTTGTGTGATTGGTATCTTTGTTTTTTCGTAGAATGGGAAATTTGGGTTCAATTCATTAGCAAAATTTTAGCTATGAACCTATGATTAAAAAAAAGAAAGATGATTTTTTTAAACAATGTATGGCAACACTATTCTTCAGACTCCAGAGAAAACTGGTTAAGATGAAACTCTTTTGAAACTCCAAAATTGGTTCTTTTTGCATATGCAGTTAGAGAAGTCTAGCTTGATAAAATAATGTTTTCAGAATTCTGACCCTGAGAGAACAAAAATATACCTAGGAGAAAACTTGAAGTTAACTTTTACTATGTCTTTGAAATACAAACACAACCCACTTTGCCTGAGACTTCTGCCTTGGGTTAATTATTAGAACTTCAAAAGATGTTTGGGTTCATTTAGCATGCATTTTGTACCACATTAAAGAGAAATTGTGCTATGGAAAAAATGTATGCTTTTAGAGGTTATGGAATATGTTCTTAAGTTTGTCAATCAGAAAATGCTGACATAATAAATAGTTCAATTAGTTGTTTCTTGGTTTTGTTAAGGTCTTTTAAAGATTAAAAACTGTAATATGTAAGAATGATAAGGGAAGCATTTCAGTGTGTAAAACAAGTAGGATATATGTTGTTGGCCAGAGAAGGTATAAAAAATGAAAATATTTTTGTTGAGGAATAAAAGAAGAATTAATTTAGTCCTAAACCTGGTTGCTTCTGGATGGGAAAAAAATAAGGGACAAATTAATATGGGTGAAATGAAAGTGATAAAAGGTAAGTGACAAAAGGAAGTGATAAAAAGTTTGTAAGAAAAGGAACTTTGAAAAAAGAATTTTGTACATTGTTAAGATTGATTAAGATTAGATCGAATTTAACTAGGTGAATAAATTTTGCTACTAATAGTAAACTGATGCAAGGCTGAGTTTGGTTTTCTCTTTGTTAAGAGAACAAAGTTTTTTTAAACAAATTAGGATTATTTGGTATGTTAAATTACATGGAAAATGTCAAATAATATAGATAAACATTCTTAGGTTATACTGTATGGGTAAATATCATTAATATAAGTGTTCTAAAAGTTATATGAAGTTTCTAAAATTTGAATATGTTCTGGTATTATATTGTCAGTTATACTTCTAGTTATAAATTGTCTAGTGAAGTAGTCATAGAGTATAACTACTTATGATGTGAATCACTGCTGGCTTTAAGTCTATTGCTTGAAGCACATGTACAATGTTTGTTTGACAATTGGGTATGATTGATAAAGTATATAGTCTGTAAAATGTTTCCCTGTCAGCATACCTCTGTACTTGTTATGTCTGATTAATTTCCCTCCAACGTGAACAACTAGGCTGATATATAAACCAAAAGTAGCCCTGGTACTGAGGGACATAAATGAACCCAGAGCAGGCAACTGAGCCACTCTGGCAACGTTGAAAAAATATATTGATTATCAATGCTTTCTATAGAAAGATTTGCAATTTAAAGGGGAAAATAATGGAAGAAATTTTCATATATTGAGGCATGGGGAAGTCATTCTGGCTTATACATGAATGAAGTTGAACTTTAGGCTAACCAAAACAGCCTGTTTGTGGCCTATGTCTCACATTCCTCTTCTCTAAAGTGAGAATAAGAATAATATTTAATTAACTTGGATTGTTTTGAAATTTATGTAAGATCATTTATTTTTAAATCCTGCTACATTACAAGTATTTGATGAATACTAGCTTTAAAAATTGGAAAGAATTGCAAAAAATCTAAAGATACAATAAAAGGAACACTGGCAGAAAATTAAATATTTTATGTGAAGATAAAAGTAATAAAAAATGTAGAAGAAAACTTCACACCCTTGGAGTAGACAATGTTTCATGTAAAAAAGCACTAGCTCTAGAGAAAATTTTAATAACTTGTTTTTCATGAAAACTAAAAATTAATGTTCCTTAAAAGACTCCATTAAAATAAAGTAAAAATGCAAACTAAAGATTGGGTGAAAATGTGTGCAATCCATATATTTGACAAAGAATTTATACCTAGACTATATAAAGAACACTTAAAATAATAAGGACTCAAGCAACCAAATAAAAGTGGGCAAATGATTTGAATATATACTTCACAAAAGAAGATATGCGAATGGACAAAAAACATATGAAAAGTTACCCAACATAATTAATCCACAGAAAATGCAAATCAAGTCATAATGAGATACCATTACATACCCACCAGAATGGCTGAAATATAAAAACACCACTAAATAAAAACAAAACTTGTTGAGCAAGTGGAAAAAATAGAACTTGCATGAATTGCTGGCAGGAATGTACGATGGTATGACCCTTTCAGAAAACATTTAGCAAGTTTCTTTTAAAGTTAAACACTGAGACACTGGCATCCAGACCCTGATAAAATGGGGTTTTCTGGGGGACCTTCGTCCGCCATCTTCCCCGTCTGCCGGCTTTCTGAGTAAAGTTGTACTCCTTGCCTCAGCAACTCGTCTCCTGACTTACTGGCCTGGCCTGTGGTGAGCAGAAATTCTGGGGGCCCGGAGGAAGATGGCGGAAGAGTAAGACGCGGAGATCACCTTCCTCCCCACAGATACATCAGAAATTCATCTACACGTGGAACAACTCCTACAGAACACCTACTGAACGCTGGCAGAAGACCCCAGACACCCCAAAAGGCAAGAAACTCCCCACGTACCTGGGTAGGGCAAAAGAAAAAAGAAAAAACAGAGACAAAAGGATAGGGACGGGACCTGCACCAGTGGGAGGGAGCCGTGAAGGAGGGAAGGTTTCTACACACTACAAGCCCCTTCGCGGGCGGAGACTGCAGGTGGCGGAGGGGGAAAGCTTCAGAGTAGCGGAGGAGAGCACAGCAACAGGGGTGCGGAGGGCAAAGCAGAGAGATTCTGGCACAGAGGACTGGTGCCCTCAGGCACACACCAGCCCGAGAGGCTTGTCTGCTCGGCCGCCGGGGCGGGCGGGGCTGGGAGCTGAGGCTCGGGTATCGGCTTTCAGTCGGAGCGCAGGGAGAGGACTGGGGCTGGCGGCAGGAAGAGAGCCTGAAGGTATTAGTGCACCACGGCTAGCCCAGAGGGAGTCCGGGGAAAGGGTCTGGAGCTGCCGAAGAGGCAAGAGATTTTTTTCCCTTTTGTTTCCTGGTGCGCGAGGGGAGGGCATTAAGAGGGCTGCTTGGGGAAGCGCCGGAGACAGGCGCGAGCTGCGGGTAAGGCGTGGACCTCGGAGACGGGCGTGGGACACTGGGGCTGCTGCTGCTACTGCCGCCGCCGCCGCCGCCACCGCCGCGGGGCCTGTGTGCGAGCGTGGGTCACTGTCTGCCCCGCCTTCCGGGGTGCCTGTGCACCCCACCACTGCCGGGGTCCCGAGACCCGGGGATGGCTTTCCCGGGAAAGCGCACGGAGCTCCACGGGCTGCTACAATGTCACGCCGGCCTCTGCCGCCGCAGGCCCGCCCCACACTGCGCGCCCCTCCCTCCCCTCTGCCTGAGTGAGCCAGAGCCCCCGAATCAGCGGCTCCTTTAAACACGTCCTGTCTGAGCGAAGAACGGACGCCCTCCGGAGACCTACGCGCAGAGGCGGGGCCAGGTCCAAGGCTGAGACCCGGGAGCTGTGAGAGCAGAGACAAGGAAATCTCTCTGTGCAGCCTCGGAGGCAGTGGATTAAAGCTCCACGGTCCATTTGATGTGCCCTGCGTCTGTGGAGTGCATGAATGGACAGCGAATCATCCCAAATTGAGGAAGTGGACTTTGAGGACAAGATTTAAGACTTTCCCCCATTTTCCTCTTTTTACAACGAATTATCCCAAATTAAGGAGGGGGACTTAGAGAGCAAGATTTCAGGCTTCTCGCCCTTTTCCTCTTATTACAACAAATTATCCCAAATTGAGGAGGTGGACTTGGAGAGCAAGATTTTTGATTTTTCCCCCTGCTCTCTTTTTGTGAATGTGTATGTGTAATCTTCTGTGTAAGATTCTCTCTGTATAGCTTTGCTTCCACCATATGTCCCAGGGTTCTATCGGTCCGTTTTTTTTTCAATAATTACTTTTTAATTTTAATAACCCTACTATATTTCATACTTTATTCTATTTTACTTTACCTGATCTTTCTTTTTTTCCTACCTTCCCTTCCTCCCTCCCTCCCTTCGCTCCTCCTTTCCTTCTTTCTTTTTCTTTCCTCCCTTCCCCTCTCCCACCCTTCTTCTTTCCACTTTCTTTTTCTTTCCTTACTCCCTCCCTCCCTCCTGTCTTTCTTTCTTTCTTTCCTTCCTCCCTCCCTCCCTCCCTTCTTCCATTCACTCTTCCTTTTGCTTTCATTCCTCCCTCGCTCCCTCCTTTCTTTCCTTCTTCTTTTCTATACTTCCTCCCTCCCTCCCTCCTTTCTTTCTTTCTTCTGTCCTTCCTTCCTTTCTTCCCTTCTTCCTTTCTTTCCCTCTCTCTTTCTTTCTTCTACTAATTCTTTCTTTCTACTTTTTCTCCCTGTTATTCTGAGCCGGGTGGATGAAAGGCTCTTGGTGCTGCAGCCAGGAGCCAGTGCTGTGCCTCTGAAGTGGGAGAGCCAACTTCAGGACATGGGTCCACAAGAGACCTCCCAGCTCCACATAATATCAAGCAGTGAAAATCTCCCAGAGATCTCCATCTCAACACCAGCACCCAGCTTCACTCAAATACCAGCAAGCTACAGTGCTGGTCACCCTATGCCAAGCAACTAGCAAGGCAGGAACACAACCCCACCCATTAGCAGAGAGGCTACCTAAAAACATAATAAGGCTATAGGCACCCCAAAACACACCACCAGACGTGGACCTGTCCACCAGAAAGACAAGATCGAGCCTCAACCACCAGAATACAGGCATTAGTCGCCCCCACCAGGAAACCTACACAACCTACTGAAACAACCTTAGCCACTGGGGACAGACACCAAAAACAACGGGAACTACGAATCTGCAGCCTGCAAAAAGGAGACCCCAAACACAGTAACATAAGCAAAATGAGAAGACAGAAAAACACACAGCAGGTGAAGGAGCAAGATAAAAACCTACCAGACCAAACAAATGAAGAGGTAATAGGCAGTCTACCTGAAAAAGAATTCAGAATAATGATAGTAAAGATGATCCAAGATTCTATTTCCAAGATCCATAATCTTGGAAATAGAATAGACAAAATGCAAGAAACAGTTAACAAGGACCTAGAAGAACTAAAGATGAATCAAGCATTGATTAAAAACACAATAAATGAAATGAAAAATACTCTAGATGGGATCAATAGCAGAATAACTGAGGCAGAAGAACGGATAAGTGAGGTGGAAGATAAAATAGTGGAAATAACTGATGCAGAGCAAAATAAAGAAAAAAGAATTAAAAGAACAGAGGACAGTCTCAGAGACCTCTGGGACAACATTAAACACACCAACATTCGAATTATAGGTGTTCCAGAAGAAGAAGAGAAAAAGAAAGGGACTGAGAAAATATTTGAAGAGATTATAGTTGAAAACTTCCCTAATATGGGAAAGGAAATAGTTAATCAAGTCCAGGAGGCACAGAGAGTCCCATACAGAATAAATCCAAGGAGAAATACACCAAGACACATATTAATCAAACTGTCAAAAATTAAACACAAAGAAATCATATTAAAAGGAGCAAGGCAAAAACAACAAATAACACACAAGGGAATCCCCATCAGGTTAACAGCTGATCTCTCAGCAGAAACTCTACAAGCCAGAAGGGAGTGGCAGGACATAATTGAAGTGATGAAGGAGAGAAACCTGCAACCAAGATTACTCTACCCAGCAAGGATCTCATTCAGATTTGATGGAGAAATTAAAACGTTTACAGACAAGCAAAAGCTGAGAGAGTTCAGCACCACCAAACCAGCTTTACAACAAATGCTAAAGAAACTTCTCTAAGCAAGAAATACAACAGAAGGAAAAGAACTACAATAACGAACCCAAAACAATTAAGGAAATGGGAATAGGAACATACATATCAATAATTACCTTAAACGTAAATGGATTAAATGCTCCCACCAAAAGACACAGAGTGGCTGAATGGATACAAAAACAAGACCCATATATATGCTGTCTACAAGAGACCCACTTCAGACCTAGAGACACATACAGATTGAAAGTAAGGGGATGGAAAAAGATATTCCATGCAAATGGAAATCAAAAGAAAGCTGGAGTAGCAATTCTTATATCAGACAAAATAGACTTTAAAATAAAGACTATTAGAAGAGACAAAGAAGGACATTACATAACGATCAAGGGATCAATCCAAGAAGAAGATATAACAATTGTAAATATTTATGCACCCAACATAGGAGCACCTCAATACATAAGGCAAATACTAACAGCCATAAAAGGGAAAATCGACAGTAACACAATCATAGTAGGGGACTTTAACACCCCACTTTCACCAATGGACAGATCATCCAAAATGAAAATAAATAAGGAAACGCAAGCTTTAAATGATACATTAAACAAGATGGACTTAGTTGATATTTATAGGACATTCCATCCAAAAACAACAGAATACACATTTTTCTCAAGTGCTCATGGAACATTCTCCAGGATAGATCATATCTTGGGTCACAAATCAAGCCTTGGTAAATTTAAGAAAATTGAAATTGTATCAAGTATCTTTTCCGACCACAATGCTATGAGACTAGACATCAATTACAGGAAAAGATCTGTAAAAAATACAAACACATGGAGGCTAAACAATACACTACTTAATAATGAAGTGATCACTGAAGAAATCAAAGAGGAAATTAAAAATTACCTAGAAACAAATGACAATGGAGACACGACGACCCAAAACCTATGGGACGCAGCAAAAGCAGTTCTAAGGGGGAAGTTTATAGCAATATAATCCCACCTTAAGAAACAGGAAGCATGTCGGGCTTGGGTATCGGCTTTCAGTCGGAGCGCAGGGAGAGGACTGGGGCTGGCGGCAGGAAGAGAGCCTGAAGGGGTTAGTGCACCACGGCTAGCCCGGAGGGAGTCCGGGGAAAGGGTCTGGAGTTGCTGAAGAGGCAAGAGTCTTTTTTCACTTTCACTTTCGTTTCCTGGTGTGCGAGGAGAGGGCATTAAAAGGGCTGCTTAGGGAAGCGCCGGAGACAGGCGCGAGCCGCGGGTAAGGCGTGGACCTCGGAGACGGGCGTGGGCCGCCGCCGCCCGCCGCCGCCGCGGCCCGCCGCCGCCCACCGCCCGCCGCCGCCCGCCGCCGCCGCCGCCGCCCGCCGCCGCCGCCGCCCGACGCGGCCCGCCGCCGCCGCCGCCGCCGCGGCCCGCCGCCGCCGCCGCCGCCCGACGCGGCCCGCCGCCGCCGCCGCCCCCGCGGCCCGCCGCCGCCGCCGCCGCCGCCGCGGCCCGCCGCCGCCCCCGCGGCCCGCCACCGCCGCCACCGCCACCGCGGCCCGCCGCCGCCGCCGCCCCCGCGGCCCGCCACCGCCGCCGCCGCCGCCGAGGCCCGCTGCCGCCGCCGCCCCCCGCCGCCCGCCACCGCCGCCGCCTGCCGCCGCCCGCCGCCGCCGCCGCAGCCGCGGGGCCTGTGTGCGAGCGCGGGTCACTGTCCGCCCCGCCTTCCGGGGGACCTGTGCACCCCGCCACTGCCGGGGTCCCGAGACCCGGGGACGGCTTTCCCGGGAAAGCGCACGGAGCGCCACGGGCTGCTGCAACGTCACGCCGGCCTCTGCCGCCGCAGGCCCGCCCCACACTGCGCGCCCCTCCCTCCCCTCTGCATGAGTGAGCCAGAGCCCCCGAATCAGCGGCTCCTTTAAACCCGTCCTGTCTGAGCGAAGAACGGACGCCCTCCGGCGACCTACGCGCAGAGGCGGGGCCAGGTCCAAGGCTGAGACCCGGGAGCTGTGAGAGCAGAGTCAGGGAAATCTCTCTGTGCAGCCTCGGAGGCAGCGGATTAAAGCTCCACGGTCCATTTGATGTGCCCTGCGTCTGTGGAGTGCATGAATGGACAGCGAATCATCCCAAATTGAGGAAGTGGACTTTGAGGACAAGATTTAAGACTTTCCCCCCTTTTCCTCTTTTTACAACGAATTATTCCAAAGTAAGGAGGTGGACTTAGAGAGCAAGATTTCAGACTTCTTGCCCTTTTCCTCTTTTTACAACGAATTATCCCAAATTGAGGAGGTGGGCTTGGAGAGCAAGATTTTTGATTTTTCCCCCTGCTCTCTTTTTGTGAATGTGTATGTGTAATCTTCTGTGTAAGATTCTCTCTGTATAGCTTTGCTTCCACCATATGTCCCAGGGTTCTATCGGTCCGTTTTTTTTTTTTTTTTCAATAATTACTTTCTAATTTTAATAACGCTACTATATTTCATACTTTATTCTATTTTACTTTACCTGCTCTTTCTTTTTTTCCTACCTTCCCTTCCTCCCTCCCTCCCTCCGCTCTTCCTTTCCTTCTTTCTTTTTCTTTCCTCCCTCCCTCCCACCCTTCTTTCCACTTTCTTTTTCTTTCCTTCCTCCCTCCCTCCCTCCTGTCTTTCTTTCTTTCTTCCCTTCCTCCCTCCCTCCCTCCCTTCTTCCACTCACTCTTCCTTTTGCTTTCATTGCCCCCTCCCTCCCTCCTTTCTTTCCTTCTTTCTTTCCATCCTTCCTCACTCCCTCCCTCCTTTCTTTCTTTCTTCCTTCCTTCCTTCCTTTCTTCCCTTCTTCCTTTCTTTCCCTCTCTCTTTCTCTCTTCCACTAATTCTTTCTTTCTGCTTTTTCTCCCTGTTATTCTGAGCTGGGTGGATGAAAGGCTCTTGGTGCTGCAGCCAGGAGCCAGTGCTGTGCCTCTGAAGTGGGAGAGCCAACTACAGGACACGGGTCCACAAGAGACCTCCCAGCTCCACATAATATCAAGCAGCGAAAATCTCCCAGAGATCTCCATCCCAACACCAGCACCCAGCTTCAGTCAACGACCAGCAAGCTACAGTGCTGGTCACCCTATGCCAAGCAACTAGCAAGGCAGGAACACAACCCCACCCATTAGCAGAGAAGCTACCTAAAAACATAATAAGGCCATAGGCACCCCAAAACACACCACCAGACGTGGACCTGTCCACCAGAAAGACAAGATCGAGCCTCAACCACCAGAACACAGGCATTAGTCCCCCCCACCAGGAAGTCTATACAACCTACTGAAACAACCTTAGCCACTGGGGTCAGACACGAAAAACAACGGGAACTACGAATCTGCAGCCTGCAAAAAGGAGACCCCAAACACAGTAACATAAGCAAAATGAGAAGACAGAAAATCACACAGCAGGTGAAGGAGCAAGATAAAAACCTACCAGACCTAACAAATGAAGAGGTAATAGGCAGTCTACCTGAAAAAGAATTCAGAATAATGATGGTAAAGATGATCCAAAATCTTGGAAATAGAATAGACAAAATGCAAGAAACAGTTAACAAGGACCTAGAAGAACTAAAGATGAATCAAGCATCGATTAAAAACACAATACATGAAATAAAAAATACTCTAGATGGGATCAATAGCAGAATAACTGAGGCAGAAGAACGGATAAGTGAGGTGGAAGATAAAATAGTGGAAATAACTGATGCAGAGCAAAATAAAGAAAAAAGATTGAAAAGAACAGAGGACAGTCTCAGAGACCTCTGGGACAACATTAAACGCACCAACATTCGAATTATAGGGGTTCCAGAAGAAGAAGAGAAAAAGAAAGGGACTGAGAAAATATTTGAAGAGATTATAGTTGAAAACTTCCCCAATATGGGAAAGGAAATAGTTAATCAAGTCCAGGAGGCACAGAGAGTCCCATACAGAATAAATCCAAGGAGAAATACACCAAGACACATATTAATCAAACTGTCAAAAATTAAACACAAAGAAATCATATTAAAAGCAGCAAGGGAAAAACAACAAATAACACACAAGGGAATCCCCATCAGGTTAACAGCTGATCTCTCAGCAGAAACTCTACAAGCCAGAAGGGAGTGGCAGGACATAATTAAAGTGATGAAGGAGAGAAACCTGCAGCCAAGATTACTCTACCCAGCAAGGATCTCATTCAGATTTGATGGAGAAATTAAAACCTTTACGGACAAGCAAAAGCTGAGAGAGTTCAGCACCACCAAACCAGCTTTACAACAAATGCTAAAGGAACTTCTCTAGGCAAGAAACACAACAGAAGGAATATACCTACAATAACGAACCCAAAGCAATTAAGGAAATGGGAATAGGAACATACATATCAATAATTACCTTAAATGTAAATGGACTAAATGCTCCCACCAAAAGACACAGACTGGCTGAATGGATACAAAAACAAGACCCATATATATGCTGTCTACAAGAGACCCACTTCAGATCTAAAGACACATACAGATTGAAAGTAAGGGGATGGAAAAAGATATTCCATGCAAATGGAAATCAAAAGAAAGCTGGAGTAGCAATTCTTCTATCAGACAAAATAGACTTTAAAATAAAGACTATTAGAAGAGACAAAGAAGGACACTACATAATGATCAAGGGATCGATCCAAGAAGAAGATATAACAATTGTAAATATTTATGCACCCAACATAGGAGCACCTCAATACATAAGGCAAATACTAACAGCCATAAAAGGGGAAATCGACAGTAACACAATCATAGTAGGGGACTTTAACACCCCACTTTCACCAATGGACAGATCGTCCAAAATGAAAATAAATAAGGAAACACAAGCTTTAAATGATACATTAAACAAGATGGACTTAGTTGATATTTATAGGACATTTCATCCAAAAACAACAGAATACACATTTTTCTCAAGTGCTCATGGAACATTCTCCAGGATAGATCATATCTTGGGTCACAAATCAAGCCTTGGTAAATTTAAGAAAATTGAAATTGTATCAAGTATCTTTTCCGACCACAATGCTATGAGACTACACATCAATTACAGGAAAAGATCTGTAAAAAATACAAACACATGGAGGCTAAACAATACACTACTCAATAACGAAGTGATCACTGAAGAAATCAGAGAGGAAATTAAAAAATACCTAGAAACAAATGACAATGGAGACACGACAACCCAAAACCTATGGGATGCAGCAAAAGCAGTTCTAAGGGGGAAGTTTATAGCAATACAATCCCACCTTAAGAAACAGGAAACATTTCGAGTAAACAACCTAACCTTGCACCTAAAGCAATTAGAGAAAGAAGAACAAAAAACCCCCAAAGCTAGCAGAAGGAAAGAAATCATAAAGATCAGATCAGAAATAAATGAAAAAGAAATGAAGGAAATGATAGCAAAGATCAACCAAACTAAAAGCTGGTTCTTTGAGAAGATAAACAAAATTGACAAACCATTAGCCAGACTCATCAAGAAAAGAAGGGAGAAGACTCAAATCAATAGAATTAGAAATGAAAAAGGAGAAGTAACAACTGACACTGCAGAAATACAAAAGATCATGAGAGATTACTACAAGCAACTCTATGCCAATAAAATGGACAACCTGGAAGAAATGGACAAATTCTTAGAAATGCACAACCTGCCAAGACTGACTCAGGAAGAAATAGAAAATATGAATAGACCAATCACAAGCACTGAAATTGAAACTGTGATTAAAAATCTTCCATCAAACAAAAGCCCAGGACCACATGGCTTCACAGGCGAATTCTATCAAACATTTAGAGAAGAGCTAACACCCATCCTTCTCAAACTCTTCCAAACAATTTCAGAGGAAGGAACACTCCCAAACTCATTCTACGAGGCCACCATCACCTTGATACCAAAACCAGGCAAGGATGTCACAAAGAAAGAAAACTACAGGCCAATATCACTGATGAACATAGATGCAAAAATCCTCAACAAAATACTAGCAAACAGAATCCAACAGCACATTAAAAGGATCATACACCATGATCAAGTGGGGTTTATTCCAGGAATGCAAGGATTCTTCAATATACGCAAATCAATCAATGTGATACACCATATTAACAAGTTGAAGGAGAAAAACCATATGATCATCTCAATAGATGCAGAGAAAGCTTTCGACAAAATTCAACACCCATTTATGATAAAAACCCTGCAGAAAGTAGGCATAGAGGGAACTTTCCTCAACATAATAAAGGCCATATATGACAAACCCACAGCCAACATTGTCCTCAATGGTGAAAAACTGAAACCATTTCCACTAAGATCAGGAACAAGACAAGGTTGCCCACTCTCACCACTCTTATTCAACCTAGTTTTGGAAGTTTTAGCCACAGCAATCAGAGAAGAAAAGGAAATAAAAGGAATCCAAATTGGAAAAGAAGAAGTTAAGCTGTCATTGTTTGCAGATGACATGATACTATACATAGAGAATCCTAAAGATGCTACCGAAAAACTACTAGAGCTAATCAATGAATTTGGTAAAGTAGCAGGTTACAAAATTAATGTACAGAAATCTCTGGCATTCCTGTACACTAATGATGAAAAATCTGAAAATGAAATCAAGAAAACACTCCCATTTACCATTGCAACAAAAAGAATAAAATATCTAGGAATAAACCTACCTAAGGAGACAAAAGACCTGTATGCAGAAAATTATAAGACACTGATGAAAGAAATTAAAGATGATACAAACAGATGGAGAGATATACCATGCTCCTGGATTGGAAGAATCAATATTGTGAAAATGACTCTACTACCCAAAGCAATCTACAGATTCAATGCAATCCCTATCAAACTACCACTGGCATTTTTCACAGAACTAGAACAAAAAATTTCAAAATTTGTTTGGAAAAACAAAAGACCCCGAATAGCCAAAGCAATCTTGAGAAAGAAAAAAGGAGCTGGAGGAATCAGGCTCCCTGACTTCAGACTATACTACAAAGCTACAGTAATTAAGACAGTGTGGTACTGGCATAAAAACAGAAAGATAGATCAGTGGATCAGGATAGAAAGCCCAGAGATAAACCCACGCACATATGGCCAACTTATCTTTGATAAAGGAGGCAGGAATGTACAGTGGAGAAAGGACAGCCTCTTCAATAAGTGGTGCTGGGAAAACTGGACAGGGACATGTAAAAGTATGAGATTAGATCATTCCCTAACACCATACACAAAAATAAGCTCAAAATGGATTAAAGACTTAAATGTAAGACCAGAAACTATCAAACTCTTAGAGGAAAACATAGGTAGAACACTCTATGACATAAATCACAGCAAGATCCTTTTGGACCCACCTCCTAGAGAAATGGAAATAAAAACAAAGATAAACAAATGGGACCTAATGAAACTGAAAAGCTTTTGCACAGCAAAGGAAACCATAAACAAGACCAAAAGACAACCCTCAGAATGGGAGAAAATATTTGCAAATGAAGCAATTGACAAAGGATTAATCTCCAAAATTTATAAACAGCTCATGCAGCTCAATAGCAAAAAAACAAACAACCCAATCCAAAAATGGGCAGAAGACTTAAATAGGCATTTCTCCAAAGAAGATATACAGACTGCCAACAAACACATGAAAGAATGCTCAACATCATTAATCATTAGAGAAATGCAAATCAAAACTACAATGAGATATCATCTCACACCAGTCAGAATGGCCATCATCAAGAAATCTAGAAACAATAAATGCTGGAGAGGGTGTGGAGAAAAGGGAACACTCTTGCACTGCTGGTGGGAATGTGAATTGGTACAGCCACTATGGAGAACAGTATGGAGGTTCCTTAAAAAACTAAAAATAGAACTACCATATGATCCAGCAATCCCACTACTAGGCATATACCCTGAGAAAACCATAATTCAAAAAGAGACATGTACCAAAATGTTCATTGCAGCTCTATTCACAATAGCCCGGAGCTGGAAACAACCTAAGTGTCCATCATCGGATGAATGGATAAAGAAGATGTGGCACATATATACAATGGAATATTACTCAGCCATAAAAAGAAACGAAACTGAGCTATTTGTAATGAGGTGGATAGACCTAGAGTCTGTCATACAGAGTGAAGTAAGTCAGAAAGAGAAAGACAAATACCGTATGCTAACACATATATATGGAATATAAGAAAAAAAAATGTCATGAAGAACCTAGGGGTAAAACGGGAATAAAGACACAGACCTACTTGAGAATGGACTTGAGGATATGGGGAGGGGGAAGGGTAAGCTGTGACAAAGCGAAAGAGAGGCATGGACATATATACACTACCAAACGTAGGGTAGATAGATAGTGGGAAGCAGCCGCAGAGCACAGGGAGATCAGCTCGGTGCTTTGTGACTGCCTGGAGGGGAGGGATAGGGAGGGTGGGAGGGAGGGAGATGCATGAGGGAGGGGATGTGGGAACAGATGTATATGTATGACTGATTCACTTTGTTATAAAGCAGAAACTAATAAAAAAATGGAAAAAAAAAAAAAAAAAAAAAAAAAAAGAAACAGGAAGCATGTCGAGTAAACAACCAGACCCTGCACCTAAAGCAATTAGAGAGAGAAGAACAAAAAACCCCCAAAGTTAGCAGAAGGAAAGAAATCATAAAGATCAGATCAGAAATAAATGAAAAAGAAATGAAGGAAATGATAGCAAAGATCAACCAAACTAAAAGCTGGTTCTTTGAGAAGATAAATAAAATTGACAAACCATTAGCCAGACTCATCAAGAAAAGAAGGGAGAAGACTCAAATCAATAGAATTAGAAATGAAAAAGGAGAAGTAACAACTGACACTGCAGAAATACAAAAGATCATGAGAGATTACTATAAGCAACTCTATGCCAATAAAATGGACAACCTGGAAGAAATGGACAAATTCTTAGAAATGCACAACCTGCCAAGACTGACTCAGGAAGAAATAGAAAATATGAATAGACCAATCACAAGCACTGAAATTGAAACTGTGATTAAAAATCTTCCATCAAACAAAAGCCCAGGACCACATGGCTTCACAGGCGAATTCTATCAAACATTTAGAGAAGAGCTAACACCCATCCTTCTCAAACTCTTCCAAACAATATCAGAGGAAGGAACACTCCCAAACTCATTCTACGAGGCCACCATCCCCTTGATACCAAAACCAGACAAGGATGTCACAAAGAAAGAAAACTACAGGCCAATATCACTGATGAACATAGATGTAAAAATCCTCAACAAAATACTAGCAAACAGAATCCAACAGCACATTAAAAGGATCATACACCATGATCAAGTGGGGTTTATTCCAGGAATGCAAGGATTCTTCAATATACGCAAATCAATCAATGTGATACACCATATTAACAAGTTGAAGGAGAAAAACCATATGATCATCTCAATAGATGCAGAGAAAGCTTTCGACAGAATTCAACACCCATTTATGATAAAAACCCTGCAGAAAGTAGGCATAGAGGGAACTTTCCTCAACATAATAAAGGCCATATATGACAAACCCACAGACAACATCATTCTCAATGGTGAAAACCTGTAACCATTTCCACTAAGATCAGGAACAAGACAAGGTTGCCCACTCTCACCACTCTTATTCAACATAGTTTTGGAAGTTTTAGCCCCAGCAATCAGAGAAGAAAAGGAAATAAAAGGAATCCAAATCAGAAAAAAAGAAGTAAAGCTGTCACTGTTTGCAGATGACATGATACTATACATAGAGAATCCTAAAGATGCTACCGAAAAACTACTAGAGCTAATCAATGAATTTGGTAAAGTAGCAGGATACAAAATTAATGTACAGAGATCTCTGGCATTCCTGTACACTAATGATGAAAAATCTGAAAATGAAATCAAGAAAACACTCCCATTTACCATTGCAACAAAAAGAATAAAATATCTAGGAATAAACCTCCCTAAGGAGACAAAAGACCTGTATGCAGAAAATTATAAGACACTGATGAAAGAAATTAAAGATGATACAAATAGATGGAGAGATATACCATGCTCCTGGATTGGAAGAATCAATATTGTGAAAATGACTCTACTACCCAAAGCAATCTACAGATTCAATGCAATCCCTATCAAACTACCAGTGGCATTTTTCACAGAACTAGAACAAAAAATTTCAAAATTTGTTTGGAAAACAAAAGACCCCGAATAGCCAAAGCAATCTTGAGAACGAAAAACGGAGCTGGAGGAATCAGGCTCCCTGACTTCAGACTATACTACAAAGCTACAGTAATTAAGACAGTGTGGTACTGGCATAAAAACAGAAAGTTAGATCAGTGGATCAGGATAGAAAGCCCAGAGATAAACCCACGCACATATGGCCAACTTATCTTTGATAAAGGAGGCAGGAATGTACAGTGAAGAAAGGACAGTCTCTTCAATAAGTGGTGCTGGGAAAACTGGACAAGGACATGTAAATGTTTGAGATTAGATCATTCCCTAACACCATACACAAAAATAAGCTCAAAATGGATTAAAGACTTAAATGTAAGGCCAGAAACTATCAAACTCTTAGAGGAAAACATAGGTAGAACACTCTGTGACATAAATCACAGCAAGATCCTTTTTGACCCACCTCCTAGAGAAATGGAAATAAAAACAAAGATAAACAAATGGGACCTAGTGAAATTTCAAAGCTTTTGCACAGCAAAGGAAACCATAAACAAGACCAAAAGACAACCCTCAGAATGGGAGAAAATATTTGCAAATGAAGCAACTGACAAAGGATTAATCTCCAAAATTTATAAACAGCTCATGCAGCTCAATAGCAAAAAAACAAATAACCCAATCCAAAAATGGGCAGAAGACTTAAATAGGCATTTCTCCAAAGAAGATATACAGACTGCCAACAAACACATGAAAGAATGCTCAACATCATTAATCATTAGAGAAATGCAAATCAAAACTACAATGAGATATCATCTCACACCAGTCAGAATGGCCATCATCAAGAAATCTAGCAACAATAAATGCTGGAGATGGTGTGGAGAAAAGGGAATACTCTTGCACTGCTGGTGGGAATGTGAATTGGTTCAGGCACTATGGAGAACAGTATGGAGGTTCCTTAAAAAACTAAAAATGGAACTGCCATATGACCCAGCAATCCCACTACTGGGAATATACCCTGAGAAAACCATAATTCAAAAAGAGACATGTACCAAAATGTTCATTGCAGCTCTATTCACAATAGCCCGGAGCTGGAAACAACCTAGGTGTCCATCATCGGATGAATGGATAAAGAAGATGTGGCACATATATACAATGGAATATTACTCAGCCATAAAAAGAAACGAAACTGAGCTATTTGTAGTGAGGTGTATGGACCTAAAGTCTGTCATACAGAGTGAAGTAAGTCAGAAAGAGAAAGACAAATACCGTATGCTAACACATATATACGGAATTTAAAAAAATGTCATGAAGAACCTAGGGGTAAAACAGGAATAAAGACACAGACCTACTTGAGAATGGACTTGAGGATATGGGGTGGGGGAAGGTTAAGCTGTGACAAAGCGAAAGAGAGGCATGGACATATATACACTACCAAACGTAAGGTAGATAGCTAGTGGGAAGCAGCCGCAGAGCACAGGGAGATCAGCTCGGTGCTTTGTGACCGCCTGGAGGGGTGGGATGGGGAGGGTGGGAGGGAGGGAGATGCATGAGGGAAGGCATGTGGGAACAGATGTATATGTATGACTGATTCACTTTGTTATAAAGGAGAAACTAAAAAAGAAAAACAACAACAACAAAAAAACACTGAGTTACCATAGAACCCAGTAATTCACTTTAATATAATGAAATGTATGTTGATACAAAGTCTTGCATATAAATCTTTAGTGGCTTTATTTATTATCACCCCAAATGGAAACAGCCCAGTGTTTATCAACAGGTGAATTGTTACACAAATTGTGGTATGTCCATATAACAGAATGCTGCTCAGCGAAAAATAGAAACAAATTCCAGATGGATCTCAAAGACATATTGAATAAAAGAAGACAGGCATAAAAGAGTGCATACTACTATGTTATTCTATTTTTATGAAATTCCAGAACTGACAAAACTAATCTATAGTGACAGAAAGCAGAGCAGTATTTGACTGACTCCAAAGGAAGGTGAGATAGACTGCAGACCTTTTGGAGTACTATCCTGATTGTGATGGTGGGAATGTTTTGACCTTTGTCAAACTCATCTGCTTAAGATGAGTGCTATTATTTTATGTAAATGTTATCTCAATAAAAAAGGTTGAAAACGTTTTTAAAATGTCATTTATGTACAGTACATATATAAAGTTAAATATTTCATTAGAAGTTTTTCTTATGAAATATTTTAAAATTTCTTATGAAATATATTCTTATGAAATATTCCTATGAAATATTCTTATGAAATATTATAAGATTTCTTATGAAATACAGCACACCTTTCATTGTCTTAAAAATAAAAATTTATTTGAAGGAAAACTCTTATTACTGAAAAAGTAAAAGAAAATTGAAGTCTTGAGGTCTCCCAAATGTAAACGACTAGTTCTAGGGCTGTACAAATAGGCATTTGATGAGGAAGTCCAAAAGTTACAGGAGCCTGTGGGAGTTAGCAACCCATATCTAATCATTAAGCACATCTGTGATGATTATAATGAAGAAACAGATCCTGATGGTGGTATTTCTGATTGGAGAAATCAGAAATCTGACACTTTAAAAAACTAAAGATCTCAGAGTGTCAAGAGCTGGGACTCAGCTTTAGATAATCTATGGCCGGGCATATTCCACTTGATATCTGTTAGATACAGGTTAATTACTTCTCTGTAACATATCCGTTCTACTGCATAAGGGAGTTGAGTGGTTAAAATAAAATTTACGAAAACTCAAAAAACTAGGCCTTTACCTAGTTTTGATCACTGACAACAATCACTTACAACAGTGCATACAAATGTCAAAAATGACAATGGCATATTATGTCAAACCAAGAATTCAACAATCTAAAAGTAAATCACACTCTATATATATTAAAAAAGACCAAGAAGGGGATTAGTCAATAGGTGGGGAAAATTGTGGGGAGGAAAGGTGGATTAAATTTTCATCTTAAATAGATGAAAATATCAGATCATGCCTCTGATATGATCTTAAAATTGTTATGACCTTTAAAACTTAACTGGTTGTTAGGTTTTGAATCTAAAGTGTGGTCGAATTAGAAATAGGCACATATATCTTCCAAAACTCTGTAGAAACTAAAAGCAAAATTATTATAATCCAAATAGAAAAAGGCAGGTAAAAAGGAAATACAAAAGCGCGTAGAACAGAAAGAGTAACATAAGATGACAGAGTTGTAAGAGCAAATATATCAGATGAAGCAGTGAGTCAAGTTATCTAATCCTATGTAAATACTTACAATGTAACCAGAGAAGTGCTTTGAATTGAGAAGTAACTGATTTATTTTTCATTATACCATCTTAGAAAATGCAAATTAATGAAGTAGATACTATATTTAAACCATTAACAGTAAATGGCTAAGTGAGGGAGAGAAGAGAGATGAGGAGAAGGGAGAGACTGTAAGCAACAGTCCAACCACAAACGCTATCAAGATGTCCAAGGAGAGCCGAGCATGACTTTCTCATGGATTTGAGGATATGGGGAGGGGGAAGGGTAAGCTGTGACAAAGTGAGAGAGTGGCATGGACATATATACACTACGAAACGTAAAATAAATAGCTAGTGGGAAGCAGCCACATAGCACAAGGAGATCAACTCAGTGCTTTGTGACTGAGGGGTGGGGTAGGGCGGGTGGGAGGGGGACGCAAGAGGGAAGAGATATGGGAATATATGTATATGTATAACTGATTCACTTTGTTATACATCAGAAACTAACACACCATTGTAAAGCAATTATACTCCAATAAAGATGTTAAAAAAAAAAAAAAAGAATAGTCCCACTGCACTAGCAGCCATTCTATCCTCAGGAGCAAAGAATCCAGACAGAGACAGTCTTGCATCATCAAGGACCTCCTTACCTTCCTTTTCATATCCAGAAATGCGTACTTCAGTGTGTACTTTATTATTATGGGGCTTTTTCACCTACCTGTGGAAGAGGAGGGTACAGCTTCCAAAAACCAAAAATTGATGTCAAAGATCCAACAGCAGGTAAGGCAGTTTTTAATTATGGAAACACCATACATCTCCCCATTCTGTGCTCAGAAAAAGAGAGAAAGGCAAGAGCCAGCATCGTCTTGTCCTCTACCCGTTTGTGACTGCGTTGTTGAGAAGGCTTTGTCCACATAGATCAAACAAACGGGTGTAGAGTGGAAATATAAAATAATAAAATATAAGATAATGCAAGTTTGGAAAGGGAGTAATCAGTGTAGGCTGCCGTCCTTAGAATGTCTTCATGGAAACAGAAGGCTTTGAAGTGGTCATGGAGGATAAACGGGCTTTGGAGAGTGGAAGGGTGGAAAGAGACCGGAAGAACCAGACAGGAAGGAGCAAGCTGTGAGGCGGGTGACGAGAGAGGACAGAGTTCAGGGAATGAGGTGTGGACTAATCTACAGGGGAGAGTGTTTAGCAAACCTAGGTCACCCTTAGCACATCTTTTTTTTGTTTTGGAATAATTTTTACTTTATTTTTATTTTTTTACATATATATATATATATATATATATATATATATATATATATATATATATATTCTTTTAAAATTCTCTTCCATTATAGGTTATTACAAGATATTGAGTATAGTTCCCTATGCTATAATTAGGTCCTTGTAGGTTATGTATTTTATATATAGTGGTATGTATATTCTAATCCAAAACTCCTAATTTATCCCTCTACCCACATCCCCTTTGGTAGCCATAAGTTTGTTTTCTATGTCTGTGAGTCTATATCCATTTTATAAATAGGTTCATTTATATCCTTATTTTTGTTTCTCTGTCTGGCTTACTTCACTTAGTATGATCATCTCTAGGTCCTTCCATGTTGCAGAAAATGGCATTATTTGATTGCTTGTTGTTGCTAAGTACTATCCATATATATGTATGTATGTATATATATATATATATATATATATATATATATATATATATATATATATATATACCATATCTTCTTTATCCATTCATCTGTCGATGGACATTTAGATTACTTCCATGTTTTGGCTATTGTAAATAGTGCTGCAATGAACATTGGGGTGCATGTATCTTTTCAAATTATGTTTTTCTCTGTATATATGCCCAGGAGTAGGATTGCTGGATCATATGATAACTCTATTTTTAGGTTGTTAAGGAACTTCCATACTGTTCTCCTTAGTGGCTGCACCAATTTACATTCCCACCAACAGTGTAGGAGGGTTCTCTTTTCTCCACACCCCCTCCAGCATTTATTATTTGTAGACTTTTTAATGATGGCCATTCTGACTGGTGTGGGGTGATACCTCATTGTAGTTTTGATTTGAATTTCTCTAATAGTTAGTGGTGATGAGTATCCTTTCATGTGCCTTTTAGCCATCTGTACCCCTAGCATATCTTACTTGCAGAGCTGTGTGTCTCACAGAAGTCGGGGGGATTGTATGTATGCACATATAGAAAATGCGAATCTTGAAATTAGTCTGTGGTTTTCTATAAAGTTGCATCCATTGGCAACACCATCTATATGACCAAGGCTCTTAGCTAGGAAAAGGGAAATAAAGATTAAGATCGATATAAAATGTATAGCTTTGAGTGGCTCTAGCAATTTTTTCATCAACAATAACCTACTTGCATGGCACAAAAATATCAGAGTTTTGTGGAAACAAGGGAAACTCTAAATAAAATGTGCATGCTGTAAGCTGATGAACTACCAACCGTGGCAACATTTTTATGAATTTAATGGATCATAAGTAGAGACCTACATATGGTTTGGCACGGATCATTGAGAGGTAGGTTTTTCTTTTTTTATCTGTCTCAGCTGTAACAAGAATGCCTCAGATCCTGATTCTTCTTGCATAATTTTTGAAGTCTCCCAGAGGCTGTTTACAATTGGAGGACCCATAAAAAGAAATGGATGGATACACTCTCAGGTCACAAGAATTCTGCTCTTGAAATAACATGCCATTCTTTCAGCATATGTCTGAAGAATCAGTGAACCTGGCCACATTTTTAATGTTCCAATGATCCTAAATTAATTTTCTACCATGCCAGGCTAAGAAAAAAACAATACATATTTTATATAACTTTGTGTATTTTAAGGGAATTTTCATGCATGTGCTTTTAATTCATTTATATTTATATCACCAAATTTTAGTTTTATGAGTGTTTTGATATACAACAAACTTTAGCTGCCTTCCCATAAGGTATATTTCAGTACTTTTCCCTTTTAACAACAGGAGGACTTGTTTTGCCAAAGGCAAATAAACTCAAATATGCAAAGGTTTAGATGTGATCTGTAAGTCCAAGCTCATGTGATTTGCATATCTAGAATTACCTCCCTTCCCTAATACCCACATAACTAAAATAACCATATTCTCAAGATTGTCCTGCCAGATGCTAAACAACCAAAGGGCTTTGGCAATAACCATTGAATAAAAACTCCAGAAGAAAAATGTGGAATTCTTCAAAAGTATTTAGAAAGGCTTGGCTGAAAATGAAATTTCCCTCCTGTGTTTAATAGGTCTGAGTCTGATGACTCCCAGGCAAATTATGAAAGCTAACATCATCTTATCTGAAATGTCAAAAAATTATCATTAAAGATAAATATCAGCTTATTCTAGTTTTCTCCAGTATCTCAGAATGGGATCTTCCTGGGAACTATTTGATTTATGTGCTTATTTAGTGTTATCCTGCTCTGTTTCTTTGAAGTGGACAATTTCTTTCATTTATTGCCTATTGATTAAAGTAGAATACTTTATTTTTTAATTAAAAAAATTTTTTTGCAGCTAAGGAGTTTGTAAGCCAAGGGACCTGTAGGTTTATGCTCAAGAGATGTGAGGAGGGGAGTTAACTGGTACTTCATCTAAAAGTATAAAATATCAACTTGTTCTGGCTATAATATTCAAAGGAAATATATGTATATATGCACATTTAACAATGACATCATGTTGTGGGGAGATGTAATTATCCAAGCTCTCCATTTTTTGTTTTTTTGTTTTTTTCCATCTTTTTCTGGAAAGATTTTTAATTTTTTCTGGAAGGATTTAAAAAAATTTTTTTTAAATTAAAAAATTTTTATTGATGTATAGTTGCTGAATACTTTATTTTTTGAGTTTAAAAAATTCATTCTATAAAATTCAAGAGAAATTCTATAGATCTGTTAGTGTCTCCTGGGATTTAATCAAGAAATGTAAGTTTATATTCTTCATTACATTTGTGGTTTCATTCACTTTAATCTTAACACTTTTGGTCTGTTTCTCTATAGTAAAAACATTCAGAAATAATTGAGCATGAGAGCATATGGAAAAATAACTGGATGTTGTTTCAGTTTTGGAAAAGAGAAAAAAAGAATTGAACAAGTTCGTTTGCCAAAGTTTTATTGCCAAATGTTATTTAAAATGATGTATAAGGAACTGGCAGAAATCTTTAGTGATGGCTGGGGGAAATCTTAGTGATAATAAAAATGTAGAGGTAAAATGTAACTTTTCTTAATGGCCAACTACATGATGTAATATCCCCTATGGAAAGAATTTATTAAGCCCTTTGTATCTTATCAGTGATAACAAAGATCTCATGTTTGAAAAGACATGCATCGCTTCTGTGTAAGTAAGTGCATAATGCCTGGATCTCTGAAGTGCTGTGAAGCATTTGTAAGACAGAGAATTTGGGAATAAATCACTGTATATAGATCTGAGTTATCCAGCACATAATAATCTAAGAATCTATAAGCCCTCTGTACTAGACTGTTTTCTGAAGGCATTGGCTGTACACAGGGAACAGAGGATAATCAGAAAACATAGCAGAAGCCAAAGAGGGAACATTAATTCCTCCCTCCCTCCCTCCCTTTCTGCCGTAACCCCACACCTGCAAATTAATAACAGCTAATATGTATTAAGTGCCTACTATGTGCCAGTCAGTCTTCAAACACTTTATAAATGTTATTTGTCACAAATTTTTGAGATAATGTACTCATTCTTATTTCACAAAAAAGGATACCTAGACACAGACGAGTTAATTAACTTGTTTACGATGATCCAGCCAGTAACTGATAGAAGGCAGGATTTGAACCTGCAGCCAGATTCTAGAGCATGTCTTTTAAGCACCAGTGAGTACTGCCTCTACATAAAGTCATGGTCTGTGCACATAAGGGTTATTATGAGAGATTTGCTATGTCACAGCGATAGTAACCAACCTAGATGATGTTTTTGAGAAAAAAAACATCTAAGAGCTACAGTATTTCAAAATAGGAACAAGTATGGTTCATCCAAAAAGAATTCCAGAGAACAGAACAAAGTACAAGGAGAAGAAAATGCAGAGATCAGACTCTATCCACAAACTCAGTGGTGCCACTGGAATGTTACCTTTCTTATGAGATGGGCATCTATGGGGCTCAGCCAGGCTGGGCCCAGGCCAGTTCCATCTTGTTTGTTCTGTAAGAGAGCTGCTAGTGTATGGGGAATGAGACCTTTGTCAGAGGCAACATTTATTTCATTTTTGGTAGGCATTAAGTAAAATTTCTAGCCATTAGACCTAGAGTTATTAGTACCCTGTGTCTAACACCTCCTTTTATTGGGTGAGTTTTTCATGCACTTAACACTTTCAAATGGAAAATAATTCGACTCTGTTCCCTTAATGTATTCCATTGGATCAAATAGAAGGAAGCATCACATTTTATATAGACCCATGGTCGGTTTTGGCAGTGTGACATTTTATCTCATTTTTAGTTTGTATCAAACAGGAAATTCCAAAAGGATCATGTTTACTTTCACAATTTGAGTAATGTTGTTTGCGAATGAGACTAGAATTTATCTATATTTATGTTTACCTATATTTATAGAGAGCCTCTAGCATTCCAGAATTGTGTTAATGATGGGATTGAGTCTTCAGAAATTTCTCATATTTTCCTATATGGGACAGAGATATAAAAAAATTCTAGGGCTTCCCTGGTCGTGCAGTGGTTGAGAGTCCGCCTGCCGATGCAGGGGACACAGGTTCGTGCCCCGGTCCGGGAAGATTCCACATGCTGCAGAGCGGCTGGGCCCATGAGCCATGGCCGCTGAGCCTGTGCGTCGGGAGCCTGTGCTCCACAACGGGAGAGGCCACAACAGTGAGAGGCCCCTGTACCACAAAAAAAAAAAAAAAAAAAAGAATAATAATAAAAATAAGAAATAAAAATAAATAAATAAAATAAAATGTACCTACTTTTTTTTTTGTCCAGCAGTCTTGTTTTGGGATTCTATCAAATAGAAATCAAATAACATATGTGCTATTATGAGCAAGTATGTATATTCAGCATTGTTCATAGTGGCATGGTACAGGATACAATCTACTAATTAATTAATAGGGAGATGGTTGAATGGATTATTATGTGTTCATACAATAGATTAAAATTGACCAATAGAACTTTCTGCAATGATGGAAATGTTCTATAACTGCACTATCCAGTATGATATTCACTAGACATATTGGGCTCTTGAGCAATTGAAATGTTTCTAGTATGACTAAGGAACTATATTTTATTTTATTTTATTTTATTTTTTTTGCTGTACGCGGGCCTCTCACTGCTGTGGCCTCTCCCGTTGCGGAGCACAGGCTCCGGACACACAGGCCCCGCGGCCATGGCTCGCGGGCCCAGCCGCTCCGCGGCATGTGGGATCTTCCGGGATCGGGGCACGAACCCGTGTCCCCTGCATCGGCAGGCGGACTCTCAACCACTGCGCCACCAGGGAAGCCCAGGAACTATATTTTAAATTTTATTTCACTTTAATTTATTAAAATCTAAATTTAAATAGTTACCTGTGGCTAGTATTATTTTGGATAGCAAACCTATAGAATATTATTTGGCTTTAAAAAGTGAGTTACACCTAAACTAACACAACATTTTAAATCAACTATACTCCAATAAAATTTTTTTAAAAAGTGAGTTACATCTATATATTTTTACCTAGAGAGTTATATAGTTTTAAAACATAGTTCCTTGCAAAGCAAAGAAAACCATAAACAAGATGAAAAGACAACCCTCAGGAAGGGAGAAAATATTTGCAAGCAAAACAACATACAAAGGATTAATCTCCAAAATATACAAATAGCTCATGCAGCTCAATATCAAAAAAACAAATAACCCAATCAAAAAATGGGCAGAAGACCTAAATAGACATTTCTCCAAAGAAGACATACAGATGGCCAAGAGGCACATGAAAAGATGCTCAACATCACTAATTATTAGAGAAATGAAAATCACAACTACAATGAGGTATCACCTCACACCATCAGAATGGCCATCATTAAAAAATCTACAAACAGTAAATGCTGGAGAGGGTGTGGTGAAAAGGGAACCCTCTTGCACTGTTGGTGGGAATGTAAACTGATACAGCCACTGTGGAGAACAGTATGGTGGTTCCTTAAAAAAATTAAAATGCTGGGTACCATATGACCCAGCAATCCCACTATTGGGTTTATACCCTGAGAAAACCATAATTCAAAAAGTCACATGTACCCCAATGTTCATTGCAGCACCATTTACAATAGCCAGGACAGGGAAACAACCTAAATGTCCATCGACAGATGAATGGATAAAGAAGATGTGGTACATATATACAATGGAATATTACTCAGCCATAAAAAGAAATGAAATTGTGTCATTTGTAGAGATGTGGATGCACCTAGAGTCTGTCATACAGAGTGAAGTAAGTCAGAAAGAGAAAAACAAATATTGTATATTAATGCATATATATGGAATCTAGAAAAATGGTACAGATGAAATATTTGCAGGGCAGGAATAGAGATGCAGACATAGAGAATGGATGTGTGGACATGGTGGGGAAGGGGAGGATGGGATGAATTGGGAGATTAGGTTTGCCATAAGTACACTCCCATGTGTAAAATAGATAGCTAGTAGGAAGCTGCTGTATAACACAGGGAACTGAGTTCAGTGCTCTGTGATGACCTAGATGGGTGGGATGGTGGGGAGGAAGGAGGTCCAAGAGGGAGGGGATATGGGTGTCTATGTATACATATACCTGATTCACTTCATTGCACAGCAGAAACTAACAACACAACATTGTAAAGCAATCATACTCCAATTAAAAAAAAAACATAGTTCCTATAATGTGTAGTTTGATCTCATTTTGTTGTCGCTGTAAAAGTTAACTGAAGATTCCTCTGTGTATTCGTGAGATCCAAGAAGACTGTAAAAATATGAATTCTAAGTTTTAGCTATTTGGGCCTGTGAGTTCTGAACAAAGTGACAAACATTACCTCTGTGCCAGAGCATTTAATTACCAGTTGGAAGCTCTCCAAACCTCCCTTTCCTCTGTCAGGTCAACTAGCAAATTTCAAAATGCTGATGCTCCATCAGTCTGGAACTTGGGGTGAGAAAATGTGTGAGAAACTGTGATGTGGGTGAGAAGTTAAACGTTTTATCTTGAGCCTTTTGGATCGTGGGTTTGTTTGTTATGTAGTTACTAAGACTGTTTAATACATGTTAAATTATAGAGACTCACTCCATATGCTCAAAATTGATTAAAAAAAGGAGTAGCAATTCAAGATTATTAAATACATTTATAAAATTAGCCAGTAGAAGAATTAAAAATAACATAACAGAAATCATGCAGGAAGTTGTGTAGTGCTATCATAAGCTAAATTCCTCATTTTTCTTAGCAAAAAGACATTTATGTGTCCCAGGATTTATAAGTCAGCAAATCAAGACAAAATGGGATGACCTGGAATTAGGCATAGTAATCATAACAAGATTTAAATCCGAAAGTAAATGAAAGAACTACCCATCAGAAGTGGGACAGGGAAGGAGGAGGATGAAAATTCGCTTTTTATTTATTCTTTTCTGAAGTGATGCACACATA
The DNA here is from genome assembly GCF_025265405.1 of Mesoplodon densirostris. Lineage (NCBI taxonomy): Eukaryota > Metazoa > Chordata > Mammalia > Artiodactyla > Ziphiidae > Mesoplodon > Mesoplodon densirostris. The sequence continues at coordinate 87,617,612 of NC_082672.1, forward strand.
TTGTTTTCATAAATAAAAAGAACCCAGACATAACCAGATCTTATATATTTCTGTGGTCTCTGCTTACTTCTCTGGTCCCTCTTGGATTTGTCCATGAGTTTCTCCATCTGTCACATTCAAGTGTCTTACTGTCTAATGGAGGAAAGAATAAATGACCCACTTAGACCTGTGATGGACTGGCCCAGTACTAAAGCCATCCCCCTGAATTTTCTCCCCAGATCATCTTGCTCTAATGACACCGGTACTCAAGTAACCCAGGGACAATTTCAAGCTGCCTGAGTTGTCTGTGGGTCTCAACTTTTCATTTCTCTGAATGCCTGTGTCCTAGACTGCAGGAATGGGCTTCAGCCTCCTTCTCTAGTTTTGCCTATTAGCCCAAACCTCATATAGAATTATCCTGCCATTATTCTCAGGATCTTTGCTACTCTGCATCAAGGTGGCCACTCTTCCTCCCCTGACTTGGGTCTTTGCAATGGTTGTGCAGAGATGGCAGTCTTCCTGGTTGACTCCTAAATTTTGATTGACACCTGGACTCCCACCATTGTGCTTTTCATCTGAATGAATGCAATCTCAACCTACAGTTGAGTAAATCCAAAATGAAGCTGAAGCTGGGGCATCCCTGGACACTGTCCGGGTACCTGGCTGGCTCCCAAAGGTTTGTCAACTTTTATTACTGGTGCATGTGTCTCTCTCTGTTTTAGGATGCTGTGACTGGCAGGTACATTTTATTACTAAGTTCTGAGTTACAAATGCCATCATAAAGAATGAAAAATTGTGCATGGCTTTATTGTGTCCATTTTAATCACCTGAGTACTGTAAAAGAATATCTTCTCAAAATTGAACACAGCAAAAAGCAAGAATGAAATTAACACATCACATACAAGTGTAAAGTCTGCTTTGATGAAACCTTACTTCTGTCTCTGCCTCATCTCTTAAAGGCAAACACAGTAATGAGTTTAAAGTGTACATTTCTGAATGTTTTTTCTTGAAATCATTATAGTATTATTAAGTGTGCCTGCATGTGTTTATAATGTGTCAATATCTCTGTGTCCTTGGGAATGCTAATGATTCATTTTTTTATATTTGACTGATAGATGAAAACAAATATTTTACTCCATGTTGAATTGTTCCCATCTTTGACAGTGAGGTTGAATTTTATTTATTAATCATCAGTTTTGATCTTTGTCATTTTTCTCGTGGTATATTGGTCTTTTTCTTATTTACTTAAAAATACTATTTTTTAAATTTAGATTAACTTTTGTTTATCATACATATGCAGATAACTCTTCCAGGGTAATTTTTAAATTCTACTTTTACAAATTTTTGGTCAAAATGTAGCCCAGTCAATCATGCTCTCTAAGAATTTTCCTTTCAAGTTTGGACAGGCCTTTCCCAGACTTAAGATTACATATGGCACATTAATTTTTGAAACATATTAAAGGCAAGCTTATCCCACTATTGTACAAAATAAAATCATAATATGTTAAAGTCAAATTGCAATACAATCCCCAAGTTCCCCGAAGTGGGATCATTAGCAAAAGAAGATATTGATTAGAAAAGAAAAGAAAATTAAAATTCTTTTATGCATTAAATCTTAATGATTTATGTTGTTCAACTTTTCTTTGATACTCAAATATACATTTACGATGCAAAAGTCTCCAAAGAGATGGAATAAACATCTGCCTTTTTCATCTGATTTCATCATGCATTAGGCACTATAGAAGACACAATAAGACAAATATTACAGTTTCATAGTTTTTTTTTGATACTCATCTTTATTATTTATTTATTTATTTACTGTTAAGATCTTAATTGGAATATAATTGCTTTACAATGGTGTGTTAGTTTCTGCTTTATAACAAAGTGAATCAGCTATACATAAACACATATCCCCATATCTCCTCCCTCTTGCATCTCCCTCCCACCCTCCCTATCCCACCCCTCTAGGTGGTCACAAAGCACTGAGCTGATCTCCCTGTGCTATGGAGCTGCTTCCCACTAGCTATCTATTTTACATCTGGTAGTGTATATATGTCCATGCCACTCTATCACTTTGTCTCAGCTAACCCTCCCCCCTCCCCATGTCCACAAGTCCATTCTCTACATCTGCATCTTTATTCCTGTCCTGCCCTTAGGTTCTTCAGAACCTTTTTTTTTTTCTTTTTTTAGATTCCATATATTTGTGTTAGCATACGGTATTTGTTTTTCTCTTTCTGACTTACTTCACTCTGTATGACAGACTCTAAGTCCATCCACCTCACTACATATAACTCAATTTCGTTTCTTTTTATGGCTAATATTCCATTATATATATGTGCCACATCTTCTTCATTGATTCATCTGTCAATGGAAATTTAGGTTGCTTCCATGTGCTGGCTATTGTAAATAGAGCTGCAATAAATATTGTGGTACATGACTCTTTTTGAATTGTGGTTTTCTCAGGGTATATGCCCAGTAGTGGGATTGCTTGGTCGTATTGTAGTTCTATTTTTAGTTTAGTTTTTTTTTTTAAGGAACTTCCATACTCTCCATAGTGGCTGTATCGATTCACATTCCCACCAACAATGCAAGAGGGTTCCCTTTTCTCCACACCTTCTCCAGCATTTATTGTTTCTAGAATTTTTGATGATGGCCGTTCTGACTGGTGTGAGGTGATGCCTCATCGCAGTTTTGATTTGCATTTCTCTAATGATTAGTGATGTTGAGCATCTTTTCATGTGTTTTTTGGCAATCTGTATATCTTCTTTGGAGAAATGTCTATTTAGGTCTTCTGCCCATTTTTGGATTGGGTTGTTTGCTTTCTTGATACAAGCATGAGCTGCTTGTAAATTTTGGAGATTAATCCTTTGTCAGTTGCTTCATTTGCAAATATTTTCTCCCATGCTGAGGGTTGTCTTTTCATCTTGTTTATGGTTTCCTTTGTTGTGCAAAAGTCTTCAAGTTTCATTAGGTCCCATTTGTTTATTTTTGTTTTTTATTTCCATTTCTCTAGAGGTGAGTCAAAAAGGATCTTGCTGTGATTTATTTCATAAAGTGTTCTGCCTACGTTTTCCCCTAAGAGTTTTATAGTACTGCCCTTACATTTAGGTCTTTAATCCATTTTATGTTTATTTTTGTGTATGGTGTTAGGGAGTGTTCTAATTTCATTCTTTAACATGTAGCTGTCCAGGTTTCCCAGCACCACTTATTGAAGAGGCTGTCTTTTCTCCATTATATAGTCTTGCCTCTTTCATCAAAAATAAGGTGACCATATGTGCATGAGTTTACCTCTGGGCTTTCTATCCTTTTCCTTTGAACATATATAACACATATACCAAGGTTATCAATTCATGACTTGTCTATCACAGTTGTCCAATCAGGAGCCAGAAGCTAGACAGCAATGGCCCAGGAAGCCTGTCCTAGAATTTAGTGATATAAGGGTTCCCTCCATCAATGCACAGTTTTGAAATTTACAAAACTTGCCATTGATGGGTCTGAATCTCCATACTAGGCTTTGACTGGCTAAAGTCCCACACTCTCTGACACCCCAATATCTGTGTTATGCCAAAGATTTCCAATGCCTCTTGCCTTCTATGGTAAATTTTTTACTCTATCAAATATTTGAGGTCATTTGATATTTATAGTAAGAAACCAAACATAGTGAACACTCCCTAGGTGCTAGACACTGAGCTAGAAGCTCACATCTCTTATCCCACTTGACCCTAACCACAACCCTTCAAGCAGACCTAGCATTATTCCTGTAGATGGGGAAAGGGAGTGTTAGAGATAGTATTTTACCCATGATGACAAAGGTTTAATGTGCAGTGGCTGAACTCAAACTCAGGTCTGTATGATTCCAAAGTTAATACTGTTAACAAATTTCTTTAAATATTATATTAATTTTCATTAGACATTTATAAGGACAGTATCAACATCTGAATAAAGATGAGAGTATGTGTAAAAACAATTGACAAAATATATTGAGAAATATCTGTCTCTGCTGATAATCATGAAGCAGACATAGAACATAATCATTAGGTACAAAGTCTCTGGAGTCAGTCTTCCTGGTCTCAGTCTTGTCGGCACCATTTTCTGGCTATGTGATCTTAGAAAAATTGACTTGATTGCTTTGTTTTCTAGTTCTCTGAAAAAACGGGGATCTATCCATCTATGTATCTATTCAATATTACAAGGGTATTCTGAAGGTTAAATGATTTAACCTAAATGAAACACTTATAATAGCTTCTGGCCTAAACAAATGTTATGTGTTTTCTTAAAAACAAATCAAAACCAAAATGGACATTGGTGAAGATTCCAGAACCAAAAATTGCTCCATGAAAGTAATAACTTTTTGTGCCCCTTTGTATCTGTTTTCTCTGAACTTAGAACAATATTTGACACATAGTAGTGCTCAGAAAATGTTTGTTAAATAAATTAATGAGTGATTTTAAACTGAATATGCAAAAATAAAAAGAAAGAAATATTAGAACATAATGCTTACCAAATGTATGAAACTAGTAAATCCAAAGTAGTGACAGTGTGTTATCAATAGTTTTGCAATGCAACTTAGCAAAATATTTTCAAAAGATTCAAAAAGTTCATATTTTTTTACTCAGTATTAAATTACTGAGAATTTTTGTAAAGGAAATAAATCTTAAAAAAGGAAAAACTGAATGAAATAATGTGTTCATTTATGTGTTATTCATAAAAGAAGCAAAATGAGGAAAAAATAAGCCAAATTTTTTTGAAAAAAACAGAACCATAGTATAATTTATTAGAATATTTCATGGCCAGTAGATATAATATATGTAAAGTATATGTTGCAACATAGTGAAGCTATAAAAATGTAATTAAAAACACATGCCATTTATATTTAGTTTTGCAGTAATCTGTTCAATATATTTTTTCAGTGTTCTTATCATTTCTTTGTAATAATAAAAAATCCTTTTCTTTCAGATTGAAAAAATTAAACTATATTCCCCTTCTCCTACCTCCAGCTCTTCCAGATTTGCCAAGATTATCTAGAAAATATTCACTTTATAGTGTGAATAACTTATTTCTTTTTCTATGCATAATTTCTTTAGAAAAGAGAAAAAACAAGAGATAGAAAACTATAGCTATGGGGAAAAATAAGCCAAACTTAAATCTAGGCTGACTGTCTCAAAATGTATTAAACTGCAACAACAGTGCTGATAATTCTTAGTGCTCATGAGAGCAGCATTTTGTTCTGGCTATAAAACTTTGGCTTGGGTTTCCAAGAATTTCGCAGGCAGGTCAAGTTGAAGAAGACATTGGCCAAGATAGGATGTCTAAAACAAAATCTTAGGTATCAGTCAATTAGGGAATCCCTTTAAGTGTGATTTGCCAGAGGAAACTGCAGCTACTTTACAGTGAGTACAGAAGGATTTATTTTTACAAATGTTGAATATACTGAGACATTGTAACTTCTAAAATGATAGCTCAACTTAAAATATTCAAGTTGAATTTGGTTTTGCTAAAATGTACCTTTTGATATGTTGCATTTTTATGCATATATAGTCTAATTTTCATGTTATAGAATCTCAACATGAAGCAGAATGTTAGAGTCTACATTATGATATTTTTCCCAAATTAACAATAGTTTTTCAAGAGGTCAGGATAAAGAGAAAAAAAAATGAAGACTCTCCAGCAGATTTCAAATTTTCTTAGGCATCTTACATCAATTTTAGAGGTCCATTTAGCTTATAAAATATTATGCTTTCTCTCATTCTTGGTTATGTTATTTCAAAGAAATATTAAGTATCCTGAAAAAAAATTCTTCCCCTAAAGTTCAGATGGAGGATTAATAGTCTTACTTTTTAAAGCCATGCTCTTTGGTATGAGGTCAAAAATTCTATTGCTGAGCTAAAACCTTTAAGAGAACAAGTGTAAATAAATCATTAGAAAAGTCTGGGGTGAAACTGGATTCAGTTTCCAATAGTCCATTTATATTTCTTCTGAGTTAGTCTTTTCTTGATTCCACAGAATATATTTTCAACCAAAATTCATTTTTCAAATTTTGTGAGGACATAATTAGGGCAAGCGCAGAAAGATCATTAAATTGTATATGTGCTCCCATGGTAAAAGAACCATTATTTATCACCGTCTTGGTGGACCAGACAATGTCTCAAAATTTCAAAACACATGATGGCTGTGAATTTCCTAAACCACATTGCCATCATAATTTTTGTTTTTGATCATCAGCTCAGAGAATTTTAATGGGAAGAAATAAGAAATGAAAACCCTTGTGGTTTTCTGTCCTCTGCTTGTTCTGGCTGTGCCATTGGAACATGTACAAACATTTCCTTTCTGATGAAGTGTTGGTGATTGAAGTGGGCATTATGCACAGTTTTTTATTGTTCTAAGATTACACCAGGGTCATTAAAACATGATATAGAGATCAAATGGAAGCCACAATAACTGCTGACATACTCCTCACAAGAATACTTCTTATAATGAAGTCAATAAAAAAAATTAGGATAAAACAGTAAAAATACAAAACCATCTGACTCTTCAAACAGGCTAAAAAAGGGGTGATCTAATAAGTGAATAATTTCACTGATTTCAAGTTTAAATAATTCTCAGATCTATAAGTTATAAAAATAAAATAATAGGGGCTTCCCTGGTGGCGCAGTTGGGGGTCCACCTGCCAATGTGGGGGGCTCAGGTTCGTGCCCTGGTCCGGGAGGATCCCACGTGCCATGGAGCGGCTGGGCCCGTGAGCCGTGGCCGCTGGGCCTGTGTGTCCGGAGCCTGTGCTCCGCAGCGGGAGAGGCTGCGGCAGTGAGAGGCCCATGTGCCGCAAAAAATAATAATAAATAAATAAATAAATAAATAAATAAATAAAATAAATATAGTACATCAAATACACCAATAAACATTATAAATATAAACAATTACTACTTTTTCCCCAAAATATGAACATTTTTATCATTATAAATTTCTCAAATTATTTAATATTTTTCAAATATTTTGGTCAAGTTTAGGGGTCAGAAAACTATGATGTGTGGGCTAAATCCAGCTACTACCTATTGTTGTAAATTAAGTTTTATTAGAACACAGACATTATAATGCTAGTAAGCATGGTCTATTGCTCTTTTCATGCTATAACATCAGGGTTGAATAGTTGCAAGATGATATCCCTGCAAAGCCTAAAAGTTTACTATGTGTCTCTCTTTTTTTTTCTGTGGTACGTGGGCCTCTCACTGTTGTGGCCTCTCCCGTTGTGGAGCACAGGCTTTGGACGTGCAGGCCCAGCGGCCATGGCGCAAGGGTGCAGCCATTCCGCGGCATGTGGGATCTTCCCAGACCGGGGCACAAACCCGTGTCCCCTGCATCGGCAGGCGAACTCTCAACCACTGCGCCACCAGGGAAGCCCACTATCTGTCTCTTGACATAAGAAGTTACTACTCTCTGGACTAGTTGTTAAGAATACATCAAATTTTACACCCATATTTCAGTTTTGTCCCAAATAACAGATTCTAATACTTGATTACATTAACTTAAGGAAAGGATACATTTATTCCTTTTGCTTATGCCTAAAAATATTTTTTTAAAAAATAAGAGGATAGCATACCAGAAAAATTGAATAGACAAGCTAAAGCACTCTTTGGCTGAAATAAAGGTATCTGGACAAAATGTCTTCCCTTAGGAAAGAAAATATTTATTTTTTCACAAAGTGAAACTTCTTCTGCATTCTTTTTTCTTTTCTTGATTTTAAAGTAATTAGAACAGCTGTTCTTGGACTGGAAAATTTAAAGGGAGTCTTAGCTTATATGTTGAAGAGAAGGAATCCATCCTTATGCCCCAAAGGCTTCTGGGGATTCTCTAAAGAGTCTGAGAACTTGGACATGGAAGAAAACATCTCTTGAATACTCAAGTCAAGTAAACAAATTCCAGTTGCATTCAAGAAGGAGGCACCAGATACCAAACTATTTCATGGGGGTAAAATGGGTAAAGCACAGAGCACTAACTTAATATTCCTTTTTCTCATATAATTTCTTTATTGAAATATAATCACATACTATGAAATTCACACTTTTAAACTACACAATTCAGTGGTTTTTAGTATATACACAGTGTCATGCATTTGTCATCATGATCTAATTCCAGAGCATTTTCATAACCCCAAATAGAAATCTCAAATACACAATCACCCTCCTTTCTTCCCTCCTCCAGTCCCTGTCAACCACTAGTATAATTTCTGTTTCTATGGATTTGCCTATTCTGGATATTTCCCATAAATGGAATCATACACTATATGATTTTTTGTGGTCTAGCTTATTTAACATAACACAATGTTTGAAAAATTAATCCTTGTGTAACATTTATCAGTACTTTATTCTTTTTAATCATTAAATAATATTCCAATGTATAAATATTGTATGTACATATATTGTATTAAATATATATCACGTGTTTTTCCATTCATCATTTTTTGATGGTCGTTTAACTTGTTTCTATTTTTTTGGCTATTATGAATAATGCCACTATAAACATTCATATAAAAGTTTTTGTGTGGGCATATATTGTCAAGTTTCTTGGGTATATACCTAGTAGTAGAATTTCTAGGTCATAGAGTAACTCTATGTATAACTTTTTGAGGAAATGCTAGAGTGTTTTCAAAGGGCTGCTCTATTTTATACTCCCACTAGCAATGTAATCAAGGTCAAAAGCTTCTCAGCCTCTTCTCCCTAGTTGAAAATGAAGAGGCATGTTAAAGGGTATATATATATGAAAGAGAGAGACAGAGAGGAAGAGATAGAGATAAAGAGAGAAAAACACAGAGAGAGATATTTGATGGGGAGACTTTCTTATGATAATGTATGAGGAATATTATAGAGCACAACTTAGTCTCATTATCACCCAAAATTGTATCATTCTAGCATTCACACAGTTTTGAATTTTAAATTTTATTTCGTTGCCAATTTGAACTTTTCTTTTATAAAAAATTAATTCTTTAATATAAAAATAATACATGCACAACATTTTTAAACTATTAACATGATACAGAAGTATATACACAGAAGTTAAATATCTCTTGGAAAAAGTTGTCTCTGCCATCTTCCTTCCTTGAAAATCACTTCCAAAGAAAATGGAGAATGAGAACAGAAATATAATTATATTTTTACTAAAACTAAGATATATCTGTAACTTCAAAACATCTCTATTTAGAGGAAAAAAGGGTGGGGGAGGGACAACTAACTTAAACATTACTGGAGAGATAAAAAAAGTGACATCGGGGCTTCTCTGGTGGTGCAGTGGTTGAGAGTCCGCCTGCCGATGCAGGGGACACGGGTTCGTGCCCCGGTCTGGGAAGATCCCACATGCTGTGGAGCGGCTGGGCCCCTGAGCCATGGCCGCTGAGCCTGCTCATCTGGAGCCTGTGCTCTGCAATGGGAGAGGCCACAACAGTGAGAGACCCGCATACCACAAAAAAAAAAAAAAGAAAGAAAAGTGACATCTCCAGACATTAAAACTATTAAAAATAAAAGAGCTTTCCCAGGGAATTGCTGAAGATGCCCTCCAGAAAATTAAAGGAATAAACAAAGATGAGTAAGAATGGAAACCAGAAGCTGTGTGATCTAACACAACCAAGAAGTGAAGGGAATCCCCAGAATGAAGGTACAGAGACATCCCATTGCCACACCTGAGCAGTAAGTTTAGAAAAGTGATCAGGGGACACTGGAGCCAAAGCTGAAGGACTCTCTCTAGGAGGAAGCATGTCAGGAAAAATATGGACATCATAGGTTTCAACACAAAAAGTTTTACTCTTAGACCAGAGATCCCCAAATCTTCTCAGTTCATGGCGTTCTTTGTATCTTAGCAACTTTTTTCCATGGTGCCTCCAAAACAAAATAAATAAATAAGAGCTGGATTTATAAAGTCCAAACAAGTTAATAAGTATTTCTATCCTAACATCTTAGTAAGTGTTTGAAATAAAAATACATGTAAATGGAAAATAAGCATCTTTATATCATTATTAAACATAATTATTTGCAAATAGAATCTGAGTTGCTGTTGGGCTCTGTACAACTTGGAAATTAGATTAAACAATGACACCCTCATTTCCTATTGCACATTGATTTTCTTTTAACTCTTGATCTTTTATCACAGCAACCTTGCAAAACATGACTTTGCAAAGATATGTCCATGAAAGGAATGTATATGTGACACTATCAGAAAGAATGTAGCTCCATTTAGTATTGGAACTGCTGTCTACCTAGAGTTAATGTTTTGCTCAGTGTCTGGAGGATGTGGAGCATAGCTGTTACCCTCAACAATGTGAACTATCCCACAGCATCCCTGTGAGTTGGCTGCAATGCACCAAGATGCCTTGGTTCACAGTCTGTTAAAAGTGGTGTTTGAGGGGCTTCCCTGGTGGCGCAGTGGTTGGGAGTCTGCCTGCCGATGCAGGGGACACGGGTTCGTGCCCCGATCCCGGAGGATCCCGCGTGCCGCGGAGCGGCTGGGCCCGCGAGCCATGGCCGCGGAGCCTGTGTGTCCGGAGCCTGTGCTCTGCAACGGGAGAGGCCACAGCAGTGAGAGGCCCACGTACAGCAAAAAAAAAAAAAAAAAAAAAAAAAGTGGTGTTTGATATAATAGTGTATGGCCAGATACATTTATGTAAACAAACAAATGAAGAAAACCAACTAAGCAAATAAAAAACAATTATTTATTCTAGAAAAATCAAATCAAAACAACAAGAAGTGTTGAGTTAACACCTAACCTCTATTTACACTTCATTATAAAATGTGAAACGTGTAGGACCCATAGGAGCGTTCCCTTTCCTCCTCATTCTCCCAATTAATGTTAGTCTAGTGGTTGCTTTCATAACTTGAAATAATTTAATGCTTTTAATGCTTTTATAACTCATGCTTTAGTTCCCACTTTCATTTGGGACACTCTCTCCTATTCTATGGGGTTCCAGTGAACTACACATCATTTCACACCCAAACTTGACTTACCCCCAGTTAGTTCTACTTTTTTATTCTAACCTCTTGGATTTACTTTTAGTTTTTATCAGAGTATTCCTGACTAAATGTAATTTGTTCCCTAGAAAGAATGTCTAATTGGTGGGCTTTATTTTTGTCTGCATATTTGAAAAAGATATTTATTTTCCTACATAATTACGTGTTCAAATGCATATGGAATTTTAGATTTAATAGATAACCTACTCTCACCACTTTGATGCATTCCTCTATTGTTACATGCAATGATGATGATGTCAGTTTGATTATAGCTTCTTTAAGATAAACTCTGTCTTTCTCTTGGGAGATTTTAGAATTTCTCCTTAGCATTATAAAAAAAAATTGTGAGAATGTGTTAGGTGCAGGTGTGGATTTTACCCATTTATCTTTTCTCATACTGAGGACTTTTAATATGAAATGTATACCTTTATTTTTCTCAGGAAATTTTTAAAAAATATTTATTTATTTAGGCTGTGCTGGGTCTTAGTTGCAGCACAGGGGATCTTCATTGCAGCATATGGGATCTTTAGTTGTGGCATGTGGGCTCTTAGTTGCAGCATGTGGACTCTCAGTTGTGGCATGCATGTGAGATCTAGTTCCCTGACCAGGGATCAAACCCGGGCTCCCTGCATTGGGAGTGCAGAGTCTTACCCACTACTCATTGATTTATTTGATTATTTTCATCCTTCCATTTTCTCAGTCTCTTTTATAAAACTCTGGAACCAGATGAGAATCAGACTTATGGATATATCTTTCTTGCCTCTTAACTTTTAAGTGATTTTGCTCAAAATTTGGGTATTTCCTGAACTTTATTTTGAAATAAAAATTTCATTCTTTAACCATTTTCATCCTATTTCTACAGTCCTTTTCAACAGTTTTTTTTCAATTTATGACACTAGTGTTTGTACTTCCCAAGAACTCCTTGATTTTTTACTTTTCTATTTCACTGCAGTTTGTTTTTATATTATGAGTTCAAATATCATCTTATATACCTTTAATGACACTAAATTTTTAAAGTTTTTTTTCTATTCCTTCTTTTTTCTGTGTTTAGTTTGGGGTTAATTATTCTGCTTATTTTACTCCTTTGCTTTCATATTATTGATTTTACTCAAATGTCTGTTTATTCCTATTTGTGAATAACAAGTAATTAATATATGCTTAGTTAGTTTTCGCAGCAGATGAGCAGGTCTGTTTTTTCCACGGGCCTCTCATTTTAAGGGGAGACTCACTGCAGACCTATGTAAGTTGGAGGGAGTCTTCAATGTAGGTTAAACGGGTGAGAAAGAGGTAGGCAGGCTTTATATTAGGGATGAAGCATCTGGGTTTTCCCTCTTGGGAAGAGTTGTCCTTCTGCCTTGTGAAGTGCAGACCTATTGATTTACCTGTTTGTGTTGCTTCTTTTTTCCATTCACTTTCTGTCCACTTTCTCCATTAATATGGTTTATTATCAGTCAATATCATGATTCTTCCATCATGAAATTTCTCCAAAAGTCTAGTTCATTGTCTGCTGGGTTTTTCACAGTGTTGCTCTGTACTTTTTTTCTTCTTTGAACTTTTGCTATTATATTTATGATATATAGGAAATCAAGGGAGATGAACACATATGCTCTATTCAGTGGTATGCTGGAGCTGGCCCTTACAGGCTTGCAAGGACCAATGATTAAAATTTTGAGAATTTCTGTGTGCTTGCTGTTAAACGCAGCCATTATTAAATAGTACATTATATAAGTTGCAATTACATAAATTATATTGAAAACAAAGGTGGTAAATACTCAAAACTCATTGCTTCTTAATTTTTTAAACAATATTTTATGGTTATCCATGATCTTGAGGTTATTGTACCTGCATATTAAAAATACAATGCAATGGTGAGCCACTGCACATTTCTTCCCAACTCTACATTTTGTGACATCACATTGGTAGCTGGAAATTGGCCATTGTGGGAGTATTTATACCATAGAAGTTAGTCAATTTCACAAAGCAAGGCTTTTACCCCCAGAAAACTGGTTGTTATACATTTACCTGCACACCACTGCTTCTGTCTGGTATTTTCAACCAGATCTCAATCACTGACCTTGTATGACAGTGCAAGTTTACTGAACATTTTGGAGGAATATCATGTTCATGGATACACACACATGATCTGTATAAGAACACTCACATTTTACTCATATGTTTTATCAACATACTGTATAATTAGCAACATAATTTCACTTATTGTGCTGTTTGTCTTAGTAAATTACATGACACTTTGGAATATGCCTGAATTTTATTATATTCTATATGCTATTTTAATCCTAATTAAATCTTGCTTGAATAATTAAACTAGGTTATAGTTATGACAAGATTATCTTATTGTGAGGTGCTTCTTAAATAGATCCATGTGAGAATAATATCAACAGGCATACATTATAATAATTATTAGTTTATCTACCAAAAATAGGATTATTTTATTCCTGCAACCCACTGAAAATTGTTAATACAGCTATTGTAGGAGAATGTTACCAGGTCGGGGATTTACTGAAAAATTTAAAGAGTGGATTGAGTGGTTTTACAGTCTTTACCCCTCCCCAGGTAAGCAGGATGTAGATAATATGTGAGGGAAATGTCCTAAATAGAGAAAAACATTTTACAGGATCTAAAAGCTAAGCCTCAGGAGAAACACTTGCTTACTTGTGCTCTTCCAAGGACATACCTCTTCTGAGTTGTAATGATAAACTTTCCTGAAGTACTCTATTTTCAGTTTGTTATTTATGGAATCAAAATGCACGTGTCCCTAAACTGATCTCTAACATTATTTCCTCAAGTCAAGTGAAGGGGCATTTATTGTTTCATGATAATTCATTTCTGATTAATTTAACAGTGAATACTGCTAACATCATGAGGGGTAAATGGCTCACCTCTGTTATATGGAAAAATTTATAAGATTCCTTATTGCTAGGGATGAATATTAAGTACCCATTCCTTCTTTGCTAAACATTGATTCTTCTTCCTCTAACAGTCTTTTCTCACCCTTTAGTGACAACCATAAGCCCTAAATCTAAATGTGCTCGGCTCCAACGTTCTAAACAGTTGACAGTACGGCATTAAGAAACAGCAGCTCAGCTTCCTCTTTCCTGGTTACCACTGACAAGTAGAATTAGGATAGATGGGTTTATGAACTGAGCTGGAAATCACATATGTTCAGCTCTGCACAAATAGACAGCCCGGGTACTCAAAGAAGTAATAAAATCTTGCAATTTAGAGGGAGAAATGCTCTAATTAAAATATAAGTTAGAGCAACAATGCATTGAGGAAGAAACCAGAATACAGGGAAGGTGCAAAGAACATTAGCTGGTCCCATGTGTATTTGTTAATGGAGCTAGCTTTAATGAATGACCAAGGTTGTATAATGACCCTGTTAAAGGTCGGCCACATATAATGAGAAAATTACATACTTTTTTATACCCAAGTTATAACTTATTTACATCAGATGTTGAATATTCTTATCAACATCATAAATATGTATATGAAAATATAGACATCTCTCTTGAATTATTTTGATTACTACCATTTCAGAGATGGAAAATTTGAAGTAATATTAGCATCCTAAAAATGGAACTACTTTCTTTTGCTGCCTGTTTAGACAATAAAGATAGCAACTTTTAGTTAATAAGATTAGAGGTGAGCTGCCTCTATGTCTATGGTAGTGACGTGATGGCAGAGTGGATATTGGAATGGCAGGTGGGACAGGGGGAGGATAAACATTTCAAACATTATTTTCTTTCTACTTTCTTTCAACTGCTCTTTTAGAATCTGCCATAGACAAACTTGATTAGTACAATTAAGGAAACCCCCGAGTGTCTTTCATGCCTTTCAGGAGTGTTAGAGCAGGAGGAAAAAGGAAAAGAAAGTCTCCACTGGAAGGTTTTTTGAACCTTTATTTAGGAAGATAAACCACTGACTCATAATTAATAACATACTAATTATTATAAAATTTATACTCATTTTAGATAAGAGATTATTGTTATGATCAATTCTTTCATATGCAGGTTGAAAACACGTGATATTGAGGTTCACCAGGGGTATAGTGTTTAGGAGGCATTATTCATAGGTGGTGTGGTTCATTTCAAATGAACAAACATCGAAGTCTTCCCATGAATAGGAATGTATTAGTTTTTCTTTTAATTAATTAATTAATTTGGATGCGTCAGATCTTAGTTGCGGCACATGGGATTTTCACTGCTGCTTGTGGGCTTCTCTCTAGTTGTGGCGCACAGGCTTCAGAGCCTGCCAGCTCAGTAGTTACGGCCCATGGACTTAGTTGCCCCACAACATGTGGGATCTTAGTTTCCTGACCTGGGATCCAACCCGTGTCACCTGCATTGGAAGGCAGATTCTTAACCACTGGACCACCAGGGAAGTCCCAGGAATGTATTAGTTTTTAATAATAACAATGACTAATAGAACATAACTTCAAAAAAGAGCCATATATACATGAGTAATATGCAGGATCAAAACCTTTTACATTATTAACAAAGTGAAAATTAACAAGTATTTATTGATTACTTTAATGATTATCTTGAGCACCATTAATCATAAGAATGTATGTAAAAGGGTATAAACAATGGGTTGAAATAAGAGCTTTATGTTTTAGTTATGTAGGGGCATACCTTATTAAACAAAACCATAATTACCCTGAAATCATCATAGGAGCTCAAAGTATAAAGGCAAACTTATGGGTGTTTTGGGCCTCTGTGTTGCCAAGCATGACCTAAAATTCAGTAGTGATACGACTTCTGTGGGCTTTTGCTGTTTGAAGAGATTTTTTCAGCATAACAGCTTTTCTCAATTGACCACAGGTATTCTAATAGAAGAATACCAGGTTTATGTGTCATTATGTCTACACATTTACAGTGATATTGTAATGAAATGAATTCTAAAAGCACATGCACACGCAGCACATATACACAAAAGGACAAAAGCAAATGGGCTGTGGAGTCATTCTTCTATTACCGAGCTCTGTGATCTTGGGGAGATTAAATAATATCACTTATCCCAATTCATGTGTAAAATAGAACCTATTATAAAGGTAGTCCATAGCTAATGTAAAGTAGTTAGCATAATGTTTAAGCTTAATATATTTTACAATGATCTCTCCTCTATTAAACTATTTTTGAGTCATTCAATTTCTTTTCTATGTGATTCTTTAATACAATTTATATTTGTACATATTTTATGGTATGTAATAATATTTTTAGCAAAAACATTGACATAACAAGGAGAGTGATAAAAAACTTGAAATATTGATACTTTTTATATTTTAAATATAAAAATTTCTTTTACCAACATCAGATTTATGTATGATGATTGGTTCAAAAGTGCACTTAAAATAACTTATCCCTTTTTAGTGTTTATTTCAAAACAGGTTTATAAATGCAGTACTAAAACTAAACACTTTCAAACTAATTGTCAGAATGTGGCTGCTATAAGTAATTCATTTAAACTTTTTTCTCCCTTAGGGCAACTCACAATTTATATTCAGTCATCGAGTGCAGAGTACGTGTTAACAAGCCCGGTATTTTATATATAATATTCTTCATCTTTTGGTTAACATATTTTATTAATAATTTAAAATATAGATATAATATAAATTAATAAGTAATATTACATAAATTATCTGTAATATAAAATAAAAAATAATATAACTATGAACTTGGGATTTTTTCCAGCTTTACCTTAATAGTATTTGCTGCCTGGTTACTAGATTGCTTAATTGGTCTGAATTAATAATTCAAGCATCAAATATCACATGGCTGTGTATTGTATATGGTGGAAATTTTGGTTAAATAACTGTTGAAAGGATGATTAAGCTTATTTCAGTCTACTAAAAACTTTTCTAACCATATTTCTCACAGAATCATCTCTTTTACTCCCCTGTTGTATTCATGGAGGCATTAGTCTCCTAAAATCCTAATCTTGAAGTCTTACAGTCACTTTTTGACCCCTGATACTTATTTTTTCATTCAATGAATTTCCACATTCTTCAACTGAACTTCAGAAATGCCATTTGAATCAATTTTCTATTTCCATCTCCCACTGGTCATTACCGGTAATTAGAAAATCCCCTGATATTTTCAGTTTTTTCTTTTTCTCTTCTTTTCTGGGATCCCTATAATTCGAATGTGGTACATTTAATGTTGTCTCAGAGGTCTCTGAGACTGTCCTCAATTCTTTCCATTCTTTTTTTCTTTATTCTGCTCTGTGGTAGTTATTTCCACTATTTTATCTTCCACGTCACTTATCTGTTCTTCTGCCTCAGTTATTCTGCTATGGATTCCTTCTAGAGAATTTTTAATTTCATTTATTTTGTTGTTCATCATTGTTTGCTCTTTAGTTCTTCTACATCCTTGTCAAATATTTCTTGTATTTTCTCCATTGTATTTCCAAGATTTTGGATCATCTTTACTATCATTACTCTGAATTATTTTTCAGGTGGACTGCTTATTTCCTCTTCATTTGTTTATTCTGGTGGGTTTTTACCTTGCTCCTTCATCTGTTGTGTATTTCTCTGTCTTCTTATTTTGCTTAACTTACTGTGTTTGGGGTCTCCTTTTTGCAGGCTGCAGGTTCGTAGTTCCCATTGTTTTTGGTGTCTGCCCCCAGTGGCTAAGGTTGGTTCAGTGGGTTGTGTAGGCTTCCTGGTGGAAGGGGCTAGTGCCTGTGTTCTGGTGGATGAGGCTGGATCTTGTCTTTTTGGTGGGCATGACCACGTCCGGTGGTGTGTTTCAGGGTGTCTGTGAACTTATTATGAGTTTAGGTAGCCTCTCTGCTAATGGTTGGGGTTTTGTTCCTGTCGTAGGCTTCCCTGGTGTCCTATGTCCTAGCTGTTTGGCATAGGGTGTTCAGCACTGTAGCTTGCTGGTCGTTGAGTGAGCTGGGTCTTAGCATTGAGATGGAGATCTCTGAGAGAGCTTTTGTTGTTTTATATTACGTGGGGCCGGGAGGTCTCTGGTGGACCAGTGTCCTGAACTCTTCTCTCCCACCTCAGAGGCTCAGGCCTGACACCCGCCTGGAGCACCAAGACTCTGTCAGCCACCCAGCCAGGTATGTGGGGAGCTTCTTGCATTTTGGGAGGTCTGAGGTCTTCTTCCAGCGTTCAGTAGGTGTTCTGTAGGAGCTGTTCCACATGTAGATGTATTTTTGATGTATTTGTGGGGAGGAAGGTGATCTCCACATCTTACTCCTACACCATCTTGAAGCTATCCTCAGATTTTCAGTTTTGATCCAGTTTACACACTGCTGCTAGAGTAATTTTTCTACTAATGGAATGAAACCAAACCCAAAGGAAACTAAACTAAAAAATAAAGAAGAAAACCAACAAAGCTTTCATTTTAAAAGTCTTCCAACTGGCAATCAAATTAAAAATCAGCTTCTTAGATTGATGGTCAATATTTTTCATTCTCCTATTCAAATCTTTTCTAGTTTGATGTCATATGTTTTCTCTACATGTGTTGCATATTCCAGAATTACCCACAATGGCACGAATTGTTAGTTCCTACTAAATAGCCCATCCTCCTTGCTAAAAGAACCCCAGTTTTCTTCAGGAATCACCTTGCACAGTGCCAGGGGCATGAATCATGGTGGTTTCCTTTTCTTTTTGCCAGCAGTTAGTCTGAGATGATTATGTGACTCAGCTCTGGCCAATGAAATATAGAGCAATTCTACCATGGAAAATTTTGAGGAAGATTTGTGTCCATGATAAGAAATAGATGTATAAGCAATGATTCCCTACCCCTGGACTTTTTGCTTTGTTGTGTGATGAGTACCTGATGTTTAGAGTTACACCAGCGTCTTGTGACCGTGAGACAACAAGTGAAGCAACATTCTATAAGGTGAAGGAAGTGGAATACAGGATTTAAAAAATGGATGCTCGAAGATACTAGCACTGCCAAGGTAATCTGGAAATCTTGCCTGAAGACATTTTAATATTTGAACAGATGTAGTTGTTTCTTTAATATGCACAACACTTTCTACTTTTATTCATCATTCACGAAAAAATAATTCAATGCCTGGAGTGCACCATGTCTTTATTTGCATGGATTCATTTATTCAGAACTTTGACTTGTTCTTTTCCCTCTGACCTCCATCAAATCTAGCCATCCTTGGATTCCATCTCATATGATTTTTACTTTATTAAGTCTACTCTGATCCTCTCATTTAAATGCTGACTCTACCTTTTTTAGAGCAAAGTTACATCCTACTATTTCCCTTTTCTCAATTTACTGTATGTTACTGAATCTCACTAACTAAATATAAAACTTACTTTCTGCTTAATAGCATCCTCAGAGAATGTTTTTCATATAATAGACACTCATGAAACACATTTTATTCTGAGTCATCTGTAATGTTCCATGAAGTCCCCTCAGTCTGTGAAAGACCTGATATTCAATTATACTTTAGTTCTCAATGTAGCTACTGGATAGACACGTGACAAGAGCAGGGTTTAAAATTCCACTTGGTACAAATCCTTTAAATTCTCAAGGATTAAACCTTTAATCCTTAGTATAAAGTGATCAATTCCTCTGGAATAACTTTACTGCCTTTCTGTAGAGTAAAAGGACAATGATTCATACATTTCTCAAGGTAGGTGAACTTTACTACAAGGTGTATATAGATGTACTGTACATAACTCCTTCCGTGTGTGTGTGTGTTTTAGTTGCGTATGTATGTTTTATGGTGCCTATCTCAAAGTTATATATCTGGAATATACTTTACTTAATTGAAGTCATTTATTTACAGAAGAAATTCAATAACAGCACAATCATAGCTTAAGCTTAGTGTGCCTTCCTTATACTTGTGAACATAGATATGCAAACATACATGTCTCACTTAGAAGAAACTTGTTTATTTACATGTATTTCTTTAGTTTACTGAAAAACAACAACAACACACCCGAATGTGAAAAGTCCCAGAACAAATCCACACATACATATTATTAGCAGGTGTTATGAGTAGGTATTATTAATAAGCTATTAAATAATTAAATTAATCAAAACTAAGCATGCTGAGGAAGACCATAATCTTAAAATATTTAAAATATCTTGCTTGATACAAAAATATATCATTGAGAGTGCAGGTGAGACTCATGGGCAGAAATATTGGGCTAAGTGATGAACACATGCAAATAGTGTGTGTGTTGAAACAACCTAAGAGCTAAGTAGATCCACATGACTGCTGAGTGTACATGCCATGCCTGAGGACATGTGCTGTACCTGCCCAGATATATTAATGGCTCCCTGTTACAAGATTAACCTTCTATTATGAACTGTCTGCTGAAACCACTCTATCTGTCAGTGTTCATTACATAGGATATATTTCCATTTCCTTTTTTTAAAATTAAATTTTTAATGGAGTATAGTTGATTTAAAATATTATGTTAGTTTCTGCTGTACAGCAAAGTCAATCAATTATACATATACATATATCCACTCTTTTTTAGATTCTTTTCAAAGGGAAAGAGAGAAGGAATAAAGGAAGGAAGGAGTGAAAGAAGGAAGGAAGGAGGAAGGAAGGAAGGAAGAAAGGAAGGAAGGAAGGAAGGGAGGAAGGAATGGAGGAATATAAACTACTTAGTCAACTCAATGGAATCTCTGTATATCAGCTCTAGGAGAGTTTCTATCACTGACTTGTCCAGCCACTGGGAAGGAGTGTAAAGCTGGATTTGCAATAACAGTGCTGATGTGAGAATTCAGCAGTTACCATATGAACAGTGCTCTAATTTACCATCACAGGTGAGTGAAGATGAGTGTGCTTCTGTCACAAAGGGCAAGCGTGAATTGCTGACTTGACAGCAGAGATTAAAGCATTCACCTTTGTTTAAGCTTTGACTATTTTAGTATTTTTAGGAAAAGGAGAGGGAAAGATGGTGTGAAGTATTTGTAGTGGTAATGGAATGTGACACCAACAAGAACAGGCAATAAGAAGGCAGGCAGGAGTGGACTGAGCTGCTGACAATGTTCTAGGCCAAAGAAGCCAAAGCAAATGACTGAATGATTATACTTTCACACTAAGATACAGAGTCTGCTTCATACTAGAATAAACATCCATTGGATCTCTCTCATTAACTTTATTAATGACAACAATTGGCCAATCAAAAAAATCTTTATTGTATGTGGAGAAAAGGGAACACTTTTGCACTGTTGGTGGGAATGTAAATTGGTACAGTCACTGTGGAAAACAGTATGGCGATTCCTCAAAACATTAAAAATAGAACTACCATATGATCCAGCAATCCCATTTTGGGGTATATAGCCATAGGAAGCAAAATCACTACCTTGAAGAGACATCTGAACTCCCATGTTCATTGCAATGTTATTCACAATAGCCAAGATATGGAAACAATCTGTGTTCATCTATGGATGAAAGGATAAAGAAGTGATATATATATATATATATATATATATATATATATATATATATATATATTCATATAAAAAGAGTCGAGTGGTGATTGCCAGGGGCTAGGTGGTGAGGGAAATTGGGAGATATTGGTCCAAGGGTACAAACTTCCAGTTATAAGATGAATAACTTCTGGGGATCTAATATGCAGCATGGTGACTATAGTTAACAATACTGTATTGTATACTTGAAAGTTGCTAAGAGAGTAGATCTTAAATGTTCTCACCACAAAAAAGAAATAGTAATTATGTGAGGTGACAGAGGTATTAACTAACCCAACAGTGGTAGTCATTCTGTAATATATAAATGTATCAAATTAACATGTTGCATACCTTAAACTTACACAATATTATATGTCAATCATATCTCAGTAAAGCTGGAAAAAAGTCTTTATTAAGTGTCTATTAAACATAAGGTACTGTTTCTGGTGCTGAAACACAGTCGACATGATACCTGCCTTCATGGAGCTTCAGACACTTGGCTGTGCTCTGCTGTCCCATCCTCACACAGGACCTCATAAAATTATTCAAAACTCCACCCTAACATATGTTTACTCTTCCTTAGAGGTTTTACCTTGCCATTTTAATTTTTATATTTTCTTTAATTAAAAAAAACTTTTTTCTTTATTTTTTATTGGGTTTTATTTGGCTGCACTGCACAGCCTGTGGGATCTTAGTTCCCTGACAAGGGATCAAACCGGTGACCCTGCAGTGGAAACACAGAGTATTAACCACTGGGAGGCCAGGGAATTCCCTTGCCATTTTTAAATACAAAAAATAGTTCTTTGGGTTTTTTTTATGAACAAAGTTTAATTAAGTTTACTAACTATTTGATCAATTTTTATTTTCAACATTGAAAGAAAATCTATTCCTTCTTTTGAGTTTACTTTTCTCACTGGTGTACATAGATAGATAGATAGACCGATCTTAAGAATTTTATTAGAGAGGATTTTCTCTGGCCATGAAATAACTCAGTCTGTGCAGATCCAACAATATATGGATGTCACCTTTGAATTCCAGATTGATGGGTATTTGTCTTAAGGACTTTAAAGATATTTCTCCATAGTTTTCTGGCATTTATAGATAAGTCTACTATGGAATTACTGTAATTGGTTTTTACACTTTTATAACTTTAAAGACTATCTTTTTATTCTTTTTTTATAGATCTTTATTGGCGTATAATTGCTTCACAATACTGTGTTAGTTACTGCTGTACAACAAAGTGACTCAGCCATATGCATACATATATCACCATATACCCTCCCTCTTGAGCCTCCCTCCCACCCTCCCTATCCTATGTCTCTAGGTCATCACAAAGCACTGAACTGATCTTCCTGTGCTATGCTGCTGCTTTCCACTAGCTAACTATTTTATATGGGGTAGTGTGTATATGTCAATGCTACTCTCACTTCACCCCAGCTTCCCCCTCCCACCTGTGTCCTCAAATCCATTCTCTAAGTCTACATCTTTATTCCTGCCCTGCCACAATGTTCATCAGTACCAATTTTTTTTTAGATTCCATACATATGTGTGAGCATATGGTATTTATTTTTTTCTTTCTGACTTACATTACTCTGTATGACAGACTCTAGGTCCATCCACCTCACTACAAATAACTCAATTTTGTTTCTTTTTTATGGCTGAGTAATATTCCATTGTATATATGTGCCACATCTTCTTATCCATTCATCTATCGATGGACATTTACATTGGTTCCATGTCCTGGCTATTGTAAATAGTGCTGCAATGAACATGGTGGTACATGTCTTTTTTTTGAATTATGGTTTTCTCAGGGTATATGCCCAGTAGTGGGATTGCTGGATCATATGGTAGCTCTGTTTTTAGTTTTTAAAGGAACAACCATACTGTTCCCCATAGTGGTTGTATCAATTTACATTCCCACCAACAGTGCAGGAGGGTTCCTTTTTCACCACATCTTTTCCAGCATTTATTGTTTCTAGATTTTTTGATAATGGCCATTCAGTCTGTTGTGAGGTGATACCTCATTGTAGTTTTAATATTCATTTCTCTAATAATTAGTGATGTTGAGCAGCTTTTCAAGTGCCTCTTAGCCATCTGTATGTCTTCTTTGGTGAAATGTGTATTTAGATCTTCCACCCATTTTTTAATTGAACTGTTTGGGTTTTTTTTGATATTGAGCTCCATGAGCTGTTTGTGTATTTTGGAGATTAATCCTTTGTCTGTAGTTTCATTTGCAAATATTTTCTCCCATTCTGAAAGTTGTCTTTTCAATTGTTTATGGTTTCCTGTGCTGTGCAAAAGCTTTGAAGTTTCACTAGTTCCCAGTTGTTTATTTTTGTTTTTATTTCCATTACTCTAGGACGTGGATCAAAAAAGATTTTGCTGTTGTTTATGTCAAAGAGTGTTTTCCTCTAAGAGTTTTATAGTGTTTGGTCTTACATTTAGGTCTTTAATCCATTTGGGGTTTATTTTTGTGTATGGTGTTAGGGAGTGGTCTAATTTCATTCTTTTACTTGGAGGTGTCCAAGTTTCCCAGCACCACTTATTG
The DNA here is from genome assembly GCF_025265405.1 of Mesoplodon densirostris. Taxonomy (NCBI): domain Eukaryota; kingdom Metazoa; phylum Chordata; class Mammalia; order Artiodactyla; family Ziphiidae; genus Mesoplodon; species Mesoplodon densirostris. The sequence continues at coordinate 87,641,548 of NC_082672.1, forward strand.
AAGAGGCTGTCTTTTCTCCATTGTATATTCTTGCCTCCTTTACCATAAATTAGTTGACCATATGTGTGTGTGTTTATCTCTGGGCTTTCTATCTTGTACCATTGATCTATATTTCTGTTTTTGTGCCAGTACCATACTGTCTTGATTACTGTAGTTTTGTAGTATAGTCTGAAGTCAGGGAGCCTGATTCCTCCAGCTCCATTTTTCTTTCTCAAGATTGCTTTGGCTATTCAGGGTTTTTTGTGTTTCCATATGAATTGTAGAATTTTTTGTTCTAATTCTGTGAAGAATGGCACTAGTAGTTTGATAGGGATTGCATTGAATCTGTAGATTGATTTGGGTAATATAGTCATTTTCACAATATTGATTCTTCCAATCCAAGAACATGGTATATTTCACCATCTGTTTCTGTTATCTTTGATTTCTTTTATCAGTGTTTTAAAGTTTTCTGAGTACAAGTCTTTCACCTCCTTAGGTAGGTTTATTCCCAGGTATTTTATTTTTTGTTGCAACAGTGAATGGGATTGTTTCCTTAATTTCTCTTTCTGATCTTTCATTGTTAGTGTATAGGAATGCCAGAGATTTCTGTGAATTAATTTTGTATCCTGCAACCTTATCAAATTCATTGATTAGTTCTACTAGTTTTCTGGTGACATCTTTAGGATTTTCTATGTATATTATCATGTCATCTGCAAGCAGGGACAGTTTTACTTCTTCTTTTCCATTTGTATTTCTTTTATTTCTTTTTCTTCTCTGACTGCTGTGGCCAGGACTTCCAAAACTATATTGAATAAGAGTGGTATGGGTGGACATTCTTGTCTTGTTCCTGATCTTAGTGAAAAGATTTCAGTTTTTCACCATTGAGTATGATGTTTACTGTGGCTTTGTCATATGTGGCTTTTATTATATTGAGGTAAGTTCCCTCTATGCCCATTTTCTAGAGAGCTTTTATCATAAATCGGTGTTGAATTTTGTCAAAAGCTTTTTCTGCATCCATTGAGCTGATTATATGTTTTTTTTATTCCTTAATTTGTTAATGTGGTGTATCACATTGATTAATTTGCATGCATTCAAGAATCCTTACATCTCTGGGATATATACCACTAGATCATGGAGTATGAACCTTTTAATCATTGTTGGTTTCTGTTTGCTAGTATTTTGTTCAGGATTTTTGCATCTATGTTCATCAGTGATATTGGCCTATAATTTTCTTTTTTTGTGATATCTTTTTCTGTTTTTGGTGTCAGGGTGATGGTGGCTTCATAGAATGAATTTGGTAGTGTTCCTTCCTCTGCAATTTTTTGGAAGATTTTGAGAAGGATGGGTGTTAGCTCTGCTCTAAAGGTTTGATAGAATTCGCCTGTGAAGCCTTCTGGTCCTGGACTTTTGTTTGTTGGAAGATTTTTAATTACAGTTTCAACTTCATTACTTGTGATAGGTCTGTTTATATTTTGTAATTCTTCCTGGTTCAGTCTTTGAAAATTGTACCTTTCCAAGAATTTGTCCATTTCTTCATGGTTGTCCATTTTATTGGCAAATAGTTGTTTGTAGTAGTCTCTTATGATGCTTTGTATTTCTGCGGTGACAGTTGTGATTTCTCCTTTTTCATTTCTAATTTTATTTTTTGCATCCTCTCCCTTCTTTTTTCTTTTTTTTATGAGTCTGGATAAAGGTTTATCAATTTTGTTTTTCTTCTCAAAGAACCAGCTTTTAGCTTTATTAATATTTGCTATTGTTTTCTTTGTTTCTATTTCATTCATTTCTGCTCTGATCTTTATGATTTCTTTAGTTTTACTGACTTTGGGGTTTTCTTTGTTCTTCTTTCTCTAGTTACTTTAGTTGTAGGGTTAGGTTGTTTATTTTAGATTTTTCTTTTTTCTTGATGTCAGATTGAATTGCTATAAACTTCCCTCTTAGAACTACTTTTGCTGTGTCCCATAGGTTTGGGGTCATTGTGTTTTAGCTGTCATTTTTTTCTTTGTATTTTTTTATTTCTTCTTTGATGTCTTCAGTGATCTCTTGGCTATTTAGTAGCACACTTTTTAGTCTTCATATATTTGTGGTTTTTACAGTTTTTTTCCTGTAATTGTTTTCCAGTCTCATGGTGTTGTGGTCAGAAAAGATGCTTGATATGATTTCCATTTTCTTAAATTTTCTGAGGCTTGATTTGTGCCCCAAGATGTGATCTATCCTGGAGAATGTTCCTTGTGTACTTGAGAAGAAAGTTTATACTCCCACTTTTGGGTAAAATGTTCTATAAATAACAATTAAATCTATCTAGTCTATTGTGTCATTTAAGGCTTGTGTTTTCTTATTAATGTTCTCTCTGGATGATCTGTCCATTGGTGTAAGAGGGGGTGTTAAAGTCCCCTACTATTATTGTGTTACTGTCGATTTCCCCTTTCATGGTTGTTAGCATTTGCCTTATGTATTGAGGTGCTCTTATGTTGGGTGCATAAACATTTATAATCGTTATATCTTCTTTTTGGATTGATCCCTTGATCATTATATAGTGTCCTTCCTTATCTCTTGTAACAGTCTTTATTTTAACGTTTATTTTATCTGATATGAGTATTGCTACTCCAGCTTTCTTTTGATTTCCATTTACATGGAATATCTTTTTCCATCCCCTCACTTTCAGTCTGTATGTGTCCCTAGGTCTGAAGTGGGTTTCTTGTAGACAGCATGTGTATGGATCTTGTTTTTGTAACCATTCAGCCAGTCTGTGTCTTTTGGTTGGGGCACTTAATCCACTTACATTCAAGGTTATTATTGACATGTATGTTCTTATTATCATTTTCTTAATTGTTTTGAGTTTGTTTTTGTGGATCCTTTTCTTTCTCTTGTGTTTCCTGCTTAGAGACATTTCTTTAGGATTTGTTGTAAAGCTGGTTTTGTGGTGCTCAATTCTCTTAGCTTTGCTTGTCTGAAAGCTTTTGATTTCTCCATTGAATCTGAATGAGATCCTTGCTGGGTAGAGTAATCTTGGTTGTAGGTTTTTCTCTTTCATCACTTTAAGTGTATGCTGCCACTCCCTTCTGGCCTGCAGAGTTTCAGCTGAAAAAACAGCTGATAACCTTATGGGGTTTCATTTTTATGTTGTTTTTTGTTTTTCCCTTGCTGCTTTTAATATTTTTTTGATTTTAATTTTTGTTAGTTTGAATAATATGTGTCTTGATGTGTTTCTTCTAGTGTTTATCCTGTTGGGACTCTCTGTGCCCTCTGGACTTGGGTGACTGTTTCCTTTCCCATGTTAGGGAGGTTTTCCACCATAATTTCTTCAAATATTTTCTCAGACCCTTTCTTTTTCTCTTCCTCTTCTGAGACCCCTATAATTCGAATGTTGATGCGTTTAGTGTTGTCCCAGAGGTCTCTGAGATTTTCTTCAGTTCTTTTCATTCTTTATTCTGCTCCTTGGCCGTTGTTTCCACCATTTTGTCTTCCAGCTCACTTATTCGTTCTTCTGCCTCAGTTATTCTGTTATTGATTCCTTCTAGTGTATTTTTCATTTCAGTTAGTGTTTTGTTCATCTCTCTTTGTTTGTTCTTTAGTTCTTCTAGATCTTTGTTAAACATTTCTTGTATTTTCTCAATCTGCACCTCCATTCTATTTCCAAGATTGTGGAACATCTTTACTATCATTACTCAGAATTCTTTTTCGGGTAGATTGCCTATTTCCTCTTCATGTATTTGGTCCTCTAAGTTTTTATTTTGCCCCTTCATCTGTGACATATTTTTTGCCGTCTCATTCTTTTTTCCTTTTTTTTTTTTTATGAGTGGGATTGTGTTCCTGTCTTTCTGTTTGCTTGGCCTGATGCTTCCAACACTGGAGTTTGTAGGCTGTTGGGTAGAGCTGGGTCTTGGTGCTGAGATGAGGACCTCTGGTAAACCTCACTCTGGTGAATATTCCCTCGGGTCTGAGGTTCTCTGTTAGTCCAGTGGTTCAGACTCGGAGCTCCCACTGCAGGAGCTTCAGCCTGACCCGCAACTTCAAATGACTGAATTGGATACAGTTCTGGATGTTTCAAGTTCTAGTTCACAGGACAGCACATAAGGAAGCAGGTTGGTAGAATCCTATATTTTTATTCTTGCTGTACGGAACTTTCACTACAGTGGGCAAAGTTTAAGTAGGGGTTAATTTTAAAGAAACTGGCTTAATAAAGTACCTTCTCAATCTTTTAAATCAAGAGTTTTTTTCAATTCTGGGGAATTTCAAGCAAATCCTCTTTTGCTGTTTTTCCCTCAGTTTTCTTCTGGAACTTCTATTGGATGATGAATGATTTTTAATTTAAAAAAGAATCTGTTTTTCTCTCTCTATGCTACATTCTGGGAGAATTTCTTCCCATTAAGATTCCAATGAATCTTTTTCACTCTTAGACTGTGTTTAATTTAGCTTCTCCCACAATTGAATATTTTTCTTTTAAAAAAAGAAATTCAATGACTGTTTCCACTTGTTCTTTTTTCTCCCTTTTTCATTTCAATTTCAGTTTGTTTATTTCCTATGAAAATAGTTTCTTCATTTATCTCTTTGAACATCTTACATAATTATTTTATTTTTTTATCTTTAGGTTGTCTTAATATTTGAATGGTTCACTTGTTTTATAATTTTGAGCTTAATTGGAGTGGGAAGATTTTAGTTTTCATGTTCCTCTCTCTTTACACTATTCACTAGGCTTTATAGAGATGGTCCAGTGTTCCTTTCTCTCAATGTTTTGAGCCTATTGCAATTCCAGGCAACCTGTAAGCTTGGTCTAGATACTGGTCAAGAGCAATGTCATGTCATATCTTCTTGCCTCCGTTGGGCTCAAAACTTTCAAAAATGAAGACTGCAATAGGCAGAGTACCTCATCCCCACTCACCTTTTTTTGTGCTTCAGTTGTCTTTTCTTCTTGATTTTGAGCACTGATAGGACCTTCAGATTTTTGCTCTGTTTATTTAAACTGAAATCTCTGTGTTTAGAATAAAGATGACATCTGAAGGTAAGTTCACTTCAGTATCTTTATTGGAAGTCACAATAACATTATTCACATATATTTAAATTAAATATTCATTATAAACAAAATAATATTTATATGTATGTACATAAATAATCATAAGATGAAAGCTATGCACACATGGCTTAGACTAAAAATATAAAACCATATGAATACTTTTGAAGTTCCCTTGTTAGTGTTCCCTGATCCCATTCCTTTTCTCTTTCACTAACTATTCAATAATCAGAGTTTGGGGTTTGTTACAGTTTTGCTTTCCTATTTTATTTACTTTTCTTGTTTTTAATTTTATGTACAGATAATCACGGTGTATTTATTATTCTGTGAACTTGCTTATTCTACTGAATAAGTGTAATTTATTGTTATTGATATGAGTGGTTATGGCTTATTTATTTTTCCAGTTGTAGAGTATGCCATTTTCCTCTTGATATATATTTATAATGTTTCCAGTTTTATCCCCCTATTAAAACAATACTGCTTGAATATTGTTATACATGTCACTCAAGAACTGCAGGAATAGAATTTCTGAGTCATTGGGATTTATGTTTTCCATTTACCAAACATTGTTACATTGTTTTCCATGTAGTGATTTATATTCATGTCCCTGTGCCATGTCTTCACCCATACATGCTATGGTGATTTTAAAAAATTGCCAGACTACAGGGCAAAATGGTACTTCATCATAGTTTTAATTTATATTTTGATAATTACCAATGAGGTAGAGAATCAATTTACACTCTTTTAGATACCAATGCAGAGGAGGACACTTTCATGTGATTTTTGGCTATTTATGCTTCTTCTGTGAAATAACCTTGGTTCATATTTTTAAAATTTCTTATTGCTTTGTGGGTATTCTTTATATATTGTAAGTAATAATCCTTGTGTTACAAATGTCTTCTAGCTTGGAACATGTCTTTCATTTTTTATACAATTTATTTAATAGGGAAGATTAAATTTTAATGTAGTTGATTTATCAAAACTTTCCTTATGGTTTGTAATTTTGTGTCTTATAAGAAATCTTGCCCTCATAATACAGTAAGTCCCCTACATACGAACCTGCAAGTTGTGAACTTTCAAAGATGGAGTCGGTATATTACAGAAAATGAGATAGAGTGGTAGAAATTTGTGGTCAGTGAATGGGAACCATACAACTGAGACAATAAAGGAATTGCACTTATTGACATTGACAAGAACTAGGGTGTGACCGTGGAAATTGGTAATTGTGAATGTGTACAAGATGATTGCATAAGAAAAATTCATAAAAATAAGAGGCCAAGATGTTAGAAGGAGGAACAAATTAAATCTTGAACCCATAAAAATACACACAGGAGCAGTTTTGGAGAGATTGATAATGAGGTGGAGGATAAAATCATGGAAAAATATAAGGGAGAAACTGAGAAAAATGTGAAAGAACCACATGCTGCAAAAATGAAGGTTTGTGGGTGAGGTAAACGGATGATACAATATTTAAAGCAGGCTTAATTTTTAGGGAGAAGGAAGGCAGAATGGTCCGAGAGCATTAATAAAGAGCAAGGGTGTCAACCCTACTTCCAGGCCCCATGGGACAAGCACTGAGGTGGTAACAACAGACCCCACTGGTGGAAGCTGTAGGGGAACCAGGGAAGTAAGGGAAGAGCTAGGTTTGTATTAAAGTCAGATTGTACAGAGGACATTCTGGAAAGAGGTAGAAGATAAGGGAATTCCTGTGATGCTGGACTATATGTACCAGAGGGCACAGTAAAAAGGATTCAGGGAAGAGAAGGGGAAGAAGAGGCTAGCATGCAGAAAGTGAGAGTTGTCCCCCTCCTTTGGGACTGAACTTAAAAAAGACTAAAAGTTTGAAGAGATTAGTGTCACACTACTGGCCAGGCCGTAATTTGGGTGGGGTTGAGCAGTAGATGAAGAAGGGTGAAATCTACCCATGAGATGCCTTCATGACTCCTGGTGATGGAGTTGAGGAGGTTGGGGAAGATGGATTTGCGTAGTTAGTCCCTGTGGGTGGACCTGCTCCTGACTGCAGGTGGTGAAAGCAAGAAGTCTAGAGAGGTCAGCACTTGTGTCCTCCACTGGTGTGGGGACAAGTTCATTGACAGCATACTGACTCCCATTTGCCCCCTAGGGTGGACTTCTGGGAAAACCAGTTGATACTCAGAGCCTGTGGGTCCCTGACGATGAGTATGGGAAGCCAGGGGAGGCTTGATTTTAACATGTCCATGTTTATTCTCAGCCTGTTACTGTTAAATAAGTCAGCTATGGAATGGCTTTTAAGAAGTCCATTAATTTTCTTGGTATTTACAATTCAAAAAGTACTGTTTTATTTAAGATGAATGGAGGGGAGGCACTTTGGGGGTCACAGTGAACAGGAACGCACTTAGGGACACTTGCACCCTGGTGATGCTTCCTCCTTCCTGGCTGGGGCTATGTAGAGATGCTCAGGTGAGGTCATGGACAAAGACAGTTCAATGTTCACAAACATTTTCTTAAATGGAGTCAACAGTGGTACAGGTGGCATGTACACATTTTCCTGGGCCCTGAGTCTTTCCATAGTAAAAAGATTAGCAGCAAAGTAGAAAAATGACTGCCCACTTTTTTCTCTAATTTAACAGTTCCCTGCCTAAGCAAGGTAAAACTCATGGCAAGATGTGCTGCATTCACCCCTGCTCTGTGTTCCCAACTTTATTCTGTTTTTTTAAAATTCCTACCCCAAATAAAATGTCATTTATTTCAGCTGTGTGTATTATCTCAACACCTTTCTGTAGCTATCTGAAATAACAATAAAAAGCAATTTTGCATTGTTATTTCATAGCTTTTGTATAATGTATTCAATAAGGCTTTTACTGTGGACAGATTTCAGTACACCCAATGAGGAGCCATGCAAAATATTGCAGCTGTTGTATAGAAAGTATTAACTTTCTTTTTATAATTGATCTGTATTTCTTAAAGCATATAGTAATTTTCCATAATAATTCTATATACACTATTTTTAGTACTGGCTTTACATATTATCAAATGCTACATCTTAATTATCTTTGGGGATAGCTATAACATAATATCAAATGAACACTTTTGTAATTAGATTTAATAACAATTTTCTAAATAGTGATGTATATACAATAGCCCTTTTGACTTTTGGAAATAGTAATTTGGTGATAAAAGGCTCTTTAATGGTTTTTCACTTTTATTTCTCACATTCCTCTAAGTTGGGCTGTATTACAGAGGAAGCAACTGAAGAATTGGGCCATTAAATAATTTAGCCAAGTTGACTCAATTTTTCACCCAACGATGAGGAAGTTGTATTACAGAGATTTGAGTACAGCAGACAAACCCAAAAGCCTAAACTATTCACCAATATAGTATACCTACGCCTGCTCAAATTAAAGATTACAGGTCATTTGTAAGTGCATTTTAATTTAATTTTACTCATGTATTTCCTTTACAATAATAGTACTTATTAAAAGGCATTGTGTACATTTTACGTGTCAGGCCCTTTGGTAAATGGATTGTCGTATATAAGCCTCCTTTATGACTTACCACACTATAATGTGGAAATAATCCCCATTTTATAAGAAGCAAAAACATCTATTTGTCCAAAGTCCCTGTCCTATTAAGCAGAATAGCTGGGAATCAAAGCCAGTCAGACTCCAGACGCTGCAATGTTAGTTGAGAATTCAGTTCAAATATTTCAGCAAATATTCAGGTTGTAACAAATATATTCTTTCCAAGACTATAATGTCTGAAATTTTATAGTCTCTATAGCTGATTATATAACTTGGACACAATAGTTTTAGAGAAATTGGATGGGTCAATGGTCAGTTTCTTAAATTCAAAAGATTTTTTTTTGTGGTTTTGCATGAAATTCTAAAGTTAAAATGCCTGATTTGCACAAAAGCACCAGCACATTCCCTGTTTTCTCCATTAGTTTTTATCCCAGTGAACATTTTACTATTCCTAACATTTGATGAAGACAATGAAGTGAATTAGTCCTCCAGATTTTGAAGACTTGTGGAGTTATGCCCTTCTGGAAGCATTTTTGTCCCAGGAATGTCAAAGTTGGCAACTTTTCGATGGCACTTTGTTTCTCCATCTGTCCCATACATTTAGGGCCGTTGTGAAGTGAAGAATGGGTTTCATACTGTAAAAGCAGGCCTTTCCTTTTTTGTGTTGCCAATCCGATTTCTCTAAGAAGTCACCTGTGTGTTAGGCTTCTGTGACTGTTCAGGTGGAAGTGTTAAATTTTTTGACAAATCTTAAGGAAGCTTAAAAATGACAGACGAATAAAATCTAAACTCTGGTGTTTCTGTATTAGTTGGGGTAGATAAGGCTATGCTCTGGTGACAAATACACCCCAGATGCTTAGTGGCCTGACACATACAAAGTCTGCTACAGTTGCTACACTAGGGCAATTTCCTTTCAGAGGTATCCCAGGGTCCAGAATGGCAGAGCACAAAGATTCCAGGGTCAAAAGCCCCAGAGGTTTAAGCATGAGCTTTATGTGCTTTAGCCCAGAAGTGATATAGACCACTTCTCTTCCCAGCTCTTTGATTAAAATTTGTAACAAGGTCCCACCTAACATATGAAAGCAGGAAACGGGACACATGAGAAGACAGCTGGATATAGGTAAGCACTAGCAAATAAACTCTAAGCCACCAACCAACCTGTGTCAGTCAAAAGATTTATCTTTCAATATTCTAGACTTTTGAAGCCACAGATTACATAATCTGATTTATCACACAGTTGAGTATGTAGGTTTGGGTGGTTTAATCATTTACTTTGAAAGGGAAAATGAAACTTACCACTTTGGGGGAATTAATTTGCCCTATTTTTTGCCTGTAATGTTTGGGAAGATGGTTTATGGAATATTGTAATCTGAAAAATTAAATATTGCATAATTTTCTCAATCAAGAGATAGCTAGAAGGAGATGTATACATTCCTAGTTTTCTCTAAAATATTGTAATCTCTAACATCTGAAGCATTTCAGGAGTTTTAAGGGCCTTTGAACAAGCATTGTATCCCTGGCTGTGTTATTTAACATCCCCAAGACACATTTCCTTAAATGGAGGTAGAGACATCTTTTATAGAGTTGTAGTGAGAAAAATCCAGGTAAAGAAACTATAATAGTTCCTGGCATTTACTAAACCTTAGTGAAGTTATCTAGTGTTACAGACAGCTAAAAAAGTGATGAGTATGCCTGCATCAGGTTTGAGCCAAACCCAGTTATACACATCCATTATTTATTTACAGATTTCCCAAATGCTATTAAAGTCTTTCCATGAGTAATTATTAGCATGCCTTTGGGAACCATTAAATAAAAACTATTCTAACACATCTTATCCTGATAGTTTGGTTGTGTCTTTGAGGATTTCACTTGCTCTTATTCTGTTATTTGTAAGATTAAAACTATTTCTGTGCATTTAATAATTTCCACAGGGAGCTTATAAATCTAGGAATGTATATATTATGATTGTTGTAGACCTAGAAGAATTGGATAATAAGAAATGTCTAGTTTTCAGTACTCTTTAGCTTCCTTGTTATGGTTGTGTTCCGAGTCAAATTGTGTCCCCTCAAAACTGTTATATTGAAGTTCTAATCCCTAGTAACTCAGAATATGATTTTATTTGGAAATAAAGCCCTTGTAAATGTAATTAGTTCATGTATAATAATTAGCAAATGTAATTAGATGAAGTCTTACTGGAGTATGGTGTGTCCTCCATCCAATATGATTGGTGTTCACATAAGATGTGATTCAGACATGGGGACATGTACAGAGTGAAGACAATGTAAAGACACGGGGGAACACCATCTAAAAGCCAAGGGATGCCTATGGCTACTGCCCTCAGACAGGATCAATTCTGCCAACAGCCCTTCCTTGGACTTCTAGACTCCAGACTGTGAACCAATAAATTTCTGTTAAGCCACCCCGTTGTACTTTGTTATGACAATCATAGGAAAAAGAATACAGGTTGTCTTATATTTTAATCTTACATACATTTTAAGCCCCATTAGATATTATTAATATTTATTTACATTTCCAGGACTTTAGGAGGAAATCTTTCAGTAACAGGTATAACTGGAGATATCCTACCTCAGCTACATAAAAAGTTGCCCAAAGAGATGATATTAAATCAGAAAACTCTTAAGCAAGCTATATGACTTGATTAGTAAAAATATAATTTTTTATAGACGGAGTTGCTCATCTCCAACTGTCTAGGGCATTCGTTTTGCAGACTACTCTGTGAAACTCTGTTCCTAAAGTTTACACGTGGAGAAGACATATGCATCTTTTCACTGTTTGTTGCATCAGTGGTCAGCAAAGATTAATTCTTCATCCACAAAGTAGACGGAGATATAAATGTCTTTTGTTGGCAGTGGAAGCTTTTGTAAAGTCGATGGATTTTTCAATGGATTTAATATATAACTAAATTTAGATATCTCTCTAGTCTTTGGACACCAGAAGGCAGAAGAATGGGTGGTACAGCAAATAGATGTCTCTTTTTGGATACATAGTCATATAATTAATTTACAGTATTGTGTTAGTTTCAAGTATATACAGTCAAGTGATTCAGTATACATACACACACACACACACACACACACACACACACACACATATATATATATATATATATATATATATATATTCTTTTTCAGACCCTTTTGCATTATAGGTTATTACGAGATATTGAGTATAGTTTCCTCTGCTGTAAAGTAGATCTTCGTTGGTTATCTATTTTATATATAGTACTGTGTGTCTGTTAATCCCAAACTCCTAATTTTACATAGTCATACCTTAGCTCTCTAGAATTTAGTGTCTATATACACTTTATATACCAGTACTTTCTCAGGTCCTTATTCGAGTGATTCTTGATTAACTCAAATGTGTATGTGTGTGTGTGTGTGTGTGTGTGTGTGTGTGTATGCAGATATTTGAAGTTTGAGATAAATACTACATGAAGTCCTTGAGCCGTGCTTCTAACAAGACCACTGAAGATTTGTTTTCAGAGCTAAAATTATATCTACTGAGGCGCTAAACCTGAACTTTAAACACATAAACTCTTTTTTTTCATTTACTCTTCCTCTCTTTCACTTTTCTCCCATTTATACTGTGGCAATGAACACTCAATGTCATACAATATCCTCCAAGGAACAATTGAATGTGCGTCTAAGTGGGAAAAGAATGTGTGGACTCTAAATCAGATTTCTTTATTTTACCCAGGAGGGGCTACTGTAATGTTTGTGAGGCCAGAGTACACAAGGCAGAGATCAAACTTGAGAGCAAACCTCTCATCATTAGCTTTGGGGTTGCCAGTTTGAATCTTTTCTTTTCTTTTTGATGTGAGGCATTAATTTTCCCAGTTTTGTACCCTCTGGTGGAATTCTAGGAATACAAAATTTCTTTTTATAAAATGAACCATTATACAAAACAAAATCCTAATGATATTCATTGTCTCTGACAAGCAGACTTTGATTACCTACTTCAACTGTCACCCTTAGCTAAGTCTCCAGTGTTATAAAGACATTGTTTTTGATCTCCTAGAGTGGAAATTGTTCTATTACATCACTTGAATGTACTTAAGCTTTAATGATAAACCTCCAAGGTATGTGTTTAATATCATCAGGTCTTCTCTCTCAGCTCAAAAACTTGTAAGAAACACTTATATATGAAGATTATGACAACTTGGAGAGAGCCGCTGTCCTGGTCTATATAACATGACTTGCTTTTGGTTCATTGTTTTCAAGCTTTAAGATTAGATTGATTTCTATGTTCCATTTTGTAAAGTTATTCAATGTCATTCTCATAAAACAATTAGAGCTATTATAGCTACTTTCTAACATAATTCTCTTATTTTTTATAAGAATAAACTGAAACTAGTTGTAAGTAGTGGAGACTGACTTTGAACTCCAATCTAGCTTTCAATGCACATTTCATGAACATTGCCATGACATCACCCTGCTTCAAAACTCTACTAGTAAGGTGTGATGGCTCTGCTGCTTAAATTCACTGTTTTAACTACACTCAACAACTGGGATGAAATATTACGGACTGTAGTAATTGAGTTTTGGAAATTCCACAGTTGTAATGAAAAATTGGCTCTTCTATCTTGCGCCAGTTTCTTCATAATCTCTTCTGAGTCACTTGTAGGATGGTTCTGATGCCCCTGGGATTATTCTTGAAAGAAACATCCTTTAATTAATATTCAGTTCTCTAATTCTGTAGCACAAGGTCCAACACATAGATCAGACATAGTAGGCCCTCAATATATATTTCTTTGTCCACTTTCTCTTTACCATTTCTTTCAATAATTTAAAACATTCTTCTTTATATTTTCTGCTAGTCTTTGTCCTTTTGGTTTAAAGTCCTGATTCCTAAATTTGTGAAAACAAAGAATACAATTCCTATCCACCTCTCCATTTGCATTTTGAAAGTCTATCTTCCTAGGTCTTCATATATATATATTTATTTCATATTATATATGTAGTATTCTTAAATATATATATATATATATATACATTTAGTATATATTTAATATATTATATATATTTAATATATATATTGCATTTTGTGGCTACTTGTCTGATCTTTGCTTTCCTCTGTCATATGTTTATTTATCCCTTTTATATAGAAAATATGAGTTATTTAAAAATAACCCATCTCTTATCTTTTCTCTCAGTTTTCATTCTTTGAAAACATATCTGCTTTTGGTAAATGATTCTCAAATCTATTAGCCTGATCCTAAAGTTTCTCCTGGGTTCCAGCTCTATATTTCTAACTCTCTGTTCAGCTAATTATTCTTGTGATCTTGTAATCACCTCACATGCTGCGTGCTTCAACTTTTCCTTCAAAACTGACTTTACTTTCAGGCAAATGTCCTACTTTTACTTTTGATATACGTATTCTTTCACATCATCAGATTCAAATTTTCCTTTGCAAACTCAACTCTCACCAAACAGAGTTGACTATGATTTGTCATTTTTAAATTCCCTTCTTTTTTTCCTCACTGCTACGTTATTTCAATCCCTGAGCTTTAAATAGTCACTTGGACTGTTCTTGCCTTCGGTTTCCTTCCCTATTTGAATTGTTCTGATGTATTGCTGGTATTTCTAACCCCAAACTTTTAACACGTACCTTCTTTAGTCAGATATATTTAATGGTTTTCCAATGTCACACTGTAAAATACAAATTCTTTAGACTTGCAGTAAGAACTCTTGCAATCTGTCCTTAAACTCCATTTGTAACTTCATCACCTATTACTTCTCTACAAATACCTCAATCTGATCAAAATCGCGTGAACTGAACTCTGAAAATCTGATTCTCTGTGCTTAAGGAGAGTTAAAATATGTACCTATCATATGTCTACTTATCATAGTAAGATATATCTTTTTATATATTCATTAAGATTTGTTGTTGAGAAGTTTCAAACTGCTGTGGAGGCTAGCATAAGTGATAAATGATAATAAATTTGTTGTATTATATATTTCCCGGATAAGGCATGTATTAGCCATCTTAAAGCTTATTCTATGCTTTTCTATAATCTTTGTGATCAAACTGGAGTCTCCCTTGGGTAATTATGGCAACATTAAAATTTTACTATTTTTCTTAGGTTCTAACCTTAATTCAACAAGATGCTTATTTCAATTGTAAAATAATTGTTTTGAAGGTACCTGAAAACTCTTACTAACTAATATGGGCTATAAAATCACAATCATGGTGGTAAGGAAGCAACCTTATATGTAACATGCAAATTCTTAGTGTAATTTACAGAACTGAATTGCATTTTTCCCTTGCAACAAAACAGTAGAATAAACAGAACAGTTGAGAAAACTGCATTTAAGTAATTTGTTTGAAATTACATAGTAATGTCAAAGTCAAGATATGATTCTCAGAACTTGGTTCTCAAGCAATCTTAACCCCAGATGCACAATGCTTGAAAACATTCTACAGCTGGAATACATGAACCCTAGCTTCAGACAACTGAGATCAAAGCCCATATATGATATTTACTACCTGTATGTCTTTGGGCAAATTAGTTAACATCACCAAGCCTCCGCTTTCTCATCTATAAATGAGAAATAGAATAACAACTCTTTGGGATTAATTTTTGTGAGGATAATTGGAATAACAAAAATTACCTAGCACCATGTCTAACTCATGGTAGGTAATCAGTAAATTACCTATAATAGTAATAGTCCATTCATTCATCTATGAATGGATACTTTGGTTGCTTCCATGTCCTGGCTATTGTAAATAGTGATGCAATGAACATTGTGGTACATGACTCTTTCTGAATTATGGTTTTCTCAGGGTATATGCCCAGTAGTGAGATTGCTGAATCATATGGTAATTCTATTTTTAGTTCTGTAAGGAATGTCCATACTGTTCTCCATAGTGGCTGTATCAATTTACATTCCCACCAACAGTGCAAGAAGGTTCCATTTTCTCCACACCCCCTCCAGCATTTATTGTTTGTAGAATTTTTGATGATGGTCATTCTGACCAGTGTGAGGTGATACCTCATTGTAGTTTTGACTTGCTTTTCTCTAATGATTAGTGATGTTGAGCATCCTTTCATGTATTTGGTGGTAATCTGTATATCTTCTTTGGAGAAATGTTTATTTAGGTCTTCTGCCCATTTTTGGATTGACTTGTTTGTATTTTTGATATTGAGCTGCATGAGCTTCTTGTATATTTTGGAGATTAACCTTTGTCAGTTACTTCATGTACAAATATTTTCACCCATCCTGAGGGCTGTCTTTCATCTTGTTTATGGTTTCCTTTGCTGCATAAGATATTTTAAGTTTCACTAGGTCCCATTTGTTTATTTTTATTTTTATTTTTATTTCCATTTCTCTAAGAGGTGCGTCAAAAAGGATCTTGCTGTGATTTATGTCATAGAGTGTTCTGCCTATGTTTTCCTCTAAGAGTTTTATAGTGTCTGGCCTTACGTTTCAGTCTTTAATCAATTTTGAGTTTATTTTTGTGTATGGTGTTAGGGAGTTGTCTAATTTCATTCTTTTACATGGAGCTGTCCAGTTTTCCCAGCACCACTTATTGAAGAGGCTGTCTTTTCTCCATTGTATATTCTTGCCTCCTTTATCAAAGATAAGGTGACCATATGTGTGTGGGTTTATCTCTGGGCTTTCTATCCTGTTCCATTGATCTATATTTCTGCTTTTGTGCCAGTACCATACAATCTTGATTACTGTAGCTTTGTAGTATAGTCTGAAGTCAGGGAGTCTGATTCCTCCAGCTCCGTTTTTCTTTCTCAAGATTGCTTTGGCTATGCGCAGTCTTCTGTGTTTCCATACAAATTGTGAAATTTTTTGTTCTAGTTGTGTGAAAAATGCCATTGGTAGTTTGATAGGGATTGCACTGAATCTGTAGATTGCTTTGGATAGTAGAGTCATTTTCACAATGTTGATTCTTCCAATCCAAGAACATGGTATATCTCTCCATCCATTTGTATAACCATTAATTTCTTTCAACACTCTGAAAGAAATAGTCTGGTAGTTTTCTGCATACTGGTCTTTTGTCTCCTTAGGTAGGTTTATTCCTAGATATTTTATTCTTTTTGTTACAGTGGTAAATGGAAGTGTTTCCTTAATTTCTCTTTGAGATTTTTCATCATTAGTGTATAGGAATGTGAGAGATTTCTGTGCATTAATTTTGTATCCTGCTACTTTACCAAATTCATTGCTTAGCTCTAGTAGTTTTCTGGCAGCATCTTTAGGATTCTCTATGTATCATATCATGTCAACTGCAAACAGTGACATTTTTACTTCCTCATTTCTGATTTGGATTTCTTTTATTTCTTTTTCTTCTCTGATTGCTGTGGCTAAAACTTCCAAAACTATGCTGAATAATAGCAGTGACAGTGGGCAACCTTGTCTTGTTCCTGATCTTAGAGGAAAATTTTTCAGTTTTTCACCATCATTGAGAATGATGTTGGCTGTGTGTTTGTCATATATGGTCTTTATTATGTTGAAGTAAGTTCCCTCTATGTCTACTTTCTGGAGAGTTTTTATCATAAATGGGTGTTGAATTTTGTTGAAAGAATTTTCTGCATCTATTGAGATTATCATATGGTTTTTATCCTTCCATTTTTTACTATGGTGTATCACATTGATTGATTTGCATATATTGAAGAATCCTTTCATTCCTGGGTTAAACCCCACTTGATCATGGTGTATGATCTTTTTAATGTGCTGTTCGATTCTGTTTGCTAGTATTTTGTTGAGTATTTTTGCATGTATGTCCATCAGTGATATTGGCCTGTAGTTTTCTTTTTTTGTGACATCTTTGTCTGGTTTTGGTATCAGCATGATGGTGATCTCATCAAATGAGTTGGGGAGTGCTCCTTCCTCTGTTATATTTTGGAAGAGCTTGAGAAGGATAGGCTTAGCTGTTCTTTAAATGTTTGATAGAATTCACCTGTGCAGCCATCTGGTCCTGGGCTTTTGTTTATTGGAAGATTTTTAACCTCAGTTTCAATTTCAGTACTTGTGATTGGTCTGTTTATATTTTCTATTTCTTCCTGGTTCAGTCTTGGAAGGTTGTGCTTTTCTAAGAATTTGTCCATTTCTTCCAGGTTGTCCATTTTATTGGCATAGAGTTGCTTGTAGTAATCTCTTATGATCCTTTGTAATTCTGCAGTGTCCATTGTTCCTTTTTCATTTCTAATTCTGTTAATTTGAGTCTTCTCCCTTTTTTTCTTGATGGGTCTTGCTAATGGTTTATCATTTTGTTTATCTTCTCAAAGAACCAGCTTTCAGTTGTATTGATGTTTGTTTCTTCCTTCATTTCTTTTTCATTCATTTCTGATGTGATCTTTATGATTTCTTTCCTTCTGCTAACTTTGGGGGTTTTTTGTTCTTCTTTCTCTAATTGCTTTAGGTGTAAGGTTAGGTTGTTTACTTGAGATGTTTGTTTTTTCTTGAGGTAGGATTGTACTGCTATAAATTTCCCTCTTAGAACTGCTTTTTCTGCATCCCATAGGTTTTGTTTCATTGTGTTTTCATTGTCATTTGTTTCTAGGTTTTTTTTAAATTTCCTCTTTGATTTCTTCAGTAATCTCTTGGTTATTTAGTAGTGTATTATTTAGTCTCCATATGTTTGTATTTTTTACAGATTTTTTTTCCTGCAATAGATATCTAGTTTCATAGCACTGTGGTTGGAAAAGGTACTTGATATGCTTTCAATATCCCCTAAATTTACCAAGGCTTGATCTGTTACTCAAGATATGATCTATCCTGGAGAATGTTCCATGAGCAATTGAAAAGTGTATTCTGTTGTTTTTGAATAGAATGTCCTATAAATATCAATTAAGTCCTTCCTGTTTAATGTATCATTTAAAGCTTGCGTTTCCGTATTTATTTTCCTTTTGGATGATCTGTCCATTGGTGAAAGTGGGGTGTTAAAGTCCCCTAGTATTAATTTTTTTTAGTTAATTAATTAATTTATTTATTTTTGGCTGTGTCGTGTCTTCACTGCTGCACACAGGCTTTCTCTCGCTGTGGCGAGTGGTGGCTACTCTTCATTGCGGTGTTCAGGGTTCTCATTGTGAGGTCTTCTCTTTGTTACAAAGCACAGCTTCTAGGCAAATGGGCTTCAGTAGTTGTGGCTCACAGGCTGCAGAGAGCAGGCTCAGTAGTTGTGGCACACAGGCTTAGTTGTTCCACGGCATGTGGGATCTTCCCGGACCAGGGCTCGAGCCCATGTCCCCTGCATTGGCAGGCAGATTCTCAATCACTCCGCCAGCAGCAAAGTCCAAAGTCCCCTACTATTATTGTGTTACTGTCGATTTCCTCTTTTAGAGCTGTTAGCATATGACTTATGTATTGAGGTGCTATGTTCAGTGCATAAATATTTACAATTTTTTATATCTTCTTCTTGGATTGATCCCTTGATCGTTATATAGTGTCCTTCTTTGTCTCTTGTAATAGTCTTTATTTTAAAGTCTATTTTGTCTGATATAAGAATTGCTATTCCAGCTTTCTTTTGATTTTCATTTGCATGGAATATCTTTTTCCATCCCCCCACTTTCAGTCTGTATGTGTCCCTAGGTCTGAAGTGGGTCTCTTGCAGACAGCATATATATGGGTCTTGTTTTTGTATCCATTCAGCCACTCTATGTCTTTTGGTTGGAGCATTTAATCCATTCACATTTAAGGTAATTATTGATATGCATGTTCCTATTTCCATTTTCTTAAGTGTTTAGGTTTTTTTATTCTTTTGTTTCCTGCCTTGAGAAGTTCCTTTGGTATTTGTAGTAAAGCTTGTTTGGTGGTGATGAATTCTCTTAGCTTTTGCTTTTCTGTAAAGATTTCAATTTCTCTGTCAAATCTGAATGAGTTCCTTGCTGGGTAGAGTAATCTTGGTTGTAGGTTTTTCTTGTTTGTCACTTTAAATATGTCCTACCACTGCAGTCTGGCTTGTAGAGTTTCTGCTGAACAATCAGCTCTTAACCTTATGGGGATTCCCTTATATGTTACTTGTTGCTTTTCCTTTGCTGCTTTTAATATTTTTTCTTTGTATTTAATTTTTGATAGTTTGATTAATATGTGTTGGCATGTTTCTCCTTGGATTTATCCTGTATGGGACTCTCTGCCCTTCCTGGACTTGATTGAGTACTTCCTTTCTCTTGTTAGGCAAGTTTTCAACTATTATGTCTTCAAATATTTTTCAGATCCTTTCTTTTTCCCTTCTTCTTCTGAGACCCCTATAATTTGAGTGTTGGTTCATTTTATGTTTTCCCAGAGGTCTCTAAGACTGTCCTCAGTTCTTTTCATTCTTTTTTCTTTATTCTGCGCTGCAGTAGTTATTTCCAGTATTTTGTCTTCCAGGTCACTTCTCCGTTCTTCTGCCTCAGTTATTCTGCTATTTATTCCTTCTAGATAATTTTTAATTTCATTTATTGTGTTGTTCATCATTGTTCGTTTGCTCTTTAGTTCTTCTAATTCCTTGTTAAATATTTCTTGTATTTTCTCCATTCTATTTCCAAGATTTTGGATCATCTTTACTATCAGTACTCTGAATTCTTTTTCAGGTATACTGCCTATTCCCTCTTCATTTGTTTGGTCTGGTGGGTTTTTACCTTGCTCTTTCATCTGCTGCATCTTTCTCTGTCTTCTCATTTTGTTTAACTTACTGTTTTGAGGGTCTCCTTTTTGCAGGTGGCAGTTTTGTAGTTTCTTTGATTTTGGTGTCTGCCCCCAAAGTGTGAGGTTGGCTTAGTGGGTTGTGTAGGCCTCCTGGTGTAGGGGACTGGTGCCTGTATTCTGGTGGGTGGGGCTGGGTCTTGTCTTTCTGGTGGGCAGGTCCACATCCAGCGGTGTGTTTTGGGGTGTTTGTGAACTTAGTGTGATTTTAGGCAGCCTCTCTACTAATGGGTGGGTTTGTATTCCTGTCTTGATAGTTGGTTGGCATGGGGCATTCAGCACTGGAGCTTGTTGGCCATTGGGTGGAGCTGGGTCTTAGTGCTGAGGTGGAGATCTCTGTGAGAGCTCTCCCTGACTGATATTACCTGGGGCCGGAAGGTCTCTGCTGGTCCAGTGTCCTGAACTCGGCTCTCCCACCTCAGAGGCTCAGGCCTGACATCAGGCCAGAGCCCCAAGACCCTGTCAGCCACATGACTCAGAAGAAAAGGGAGAAAAAAAGAAAGAAAAAAAAGTTATTAAAATAAAGGAATAAAAATAATAATAAAAAAAGAAGACAGCAACCAAGCCAATGAACAAATCTATGAATGATAACAAGTGCTAAAACTATCCTAAGATAAATATAAAAATCAGAAACAAATCAGTCACAGACAGCAGACCCCAAGTCTACAGTTGCTCCCAAATTCTACCACCTCAATTTTGGGAACATTTGTTGTCTATTCAGGTATTCCACAGATGCAGGATACATCAAGTTGATTTTGGGGATTTAATCCACTGCTCCTGAGGCTACTGGGGGAGATTTCCCTTTCTCTTCTTTGTTTGAACAGCTCCCGGGGTTCAGCCTTGGATTTGGCCCCACCTCCACGTGTAGGTCACCCTCAGGCATCTGTTCCTGCCCAGACAGCACGGGGTTAAAGGAGCAGCTGATTAAGGGGCTTTGGCTCACTCATGCTTGGGGAGAGAGGGGTATGGCAGTTATAATTGGAATGCGGGGCAAGCCTGTAGCGGCAGAGGCTGGCGTGATGTTGCAACAGCCTGAGGCATGCTGTGTGTTCTCCTGGGAACTTGTGCCTGGATCACAGGACCCTGGCAGTGGCGTGTTGCACAGGCTCCCAGGAGGGTGTGGATAGTGACTTGTGCTTGCACACAGGCTTCTTGGTGGCTGCAGTAGTAGTCTGAGCATTTCATGCCTGTCTCTGGGGTCCAAGCTGATAGCTTCACCTCACACCTGTATCTGGACCTCGTTTAGGCACCGCTCTGCCTTCTGTGGGCAGACAGGGAAGGAATCCCCTCTCCTCGTGCACCCTGAAACAATGGTCTCTTGCCTCTTAGGCAGGTCCAGACTTTTTCCCAGACTCCCTCCCAGCTAGCCATGGTGCACTAGCCTCCTTCACGCTGTGTTCACACAGCCAACTCCAGTCTTCTCCCTGGGATCTGACGTCTGAAGCCCAAGCCTCAGCTCCCAGCCCCCACCCACCCTGGCAGGTGAGCAGACAAGCCTCTCAGGCTGGTGAGTGCTGGTCAGCACTGATCCTCTGTGCGGGTATCTCTCCGCTTTGCCCTCTGCACCCCATTGCTGTGCTCTCCTCCGTGGCTCCAAAGATTCACCCCTGCCTACCCCCTGTCTCTGCCAGTGAAGGGGCTTCCTAGTGTGTGGAAACTTTTCCTCCTTCATAGCTCCCTAACAGAGGTGCTGGTCCTGTCCCTATTCTTTTGTCTCTGTTTTTTCGTTTTTCTTTTGCCCTACCCAGGGACGTGGGGAGTTTCTTGACTTTTGGGAAGTCTGAAGTCTTCTGCCAGTGTTCAGTATGTGTTCTGTAGGAGTTGTTCCACATGTAGATGTATTTTTGATGTATTTATTGGGAGGAAGGTGATCTCCACGTCTTACTCTTCTGCCATCTTGAGGGTGCCCCACCCATAATACTTAATTCTAACAAAAATAACATCAAGAGGCGTTTATATTCATGAAGAGATGAAGAAATTTCCTCAAACAATTTAAACTTATTAAACTCTAAAAACAGTTTTGGCATGTAATGCACTAGCTAAATAGCAAAATAAAATTACACAATTACAATATAATTTACACAATAATGCAATAGATATGAAGCTATTTTCTAAGCAGCAGTGGCAGGACAATTTTGGTTACCATTCTTGCAAAAATCCTTCTGGTCTCCATATCTATCATTATTAAACCTTCCAAACCATACTACCATCTAAATAATTTTTCTAATAACTGATTTAACAACATTCAGCCTGAAGTCTCTTTTCTTTCTACTTTCATATTTTTGATGCTATTGTAAATGTTATTAGTTATTAATTTCTATTTTTTATTGTTTGCTGCTAGTATAAAAATACAATTGATTTTTTATTTATTGATCTTGTGTTTAAGTTGATAAAACTTGATAAACTCACTTATTAGTTCTAAGTCAATTGTATAGATTGCTTTGGGTATTCTAAATAGGTATTCATGTCATCTAGGAATAGGGACAGTTGTACTTCTTCCTTTCCAATATGGATACATTTTATTTATTTATCTTACTTTATTTTACTTTCCAGACCCTTCAGTACAACATTAAATAGGAGAGAGAGTGAGCATCCTGTCTTATTTGTAAACTTATAAAACATTCAATCTTTCACCATTAAGTATAATGTTAGCTGTAAAGCTTCCTCATAGGTGTCCTTTGTTAGGTTAAATAGTTCTTATCTATTTCCACTTTGCTGCGAGGTTTTATCTGAAATAGAGTTTAGATTTTGTCAAGTAGGTTTTTTGCACTTGTTCAATGATTATATCCTGAATTTTTGTGGCAGCATTGGTTTGCTTGTTTTAGTTTGTTAATATGGTAAGTTACATTGATTGATTTTCCAAATCTTAAATCAACTTTGTGTTCCTAGGATAAATCCCACCTGGTCATGCTTTTTGTATATTGTTGTATTTGATCTGCTAAAATTGTGTTTAGAAATTTTGCATCTATATTTATGAGGAATATTTCTCTGTAGTTTTCTGGTTTGGGTATCAGGGTAATGCTGGCCTCATAAAATCAGTTAAAAATTATTATCTTCTCTTCAATTTTATGGAAGAGTTTGTGTAGAATTGATATTAGATTTTCCTTAACTGTTTTGTAGAATGTACCAGTGAAGCCACGTACCCCTGCAATTACTTTTTTTTTTTTTTTTTGATACACGGGCCTCTCACTCTTTTGGCCTCTCCCGTTGCAGAGCACAGGCTCTGGACCCGCAGGCTTAGCTGCCATGGCTCACGGGTCTAGGTGCTCCGGGGCATGTGGGATCTTCCCAGACTGGGGCACAGACCCGTGTCCGCTGCATCGGCAGGCGGACTCTCAACCACTGCGCCACCAGGGAAGCCCTGCAATTTCTTTGTGTAAAGCTTTTTTAAACTAAATTTCAGTTTTTCTAATAGGTTATCTATTTCTTCAGGTTATCTCTTTCTTCTTGAGTTAGCTTAAGTGAGCTGAATAAAGTAGTTTGTGTCCTTCAAGGAATTTGTCCATTTCATTTAATTTGTTGTAGTTATTGACATAAAGTTGTTTATAGTCTCTTACTATCCTTTAATATCTGTGGAAACTATACTGATGTCACCTTTCTCATTCCTGGTATTGTTAATTTGTATTTTCTTTTTTCCTGAGATCTTAGGCTAGAGGTTTCTTAGTTTCATTGATTTTCTCAAAGAACTAAATATAGGTTTTATGTAGTTTCTCTATTATTCTTTTTATAAAAATTTTCACTGATTTCCCTCTGGTTCTGAGTGGAGGTTTTGTTGTTCAGTATTTTTAAAATGATATTTCACTGACTTCTCATTTCTGTTGTTTACAACAGGACATAAGCTTTCATCCTTTCCTTTATTCTTTTGTACATAATACTCCCTCACTGAATTTAAGATTTTCTACTTCTCACTGGTTTTAAGTAATTTAACCATGATGTGCTTTGGTACAGTTTTCTGCATATTTCTTGTGCTTGGGGTTTACTGAGCTTCTTGGATTTTCGTACTTACAGATTATGTTTAATTAAAAAAAAACAACCTGTGTCCATTAGTTTTCAATTTTATTTTACCTCCCTCCTTCCTCTCTCTCCTTCCAGAATGCAAATTACATACATATTAATCCATTTGATTTTTTCCCACAGTTCACTGATGCTTCCTTCATCTCTCTGTGTTTCATCTTAGATAGTTCTATTACTATGATATCAAAGTACACTTATCTTTTCTCACACAATATCTAATGTCTAATCTGCCATTAATCCCAGCCAGTGTATTTTTTTAATCATATACATTGTAGTTTTCATCTCAGGAAGTTTAAATTTTTTAAATCTTCCATATCTCTAACTTTTTGAATATATGCAGTACATTTATAATACCTGCTTAATACTCTTATCTGCTATTTAACATCTGTTTCAGTTCTGGGTTGCTTTTGATTAATAATCCCTCATTATGAGTCATATTTTACTGCTTTGTTGTTACCTGGTAATTTTTTTTCTTTTATTGAATGCTAAACATTGTAAATTTTACTCTGTTGGGTGCTGAATATTTTCACATTGCCACAAATGTTGAGCTTTGCTCTAGAATGAAGTTAAATTACATGAAAAAATGATTTTTTTTGTTTTGCTTTTAAGATTGGTTAGGTGGAGCTAGAGCAGTTATCAGTCTATGGCTAATTATTCCCCACTATTAAGACAAGACCAGTTTGTGTACTCTACCTAATGAGTTATGGATATAAGGTTTCCCAGTATGCTTAGTGGGAACTGATAAAATTCCTGCATCTATATAGGTGCTGAACAATGTTTTTAGGTCTATCTTTTTAGGTAGTAGTCTCCCCTGGTTAGGGTAGTTTTCTCACACAAATTTGCTGCTCGGTACTCAATTGGATACTCAAGATAGACCCTCTCCAAAACTAGAAATCTGTCTTCCTGACTCTCTTTCATCTATGATACAGTTTCCTGTTTATTTCAGAATCTCCCCAGAATTTCAGCTGTCTTCTCATCTTAAGTAGTTTACCAGTCTCCTTCTCCCTGCATTGCAACCTGAAAAGTCTCCCAAATTAATAGCTTGGTGGCAATTTTAGGTCTCATTTTCCCCCCATCTCTCAGAGACCAGTGTTCTTCATTGTCTGATGTGTAATATCTTGTAAACTTTTTCTCATATATTTTGACTGTCTATTTTTGGTTGTTTCAGGCAATAGGGTAAATTTAGTCTCTTTTACCTTATCTTGGTGAGAAGTAGAAGTCCAGATAGTTTTTTAATTTTCAGATAAGTTCCAGTCTAAATACTATTTAAGAGAATGAAAATATACATTGTTTTCATTCTGTCTGAAATTTACTCACTCCTAGAAAACACCAGGGTTCTTGCTTATTAAAATAATGATGGTAAACAATTTTTTCTTAGAAACCTTTAAAATAATTGCAGTCTCATACTCTTGGCCTAAAAGAAATCAGGGTGGAGCAAATGGACATCAGGCAAGAGGTTAATGATGAAAATCAATATGTTTAATCTGTCTCTTCTTTTTATCTGGTTTTCATGCTAATCTGAATTTGTGCAAGATTCCAAATCTGTTTGGGTGAGATGCTTCTGCTCCTTTTAACTGTTAGTATGGATGGAATCTAATGTAGAGAGATCTAGTAAAGTAAAGATGAGCTGAAATGATAAAAAATGGTAGGGGTCAAACAGACCGTTTGAAGCTGTAATCCATTTTTTGAGGATTATATGTGAGATTGCACTAAAGCCACTTTATACTACAGAATGTTTTAAATATCAATAAGACCAATATATCCCAGCACTCTAGAAATATCAGTTCTCTCACTGTACCTTGGTAGAAGTAAAAGGGGTCTAGCTGACAGTTGTGAGCAGAAGGCCATAACAGGGCCAGTAATGATGCTACAAATAAGATAACACTGTGGAGACTGAGGGAGAAATCAAAATGGTAACCCATCTGGACCACTGAATGGCATCCTCCATTCATCGCTTTCTAAAGCAAGAGCCCCTGTTCTGTGGCCATAAAATAAATGTGGTGGAAGTTGTGATGGGATATTAATATAAATATTTTACATTGTAGAGTGTGTTTTGTCCCATGGTTTCTGTTCTGACGATCTCTTCTTGTTCTGCTCTGAGAAACTATCATTGTGAATAAATACTTGAATTTTTCCTTTGTCCATTTCATTACTTATGTCTGAAATTTTCTAGTTACATTTGCCTGCCTACGTCAAAAGGGTTCAACTTGGGATATGAAAATTTCAGCCTCAAATTTTATTGGAAGCACAGAAAAGTGTCACCGTTTCGGTGATGAAGGGGAGGAAGGTGGGTGAGTGCACTGAAATGTCAACCCTGCCTTTGGACCGTGTAAGGAGAGCCTGCCATATGCGTTGCTTTCCAAGTTTGTCCCTCCTGCTGAATCTGTGTTTCGAATTATTTTTCCCCTCGATGTGTTAGTTCTTTTTTCCAAGATGAACCTTATTTTATTTTCCTTGCTAGGGCCCATGTTATTATTCCAACATTTCCCATTTTAGTATCATCTGCAGAATTCATTTAGACCCTGTTTACTTCCTTGCTGAGGCCGCTGAGCCATAGAGCGGGACAGAGCCTGGAGGCAGGCTGGGTTTTCTTCTCCTCCAGGCAGCTCTCATCACACACATGGGCCCACAGAAATGAGGATTTAATTTGCTACAAGATTTCCCCATGGAAGGGGATTTCTTAGGCTTCTCTATAAAACAAAACTGAAGTGGAAAATAGAAAAGATAATAATAATAACATTCTTGCCTTTGCTGCTTGGGAAGAGAGCAATCAATAAACATTTTTATTAATCATCATTCAGCACATGTCCAGACCTTGGCTAAGTAGCCTGGAGGATGTGACAGGGGTCAGACTTAAGCCCCCTCCCTTGAGGAAGATATAATCTAATTTAGGAAAGAAAGCATACACACATACAAACATATACACACACATATTTCTGAAACAGTGACACCATGTACAGATACACTGATTTATGCAATGCAGAAAGGAATTGTCTGGAGCATGAAAAATATCCACGCAGAGGAGGAAGGGCTTATATCTCAAGTATTTATTCATAAATTCATGCAATCCTGTTACAAGTATTTATTGAGCTTCTACTGTAAGAGAAATTCTCCTAGGGAAGAGAGTAACAGACAGAGCTCATACTATCACCAAGCTTTCATCTGACAAGGAATGAAGAATCACAAGATAGCATGATAGTAGCTACGAAAACTTTTCATTCTGTGATGCTTTTCCGGAGACTAAAAGTCAGTGAAGCAAGATGTGATCTGCCTGGGTTGTTAGGTTGATAACTTGTTGATTCATTTAACCACTTATTTGTCTTGAGTGAATACTTTGTGTAAAAAATTAGGCTAGATATTATGTAAACATGAAGAAGAATTGGACTTGGACCCTGACTTCAAGATTTCAGTCTAATATAGACAAACATACTGAAAATACATAGTGCAAAGTAAAAAATGATGGCTCCATTTTTACCTGGCTTACATTTTACTAAGCAACATTAACCTAAGAGAACAATTCAAAAATATTTGTGTTCTATGTGAAAGAGGTCTTCATCAAATGTGCTAGCAAGAGGAGAGGACAGGTTGAGGATTTGGGTGGAGGCCTGGCCTCCCTCTGTGAGAAGGTGTCTGCAAAAATTCACCCCCCATGGCTGTCTCTCCACTGGAAATGTCTGAATACTGTGGTTGGTGTTCAGAAAAGTATAACAGCAGCAGCAGTTGCGGGAGTAATGCTAGTATATATTCAGGTCTTGCTCTATGCCAAGCCCTTAGTTAACAATTTTAAATTGCAGAATCTCATTTAATCTTTCCAACAGTCCCATGAGATAGCTACTATTATTTTCCATATTTAACATAAAGTAATCTGAGCCTTACAAACTAATAAGGCCCTTCCTAGATAGTAGGCAGCTGAGCATGAACTTAAACTCAGGCAACTCTGAGTCTAAAATCAAAATTCAAGAAATAAGCATTGCCATGGGCCCTAAGAGTCTGACTTTGCACAGTGGCCAAAGGCAATGGCTCTTAACCTCAGGTGCACATTAGAAATACCTGGGGAGCTTAAAAATACCATTATTTTAATCCAATTTTATCAGAATCTCTGGGGGTGGATCTCGGGCATCAGAATTTCTAAGGACTCTCCAGGTAGTCCTAACAGCCAGTCAAGCTTGAGAACAAATGTCTTTAGGTCTTTCCCTGAGCAGCGGAGTAAAATAAATATCTTAAAGACCAGCAAACAAACAACAATAACAACAAATACATATATATTACATAATATATATGATTTTCCTGTTTATGCTCAGACTTCATATGTACATCTATGAGTACATCCTGCCCTGAGAAATATCAAACTCCCTGCTGCGGTGAATTGTCCTACAATAGGCAAAATCCACAGCATTTAAACAAATCATGACCTTCAGCCAAGTGCTCTAAGAAGTCAAAAATTCTCTGTCTTCCTTGCCCCAAGTCTGTCTGACAGAAATATTTATATCAAGACTCCATGGATTATCTACAAATTATTGAAAATAATTTTTATTAAGTAGAAAGAATGGCCACTGCATTTGAAATGTTGGGAGTCTGGAAGACCTAAGATCAACAGAGCGTCCTTTAAATAAACACAGAGTTCCTCACCAGGGCCATCCCTTGGTTTCCCATTACTTTTCCTTAGTACACACCTCAGAGACACATATTACAAATACATATAAGAGATCATGTATGAAAAAGAACTGTCCTGAACATCATTAATGATCCATAGATAAATTAATATTTTCCTTCCTTCCAACAGTTTTCTTAATTTAGTATTTTGAAACAAATTCTGATCTCATCAGTTGACAGGTAAAATGGAGGAGTTATAGCCATACATATCCAGGAAAATGCTAGAAATAAGGAAGAAGTTAGGAATGTCTCAGCGTTGGGGTTCATAAATTTTAAAGCTTCAGCAAGTCCTTTTGTGAAAATTTTGCTTGGTGAATCAAATATTAAAACCTCATGCCTTGACAGAAGTAATGGATGAGGGATAATGTCTGATAAATCTATCAAAATTATCAAATAATACAAAATGCAAAATGTCTTTTAACATCCAATGTCAGGCTTAAAATAAAATCTTTCTCTTAAAACACAATCCTGAGCTCATGGAGACTACACATTTTCCTAAATGGTGCAAATAAATTTAACATTTTAAAAGATGTCGATTAACTCATTCCAGGTTTTCCAGAATTACAGGTTTTTAGATCCCAAGCCAATCCTTTTACTTGACAATCGAAATTGGTTCATGGAGTGTTATTTTAGGCCAGCTAAATCTAATGACCTTTCTGCTCTCCAAGTTTCAAGCCACGGATTTCAGGAACAGAGACAAATGAAATGTGTATCTTACATTCCAGCAGGCAAAAATTGCGAGGAGCTTTTCTGGTGGCTAGTAAAGACCATGTTTCTTAATAAGAAAATGACTGTCTGAACACTGTAACACATCAAGTCATTTCCTGGCTGTGCTTTACATGTGGCTTTCTATTATTATCTGAAACACTGACTGCATCCTTGATATCCTTGGCCTCCATCTCCACCTGCATTAGAAATCTTCACTTAACCTCTTTCCTCCATCAAGGAATTCAGCTCCTTTCTTCCCATTTTTGATCAAAGTGATTGTTGAAAGGGAATGGAGGCTGTAAGAAATGGGAGAGCTAATCAAAAAGGAAATTTGCACTAAGGAAACAGAAAGACATCTTTACTACTTTAATTTTGCTATCAGTCTCTGGGCCCCAAGGTGTCAATTGTAGATGCCTTCGGTTTACAGTCTATAGCATGTCACAGTGGGACGACTCCTCCCTTTCCTGTCATCGATCCTTTATAGGTTAGATTACCATTTCTCCTATAATCTCCAGCATTGCTTTTCTGTGATATAGGGGACTGAGAAACTGAATAAAGGAGAGGAGAATGGATAAAGTAGAGATGATACCTGCAGATATATCCTCTCTCCTATTTTTTTGCCAGCTGTGTTTTTAGTATTTGACTTTTCTCCTCTTAAACACTTTGACTTTATTCCTCCTAAGAGACACCTAGGTTATATCCATTTACAGTTTATAAAAGGTGTGCACTGCAGTGAAGATAACTAGCAAGGGCCATTCATAATAATTGAAAGGCTAACTTATGTTGAATGGATGGACAGAGATTTTTCTTCATATATATCCTTTAATACATCAATTTATTGGATGCTATGGTAGTTACTCTTAGGTATAAACATAAATAGAACAAGTTATACAGAGAGCTTACAGTTTTCTAGATGGAGTTAGTAATAAATTCCAATTCAAATATCACACAGGGAAATAGTGTGGTATAACAGAAAGGAATACAAGGTGGGGTGAATAGTCAAATGAACCCCAAGGTCATTATTTCCCACTAGGGACCTGTGGTATACTAGACTGGGCCCCTCACAAATTCATATGTTGAAGCCCTAACCCCCAATGTAACTGTGTTTGGAGGTGGGGTCTTTAAAGAGTTACTTAAGGTGAAAAAAGTCATAAAGATGGGGCCCTAACCTAATATGACTTGTGTCCTGATAGGAAGAAGCAGAGACACCAGGAATGATCATGCATAAAAGAAAGACCTTGTGAAGATACAACGACAAGACAGCCACCTGTGAGACGAGGAGAGGAAGATATCAGGAGAAACCAACCTGCCACACCTTGAACTTGAACAACCAGCCTCCAGAACTGTGAGAAAATACACTTCTGTTGTTGAAGCCACGTAGTCTGTGGCATTTTGTTATGGTAGCCCTAGAAAACTAATACAGGGCCTTTAAGCAAATCACTTCAAATTTTCAACCACAAACACCTCTATCCTCATATTCTCTGACAATATTTTGTCATTTATTCTTGACCTCTTTTCCAGGTAATATTTCCTCTGCCTGTGTCTTAAATTGTTGGAGTGAGGCAGGGATCTGCTCCAGATCTTCTCTTCTCAGTCTTTATATTGTTCTGGACAATCTTGCCCACTCCTATGGCTTCAGTAACCACCCATTTGCTGATAGATTGCTATACCCAGGTTTCTAGCCCATCGTTTTCCTTTTTTTTTGTTGTTTCCTTTTAAACTTCAGCTTTATTGAGGGATAATTGACATATAAAATTGATAAAATTGTAAGATATTTAAAGATTAAGATACTTAGAGTGTGGTAAGTTGATATACATATACATTGTAAAAGGATTCCTTTCATCTTTTTTTTTTTTTTTTTTTTTTTTTTTTTTTTTGGTACTCGGGCATCTCACTGCTGTGGCCTCTCCCGTTGCGGAGCACAGACTCCGGACGTGCAGGCTCAGCGGCCATGGCTCACGGGCCCAGCCGCTTCGTGGCATGTGGGATCTTTCCGGACCGAGGCACGAACCCGTGTCCCCTGCATTGGCAGGCGGACTCCCAACCACTGCGCCACCAGGAAAACCCTCTTTTTGGTTTTTTTATGAGAACCTTTAAGGTCTACTTTCTTAGCAAACTTCAGTTGTACAATACGGTGTTATCAACTACACTCACCACATTATACATTAGATCCTCAGACCTTATTCACCTTATAGCTGAAAGTTTGTACCCTTTTACCAACCTCTCCCTATTTCCCCACGCCCTACCCCCTGGCAGCCACTTTTCTACTCTCTGTTTCTATAAGTTTGACTTTTTAAAAAACACCATATATAAGTGATACCATGCAATATTTGTCTTCCTATGTCTGACTTATTTCACTTAACATAATGCCCCAAGGTCCATTCATGTTGTCACACATGACAGAATTTCTTACTTTCTCATGGCAGAGAAATATTCCATATATATATATATATATATATATGTATATATATTCCATATATATATGGAATATTATATATAATATATATATAATATTCCATATATATATATTCATGCATACATATGTGCACAGTCTGTTTCATTTGTATGTATTTTGTGATATTCACAGTGATATATTAATATACAATATTTTAAGTATATTAATAATTTGAAATTTTCAACCCATGAAACTACAGTAATGCTGGGAAAGCACTAAAGTTGAAATTTTGCTTTCTTTTCAAATACTTTTTATTTTTCAAGCTCCAGTGCTTTTCTTACAAGATTTATTTAGGATCCATTGTTTCCTGCATTCCTGAAAATCTTCCCAGAGACATGATTTCCAGATTCTACTCTAACATTATCCTTCACAAATTTTGCTAGATATTTTCATAATATTTAGATATTTCTATCTTCCTGACCTCTTCTCCACATAGGCTTGCCTGATTTAACAGAATAATGAATTTTATTTGGACAAGGTCTTGGAGGTTATCTCAGAGCAATCCCATCTCTAGTTACATGACTTTCCAGCCTTAGCTTGAACAATTTTCAAGGACTTGGCATTCTCTATTATATAAAGAAATTCTTTTCAGAGTTGAAAATGTTTTTCTCTTATTACTCCCAAATTGCCTCTGTGTTACTAACATCTAGATGTTTTAACATCTAGAATTTTCTCCCATAGCAAAACTGGTTGTCTATAAGGCAATAAGTAAGTTCCCTACATAAGAAATAGTTCAGTTCTGAGAGCACATTCATTAAGTCCAATTTGTTTGTAAGTCTAACAAAGTTAGCCTAGGTACCCAACTAACACAATTGGCTATATAGTACTCCACTGTAATAGGTTTATAACACTTTTCACACAAATAATACATAAAAAACAAACGCAGAAAATAAAGAGAATATTTCTAATTTTGTAGAGGATGCACACACATGACAATGTATGCCAGACACATGAACTAACTTAAGTGATTGGACACGCGAATGCACATTCGCACCTTTGAATGTTCGCAACTTGAAGGTTCACATGTAGGGGACTTACGGTACTTCTAATTTTTAAAATTAATTCAAGCAATTAAAATAATGGATTTGAAATGTTTGTCACTATGATTTTTTCTCATTTATGCTATTTTTGTTAATATTCAATTAATATAATGAATAACATTCGATTTTTGTGTTTCGTTTTTATGTTTCCCCACACACATGCCAATGTCAATATAATATTTTTTATGTCAATATAATATTTTGTCAATATATAATGTCAATATAATATTGCTTTATGTAGATGAGACCCCCTACCCAGTGTTCTGCATTCTGAACTAAAAGTCGTTAGTTCTCAAGTGGGTCCCATTACTTAGCTTTGGGGTTTGGCCACAGCCTGGCTGCTATTCTCAGGTTACACTCTTGTTGGCTACTAAGCGATGATGTTGGAACCAAAACTCCTGACACAGTAATTTAGCTCAGAATCTAGATTTCATGACAAATGTTGGGTGCTAATTCCAACGATAGGTTCAAATTAAACTTCTGTTAATTCTGGGTTCCCCAGTTTGTAGCTAGCTTTCTGAAACCAAGTGAGAACTTATCAGTTACATTTAATTTTCTACTTTTTGGCTTACCTGGCTAAGATAATTTTGAATTATAATTCTTTTGTTCAAAAAAGTGCATATACCTTTTAGCCAAGTCTGATTAAAATGCAAAACAGGATTACATCTTGTGACAGACCAGTGGCTAACATTCTCCTGATCTACAAGACACTATTAATCATTAATGCAATGCAAAGTTTTAGAATCTGACACATATTCGTCCAATAACTCTATTAATTCTAGCCTATTTAAAACATTCTATAAAAGTATTGTAACTAACAGTCAAAATGCCTTGCCTAAATAAATTCCATTATATCTGTTTTATTACCCTAATCAAGCAGTGAATGAATTTGGTTTACTATAATTTGTTTTAGTGAAAAAAATTTATTTTTCTTACTAGTAGGCTACTTTCTGTCTTTTCTTATTATTACAGCCTTTTCCCTTTCACTGCTGGTCTTCTTAAGGACTATCTACAAATCCTTTTGTATTGTCCCTATTATTTTTTACAAGTCTCAGTTTGTTCTGAGCTTTATTCCCATGGATGCTATTCATAGAGGTGCATGCCACTCTCCCATGTTTATTTCTCCATCAGTGATTTTCCATCAATCTGTGGTACAGATTCTTTGAAAGGATTGCCTTTGATTAATCTGATACATTTTTACTATGTATATTTATTTATATGAACCTGAAAGCCAATTCCAAGGTTCTGGGTCAGAGACAGAGTATTATCACTTATAGCAATAACTGTATCTGTTCTCCATGTTCTATTATTCCCTCTTCAGAATAATACAGTCAGGGACAAAACCACGATATACATGCCAAGGATTTTTTTGTGCTATAGGAGAGGAAGCCCAAAACTATGTATGTGGGAGTTTATATAGGTTACAGAGTACTCCTCTGTTCCTGAAAGAGGGAGAGAAATCTTTGTTCCCTAATGAGTTAAAATCCTTCAGAAAGTAAAAGGACATCTCTGGGTTTCATCCTTTGAAATGTAAACAAACACCAAGGAGGTAAACCCTTTAAATCTCCCTGAGATCTCTCACTTTTCAGTCATCTTTTACCTTTCAAGACTTATCCTTCAATCCAGCTTGCAGTTTTCTTTTTTCTGAATGCCCTAATCATACGGAAACATGAAAATATTTGTTTCCCTCCACTCTCCATGAGATCTCTAATCCCTGTGTAGGTAAGTTCCATTAAGAAAAATATACGTTTACATTTTCATCATAAAATGTTTAAATAATTAGGGAGCAGATCTTTAACATGAAGAAATAGAGGATAATCAAAGGGAAGAAATACTTTGTGTATATGTGGAAAGAATAAGAGAACATACAAGTTATGTTCTTTGTCCAAATGAGATCCTTGCTTCCAGGATTTTCATTTAGGTCAGTAAGCATCCTGTGTTGTTAGGTAGCAGTTTCTGACATATCCCAGAGGTATGACTGTCCAACTGACCCGTATTGGGCCTAGTTAATGGCTTAATGATACATATGGTGCCAGATCCTTCTCTAATTCTTCTTCACATCCCTTAGTGTCTTATCAAGATTAGTACCTTCTACCATTACTCCTACCCCCATTCTCCATACCACAAGCAGAGGTTATTTTTTAATGCTGATATGGTCCTTAAAATATTAAATAATTTCTTCTTTTACTTAAAATACATTCTAACTGATCGCATTTAGAACACAATTCAAATTTGTTAACTCACCTTGCTTGATTTGTCTCCAGTCTACCTCCCTAGCACCATCTTTTCTACTTTCCTCACCATCCTTTCATCATAGTGGCCTATTCTGAGATATTGAAAACAACCTCAGAACAAGATCTTTCCACTTTAAGGCGTCTTCTATCAATTTGGTTTGCCTGAAATGTCCCTTCAAATGAGAACCAGGCCAACCCACCCACCTCAAAATGTCTTCTGCTTCTCACCTATCAAATCACAAATTGTAGCAGATTTGACTAATTATCCACCAACCAAAAAATGTGTTCCCCCTTCCAAAACAGAGTTTTCAAAGGAAAGCAGTGCATATCCCATCTCCCTTGCAGCTAGGTAGAGACATGTGACTAGTTCTGGCCAAGGGAATATGAGTGGACATGCCATGTGGTATGGCAAGGTTTAGCACTAAAGTCCTTTCCTGTGCTCCTCTATTTTCTCTGAACTTTTGTATGGTTTGAATTAGAGTGACTCTCAGATGCCCTTGAAAGCAACATGTTGACAATGTCAGCAACTCCATCACAAAGGGTTCTTGAAAAATTGTGTGGACAAGTACAATCCCTTTAACCTGTTCATCTACCCAATACTTTTACATGAATAAAAGTAACCTTCTATTGTATTTATACAGTTTACATTTTAATTTATAATTTTTATGGCAGTTAGTCTAACCTTACTAAGGAGAAATATTGCCTTCAATGACTGTGGCCCCAGAAGAGGTTGGAAAGCAGAATGTTACTAGCTTGGGTAGCTTGTTATTTACTGTATTTAGGAAGATATTACATAAAAACAATGATCTTGGTCAAGAATTTACTGATTCAGGGGCAGAAACAAAAAGCAGAAACAAAAGGGTGAAGAGTTTTGAAACTTCAACCATAGGAAACGAGGCTTAAAAAGAACATAAGTAACAAAGGTTCATCAGCGTTCTCATTAAACCGAGAAACTCAGCTTTGAAAGGTTTAAATTAAAAATTCTTCCCTTGGGTTTCCCTGGTGGCGTAGTGGTTGAAAATCCGCCTGCCGATGCAGGGGACATGGGTTCATGCCCCGGTCCGGGAAAATCCCACATGCCGCGGAGCAGCTGGGCCCGTGAGCCATGGCCACTGAGCCTGCGTGTCTGGAGCCTGTGCTCCGCAACAGGAGAGGCCACAACAGTGAGAGGCCCACGTACAGCAAAAAAAAAAAAAAAAAAAAATCTTCCCTTCCCCTCAAGTTTGTCACTTTTAATATGGCCTCAAGGTAGCTGCTATGGAGAGAGACCTAGGGACATGGAGGCAAGGGAATAAATCAAACTTGAAAATTATGTCTAGGAGAAAATTTAAGTTGTAGTTACTGGCACCTGGTGTTGACTGAAGGCAACTCAATGAGAAGCTTACTGTTTTTGAAAGCTGGTGTTTCCAAAGAAATGTGAGCCTTCACTAAAGGAGTCTTTGAATAATCAAGCCTTAGAACAACTTCTTAACTATCTAATTTATGTATGTAACAAGTAAGTAGTTGTGAAATCTATATTGCTCTCAAGGAGGACATACTCTCCGAAAACCCCCTTATATGTGGTTTTGGAGGAAAACTAGTTTCTTTCAGATAATAGTATTTAGGTCAATGAAGGACTTTCCCTCATGCCAGGGTAGAGACTTCCATGATAACTGGCAATTTGGATGCTATGATTGTTATAGATGAGTGACTGCTGTATATCTTGTATCCTTCAACATTTTGAATGGTAGCTTTTATTGCTATCCTTGCTCCACTTTATAAAATAGGCATGTGAAGTTGGAAAGTGCACATAATTGGCCTTTTGGTACGTGGATCATTAAATTATGAGAATCCACTTCTGGAAATGATGAAGAAGACAGTGCAGCACCTATATATCCTGGACTTTGTACTGTATGCAGCAAGTGGGTTGGATTTTGAGTTGTATTCTTAGGGATGGGGTATAGAGTAATACCTGATGGTGAGAGAGGTAGATTGTGAAGAAATGTCTAACTGTCCACCAAAAACACATTTCCTTTTGTATGTTATGAAGTGTATACGGGAAGCACAAGATAGAATTTCCCAGGTTTTCTTGCATCTAGCTGGGATCCTGTGACCAGGTCTATTCAATGCAAGGTGAATAAATGAGATTTGGCTCACTTCCAAGCCAGGCCTGTTAAATGTCCCTGGACTTCTCCCTCACCTTGCTACCACTATTTTTTCCCCCATTTCAGCAAGCTAGAAGCCATATATTGAAGATTGCAGAGCCTCTTTTAATTTAGTTCAGAAAGGTGGCATGGAAGAGGGCTGTTCTGCTGACAAACCCACTTGGCCCCATGTTACAAGATTGAAAACTAAGCTTCTATTGTATTGGAGTAATTATACATGTGTGAGTCTATTTATTAATGATTACTTCCTCAGAGACCATTCCTATCCATATAATACCTATCTTAATGCTTGGTCACATAGAAGATGGTCAGTAAGTATTTTTTGAATGAGTTAAATAATGCATATTTTTAAAAACAAGCTGTTCGGGATTCCCTGGTGGTGCAGTGGTTGGGAGTCCGCCTGCCGATGCAGAGGACACGGGTTCGTGCCCCGGTCCGGGAAGATCCCGCATGCCATGGAGCGGCTGCGCCTGTGAGCCATGGCCGCTGGGCCTGCGCGTCCAGAGCCTGTGCTCCGCAACGGGAGAGGCCACAACAGTGAGAGGCCCGCATACTGAAAAACAAAACAAAACAAAACAAAACAAAAAAAACCAAGCTGTTCATTTGAGTCTTGACCTGCAACATGACATTTTCTTTTGTAAAGATTTACCAAAGTTGATTCACAATTTAGATGTATTCTTACCCAAATAAAATATATTTTTAAAATTTATTATGTATACTCAGGTTTCTAATTTTCTCTCAAATCCCAATATAAAACATCTAAGTTATGACCTTTTCCTAATTTTATTTAATCTCGATAGTTTCTCAGAAGTGTTACTGTCACACACACACACACACACACACACACACACACACACACACATCACAGAGAAGCAGAATTCCTGGAATTACCAATTCATTCTTTTACTGTCTGAAGAAAATTAATGTGTTAGGCTACATATGAAGTAATAGTCTTTCTTTTAATAAGATAAACATTGAAGGTCACTGACCTCATTTTGACGTCGATAATTTATTATTTAGTTCTTTACAAAAATGTATAGGCTCTTTCTCATTTCACTCTTTTGGCCCAAGCCAACAATGAATTGGCCCCAGGCATTGGAAAAGGGTTTCCTTTTTGTCTCTAGTACTGTGTTTGGTTCAGTGTATTTCTAGAACCTAACACCGTCACCCTATGGGCTCAGAACTTTCCTCAAAATTAAAAATATAGGAAATGAACAATAAAGTTCAACAATACCTTAACTTGGAAACTTGTAAGATTTATTTTTCATTACAGCAAAAATACTCCTTTCAACAGATCTTCTATGTCAAGCCACATACAAATTATCATGATGATAACATCAGGATTTAAATGATCAGAGTTGACAATGTGGCAGAATTCTTATAATTCAAGCTTTCAAAAAAAGCAAATCTCAAGTCATTGATTTTACTCAGTATCTAATTTAATCATGAAGCTTAAGATGAGTTAGTGGAGTTTGTGACAATAAATTAAAGCCTTTTATGGGATATTCTGAGGGTTCTGGTACAGCAGAAGCACCATGGAATAGCGATTCATTCTTTGAATGCTTTTTTTGGTGATTTGTTTAAAGCTTTTCACTGAATATGAAGTCTTCATTTTCGTATAATCCAACAAATCTCCAAAAATATGTGTTTCTAAAAACTATTTCATGGAAACAAAAATCAGTATTGCATTTTGAGATAGCTATCTTCCAAGAGAAAAAAAATCACTTTCTTGGTAAGCCTGTGAAAGCTGATGAACTCATAGATTTACATGAGAATTTGCTAAATGTGATTATTCCAAATTTCAGCTATAGAAAAGTTTTAGTGGAGTTCTGTGCAACACCTAACACCCAGTAGGTGAACACCTCTCTCAGTTTGCTTGAGACTGATCATGAGGGTCTTAACATTCTCCTCAGCTTGACTGAACTTTAGGATGCCTTTTTCCTAATTCTTGGCCCCTGACCTCCCTTTTCTTAGAGCATTTACTTTAGGAAACTTAGAGTTGTAAATTGTTTTCTGTCCCTTTGAGATGTAAATCTTCTCACAGCCCCTTGACAGTTTTACAACCCACGAATGTCTTTCTGGGGGACCTGGGAATCATCTATTTGATATATAATCATCATGAAAGATATCATGCTATCTCCCTGTTTCTGTGTGAGGTAGGAGCCTAACTTCAATAAACAACAATTAACAAACACAACTGGCCTAGCACTATTAATCAATGCCTCACTAATATTCCCCAGTACTTTTCCACTAACTCACCCTACAGCTTAAAAACCCTCTCACCTTTGTTTCAGTGGAGTTGAATTCAATTTCTCTCTCCTATTGCAATAGTCTTGAACAAGGGTTCTTTGATTGTTTAAATCCATTTGATGCATTTTTCCTTTAACAGGACTTTCCCAGAGTTAGTATTAAAAACCCAAGTCACAGGAACCATCTCAGACCCAGGCAAACTAGAAAAGACAGGCTTGTTTATTTTTAACACAACCCTTAAACTCATTTATAGGTAGTTCTGAAGCCTGATTTTCTTTCAGAAGAGCATGAGTTGCCAACGACCATGCTGCCGTGTGTGGTGGTTTGCACATCATTATTCTGTTGGACAGAGTAGGTGCTCAATAAATATTTATCCACTAAATAAATGGAGATAACTCAACAAGGATATGAACAAACTAATGTCATTGAAGCATTTGCCTTTATTGTTAGATCAATACAGAATATAGGATGACGCTTGTTCACCTATCCATTCATTTAGTGATTCATTAATTTATTCATCTATACATTCAACAAATAGATATTGAGAACCTCCCATTTGTCAACCTAACAGATTTTTCCCTGCCCTTTAGTAGTTTATAGACTAGAAGAAGAAATAACAATGAATGAAAAACAACAAAAGCAATGACAACAGCACACACACAATTTAGACTGTGGAAAGTCCTGTGTGATATGAAAAAATGTAAATTAGGTGTTGACTATAATCTTCTATTTTCACTCTTTTATAATCTTTTAAAAGTCCTAAAACTCTTTAAAGACTGAAGATTTGTGTTTTTTTTTTTGTCACGGTTATGCAAATATTGTTCTGAATGTCATGAGGTGGTTTAATATAATCTTTCAATATACTAAACTGTTAAGAAGGAAAGAATATATGTATCTACCGAGGCTCGTATACTAACTACTATAACAATTTAGCATTTTAGGAAACCATTTTTGGTATCCTGAATTATTTTAAATATTAACTAATGAATTTCAAATTCATATTTTAGAACATGAAATTGAGTCCTTTGGGAGAGGTTATCTTGTGAGCAAGCTAATAGCCCTCACATGGCCAAACAGATGGAATTTTGCTGCTGACATCAATTTTTCCCATCAGGCTGGGAAACAAAAAGTGATTCCTATTCCAAGTAATACAGGAGAAAGACTGATATGGCCATGTCTGACTAAGATTTGTGGATGGTCATTGGAGTATATATCACTTCTAAGACTTTCTTTTAACACAATAGAATAGTTTAATGTTCTTGTGTGTGTGTGTGTGTTTGACTTGTGAAGTGCTATCTTTAATGAGTATATACAGTCAGAGCAGTTATGTTTTTGCTATGACTATTAGGGTAGAAATTACAATGCTTACAAATGACTGAAAAAATGTTTTCTAGTAATGTTTTTCAGTTCTCCTAGCCCAGTGTTGGTTAATCAAGCATGCTTCATTCAACTTCACAAAGATTCTTGCAGGGTTGCTAGAGAGGAGTAGGTTGAACACTTGTGACATATTTCAGCAGAGGTGTCAGCTAACTGTATTCATTGTTCACAATAAACAAAATTCCTACATGCCTAGACACTTGTTAGTCAAGTGGTGCAAACCTATGATATAGATGTGAAATTTGTATTGGTTAGGACTATTTTAATTGCAAATAACAAACCTCAACATGAACTGGTATAATCAACAACCACAAAAGAATTTATTGTCTTTATAACTCAGCAATCCAGATAAAGGATGCTAATGTGACTTGGCACAGTGAATAAGCCACTAGTCATCTGATTTTTTTCCTTGTCTTTTTGCTCCATCTTCCATGGCACTAGTATTCATTTTCAGTTCTACATGGTGGCCCCAGGATATTCTTTTATGTAGACTGCAGTTCTGTATCTCATACTATCTCAGCAATTCATGCAGAGGAAGAAAATGGCTACTTCCCTGTGGTCTCCCTTACTTGAACTGTCTTATAGGTTCACCCTTAAATTGAATATCAAGGTCATGGTAATGAGATGAATTGATTGGATTAAGCCTGTTCAGGACCACTTCAACAGCATTGCTACTATACTGTTGGGAGAAGTAAACTTCTCCAAGGATAAATCAGGCTACTTTTGATTGAAGAAGGAGGAAATAAGTGTTTCACATTCTAAAGGCCACTACTAAAAGTTCCCATATAATTTATACAAAGACAGATTAGCTGTCAAATAACCTCTTCCAACATGTTTCATGGATAGTGAAGTAATATCCTTGTAGTGTTCTTTGTCTTTCCCACTTGATTCATCCTTCCCAGAAAGGACTCTTGGATTATCTTCCTGAGTTTTCCATACTCCTTCTCTCCAATCTTCTACTTCTCTTGTCCACACAAGGCTCTCCAACCTCCCAGCCCCTACCGATTTAAAGATGCACATCAAATCCCTATTCTTTTATTTACCCACACAGAAGCAGTTGGTGGTCTATCAGGT
Source organism: Mesoplodon densirostris (assembly GCF_025265405.1). Taxonomy (NCBI): domain Eukaryota; kingdom Metazoa; phylum Chordata; class Mammalia; order Artiodactyla; family Ziphiidae; genus Mesoplodon; species Mesoplodon densirostris. The sequence continues at coordinate 87,683,641 of NC_082672.1, forward strand.
AGAACCTCAGTGACCCATGATAACTGGACTCTACACCATTAACTAAAGAAAACTCTTTTTCCTTTTCTTGAAGAGATAGGAACCAGTTTTTGTAAACCACAATTGTCTAATCTTTTCTTCTTGGAAAAGAGGAAATTTATTTTTACCCACTGCTGGAAAAATATTCTCTTTTCATCAAAATGGGCAGAATGATTCTTTAAAATGCTAAAAGAAAAAGGTAAAATTAATTTTAGTTTAACATTTATATTCTGTTGTAATATTACTAAAGTATATCTTTGTTGAGAAGAGAGTCAAAAAGAAGAGAAGGCTATGAGTCAGTTATAAATTCATGCTAATCTACTCAATTTTTCTATTTTCAGATAACTTAAAGGGTAGGATGATAGTAATAACAGCAAACACACATATAGCATCTACTGTGTATCAGGCAATGTTCAAACATTCAATAATTTTTTTGATTCTCACAATAGCTCTATGAGATATGTAATATTGTTACCTACATTTTAAATAGAACTATGTCACAGAGTAGCTAAGCAAATTGCCCAAGCGACATAACTAACAGGTGGCGGAGCTGGGTTGTGAACCCGGGCAGTTTGGCTTCAGAATCCAGGTTTTTACTTTTTTTTTTTTTTTTCTTTTTTTGCTGTACGCGGGCCTCTCACTGCTGTGGCCTCTCCCGTTGCGGAGCACAGGCTCCGGACACACAGGCTCCGCGGCCATGGCTCGCGGGCCCAGCCGCTCCGCGGCATGTGGGATCTTCCGGGATCGGGGCACAAACCCGTGTCCCCTGCATCGGCAGGCGGACTCTCAACCACCGCGCCACCAGGGAAGCCCCAGGTTTTTACTTTTAACCCTATACTACTATGGATGATTATGTTTTCTGAGTTGGTGGTTAACTAAAAAGTGACTTAGATGACATGATGAAATATAAGGTCAGAAAGATGATTCTATTAATTTTATTCTTTTTACATTAGATTAGCACCCAGAAAAGTCTATTCAGGGAGAATATGAGACTTTTGTCTACTTCTGTAATTCTAGGGGATGCCAACTAGCTATTGTGCCCCACTCCATATGTGAAAGCTAAAATGGGATCATTGAGTTTGAGAATGTCATGGACTTTCATATCATTTTACCCAAATCTCCTATCAATTTTACCTCATTTTGGGGAGTCTCCCCTAGAGGTTCTATTTATTGTTCTGTGATGAAGATCTAAGTCACGGTTGAAAATTTTTGGAAAAAGGCAGAAAATCAATGGAATAGTTCTTTCAATAATTATTAAAATTTGACTGATATAAGTCCCACAGAAAAAAGTAGAAATAAATTAGCTTATACACTATTTAGATTTTTCCATATATATTAATTTTCTACTATTAAAAAGTTGAAGCACTTGGACAAATTTGTTTGGATATAGAAAGAAAGATTGACTGTGTAGGAAAGCATTGAGTCTCATGATTTTTATGAAGAACAGCCATTGTTATTAGACATAGGATATACTTTATTTAAGGGATATATAAAATAAAATCTGTGTATAGTTTTTCAATAATTTAAAAACCAATTTTTAGCATATGATAAAATAATCTATGCATTTAAAAATGTAATTATTTAAATGATGATTTAAATGATTTAAATGAAATTATTTACATTTATTTCACCCAGTTGTAAATGTCTACCTCATTTAACAGGCATACCTTCTAAAGTTTTGGAGTTTTATTTTATATCTGGACATAAATCTTTAAGTTGTATGTTGATAATGCAGAAATTGAATTTCATCCCTAATATTGCCAGATGGTTGGATTTATTCCATACTAAAGTTAAAAGTTAATTTTAAATTTGTGTGAGTCTTAGAAATATCCATAGCATCAAATCAACTGAAATTCTTCCTCATTTATATAATTCAAAATAAAACATTTAATCTAATTTATTGATAGCATCCATGTGTCCACAAATGTAAAATATAACACCCCTTTGTCCTTTGAGCTCACCTACCACTCCTTAGAAATATTTTTCTGCTCTGTATCTATTGTATTATCAGTCAGTAAACAGTTTTTTATGGATCTGAGGACTGGAGGTAATTGTCAAGTTTTGTTTAAAGGTTGGCCCCTTCTTAGTGCACATATTGTTAAATCAGCACTTCACAAAGCTGAACTAAGACAAAATTGTGATATAAATGAGGCTGGTCTTTGGTCTTCCTCCTTCATTATTTTGGACTTTAATGCCTAAATCTGACACCCAAGGTTTAGATGTTATCACAGGCTGCTCAAAGTTCTCTCTTGATCACCTCAACTGCAGCACACCTATTTTCTGTCTGCACCTTTCACTCAGCAGACCCACTGAAGATTCTTCCATTGCCTGGCTGACTATGGACCTCTCCCATAGAAAGGAGGGATGGAGAATTAGCAAACTATTGTCCAGATATTGTTTGGGAAAAAGGGCTGAATGATTTGAAAATAGATAAATGATCAAAGAAGATGGTAGAAAAGAGTGTTGTGTACAATTTTGTTATACAAAAATGGAGATAGTTGTTTTTTATTTATCAAGCAAATTGTTTGCATAATGAATAATTTCTGCAGAGATTTTAAAATCTGGTTTATCTTCCCACAATCATTGATAGATTCTATTAAATATTAATAAGGCAAAAACAGTTCAAAATTTGGTTAGTTTATTTAAAACAATATTTTGATTATAAAAGTGATGGTTTTTTGAAGTATATTATGAAAGTTAAAAAAATTAAAAGGAAATTAAAGAAAACATACTCCTTGATCTCAGATACTGTAGGGAAACCACTTTTAAATGTTTGACATATTTCCTTTTAGTATGATTTCTATACAAGTTTCTAAATTAGCTAAAATCATGCTGAATATCAAACATATATCCTTCTGTTTATATAACATGTTATTGTGATTAAAAAGTCTTTTTCGGGACTTCCCTGGTGGTCCAGTGATTAAGAATCCACCTTCCAATGCAGGTGATGTGAGTGTGATCCCTGGTCGGGGAACTAAGATCCCATGTGCTGGGGCAACTAAGCCCGTGTGCCACAACTACTGAGCCCGTGTGCTCTGGAGCCTGCGTGCCACAACTAGAGAGCCCGTGTGGTGCAATGAAAGATCCTGCATGCTGCAACTAAGACACGATGCAGCCAAATAAATAAATAAATATTTTAAAAGTTTTTTTCTGTGCTGTATTGTATACCCATTGACTCTTGATGTATAATAATTTATTTCCCTAAACTTCTATTTTTTATGTTGCCTTCAGTTTTTGTAATGAATAATACTAAAACAAAAGTCTGTTAATGCATAGAAATAGAACATTTTTTACCACAATCACTTTTTTGATTACTATACAATTACGGCCAGATAAATCTGAATCTTTCTTTTTTTGCTCTTCCTATTGTCTTAAAAATTTTTTTTATTGGAGTATAGTTGACTTACAATGTTGTGTTAGTTTCTGCTGTACACCAAAGTGAATCAGTTATACATATACATATATCCACTCTTTTTTAGATTCTTTTCCCATATAAGTCATTGCAGTATACTGAGTAGAATTCCCTATGCTATAGAGTAGGTCCTTATTAGTTATCTGTTTAAATATTGTAGTGTGTATATGTCAATCCCAATTAGGACAAATCTGAATCTTTTTACTTAAACTGCTGTCAAGCCAGGTCTAGCCCATGTTATCCGTACACAGTTTCTTTTGCTCCCAAATCAGGACTTTACCTTTATTCTTATTTTGTTATACTGTTTGAACCCATCATGTGTTAGGGTACTCCTGAATCTCAATTTTGTCATTTAATATTTTAACCATTCATTTCAGGTACATATATATTATATATTTCGTATATATGTACATACATTTCAGATATATATAGATAGATAGATAGATATGCATACATACATATATATGCACATCTTCCATGTTATTATAAAAAATCTTTTATAAGAAAGAATGAAAGACCAAGCCCTGTATGGAATACCCATAAACACTATGGGTTTATCTAGTTTTGAGTTTTATTTAATGTTTCCTCTCTATTCTTAAGATTTCTGATTCCTTAGCATGAAAGCTTTTTGAATTACTTTAAAATATTTCAATAGTTGTGTTACTCTTAACCTTTTGTATGATGGTTTCTATAGATAATGACTGTTTTCATGAATATTTCACCAAAAAAAATGTAATAAGCTGAGGTAATTCTCTGCCTAGTTTAACATCTATTTTATATGGTGATTCATATGGCATCTTTTATTTTATGGTATTTAAATATTTAGTCTATTAAAATAAGGTAAAAATTTTAAAGAACAGTCATTTCAAAGTGGTTAGGATTCTCTTTTTTAAAAAATAAATAATTAATTAATTTTGGGCTGCGTTGGGTCTTCATTGATGCATGGGGGCTTTCTCTGGTTGCGGCGAACGGGGGCTACTCTTCATTGTGGTGCATGGACTTCTCATTGTGGTGGCTTCTCTTATTGCGGAGCACGGGCTCTAGGCCCACAGGCTCAGTAGCTGTGGTGCAAGGGCTTAGTTGCTCCGTGGCATGTGGGATCTTTGTGGACCAGAGCTCAAACCCGCATCCCCTACATTGGCAGGCGGATTCTTAACCAGTGTGCCACCAGGGAAGTCCAGGATACTCTTAGATAATAAAATATATGTTCCTTTTTATTGTGATAATAAAGAACATACCTGTTTAGCATGTGGACTGCAAGTTAAACATGCTTTATTGTGTCTCTAGTAAAGTATTCTGGATCAAATAGAAGATATTGATGATGATAAGTAGTTTCTCTTTCTTTTCTTTTTTTTTTTTTAAAGAGATGTGAAAGAATATGAAGACCAAGCTTTATTATTTGGAGCTTGAAAACTTAGCAGCAAAACAAACTATTTGCATATAATGTAGTACAATGAGCATTTGTTCATAAAAGACTCCCAAAGTCTTAAAACTTTATACATAAACCAGGGTGAAATCCACTAGGTTGGGCTTCCCTGGTGGCGTAGTGGTTGAGAATCTGCCTGCCAATACAGGGGACACGAGTTCGAGCCCTGGTCTGGGAAGATCCCACATGCCCCGGAGCAACTAGGCCCATGAGCCACGACTACTGAGCCTGCGCGTCTGGAGCCTGTGCTCCGCAACAAGAGAGGCCGTGATAGTGAGAGGCCCATGCATGGCGATGAAGAGTGGCCCCTGCTCACTGAAAGTAGAGAAAGCCCTCGCACAGAAACGAAGACCCAACACCCCCCCCCAAAAAAAATCCATTAGGTAAATTATTTAAAGATGTCCAGAGTAGCTTATTGACAACTGCTAGATACTCTCACCTGCATGACCAAGTCATAAACAAGCTTATGCAAAACCAAGTTCTGGATAACTCACTCTTATGGCTCCCCAATAACAAGCTCAGATAAGGCAGGTCAAAGCTAAGAGATAAGCAACTGCCCAAGAAACATACGTTGCATGAAATTGCCTTGCAAAACCTTGGGTGCCAACTGTTAATCCAACTCCAGTGAAAATACATATCGCTCTAATGGTAATATATGCACAGCAGCACCTTGGAGGAAGTGCACTACCCACTGAGGAAATTTTTTTGCAGTGTGGGCATTTTGCCAGAGTGTTGAACCTCAGTTCCATCCACAAGAACATGTTTCCACAGTGCCCACACATGATCCTTGTACCTTCTGGTTGGACTGGCAATGCAGGTTGAGCTGGCTGCTCTTCAGAAATAAGCAATCCTAGAACAAGGTTAATTATGTGTCTACAGGTGGGTCTTGGGCATCCTATTTGCCATGATGTGTCCTTATAAATGAGGAGACAATTACGAGGGCATCTAACATACTTCTTCCTTGCTGGGGGATTTTTGACTGGCCTAGCATCATTGCAAACCGTGCACTTAACCACACGCTGGTGAAGCTTGCCATCCAAATTGATGAGAGATTGGGACACATGGCAGTTTATTACTGGAATTCCACTGGCATCTGGACTGACGATGGCTGTGTACGGAGGTGGGGGTTCTGCTCTGGGGCTGCTTTCTTGTAAGTATGGTGGGGACATGGGAGTGACATTTCTCGAATGGGATGCGGAGAGCAGAGGCAAGCATTTGTCCACCCCATCAGCAGTCATGACTGCAGCAGTGATGGCGGGGCTGGTGGGGAGAGGCTGAGTCTAGTAGTTTCTCTTTCTTAAATTCAGTTTCATATTTATTATTCGATTTGAAATTCAGAGGTTTTAAAATAAGGCCTTATTTTCGGTGTAGGATATGTTGATCTGAAGAATGGAATTTGAAACTTGGTTCTGTTAATTAATTACATGGATTGAATGCTCAAAGCTTTATCTTTATGTCTAGTAAAGTAATAATAATAATAATAATAATAATAATACCAATCTTACTGTTTTTTAAGGAGTTTCAATGAGATAGTATATGTTAAATTATAATGGTATTGCTTGCTTGGCAAATGGTAGGGAGCTTCTTAAAACACCTTCTTCACTATTTAGTACAGTACTTATCATTATCATTATTAGTTTGAATGAATAAGTCCATAACCTTATTAGGAGACTAGTGGAGGTAAGTGGTCTATTAACTTTATGAGGGGGTAGAAGGCTCACAAAACCTAGTTTGTTAATATTTCAAAATACGGATAACTCAGAAACTTCAAACATTGTACTGTGGCATGAAATGACCTTCACAGGTCATTTAGTAAATAGTACTTGAAGTATGCTTGGGTTGCAAGGAATGAAATGGGTGACATCAGCTTCACACAACATATCCTGTGGAATCAGCGTGTAACTTTTATTTTCTCCTTTAACTTTGAGTGAAGAATGCAATTTCAGTTGAGCATGGAGTTGGAGATTCAAACAACTAGGGTTTTATTACCAGCTCCATCAATGACATACAGTGTGCCATTAGGGAAAAATTACTTTTCTGAACATCAGAATTCTCTTCTTTAAAATGGAAACGAATTTGGTGGCTTGGAAAATAATGTTGGATTGGCAAATATAGGTACATTCAATATTCTAGAACACCTTTGATTTAATGAGACAATGGAATCCATGCTGGGTTTATAATGTCAAGAAATAGCAAATAGATATAGTTGTAAATAGTGATGATGATGGTGGTGGTGATGATGATGATAGTAATAAAAAATAAACAACTACATAGGAAGTTACATCAGCCAGGGTAGCCATACTGATGCAGCATGATGTGCTATGTTGTGAATGTGGAAGGGCAAAATCACCTGTGCCCTTTAAGAGCATTGCCAGCCAAATTAGCCCTCTCCAGTGTGCTCTGAACTGGCATCACTATACAAAATCACTGACCTGAGTGCTCACGTTTGATCTTGGTGATTGTGTGCCCTATCATTCAGTATTTGTATGATTGTGTAAGCACAGGTGTATGTTAGCATATTTGTAGTTCTCCAAACTGTGGATCAAGGGGTTGTATATAAAACAAAGCAGGAAGTGTCGGTTGACATAAGACAAGGAGAGGAACTATTTTCATCAACAAAGTGATTTTAAACCAGTCTTCAAACCCATCAGGAGATCTGTTAAGAACTAAGAATCAGGAAGACAGCCAGAAGGTGAGTAAGGTGGATAGTCAGATGCAATAAGGAGCAGATTAACTGTTGTTTGATGTTCCCGTGGATGTGCTAGGGTGAGAAAGATATGAATGTGAAGACAAGTACAACTAACCTCGAACTGGGAAAGAGACTTTTCAAAGTCTTTAACTAAAAGGGAAAGGGCTTTTAATTAGGTCCATGGTGACTCGCAGTTGTGTAGGACAAATCAGGGTGAGGCTGTATCTAGTTTTAACATCCTGAGCAGAAAGGAGCACAGCATTGACCACCAGCAAATGTCAGTGAATGATAAGTATAGTAACATTTCTGATTTTTAATGTCTTTGGTTTATTCATGTATCCTATAAACAGGGATTTACATGATTTTAACCCATTAGATAGAGCCATATTTAAGAACATGTATTTATTATTAAATAAATCTGGAAGATGTAAATAAGCAAAAATATTAAAGAACAATTTGGAGAGAAGAAACAATGAGATATCACAAATTAAATGCAATAAATCTCGTCAGAAAAGAGAATAATAAAACAGAAAAAAAAAGCTTTAAAAGATTCCTGCTATGCACAGAAAGGAAATTTTGTTTGTTTGTTAGTTTGTTTTGTAAATAATGGTAAATATAATTGCATAGACTTTTTTGTTGTTGCTGTTCATAAGAATGATTTATTGGAAGCATAGTTCACAAAAAAATCTCACAAAATTCAGACAATTTAAATTGAAAATAAAAATAAAAATTATTCATTTTGCAATTATCTGTTGAGTAACCACTATGTACTTGTCATTATTCTAGGCACTGGAGTAACAAATAGAACATAAACATCAACTCCATCCTTATGGGCCTTATAATAGTGGGATAGAGACAACGATAAATGAAATATTTTTAACTGTAAATAAATTTAAGAATCAATAAAATAACAAACAAGTAAGAGCAGAAAGGAAATATGCAAACTAGAACTATACTTGTGAAGAAAAACAAAGAATTTCTGTGTAAAACTTTTTAATAAATTAGCCATCCAGGAAAAGATTAATGGATTTAGTCATTCATATTTTTACCAATTAACTACGAAGAGGAATTCTGGAAAGATAGCAACGTGCTCCCTCACTCCTGAATCCTTCTCCTTCCCAACTTAAAACCACTCTCAAGTGAAGTCCCTCAAGCGTCCCCTGAATGTTCCAAGGGAGAAAGCAAGCACCAGATCCCATTATCCTAGGTGCTCAGGGAGAGCCAAGAAACCAAATATTCCTAATTAACATTGACCTTATTGTTATTTTTTTTACTTACAAACATCCATCAGTGAAGAATACAATGGCCAGTAGTACAGTTAGGTACCACTACCTAGATTTGTGCTAAGGTACCAGCAGTTTTACCCATAGTTGCTTCTGTACCATCATTGCAAAAGTCAACACAGTTCTTCCATGGGGCCCAAAAAGTGATGTAATTTAAAAATATTACTCAATATTTTGAATATTTCAGTGCCACTTGTGCTTGGTGCCAAAAACTCACGTAAAACAAGCTCTTCCCGGTTGCTTATTTAGTATCCATAACAGATGAATACAAGCAAATGAGCAAGTCCAACCATGTCTGTAGACTCATCCATTTGTAAGGAAAATGTACAGTTGTGCAGATGAGAGATTATCTCATCTCCATGTTTGCAAGGAAAATTTTAATTTGACAAGATACTCTAATACTGCAAATTGGCACCGATGTGAATGCCTTTATTTTTCATCAGCAAACATGGAGCAATGTCAGTGGTCCAAAGTTTTATTAAACCCTAGCTATTGTGTGTTCTTCTCTAGCCAATGGAATATGATAACATTCCCTGTAAGATGTTTCAGTGGCTTCTGCAAGTCTAGTTTTAAAAAGTGTAAGAAATAGTTTTGTCTGCTAAAGACTTTAGCTCAACTATGTTTTAAATATTTAATTATTTATTTTCTAAACTTTTGAATGCTTGGTCTCAAAATAACATTGCAACTTAACTGACACTACAAAACTGTTTTAAAATATTCTGTTTCGGGCCTCCCTGGTGGCGCAGTGGTTGAGAGTCTGCCTGCCGATGCAGGGGATACGGGTTCGCGCCCCGGTCTGGGAGGATCCCATATGTCGCGGAGTGGCTGGGCCCATGAGCCATGGCCGCTGAGCCTGCGCGTCCGGAGCCTGTGCTCCGCAACGGGGGAGGCCACAACAGTGAGAGGCCCGCATACCGAAAAAATAAAATAAAATTAAAAAAAAATAAAAAAAAATAAAATATTCTGTTTCAAAAGACACAATAAAAGTTATTAGCTTTTATAAGGTGAGGAAAGTAGCATTGTGTCACAGTTTTGTTTCTTGGTTACAGTTTCACCAGGTTCTTTAGAGAAGATTTCTCTCTTCCATTAGTCAAATAACGCTCTAATATGAGAGTTTAATTTTTCTCAGCATTTTTAGTTGTAGATGGTGCATCTGTGGGTTGAGAAAATGAGTCTTCTTTTTTTAAGCCAATAATCATTCCTCAAATATAATATATCTTTTCTCTCTTTGAAAATAAATGATTATATTCTAAAAGAGTAATATTATTACTAAAAATATTATCTTTAGATAATAATTAAAAGATTAGAACTTTTTTTTAAATTTAAAATTATACAAATCTAGACAACTTCTACTTCTTTTTGTGTTTCCATGTAGGTACAAGGAGAATTTCAGAATTTCAGAGTAAGATTTATTGGATGATAATGAGTTTACAAAGATTAAAAGAAGTATAATCGAGACTTCCCTGACAGCCAAGTGGTTAAGATTCTGCACTTCCACTGCAGGGGGCACAGGTTCCATCCCTGGTCAGGGAACTAAGATCCTGCATGCCTCGTGGTGTAGCACAAAACAAAACTACATCCATGTTATGACTTCCATAAAAAGAAGTATAATCAGTGATAGTAATAGAATAGTGTAAGTACTAATTTAAAATAAAGTTAATTTATGAAAATTCAAATATTTATATGCTATAGATTTCAGAAAACATAGGAATATTCCACACAAGCACATATTCCATTAACAGTAAAAAAAACATGTCCTGCATAACATGTAGTTTCTGGAAAGATGTACTGCACACTTACTCATGAGTGAAAGTAAAAGGGCAAAAATATCTCCATATTATATAGCATGGAAGTAGTTTGGCTTAGCAGAATCCTTGAAATTGTTTTGGGAACTTCTAGGGGTCCTTGAACCACACTTTGGGAACAATTGTCTTACTGGAAAAAAGGGAGTGGCTCATGAGTACATTAAGCTGAATTATAGAACAATACAAAAAAGTTACAATTTTCACATTTTCTCTTTGATTAAAAATTTATAATTCAAATTACATTTATATTAATAAATTCAAAGAAATATTCTTCCAAGGAAAATTTTAATCCACATATCTCTATTTTTATATACATTATTAGGTCTAATTTATAAGAAAATTCTGATTGTTTAATATAAGAGTTGACTTTAACCATAATAAGAACATAACTTTAATATCTTTGCAAAGAAGAGTAAATGACAACTTTATGAAAATGATTTCATTACGTGAAATTTATGTCTGCTGTGGACAGGAATTCTAAAATATTTTCTTAGGCAGCATCAATAACTCTGCAAGCACCACATGCTAAGAACATTTAATCCCTCAATTCAAAAATTATGTTTTTAGGGCATACACCCAAATGTGTCAAGGTAATAGAGTCAGAATTTTTTAAATGGCACTTTTAGATTCAATGATAATGGTCACTGAATTGTCAAGTTGTGAATGCTGTGGTCTGGAAGGAACCTTAATGGTTATCTAGTTCAATTATCCATCAAATGCTTAATATACAGCTTCCCTGACAAGTTCATTCTCTGCTTAAATGCCTCAAATTAATATAGAAAAAGTACAATTCTTTAGTTTGTCATTTTTATGTGGCACTTTTGCTGGAAGTCCTTCTTTCTATAGAACAGACGTTGGGTTTTTTGTGCCCACTTTCCTACTAGTTTGATCCTTGAGACTGAGAAAACATTCTGATTGAGTCATTAACTAGTTATGCAATCTTTGAAAGTCACCTAAGTGATTTAACTCCAGTATTTCATAGGAAATGCTTGCATTTCCTAAGGTTTCTTTAGGTTGTTTCTGCTCTCAAAATGGACAGTTTTTTCTCTCCGCACACATGAATCCATAGCATGTGTGATCTTTCATGATCTTCTAATCTTTGGAATCCCAATTTCCTTTTCTCAAACTTGTTAAAAATTCTACCTACTCCTTTTTGTGAGTTATTTGAGAACAGCAAAAATGGTGCTAAGCTGTGAATACTCTACATATCAGCAATTAAAACAATACCTGGTTGAAATTAAATATTAACATTATGGGAAAATGAATAAAAGGAAGTAATAAGTAGCATTTGCAACAGTTTAGTTAGGCAAAAGAACACACACATTTATTGCTATATTAAATAATAGAATTGGGGGCATTTGTGTCTTTAGTATGGTAGAAAAGGTCACAATAGATTGATGCTTCATCAGATAACAACTATATACTCTGGAGAAACCACATATACATACACATACACACAGACATACCAACACGCAATCTTACTTAATGACTCTTGGAGAGTGAATAAGAGCAGACATATATTAGAGGTGAGTTGAAATTTGGAAGAAAGGGCTGTCATGGGCTGAGCTTCCTATTTTGATGACCTGAGCTTGAGGCTAGCCAGAGTGTCAGGTACAAAGTAGTGAGGGGCAGCTAAAGAAGCAGAAGACAGAGAACAGGACAACCATGGCTTCTAGAGAGGGAGGAAGAAGCCCCGAAGAGGAAAAAGCCAACGAAGAGGAATTCTAAATTGTATATACAATCTACCCAAATCTCTGACCCTGGGACCATGCATACAGGGAGCAAAATCAAGGTTAGCTGCCCCTAAGAATAAAAGGACTGAACTGAGATCTGCCATACCACCCACTGCAGGTGAAACAGAATTTGCAGTTGGGGTCTAATCAAATTAACTGTCTACTAAAAAAATTTTAAGAATAAGAGTCAAAAACATGCCCAATTTGGTGAAAGACTTAATTTTACATCTTCAAGAAGTTTAGTGAACCACAAGTAGAATAAGTACAAGTAAAATGCTTAGCCACAGGCATGAATGAGTGAATGAATCTGCTTGCAAACTAAAGAGAAAGAGAGAATATTGAAAGCAGTTAAGAAAAAGAAATGATTTGAAATATTGTAGTTTTCACACCAGATACAATGAAGATCAGAAGACCATGGATCAAATCTTGGAAGTATGGAAAGGAAAAAAAATTGTTAAGCCAAAATTCTAGTACAGTAAAAATATTCTTTAAGAAAGAAGGTGAAATAAAGGTATTTTGGGTTAAAAAAAGCAAACAAAACCGAAAAATTATAGCAACAAAAAATTGTCAGCAGATCTGCACTTCAAGAAAGGCAGTTCTTCAAGCTGAAAGGAAGTGATACCAGAAATAAACTCACACACTTATGGTCAACTAATCTACAACAAAGAAGGCAAGGATGTACAATGGAGAAAAGACAGTCTCTTCAATAAGTGGTGCTGGAAAATCTATATAGCTACATGTAAAAGAATAAAATTAGAACATTCTCTATCACCATATCCAGAAACAAAGTCAAAATTGATTAGACCTAAATGTAGGACCTGAAACCATAAAACTCCTAGAAGAAAACATAGGCAGAACACTTTTTGACATAAATCATAGCAATATGTTTTTTGTCTCCTAAAACAAAGGAAATAAAAGCAAAACCAAACAAATGGGGCCTAATTAAATTTAAAACTTTTGCACAGAACAAAAAAACCTTCAACAAAATGAAAAGATGACCTATTGATTGGGAGAAAATATTTGCAAATGATATGACCAATAAGGGGTTCATATACAAAATATATAAATGGCTCATAAAATTCAATATCAAAAAAAAACCAACCTGATTAAAAGATGGGCAGAAGAACTGAACAGACCTTTTTCCAAAGAAGACATACAGATGACCAACAAGCACATGAAAATATACTGAACATCACTAATCATCAAGGAAATGCAAATCAAAACCACAATAAGGGGCTTCCCTGGTGGTGCAGTGGTTGAGAGTCTGCCTGCCGGGGACACGGGTGCAGGGGACACAGGTTCGTGACCCTGTCCGGGAAGTTCCCACATGCTGCGGAGTGGCTGCGCCCGTGAGCCCGGATGCAGGGGACATGGGTTCGTGCCCCGGTCCGGGAAGATCCCACATGCCGTGGAGCAGCTGTGCCCATGAGCCATGGCCACTGGACCTGCATGTCCGGATCCTGAGCTCCACAATGGGAGAGGCCACAACAGTGAGAGGCCCGCGTACTGCAAAAAACAAAAAACAAAAAACAATAAGCTATCACTTCATACCTGTTAGAATAGCTATCATCAAAAAGACCACATATAACAGATGCTGGTGAGGATAGGGAGAAAAGGGAACCCTTGTACATTGTTACTGGAAATATAAACTGGTGCAGTTACTATGAAAAATAGTATGGAATTTCCTCAAATAACTAAAAATAAAGCTATCAGATGACCCAGTAATTCCACTTTTGGGCATATATCCAGAAAAAATCAAAACACTAATTTAAAAAGATATATGCACCCTAGTGTCCACAGCAGCATTATTTAAAATAGCCAAGATATGGAAACAACCTAAGTGTCCATCAACAGACAAATGGATAAAGATGACTTGGTATATATATATACACATACATACACACACACAATGGAATACTATTCAGTCATAAAAACGAATAAAATTTTGCCATTGCACTAATGGAGATGGACTTAGAGGGTATTATGCTTAGTGAAATAAGTCAGAGACAGATACATACAGCTTGTTATTACTTATATGTAGAATCTAAAAAATAAAACAAACAAATGAATATAGCAAAACAGAAACAGACTCACAGATACAGAGAATAAGCTAGTGGTTACCAGTGAGGAGAGTGAATGGGGTAGGGGCAAGATAGGGGTAGGGGATTAAGAGGTACAAAATACTATGTATAAAATAAACTACAAGGATGTATAGTACAGCACAGGGATCAGAGCTTTAAATGGAGTATATAAAATTTTTGAATCACTATGTTGTATAAGTAAAACAAATATACTATTGTAAGCTAACTATTCTTCAATTAAAAAGAGAAAAATGACATTAGTGTAAAAACTGGTTAAATGCAAATAAAGCCTCCAGGTTAGTTATCAGCATTTTCCCAGTCTTATCTTAGTTTTGATAATTGTATGAATATAAAAGATGCTACAATTAAGGGAGGCTCTGTGAAGGTCTTTGGGAACCCTCAATACTAATTGGAAAACTTTTCTGACTGTCTAATATTATCACAAAATAAAAAGTTAAATAATAAACTTCTGAAGAAAAAAGGAGAAAATCTTTGCAATTTGGGGGAGCAAAAAGTATAAACCAGACAAAAATACATTAAATTTAGCTTTATTATTAAATCCTGTTTTTCTCTTCAAAAGACATGGTTAAGAAAACAAAACCATGTCAAAGATTGGGGAAAATATTTTCAATATGTTTATCTGCCAAAAGACTCATAACCAAAATACATAAATAATTTTTACAACTCAACAATAAAAACAGAAACAAACTTATAAATATGATAAAAATAACTTCATTGACGCCTCATAAAAGAAGATAAAGTAATGGTCCTAAGTGCATGATGAGATGCTTAACATTAGTCATCAGGAGAATCCAGATAAAAATGAGATAGAGCTACATACACAGTTAGAATGGATGAAATTAAAAAGGCTAACCATACTAAGTGTTGGTGACAATGTGGAAGATAAAATTACTCATGATGGAAATATAAAATTAGATAACCAGCTTGGAAAACAAATTTGCAGTTTTTAAAAATTTTAAATATACAACTAACATATGACCCATCCATTCCACTCTTAAGTATTTACCCAGGAGAAACACACAAAGACTTGTATATGCATGTCCGTAGCAATTTTATTTAAAATAGCTCCAAACTAGAAATAACCCAACTGTCCATCAGCAGATATGTGGTTAGAAAAATAAAACAAAACAGTAAGATTGAAGAAATTACTGGTCCATGTAATCATATGGTTAAGTCTCAAAATCATTATGCTGGGTGAACAAAGCCAGACATAAAAGAGTACTTACTACATAATTCCATTTCCATAAACACAAACTCCTTTATACTGACAGAAAACAGATCACTGGTTGGCTGGGTTGAAGGTAGAGAAAGGGCTTGACTATGAAGGGGCACCAGGAATCTTTTGGGGGTCATGGAAATATTCTGCTTTTTTAGTGTGTTGGTGGTTTCATGGATGTGTGCATCTGTCAAAATTCATCTAATGGTACACTTTATATGTATGCAGTTTACCGTTCCTAAAATATACTTCAAAAAATTTGATAAAAATAAAATGAAATAGCAACATAGTTTACAATTTGGAGACACCTCAGAGCTCATTTAGTAGCCTTCTGTGAGAAGGGGACCATAGTTTAGAATCTAGATTGTTTTTGCTTCCCAGCCTGTGCCATATTAACTACATAAATATGTACATGTATACCTATATAAGTGAAAATTCAGAATACTCTAGGACATAAGACTTTGAATCTTCTTGTTTAAATTCTGAAAGCAACTTATTCTCAAATATGTACCATCTGGACTACTTTGTCTTTCTTGCTAAAAGGGGAGAGGGAAGGCCACTGGGTTCTCAGAACATACTAGTTTGCCTGGCTTTTCCAGAAATGATAGGAATTCCTATCAGGATACACTTCCAAGCCCTGGAAATGTTTTCAATAAACCATGAGGAGATTTGGCTCAACTTCCTCTTCAGTTCATGCCTCTTGGGCTTCACAGAACACTCAGTCTGCAACATGTGCTAGAGAACTGGATGAGGCTATGATGGAAAACTTCTGCTATCATCTGCCACTTTGCTTTTTCTTTCATTCAGTGCTCCATTTCCACCTGCATGGGAAAGGAAACCTTAGACTTGCGGCAGAATGGGAGGTAAGGGCTAACCCTTCCCAGGTCTTGGAACTAGCCCTCAGGGATCGCTCTTATCCAGCACATCTGAGCTAGTCCCGGAATCTTCATCTTGTCATTTGCAACACTCAGTTCAAAAGAAGCGTTTGAACATTATTTTACATGGCACACTCCAGCATTTATCTGGAACACAAAAAAGTTCAGTTCAGTTCAAACATGTGACTGGAGCTGGGGAATATAGAGAGGGTTTCTAAGCACCTGGTGGGATTAGAACCTTGTAGAGGATACAGATGCAGTAGTTGACCATTTTGTACCCTATGCACAGAGATATATGTTGGATATTTATGCAGGCTATTCTTTTTTCCCTGAAATGAAACCCAGATGGAATAAGACATAACAGAGAAATTTTGACAAAGAAAGGTATAAATTTTATATTAAAAAAATTAGAAAAGGGCAAAGTACAAGTAGGAACTTTTTTGGTTGTAATTTCCTTATTGTGAAGCAAATGTTTGGATAACCTTAAAACCAATCTTACTATTTTGTCCCTCTTTGACGATGATATCAGGATATTTTATTCAATAGAATGATGGAATGGGTCACCTCTGAAGGCCAACTCTTGGAAACGACTCTACATTTACAGCCCTAGATGCTGCCAGCCTTCCCTTCAGGTCTCTGGGACTCTAACAAGAAGGGTTGGTTCCTCTAACAATTCTTTCTATCTTCTTACATGTGGCTGTTATCTGTTCTCAAACTTTTAGCTCTTCCTGCCAGGTCTTTACAAAGATGCAGATGTTTCTTAAAAGTGGCAAAAAGATCAAAGGGACTTTTTGTGCCTGATGTGCTAGAATGGCTCGGAGTTCTGTTAAATCAGATTTGGACATATTAAATAAAACCAGTAACTAGTGGTTTGCAAAGGTTACTGGTGAAAGAATGGAGCTTCATAGGTCAACATTGCAGCACACAAAAATATGCCAGATTTAATTGTCTTTTTCTTTTTAATTGTATCTGGAGATAGAAAATCAACAAAATGGATGCTGCTATACATTACAGCTGATTTGTTTTACAGTATTAGTGCTTCTGCAATTAATTAGCCCATGTATATGGACTATTGCTTGCTTCTTTTTTATTCTAAATATGACCAGAGAGTGTAGTTACCAAATGTAATGATGGCTCAAAGCAAAATTTAATATACAAACATAAAATGAGCAATGGCTTCATGCAAAGCACTAAATAGGAACTGAGGAAACAAATAGAAGCTTTTCCTACCCACACAGAGGACACACGCTAAAGGGAAGAATAAAACAGTCATGTAACTACAATATACATAAGTCCCATAAAATTATACAAAACGTTTATGGAGTCTGAAGAGAAAGAGCTCAAATCCAGTGGATATACATCTTATCTTTGATGTACTTAAATTACTTCTGAAGCTATTTTTCCTTTACATCCTGGGGTACCTGCTTTGATTCTCAGATTTGCTGTCAAGTGATTAGTAATCCTGATGAGGTTTTTTGTTTGTTTTTATTTTTAATTAATTAATTTATTTATTTATTATTTTTGGCTGCACTGGGTCTTAGTTGCGGTACATGTGATCTTCGTTGAGGCACTCGGGATCTTTTGTTGCAGCGTGCAGGCTTCTTTCTAGTTGTGGCATGCGGGTTTTCTCTCTAATTGTGGTGCATAGGCTCCAGGGCGCATGGGCTCTATAGTTTGCGGCACCCAGGCTCTCTAGTTTAGGCACGCGGGCTCAGTAGTTGTGGTGCATGGGCTTAGTTGCTCCACGGTCTGTGGGATCTTAGTTCCCTGATCAGGGATCAAACCTGCATCCCCTGCATTGGAAGGCGGATTCTTTACCATTGGACCACCAGGGAAGTCCCCCTGATAAGGTTTTAAATGATAGGGTGTTTGCAGATATGACCTGTCTCAAGTATGTTTGCATTTTAAAGCTATACAAATCCACAGGAATGAAACTGTTGATATAATAACAGGCAGAAAGGTTGATTTATTTGCTGTAGGTCCTTGACTGACCTCTTAATATCTTTCAATTAAACCATTACATTTAAAGATAACAATGGTATATCTTTGATTTAGGTAAGCTCTCTGGATGTGTTCTACAGTTCTCTATTTTATTTTTTTAATACATGTATTTATTTATTTATTTAATTTTTGGCTGCATAGGGTCTTCATTGCTGCTCTCGGTCTTTCTCTAGTTGCGGCTAGTGGGGGCTATTCTTACTTGCGGTGTGCAGGCTTCTCACTGCAGTGGCTTTTCTTGTTGTACAGCATGGACTCTAAGTGTGTGGGCTTCAGTAGCTGTGGCACGCAGGCTCAGTAGTTGTGGCTTGCGGGGTTTAGAGCGCAGGCTCAGTAGTTGTGGTGAACGAGCTTAGTTGCTCCGCGGCATGTGGGATCTTCCTGGACCAGGGCTCGAGCCCGTGTCCCCTGCATTGGCAGGTGGATTCTTAACCACTGTGCCACTAGGGAAGTCCTAGTTCTATATTTTAAAAGCTCTAGAATATTTGTTTCTACTGTGATATTAATTTCTCTCTGAAATTGGCATTATTCTTTGCAATTGAGCTATAATTTTCTTACAAATGAGACACACTGAATTTTTAATTTAAGTGTAAAGGAGGAACAGAAAGGACCCTGATCCAATAGATGATACTTCTGTGCTGAGCTTTGATAAGAGCTGGTCTAAGAGGCATCTAGTAAGCAGACTGGACGGTCATTCCAATGTGAATGAAAAGGAAACTGAATTTTAAAATATCAGAAAAATGCACATAACTAGGAGAAAACACACAGCAGCTTGAGAACTGGATTATTCTCTTAGTGTGTACCTTTCTCCTACAGCCTAGAATTTTCTTAGGCACCAAGAAAAAAACCCATGATCTTCCTTGCATTTCTAAAATTCTATGATCTATGATCTCTCTTTCCATTTGGGTACAATTTACATACTTTGTCAGTGAATTTGAGTGATACCCTATGTTTGAGGGAAAAACAGTTGTCTTTCTTTTAATTTAATAAATACTTAATGGGAAACTTTTGTGTTTCAGACTTTGTGTTCTGTGCTGAAGTCACAGAAGAGTGAATGGTCAGGCTCTCAGATGGATTACTCTCCAGTGAGTATCTAGATTGTTATTAAATATTCAAACTACAAAAAAACCCCAAACATTGCAGGCCACAGATAAAGAGGTAAGCATTTCATTTCCACTTTATTTATTTTTTCAGTGATTTTATTTTTATTACTTAAAAACAATTTTATTTTATATTGGAGTAGAGTGGATTGTGTTAGTTTCAGGTGTACAACTCATTTCCACTTTAAATATTCTTTGTCATCTCTTTCTCATCACTGTCACCACATTTCATTATTTGGAGTGAAGGTGTTTCTCATCTTAAGGAACTGAGTTTGTGGTTCAGTCCTTTTAAGAGAAAAGACTTTAAAAATTGTAAGAAATGACTGTTGCTGCCATGGTATTTCTAAAAAATTTGTTATTTCTAAGTCTTATGCAAGGATGAGATACAATGAGTGTTTTCAGCGTAGTTAAGCAAGCAGTGTGTGATAAAATAATTAAGACATGAAGAATATAACTCAGGCTAATTCATATTTATTTCATATGGAATTCTTTTCCAATGAACAGAATTTTTTATTCTAACATGATTTACTTTAGCATGGAATTCTATATTCTACATTTAACATGGGATTCTTATTTTCCACTCTAGCCAAAGTAGTTTATTTACTGAGATAACAACAAAACATTATTTCATTATGAAATAAAGACTGCTGTAGATTCTGGAAATAAATTAATCAGCAATAAAGATAGAAGGCTCAACAATAGGAATATCCATATGTCTTACAGGGGACAGTGGAGAGGTCAGACGGCTGAGAAAAGTTAATATTACGTGATACTTTTAGAGAACGTTCTGGTTCTGCAAAACTCCTTCCATTAACTACCCATGCATCTCTTTTAAGAAGTTTTCCATTTTACTTAAAAATGACACCCACCTTGTTGCTATTCCCACCCTGTTGTACCTGCCTTGAACCACAAAGGTCCCTTAACAATGACAGTTATGCCATCTGCTAAGCAGATGGATTGCAGGAATAGTCCAATTTGTTGAGCCATTGCCCAGGGGGTGTTGTTAAGTATTTGTAGTCTAATTGGTGATATGGGAACATTTATGACTTGGAAGCCTAGAAGTTAATTTTTTTTTGTCTCGTTTTGTTTTAAGAAAATAAGAAACCTATTAGGCATCTGAATTTGAGTAAAAAAACCTTGTTCTCACCTTTTCCTATATTTGTACATTATTGAATTGTGTAAACCCTATCTAGAGCAAGGCTCTGAGGACAGAATGACTAAATCAAATCCTGGCCTTGATGCTCACTAGCTCTGTATCCTTGAGAACTTCACCACCTCAGTTGCATCATCCATAAAATGGGAATAATCACTGTACCTGACTCTTTTGGTTATGCTTATATTAAGTGAGGAAAAAAAACTTACAATTACATCATTTTTTAAAACACTATCATACATTTTTACCTATTAACTTGTTCAAAATTTTCCACTTCCTAATGCCCAATCTTCATATTTGATGAAAGGAGGGCAGACCAGAGTTCTTACACCTCTTTTGTTTTTACTTTCTTAATTTTTCCTATTCAACAATATTGACTTGGATTTGGAGCAAAGTCATTGTGTATGATTCGTTGGTTTAAATTACACAGCAGCTTTTGCTTTATCATGAAGTTCTCCAGAAAATTCTATTGTTCATACCCATAAATTTTAGTAAATGGGTAAGCAAGAAAACAATATTTACAGATAAGAACTTTTGGGACAGTCCTTTGCTATTTGGAACAAAATTACCTTATTCTTTTTGGTTGTTTAAACTATATAAACTACACAGGCAGCATGTACATTTCACAGATGATTTCCTGGAAACTGTACTGTTCATACATTCAAATTTTAGTCAATATATTAACTGAAGCAATCATGTTTTGAGGTAAGCATATCAGAGTCACCCTGAATCGTTTTTTCTAGCTGTGATGATAATGGATTTTAATGAAAAAGCAGGGTTTGTTTTGCTAAGTAACTGCTGGAAGTTTTTAATGCCTTGATATTAGATTAGAGCACTTACTTGGCAAGAATCAAACTCAGACACGAAGGAGTAAACATTCCTTGCCTCAGGAATGAAAAACAAAAGAACAAAACATCCCGAAGGTAGCACAGGGGCCAATATTCCAGGAGAAAGCAGAAAGGTTTCTTTGGAACTCTTACATATCAGGTAACCTAACCCAGGTAACAAGCAGAAGAGGGAACAGACTTCAGTATGAAAATGGTAGTTATTTTTGTAATGAGAAAACACATAGTTTACTTTTTCTTGTTATACTAATGAGAAAGTTAAGTAAGTCTAGGGACTATCAAGATACTTTCAGTTTCATGCTTTTTAGATGTTCATAAAGTAAATATTAATGATATATATTAGAAATCATTGGCAAAGATTTTCTAAGAAAAATGAGGCTGTTGGAGTCTTAAATTCTTTTTACTATCTCAATTAACTTGCTGCAATCAAGCAATTAAGTGCTTCCCATTGAGAGGGGTGAGGTATATGAATATTGTTGTAGGGTAATCCTATGTTGATACTTGTAATATCAAAGAATGCTATTACAGAAAATAATTTAAAATCATTCTAAGTTTTGCAGTCTTCCAGAGTTGGATTTTACAGATTGGATCTCAAAATACCACACTGGGATGGGGAACAGAGGTGAAGCAGCAGATCAAACTTTTTAGTTTTGTGAACTTTTCTTTCATAATATCATTGGTGGTGTCTTAAAGACATCTGAGATTGCTCAGAAAGTGGTACAGAACCTGAGAATATTAGAATATTATGTTATGATTTACTTATTTTCCTGTTAAAGGACTGTAATTTAGCCAGGGTATTTGTCAGTGTTCTCTAGAGAAATAGAACTAACAACAGTTGTGACACCAGATGGGTGTATTTTTTTCCCCACACCAAGCAAATCTGGGGCACCAGCTGGGTGTCCTGCAATTTAACTCAATTCTGACACTGTCTACTTGGAGATAGCATCAGATCCCTCAAGTTAAGTGCTCAGTCCCAGGAGACTATACTACAGATGCCAATCACAAGTAATAGGTCCCCAGGTTACCCACAAATTCTGTCTAATTTGACTACAAATTGGAGGTTCCTATAACCTCCTCCCTCTTGGATTTGATTATTTGCTGGAATTGCTCACAGAACTCAGGGAAACACATTTACCACTTTATTAAAGATATTATAAAGTACACAGATGAATAGCCAGATGAAGAGATACATAGGGCGAAGTATGTGGGGAGGAACTTGGAAAGTACATGTCCTCTCTGGGCATGGTATTTTTGAACCTGGAAGCTCACTGATCCCTGTCCTTTTGGGGTTTTATGGAGGCTTCATTACATAGGCATGATTGATTAAATCATTGGGTTTTGATGATTGAACTCAATCTTCATCCTCACTCCACTCCCTGGAGGTCGAAGGTGAGGAGTGAGATTGAAAGTTCCGATCCTCTAATCACAAGGTTGGCTTTACTGGCAGACAACTCCCTCCTTAGGTTACCTTGGAAAGCTTTCCAAAAGTCACCTCATTAACATAACAAAAGACACCTTGGGTGCTCTCAACACTTAGGAAATTCCAATGGTTTTAGGACCTCTGTGCCAGGACGGGGAAGAAGACCAAGTATATATTTCTCATTATAGATCACAATATCACACTTAATAAATCTAGGAACTATACATAATACTCGAAGTAATAACACCCATCCTTGTAAATATTTCTATGTCACATTTGAAGTCTCAAACATTAGACTGATTGGCTTTAGAACAAGTTTATTTGTAGCCAAAGAAGTGATGACCAGAATATTAATAACGTGAGAGGTGCATTTCCTTTGTGGACTTCCAAGTTGGAGTCTGAATATTTATGGTATATTTCAAGCTATCCCTTGCTCTCACCCCATTCTTTCTTTCTACACACGGGACTAGCTGCTTATATGTTGAGAAAATTGCCCTGAATATGTTACAGTTTCAGGTGCCTTTCAGTGCTTTGTTTAGTTTTCTGACAAAGTGCAGCGGTCACATTTTCACAAAGCAAGAAGAGGTGTGGGAGGAGAAGAGCAAAAAGGGGGAAAGGTATGACATTAAATGGATAGCACAGTTGATGATTGAAGGTCATGGGAGTGATAAGCTAGACTACACCTGGAGACCCTTGTGATGTAATCAAGAAAGCTGAGACCTTCATGCCCCTTCTAATTGTACTTTTCCCACTTGTTTTAAAGCATGTAAAAACCAAGGAACAACCCAATCCTGGTTCATAAAGTTTATAATTCATGGAATTTTTACTAATTATCTATGGACAGAGTATGACCTCCGATATCATCTTGCTTTGAAATGCTTCTTTTGACTTTCCTGAGGGATCTCAAACTTACTGCTCTGTTGATTTCCCTAGTCATTTACACATTGTATTGATTTTCTATTGCTGCTGTGACAATCGTCAAAAAGTTGAGGGCTTAAAACAACATAAATCTATTTTTTCACAGTTCTGGAAGTCAGAAGTATAGAATCAAAATGTCAGTGGGGGTGTGTTCCATTAGGAAGCTTCAGGGGAGAATCCATTTCCTTACCTTTTTCAGTTTCTAGAGGCCGCCTGCTTTCCTTGGCTCATGACCCCTTCTTTGCATCACTCCAACCTCTTGCTTCCATGGTCACATCTGCTGCTCACTCTGATCCCCCTGCCTCCCTCTTATAAGGACCCTTGTGATTACATGGGACCCAGTTAGATAATCTAGGATAATATTTCCATCCCCCAATGCTTAGTCACATCGGAAACATCCCTTTTAACATGTGAGGTAACATATTCACAGGTTCTAGGAAATTTAGTACATGGACATCGTCAGGGGCTCATTATTCAGCCTATTACAAGGATTAGGAGGGAACAAATTATTATCCAATTTGGCAGATACAGAAACTGAAATAATGGGGGTCACAGAGGCTTTTATAAAGTTCTACTCATAGTTAGAGGAAGAACTAGGGCCAGGATCCAGAGTTCTGGATTCTTAGATCGTCAGACTTCTCTCTGATCCAACTGGTGATCCTTGGACTAGGACTGTGCCAAGCAGGCACTTCCACTCTGATTACATTTCTACCAGGTTGAACCAGGCATTTGGTAACAATTCTTCATAGTTTCCCCTCAGAGTCATGAGATTTGAACTGGACACCTCCACGACTGAAACAATTACAACATTATCATGCCTTGGATTGGAATTGTGAGAATCACTACATGGCATGACAATTTCTCACTGCTGGCCTACTCCCTTAAGAAGAATTTGAGCAATCAAGTAACTTTTGTTTTTGCATGGTGACATGTAGACAATACCCTAAATTAATCATGGACAAAAAGTTGGGCTGACAATTACTAAAACAATGAAAAGAAAATATAAGGGTCCACATTATCTAAATATGCATTATTTGTGTCCTATGATTTAGAAAAGTTATAATTAATGAGGTAGAGGACATCATAATAGGAACATATTTACAAACGAATCAACCCTTTATAAAGTTAAGTCAATTGATAACTAAGTAACACTCTACTCTACTTCTCATCTTACTGATTTTTGGATATTGTTAACACTAAATAATACAATGCACATAGAATGAACATCAGTTAAGATGAAAATGCTAATTTTCCAATACTGTATTGGAGACTTGATCAAACCACAGGCAAATCACTGACAAATTAGAATTAGCATGTTTAGACTGTGTAACACTGATTAAGAGAAACTAACAAGAGTAATAAGATTGATGCTTCTAAAGAGCATGATTTGATTTTCAAATGATTAACAGAAGCCCTTAGGGAAACTGATGAAGATCTAAAATATTTTTGCACTCCTTATGACCCTGTTGTAAAGATGAAATATAACATGAAGAAAGCTGTCATTCAGAGCTTTCATATAACATGTGATTGATTAAAAATTTTTTTCTCCATTGCAAGAATTAAGTAGAATTTCAATTACATTTTGAAGTTAATGAATAAAAAATCAAACAGCATCTTAATTTAGTTTCATTTTTAAGTTTTTTAGTTTTCATTTTTCATTTTCACTTGATTTTTAAAAAAATTTATTAATTTATCCCTATCTTAAATAATTTATATAGTTTTTCCCACTACAAATGACCCTCAGGTAATAAGGACTTTCTGTATTTCAGAGTCTGTAGTCCATCCTTAGTGGGCAAGTAAACATTTGAAGATTTCTAATTCCAACCATCAGTATATGGTTGTGAAACACAACTTCAGGTTACTAGTTTCTGGGCAGAGTTTAGGAAGTTTTGAAGTGGTAAATAGGACCAATGACAAACAGTAAACTGAGCTTCCTGGGAAGACAGTTTTCTAAAAGACTGTCTTAGGTTTTACTGGAAAAAGAATCCTTCCTTCAGGGAATAGACAAATAGACCACTTCGAGGGCTTACAGGAGCCCTAGAAACCCTTAAATAACTCTGGAGTGAGGTGGAGGGTGTGGCCACTCTGACCAGCAGCCTCTGTAATCATCAGATTCCAGAAAGGTGAGCCAGCCAAGTCTTTCAGTCATTGTGAGGCTTCCTAGTGGCTCAGAAAATCGAAGGAGCACTGATCTAGATAGATTCAATTAGATGAAATCTATCAGGGACCCTGAAAAGAGAGTTAACAAGAATGCCTTTGTTGTACAAGACAAAGCTACTAAACTGTTAATATTCCTATGTTAATTGATTAGTAATCTGTATGCAGTTAACCCAGTATATATATATATATATATATTTTTTTTTTGCGGTATGTGGGCCTCTCACTGTTGTGGCCTCTCCTGTTGCGGAGCACAGGCTCCGGACGTGCAGGCTCAACGGCCATGGCTCACGGGCCCAGCCGCTCCACGGCATGTGGAATCTTCCTGGACCGGGGCATGAACCCGTGTCCCCTGCATCGGCAGGCGGACTGTCAACCACTGCACCACCAGGGGAGCCCCAACCCAGTATATTTTTGACTTATTCACAACTATGTTCTTTCATTGTTCACTGAGTTCCCCAGATAAGAATAATTTGAGATATTATAAAACAGAAATAGTTGAATTTGGGTGAGAACAGTTGATTATTTGAAGGTGCTATAGTAATGTTTTATCAGGGAAAGTTCTTTAAAAAATAGTATACTAACAAGAGTGGTTTGAAGAAGTGGTGTCTGAAGAGGAACTTGCTCCATCTTGAGTGTTTTCATAAAAATTTATACACCATTCTGTTTTCTCTTTCTCTCTCTCTCTCTCTCTCTCTCTCACACACACACACACACACACACACAGTTTGTTTAGCTTTCTCCTTCCCCTGCTAAATTGTGACTTTCTAAAGACAGGAGCTGTGGCCTCTTAATTACTTAATTCCAATTCTCTCAGTTTAAAAGAGTGGATTAAATGAATCTATGAACTTGAATAATTTAGTGTCACAGTTCCACATGTGGCTTTATTTTTCTATCTCAATATCTGGACTCATTCACTTTCTCTTGAACTATAAAGTGACAAATTCTAATAACTGGGAAGGTAGATCTAATTTCAGTAATTGAATAATGTCTACCTTCTAGAGAGAAGGAAACAAAGTAAGATGATATTTTATCATCATTTCTGGATTTATGATTTATTCTAATTAACTATATATAGATTATGTGAAAGGAAGACCAAATAATATTTAGGAGCCTAGGATCCATGCTGCAATAAAATCCTGAATGATAAAGGAGCTACAATTTACTACAATTTCCTGAGGGTCTACCATGTATGAGGGTTTTTGCTAGATGTTTTACATGTAATGTTTATACCAAGATGCATCCTTGCAGCTCCCTTTTACAGAAGAGGAAATTAAGCTGAATAATTTCCCCTGCATCACACAGGAAAAAGCTCAGAAATGGCAGAAAACCGGAGTTAAAGCAGTCAGATTCTGAAGTACTTTGGTATGTCCTGGGTCTTTTATAGTCTGGCAAAAAGTACGCTCAGTTTGGGATAAGGGAGAATGAGTAGAAAGAGATCATTCATTGGCTGGTAGTAGCTAATTTGGTGTTCTCTACATAGAGTCCTCTTTCAATTAACACTCCACCTTTGTGAATTCTGAGTAGCTTCTGTAGACGATGTGGACCACAAGTCTTACTGAGTCAGCCATGTAGTAATGTAGTAGGTTTGCACTCTCATTCAGTACAGAACGTCTCGAGGAGCAGATGACCAACTCATCCCCTCCCCCTCAATTAGGTCTTTTACATGTGTGCAATGGCAGCCTGTCTGCCTCTGTGTTCAAAGTACAGAGGGGGTTACCCATGTACTACACTATGTTTAGCCTGGATCTGGCAGAATACAAAACGCCAAATAATCCTGGCAAATACAGAGACCATTAAGTTTGCATTAGACGCAACCATTGTTTGAGTCTCTATAAATAGACTTCTTTGTTGGATATGATTGAAGCTTATAGTGTTCTGTTCTTACCTATAACTCATGTCATTGGAGCTGGCCAGTCTGTGGATCCTTTGCAGATAGAGTGTCTGATTCTGAGTGGTGCAGGCTTGATACGGATGACTGCTGTGTCCCTGGTTTTGTTAAGGAATGATTGGGGAAGGCAAAGGGATTGTTGAAGCATAGCTGCCTCATAAACATAATGTATATGCCTCCATAACTCCTCTTCCAAAAATATGAGCTTATCAATGGAGATGATTTACCAATGTTTATATCAATACCATCAGGTGGGTAGAAGCTAACTATCAGCCTTAAAATTAATATCTGTGTGTCAGCTGCATCCTTAGTGTTGTATTTAAAATTACTTTCTCCATTGGCGTCACCCTTCCAAACACTGTTTCTCTTTGCCTCTTCATAGGTCCCTTGATGACTCTGGCTGCAGAATGGGGCAGGCTACAGGCAAGGCACACATAGATTTATAAGCACACTCAACTGACAAGGTAGAGACTCAGATTTTCATTAGAGAGTTGACAATAGTTACCTGTGTAATTTTGAATGAGGTACTCAATTTCTCTGAGCTTCAGTGTTCTCATCTAAAAATGGGAGACTCACCTAATTGACAGATGAAACATCTTTCAGCTCTGAAATTCAGCGGTTCTACTAAAAAAATGGCAAGAAAACAGCAATGATTTCCCATCAAAACCTAGAGGCTTACAAGGTTTGGAGACCTTCATTTGGTGATAAAAGCAGAGTTGGGGGAGCAAACTATCAAAACAAGGTCCTTTTTGCAACTGACCTCTAAGAAATGGGATGAACAGGGCATTCCTTCATGCCTTGTCTTGCAATCTCTGTCATCCTGTGCTCTTCCTTCCCTTGCCTTATAATTTGGCTCAAATATTATTTTCCGAAAATAATTCTCCTTATTCTTCCCACAGTTTATGTTCCAGCAACTGCCTCCATGGAGTTCTCTATTGAGGTACCTGGATGTGATTGACATTTCTGTTCTTTCTCAGAAAGTCTTCAGAGATGTCTTTCCAGCTACATCTCCCCAACTCTGTGTACACCAAATCATATCCACACTTCAAGGTTCAGTTCAAATATCACTACATCCTCAAAGTTCTTCATAACATTCCATTTGAAAATACTATCTTCATTCACTATTCCATACTTACTTCTACTCATTATACTCATATCTCTATATCTCTCTTTTTCATAGATGTGAGTATATATATACATATATATATATGTATTGAGTATGATTCCTTCCTTAATTTCATATTGCCTTACAAATAGTAACTGCTCAATAAATATTTGGTGGGTATATAATAGTCACAGACTATTCATCGTGAACTCATATACTATATTGTGATTCTAAATGAGAAGGAATGAAACTAGGAAACAGAAATTGGAAGGGGCATATTGGAATCCTTGGAAGAGGGATTTGCAAATGCGTATTTACTTTGGTTTCTTTTGTTGACACCGTATTTGACTAATTTTGAAATTTCAACTAACCTGAGAGTACTTGATAGTTTAATTTTTCTTAAAATAACTCATAGCTTTAAAAATTAAGGATTGCAACACTTATTTATTGTTTATTGATTCTGCTGATAATTCTGAATTCAAATTTTCATTGGTGTCAGGTTACACTTTGGTTTAATAACATCAACCAGACATATGCTGATCAAAAATGCTACTTTCAGTAAGAAGCCTCTCCTGACACCAAGCTAGATATGTTCTCACTCTGACTTGAAACCCTTTGTCTTTTTCAAATTATATTAGCACATTTGGCTGCAGATTGCAAAAAGTTATGTTCTTGTCCTGTCTTCTTATTATAGTTCATCTTTATTCATCATCTTTTCACACACAAAACTAAAATTATTCTTTTCAGAGTAAGAAATAATAATAATAATAAGTAGTAGTAGTAGTAGTAGTAGTAGTAATTAATGCATTACATTGTATGTCTTATAAGCAAGGTTGTTTTTCTGGTTTCATAAGGCTTTAAGATCTTGAATAGTTGCTAGAACTTAAGAACTTCCCTTTGTTGCTCAGCTGATCATTTCATCATTGTTTATTAGTTGAATCATTTTCCTTCATCTTCAAATAGCTGCTCTGTTTCATACCACATGGCATATATATCAAGTTGCCTACTTTTTATTGTGTCTGACATGGCACACTGATTTGATTTTCAAGTCCATATAGCCAATATACAAATTATCCAAGCTCATCCATTACATGTGTCGTCTATTTTGATATTGCTTTGAAAATAGATAATGAATTTGCAATATTTCTGGTGAGAGTTTCAAGAAACAAATGTAGACAATATGCAGATTTTTAAATAGTTAACCTGGGTTTTCAAAATTTATGATCATATTCATTTCTTTATAATGTTTTTTTAAAAAATTTATTTATTTAATTTATTTACTTTTGTCTGTGCTGGGTCCATGTTGCTGTGTGCAGCCTTGCTCTAGTTGTGGTGAGCGGGGGCTACTCTTCATTGCTTGGCATGGGCATCTCATTGTGGTAGCTTCTCTTGTTGCGGAGCATGGGCTCTAGGCACAAGGGCTTCAGTAGTTGTGGCACGCAGGCTCAGTAGTTGTGGCACATGGGCTTAGTGGCTCCGCGGCACGTGGGCTCTTCCCAGACCAGGGCTCAAACCTGTGTCCCCTGCATTGGCAGGCAGATTCCATTAAGTCACCAGGGAAGACCAATGCCAGTTTTTTGGTCGTTATTTTGCCTAATACTGAAATTCCAATATGAGGATATTTTGTTTTTAAAAAAGTAGAATTCACAAAATTAAAAACATATCAGTGAAACAAAATATTTGATATTTAAAATACATTTGGAAATAGAAAACCTCAAGCAAAGCACAGATCTACCAATATATGTTAAACATCTTATTCTAATAACTTATTAGAAAAAGTGTTTAAAAATAACTATCAGGTAAAAATGAAGACAATCATGAGAAACCCAAATTAAGATGACTTGATTTTCCTAAAAAATTGAACAGGAAGACTTGATGCCCCAGTGTGGTCATTGCTGAATCACAAGTGTTTTTGTTTTTGTTTTTGTTTCCTGGTAGGACTTTTTACTTGAAAATTTTTTTTTTAATTTATGAATTTTATTTTATTTATTGTTTTATACAGCAGGTTCTTATTAGTCAACAATTTTATACACATCAGTGTATACATGTCAATCACAATCGCCCAATTCATCACACCACCCCCATCCCCCTGCCGCTTTCCCTCTTGGTGTCCATACGTTTGTTCTCTGCACGTGTGTCTCAATTTCTGCCCTGCAAACCAGTTCATCTGTACCAATTTTCTAGGTTCACATATATGCGTTAATATACGATATTTGTTTTTCTCTTTCTGACTGACTTCACTCTGTATAACAGTCTCTAGGTCCATTCACATCTCTACAAATGACCTAATTTCATTCCTTTTTATGGCTGAGTAATAGTCCATTGTATATATGTACCACATCTTCTTTATCCAGTTGTCTGTCGATGGGCATTTAGGTTGCTTCCATGACCTGGCTGTTGTAAATAGTGCTGCAATGAACTATTTGCATGTGCATGAACTATTTGCATGTGCATTTGCAGGTGCATGTGCCTTTTTGAATTATGGTTTTCTCTGGGTATATGCCCAGTAGTGGGGTTGCTGGGTCTTATGGTAGTTCTATTTTTAGTTTTTTAAGGAACCTCCACACTGTTCTCTGCATTACATTGTATGTCTTATAAGCAAGGTTGTTTTTCTGGTTTCATAAGGCTTTAAGGTCTTGAATAATTGCTAGAACTTAAGAACTTCCCTTTGTTGCTCAGCTGATCATTTCATCATTGTTTATTTATTTGTTGAATCATTTTCCTTCATCTTCAAATAGCTGCTCTGTTTCATACCACATGGCATATATATCAAGTTGTCTACTTTTTATTGTGTCTGACATGACATAATGTGTCTGATATGACATAATTGCCTACTTTTTATTGTGTCTGACATGAAATAATGTAAGTTATTCCCACCAACAGTGCAAGAAGGTTCCCTTTTCTCCACACCCTCTCCAGCACTTATTTGTAGGTTTCCTGATGATGCCCATTCTACCTGGTATGAGGTGATACCTCATTGTAGTTTTGACTTGCATTTCTCTAATAATTAGTGATGTTGAGCAGCTTTTCATGTGCTTCTTGGCCATTTGTATGTCTTCTTTGGAGAAATGTATATTTAGGTCCTCTGCCCATTTTTGGATTGGGTTGTTTGGTTTTTTAATATTGAGCTGCATGGACTGTTAATATATTTTGGATATCAATCCGTTGTCCACTGATTCGTTTGCACATATTTTCTCCCATTCTGAGGGTTCTCTTTTTTTTTTTATGGTTTCCTTTGCTGTGCAAAAGCTTCTAAGTTTCATTAGGTCCCATTTGTTTATTTTTGTTTTTATTTCCAGTACTCTAGGAGGTGGATAAAAAGAGATCTTGCTGTGATTTATGTCAAAGAGTGTTCTTCCTATGTTTTCCTCTAAGAGTTTTATAGTGTCTGGTCTTACATTTAGGTCTCTAATCCATTTTGAGTTTATTTTTGTGTATGGTGTTAGGGCGGGTTCTAATTTCATTCTTTTACATGGAGCTGTCTAGTTTTCCCAGCACCACTTATTGAAGAGACTGTCTTTTCTCCATTGTATATCCTTGCCTCCTTTGTCATAGACTAGTTGACTATAGGTGCATGGGTTTGTCTCTGGGCTCTCTATCTTGTTCCAGTGATCTATATTTCTGTTTTTGTGCCAGTACCATATTGTCTTGATGACTGTAGCTTCGTAGTATAGTCTAAAGTCAGGGAGTCTGATTCCTCCAGCTCCACTTTTTTCCCTCAAGACTGCTTTGACTATTCAGGGTCTTCTGTGTCTCCATACAGATTTTAAATTTTTTTGTTCTAGTGCTGTAAAAAAATGCCATAGGTAATTTGATAGGGATTGTATTTAATCTGTAGATTGTTTGGGTAGTATAGTCATTTTCACAATATTGATTCTTCCAATCTAAGAACATTGTATATCTCTCCATCTGTTGGTATCATCTTTCATTAGTTTCATCAGTGTCATAGTTTTCTGCTTACAGGTCATTTGTCTTCCTAAGTAGGTTTATTCCTAAGTATTTTATTCTTTTTGTTGAAATGGTAAATGGAAGTGTTTCCTTAATTTCTCTTTCAGATTTTTTATCATTAGTATATAAGAATGCAAGAGATTTTTGTGCATTAACTTTTTATCCTGCAACTTTACCAAATTCATTGATTAGCTCTAGTAGTTTTCTGGTAGCATCTTTAGGATTCGCTATGTATACTATCATGTCATCTGCAAACAGTGACAGTTTTACATCTTCTTTTCCAATTTGTATTCGTTTTATTTCTTTTTCTTCTGCGATTGCTGTGGTTAGGACTTCCAAAACTATGTTGAATAATAGAGTTGAGAGTGGACATCCTTTTCTTGTTCCTGATCTTAGAGGAAATGTTTTCAGTTTTTCACCATTGAGAATGATGTTTGCTGTGGGTTTGTCATATATGGCCTTTATTATGGTGAGGTAGGTTCCCTCTATTGCCCACTTTCTGGAGAGTTTTTATCATAAACCAGTGTTGAATTTTGTCAATATCCTTTTCTGTATATATTGAGATGATCATATGATTTTTATTCTTCAATTTGTTAATATGGTGTATGACATTGATTGATTTGTGTATATTGAAGAATCCTTGAATCTCTGAGATAAATCCCATTTCATCATGGTGTATGATCCTTTTAATATGTTGTTGGATTCTGTTTGTTAGTATTTTGTTGAGGATTTTTGCGTCTATATTCATCAGTGATATTGGTCATAATTTTCTTCTTTGTAGTATCTTTGTCTGGTTTTGGTATCAGGGAGATGGTGGCCTCATAGAATTGGGTTTCGGAGTGTTCCTTCCTCTGCAATTTTTTGGAAGAGTTTGAGAAGGATGGGTGTTAGCTCTTCTCTAAATGTTTGATGGAATTCACCTGTGAAGACATCTGTCATGGACTTCTGTTTGTTGGAAGATTTTTAATCACAGTTTCAATTTCATTACTTGTGATTGGTCTGTTCATATTTTCTATTTCTTCCTGGTTCAGCCTTGGCAGGTTATACCTTTCTAAGAATTTGTCCATTTCTTCCAGGTTGTCCATTTTATTGGCATAGAGTTGCTTGTAGAAATCTCTTAGGATGCTTTTTATTTCTGCAGTGTCTGTTGTAACTTCTCCTTTTTCATTTCTAATTTTATTGATTTGAGTCCTCTCCCTCGTTTTCTTGATGAGTCTGGTTAATGGTTTATCAGTTTTGTTTATCTTCTTAAAGAAACAGCTTTTAGTTTTATTGATCTTTGTTATTGTTTCCTTTGTTTGTATTTCATTTATTTCTGCTCTGATCTTTATGATTTCTTTCCTTCTGCTAACTTTTGGTTTTGTTTGTTCTTCCTTCTCTAGTTCCTTTAGGTATAAGGTTAGATTGTTTATTTGAGATTTTTCTTATTTCCTGAGGTAGGCTTGTATAGCTATAAAGTTCCCTCTTAGAACGGCTTTTGCTGCATCCCATAGGTTTTGGATCATCATGTTTTCATTGTCATTTGTCTCCAGGTATTTTTTGATTTCCTTTTTGATTTCTTCAGTGATCTCTTGGTTATTTAGTAACGTATTGTTTAGCCTCCATGTGTTTGTGGTTTTTTCCCCTGTAATTCGTTTCTAATCTCATAGCATTGTTTCAGAAAGGATTTTTGATATCATTTCAATTTTCTTAAATTTACTGAGACGTGATTTGTGACTCAAGATGTGATTTATCCTGGAGAATGTTCCGTGTGCACTTGAGAAGAAAGTGTAATCTTCTGTTTTTGGATGGAATGTGCTATAAATATCAATTAAATCTATCTGGTCTATTGTGTCATTTAAAGCTTGTGTTTCCTAATCAATTTTCTGTTTGTATAATCTGTCAATTGGTATAAGTGAGGGTTAAAGTCCCCCACTATTTTTGTGTTCCTTTCGATTTCCTCTTTTATGGCTGTTAGCAGTTGCCATATGTATTGAAGTTTCCTATGTTAGATGCATATATATTTATAATTTTTATATCTTCTTCTTGGATTGATCCCTTGATCATTATGTAGTGTCCTTCCTTGTCTCTTGTAACATTCTTTATTTTAAAGTCTATTTTCTCTGATATGAGTATTTCTACTCCAGCTTTCTTTTGATTTCTATTTGCATGGAATAAGTTTTTCATCCCCTCACTTTCAGTCTCTATGTGTCCCTAGGTCTGAAGTGGGTCTCTTGTAGACATCATATATATGGGTCTTTTTTTTTGTATCCATTCTGTGACCCTGTGTCTTTTGGTTGGAGCATATAATCCATTCACGTTTAAGGTAATTATTGATATGTATGTTCCCATTACCATTTTCTTAATTGTTTTGTGTTTGTTTTTGTAGGTCCTTTTCTTTTCTTGTGTTTCCCTCTTAGAGTATTTCCTTTAACATTTGTTGTACAGTTGGTTTGGTGGTGCTGAATTCTCTTAACTTTTGCTTGTCTGTAAAGCTTTTGATTTCTCCATTGAATCTGAATGAGATCCTTGCTGGGTAGAGTAATCTTGGTTGTAGTTTCTTCCCTTTCATCACTTTAAGTATATCATGCCACTCCCTTCTGGCTTGTAGAGTTTCTGCTGAGAAATCAGCTGTTAACCTTATGGGAGTTCCCTTGTATGTTATTTGTCATTTTTCCCTTGCTGCTTTTAATAATTTTTCTTTGTCTTTGATTTTTCCCAATTTGATTACTATGTGTCTCAGCGTGTTTCTCCTTGGGTTTGTCTTTTTTGGGACTCTCTGCATTTCCTGGACTTCAGTGGTTATTTCCTTTCTCATGTTATGGAAATTTTCAATTATAATCTCTTCAAATATTTTCTCTGGTCCTTTCTGTCACTCTTCTCCTTCTGGGACCCCTATAATGTGAATGTCATTGTGTTTAATGTTGTCCCAGAGGTCTCTTAGGATGTCTTCATTCTTTTCTCTTTATTCTGTTCCACAGCAGTGATTCCACCATTCTGTCTTCCAAGTCAGTTATCCGTTCTGGCTCAGTTCTTCTGCTATTGATTCCTTCTAGTGTAGTTTTCATTTCAGTTATTGTATTGTTCATCTCTGTTTGTTTGTTCTTTAATTCTTCTAAGTCTTTGTTAAACATTTCTTGCATCGTCTCAATCTTTGCCTCCATTCTTTTACCAAGGTCCTGGATCATCTTCACTATCATTATTCTGAATTCTTTTTCTGGAAAGTTGCCTATCTCCACTTCATTTAGTTGGTTTTCTGGGGTTTTATCTTATTCCTTCATCTGGTACATAGCCCTCTGCCTTTTCATCTGTGAATGTGGTTTTTGTTCCACAGGCTGCAGGATTGTAATTCTTCTTGATTCTGCTGTCTGCCGTCTGGTGGATGAGGCTATCTAAGAGGCTTGTGCAAGTTTCCTGATGGGAGTGACTGGTGTTGGGTTGAGCTGGGTGTTGCTCTGGTGGGCAGAGCTCAGTAAAACTTTAATCCGTTTGACTGCTGATGGGTGGGGATTGGTTCTCTCCCTGTTGGTTGTTTGACCTGAGGCAATCCAACACTGGAGCCTACCCGGGCTCTTTGGTGGGGCTAATGGCTGACCCAGGGAGAGCTCATGCCAAGGAGTACTTCCCAGAACTTCTGCTGCTAGTGTCCTTGTCCTCACGGTGAGATAGAGCCACACCCTGCCTCTGCAGGAGACCCTCCAACACTTGCAGGTAGGTCTGGTTCAGTCTCCCCTGGGGTCACTGCTCCTTCCCCTGGGTCCTGATGCACACATTACTTTGTGTGTGCCCTCCAAGAGTGGAGTCTCTGTTTCCCCAAGTCCTGTCAAAGTTCTGCAATCAAATCCCATTAGCCTTCATTGTCTGATTTTGTAGGAATTACTCCTTCTGTTGCCAGACCCCCAAGTTGGGGAGCCTGACGTGCAGCTCAGAACCTTCCCTCCAGTAGGTGGACTTATGTGGTATAAGTGTTCTCCAGTTTGTGAGTCACCCACCCAGCAGTTATGGGATTCGATTTTATTCTGATCATGCCCCTCTTACCATCTCATTGCAGCTTCTCCTTTGTCTTTGGATGTGGGGTATCTTTTTTGGTGAGTTCCAGTGTCTTCCTGTAGATGATTGTTCAGCAGTTTGTTATGATTCCAGTGTTCTCACAGGAGGGAGTGAGAGCATGTCCTTCTCCTCCACCATCTTGACTAAATCTCCAGAAGTGTATTTTTGTGCCACAATTTCCAGCTGCTTAAAGCTCTTTCTGATGGCACTCTTCCAGGAAAAGGAGAGATGAGCGGGGCTAAATCAGCTTTCCTCTGGCTCACTCGTGTTCAAAGTCCATTTCTGCTTTGACAATTGGAGGAGAACCTTTCACACGGTTTTATAATGCTTTTTAAAAGTCAGCCTTTGGTAGAACAGATTATAATTTATATGGCTTGAGACAAAGGGAGTATATCAGATGGTGTTTGTCTAAAAACACCAGTATCTAGACTTCCTCAAAGGGTGATTCATTTTTTCCTAAGACAATTTATTTTACTTCTCTGTAGTTAAAATTTTCTTTTCATGAAAACAATGGAAATGTGTACCAGGAGAAAGAATAAATACTAGCAATATAAATTGTGTTTGGGGGTTAAACTTGGAAGTTAAAGTTTTGTATTACATTTTTCTATCTTAACTGAGTAAAATCTATGAGCAGGCATATGCTTTTAGTGTAGGAAAGAGCTTTCTGTTCAAGTTGAGGAATTAGAGTAATATTTTGCTTGTTTTTCCTATGAGATGGAGGAAAAGAGTCATAAATTAAAATGAGATTGAAAAATTACCTATAAAATATGTATTTCTTTAATCTTATTTGTCAGAACAATAGAAGAATATATAATCTCATTGGTAATGGTTATAACATGAGCTAATACTGAGTGCCCCAAATATTATATTTCTGTGCCCAATCACACCCTATACCAGAAAGTTAACACTCTTACTTCATTCCCTAGTCTTACGGTCTCGTTCCTAAGGGCTACTCACACTAAAGTTTCTAAACTATTGTCACTATGCAGTATCTGGCTTCTTTGGGTCCCAGTAACTAAAGACTGTTGCCCATAAATCAATATAGAATTCTTCCTGCTGTTACTGTTGATGACACCTATCATGGGAACAGTGATGTCCCAGCCAAAGTTACATTCTCCATATTTGCTTTCAAAACCATAGATCATTCAGAGTCTAGACAGGGAAAGAAAAATTACCTCATTTGTCACCTAGTCTGTAGGGCAGATATGATTTATGTCCAGATGTTCATTAAATCTCTAGAATACAGTTGTATCTGTTTCTGGTTCTCAATCAACTTCCAGAATTCCAAATTCTTTTGTGGAAGTATTTCTTTCAACTTGTGTGTTTCCCAATATTTATTTTGTACCTGTGTGTGCATGGGAGTATGCATGCAAGCTCTTTGCTGTTGTGGTGGTAGATTATTGGTTTCAACCATCACTCTACCCATGACCTTCACTGGGTGACTTTACCCTTATTGGCTATATAGTCAATAGAAATTTATTCATTTATATCAATCAGCTATTTCTGCATAATAAGCAACAATAACATATCTCAGCAGCATACAGTAATAAGCATTTATTTTTACAGAAATGTTAGTCACTGAGGGTCAGATGATTTGTACTAGGTTTAGCTAGGTAGTTCTGGTTCAGCAGGAGTGGCTGAGAAGCTCTGTTTCTTGCTGCAGATTTGTGAGTAGAATGGGGTGGGGTGGGGGTGGGACTTAGGGGAGATCTCTGCTTCCTGTGTCTCTGATCCTCGCTGGACCACTGGACTCCCTAGGTATTTTTTTCTCAAGACAATGGTAAAAATTACAACAGTCAGGCAAAAATGTGCAAGGGTTCTATCCTATTTCACTGCCAAAGTAAATCACATGTCCAAGCCTATAGTTAAAAGATAGGAATATATACATTGTCAACTGCATTTCATCTTTTGCAAAGCACCTATTCAAATCTTTCCCCATCTTTCTTTTGCAGTGTATGTCTCTTTTTCAGCCTGAATTTTAGAAATATTTTATATTTTTGCTCAGAATCTATTCTTACACTTCTACCAACTTTTAACATCCAGACAAGTTCTTGTTTTCATCTAAAGAGAAGCTATCTACTATTCAAATGAAGGTGTTTTACTCATACCCCCAAAGGGAAGATTC
Organism: Mesoplodon densirostris; assembly: GCF_025265405.1. Lineage (NCBI taxonomy): Eukaryota > Metazoa > Chordata > Mammalia > Artiodactyla > Ziphiidae > Mesoplodon > Mesoplodon densirostris. The sequence continues at coordinate 87,722,889 of NC_082672.1, forward strand.
AAAGTCACCATCTTTACTTGCTTTCTATCTCCAAGTAACATCATTTTCCATAGTTACTCATATTACTGAATTAATTTTGCTGTGAAATGAGGAACTCTTTGGTCAAATCAATGTTTGGATTATAATGGTGGTGCAGAAGGCCTTCTGTTAGTCCATGAATGATGAATTTACCAGACTAACCCATATGGAAGACATATACACATCCCATATAAGTGTGAATACTGGCAAAGACAAGTTACTTCCCTTTCCTTGATGGAAATGAGTCAGTGGTATAAACCTGTCCCTAAGTTGTTAGCTGATTCTCCTAGTGAGTGAAGCCATATCAGGGATTCACATTCTTCATTTCTCTTGTTGAGCTTTTAGCAGTGATCACATCAAGAGGTGTGAGGAGAAGACATCATATTTTGGGCTGTTCATCATCTCCATCCCAAATACCATGGCTAATTTGTACATGGACCCATTGAGTACATATGGTAGCTGAAGAGAAAAACATGACTGATAGTCATAGGACAAGTCCTATTTTCCACCCGACTTGTTTGATACAGCTTGATAGGCTTTCACACTGAACACATTATCTTCAAATTCTATACCCACTCTAGAGGTCCATTTGCGGCCATCTTTGTCACTAATCTTCCTGTCTTGTCCTTTCCACATCCCAGACCAACCTGACAACAAACATCACTTACTAATTAGTGTAGAACTCTAAATCATGTTATCTATTTTTTCATTAAGAATGGGCAACGACATATATTGCCTGAAATTTGCCTACTGAAAAGATATCTTTTTTTTTCTTGACTATTATCACCCCTTTATTCTTCCAAGTAAAACTTAACATTAACTTATAAATCCCCTACCTAATATGCAAAACCAATGATTTGGATGTTTATTAAAATTATATTATATTTACAGACTATTTCAGAGAGTTTGATATATTTACAATGTGAAGTTTTACCCTCTAGGAACCTAGGGTTTCTCTCCAATTATTCAATTTTTTAAAATGTACTTCAGTAAAGTTTTATGGTTTTCTTCAATACCAATTCTGATGTTCACTTTTGCATGTGTGTGGGGGGGTATTGTTTTTTTTTTAATTGAAGTATAGCTGATTTACAGTATTGTGTTAGTCTCAGGTGTACAGTACAGTGATTCAGCTATATATATATATATATTCCTTTTCAGATTATTTTTCCTCATAGGTTATTACAAAATATTGAGTATAGTCCTCTGTGCTATACAGTAGTGCATCATTGATTATCTATTTTATATATACAATAAGTCCCCAGCAGATGAACCTTCAAGTCGCGAACTTTCAAAGAGGCAAATGTATGTTTGCAAGTGCAGTCATGTAAGTTAGTTCACGTGTCTGGAGTACATTGTCATGTGCATGCATCCTCTATAAGTGGTTGTGCTTTTGTGTACTTTACTGTGCAGTACCATATAGAGTGCAGTAGTACATTATCTTTATTTCAAGCCCAGGATGTCTGGAAGCAAGTGTAAAAGCAGCAGTGTTGTAGTTGGTAATGCAAAGAAGTGCCAAGCAAAAGCAATGGAACTTGCTGTGCAACACGAGGAGCTTGCTAATGAAGACCTGATGGAATTGGAGGCCCAGAGAAGGGACGAAGAGAGACAAGAGGAAGAAGAAGTAACTGAAGAACCGAAGAGATTCATGACACTGGAAATGGTAAGGGGATTTTCTTTATTTGAGGAGGCACTGTTAGTTTTTGAGGCACAGGACCTGAACACAGAATGGTACATGAGGGTTGCAGCAGCCGTTCAGAATGCAATCCAGTGCTACCATGTCATCTGTGGTGAGAAAAAAAAGAGCTACTACCAGACATCACTGGATCATTTCTCAAGAGGGTAGATAGAATTGAATCCAGCAAGGAACCAGAACCTGTGCCATCAGCGTCAGGCTTGAGTGAAATGGCAGCTTGCCCTCCATCTCCTGTTGCTGACGATCCCTCAGCTCTACCATCTCCCACCTCCTCTCCCTCCTCCAGTCAGTAACTCTTCTTGCCTCTTCACTCGATGCCAGCCCCTGTGTGCCAGCTGTTGTACTGTACTACTGTACTTTTCAAGGTACAGTACTGTAAGATTAAAAATGTTTTCTTTATCTTTTGTGTTTGTTTTTTATGTATTATTTGTGTGAAATTTTATAAACCTATTACAGTACAGTACTACATAGCCATCTATGTTAGTTGGGTACCTAGGCTAACTTTGTTGGACTTATGAACAAATTGGCCTTACAAATGTGCTCTCAGAATGGAACTCATTTGTATGTAGGGGACTTACTGTAGTAGTGTGTATATCTTAATCCCAAACTCCTAATTTATCCATCCCTCCAAACCCCTTTTCACTTTGGTAACCATAAATTTGTTTTCTATGTCTCTGAATCTCTTTCTCTTTTGTAAATATGTTCATTTGTATCATTTTTTTTTTCTTTTTGCGGTATGCGGGCCTCTCACTGTTGTGGCCTCTCCCGTTGCGGAGCACAGGCTCCGGATGCGCAGGCCCAGCGGCCATGGCTCACGGGCCCAGCCGCTCCGCGGCACATGGGATCCTCCCAGACCGGGGCACGAACCCGTATCCCCTGCATCGGCAGGCGGACTCTCAACCACTGCGCCACCAGGGAGGCCCTGTATCATTTTTTAAGGTTCCACATATAAGTGATATCATATGATGTTTGTCTTTCTATGTTTGGCTTACTTCACTTAGTATGATAATCTCCAGGTCCAACCATGTTGCTGCAAATGCCATTATTTCATTCTTTTTTATGGATGAATAATATTCCATTGTAAATATATCTCACATCTTCTTTATCCATTCATCTGTTGATGGACATTTAGGTTGCTTCCATGTCTTGGCTATTGTAAATAGCATTTCAGTGAACATTGGGATATGTGTATTTTTTTGAATTATGGTTTTCCCCAGATATATGTCTAGGAGTGAGATTGCAGGATCATATGGTAACTCTAGTTTCAGGTTTTCAAGGAACCTCCATACTGTTCTTTATAGTGGCTGTATCAATTTACACTCCCACCAACAGTGTAGGAGGTTTCCTTTTTCTTCACATCCTCTCCAGCATTTATTATTTGTAGACTTTTTAATGATGGCCATTCTGACTGGTGTGGAGTGATACCTCATTGTAGCTTGGATATGCATTTCCCTAAAATGACTATACTACCCAAGGCAATCTACAGATTCAGTGCAATCCCTATCAAATTATGAATGGCATTTTCCACAGAACTAGAACACATAATTTAAAATTTTTTATGGAACAATGAAAGACCCTAAATAACCAAAGCAATCTTGAGAAAGAAAAGCAGAGCTGAGGAATCAGGATCCCTGACTTCAGACTATACTATAAAGCTACAGTCATCAAAACAGTATGGTACTGGCACAAAAACAGAAATATAGATCAATGGAACAGGATAGAAAGCCCAGAAATAAACCCACACATCTATGGTCAATTAATCTACAACAAAGGAGGTAAGAGAATATACAATGGATGAAAGACAGTCTCTTCAATAAGTGGTGCTGGGAAAACTGTACAGCTACATGTAAAAGAATGAAATCAGAACAACTCTAACACCATGCACAAAAATAAACTCAAAATGTATTAAAGACCTAAATGTAAGACCAGATACTATAAAACTCCTAGAGGAAAACATAGGCAGAACACCCTTTGACATAAATCGCAGCAATATCTTTTTGGATCCATCATCTAGAATAATGGAAATAAGAACAAAGATAAACAAAGGAGACCTAATTAAACTTAAAATCTTCTGCACAGCAAAGGAAACCATAAACAAAATGAAAAGACAATGTACACAATGGGAGAAAATATTTACAAATGACACAACCAACAAGGGATTAATCTCCAGAACATACAAATGGTCCATACTGCTCAATATCAAAAAAAAAAAAAAAAAAACCCAACCCAATCAGAAAATGGGCAGAAGATCTAAATAGGCACTTCTCCAAAGAAGACTTACAGATGACAAACAGGCAGATGAAAAAGTGAAAGGATTTTTCTTCACTCTCCTTCAGAGTCACCCCTGAGATGGTCTGTAATACAGTAGTATCTCATTAGTTCCACTGCCCCCATATTATGCAGATCCACCTGTAAAAACAAGGCTGATTTTTTCTTTCTCTGTCACCTGATTATAGGGAACTTCATGAGTCCATAAGTGGAGGCTGAGGAAGGGTGGGCAACACACAGAAGTAGGGATCAGGAGAAACTGATCTATCTGCTCAAGCAACATACTTGTGTTTTCTGACCTGTTAAGACACGATATTGTATATGTCCTTTCCACTTAAAGATACTGATACTGCATTTTCTTAAACTCATGGCTTGTTGCATCAGCTAATACTGTACCTACTTTGTTATAAAAAAGCCAATTTATAATAGTCACTTCTTTTCCTTTAGTCAGACTTTCAGTCTCTACCAGAGTTTAGTAGAAATAAAATAATTGCTTCTCCAAAGAGAATAGTTACCCACACAAGAAAGTAGTTTTTATCTGAAAATTTTGATGTTTATACTGATTCTCCTCTTGGGGCCAACTAGGGGCTCCATTAGAGCATCTTAATTTGCCAGAGATACTTTGACTACTGTTGCTTCTACTGTGTTACAAGGTTTAAGTGGTAAAACTAATTGCACCACAGCTTGAATCTGCTGCAGAGTAGTGTCATGCTCTGGGTCCCACTCACAACTAGCTGATTTATGTGTTAAGTAAAATGTAAGAGCACCACACCCACATGTGGTTTATGTTGCTTTCTAAGTACAGAGGCCCATCATAGGTTGCACATTTCAACAACTGGTAGAAATTACAGGGTGTGGCAACCTGCTTTTTCTTTAGATATCCATAGACAACATGGGCCACTGAATCTCTAGAAATTTCACTGATATACTAGAGACTAAATTTTCAGGGAGTTTATCTTCCACCCTCTGACATACTTGACATAAGGCATCTTGACATCTAGTGTCTTGTACTTCCTATTCACAGGTGCAATCATAATGTCATCAGTGTTGTGGACCAACATGATATTCTTTGGGATATTAGACAGTTCAAGTCCCTGTGGACAGGCCCTGAGGTAAGACAATAAAGGTGTATTGATGTCCCTGCCAGGTAAAATCCAATTACTTCAGATATGCCTTGCCAATGGAGAAAAGTTTATTTGCCACATTAATGCTGCCTGCCACATGTCACTGGCTGTGTTGATTTGCTCCAGTAAAGATACACATCTGGAGGAAAGCTGCAATGAGAATCACTTTTTGATGACATTAACAATAACCCACAGTCATAGATCCATCAGCTTTTGCATTGGCCAAAGAGGCAATTTAAACAAGGATAGGCTATGAATCATCACCCCTGCAACTTTCAAGTTGTTGATGGTTAAAGTAATCTCTATAATTCACTCAGAAATGTGGTATTGCACTTGGTTTAGTATTTTGGTAAGGAGGAGTAAATTTAGGGACTTCCACTTGGTCTTTCTACCATATTAGCCCTTATTCCATGAGTCAGAAAAACAGCTTGTGGATTTTTTTCCATTTGCTGAGTACAGCTATTTCAACTGCAAATATAGAATTAACATGTGAGAACACCACAGGATGTTTTACTTGATTAACTAGGATGAATACAAGATGGACTCAGGCTGAAGCTCCATTTATTATTAACCTAACTTCCACATGGACCCCAGTACTATTTTATTCCTCCACATTTGCATTAATTCAGAGCCAATGTCCCTAAAGTCTGATTGCTACTCTTTCCAAGTTCATAGTCATTCTATGTAAATAGCTTCACAGACCCTTGGAAGCATCTTGCAGAAATATTTGCAGTATATATTTGTATTAGTATTCTCTTGTTGATGTAACAAATTACCAAAAATTCAGTGCCATTAAAACAACATAAATTTATTATCTTACATTTCCATAGGTTAGAAGTCTGATACAGTTCTCACTAGGTTGAAATCAAGGTAAGGCTATGTTCCTTTCTGGCTCTTTTAAGAGAAAATATTTCCTTGCATTTTCCAGCTCTAGAGGCTGCCCACATTCCTTGGCTCCTGGCTCCCTTCCTCCATCTTCAAAGGCAGCAACATTTCATCTCTCTGGCCATTCTTCCTAGTAACATCTCGCTTTGACTCTCTGATCTCTTTTTAGCTTCCCCTTCCAATTTAAGGACTCTTTTAGTTATGTTGAATTAATCTGGATAAGGTAGAAAAATCACCCTTTTTAAAGGTCAGCTCATTGGAAATCTTAATTCCATATGCAATCTTAATTCCATTTTGCCATATAATCTAACATAGTCCATATAATCTAACATAGTGACAGTTTTCCTGGATTAGGACAAAGACGTCTTTGGGGGTTCATTATTCTGCCTACCACAATACTATAATCTTATTGCAGAGTACTTCCTCAAAGATATCAGACTCCCCTTCTATAAGGGACTGCTAATTGGGTGAGAAGCCATGACTATCTATGTTGACAGCTCAAATAACCTGACTGCTCACCATGCCTAGGGAATATTTGTTTATACACAGGCATACCTTGGAGATATCGCAGGTTCAGATGCAAACCAATGCAATAAAGCGAATACCACAATAAAGTGAGGGACATAATTCTTTTAGTTTCCCAGTACATATAAAAGTTACGTTTACACTTTACTGTAGTCTATGAAGTGTACCATAGCATTATATCTAAAATACAATGTACATACCTTAATTTTAAAATACTTTATTGCTAAAAAATACTAATCATCATCTGAGCCTTTAGTGAATCATAATCTTTTTGCTGGTGGAGGGTCTTGTCTCCATGTTGATGGCTGCTGACTGATGATCAGGGCGGTGGCTGATGAAGGCTGGGGTTGCTGTGGCAATTTCTTAAAATAAGACAACAGTGAAGTTGCCACATTAGTTGACTCTTCCTCTCACTAACAATATCGGTGTCGCTTACAATGCCCTTTGATAGAATTTTACTCACAGAACTTTCAAAATGGCAGCAACCCTCTCAAACCCTGCCCCTACTCTATCAAATAAATTTACATAATATTCTAAATCCTTTTTTGTCATTTCAAAAATATTTGTAGTATCTTCACCAGAAGTAGATTCCATGTTAAGAAACCACTTTCTATGCTCATCCATAAGAAGCACCCCCTCACCTGTTCAAGTTTTATCATGAGATTGCAGCAAATCAGTCACATGTTCAGGCTCCACTTTTTTTTTAAACATCTTTATTGGAGTATAATTGCTTTACAGTGTAGTGTTAGTTTCTTCTGTATAACAAAGTGAATCAGCTATATGCGTATGTATATCCCCATATCCCCACCCTCTTGGATCTCCCTCCCACCCTCCTTATCCTACCCCTCTAGGTGGTTGCAAAGCTATTTCCACCACATTTGCAGTTATTTCCTCCAAAGTCATCCATGAGGGTTGGTATCAACTTCCAAACTCCTATTAATGTTGTTATTGGGACCTCTTCCCCTGAATCACTAATATTCTTCATGGCATCTAGAATGGTGACTCCTTTCCATAGAGCTGTCAATTGACTTTGCCCAGATCCATCAGATCCACTATCTATGTCAGCTATAGCCTTATGGGATGTATTTCATAAATAATAAAACTTGAGAGTCAAAATGACTCCTTTATCTACAGGCTGCAGAGTGGATGTTGTGTTAGCAGGCATGAAAACAACATGAATCTCATTGTACATCTCTATCAGAGCTCTTGGCTGACCAGGTGCATTGTCAGTGAGTAGTAATATTTTGTAAGGAATCTTTTTTTCTAAGCAGTATGCCTCAACAGTGGGCTTAAAGTATTCAGTTAACCATGTTGTCAACAGATGTACTCTCAGTGAGACTTTGTTGCTCCATTTATTGAGAACAGGCAGAGTAGGTTTAGCATAACTCTTCAGGGCCTTGGGATTTTTGGAATGGTAAATGAGCATTGACCTCAACTTCAGTCACCAGCTGCATTAGCCCCTAACAAGAGAGTCAGCCTGTCCTTTGAAACTTTGAAGCCAGGCATTGACTTCGCCTCTTTGGCTATGAAAGTCTTAGATGGCATGTTCTTCCAATAGAAGGTTGTTTTGTCTGCATTGAAATCTATTGTTTAGAGTAGCCACCTTCATTAATTATCTCAGCTGGATCTTCAGGATACCTTGCTGCTGCTTCTACACCAGCACTTGCTGCATCACCTTGCACTTCAATGTTATGGAGATAGCTTCTTTCCTTAAACCTCATGAATCAACCTCAGCTAACTTCAAACTTTTCTCTGAAGCTTCTTTACCTCTCTCAGCTTTCATAGGATTGAAGAGAGTTAGGACCTTGCTCTGGATTAGGCTTTGGCATAAGGGAATGTTGTAGCTGGTTTGATCTTCTAACCAGACCACTGAAACTTTCTTCATACCAGCAATAAGGCCCTTTCACTTTCTTATCATCATGCATTCACCAGACGAGCACTTTTAATTTCCTTCAAGAACTTTTCCTTTGCATCACTTGGCAGTTTGTCACAGGAAGCCTAGTTTTTGCCCTATCTCAGCTTTGTACATGCCTTCTTCACTAAGCTAATTTATTTCTATCTTTTGACATAAAGTGAGAGCTGTACAACCCTTCCTTTCATTTGAACACTTAGAGACCATTGTAGGGCTATTAATTGGTCTAATTTCAATATTGCTGTATCTCAGGGAATAGAGAGGCTTGAGGAGAGGGAGAGAGATGGGGGAAATGGCTGGTTGGTGGAGCTGTCAGAATACACACAATATTTATCAGTTAAGTTCACCGCCATCTTATAAGGGTGCAGTTCATGTTTCCCCAAAGCAATCACAATATGGTAGTCACATCAAAGGTCACCCGGTCACCATAACAAACATAATAATAATGAAAACTTTGAAATATTTTGAGAATTACAAAAATGTGACACAGAGACATGAGGTGAGCAATTGCTGCTGGAAAAATGGTGCTGGTAGAATTTCTCCATGTAGGGTTTCCACAAAACTTCAACTTGTAAAAAACACAATATCTGGGAAGCTCAGTACTGCAAAGGGCAATAAAACTAAAGACACCTATAGATGAAGTAGCACTTCAGTAAACTGACCATCTGTTTCATTCCTTGGCTCACCATAAATCATAAACCACTCTCATAGATTCCTTTATGTCAAAATACTCTTATCTCCACCTTATCCATGATGCCTATCGCAGTGTTGGTGCTCACATTGTTTCTCATGGCTACTTACTCTTACTTGGACTCCTTGCTCCAGAATTCCATCATCTCTTTTGAATTCAGGAAGCTCATTTTAAAGGCAACATTTCTCACTATCATTCCTAGCCTAAGGGACAGCCATCATGGAGATTTTATGGATGCTGTCTCTCTTGTTATTATTTAATTTTGTAATGTTTTAGAGAGTGGAGTGTCCACTGGGTCCTCCTGGTGGTTAGAGTCAAGGAAACGGTGTTCTATTTCTACATAATAACTTCAATCTGCTACTTGCATCTCTCTGTCTTGATTGCTTCCTACAAATTATGCCAGGGAAATTCTGTCATCAAAATTTTATTGAATTAAAGTCACCATTAAAACCATGATTCAGTCAATCAAACTAATAACCTGTTAGGGTCACTTCCAGCTGTTCACAGTAGCACATTAAATCAAGAATCTTGATTAAAGACACCCATGTTAATAAATTTATTCTCTCTGGTGTAACATTCTTAAAATCCAATCTAACACATACTCCCCATGTTCCAGCTGATATAAATTAGCAATATATTGCAATTCTTTGGTTTGAAAGCTATCTGTTTATAGATGTGATTCTTGTAGGTTTCCTCCTTGGGCATATTGATATTTACCTACTTATGGACTTGAGAGCAATGAAGGGTATTTGGGTGAATCATGAAAAGAATAGGATGCCCCTTGTGAAGCAATCCTCACAGGAGGTTTAAGAATGGAAGGACTAATCTATTTATTTATTATTTTAAATATTTATTTGGCCATGCAGAGTCTTAGTAGCAGCATGCATGATCTTTAGTTGTGGCACATGGGATCTAGTTCCCTGACCAGGGATTAAACCCAGGCCTCCTGCACTGGGAGCATGGAGTCTTAACCACTGGACCACCAGGGAAGTCCCAGACTAATCTATTTAGACAGGAGAAGAGAGGCTATTTCTGCCTGCAAAGGGAGCTTAGAAATATTTAGAGGTTCAAGTTTCACCAGAGCTTATCTAAAACAATCCAATAAAAAAGATCAGAATCTTACTCATTCCAAATAATGTCCTAAATTAGACAAAAAATGACTTGTTTAGGTTGTGTTTTCAACTTGAGTTTTGATTGTGAAATACGCATATTTATTTTTTGATATAATCCTAAACCACGTATTCTCTGAGATTACTAAATCAGGAATCTGAAAACTGAACACTATAGCCCAAAACCCATGCTGAGAATGGTTTACAGGGTTAAAAAAAGAAGAAGGAAAAAGATTATGTAACATAGACTGTCCCACAAGTCCTGAAATTTTTACTATCTGACCCTTTATGGAAAAAAAGTTGCTGAACCTTGAGCAAGAAAAAAAAAGTGATTATTTTAAGGTTAAGCAGAAGGTCTGGGGTTTCTGCTGACACTGCCTTAATGTAAGCATTATAAATCCAGTGCCTTTTCTGTACACTCCAGCACTTTCATAAGTAGTCATTCTACTTCTCAGACTTCGTAGTCATTATTATGTCTCTACTGTCAAGTAGAACAACTACTTGGCCTCCTAAGACTTGCAGGCAACCAACACTTCACCCAAGCATTTATAGATCATAATATCATAAAATCACACATTACCAGTATCCCATTTGCACTAGAAAATATATTATCAAAGTATTAATACTCAAAGAACAGAACACTTCAATCTCATAATCTCATATTGAGAGTCTTGGTACTAGAAACTATATCAGTCAGAATCTGGTCAGAAAATGGAAAGCATCACATGTATTTCAAACAGAGGTAATTTAATATAAGAAGCTACTTACCCGTATAATGGAAGAACATAGAAATAACCCAGAAATAAGGAAATCAAAAACAAACAGTAGCAGGAATTCCCTCACACCTCTATGACTATAAAGATAAAAGGAAAAGATGAGCCCAGGAGCTGGTCCATCACACAGAAGCAGGAATTATAGTGAGTCTGTCTTTCAAGACCTGAGATTATGGAGCTCAGCATTGTTCAGCACTTGATGGACCAATGGCAGTGGTGTTAAAGGATGTAACTGCTTTTGTTGATGCTGTTTAAAGCAGGTGAGTGGGGATATCCTGACTTTTCCTTTCCTTCCTGCCTTGCAGTCTTCTTATATACCTATGTAGACTAAAGCTATTTGGAAATGGAAAGCAAGGAAATCTGGGAAATGCTATTCCCTTCTAGAAAGAAGAAGGCAGAGAAACATGGGAATTGGACATGAAACAGAAAAATAGCTGTCACATTTGTTTTGTAATCAGCAACATGCTAAAAAGTCTCTTATTCTAATAATTTATCAGTATATTCTGCTTCACTCTGTATAATGTATATTATAATGTATAATACTATATTTTTGTGTTTAATAATTATTTTCCAATACATACACTATCATTTCTTTTTCTTGACTTACTGAACTCATTAGGATTTTTGATAAAATATTAAATAAAGGTACTAAAGGTGAGCATTCTTATGTTTTCACTACAGCAAAGGGAAAGTATTCAATATTTCACCATTAAGTATGATGTTTGCTATGGGTTATGGGGTGCCTTTATTTTTTACTTTTTTGGTTTTATTGAGGTATAATGGATATACAAAAAACCCCACATATATTATACAGTTTGGACATATATACACACCCATGATACCATCACCACAATCAAGGTAATAAACATATCACCTCCAAAAGTTTTCTTGTGTTTTTGTTTTGTGTGTATATGTGTGTGTATGTATGTGTGTTAAAAACACTTAACATGAGATCTATCCTCTTAAATTTTACATTTGGTAGTGTATATATGTCAATGCTACTCTCTCACTTCGTCCCAGCTTACCCTTCCCCCTCCCCATGTCCTCAAGTCCATTCTCTACGTCTGCATCTTTAGTACATGACTCTTTGAAAGTCTTACATATCAGATAATTGAAAGCTTCATATCCAAGTATATTTGATATCAGAATACTAATGTCTCTTCTCACATCCCTGGCATGTTCCATGTGGGAATCACACCTTGAGTAACACCAGCAGTAGTACCCAACTACTTAATACTATATAAGTTGGAAATTGGGAGAAACCTAACATTTAAGACACTATCATACAGCAAACCAATTTTTATTAATTTAAAATATATGCACACTCATGCATATACATTGTAAATTATTTCAATAGTGTAGTAAAAATGCTCACAAAGATCATTGTCCATTTTTATTTCCAGAACTTTCCCCCAATCCTGTTTATACATCATCCTGTTCAACCATGCTAAGGGAGAGTGCCCTAAAAATATGTAGCAACAGTACAAATATTTTTTAACTAATAGAGAACCATTCAACTTTATTCCACAGATTTTACAGTCTTATTTCTCAATTTTAACCTGAGTTTAGGTATGAGTTCTTTAGAAATGGTCTTTCGAAAATGTTATAAACTAAAGACTTCTGGAGCACCATCTGCTGCAAATTATTGCAGACTTTGCTGGTAGAGAGACTGCTGTGGTGCTGATCCTCTTTGTATATCATGTAATCCTGTACTACAGAATCCAAAATTTGTCTGTGTTCTGTATAAAACACAAGAACGCTGAAAGTCAGCCAGAGTAGAACAAAGCTTTAATCAATTCACTGTTTCTTGTTGAGGATGGTTTTGCTTCAGTGGGCAGAAATCTGATTATCTATAAAAGGCTAATAATACAATTGTCTATACCCTCTGATAATGATTTACTGACTGCTTTCCTTTTCCTATTTCAGTTTCCTCACTGAAATATGACCCTCTCCTCTCTTCCACTGAGGCTAAAAGAACAATGGGTTCAATTTAACTGCAAATGAGTATCAAGATAGATATAAGCTTAGAAAATAAAACCTAATGTTTATTCATTCGTTCAGCAAAGACTAACATTGCATACACCATGTCAGACACTGAGATAGGCATTAAAAGATCCAAGATGTGTAGATACCTCTTTAACCTCAAGACGCTTCCAGTCCAGTGGTGAAGAGAAACGAAGGTAAAACAACCATTAGCACTGCTACAAAGATATACATGAAATTTCTTTTATTTCCATCAGTAAGATGAAAATACAAGAAAATATGATTTCCAAACTCTCTCTCTCTCTCCTTCTTCCTCTCTCATTTTTCTCTCTCTCCTTTGCTTTACTTTTCCTTATCCTTATTAAAGTTTCAACTAACAAACAAATGGAAGAAAATGGATTAACTGATTATATTCTACACACCTTGAAAAGGCAACTATGTCACATAATATAAAGCACAGGAATAGCCATCAAAGTTCTAACACACTTTGTAAAGTAAACATATGAATTACAGTTTAAAATTTAATGATTTTTTTTTCATTAGGAGTCAAATCTTATCTGAGGGCAATAAAACACTGGAAACATAAAACCAAAAAAGAACAAATTAAATTTCATTTAAATAACACTCGTAAAATAAAAGAAATTAGGAAATGTGAGATGTTTCATGTTTCTTTTCCCTAATCTTTCTTGCCTGTTTTAAAATGAATTATCAGTATTCTTCAAAGCATAATAAATTTGAAATCATGGAACATGGAGACGGGTTTTATCCAGTGAACAATGAAATGAGTCTTGGAAAAATAAACTTCCTCTGAGGATTTAGGGCTTCTACTAGTACCCTTTCAGAATTACATCTGTTTTGGTTAAATATAAGCTTATCCCATTTATGAAAAGTCAGAGAGAAGGTTTTGATTATACGGGCACTGGTTTTAAAGACTTATTGATAAGTGTTCAGGATTTAAGTTTAGGTAATTCGTATGGTATTGTGACTGAACTTAACAACTGCAATGTGCTTTCTAACAACATAAGAGCAGATAATTTTAGAGTTATTTAAACACAAAATACTTCTTGTTAAAAATACACATAACCAGGTCTTCTAATAATGGCTGTATAAAGAAGGCAGTGATTAAAACCATAGATTAAAATTTCGCATTTTAAAAATTAGAAAAGAAATATTTTTAAACAAATATTTTAAGACTTTTGAAAATGAAGGAGTCAGTCAGAAATGTGTAACGTTTTTATTTTCATTACTCTAGGAGGGGAATCAAAAAATCTTGCTGTGATTTATGTCAGAGAGTGTTCTGCCTGTGACTTCCTCTAAGAGTTTTATAGTGTCTGGTCTTACATTTAGGTCTTTAATCCATTTTGAGTTTATTTTTGTGCATGGTATTAGGGAGTGTTCTAATTTCATACTTTTACATGTACCTGTCCAGTTTTCCCAGCACCACTTATTAAAGAGGCTGTCTTTTTTCCACTGTATATCCTTGCCTCCTTTATCAAAGATAAGGTGACCATATGTGCGTGGGTTTATCTCTGGGCTTTCTATTCTCGTCCATTGATCTATATTTCTGTTTTTTTTTTTAATTTTTTTTATTTATTCATTCATTCATTCATTCATTCATTCATGGCTGTGTTGGGTCTTCGTTTCTGTGCGTGGGCTTTCTCCAGTTGCGGCGAGCGGGGGCCACTCTTCATCTCGGCGCGCGGGCCTCTCACTATCGCGGCCTCTCTTGTTGCGGAGCACAAGCTCCAGACGCGCAGGCTCAGTAGTTGTGGCACACAGGGCCAGTCGCTCCACGGCATGTGGGCTCCTCCCAGACCAGGGCACAAACCTGTGTCCCCTGCATTGGCAGGCAGACTCTCAACCACTGCGCCACCAGGGAAGCCCTATATTTCTGTTTTTGTGCCAGTACCATATTGCCTTGATTACTGTAGCTTTGTAGCATAGTCTGACGTCAGGGAGTCTGATTCGTCTAGCTCTGTTTTTTCCCCTCAAGATTGCTTTTGCTATTCGGGTTCTTTTGTGTCTCCATACAAATTTTAAGATTTTTTTGCTCTAGTTCTGTGAAAAATGCCATTACTAATTTGATAGGGCTTACATTGAATCTGTAGGTGGCTTTGAGTAGAATAGTCATTTTCATAATACTGATTCTTCCAATCCAAGAACATGGTAAATCTTTACATCTGTTTGTGTCATCTTTGATTTCTTTCATCAGCATCTTATAGTTTTATGCATACAGGAGTTTTACTTCCTTAGGTAGGTTTATTCCTAGGTATTTTATTCTTTTGGTTTCAATGGTGAATGGGATTGTTTCCTTAATTTCTCTTTCTGAACTTTTGTTGTTAGTGTACAGGAATGCAAGAGATTTCTGTGCATTAATTTTATATCCTGCAACTTTACCAGATTCATTGATGAGCTCTAGTAGTTTTCTGGTGGTATCTTTAGGATTTTCTATGTATAATATCATGTCATCTGCAAACAGTGACAGTTTTACTTCTTCTTTTCCAATTTGTATTACTTTTATTTCTTTTTCTTCTCTGATTGTCATGGCTAGGACTTCCAAAGCTATGTAGAATAAAAGTAGAGAGAGTGGATATCCTTGTCTTGTTCCTGATCTTAGAGGAAGTGCTTTCATTTTTTTTCACCATTGAGAATGATGTTGGCTGTGGGTTTGTCATATACGGCCTTTATTATGTTGAGGTAAGTTCCCTCTATGCCCACTTTCTGGAGAGTTTTTATCATAAATGGGTGCTGAATTTTGTCAAAAGCTTCTTCTGCATCTACTGAGATGGTTATATTCTTTTATTCATCAGTTTGTGAATGTGGTGTATCACATTAATTGATTTAAGTATGTTGAAGAATCCTTGCATCCCTGGGATAAATCCCACTTGATCATGGTGTATGATCCTTTTAATATGTTGTTGGATTCTGTTTGCTAGTATTTTGTTGAGGATTTTAGCATCTATTTTCATCAGTGATATTGGCCTGTAATTTTCATCTTTTGTGATACATTTTTCTGGTTTTGGTATCAGGGTGATGGTGGCCTCATAGAATGAGCTTGGGAGTTTTCTTTCCTCTGCAATTTTTTGGAAGAGTTTCAGAAGGATACGTGTTAACTCTTCTCTAAATGTTTGATAGAATTCCCCTGTGAAGCCATCTGGTCCTTGACTTTTGTGTGTTGGAAGATTTTTAATTATGCTTTCAATTTCATTACTTGTGGTAGGTCTGTTTATATTTTCTGATTCTTCCTGTTTCAGTCTTGGAAAATTATACCTTTCCAAGAATTTGTCCATTTCTTCTAGGTTGTCCATTTTATTGGCATATAGTTGCTTAATGTAGTCTCCTATGATCCTTTGTATTTCTGTGATGTCAGTAGTAAATTCTCCTTTTTCATTTCTAATTTTATTAATTTGAGTCCTCTCCCTTTTATTCTTGATGAGTCTGGCTAAAGGTTTATCAATTTTGTTTATCTTCTCAAAGAACTAGCTTTTTGTCTCATTGATCTTTGCTATTGTTTTCTTCATCTCTATTTCATTTATTTCTGCTTTGATCTTTATGATTTCTTTCCTTCTACTAACTTTAGGTTTTGTTTCTATAGCAGAAACTAACACAATATTGTAAATCAACTATACTCCAATAAAAATTAATTGAAAAAATTCTGGAGAGGGTATGGAGAAAAGGGAACCTTTCTACACTATTGGTGAGAATGTAAATTAGTACAGCCAGTATGTAGAACAGTATAGACGCTCCTTAAAAACTGAAAATAAAGATACCATAAGACCTATCAATCACAATCCTGGCCATATTTCCAGAGAAAACCATAATTCAAAAAGATACATGCACCCCAGTGTTTATAGCAACACTACTTACAATGGCCAGGACATGGACACAAACTAAGAGTCCATCACAGACGAATGGAAAGAAGATGTGGGGTGTGTGTGTGTGTGTGTGTGTGTGTGTGTGTGTATAAACAATGGAATATTACTCAGCCATACAAAAAAATGAAATAATACCTTTTGCCGAGACATGGATGGACTTGGAGATTGTCATACTGAGTGAAGTAAGTCAGACAGAGAAAGACAAATATCATATGATATTGCTTATATGTGGAATCTAAAAAAATTGTACAAATGGACCTATTTACAAAACAGAAATAGAGTCACAGATGTAGAAAATAAACCAATGGTCACCAAGGAGGAAAGGGGGGATAACTTGGGAAATTGGGGTTGACATATACACACTACTATATATAAAATAGGTAACTAATAAGAACCTACTGTATAGCACTGGGAACTCTGCTCAGTACTCTGTAATGACCTATATGGGAGTAGAATCTAAAAAAGACTGGATATATGTGTGTGTATAACTGATTCACTTTGCTGTACAGCAGAAATTAACACAACATTGTAAATCAGCTATACTCCAATAAAAATTAATTAAAAAAAGAAATGTGTAAAGTGTTTACTCCTGAGCAACTGCTCCATTAGATAAGAGCAGCTAATTTGTGGCTTCTTGTTTGAAGGTGGTACCTTGGCCTGATATCTCCCAGTTCAGGTTGTGATAATATGCAGAATCTCTGACTCAAGATGCATATTAGCGGGTTCTAAAGAACAGATAATCTAGAAAACATTGCAAACACATGGAAGACCTCGGGGATCCCAGCACAAAACTGGACAGAAATTAAAGAGTACTTAACTTCCAAAGAGGGAACTGCTCCTGGTGAGATTTGAATGTACGTTGGGCTTCTAGTATGTTTTCAAACCCATATACAGTTTGGGAGGTTTGTGAGCCGAAACTGCAGCACACAGTGAGATTGGGAGCAAACCCAAGAAAAAAAGAAATGTCAGAGATGGTAAGGCTCAAAATCTGAATATAAATTCTACCTGATCTTTGAATCAGTATTGAGCTAGCCAGGCTCAGGGGAGACTTTCAGGGATCCAAGCTAAAAAAGTAATAGCTCATAGAAGAAAAGACTGAGCAGAGTCATCACTGTTACCCACCATGAGGGAGAAAGACATGCAGTTTTAGTCTTGGCTAGTTAAGAGGCTACTATGACAAAATAAGGGCAACAATCATCTTTAGGAAAAAAAAAAAAAACCAGATCCCATAGTCTTCAAAACATTATTCACAATGACTGAAAGAACATGAACATATGAACTGCATTCAGGAAAGAAAGCAGTCATTAGAAATTGACTCCAAATGGACCCAATTGAGGTATATAGCATATAAAGGTTTCAGAGCAACTATTTTAAATTTGTCCAAAGTGTTAAACAATGTATTAAGAACTAAAGGTAAATTTGATATTAATGATAAAAAATAGGTAATCACAATAGGGAACTGGAAATTATAAAAATGAAATAACTTGAAATAGTAAGCTAAAGAAATAACTGAAGAAAATGTACTATATGATATTAAAAGCACATATAAAATGGTATAAAAAATAAGTGGACCTGGAGTTAGAGCAATGGGTATTTTCCAATCTGAACAGAGAGAAATAAAAGATGTTAGAAATAAAAAGGAATGAGTAACGTGGCAGAGATGTGTGGAACAATATTAAATTAAAACTATACTTGTAATCAAAGTCCCAGGAGGAGAGGAGAGTAAAAAGGAAGGAGACAATTTTTCTGAAGAAATGATGGTTAAAAAACTGCCCAAATTCAGTGAAAAACATTAAATTACAAATTTAAAAAATAGTATAAATGAAAAGGAAACTGCACATTAGCAACATTGTAGTTAAATTGATAAAAATAAAGAGAAAATAATGAAAGCAGCAAGAAAAAATGACATATCATATATAGGAAAACAATAACAATGACTGACTTCTAATCAGAAATAATGGAGTCCAGAAGACATTGAAATGGTGTATTCAAAGTACTCAAAATACTGTTAATGGAGAGGACTATAGCTAATCAAATTCCTTCTATTCAAATGCCAAGTAAAGTCATTTTCATGTTGAAACCAGAGAGAATTTTTTGCCAGTAGACCTGCACTTCAAGAAATACTAAAAGAAGTCATGCTGCAGAGAAATGGCACCAGTGGGTAAAAACGATTATGCAAGAAAAAATGAAGAACACCAGAAATAATAAATACATAGATAAATATAAAAGACTATGTACACACACACACACTATATATATATATATATATATATATATATATATATATATATATATATATATATATATATATATGTTTATGTGTACATATGTGCACATATACATACATATATATGCATAATTTTTCTCAATTTCTTTATGAGATAAATCACTGATTAAAACAAAATCTGGACACTCAGGAGCAGAATTAAGTGAAGGCAGGACACAGGAGAGAGGGAGCAGCATCTAGGATCTTACCTCTGCCTGAGAAGCATCCTGCCCAATACACGTTCAGAAAGTCTTGGACTTCTTAACATACAATTCCTAATAGCCAGAAGGAAAGTGTACATTTAAAACATTGTACAGATCAGAACCAAGATTGCGAAGTAGGAGGATGTGCTCTCACTCCCTCTTGCGAGAACACCAGAATCAAAACTAGCTGCTGGACAATCATCAACAGGAAGACACTGGAACTCACCAAAAAAGGTACCTCACATCCAAAGACAAAGGAGAAGCCACAATGAGACAGTAGAGGGGCACAATCCCAGTAAAATCAAATCCCATAACTGCTGGGTGGGTGACTCACAGACTGGAGAACACTTATACCAGAGAAGTCCACCCACTGGAGTGAAGGTTCTGAGTCCCACGTCAGGCTTCCCAACCTGGGGGTCTGGCAACAGGAGGAGGAATACTTAGAGAATCAGACTTAGAAGTCTAGTGGGATTTGATTACAGGACTTCTACAGGACTGGGAGAAACAGAGACTCCACTCCTGGAGGGTACACACAAAGTAGTGTGAGCATCGGGACCCAGGGGAAGGAGCAGTGACCCCAGGGGAAGTTGAACCAGACCTACCTGCTAGTGTTGGAGGGTCTCCTGCAGAGGCGGGTGTGGCTGTGTCTCACCATGGGGACAAGGACACTGGCAGCAGAAGTCCCGGGAAGTAGTCCTTAGTGTGAGCCTTCCCACAGTCTGCCATTAGCCCCAAGAAAGAGCCCACGTAGGCTCCGGTGTTGGGTTGCCTCAGGCCAAACAACCAACAGGGAGGGAGCCTAGCCCCACTCATCAGCCGACAAGCAGATTAACGTTTTACTGAGCTGTGCCCACCAGAGCAACAGCCAGCTCTACCCACCACCAGTCCCTCCCATCAGGAAACTTGAACAAGCCTCCAAGATAGCCTCATCCACCAGAGGGCAGACAGCAGAAGCAAGAAGAACTACAATCCTGCAGTCTGTGGAACAAAAACCACATTCACAGAAAGATAGACAAGATGAAAAGGCAGAGGGCTATGTACCAGATGAAGGAATAAGATAAAACCCCAGAAAACCAACTAAATGAAGTGAAGATAGGCAACTTTCCAGAAAAAGAATTCAGAATAATGATAGTGAAGATGATCCAGGACCTTGGTAAAAGAATGGAGGCAAAGATTGAGACGATGCAAGAAATGTTTAACAAAGACTTAGAAGAATTAAAGAACAAACAAACAGAGATGAACAATACAATAACTGAAATGAAAACTACACTAGAAGGAATCAATAGCAGAAGAACTGAGGCAGAAGAACGGATAACTGACCTAGAAGACAGAATGGTGGAATTCACTGCTGTGGAACAGAATAAAGAGAAAAGAATGAAAGGAAATGAAGACAGTCTAAGAGACCTCTGGGACAACATTAAATGCAAAAACATTCACATTATAGGGGTCCTAGAAGGAGAAGAGAGAGAGAAAGGACCAGAGAAAATATATGAAGAGATTATAATCGAAAACTTCCCTAACATGGGAAAGGAAATAGCCATCCAAGTTCAGGAAGTGCAGAGAGTCCCATACAGAATAAACCCAAGGAGAAACACACCGAAACACATAGTAATCAAACTGGCAAAAATTAAAGAAAAAGAAAAATTATTGAAAGCAGCAAGGGAACAATGACAAATAACAGACAAGGGAACTCCCATAAGGTTAACAGCTGATTTCACAGCAGAAACTCTACAAACCAGAAGGGAGTGGCATGATATACTTAAAGTGATGAAAGGGAAGAACCTACAACCAAGATTAACCTACCGGGCAAGGATCTCATTCACATTTGATGCAGAAATCAAAAGATTTACAGACAAGCAAAAGCTAAGAGTATTCAGCACCACCAAACAGGCTCTACAAGAAACCCTGAAGGAACTTCTCTAAGTGGGAAAAAAAAGAGAAGAAAAGGACCTACAAAAACAAACCAAAAACAATTAAGAAAATGGTCATAGGAACATACATATCAATAATTACCTTAAACGTGAATCGATTAACTGCTCCAACCAAAAGACACAGGCTTGCTGAATGGATGCAAAAACAAGACACATATTTCTTCTGTCTACAAGCGACCCACTTCAGACCTAGGGACACATACAAAATGAAAGTGAGGGGATGGAAAACGATATTCCATGCAAATGGAAACTAAAAGAAAGCTGGAATAGCAAGACTCATATCAGATAAAATTGACTTTAAAATAAAGAATGTTCCAAGAGACAAGGAAGGACACTACGTAATGATCAAGGGATCAATCCAAGAAGAAGATATAACAATTATAAATATATACACACCCAACATAGGAGCACCTCAATACATAAGGCAACTGCTAACAGCTATAAAGGAAGAAATTGAAGGTAACACAATAATAGTGGGGGACTTTAACACTTCACTTACACCAAGGGACAGATCATAGAAAATGAAAATAAATAAGGAAACAGAAGCTTTAAACTACACAATAGACCAGAGAGATTTAATTGTTATTTATACCATTCCAAAAACAGGAGATTACACTTTCTTCTCAAGTGCACATGGAACATTCTCCAGGATAGATCACATCCTGGGTCACAAATCAAGCCTCAGTAAATTTAAGAAAATTGAAATCATATCAGGCATATCAAGCATCCTTTCTGACAACAATGCTATGAGATTAGAAATGGATTACAGGGAAAAAAACGTTGAAAGCACAAACACATGGAGGCTAAACAATACCTTACTAAATAACCAAGAGATCTCTGAAGAAATCAGAGGAAATCAAAAAATACCTAGAGACAAATGACAGTGAAAATACGATGATCCAAAACCTTTGGGATGCAACAAAAGCAGTTCTAAGAGGGAAGTTTATAGCTGTACAAGCCTACCTCAGGAAGCAAGAAAAATCTCAAATAAACATTCTACCTTACACCTAAAGGAATTAGAAGAAGAAACAAAACCCAAAGTTAGCAGAAGGAAAGAAATCATAAAGATCAGAGCAGAAATAAATGAAATACAAAGAAAGCAATAGCAAAGATCAATAAAACTAAAAGCTGGTTCTTTGAGAAGATAAATAAAATTCATAAACCATTAGCCAGACTCATCAAGAAAAAGAGGGAGAGGACTCAAATCAATAAAATTAGAAATGAAAAAGGAGAAGTTATAACAGACACCACAGAAATAAAAAGCATCCTAAAAGACTACTACAAGCAACTGTATGCCAGTAAAATGGACAACCTGGAAGAAATGGAGAACTTCACAGAAAGGTATAACCTTCCAAGACTGAACCAGGAAGAAATAGAAAATATGAGCATACAAATCACAAGTAATGAAATTGAAACTGTGATTAAAAATCTTCCAACAAACAAAAGTCCAGAACAAGATGGCTTCACAGGTGAATTCTATCAAACATTTACAGAATAGCTAACACCCATCCTTCTCAAACTCGTCCAAAAAATTGTGAAGGAAGGAACACTCCCATACTCATTCCATGAGGCCAACATCACCCTGATACCAAAACCAGACAAAGATACTACAATATATGAAAATTACAGACCAATATCACTGATGAATATAGACGCAAACATCCTCAATGAAATACTACCAAACAGAATCCAACAACACATGAAAAGGATCATACAGCATGATCAAGTGGGATTTATCCCAGGGGTGCAAGGATTCTTCAATATACACAAATCAATCAATGTGATACACCATATTAACAAATTGAAGAATAAAAACATATGATCATCTCAGTAGATGCAGAAGAAGATTTTGACAAAATTGAACACCGGTTTATGATAAAATCTCTCCAGAAAGTGGGCAGCTCTATGCTTTGTGACCACCTAGAGAGGTGGGTTGGGGAGGGTTGTAGGGAGATGCAAGAGGGAGGAGATATGGGGCTATATGTATATGTAAAGCTGATTCACTTTGTTATAAAGCAGAAACTAACACACAATTGTAAAGCAATTATACTCCAATAAAAAAAATAAAAAATATAAAATGGCATAGAATAGGTCAGGAAGAGAAGTCTCACCATAAATCAACCCTAATATCACCTTGATCTTGGACTTCAAGTCTCCAGATACATAAGAAAATAAATTTCTGTTCTATAAGTCACCCAGTCTGTGGTATTTTGTTATAGCAGCCCAAGCCAACTCATACACCCCTCTCTTCCTCCTTACTTAACAGCCATAATCAATTATTATAATCATTTCATGGTAACTCCTCACCTTCCTTGACCCTTTTCAGCTCCATAATCTTGATGAGTAGATACATGACCAACTTAATCCATTTTTTCATCTGTTCCCCACATGCAAAGTAAAGACACCAAACTGAGCATTTGCATTGTGAAGATAATTGTAATCTTGAAAAAGTTGTATGAATCTAAGTATCCATTAATAGTGGGATGCTCAAAATGTTGGTGCTGGTTCCAGACAGATCAACATGGGAGATGTTGAAAATAATGTTGAATGAAAATGGAAAGATGGAGGATAATACATATAACACTTCACCAAATATTGTTTAAAAACACATAGAGGATAATAATCTTAATGTAAATAGATTGGAAAGATTCTTATAAAAATGTCACATGGCAGTTGCCTCTGGGGAGCTTAGAGGGGAATATTACTGACAGGGTTCATTACAGGGGACTAGCTAAACTGCTAAAGTTTGTTTTATTTAAGTAAAAAGAATGAGAAACAAATATGACAAAATATCTGCTGTAGATATTCTAAGCTTTGGGAATATTTTTATATTTTACATAAATTTTCTTTATTTTTAAATTTCTTTAAAATATATAGAAAAAAGAAGGGAAAGGGAAACAAACACATGAAATTGAAAATACATGTTCCATACAGTTTTGGAATATAAATAATCTTCCATTCAGTTTTGGAATATAAATCTCATTTATAAATGCTCAGAAGAGAGTTCTTTCAACTTAACTATTTCACAACCTTACACTCTTTTTTTTTTTTTTTTTTTTGCGGTATGCGGGCCTCTCACTGTTGTGGCCTCCCCCGTTGCGGAGCACAGGCTCCGGACGCGCAGGCTCAGCGGCCATGGCCCACGGGCCCAGCCGCTCCGCGGCATATGGGATCCTCCCAGACCGGGGCACGAACCCGTATCCCCTGCATCGGCAGGCGGACTCTCAACCACTTGCGCCACCAGGGAGGCCCCAACCTTACACTCTTTAGGGTCATTGTTTCTTAAATAACACAGGCAGGAAAAAAATTTTTTATGTAATTAAGATGACCAAAAAATAACAGGGCACTAATAACTCCAAGAATGAGAGCTATTCAGAAGGGGAACAGAATTTGCCACCTTGAAATATGCCTCTTTGACATAAGATTTTTTGGGGGCTGATTATTTTTAGAAACAGCAGACACAGAAGAAACTCTGGAAACTGAGTAGAAGTAACCCTTTTGTAAGAGACATCTACATTTATAAGGGAAATATCCATTTATAAGGGTGTCTCCTTCCCTGTACCAGGAAGAGGGGGTTGACAATATCTCTAGAAATTCTTACCAGTGGAAAAGGTAGAGACAAATCCGCACAACAACCATACTCTTGTTTATTGTGCTTTGCATACAAACTTCTTATAACTGGTTCCCCACCCCCAAAATCTTTTGTCTTTAGCTGGAGATGGTATTCAAGGTGATGGCTTAGGCCATTTCAGGGAATGGACTCAGTTTTCCTGGTTATCTCCCTTGTATACAGGAGATATATGTGTTATTAAATTTTGGTTTGTTTTTCTCCTGTTAATTTTTCTTCTGATCTAGGGCGTCTCAACAAAGAACCTAGAAGAGTAGAGGAAAAATTATTTTTCCTCCTCCACAATTCTGTTGATGTGGTTCACATGAAAATCTTCTTTGAAGGATTAACAAAAATTTTGTCTTTATTATTACAATATTATTATCAAATTGAAATGGCTCATTTTATATTTCTGATACCCTAGGGTACCATATAAATTGACTTAGTCTAGGCTTATATTATGAGAAACTAATCATTTTTCCAGATTTTGCTAGCATCAATTCCCAATTAAAAATCTGTAACTACTATTTTTAAATGCTGAAAGGGTTAAGGATTAAGTTGTGGTTTTGAACTGCATACGCTTATTTGTTTTTGAATGTTTATGTCAATCCTTAATTGTTGCTAGAAGTTCAAATAATGGATGAAGCCTGAATAGCCTCAATAAATACCCATTTAAGACTTTCCCTGTCTAAACACACTAAGAACACTTATATTATGACTTTGAATAGTAATCTTGGATTTGTTTCCTTAACACTTTTAAGTGTTACTTGCTTTTTTATTTTTTATAGATTGGAGCCAGATGACAGCTGTCGATGCATAATGTAAGTAACCAAAACACAGAAATAATTAGTTTTATTCACAGCAAAATAGAATAGTTATGGAGCCCTGTCTTGAGAAAATTTTATGACTGAAATCTATACAACCATCACTTGCAAATTCTGAGCAGTGAAACTCTGATGAGGAGGGGTAGAATAAGTTCCCATCCTATATTGTTCTCAAGACTGCATGTGAAATTTGTATATTTTATTTACCGGAAAATTAACTAAAAGATATATGATATCATGCTATTGGAGACTATTTGGAGTTTTATCTCACGAACAATGAAGGCATTTTGTTTTAACCTTTTTCTTATACTTCAGATGTGGTCTACTAATCAAATAATGTCTATACTTTAGAAGTACTATTACTAAATAATTGCTAAGTTGCATGTTTTTAAAAGAAAGGTTGAAGGATGAAATTGCTTTCCTTTGTGATCTGTTTATTTCTCATGAGTAATCCCATGCTATTAAGAAGTATTACTATAAATCCAAACATAATTAACATCTTGCACATGTATGCTACAATTAACCAATAATACTGGCTCTGAGCACTTGTGATTTTGCTAAAAACAAAGTGGAAAACTAACTTTATAGAGTAAATGTGTAAGTGCTGTAGGAAAGCTTTATTAATTCAAGGTATATTTTTGTCATTGCCATGGCTGTTTATTGACCTACTGCTTTCATAATGTAAATTGAGCATTCCAAAGCATGCAATGTTACTAGGGAACATTTTAATACATTTTTTTCAGAAGAATTCTTATATCCTTTTTTAGACTAACCAATGATAATTAAAATTAAAACTAGATGCTTAAGCTAGACTTAAATATGACCAGGAAGAAATAGAAAAAGAATCACTCAATCACTCATTGCCTTTCTGGGAGAATACATATACTTGCTCTACTTGATGTTAGTGGAACCAAATCTCTTCTGATAGTACACATTTCAGATATGCTGTAGAACAAACATGAATGAATGAAATACCCATTCAATCCTCATTAAGTGTGTCCTCTCAGCTGTAATCCTGAACAGAATACATCCTAAACCAACCCTCAATCCCAGCTGTGCATCTGAATTACGAAATTTTGTGACGATTGACTAGTCAGTCAGACCTGGAGTTTCTTATGTGGGTGCCTCAATTGTATCTTTATTTAGAAAATGACTTTTATCTCTATGTTATTTTATCCACTTGTGACCCCTGAGGGGAAAAAGAAAATCTCAATGTTTTTACCAAGCCGAAAGCAGAAAGCCCAATGTTTTGTTTCAACTTTGGGCAGTGTCAAAAAAAAAAAAAGTGACCTCAGTAAACCTTCATTCATCACTCTCATATGATATTTATGTAATTGAGCACAAGAATAAGCTATCCCATCAGGAAATTATTATGTAATCAAATTAATCCATCTACATAAACAACTTTCTGAGTGCTAGTCTGTACTTTATACCATTCAAGAAGGCATTGAGAAGAAGGAGAAAGAAACAAACACATTTTCAAAGAAATAATTTTTATGGATCTTGATAACCTTCAATCTAATGAGAATATTTTCAGCATCAGCTTTTACCTCTTGGCAATGGCCATGTAAAATAAAGGAATATTGAAAACGACTGCTCTTATATGGTATCTATAAAACCATCTTTTGAGCTTTAATTTGATCATGTTTACTTTGGAGATCAGCAGGCAAAAGCATTTTTATTTTTGCAAACAAATTCACTAAACAATGTACCATGGGGGGAGAAAACATTATATCAGGAAATGTAATCAAAATACATTTCAAGCAGGGTTACTTCTAAAAATGTTTTACTGCTTTTCCAAGCTCTAGGCTATTGGCTACCTCTTTCCTTCCGACATTTAAAGAACTTTTTTTGAGAATACCATTTCATGAAGAAATAATACCTTGGAAGGTACTGAACAAAGTCCACAGCCTTCAACCATTGCAAAACATAGGCTTTATCTATCCACTTGAGCATATTCTTTACCTCTATTCATCACTTCATTCTTTTCTTCTGGTCCTTCAGGGAGGTTTAACAATGTCCTAGCCAGTATTACAGCTGAAACAAAGCACATTTTTTTTGAAAGAATAGCTGCACTCAACTGACTTGTAAATTTCAGTGATTGTGCATCTATAACAAGAGTAAATTAAATAAAAATAAAACAGTGATAGTGTATTTTTGAGGAAATAGTCCAAACTATGAGAATATGAAAAATAGATTTAACATTTTTAATGGATAAAGACAAAACATTTAGAATTGTTTTTTTCAAAATTATTGTCCAAATTGGTTTTTTGTGGGAACTTGTGTTATTCACAAACTTATAACTCCACCTATGCAGAAATCATTTCTTTACCTATTTTTCAGTGATGTTCAAAGAACGAGAGGAAATATACACAAATCATATCATATTTAAAGAACATAAACTAATGTAAACAGGAGCATCATTTAGGCTTTGCCATAGAATGAGGCATTCATTTAGGTGAATGTTATAATAAATGAACTTTCTTCCTTTTCTTATTTTGATAGAAAGATTTAAAACCTGCACTGCATTCTCTCTACAACAAATGGACTGTGGAACACCTTGTATATCTTTAGGTAGCAATGTCATCATTAAAAACATGTTCTTGGGGCTTCCCTGGTGGCACAGTGGTTGAGAGTCTGCCTGCCGGTGTGGGGGACACGGGTTCGGGCCCTGGTCTGGGAAGATCCCACATGCCATGGAGCAACTAAGCCCATGAGCCACAACTGCTGAGCCTGCACGTCTGGAGCCTGTGCTCTGCGGCGGGAGAGGCCGCGACAGTGAGAGGCCCGTGCACCACAATGAAGAGTGGCCCCCACTCGCTGCAGCTGGAGAGGGCAGTTGCACAGAGGCGAAGACCCAACACAGCCAAAAATAAAATATAAAATAAATAAATAAATTTATTTTAAAAAAAACCAAAAACATGTTCTTATTGTTTTTACTGTGGTAGAAAGATGTCCAAAAGGGCCATTAAGTTTCTAGGACATTTTGCCACTACAATTCTTAAATCTGCTTTGTATATTTTTTCTGTATTTTCTCTCACATTTATGCAATTAACAATCTTTTCTTACTGCTACATATGTACCTTGTACCTACCTTTAAAATCCTCTCATCCATTAGCACTTTTGTAATATGCTGCTTCAACTCTTCTGTGAGCTAGAAAAAGAGACAGCTAATTTTGCTAAATATGTGGCCAAATAAAAAGAAATGCATGTTTATTAAAAACAAAAGAGCTGCCTGTGAACAAAGCAGATGAGATTTAGAGCTTGATGTGCATGCCATTTTTCTTCACCCTTCTGATGTCTCATTTTCTAGTTTGTTTCTTAACAGTATTTCCTATATTTGAAAGTGTTCTATGTATTAAACTCAGTTTCATTCAACAATCACTGAGATCACATTCTTTTTAGCAAAACGTAATGCTAGGCCCTATGAATGATGGAAATGTGACAAAAGCAATCACACAAAGGGTTTATAATAAGGAGAGAGATAAGTTTTCTTTACATAGAATATTTATTGAGCTGTTATAATGTGTAATATTCAATACTTCTTCCAGGAGGCCAAAATCTGTAGACAGAAATGACTCTTAACCACAATAGAGAAATATAATAAACATATAAAATATTATTTGTATAAGGAAGAGAGATAAGAAGGAAGATGATCAAGTATGAATTTAAGATATGCAGTTATTTTAAATTCAAAATGAAAAGTGAGGATTTTTTTTTATTCATAAGGTTTAATTCCAAAATTCATGGAAACAGTCTAATAAATGTACAATTGAGTGATCTCTCTTTCTAGATGTTGATATCCCATCAGTAAAGACTAGAACTTGGCCACATTTCTTTTACAAGAATAATAAATTAATAAAGAAAGAACAAAAATAATAATGTTTGTTTTCTATTAGGGAAACAGAGTCACTCATATTCATTATAATTTTTCCATTAACTTAATATCCTCTATTATAAATTTCTTCATATTATATTTTATCTTTTTTAAATTTTGATTGAACATGTTTCCTTTTATGACTTACACCCTAACTAATTTGGAAGTTTGAAAGTATACCTCCATTTGTCTACTATTTGTCATTCTATCTTTAAAGGAATATTGAACGCATATTTCCATATTGTCATATTAATTTTAAAGAATGAATGCCCCTCCATATTTGGTTGGCTTACCTACTTTCTTATCTCTTGACCACTGAGATGAAAGTTTTACATGGTTTAATTCTCCCAGTAGTGTTTAATTATTAAAAACTTTAGAATTTTTGGTCTAAGCTATTGTTTCTTCCATTTAGTGTTTGTGTGCCTAAGTGTGTGTATATGTGTGTCTGTGTGTGATCTTTATATTAACCATTTTACCAATCCTCAGTTTTACTATCATTATATTCATGTAGATTAAACTATCATTATATCAGTATTACAGCAGTATAGCAGTATTTATCGCTTACTATCATTTATGATCTTCATCTTTCCCTATCTTGAGAATTTGTTCTGATGTAATTTAATTAGAATAGCTTCCTAAAGAATTTCCTCATGTCAGGTACAGAGATGGCATGCATTCTGAATCCTTCTATGTTGAAGAAAATCTTTCTTTAGCCCTTATATAGGATTACTCTGTATGTAGAATACTTGGATTGCACTATTTTTATTTATTAAGGTATAAGTTTTACTCATTTAGATTCTAGTGTTGTAGATCACAAAACACCAGTGTAATTTTGTAAATAAAATATTCTTTCTGCCTGGAAGTCATGTGTATTATTTATAATTAGGCTCAGCTTCAGGGAACATAATATTGAAGAACAGTAGCTTAAACAGCAGAGGTTCATCTTCTCCTTCATGTAAAAGAAGTCAAGAGAGAAGAGTCCAGTGATCTCTCTTTCTAGATGTGTATATCCCATCTAGATACACATGACCCATGTACATCTATCATAGATTCATAATCATTTCAGAGGCTGGAGGTCTTTCCTACATCTCTCCAGTATCCCATAGGAAATAGATCTTGCCCTCATGGTCCAGTACAGCTTCTAGCTCTCCAGTTTTCAGATTCCCATTCTAAGAAAAAAGTTGAAAAAAGAGAAGAAAATGGCACTTTGTTTTCTTTCATAAAATCAAGTTTAGTAAGGTATAAATTTCATGAAATAAAATGCAGCTATCTTAAGTTTTCAGTTGATGAATTTTGGCATTTGTATATATTTGTGTAAGCACCACCACAATCAAAATTTTGAACATTTCCATCATTTTTGAGGCAAATATTGATCTGATTTTTATCAGTATATAATAGTATTGCTTATTGTTGAATTTCATACAAATGGCTTCATACAGTATATATTACTTTGTATCTGATTTCTTTCTCATGTAATGGTTTTGAGACATCACTTTTTCTTCTGTATTGGTAGTTTGTACCTTTTTATTGATGAATAGCATTTTATTTCTAAGTTGCTCCATTTAGAGTTCCCAGTAATGGTTCTTCAACTGGTCTTGTGGTGTACCACCCTCTGATGTGATGTTTAACATTCAGCCAATGACTCAAGGAACTCTTCATGCAGATATCTAGATTTCTCTTTCTACATATCTCAGTCCTTTCCAGAACTATGCCCTTCATATTCCAGATGCCCAACAATCTCTATTTCTTCAACTTGGTGAGGTAGCTGATCTTTGAACTTTCTCTTTCTGCACCAGTATCTAAAAAACCCTCCCAGGTAGAAAATTGGGGCAATTATTGGGCTTACCTCATTTGTTTCCATTCTCTCTGGGATCATAAGTCTATGGTGCCTCTTGACTAATGCCTAAAAGAGGGTGCTTAGTTACTAATTCAGTTTTCTAGTTGTTTATACTGGGAGAGCTAGTCTGTTACCAGGTAGTCCATATTGACTAGAAACTAAGAGAGGGTAGTAAATAGGCATGTAAGTAGACACTCTGGAGGTTCCATTCAACATGTCAGCTTATATTTCATTGGCCAGAACCTAACTCATGGCTTCACTTATCTTAAAAAGGAGATTTGGGCATACAATAATATAGGTAGTTGACAATATACTCAGCTAAAATATAGAGTTCTTTTACTAAAGAAGTAGGGGACAGTAGAAACTGGAAGGCAACTAGGAGTCACAATTACAGGAAACCTCCAAGATTCTTTTATTATTTTATATTATATACAGTAATATTGTCATGGGAAAAATATAAACCTTTTGGGAAAATGTATAAACAAATCAAATAAGTGGCAATAAAAACTGTGATGCACAAATAAAGAAAGCTCAACTACCTAGTAATCAAAGAAATGAAAATTGACTTCCGGGTAAGATGGCAGAAGAGTAAGACGCGGAGATCACCTTCCTCCCCACGGATACACCAGAAATACAGCTACACGTGGAACAACTCATACAGAACACCTACTGAATGCTGGCAGAAGACCTCAGACCCCCCAAAAGGCAAGAAACTCTCCACATACCTGGGTAGGGCAAAGCGGAGAGATTCCCGCACAGAGGAGCGGTGCCGAGCGGCACTCACCAGCCCGAGAGGATTGTCTGCTCCCCCACAGGGGCAGGCGGCGCTGGAGCTGAGGATCGGGCTTCGGTCAGAGCGCAGGGAGAGGACTGGGGCTGGCGGCGAGAACTCAGCCTGAAGGGGGCTAATGTGCCACAGCTAGCCGGGAGGGAATCCGGGAAAACTCTGGAGCTGCCAAAGAGGCAGGAGACTTTTTCTTCCCTCTTGGTTTCCTGGTGCGCGAGGAGAGGGGATTAAGAGCGCCGCGTAGAGGAGATCCGGGGACGGGCGCGAGTCGCGGCTGAAAGCGCGGAGCCCAGAGACGGGCGTGGGACGCTGGGGCTGCTGCTGCCGCCGCCAAGAAGCCTGTGTGCAAGCGCAGGTCACTGTCCACACCACCCTTCCGGGAGCCTGTGCAGCCCGCCACTGCCGGGGTCCCGGGATCCAGGGGCGGCTTCCCTGGGGGAGCGCACGGCGCGCCTCGGGCTGGTGCAACGTCACGCCGACCTCTGCCACTGCAGGCTCGCCCCGCACTCCGTCCCCCTCCCTCCCGCCCGGCCTGAGTGAGCCAGAGTCCCTGAAGAGGCTGCTCCTTTAACCCTGTCCTGTCTGAGTGAAGAACAGACGCCCTCCGGTGACCTACACGCAGAGGCGGGGCCAAATCCAAAGCTGAGACCCAGGAGCTGTGAGAACAAAGAAGAGAAAGGGAAACCTCTCCCAGCAGCCTCAGAAGCAGCGGATTAAAGCTCCACAATCAACTTGATGTACCCTGCATCTGTGGAATACATGAATAGACAACAAATCATCCCAAATTGAGGAGCCAGGAGTCAGTGCTGTGCCTCTGAGGTGGGAGAGCCAACTTCAGGACACGGGTCCACAAGAGACCTCCCAGCTCCACATAATATCAAACGGCGAAAATCTTCCAGAGATCTCCATCTCAACACCAGCACCCAGCTTCACTCAACGACCAGCAAGCTACAGTGCTGGACACCCTATGCCAAACAACTAGCAAGACAGGAACACAACGCTGCCCATTAGCAGAGAGGCTGCCTAAAATCATAAAAAGTCCGCAGACACCCCAAAACACACCACCAGACGTGGACCTGCCCACCAGAAAGACAAGATCCAGCCTCATCCACCAGAACACAGTCAGTAGTCCCCTCCACCAAGAAGCCTACACAACCCACTAAACCAACCTTAGCCACTGGGGACAGACACCAAAAACAACGGGAACTACGAACCTGCAGCCTGCAAAAAGGAGACCCCAAACACAGTAACATAAGCAAAATGAGAAGACAGAAAAACACACAGCAGGAGAAGGAGCAAGATAAAAACCCACCAGACCTAACAAATGAAGAGGTAATAGGCAGTCTACCTGAAAAAGAATTCAGAATAATGATGGTAAAGATGATCCAAAATCTTGGAAATAGAATAGACAAAATGCAAGAAACAGTTAACAAGGACCTAGAAGAACTAAAGATGAATCAAGCATCGATTAAAAACACAATAAATGAAATAAAAAATACTCTAGATGGGATCAATAGCAGAATAACTGAGGCAGAAGAACGGATAAGTGAGGTGGAAGATAAAATAGTGGAAATAACTGATGCAGAGCAAAATAAAGAAAAAAGAATGAAAAGAACAGAGGACAGTCTCAGAGACCTCTGGGACAACATTAAACGCACCAACATTCGAATTATAGGGGTTCCAGAAGAAGAAGAGAAAAAGAAAGTGACTGAGAAAATATTTGAAGAGATTATAGTTGAAAACTTCCCTAATATGGGAAAGGAAATAGTTAATCAAGTCCAGGAGGCACAGAGAGTCCCATACAGAATAAATCCAAGGAGAAATACACCAAGACACATATTAATCAAACTGTCAAAAATTAAACACAAAGAAATCATATTAAAAGCAGCAAGGCAAAAACAACAAATAACACACAAGGGAATCCCCATCAGGATAACAGCTGATCTCTCAGCAGAAACTCTACAAGCCAGAAGGGAATGGCAGGACATAATTAAAGTGATGAAGGAGAAAAACCTGCAACCAAGATTACTTTACCCAGCAAGGATCTCATTCAGATTTGATGGAGAAAT
This sequence comes from Mesoplodon densirostris, assembly GCF_025265405.1. Lineage (NCBI taxonomy): Eukaryota > Metazoa > Chordata > Mammalia > Artiodactyla > Ziphiidae > Mesoplodon > Mesoplodon densirostris. Next base: position 87,757,146 of record NC_082672.1, read on the forward strand.
TAAAACGTTTACAGACAAGCAAAAGCTGAGAGAGTTCAGCACCACCAAACCAGTTTTACAACAAATGCTAAAGGAACTTCTCTAGGCAAGAAACACAACAGAAGGAAAAGAACTACAATAACGAACCCAAAACAATTAAGAAAATGGGAATAGGAACATACATATCAATAATTACCTTAAATGTAAATGGACTAAATGCTCCCACCAAAAGACACAGAGTGGCTGAATGGATACAAAAACAAGACCCATATATATGCTGTCTACAAGAGACCCACTTCAGACCTAGAGACACATACAGACTGAAAGTAAGGGGATGGAAAAAGATATTCCATGCAAATGGAAACCAAAAGAAAGCTGGAGTAGCAATTCTCATATCAGACAAAATAGACTTTAAAATAAAGACTACTAGAAGAGACAAAGAAGGACACTACATAATGATCAAGGGATCAATCCAAGAAGAAGATATAACAATTGTAAATATTTATGCACCAAACATAGGAGCACCTCAATACATAAGGGAAATATTAACAGCCATAAAAGGAGAAATCAACAGTAACACAATCATAGTAGGGGACTTTAACACCCCACTTTCACCAATGGACAGGTCATCCAAAATGAAAATAAATAAGGAAACACAAGCTTTAAATGATACATTAAACAAGATGGACTTAATTGATATTTATAGGACATTCCATCCAAAAACAACAGAATACACATTTTTCTCAAGTGCTCATGGAACATTCTCCAGGATAGATCATATCTTGGGTCACAAATCAAGCCTTGGTAAATTTAAGAAAATTGAAATTGTATCAAGTATCTTTTCCGATCACAATGCTATGAGACTAGATATCAATTACAGGAAAAGAGCTGTAAAACATACAAACACATGGAGGCTAAACAATACACTACTTAATAACGAAGTGATCACTGAAGAAATCAAAGAGGAAATTAAAAAATACCTAGAAACAAATGACAATGGAGACACGAAGACCCAAAACCTATGGGATGCAGCAAAAGCAGTTCTAAGAGGGAAGTTTATGGCAATACAATCCCACCTTAAGAAACAGGAAACATCTCGAATAAACAACCTAACCTTGCACCTAAAGCAATTAGAGAAAGAAGAACAAAAACATCCCAAAGTTAGCAGAAGGAAATAAATCATAAAAATCAGATCAGAAATAAATGAAAAAGAAATGAAGGAAACGATAGCAAAGATCAATAAAACTAAAAGCTGGTTCTTTGAGAAGATAAGCAAAATTGATAAACCATTAGCCAGACTCATCAAGAAAAAAAGGGAGAAGACTCAAATCAACAGAATTAGAAATGAAAAAGGAGAAGTAACAACTGACACTGCAGAAACACAAAAGATCATGAGAGATTACTATAAGCAACTCTATGCCAATAAAATGGACAACCTGGAAGAAATGGACAAATTCTTAGAAATGCACAACCTGCCAAGACTGAATCAGGAAGAAATAGAAAATATGAACAGACCAATCACAAGCACTGAAATTGAAACTGTGATCAAAAATCTTCCAACAAACAAAAGCCCAGGACCAGATGGCTTCACAGGCGAATTCTATCAAGCATTTAGAGAAGAGCTAACACCTATCCTTCTCAAACTCTTCCAAAATATAGCAGAGGGAGGAACACTCCCAAACTCATTCTATGAGGCCACCATCACCTTGATACCAAAACCAGACAAGGATGTCACAAAGAAAGAAAACTACAGGCCAATATCACTGATGAACATAGATGCAAAAATCCTCAACATAATACTAGCAAACAGAATCCAACAGCACATTAAAAGGATCATACACCATGATCAAGTGGGGTTTATTCCAGGAATGCAAGGATTCTTCAATATACACAAATCAATCAACGTGATACACCATATTAACAAACTGAAGGAGAAAAACCATATGATCATCTCAATAGATGCAGAGAAAGCTTTCTAAAAAATTCAACTCCCATTTATGATAAAAACCCTGCAGAAAGTAGGCATAGGGGGAACTTTCCTCAACATAATAAAGGCCATATATGACAAACCCACAGCCAGCATCATCCTCAATGGTGAAAAATTGAAACCATTTCCACTAAGATCAGGAACAAGGCAAGGTTGCCCACTCTCACCACTCTTATTCAACATAGTTTTGGAAGTTTTAGCCACAGCAATCAGAGAAGAAAAGGAAATAAAAGGAATCCAAATGGGAAAAGAAGAAGTAAAGCTGTCACTGTTTGCAGATGACATGATACTATATATAGAGAATCCTAAAGATACTACCAGAAAACTACTAGAGCTAATCAATGAATTTTGGTAAAGTTGCAGGATACAAAATTAATGCACAGAAATCTCTGGCATTCCTATATACTAATGATGAAAAATCTGAAAGTGAAATCAAGGAAACACTCCCATTTACCATTGCAACAAAAAGAATAAAATATCTAGGAATAAACCTACCTAAGGAGACAAAAGACCTGTATGCAGAAAATTATAAGACACTGATGAAAGAAATTAAAGATGATACAAATAGATGGAGAGATGTACCATATTCTTGGATTGGAAGAATCAACATTGTGAAAATGACTCTACTACCCAAAGCAATCTACAGATTCAATGCAATCCCTATCAAACTACCAATGGCATTTTTCACAGAACTAGAACAAAAAATTTCACAATTTGTATGGAAACACAAAAGACCCCGAATAGCCAAAGCAATCTTGAGAACGAAAAATGGAGCTGGAGGAATCAGGCTCCCTGACTTCAGACTATACTACAAAGCTACAGTAATCAAGACAGTATGGTACTGGCACAAAAACAGAAAGATAGATCAATGGAACAGGATAGAAAGCCCAGAGATAAACCCATGGACATATGGTCACCTTATCTTTGATAAAGGAGGCAGGAATGCACAGTGGAGAAAGGACAGTCTCTTCAATAAGTGGTGCTGGGAAAACTGGACAGGTACATGTAAAAGTATGAGATTAGATCACTCCTTAACACCATACACAAAAATAAGCTCAAAATGGATTAAAGACCTAAATGTAAGGCCAGACACTATCAAACTCCTAGAGGAAAACATAGGCAGAACACTCTATGACATAAATCACAGCAATATCCTTTTGGACCCACCTCTTAGAGAAATGGAAATAAAGACAAAAATAAACACATGGGACCTAATGAAACTTAAAAGCTTTTGCACAGCAAAGGAAACCATAAACAAGACCAAAAGACAACCCTCAGAATGGGAGAAAATATTTGCAAATGAAGCAACTGACAAAGGATTAATCTCCAAAATTTATAAGCAGCTCATGCAGCTCAATAGCAAAAAAACAAACAACCCAATCCAAAAATGCGCAGAAGACCTAAATAGACATTTCTCCACAGAAGATATACAGACAGCCAACAAACACATGAAAGGATGCTCAACATCTTTACTCATTAGAGAAATGCAAATCAAAACTTCAATGAGATATCATCTCACACCAGTCAGAATGGCCATCATCAAAAAATCTAGAAATAATAAATGCTGGAGAGGGTGTGGAAAAAAGGGAACACTCTTGCACTGCTGGTGGGAATGTGAATTGGTACAGCCACTATGGAGAACAGTATGGAGGTTCCTTAAAAAACTACAAATAGAACTACCATATGACCCAGCAATCCCACTACTGGGCATATACCCTGAGAAAACCATAATTCAAAAAGAGACATGTACCAAAATGTTCATAGCAGCCCTATTTACAATAGCCCGGAGATGGAAACAACCTAAGTGTCCATCATCGGATGAATGGGTAAAGAAGATGTGGCACATATATACAATGGAATATTACTCAGCCATAAAAAGAAATGAAATTGAGCTATTTGTAATGAGGTGGATGGACCTAGAGTCTGTCATACAGAGTGAAGTAAGTCAGAAAGAGAAAGACAAATACTGTATGCTGACACATATATATGGAATTTAAGAAAAAAAAAATGTCATCAAGAACCTAGGAGTAAGACAGGAATAAAGACACAGACCTACTAGAGCATGGACTTGAGGATATGGGGAGGGGGAAGGGTAAGCTGTGACAAAGTGAAAGAGCGGCATGGACATATATACACTACCAAACATAAGGTAGATAGCTAGTGGGAAGCAGCCGCATAGCACAGGGAGATCAGCTCGGTTCTTTGTGACTGCCTGGAGGGGTGGGATAGGGAGGGTGGGAGGGAGACGCAAAAGGGAGGGGATATGGGAACATATGTATATGTATAACTGATTAAATTTGTAAAATAAAAAAATGTTTAAAAAAAAAGGTCAATTAGCAAACCTTAGTGTAAAGAGCTTTCACAACAGAATGCTGCTAATAATTTTTAATATTTTAGAAAATTCTGAAGAAAGTATATGCATTGTTTACTTGATTTTTGATGTCTCTCCTTTCTTTCTCCTGTTCAAAATCTTTCCTTTGCTGCTTCATGCTATCCTTCACTTTCTGTCAGCTTCATCCTGAACCTTGGTGCTCTGAAAAAACCTACCTGAGCCAAACGCATTTCAAAGAAGAACAGGGCCCCATTTTGATTCTATAGACATTACTACAACTTATTTTTATAGAGTCAAGCCAAGCCAAATGGAACTCCTTTCAATAGCTGACAAATTACAAAAATAACCCATATTATAAATTGTGTCTCCTGTAATATATTGACGTACTTCCGAAAGAGGAAATAAGAGATAGATTCCATTTTAGCCAGTTAGGATATATCCAAAAAAAAAAAAAAGAAATGAAAATTAAAACCACAACCATAAAAGAGTAAACATTGAAAAGACTGGCAATAAAATGTCAGAAAAGATATGAAACAATGTAAACACTAATAAACTGCTAGTTGAAGTTAAAATTAGTACTGCCACTTGGAAACACAATTTAAAAACATCTAGTATAGAAGAAGATATGCATACTTCTAGCCATTCCATTCCTAGGAATTTGTCCTGAAGAAACTTTTTCACAAGAACGCAAGGACACCTGTAGGAGGATGTTAATAATTACAGCAAAAAAAGAAAACTAAGTGAACAAAAAATAGACCAAAAAAATGTGATATAGAATTATATTTCATACAATGAAATACTTCCTAGCAGTGAAAATTAATCAAGAGCTTCCATATAACATAGATTTCTCTGCTAACTCATTAGGACCTGTGACCTCTCAACATGGAAATCAAGGTGTTGGTGTCTCTTGGCTAGTGCTGGATTGTGAAATAGTAGAAACTGGGATAAGAGTTTCTTCTCCAGGGGCCTAAGGGTGATTAGTTTAGGAAGTTGTGTTGAGGCTACTTTACTCTCAGGAAGAAGATATGTAGGTTTTTCTCAGCCAGGTACTATGCTTCTTCTCTAATGCTTCCATCTCTCCTAAAAGCTGGTCTCCACAAGTCACAGGAGTAAGCACTCAACCATGCTCCAAATAGATTTTCACACAGATCAACTCGCTTCCTTTCTACCACCCAACATAGATATAATGGCTCTGAGTCTTTGTCTCAGATTTCACTGGCAGTACAAGATTTTTTTTTTTAAGTATCTGGCACTTTTCTAGGTTCTATTTATCAAGGTCTTCATCAAAGACACCCTGCTTTAAAGGTCTTGGCTATATGCAGTATAGCTATATGTAATATATGATGCCATATACTTAAGGCTCTAACAATTAGCCATAATTGGATGAGCAGAAGAGACAGGGTACCAGGCTCTTGTTGAGGTTGACACCTTCCCACAGTTTACAAATTTATAACTTTTATTTTGCTTTCCAACCTATAGACCATATCAAAACCAAATCATTAAAGTATCCTAAGACATAAAGGATAGCATTTAGATTCTTACTAAATATTAAGAGGAATTGTTATTTTAAAAGTATTGATGGTGTTAAAGATCTAGGCCTGGGAGAGGGGGAATATGGTGGAGGAGTAAGATGGGGAGATCACCTTCGTCCCCACAGATACATCAGAAATACACCTACACGTGGAACAACTCCTACAGAACACCCGCTGAAAGCTGGGAGACCTCAGACCACCCAAAAGGCAAGAAACTCCCCACGTACCTGGGGAGGGCAAAAGAAAAAACAGAGACAAAAGAATAGGGACGGTACCCGCACCAGTGGGAGGGAGCTGTGAAGGAGGAAAGGTTTCCACACACTAGAAGCCACTTCGCGGGCAGAGACTGCGGGTGGCGGAGGGGGGATGCTTCGGAGCCGCGGAAGAGAGTGCAGCCACAGGGGTGCAGAGTGCAAAGTGGAGACATTCCCGCACAGAGGATCGGGGCCGACCGGCACTCACCAGCCCAAGAGGCTTGTCTGCTCACCAGCCAGGGTGGGCGGGGCTGGGAGCTGAGCCTCGGGCTCCGGTCCGAGCGCAGAGAGGACTGGGGTTGGCGGTGTGAACACAGCCTGAAGGGGCTAGTGTGCCACATCTGGCCGGGAAGGAGTCCGGGAGAAGTCTGGACCTGCCGAAGAGGCAAGAGACTTTTTCTTCCCTCTTTGTTTCCTGGTGCGCGAGGGGAGGGGATTCAGAGCGCTGCTTAAAGGAGCTCCAGAGACGGGCGCGAGCCGCGGCTAACAGCACGGACCCCAGAGACGGGCATGAGACGCTAAGGCTGCTGCTGCCGCCACCAAGAAGCCTGTGTGCGAGCACAAGTCACTGGCCACACCTAACTTTTGGGGAGCCTGTGCAGCCTGCCACTGCCAGGGTCCCGGGATCCAGGGACAACTTACCTGGGAGAACACACGGCGTGCCTCAGGCTGGTGCAATGTCACACCGCCTCTGACGCTGCAGGCTTGCCCCGCCTCCGTGCCCCTCCCTACCCCCCGGCCTGAGTAAGCCAGAGCCCCCAAATCAGCGGCTTCTTTAACCCCGTCCTGTCTGAGTGAAGAACAGATGCCCTCTGGAGACTTATGCGCAGAGACGGGGCCAAATCCAAAGCTGAACCCTGGGAGCTGTGCGGACAAAGAAGAGAAAGGGAAATCTCTCCCAGCAACCTCAGAAGCAGCGGATTAAAGCTCCACAATCAACTTGATGTACCATACATCTGTGGAATACATTAATAGACAATGAATCATCCCAAATTGAGGAGGTGGACTTTGAGAGCAACATATATTATTTTTTCCCCTTTTCCCCTTTTTGTGAGTGTGTATGTGTATGCTTCTGTGTGAGAGTTTACCTGTATAGCTTTGCTTTCACCACTTGTCCTAGGGTTCTCTCTGTCCATTTTTTTTTTGTTTCTTTCTTTTGTTTTACTTAAAAAATTTTTTTTCTTAAAAATTATTTTTTATTTTAATAACTTTATTTTATTTTATCTTTATTTTATCCTTTCTTTCTTTCCCTCTTTCTTTTCTACTTTTCCTACCTTTTATTCTGAGCTGTGTGGATGAAAGGCTCTTGGTGCTGCAGCCAGGAGTCTGTGCTGTGCCTCTGAGGTGGGAGAGCCAACTTCAGGACACTGGTCCACAAGAGACCTCCCAGCTCCATGTAATATCAAATGGCAAAAATCTCCCAGAGCTCTCCATCTCAACACCAACACCCAGCTTCACTCAACGACCAGCAAGCTACAGTGCTGAACACCCTATGCCAAACAACTAGCAAGACAGGAACACAACCCCACCCATTAGCAGAGAGGCTGCCTAAAATCATAATAAGGCCACAGACACCCCAAAACACACGACCAGATGTGGACCTGCTCACCAGAAAGAAAAGATCCAACCTCATTGACCAGAACACAGGCACTAGTCCCCTCCACCAGGAAGCCTACACAAACAACTGAACCAACATCAGCCACTGAGTACAGACACCAAAAACAATGGGAACTACGAACCTGCAGCCTACAAAAAAGAGACCCCAAACACAGTAAGATAAGCAAAATGAGAAGACATAAAAACACACAGCAGATGAAGAAACAAGATAAAACCCCACCAGACCTAACAAATGAAAAGGAAATAGGCAGTCTACCTGAAAAAGAATTCAGGATAATGATAGCAAAGATGATTGAAAATCGTGGAAATAGAAGAGAGAAAATGCAAGAAACATTTAAGAAGGACCTAGAAGAACTAAAGAGGAAACAAACAATGATGAACAACACAGTAAATGGAATTAAATATACTCTAGAAGGGATCAATAGCAGAATAACTGAGGTAAAAGAACGGATAAGTGACCTGGAAGAAAAAATAGTGGAAATAACTACTGCAGAGCAGAACACAGAAAAAAGAATGAAAAGGACTGAGGACAATCTCAGAGACCTCTGGGACAACATTAAATACACCAACATTCAAATTATAGGGTTCCCAGAAGAAGAAGAGAAAAAGCAAGGGACTGAGAAAATATTTGAAGAGATTATAGTTGAAACTTCCCTAATATGGGAAAGGAAATAATTAATCAAGTCCAAGAAGCACAGAGAGTCCCGTACAGAATAAATCCAAGGAGAACCACACCAAGACACATATTAATCAAACTATCAAAAATTAAATACAAAGAAAGCATATTAAAAGCATCAAGGGTAAAACAACAAATAACACACAAGGGAATCCCCATAAGGTTAACAGCTGATCTTTCACCAGAAACTCTGCAAGCCAGAAGGGAGTGGCAGCACATATTTAAAGTGATGAAGGAGAAAAAACTACAACCAAGATTACTCTACCAAGGATCAAGCAAGGATCCTCAAGCAAGGATCTCATTCAGATTCGATGGAGAAATTAAAACCTTTACAGACAAGCAAAAGCTGAGAGAGTTCAGCACCACCAAACCAGCTTTATAACAAATGCTAAATGAACTTCTCTAGGCAAGAAACACAACAGAAGGAAAAACCTACAATAACAAACACAAAACAATTAAGAAAATGGGAATAGGAACATACATATCAATAATTACCTTAAATGTAAATAGATTAAATGCTCCCACCAAAAGACACAGATTTGCTGAGTGGATACAAAGACAAGACCCATATATATGCTGTCTACAAGCGACGCACTGCAGACCTAGGGACACATACAGACTGAAAGTGAGGGGATGGAAAAAGATATTCCATGCAACTGGAAACCAAAAGAAAGCTGGAGTAGGAATTCTCATATCAGACAAAATAGACTTTAACTTAAAGACTATTACAAGAGAAAAAGAAGGACACTACATAATGACCAAGGGATCAAACCAAGAAGAAGATATAACAATTGTAAATATTTATGCACCCAACATAGGAGCACCTCAATATATAAGGCAAACACTACCAGCCATAAAAGGGGAAATCGACAATAACACTTTCATAGTAGGGGACTTTAACACCCCACTTTCACCAATGGACAGATCATCCAAAATGAAAATAAATAAGGAAACACAAGCTTTAAATGATACATTAAACAAGATGGACTTAATTGATATTTATAGGACATTCCATCCAAAAACAACAGAATACACATTTTTCTCAAGTGCTCATGGAACATTCTCCAGGATAGATCATATCTTGGATCACAAATCTAGCCTTGGTAAATTTAAGAAAATTGAAATCATACCAAGTATCTTTTCTGACCACAATGCTATGAGACTAGATATCAATTACAGGAAAAGATCTGTAGAAAATACAAACACATGGAGGCTAAACAATACACTACTTAATAACGAAGTGATCACTGAAGAAATCAAAAAGGAAATCAAAAAATACCTAGAAACAAATGACATGGAGACACGGCGACCCAAAAGCTATGGGATGCAGCAAAAGCAGTTCTAAGAGGGTAGTTTATAGCAATACAATCCTACCTTAAGAAACAGGAAACATCTCAAATAAGCCACTTAACCTTATACCTAAAGGAACTCGAGATAAAAGAACAAAAAAAAAAACAAACCTAAAGTTAGCAGAAGGAAAGAAATCATAAAGACCAGAGCAGAAATAAATGAAAAAGAAATGAAGGAAACAATAGCAAAGATCAATAAAACTAAAAGCTGGTTCTTTGAGAAGATAAACAAAATTGATAAACCATTAGCCAGACTCATCAAGAAAAAAAGGGAGAAGACTCAAATCAATAGAATTAGAAATGAAAAAGGAGAAGTAACAACTGACACTGCAGAAATACAAAAGATCATGAGAGATTACTACAAGCAACTCTATGCCAATAAAATGGATAACCTGGAAGAAATGGACAAATTCTTAGAAATACACAACCTGACGAGACTGAACCAGGAAGAAATAGAAAATATGAACAGATCAATCACAAGCACCGAAACTGAGACTGTGATTAATAATCTTCCAACTAACAAAAGCCCAGGACCAGATGGCTTCACAGGTGAATTCTATCAATTATTTAGAGAAGAGCTAATACCTATCCTTCTCAAACTCTTCCAAAATATAGCAGAGGGAGGAACACTCCCAAACTCATTCTAGGAGGCCACCATCACCCTAATACCAAAATCACACAAGGATGTCACCAAGAAAGAAAACTACAGGCCAATATCACTGATGGACATAGATGCAAAAATCCTCAACATAATACTAGCAAACAGAATCCAACAGCACTTTAAAAGGATCATACACCATGATCAAGTGGGGTTTATTCCAGGAATGCAAGGATTCTTCAATATATGCAAATCAATCAATGTGATATACCATATTAACAAACTGAAGAATAAAAAACCATATGATCATCTCAATAGATGCAGAGAAAGCTTTCTAAAAAATTCAACTCCCATTTATGATAAAAACCCTGCAGAAAGTAGGCATAGAGGGAACTTTCTTCAACCTAATAAAGGCCATATATGACAAACCCACAGCCAACATCGTCCTCAATGGTGAAAAACTGAAACTATTTCCACTAAGATCAGGAACAAGACAAGGTTGGCTGTTCTCACAACTCTTATTCAATATAGTTTTGGAAGTTTTACCCACAGCAATCAGAGAAGAAAAAGAAAAAAGGAATCCAAACTGGAAAAGAAGCAGTAAAGCTGTCACTGTTTGCAGATGACATGATACTATACATAGAAAATCCTAAAGATGCTACCAGAAAACTACTAGAGCTAATCAATGAATTTGGTAAAGTAGCAGGATACATATTTAATGCACAGAAATCTCTGGCATTCCTATACACTAATGATGAAAAATCTGAAAATGAAATTAACAGAACACTCCCATTTGCCATTGCAACAAAAAGAATAAAATATCTAGGAATAAACCTACCTAAGGAGACAAAAGACCTTTATGCAGAAAATTATGACACTGATGAAAGAAATTAAAGATAATACAAATAGATGGAGAGATGTACCATGTTCTTGGATTGGAAGAATGAACATTGTGAAAATGACTCTACTACCCAAAGCAATCTACAGATTCAATGCAATCCCTATCCAACTACCACTGGCATTTTTCACAGAACTAGAACAAAAAATTTCACAATTTCCATGGAAACACAATAGACCCCGAAGAGCCAATGCAATCTTGAGAATGAAAAATGGAGCTGGAGGAATCAGGCTCCCTGTCTTCAGACTATACTACAAAGCTACAGTAATCAAGACAGTATGGTATTGGCACAAAAACAGAAAGATAGATCAATGGAACAGGATAGAAAGCCCAGAGATAAACCCACACACATATGGTCAACTTATCTTTGATAAAGTATGCAAGAATATACAGTGGAGAAAAGACAGCCTGTTCAATAAGTGGTGCTGGGAAACTGGACATGTACATGTAAAAGTATGAGATTAGAACACTCCCTAACACCATACAGAAAAATAAGCTCAAAATGGGTTAAAGATCTAAATGTAAGGCCAGAAACTATCAAACTCTTAGAGGAAATCATAGGAAGAATGCTCTAGGACATAAATCACAGGAAGATCCTTTTTGACCCACCTCCTAGAGAAAAGGAAATAAAAACAAATATAAACAAATGGGACCTCATGAAACTTCAAAGCTTTTGCACAGCAAAGGAAACCATAAACAAAATAAAAAGACAACCCTCAGAATCGGAGAAAATATTTGTAAGTGAAGCAACTGACAAAGGATTAATCTCCAAAATTTACAAGCAAATCATGCAGCTCAGTAACAAAAAAACAAACAACCCAATCCAAAAATGGGCCGAAGACCTAAATAGACATTTCTCCAAAGAAGATATACAGATTGCCAACAAACACATGAAAGAATGCTCAACATCATTAATCATTAGAGAAATGCAAATCAAAACTGCAATGAGATATCATCTCACACCAGTCAGAATGGCCATCATCAAAAAATCTAGAAACTATTAATGCTGGAGAGGGTGTGGGGGAAAGGAAACACTCTTGCACTGCTGTTGGGAATGTAAACTGATACAGCCACTATGGAAAACAGTATGGAGTTTCCTTTAAAAACTACAAATAGAACTACCATATGACCTAGCAATCCCACTAGTGGACATATACCCTGAGAAAACCATAATTCAAAAATATTAATGTACCAAAATGTTCACTGCAGCTCTTTCTACAATAGGCAGGAGATGGAAGCAACCTAAGTGTCCATCATTGGATGAATGGATAAAGAAGAAATGGCACATATATATAATGGAATATTACTCAGCCATAAAAAGAAATGAAATTGAGTGATTTTTAGTGAGGTGGATGGACCTAGAGTCTGTCATACAGAGTGAAATAAGTCAGAAAGAGAAAAACAAATACCGTATGCTAACACATATATATGGAATCTAAGAAAAAAAAAAAGTCATGAAGAACCTAGGGGTAAGACGGGAATAAAGACCGAGACCTACTAGAGAATGGATTTGAGGATATGGGGAGGGGGAAGGGTAAGCTGTGACAAAGTGAGAGAGTGGCATGGACATATATACACTACCAAATGTAAAACAGATAGGTAGTGGGAAGCAGCTGTATGGCACAAGGAGATCAGCTTGGTGCTTTGTGACCACCTAGAGGGGTGGGATAGGGAGGGTGGGAGGGAGGGAGATGCAAGAGGGAAGAGATATGGGAACATATGTATATGTATAACTGATTCACTTTGTTATAAAGCAGAAACTAACACACCATTGTAAAGCAATTATATTCCAATAAAGATGTTAAAAAAAAATCCAGGCCCTCCTAAGTATCTGTTATATTGATAACACATCCACACTTTTTTTCTGTGTATTCTCAGCCATGCCCATTGCCAAGTGACATTGAAGCCCCTCTTTTCCCAAGCACTTTCTTTTTTGGCCGTGCCACCTGGCTTGCAGAATCTTAGGTCCCACAAGTTCCCCGGCCATGGATCAAACCCCGGCCCCCAACAGTGGAAGCGTGGTATCTTAACACTTGGACTGCCAAGGAATTCCCGGCTCTAGCACTTTTACTGGCCATCTTCAATGATCACCTAATGATTGCAGCTTCCTCAATTTCATCCTTCCTGTTAATAACGAAAGATTTGGTTTCAAAGTCAATAATAGACACCTATTTTCACCACGAATAATGTATTTCACTCAAATCACTACATTCCTTTCATGCCCAATATAGATTTTCCTAAACAAAATAAATCAAAACGAAATAAAACAAAATCTCTGAATGTACAAATAATATTCCAATACGATTCAAAACATATACAGCAAGACTTTGCACTCCCTACCTGTTGAAAGTTACCAAGAAACAAGTGAAAAATAATCTGTTTTGTCCATTAATGAATAGGACTGGAGTTGTTAAAAAATAAGTCAAAACATTTTTTGAAAAGGGATATCCATTAGCATTAGCTAACCTGAATCAAACCTTGAAATTTCAAGTCAAGCAAGTGAAAATAATAATCCAGATGAATTGGCAATAAAAATTAGGCAACTTGTCTGTTTTTCACATTGACAGCTCCCAATATTTCCAATTTTCTAAACAGCTTATATTATTACAAATGTGTTAAAAAGCTAAAAAAAAACACAAAAAATTATGCCACGTATGTGGAAAAAATAGATTTCTGAAGAAATGGATTTTGTGCACTATACCTGGAGCAATACTTGAGTTCAATAAACCTGGAATACTCCATTCTGAGCTTCTTCTATTTCTGTTTCTTTTTAGAGATCTCTGAAGAGTTAGTTTTTAGATTTTCCCATTTTTAACATGTAATTATTATAAGATAGCAAAATATATCGATATGGAAAGAGCATTCTTTAATGCAATGGTTTCCAGACTTTGCTTCACATTAGTATCAACTGCAGAGATTTAAAAAATCCCATGCCCATGCTACACCTCGAACTAATTAGATCAGAATATGTGGGAGGCAATACAGGTATCAGTAGTTTCTGAAGAGTCCCCACGTGATTCCAATATGCAGTAAGGTTTGGGGACCATTGCCTTAATGTCTCTATCATGTAATAGCTCAAATAAATGGCATTTTAATTTATTTTAGGTACACATTGTTATTCCAGCTTAATGTTTCAAGAAATTCTGAATGAATTGTTCTGAGGCAGAGCTCATATACCAGTATTACTGCACAGTTCCCCAGCTTAGTCTAATTTTCAAAGCTGGGTTTGAGAACCTCTGCCCCAAACTGCTAACAACGTGTTCCCTAATGCCTTCCAAACCAACTTGAATGACCAGATGCAACTACATGATCAGATACAACTTATTTGTCATTTGTAGTGCATTTTCATATAACTATATACTAAATTATTTTCAAATATGTGTTTCCTCAGGAATGTGTCTTACAATCATATTAATATTATGAAAGTGCTTAGATGATTATATCTTCAGTGTTTGAACAAAGTCAAACCTAAAATCAATACAAGGGAAATGATCACAAATTAAAAATGAAGTTGAGATTCCATTAAAAGATGAAGAGAAATTCTCTGTATGCTGCTTAATATATCTTTACTAATTCCACTGCCCCTTGCTGCTTGGTAGAATTGAAAAGTTAATATCTAAATGGTAAAAAAAAAAAAAAAAAAAAAAAAACAACACCAAAAGAAGAAGTAAGGCCTGTTAATCTCCAGTGAGCATGGAATTTGAAAGACATGATCTTGAAGTTAGTTAAAGCACTGAGATTTCAGCTCATAACTAAATATTCCTCTAGAATTATGGCCTTAAAATAGCATTGATGATGAATGTTCCCTTTTTCATAATGAAATGACATCTCTATTTTACATCTAGAAATATCTGACTTTATTTCAGACATATTTCCAATCAATTAAAAAGCCACATGAATAATTATAGATAGGTAATTTGAAATCCTAGATTTTGCAAGAAAAGAGACAGAAGTTCAAAAGATAAGATTAATCTGTGAATACAATATTAGTTAGCAGCAATCTGGGTCTGAGATCCTGATTTTTCTGACTCCTCACATGACAAGTATTATCATAGGCCACATAGTCGAAGACTAAATATGGCATTGCTGATGGAAAATGCTGTCTTCCAAATTATACATAGTATCTTTGTAATGAAAATAGCCCTGAAAATGTATCTGAAAGAACCAGAAGTAAACAACAAATCACGAAATAATGACTTTATACTTTGGTGTCAAAAAATAAGAACTTTACATTCTTTGAGAGACATTAGGGTGTATTCTATTGTCATTGTGCTTCTGGGCACCCAAATCACAGAGCAGGTCATCCCCTTCAGAGCAGGGATAATTTGCAACCAAGCACACCTGGTCAACCAAAACCATGTTAGGTTTTGTTCTGGTTAGCTGTGGCATCCTGGGGACTAGTTAAGAATCCAGGGTGACTGGTTAGTGCTCTTGCCTTATCACTTATTAAATGTTTTGTATCTCACTCCTGCTGACAAAGCTATTAAAAAGCACACAAAGACAAAAGTGCTCTAGGAAGCATTACTACATTAAATAAGACAAAAACAATAAAGACAAAAGGTTGACCCCACTGAAATTTTATTATTGAGTTAGAAGAATTTGTAGACCTTGTTGAAACAAATATGTGGTAGTAGTTAAAGATTAAAGAGGTAACATGTGTGAAATATTTTAAGGGAAAAGAAAATTACAAGCTGATTGCATTATTTTTATGTTAGGACTAAATAGTAATCCTATTTGAATACGCACAGTGCTAGGATGCATCCAAGCTTATACATATCAACGTACATTCTTAATGGTTTCTGAAGATTCATAAAACATAATGAACTGCTTTGACCCTGAGAAATTACACTTGTAAATGAACTACATAAATGGGACATTCATGTGCTTAGAATGCATTCTGTTTTATTACAAAGCTAGCTCACTCTGTACATGATTTAGAAATTTATTCGACTTTACTGCCCTAAATATCTGACTGATTATTTAATAGATGGTTGATAAAACATTTATAAGGTCAACAGAATTTAAAATAATAATTTAGTATTGCTAAACCAGGCCCAAAGCTAACCTGGAATAATTAATTGAGTCCTCTAGCTTATTTCTGTAATACCACATGTTATAATATGCTGATATTAGTGTGGCACTTAGAATAGTGTGAGATACCAACAGTAGGACAAATATTTGCAAACGTTAAAGACTAAAGAAGCATCGTTGTAACCCAACTGATAATAAATTTTGAACTGCAGGGGTCTTATTTGTTTCACAACTTAAACTTTTACCATGTATCCTTTTATTTGGAAGTCAATCAATCAGTGTCTTATGAGCACTAAGTAAAACCAGACAAGAAGTGTTGCTGTTCAATACTCAATGGACTTTAGAGTAGCATGTGGTATATGTGCATCCCCTGAAACACTTCTTCATTCTAATAGTCTGCTGTGTTAAGTGTCTCCAGGCATCTGGTCTTTGATTCACTGTTCATTCAATGGCTCCTTCTTTATTTGAGAAGTTCAATTTGTTCAGTTCAACTAAAATGAAAATGAAATGATACCCATGGTAAGAATGCTGTTCATAAATGCAGAGCTGAGGATGATGAGTGGAAAGATTAAACATGGATTGTCTCCGCGTTCTAATGGGAATTGTAAATACTTGCTGGAACTACTCACAGTGTTGGATTTTCCAGAAGCAGAAGTGGAATGTTTCAGCCAATTTGGGATTTTACCTGCTAACAAATCCAGCAAGATATTAGGGGTGGGATGATGTGATAGTGACAAATCATGTTTAGAATAAAACAATATGTTCCCATTAGATTTTACTTCTAGTGAGTCCTTCTTTCAGATGAAAATGTGTCATTTTTAAAATCAGAAAACTCAGACTGAATTATCTTGTTGCCAAGCTAGAAAATGAACCCTTGCTGCCAACCTGAAATACAAAAAGTCAAAACTCAAAATTTCTCCAAGTGATGTGTTTCCCAAATTCTCAAACACACCTAACACTTCAAGATCCATGGTAGCATTTCAAGTAGGATCAAGGTAGAATATTAACTGGAAGAGAAAAGGGGAGGGATTACACCCCTCATAGAAGAAATAACATAAAAGCTCAAAGACAGAAATGTGGAAAGCACCTTTGGAAAATGGAGCGCAATTCAGTGTGTCCAAAGGGTAGGGTTCATGTTGTATTAGAAATAAAAACGGGAAAGAAGTTTCTGTACTGATAGTCAAAGCCTCACATGTGAGGCTAAGCAATTTTGAGTTTATGTTGTGGGAGCTATG
This sequence comes from Mesoplodon densirostris, assembly GCF_025265405.1. Classification (NCBI taxonomy): domain Eukaryota; kingdom Metazoa; phylum Chordata; class Mammalia; order Artiodactyla; family Ziphiidae; genus Mesoplodon; species Mesoplodon densirostris. The sequence goes on from NC_082672.1 coordinate 87,774,634, forward strand.
AATCACTTTTTTTGAATGGAGTGAGGAAACAGCTTGAACCAAGTTGGGCTCGCTAAAGGATCCTATTGGCCTGAACATACATGAAAGATCAAAGGAGAAATCTTATATTTTAGTCGTGAAAACTTTGGTAAATTTTTCAAGTGCTAAATAACAATGTAGCAAGAGTATTATCCCCAAATGGGAGGACATGACCCATCTTGACTCAGTCTTTCACATTTAGAATCACTAGGTATAAGGGGGCTTTGGAAAAGAGTGATGAAATAGAAAAGCTAGATCATTACTAGAAAATATTTTTGATTTCCAGCTTAGTGTCAATGTAAGGTTAATCCTAATACTGACCACAATTGTGCCTTTTAAGACTTGTGACTCCAACAGCAGACCTAATTGATGACTTCCTAAAGCAACTTGATATATAAAATCAACAATATACAGAAACACTTCTAAATATGTTCTCTTCCTTTTCTTGTACAGGAAAGTGTCATTTCTGGCAGAGATAGAAGAAAGAAAAAAAATCACAAACGTCGTTAACCTTTGAAAATTCTGAGTGAATGGTTTACATTTAAAAAGCAAAACAAATAAACAAACTTCACTTTCATACAATTTTGCATCCAAATACCTTTCTTATTTGAAGAACTTTAAAAATGTTTCTAAAGAAGAATGGAAATATTAATAGTGTCTGATAGACATAGGCTTAAGCTTTAGGAGTAAGCACTAGTCTTGTGACTTCTAATTAATTGATCAACCAAGAAGAAACTCTAAAAGGGAAATATCCTTACAAGTCTGTGGCATGCAAATGTGGTGATGTTGGCTTTATTTCAAATAAACCAAGCACTCAAGAGAAGTGAAGTCTCAGAAGTTAATGGCCCCTCTGAGGTCACCACTTTCATTAACAAAAGTTGTTTCCTTGCTCAAAAGTGAGTTAATACAGTAACTTCCCAACAATGTGTTGAAAGGATCAAATACATTATTTAATATGAAAGTAATATTTCAACTATATAGTCTTTGATTATAATTAATATTCAATAAGAATATTTTAAAATGAGATAAAATTATTACTCATATTAATAATAGACATTATATATATGTATACATAAATGCCATCATGTATTGAGTGTCTGTCTTATGTCAATATGAGCTAAGAAAATATATATTATCATTTGTGATCCTCAAATTAATATTATCAGTTTGGTCTTATTATCCCCTCCTATTTTACAAGTAAAGACCAAGAGGTTCACGGAGAGTAAATAGCAATAGCTTACTCAGTTGGAGCGTCTGGCTTCAATTTAATCTCGTTGCTTCATTCTGCTAGGTGTAGTAGAGGTCTCTTCTTATAGGTAGCCTGCAAAGAAGGCATAATGCCTCTGCTCTCATTTTTAATTTAAAAGAAATATGAGGGAAACAATTATGTACATTTTAAGGATAATAGCTTACCAAATGTGGAAAAAGAGCTTCTAGCATTAGCGTTAAGATATCCACAGTTCCAGCCAGGTTGTAGCAATGGGTTTCCTTAAAAAGATGGAACTTCTCAGGATTGTGTTGCTCTCCTGATTTAGATCAGGGTCTGTGGTCCTATATGCAATCATACAAGTAAGGCATTGGAAAAGCAAAATTTAGTTACAAATATGTTAACAGTAAATTTAGTAGAGGTGAATTGTGTCACATCAACCAAAACTTGGATTATTCCTCTCTTCCTAAATCTATATCTCACTGCTCAAACACATATACTTTTCCTTATGACACTCAGAGCTCTTCACAATTTGAATTCAATTGTATTTGTAGTCTCACTTTTTCCCCATATTTCACCAGCCATCCTGAGTTAACATCACCATTCCCCCAATTCTGGAACAGCTGATACATTTTTCAATCAATTTTCTTTCTTTTTGCTACTCCTTCAGCCAGAAGGTATATTTTTCTCCAATTCTGCTTTACGATATGTCTTATTTTTCAAGGCCTAACTCAAAAGCTAGCTTCCTTCTGCTCTATGAAAGACAATGCCAAGAGAATGAGAAAACAGGCCATGGACTGCAAGAAAATATTTGCAAAAGACGCACTTGATAAAGGACTGTTACCCAAAATATACAAAAATAACTCTCTTAAAACAGTAGAAAAATAACCCACTAAAAATGGGCCATAGACCTTAAAGTCACCTCACCAACAAAAGCATACAGATGGCAAATAAACATATGAAAATATGCCCCACATTATACACCATCAGGAAAGTGCAATTAAAACAAAAATGAGATACCACTACACACTAATTAGAATGGCCAAAATGAGAACACTGGCAATGCCATGTGTTGGTGAGGATATGGAGAAACAGAAACCCTCATTCATTGCTGGTAGGAGTGCAAAATGGTACAGCCACTTTGAAACACTGTTTGGCAGTTTCCTACAAAATTAAACAAACTCCTCCCAGATAATCCAGCAATGGCATTCCTTGATATTTACCCAAAGAGGATGAAGACTTACATACACACACAGAAACACACACGGATGTTAATAGTAGCTTTATTCATAATTGACAAAACTTGAAAGCAACTAAAATATCCTTCATTAGGTGAATGAACCAACTGTGGAACATACAGACAATAGAACATTATTAAGTGCTAAAAAGACATGAGCTATCAAGCCATGATAAGACATGGAGGGAAATTAAAGGCATATTACTAAGTAAAAGAAGCTAATCAGAAAAGACCGCATACTGTATGATTCCAAGTATATGGCATTCTGGTAAAGGAAAAACTATGGAGATAGTAAAGGGATCACTGGTTGCCAGGAGTCAGAAGGGATGAAGAGGCGAAGCACAAAGAAATTTTAGGACCTTAAAAATACTCTATATTTGAAACTATAATGGTGGATATATGTCATTATACATTTGTCTAAACCCACAGAATGAACAACACCAAGAATGAATGACAATGTAAACTATGGACTTTGGATTATTATGATGTGTCAGTGTAGGTTCATCAATTGTAATAAGTGTACCATCCTGGTGGGGATTTTGATAATGTGGGAGGCTGTGCATGTGTGGTAGCAGGAAGTATAAGGGAAATCTCTATATGTTCTCGATTTTGTCGTGAACCTAAAACTGTTCTAAAAAATAAAGTCTTAACGAAAAAACTAAAAGGTAGCTCTCTCTTATCTTATTAATATATATACATAATTTGTGTCTCTATTTCTTGTATCATTTTGCTTTCTAAAAATAATTCATAATTTGCAAATTGTATTTCTCTTTCCTGAATGCCTAGTAAAGTAACATTCTACTACTCAGGTTATCATGTTTGTTGTACATAACCAAATGTTTTCCAGAACAAAATGATCATCTTGCTCTTATCATTCAGATTAAGCCATACCTATAGTTTGGGGTAGCATATTTTAATACAAAAATTGGCATGCAGATCTTTTCCAGAAGCAGGTACCTTGAGGATCCAGTGACTCAAAACAGTACCATTTGAAATGTGTTGAAAGAAATTAAAAATTGTTAGGCTGGAAGAAATTATAAAGACAGAATGATTTGGCTTGTTCCATTTAATTTGTGGAGTGCTGAGAAATAGACAATGAATCACAATTACATGGAGGCAAAGATAAAGATGGATATTATAAAATAGAGGATTTCCAAAAATGGAAGGTTTATGCTGTAGAATTTTACAGCCACAGGCGGTTTTAGCTCATGCTGAAATATTGTAGAGGGAATATCTATCTTTAGCAGACATTTTGGAGGAAGTAGATAAGGGGGGAATAATAGAGATTTTTCAAAGACTTTTTAGGAAGATGTTGCATTACAGTCTACATTGTAAATTTTCAAAGTCATTCTTTCCTTAGATGCTCAAGCCTGTATTTCACAGTTTGAAACATTATCAACACTAATATCTGAACCCTTAGAGTCTTGACTTGACACTCTACCTTCTTAGTCATGAAGTTCACTTTTAACATCTTTCTATGATTCATTGTATACACTAAGAATTGTTATTTTTATCAATTTGTACCATCCAATAATATATACCTATTTACTCATGATCAAGCATTTAAATAAAGTATCCATTAACTTCAGGCTGAACATAAGGAAACTTTAGAGAGGCAGCAAGAGGGACAAAGGAGAGAAAAACATTTCTTCTGCCCTCCCCACACAATAAATAAAGTTGGCAATATTCCAGGCTTAGAAAATTTCATTAGTTAAATAATAAGCAGTGGCAGTTGTTTATTATTATCGCTTTTTAAGCTTTTGCAGGCTACTAAAAGGGCTGACAATTGAAAGTAAATTCAGTTAGTTTAAATCAAAAAATTAAGATTTCAACATATTCTATTTGTAATTACTGATACTGTCTAACTTTGGCATATATTTATTTTAATTATTATTGGCAGAGCTCTTATAATCCTTTTGCAAACTTTTTTTAAAAGGGAAGGATGGAGGAGGAAAAGAAGAAACATATATTAGAGGTAACATCTTTTCCTTACTCATATCTCTGGAAGAAAATGTTTTAAAAGTTGAGAACTTAGGAGAATATTTCTTAAAACTGTATATATCAGGGAGAAAAAAGCTGCTAGAGAGATGTTCAAAGTCTGTGTACAGCTGTATTTCATCTGATCCTTCAGACCTGAGTCCTGTTCAAAAGGTTAATTCAAGTAACATCTCCCATCCCTTTTCCTTCCTGACACCACTTCTGTGCCTGTTTCTTTACAAGCACACTTCTTCTGCTAGATCCCACTGCAAGAAATCCCCCAGCAAGACTGGCGAATTGTCGTCTGGAAGAGACTAGTCCTGCCTGCAGACATGGGCCCTCGGCCGTGTTCCAACCTTCCTGGTGGTGCCAGTGCAATCCCAGTGCAGGGATTCTATAAGGCAACTGTTGAAGGAAGGAAAGACTAACAAGACTATTGAGTCCGTTTTTTTGGTTAAAGGGAAAGATCCACATCTGGCCAAAAAGTAATTCAAAACATGAAACTCTAAAAAGGGAAGACTCTTGCACTGTTGGTGGGAATGTAAATTGTTACAGGCACTATGGAGAACAGTATGGAGGTCCGTTAAGATACTAAAAATAGAATTACCACATGACCCAGCAATCCCACTACTGGGTATATACCCTGAGAAAACCATAATTCAAAAAGACACATGCACCCCAATATTCATTGCAGCACTATGTACAATAGCCAGGTCATGGAAGCAACCTAAATGTCCATCGACAGATGAATGGATGAAGAAGATGTGGTTCATATAGACAATGGACTATTGCTCAGCCATAAAAAGGAATGAAATTGGGTCATTTATATAGATGTGGATGCATCTAGAGACTGTCATACAGAGTGAAGTAAGTCAGAAAGAGAAAAACAAATATATATTAACACATATATGTGGAACCTAGAAAAATGGTCCAGATGAACCGGTTTGCAGGGCAGAAATTGAGACACAGAAGTAGAGAACAAACATATGGACACCAAGGGGGGAAAGCAGTGGGAGGTGGGGGGGTGTGATGAATTGGGCGACTGGGATTGACATGTATACACTGATGTGTATAAAATGGATGACTAATAAGAGCCTGCTGTATAAAAAAATTTAAAAAAAATTAAAAAAAGAAACTGACAAGGGAAACAAGATAAAAAAAGAGATATTATTCAAGAAGATCTTATTATATATAATCTCCTAAGTGTTTGTTCTCCAGATGTATTTAAAGAATTTAATAAAAGATTTATTAAAGGTTTATAAAATTGAGTTTGACAAACATTTTTAAATTAGTGTTCTTTTTTGTTTGTTTGTTTGTTTGGTACTCGACATAGCTAATTTCAATTTAAACTAGGAAAAATGTCAATCTCTGACGTTTTCTTGGGCTTAAATTCCATCTCAATACAAATAGAGAAAAACACGCATAGTAAGTTCTTAAAAATGATAGTTGTGCTTATGATTAGCTTCCATGATATGTGAGAATATTTATAAATATAACTAAATTATCATATCATGAACCTTTAAATTTTTCCTTATTAAAATTTTTGGCAACATATTTAAAACATTTAATACCATTAAGCAAATAGCTTTGATGTAGAATGTAAAGATACTAATTTAATTTATACACTTGGTATATGTAAACTACATTATTATAGATTAGATGACTAAATCATCTATATAACATGAACCATAATTTTTTTAAAACCTGTATTGAAATACATCATATGTAGAATTCTAGGTAAGTAACATAACTCCTTATGACCCAGTCCCCACTTGCTTTGTAAAAATAAAAATAATAGTAATTAATTAACTGATTTTAAAAGTGTCTTTTGAGAATTCTGAAACTAATTTTTATTGAGCTTTTATGTTATATCAAACCCTTTACTATGTAACTTAATACCCCTGAATCAGTTTATAATCAATACTTAAAGAAAATTCAGTTACACTAAAAAAATACCTTGGCTGTATCTGTGCACACAGAAGGAACCAGAGCACGCAACATTTTGTTTGACCCCCTCCTGGAAATTCTTGCCATTATATCTTCCCTCTCTAGTTTCTGAATCCTTGGAGAAATCTAAGATGGCAGAAGAATCATGAGGGGAAAAATGAGGCTAGTTGTTGAAGCGAAAGGAGTGAAGGTTTTCAAATGTTAAGGATAATAGCCTATGTTTTTCTTGTACTTTTTCCTCTACAAATTTCCTCTAATAGTTCAGATTCGAAGAATGGAGAAACTTTTCCAATTTCCTTTCCTTTTCCTCCCCCTCATCATGTCTTGGTCTTCACATACTCATATTCTTTTTACTATTTTGTGTTGTTTAAAGCTCAAAGAAGGTGAATTACTTTGGGTAAGAATCACAGGCAAACTCTGATGCTTACTAAAATCTAAGTGAAAACCACATCTCAAGTGCCTTATTAATCATCTGAAGTAGTAAATTTTGGACAAGTGACAATCACTGTTTTAATAACATAAAATCTGTGAGTGTGTGTGTGTGTAAACACAATCTGTTAAATCAGAAACAGAAGCATCTGATGGCATCTTGTAACTATTCACAAGATAGATAAAAGCAGTGCTTTACCAAGGAGGTTTATAATATAAAGAAAAGTAATATATCTTAAGATGTCACTGTCTACTCAGATAAGTAGCAGTTGGTGGTTATTTTAAGCCTAAAGCAACAAGTTTTTAATCTGCTCTGTCCACCCACACCCTAATAATGCATGGTGGAATTAGGCATTTATGTAATTTCTGGACTGCCGCATTAAGACATGTGCTTTCAAAATCAATTTGTAGAGCTCATGTACCAGGAACCTTAGGGGACTAAAAGTAATTGCTCTATTTTGAAGGTGATATGCAGTTTTCACTCTTCCATTCCTACTGCATTTGGACAAGGGTTGTACCAACCTGTTAGCATTTAAAGCCATTATTGAAATCTTCATAGCATGAGATAATTTCTTTTGCATCTTTGAAAGCCTTGATAAGCAGCTTATGTCCAAGGATTTTCTCACAATGACATTATAGCTCACATAATATATAGCCCAAAAAGTAGTAGGTTCCGTTGTTACTGAACACTTATTAAGCAGCTAAAATTACCAATATCTGGTGTGTGTATTCGATATGAAGACAGCTGAGCAGGACTATCAAATTACATTTTCAATTTTCTAGTTTAAAATCCTATACTTTCCAACCATTATAAATTGCTCTAAGAATTAACAGTCTGGTGTTTAAAATGTCCCATAGTCTTCTGAGTAAAGGCTTTTAAAATATAAAGCATGGAATCAAAAGCATAGATAGAATTCATAATTCAAGTAAATCTACTTTAAGAAAGTCCTTTTTTTTTTTTTTTTTTTTTTTTTGCGGTATGCGGGCCTGTCACTGTTGTGGCCTCTCTCGTTGCAGAGCACAGGTTCCGGACGCGCAGGCTCAGCAGTCATGGCTTACAGGCCCAGCTGCTCTGCGGCATGTGGGATCTTCCCGGACCGGGGCACGAACCCGTGTCCCCTGCATCGGCAGGCGGACTGTCAACCACTGCACCACCAGGGAAGCCCAAGAAAGTACTTTTTTAAGTATAAGCATTAATTAATAGATTTTATAATAGATTAGGACCAAGGTTCCCTAACACATTTTTGGAAACAAAATTTGGGGCCATCAGAGTAATTCAGAACAAGAACAACTACTACTATTTAGTGTAGTAGTAGTATACTACTACAAATAGTATTAGTCCTAATTTTTGTAGTAGTATACTACAAATAGTCAAATATTTGACTATTTTAAACATAAAATTAGAAATATCTATAAACAAGGGATAATGTGTCAAATAGCATCAATTATCTTTGAGTCTTTATTCATATTCCCAGACACTGCTTGGCGTATGGTGGACACTTGAATAAATATATTTGGGGAAGCTGTTCATCAATTTTCCAATGAAATCTTTTTCAACAACTTATTCACACTGATTGTGAAGAAAGAGGGCACTGAGAAATAGCTGGGGCTGGGGCTAGGGCTGAAGTCTGGGTTGAGGTGTATAATGTTGCAAATATTCTCCACTTTCTGTCATATTGTCACCTTGACACTTCACACTGATTAAAGCTAATAAGCTATTGAAAATTCACTAAAGTCTTGATTGATTCAAACAACACTTATCGAGAAGCTTCTAGACAACCGTCATCGTGCTGGGCTCAGTAAACGAAATGGCCAGTTCTGGTGGAGTTGTTACAGACACAGGTAGGAAAAAAAGGCAAGCACAAGGGTATCATTTTTTAACAATTTTCCTAAAATTTTGAAAGTTTTTGGTCCACTGAAAGTAGGAAAGGAGGTGAGTATTTTCTGTCATCTGTTATCTGGGCCAGGAAACAAATTTCCTTACACCCAAATTTATTTGCGATGTAGTGATGTGTGGTGGTGAGTCAAAAGGAAAATCCTTTCCTGTAGAGCTGTGGACAGCTACCTATAGAATGGAGAACAGTTGCTTTCATTGTTAACATTTAGAATTTTTCTGGCAAACATGTCATTCTTTTTTATCTTTTCTCTCCTTTTTCTAATTAGAAGTTATTCTCAATTACTAGGACCAAAGACACTAGTTTTATAGAGCGTTAGAGTGTTAATGGAAAAATGACATCTAATACCCTATCATAAAGATTAATTTATTGAGGGAATCTTAGTGAGAATTAGAAGTCATATAAACTCATTTTGTCTTCCACTTAGCACATACTATATAAAATGTGTGTAAAGTTAAACCTATGTGGTATTAAAAACGAGTATGTGTGTACATGTCCACACTGTATGGTTATTCACGGTATTGACCTTAATGGCATATGTGGCTGGATTAAATTTTAGTACAAAGTAAATTTAACAGCTATGATTGCTTATGCTATTTCCTGAGGTTAAGCGAGTTCCTTTTAAAAAAATCTGGTCACGCAGGTATTGAATTCAATGTCTGTTCACTTTTAATAGAGATTTTATGACTACTCGGTCTTTAAAAAGCTATTCCACAGGAAAAGATCATTCCCTTCTCCCTTCCTTCTCTACAGCCACGAACCCAGGAAAAGAGGGATTTAAAGCTGTTTCCAGAAAACACAAAAATATTATGATATGGCATGGGCTGGCTTTCACATCTTGCAAGCTGAAACGTGCCTTTGCTAACTTGCAGTAAGCCATGAAATAATTATGTTGTGTGCTAAATGGCACCTTTCACTTTTCATTTGTGCTTCAACACTCAGTTTTCAGTAGATCATTTAGGGAGGATCAGCATATTCTTTGGAAACGAAAAACACACCTCAGGTCAGGGCAGCACTGCCTGATGGGAAAAGAATGTGGACCACAAAGGTGGTCTTTGTGAGACATGACGACACGCCAGGGTCTGTAACAGAATTGGCAGGCTCACCTCTTCCCCTAGTGTCTGCCCCTGAAATACTAAACTCAACTGTGTTGGGAGGCACAGTTCAAGGAAACAAGTAGGCTTTTAAGACACCAAAGCCCCTGCTCCAGAACAAGGATTAATTTCACACATTTAGATGAAATCCTTCAGTAAAGGAGCTTGATGTGCAGCGGGTGTGGTGAAGCACCATTCTGTTTGTTGATTCTTTTTAATGGGACTAGAGCCCCTCAAGTTCAAAGTGATCACTGGAATCATAGGCACATTGACAACTTCTAGAAATGTGTTGGGGTGCTGACTGCATTATTCTTTTTTTGTGAGTTGATCTCTTTTATCAAGAGAGACAACTATAACATTTTAGACTTGGTGTTCATTTCTTTAGGCCTGTTTTGAAAATGAGGCATTTTGAAGTTCTATAACCTAAATGAAAAGTGACTTTAGTTGTATTTGAAAATATTTTCTCCTTGAAAAAATTCTTAGGGATTTACACCTTATCTAATTACCCCATTGAATTCCTTTTCCACTTTTACCTCACAGAATAGGCAGCCTGCCAACCGTAGCATGGCGTTGAATGATCTAAACTGTCACATCTGATTTTAAATAAGGGCCAAATTCCATGGCTAGATAACCTGGCTTTCTAGTTCTTTCTTTTTTAATCTGGTGCTTATGGCATCATTTAAATTCTTTCTGTCATTTTAAAATATTTTTTCCTCTCAATTTATAATTACCACCTTTTCAACCACAGTGGAATCTGCAGGAATGTTTTGCATTAGATTTACGAGGCAGCAAATATCTTTAGCACCTCATTCTTGAGACGATCCAAAATATTTTAAAGCACTGAATTATTATGTCATTACTGAACTGTGAGAAAGAGAAGTGCTAAATAGCATTCTTATTTACAGAGGAAGAAAGAATGAATGAAACTTTTCTATCATTGTGTGGTTAATTGGAGCCAATGTACATCACTCTGCTCTACAATTCCAGAGAAAACTTTGGCATTTTCTGAAAGAATCTCAGTTATTTTCTTTCTTTCCTCTCTTTTTTATCATTACATGTAGATTTTTCTTAGTTTTGAAAGGATACATGCACCCCAATGTTCACTGCAGCACTGTTTACAATAGCCAAGACATGGAAGCAACCTAAATGTCTGCTGACAGATGAAAGGATAAAGAAGATGTGGTACATATATACAATGGAATACTACTCAGCCATTTTAAAGAATGAAATAATGCTATTTGAAGCAACATGGACGGACCTGGAGATTATCATACTAAGTGAAGTAAGTCAGACAGAGAAAGACAAATATATGATATCACTTACATATGGTATCTTAGTTTTTATTTAAATGCATGTCAATATTATTAACCCATTCTACTGTATTTTCTTTATGTTTCTGTAATAATCACGTGCTCTATAGGCAATATGTGTAGAGGACTTTACATTTTACAAATACTCTCAAGTGTACTGTCACTTTTGTTCCTTAGTGCCCCTCGAGGTGGTGAATGACTTACCCAAGGGCACACCACTTCTTCATGGCAGAAGGGAGACACAGATTTGGGACTTCTGATTTTAAAGTCTCTGCCCTTTCCTCTTTTCACAGCTTCCTTCTGTGTTCAATAACAAAGTATTACTTCTCAGGAATTCCCTGGAGGTCCAGTGGCTGGGACTCGCACTTTCACTGCTGGGGAAACTAGGATCCCGCAAGCCATGCAGTGTGGCCAAGAACAAAATAAAAATACTACAAAGTATTACTTTTCACGAGTACATTTTTCCATCTTTAAGAATGCAGTGCCGGTTGAGGGTCCGCCTGCCAATGCAGGGGATATGGGTTCGTGCCCCGGTCCGGGAGGATCCCATATGCCGCGGAGCGGCTGGGCCCATGAGCCATGGCCGCTGAGCCTGTGCGTCCGGAGCCTGTGCTCCGCAACGGGAGAGGCCACAACAGTGAGAGGCCCGCATACCGCAAAAAAAAAAAAAAAAAAATGCAGTGCCAATTACTATTAGATGTCAGCTAATAGTTTATGGATATCCAAAACGTCCTGCCCCGGGGGACACTTTTGCCCACAAAGAACAAACTTTTCAGCTCTTCTTAGCCATAGATTATCCAAGTTATTTGTAAACAGAAATATTTTAACCCTTGTAAAGAGAATATATTTTCAGGTAGAGTGAGTTAAATGGAAATCCCCAAAATGAGAAAAATCAATGTGAATCTCAGCTAATAACTGAAGATATAAAAACTTAACAGTGATCAAATTTTTTTAAAAAATCACCTCACAACTGAGTGAAAGTTGCTCTCCAGTACTAATATTATATGGCTTTATCTCTGTATGAGTAGATTATATTCTATTTTTTTCTGTGAGTTTCTTTTCCACAATGAATAACATAATAGAATTATAGAAAATTATAAATATTATGTCAACCTCTAATTCCACTGTCCTAAAACTATTTCTATTTTTCTAAACTATACTCCACAATTATATATGTGTTTAAATTTTTAAAAACTTTATGTGCATTCTATTTATCATCCTACCATTATCACATTATTATAAAAGAAAGATTATTCTGGTTAATAGCAAATGGTTCTATTTAATTTAATTTAATTACTTGATGGCGTGTCCAATCATTTTTTTCACACAGAATTTTTTTTCATTTATTGTTTTTTATATAGGTAGATTAAGAGCAAAACCCCAATGTTTTAGTAGCTGGCAGTCCACCGTAATTTTTGCAGAGAGCTGTACTCTGTGGTTATATTTCTCTTTTATTTCATCTGGTTTGAGGATGAAAAGGATGCTGCTCATCTGTGAGAGGACATAGGAGCAGGGATAATTTATCCATATAATTTATCTTATGCATAGGAATACTTTTTTTAACTTTTTATTTTATTTTGGAGCATAGCCAATTCACAATGTTGTGATAGTTTCAGGCGCACAGCAAAGTGATTCAGCTGTACATATACATGTATCCATTCTGCCCCAAACTCCCCTGCCATCCAGGCTGCCACATAACATTGAGCAGAGTTCCCAGTGCTATACAGTAGGTCCTTGTTGGTTATCCATTTTAAACATAGCAGTGTGCATAGGAATACTTTTTTTTTTTTTTTTTTTTTTTTCGGTATGCGGGCCCCTCACTGTTGTGGCCTCCCCCGCTGCGGAGCACAGGCTCCGGACGCGCAGGCTCTGGACGCGCAGGCTCAGCGGCCATGGCTCACGGGCCCAGCCGCTCCGCGGCATATGGGATCCTCCCAGACCGGGGCACGAACCCGTATCCCCTGCATCGGCAGGCAGACTCTCAACCACTTGCGCCACCAGGGAGGCCCAGGAATACTTTTAATAATGAAAAAAGACACTAGAAATAATTAATTCTGGGCAATAAATTAAAACTGTTATTTTCTTGGAAAAACTGAGATCTATGGTCACTCTTAGATTTAAGGAAGTCCATAATACTATGTTCTTTTATAAACTGTTCTCATAGTCAAAGAAACGTTCTAGAAATCCTCTCATTTACATACATAAGGTGCATAAGGCCACACCAGCAGCACCCTTAGAGAAGGCACTGACCACTTGGTGAAGAATGTGCCAGGCTTGGTCTTATTAAGCAGATATCAGCCAAAAGAAATGCAAAATACAAAGCCCTGTGTAAGACTTTTCAATTCTCTTTTTAAAAGTAACAGTTAAAGCAATTACATAACAAGTGTAAACTCATCCATTCCTTGCTTTCCATAATAGAGACTGTAAGGTCTTTCAGTTCGTTCACTGGGTGTTAAGATCAGAGAGAATCTCATAGGATTAATCCACTTATTTGGATAGGGTTAAAAGGATAGATGAATGCTGCAACTGCTGACCTTTAAGGAAGATCTGCCTTTTTCAAATAGCAAGATATATTTCTAAGATGCAGCACATGCACAGAAGCATTCTGAAAATGGTAGTGCTGAGATTTTTTTCACATGACATACCACCAGCACCACTGTAAGATATCTATTTCATTTCCTCCCAAATCTACTCGGGTGTTGTAGTGTCTCTACAAGGAGAAGACTCTCTCACAGGACAGAGTCTGGGAACCAGACATACTGTATCTTTCTGACAATGGTAGTGCATGAATTGGAGAGCAAATTAAAAAAAAATTTTTCCTGAAAGAGAGTTCTGCATTTAAGTTAGAAAAGTGAGTGCAAACTGGGGCACAAATTCAGAAGGCTGAAGAGCAGCTGGTAGGAGGAAATCAGAAAAGCAGGAATGGAGATAAAGAGTCACAAAGCACTGAAAACCCACAGAAAGTGAGCCCTAGAAAGTTTAGATGTTTGAAATTGATTTGAAACAACCTAGAAGACTCAGGACATGGGGTAGGGGGAGGAGGAAGCTGGGGTGAAGTGAGAGTAGCATTAACATATATTCACTACCAAATGTAAAACAGATAGCTAGTAGGAAGCAGCAGCATGGCACAGGGAGATCAGCACATGCTTTGTGACCACCTAGAGGGGTGGGAGAGGGAGGGTGGGAGGGACAGGCAAGAGGAGGGGATGTTGGTATATATGTATACGTATAGCTGATTCACTTTGTTATACAGCAGCAACTAACATAACAATGTAAAACAATTATACTCCAATAAAGATGTATTAAAAATAAATAGGGCTTCCTTGATGGCGCAGTGGTTGAGAGTCCGCCTGCGGATACAGGGAACGCGGGTTCATGCCCCGGTCCGGGAGGATCCCACATGCCACGGAGCGGCTGGGCCCGTGAGCCATGACCGCTGAGCCTGCACGTCCGGAGCCTGTGCTCCACAACGAGAGAGGCCACAACAGTGAGAGGCCCCCGTACCGCAAATAAATAAATAAATTAATTAATTAATAAAAAAATAAATAATAAAATACATGGGTGTATTGTATGCATTCCCAGTAACTGCCTAGCAGTATTTATTTAAGCCAGAATTTATGAATATGGCAAAAGTGTTAAAAGAAATGAACCCATTTTATGGGCTAAGAAATCCATACACTTTACTTACATAATAAAGTGTAAATATATTCATCAACTTTTAATCACTGTAAAGTGAAATTCAGATAGGACATGACAGCTCTCCCTCACCAAAGTGTTGCTGGTTGCCCTTGGTCAGTCTAGAAAAATAATTGGATGCCTCCTTCTTTGAAGCCCCTACTTTCACACACAATTATTCTCAGCCTACTAATCTGGTTTGCCAAAGTGAAGTTTAAGAATAACCCATGAAATTCAGTACCATCGAAATCTTTGCCGCCCTCGAGGAGCCCTTCAGGTTTCCATCCACAGCTCCATAGGCCACATCTGTAGCCCTTATGTGGTCACCACAAACACTACAGAGTCCAAAGGCAGGGATGTACCCAAGCCTCTTGAACTCCTTAAATTAGGTTTTTGCCTTTCTGGGTCACTCTACCACTAGCTTTGTTTCAGTTTTCAGGAACACTTCATTCTCCAAAAGCCCCTTCGTAAGAGTTAATATTATGGCAGAAGTCTCTTTTACTTCCCTCTGCATTTTTCTACAGTTGCTGATATCCCACAGGTCTGGTGGCAGCATATGGCTACTCATAGTTTGAAGTTTGAGGGGGGATCACCTTTTAACCTACATGTGCTATTTGGGGTGTGTGTGTGTGTTAATATTTTGCTGTCTTAGTTGCTGTGTTGTTTTTATGCACTGACACGGGGAAATGCAAGTGTTACGCCATTGCTGCTACCGTATTTCCCCCTCCTCCCTGTAAATATGTTAAGTACCAGCTCTCTGCTGCTCTTGGTGCTGGGGCAGCAGTAATAGACAAAGGCTCTCCTCCTGGGACTCATGGACTTGCGGGAGGTGAGGAGAATTTGGTACAAAATTAAATGAATAATAGTGTTTCAGATAGCACTAAGAGCTATGTGAAAAAGTACAGTAAGTTAGAACAGAGTAATCCAGGGAGAGGTTACTCTGGACAGTAGTCAAAGAGGGCTTCTCTGAAGCAGTGATGTTTCTGCTGAGACCCAATGAAGTAGAGATATGATGATACAGCATTTCGGACATAGGAAGGATCTAGTTTAAAAGATGTGAGGAAGGATTATACTTGGCAGGAAGATGTCCAGAGTGCTTAGAGCATAGAGAGGGAGATTAAATATAGCCCATACGTCTCTCTTATGAATTGGAGTCACATGAACCAGGCCCAGGGAGACCGATTATCTCAGACTGCATTTACAATATTGAGTTTGTAAATGTCTTAAGTAGATGACTAGATCTTGGTGGTGATACTCAATTAAAGTATTACCCCAGAAGACCCTGACTAAGTAGCCAGCCAAACATCTATAAACACATTCTTTTTTTTCTTTCTGAGTTTATGTCAGGAACCTTGACTTAAAACCAACAGTCATGTCTTTGTGGATTCTAAATTATACAGATAGACATGTAGCCATGTTATAAAACATTAGGACTGCTATATCCTAGAAGTACCTTGGAAGGAAATATTGGCTCTCTATAGTGAAGAAAGCCTGGGGCCAAAATTAAATAAGACTATTTTCCTTATCATCGACTGTAACTTGGCTCTGCTTTCATGATAAAATGCTTGATCCTCAGAATGAAAGATTATTAGACATCTTGAACTTACTCTCCTATCACCCAAGAATCAGTACTAATTCAAACCAAGTTTAAGTCTAGTTTCCAAATTCAGAACAGCGTAAAAAAAAAATCAGTGTATTTGGATAAAATTACATTTGAAAACTAATTTGTCTATATTTTCCACTATTTTTTTTTCTTGATAACATACCCTTACTTCCTCTCACACATTATCTTTGTGGCTCTTCCATATGGTCCTTCTCCGAAAAAGACATTATCAGGTTTCAAAAAAATAAGTAATATAAGTGAACAATTCTTTTCCAGTATATCTATGAAAGAAGAAAAATACATTGTTAGAATTGGCAAACTTCTTTGGCTTATCATTCATGAACTTTTTCCCTTGCAATATGATGACAGAGAGAATTAAAAACATGACTCAATGGAAATCTTACTTTACATGCCAGTTTAAGATTGCCCATAATAATCAAGGTAGTTTGATGTATAGAGCTAAATATACTATACTTCTGTGTCAATTTAATTGATCGTATTTATGTATGCTTTTGAAAATTTGATTTCTGCATGAAGTACTTAAACAGAAAATAATTTGTATTAATTCTGCCAAGACAACTATATTTTATCAGTCTATAAAGGCTGAAGAGATTAAGATGGGAATAGAAAGTAATTTAAGAACTCAAGAAGTAAAAGAGAATTTGGATTTCCTGACAAAAAAATGAGAAAATCTTTGCCTTGCCAAAAGGAGTGTAATAAATAAACTTGATTTACAGTATTTTGAGTCTCCCATGGTGATTGAGTGCTTTGGATATGTATATATGCATACATTTTTTATCTTTCTCCATGCCCTCCTCCCCCCCTCACTTTTTTTTTTTTATTATTTTTATTTATTATTTTTTTTTTTTGCGGTATGCGGGCCTCTCACTGCTGTGGCCTCCCCCGTTGCGGAGCACAGGCTCCGGACGCTCAGGCTCCGGACGCGCAGGCTCAGCGGCCATGGCCCACGGGCCCAGCCGCTCCGCGGCATATGGGATCCTCCCAGACCGGGGCACGAACCCGTATCCCCTGCATCGGCAGGCGGACTCTCAACCACTTGCGCCACCAGGGAGGCCCCCCCCCTCACTTTAGATTGTAACAAGCAACCTACAGAGGGCTTAGAAGATGGAATATGTTCAGAGCCACTTGTTTCAAGAGGCCCTGCTTAAGGAATTTACATTTCAATTAAGTTATTTATGAATGCCACCACTGCTTTCATAAAAGTAAATCAGAATGAATGCAGAACACCTATATTTCCAACCCTTAATAATCTAACACTTGATAGTAGAACAGAAGCTAGTTTCTTTTTTTGTTTGTTTTTGTTTTTGTTTTTTTGCGGTACGCAGGCCTCTCACTGTTGTGGCCTCTCCCGTTGCGAAGCACAGACTCCGGACGCTCAGGCTCAGCGACCATGGCTCACGGGCCCAGCCGCTCCGCGGCATGTGGGATATTCCCAGAATGGGGCACGAACCTGTGTCCCCTGCATCGGCAGGCGGATTCTCAACCACTGCACCACCAGGGAAGCCCCAGAAGCTAGTTTTGAATATTGATTAAGAGAAAGTTGTTAAAGACTGAAAAGTCATTTGATCTGTGGGGTAATCCAGGGCAATAAATATCTCTACATATAGGTGGACTTGGTGATATTCTGCTCAGAATACTTTAATTATACATCAAAATTACGTTCTTGGGGCTTCCCTGGTGGTGCGGTGGTTGAGAGTCCGCGTGCCAATGCAGGGGGCACGGGTTCGTACCCCGGTCCGGGAAGATCCCACATGCCATGGAGTGGCTGGGTCCATGAGCCATGGCTGCTGAGCCTGTGCGTCCAGAGCCTGTGCTCCACAACGGGAGAGGCCACAACAGTGAGAGGCCCACGTACTGCAAAAAAAAAAAAAAAAAAAAATTACGTTCATGGTCCTTAGACCTAGGAAAATGGCACAAGGTCAGTCCCATGCTTCCCTTCATTTTCAATCCTTTCCCCCTGTCAATTTGTACTTTTAGAGGAACTTCTTGTTCCCATCAAATGAGTCAGACCAGATGGGAACACTAATTTATTTTTAATGAATATGTGTCAATCCAAAACTGAATGGGTTCTATCATTCTGGAGAGCATAGATACTAGCAGGCTTAATGCTTTGGCAGGAAGGCCTCTGCCTTCAGATACTTCTACTACCTAGCTTCTGATTTATTAAATTGTTTTATTAAGGAACAATGTCTTTCAATCCACGATTGTAAGTAAAATCTAAAATCCATGTTTTCCTGGAACTATTAGCAAGTTTAAATCATCAACATAAGTAACCAAAATAACCAAAGTTGATTTCTTCCTTCTGCTCAGATTTTTAAAGTGTGAGAAAAGGATATTCAAAATTTAACCAAGACCTTCGAGATGCTAAACAAACATGATGTTTTCCTTTTAGATATAGCTTGGGATTGGCTCAAAAGTGGCGGTTTGGACATGAAATAAGTGAATTTTCACCTCCTGTGAGCCCTAAATAAAGACAGTCCATAAGGTTCCATCCAAGGTCCATGTTGATGAAGTTACATGGAGGAAAACAATAGCGGGGAGCCAGAAAGTCTGTATTCCAGACACAGTGCCCCATTCCCCTTACCCGAACACCCTAGATGGTTGCTTAAGATTTTGATGTTTCTCACCTATAGAATAAGTCCTGATTCCAACCTTCAAGCAGTGAAACAAAACAGGGTCAACCTGCAGTTAACATTTGAAATTGCACACAGCTTGCTGTCATTCAAAGACAATCCCAGTGAGCTACTTTACAGATATAGTATGTCACACAGATCAGATGCCCCATCTCCAGATTTGAGGAAGAAAAAGGATGAGATCTATTCATTTTTGGTTAGGAGTGAATAAGAAAGTACTAAGATTTTTATACCATAATTGAGAAAAATGAACCGTAGCTGAGAAAATAATCTTTTGCTCTGTTTTCCTGCAATTGCTCTTGTATGTTCCTTATGTAAAATATATTATTCTAATTGACTTTTCCCACAATTTTAACTAAGAATGAGTTGAATCCATGTACAATTCTACCCCTGTATGTGCTAAATTAATGTCCACTAGATATAGATATGAAGCTAGAAGGAAGTTTGTATTGAGCAATCGTTTTTTGTTTTTCTTGGGTTTTTTTCATCTTTTTTTTTTTTTTGGCACGCAGACCTCTCACTGTTGTGGCATCTCCCATTGTGGAGCACAGGCTCCAGATGCACAGGCTCAGCAACCATGGCTCACGGGCCCAGTTGCTCAGCGGCATGTGGGATCTTCCCAGACTGGGGCACGAATCCATGTCCCCTGCATCAGCAGGCAGACTCTCAACCACTGTGCTACCAGGCAAGCCCCTGAGCAATCATTTTTTAATGCAATTATTTAGACATTTTAAATGCACAGAGTGGTTGGAAAAATTTTCCCTTGGAAAGATTCCATAACACGGAGAGGTTAAACTTGGATTCATCTTGAAAAACTGAATCCAACCTTAGTGCTGTGTACAGGATATAAAAAAATCCATCTGGCCACACTGTGGGGGGGGGGGGAGGAAAGAAACAATCTGGAAGGGAATGAAATGAAGAGGCCGACTTCAGTCTCCATCATACTTTGGAAAGGCGGGTCTTGACCTTGGGGCCCTCAGCTTGCCAAACAGTAAAATGAGGGAGAGAACTAGGCTTAGACATGGTTCAGTTGGAGAAAACTTGACCTATTTTTTGTGTTAAAGCAACAAAAATGTGAGGGCCATTCTAAACTGCTTCAGTCTGTATACAGTTTTCAAAGATTATTTACATATATGTTATTGATCTTAAATATACAAAGACTGATCAGAATGGAATTTAAATATAGGGAAACCCCATTTTGGGGAGAAGAAAATGAAAAGGAAGTGTATAAGTCATCTTCAAAATAGATTACATTTGTGAGGTTAGAAATGACCATAATTGATTCTATGGCCTAGGAGATTGTCAGGAGTTCTTTATTTCATGTGTTTTTAGTGGGGTCATTTGAATATGTGCCCCAATGATTCACAGAGAGAGAAAAAAAAAAAGAATCAAAGTAACATGACTGCCTCTGGAGAAATGTGGTTTAAGTGCTCGGGAAATGAGTGTATATTTTTCTCCAACTATAAAAAGAGCTAAAAAAAAAAAGAGAGAGAGAGAGAGAGAAACTATATTCACTGTCTCTAATGCCTACTACCTTCAATGATCCCCTTCATACATGCTTATTCTTCATCAATAATCAAATTTTATACCATGTAAACAGGTATGGTATCAGTCCCAGAGATAGGCAACTGCAGGCTGCACAGGGAATACTAGGGAATACAGAAAGGCCCATTGTGAGAATTTTACCCAAAGAGCGTGCTCTGCTCTGAGTGAGGACCGGTCAAGCCAATCAGATCACCTCTTGCAAAGTATGTCATCAGTTAACAAGTAGAGACAAATGGTTTCTTGTCACACAAGCCACCAGACACAGAGAAATCAACAAGCAGAAGCTGTAAGGGAGTTGGAAGACACCAGGAATAATGACTAAGGAGAAATCATGAAGCAGAGGAGAGAACAGGAAGTTGCTGGCTGAGGAAGTAGTATTTTGCTGAAATATGTGAAATGTCTGTTTTTATGAGTCAAATACAGTAAAATATCAACGATTTTATATGATTCAATTTTGAAAAACTACTTTTAATGAGAAAGTGGTTGGATCAATGTAGGGCTTGAAAGTACTGGGAAGATAGCTTCTAAAGTTGCTGAGGTACCACCAGAACCGATACTGGGTCATTTCTGGTATTTTCATCCAAGACAGAGCAAAAGATGGCACTTTAAGTCCCCATGATATGGCAATGAGAGTCTTTATTCCACGAGAACTAGAAAACTCAAACATAAAGTTAGAGAAGTAAATATGGAATAAATTACGTTGGCATACACCTCACCACAATCAACAGAAAATAATCACCTAAAGCCAAAATGATGCCAGTCTCTGAAGATATACTATAGCCCTCTATGTCTTCAGCATGGCATAGGTAGTGTTCTAGACACAACAAAATTTTAAGAATCCAAAAATAATCAGAAAAGAGTCCTGATAACTCAATATATAACTTTCGAGCATTGAAACAGAAATAAATTATATGAGTTGGTTCACGATTCTCACAAACTTTCTTTGCCTTGAGAAGGCCAAATTCAGCAAGTAAGGATCATATGAGGACAACATATTTTAACCAAAGGAAGCAACAC
The DNA here is from genome assembly GCF_025265405.1 of Mesoplodon densirostris. Classification (NCBI taxonomy): domain Eukaryota; kingdom Metazoa; phylum Chordata; class Mammalia; order Artiodactyla; family Ziphiidae; genus Mesoplodon; species Mesoplodon densirostris. The sequence continues at coordinate 87,796,242 of NC_082672.1, forward strand.
AGAAAAAAACCCATAAAGTCACTGGGAGCAATGTTCCTCACAGGAATAGTCTATGAAAGCAGAGATATGAGTCAAAGGGTAAAGGGAAATGCAAGGAAAAAATAGGTCCTCACCCAAGATATAAAGGACATTAATGGGACCTTGAGAGAGAAGGATGCTTGTCGCCAAGGCTCCTTTAGTGTTGTGTATCAACTAAGGACAAAAATACATGTTTTGATTTAAGTTATGAATGCCTGCACCTGGGGATGTATCACACTGTCAGGTGGTTGTAAGAAATATATTTCCCATCATTCATCACTTTGCTGAAATTGTAATCCAATAATGTGTTCATCTTCTTTATACCCTTTGACACTTGTTCTATCATGTTTGGAATGTCCTGTCTCTTTAGTTGTATAGAACAGTGCTCTCCTGGATCTGCATCTATTGCTTGACCATTTTTTCCTGTTGCTTTCTATGCTAGGTATGCATAAGGCTCTGTCCTTGAGCCAGGCATTATTCATTAGTGGGAGGAAGATCATGGACTTGATATCCTACATCTTACTTCAGTTTCCAGCTCTACCTCTTTGTACTTGTGACACCTTGGATAATTACATTTTATATACAAGTCCTTCATGTGTAATAACTATCTCATAGAATTGCCACCCAAGCTTTTAAAGAGTACATAATAGCTTCAGTCTCACCATTGTCAGGGCTACTTTGTTGTGTAAAAGGCACAAGGGACAGAGCCCTCCCGCTTAGAACAACAATGTTTGGCTTGTAGCTGCCATTCTGAATTCACTGCTGCTGTTCTGGGGTCCGTTCCGGCAGTTATGCTGTACCTCCATTCTGCCTCTGACAACTACTCAGCAGCCGCATGTCCTGCCTGCTTCATGAACAGTCGTTTTAGACTCCCTCTGCCATATGCTATAGCCCATGGATGAACTAATCCCATCCCATCCTATACATAGGTCTTCTGGAACCTGGCTTGGGTTCAGGGCCCTCAGTTCCCAGATGAGTGGGAAGAAGTCAAACAATTGTGTGAAAATGACGTTTGATTAGAAACACGGCATATTTTGGTAAAATCTAAAATACCAAAGTCATTCTATTTCTTTTTGAAACATATATGGAAACCTTAAAATACACCAGATACTGTTCAACTTACAGGATAAACATGAAATAATCCATCCTGTGCTCTCATGAAGCATCAGGAAACAGAAAAAAAAATGTATAGATTTAATTGTAGAATCTGTCCATATTGCAAAGGGGTCTTGTTGTAGGGAGGGATTCATTCTGGCTCAGACATCAGAAAGGCTGCATACAAATATCTCTGGGACTGAGTCTTGAAATACATGCAGTTATTCACCAGAGAGCGAGAAGAAGACAGGAGAATAATGTAATCCAGGCATGGAGAGAACTGCAGTAGGAAGCTGGAGTGAGAGGTTGAAAAAACATCATCCTGGAGAGGTGAAGTCATACCAGATCATGGAGACTCTTCTATTCCATATGTAGAATTTTGAGGGGAGTTCATCCTCGATGGCCTTAATTTTCTCAGTGAAAATTGTGTGTGATATTTTTGCAATTAATATTTTTCCCCAATGAGGAACATTATAATGTTCATTTTTAACAGATCTCACCAGTACAAAAAACAAACAAAAACTATAGGAAGAAGAGGCACTTACTGTAAATTTTCAGGACACCCTCAACCCAGCACACACACACACACACAATCATATGTGTACACAGCTATCACCCAATATGCTTCAAAAATTGAAGTCAATTTATCATGTTTTTAATTATTACTATACTTTTCACAAAAATGTTTCTTGATTATTCTAAACCTTTAAAAATGCAGTAGTCTATAAAGTTTGATGCATCCCAGTGTCATTTACATGAGCAGTATGACAATAAAAAAGACAACTTAAGGGGCTTCCCTAGTGGCGCAGTGGTTGGGAGTCCGCCTGCCGATGCAGGAGACACAGGTTCGTGCCCCGGTCCAGGAGGATCCCACGTGCCGTGGAGCGGCTGGGCCCGTGGGCCATGGCCGCTGGGCCTGTGCGTCCGGAGCCTGTGCTCCGTGGCGGGAGAGGCCACAGCAGTGAGAGGCCCGCGTACTGCAAAAAAAAAAAAAAAAAAAAAAAGACAACTTAATATATAATTAAGGAATTTAAAAAAATTATGATATTTACCTACAAGGGAACACAATATAACCATTAAGTATTTTTAAATGCTTAGGTCACCGTTCCTTATCTGTTATTGTTAACATGGAATTTCACAGTATGCTGAAAGTTATAAATGTATAACTATACACGGTCATTTACTATGATTGTATATAAATATATTTCTATTATAGATAAATCCTTGCAAAATATATAACAAAAGTATTAACAGTATTTATTTCTGGATTGACTATGAGATGGTTTTTTCTTTCCCCTTTATTCTTTCTAATATGATTGAATTTTGTGTAATTATACTACTTTTATAATAAAAAGAAAACTATTTTTAAAATATGAAAATTAACATGTTTTAAATGAAATTTGACTCCACAACAAGACCTGAGCAAGCAAAATATAGGAAAAATTGTACTACAGCTCTTAGGACACTGTGAAAACCCCACTGCCTCCTCACCAACATATTTTTTTTTTAACTTAAAATGTTTTATTTATATATTCACTTATTAGACATTTTGGAGCATGTCATATGTGAAAAGCATTTAACAAGTGTTGAAAATACACTGTAAATAAGACCAATTAGTCCCTCTTTTCTTCTTTATGCTTTCTAAAGGATCAGTAATAAATCAGGGGCAGGGGAAGTTAAGTCTCAATGTTCATATTGTTGTTGAGTTTGGTAACTCTTACCTTATATCTAAAAGACACATTGTGTGTATAGCTTTTTTTGTTTTGTTTTGTTTCTTGCACTGTTTAATTTGAAGGGTTCACGGTTATCTATCATTGCATTTATTGAAACTAACACAGTTCCAGTCAAGTAGCATTTTCTTAGTGCAAAGGTTTGTTGAATGAATAATTTTCAAGAGTTTGCTCCAATTCTAACTTCAAAACGTTTAGAACTATTGCACTTCTAATACACATATACTTCTTGTTAAACTTTCCAGAATTACAAAAAAATATTGAGGGAAAATTACATGCAATGAAATGCACAAACTGCAATATACCTTAAGAGTAGAATTCAAGGAGTTTTGATAAATAAATAAAAATCACTACTCCAAACAAGATGTAGAATATTTCCATCACCCCATAAATTTCCCTCATGTGACCTTCCAGTCACTCCCATAGGCAATCCCTCTTTTGATTTCTATTACTGTATATTCATTATTTATTCTTGAAATTCATACAAATGGAATCATAGTTTGTACTCTTTTGTAACCTGATTCTTTCATGCAACATAATATTTTGAAATTTATCCATGTTTATCTTTGTTGAACTACTATTCATTCTTTTCTACTGTTGAATAATATTCCATTATATGACTATGCTACTGTTTATTCTCTTGTGGATGGGCTTTGGATTGTTTTAAGTTCTGGACACTTACAAATAAAGTTGCTGTGAATATTCTTGTACAAGTTTTATTTTAATATATTTTTAGTTATCTTGGGAAAACATCTGGTAAAGAATTTCTTGGGGAGGTGTATGTTCAACTTTTAAAGAAAATGCCAAACTGTTTTCAAAAGTGGTACACTTTTACCTTCACGTCTGCCATGTGGAAGAGTTTAATTTCTCCACATCCTTGACCACACTTGGTGATGTCAGTCTTTTTCATTTTAGTCTTTCTGTGGGTATGAAATGTTCTTATAATGTGGTTTTAATTTTAATTTCACTGATGAATGAATATGAACTTTTGCTTTTTGGTCTTTTGCATAAATTATTTTATTAAATGTCTGTTCAAATCCTTTGCCCCTTTAAAAAATGAAGTTGTTTTTCTTTTTGGTATTGATTTGAAGGAGATCATTTTATATTCCAGATACAAGTTCTTTGTCAGATATACACATTGGAAATATTTTCTCCTAGTCTGTGACTTGCCTTTTCATCTTTTTAATGGTGACTTTTGATTAGCAGAAGTTTAAAATTGTGATGAACTCTAATTCATCTGAATATATTTTCAACTGATGCCGTAATTAATTGCCAAAAACTTAGCAACTTTAAAAACAAAAATCTACAATCTTAAAGTTCTATAGATCTAATATGGGTCTCACAGAGATAAAACCAAGAGTTCAGCAGAATCCATTCATTGCTGGAGGCTCTACGGGTGGGATCTGTTCCTTGTTCATTTGGATTGTTGGCAGAATTCAGTTCATTGCAGTTGTAGGACTGAGATTCTGGTTTTCCTTCTAGCTCCTTACCAAAGGTTGTTCCCAGATTCGAGAAGTTTCCTGCAGTCTTTGGCTCATGTCTCCTTCCTCCATCTTCAGAGACAGCAACGATGGATGGTCCCTTTCACACTCTGAAGTTCTCTTCCACCTTCTGTATCACTCCTCTCTGACCCAGCTGGGAAAGTTTCTTTACTTTTAAGGACTAACATGATTAGATGGGGTCTACCAGATAGCCTCCTTATTCAAAGTCCATACCCTTTATCACATCTGCAAAGTACCTTTTCACATGTAACATATTTACAGATTCTGGTGACTAAAGCATAGATATTTCTCTGGACCATTATTATGGCTACCAAATCAATTTTTGTGTGTGTGTGATTAGTGCCCTTTGGTTCCAAGAACTTCTTGCTCTCTCCTATCACAAATATATTTTTAATTTTTTCTATAACTTTTGTAGTTTTAGCATTTATGTTTAAGCTTATGATCCATCCCAAATTAATTTTTGTGTGTGGTGAGAGGTAAGAGTTATTCATTTCCCACACATTTATCCATTTGTCACAGCACCATTTGTTGATAAGATTTTCCCATTTAATAGATTTTGGTGTCTTTCTTAAAAGTTGATTGACTACATATGTATAGGTTTATTTCTGGACTGGATATTCAGGGTATGCAGAATCACAATAAATTTGGAGTCATTGATTTTCCACTTACAGAACTCTTCTTTTCTGATTGTGCCTAAAATGTCTACTCTGTCCTGCATTGTTATCTATGAAAAAAACCAGATTTAGATTTCCTCATATTAATTTGGCTTTTCCTTTGAATATTTGGATATTCTCCTAAATATAAAATATGTATGTGTGTGATAATTGTGCCATATCATTGACTTAATGTTAAATTGTTTTCAATTGTTTTTTAAAGGTATTTTCTTTAAAATATATATTGCTACAACAAATAATACTGCAGATAAAAAAAAAATCTACTTCCCCCAACTCTTTAAAAGGAAAGCAGATTAAACTTTGCATTCTTGAGTTGTGGAGTTATATTTGCTTAGATGTAATATTAAGAGCACTTTTTTAACATCTTTATTGGAGTATAATTGCTTCACGATGTTGTATTAGTTTCTTCTCTATAACAAAGTGAATCAGCTATACATATACATATATCCCCATATCCCCTCCTTCTTGTAACTCCCTCCAACCCCTTAGGTGGTCACAAAACACCGAGCTGCTCTCCCTGTGCTATGCAGCTGCTTCCCACTGTCTATCTTTTTTTACATTTGGTAGTGTATATATGTCCATGCTACTCTTTCACTTTGTCCAGCTTATCCTTCTCCCTCCCTGTGTCCTCAAGTCCACTCTCTACATCTGCGTCTTTTTCCTGTCCTGCTCCTAGGTTCATCAGAACCATTTTTCTTTTTTTTAGATTCCATATATATGTGTTAGCATACGGTATTTGTTTTTCTCTCTCTGACTTACTTCACTCTATATGACAGACCCTAGGTTCATCCACCTCACTACAAATAACTCAATTTCGTTGCTTTTTATGGCTAAGTAATATTCCATTGTTTATATGTGCCACATCTTCTTTATCCATTCATCTGTCGATAGACACTTAGGTTGCTTACATGTCCTGGCTATTGTAAATAGTGCTGCAATGAACATTGTAGAACATGTCTCTTTTTGAATTATGGTTTTCTAAGGGTATACGCCCAGTAGTGGGATTGCTGGGTCATATGGTAATTCTATTTTTAATTTTTTAAGGAACCGCCATACTCTTCTCCATGGTGGCTGTATCAATTTAAATACCCACCAACAGTGCAAGAGGGTTCCCTTTTCTCCACACCCTCTCCAGCATTTTTTAATGATGGCATTTCTGATGGTATGAGGTGATACCTCATTGTGGTTCTGATTTGCATTTCTCTAATGATTAGTGATGTTGAGCATCCTTTCATGTGTTTGTTGGCCATCTGTATATCTTCCTTGGAGAAATGTCTATTTAGGTCTTCTGCCCAGTTTTGGATTGGGTTATTTGTTTTTTTGATATTGAGATGCATGAGCTGCTTGTAAATTTTGGAGATTAATTCTTCATCAGTAGCTTCCTTTGCAAATATTTTCTCCCATTCTGAGGGTTGTCTTTTGTTCTTGTTTATGGTTTCCTTTGCTATGCAAAAGCTTTTAAGTTTCTTTAGGTCCCCCTTGTTTATTTTTGCTTTTCTTTCCATTTCTCTAGCAGGTGGGTCAAAAAGGATCTCGCTGTGATTTATGTCATAGAGTGTTCTGCCTATGTTTTCCTCTAAGAGATTTATAGTGTCTGGCCTTACATTTAGGTCTTTAATCCATTTTGATTTATTTTATTTTGTGTATGGTGGGACTCTGGCAGTGGTGTGGTGCACATGCTCCTGGGGGGCAGTGGATAGTGACCTGCACTTGCACACAAGATTCTTGGCAACAGCAGCAGCAGCATTAGCGTTTCATGCCCATCTCTGGGGTCTGAGATGATAGCTGTGGCTTGCACCTATCTCTGGTGGTTGCTGAGGCATTTCTCTGCCTCCTGTGGGCACAGTGGGAACGAATCCCCTCTCCTTCCGCACCCTGAAACAAAGGTCTCATGCTTCTCTGGCAGGTCCAGACTTTTCACAGACTCCCTCCCGGCTAGCTGTGGTGCACTAGCACTCTGCAGGCTGTGTTCATGCAGTCAACCCCAGTCCTCTCCCTGGGATCTGACCTCCGAAGCCCAAGCCTCAACCCCCAGCCCCCGCCCACCCTGGCGGGTGAACAGACAAGCCTCTCAGGCTGGTGAGTGCCAGTTGGCACCGATCCTCTGTGCAGGAATCTCTCCACTCTGCCCTCCGCACCCCTGTTGCTGCGCTCTCCTCTGCGGCCCTGAAGCTCCCCCCTCCGCCACCCGCAGTCTCCGCCAGTGAAGGGCCTTCCTAGTGTGTGGAAACCTTTCCTCCTTCACAACTCCCTCCCAGAGGTGCAGATCCCGTCCCTATTCTTTTGTCTCTGTTTATTCTTTTTTCTCTTGCCCTACCCAGGGACGTGGGGAGTTTCTTGCCCTTTGGGAAATCTGAGGTCTTCTGCCAGCGTTCAGTAGGTGTTCTGTAGGAGTTGTTCCACATATAGATGTGTTTTTGATGTACTTATGGGGAGGAAGATCATCTCCACGTCTTACTTCTCCGCCATCTTGAAGGTCTGCCTAGAACTTCTTTTTAAGTGTGTGTTCTGGCTAAGTAGGGGAAGATTGTCTTAGGGACAACCTCTGTGTTCATGCACATGCACATGCACGTACACACACACACACACACACAGCATGGCTTTGCTCTGAAATCCTTTTGTCCACAAAAGGATTAGGTCAGATTTCCTGAAAGAAAAGTTTTGATGCTATTGTTTCAAGAGGAAAGAGGGATTGACTCATTGCTGGAAGATAACACCCTCAAGATTGAGAGAGAGAGAGACTGAGTTTTCTGGTATCATAGAAAGCAGAGATTCTGCCCTCTTCACACAGATTATCATGGATAGCACTGCTATGGTCTATCATTTCAGGAGATTCTATTTACATAAAATATATAGTAAAAGTACCCTCTGTAGTTTTGTGACTCAGCGTACCTGGCATATAGACCTGCAAGACCTAGTAAGAAGATGGTTCCAGAAATGTTTGTACAATTTGCTACTGAAACCATGGCCTTCACAGAAACGGTGAAGGTTGAAAGGCTAACTTGTGGTCAGGTGATTATAGATCAACTACATAGCCTGTCCAAACAGCATTGTCACATACAGCAATAGTGTCATTATTTAGCAAAAATACTGATAATGGTCAGTATGTTTCAATTGCAGAAGGCTCTTTCTCCTTATTTTTCTGTAAGTTTTAAGGTATTGGGTACTGGAGAATGAACCAGGGAAGGGGGAAGGAGCCATGCTAAGCACATGATATAGAACTTGTTGCTTGCACAGGAAACGAGAACTAGAAATAAACATTTAATTAACAAAAAAGATTTTAACATCAAATTTATATGTATTGGGTTTCCCTGGCGGCGCAGTGGTTGAGAGTCCGCCTGCCCATGCAGGTGACACGGGTTCGTGCCCCGGTCTGGGAAGATCCCACATGCCGCGGAGCGGGCTGGGCCTGTGAGCCATGGCCGCTGAGCCTGCACGTCCGGAGCCTGTGCTCTGCAACAGGAGAGGCCATGACAGTGAGAGGCCCGCGTACCACAAAAAAAAAAAAAAATTAAATGTATTTATAGCATATGATTCATATTGTATGTGGTTTTTAATTTTGCCTTTGTCCTTAGTTTTATATTGTTAGTTTTGTTTCCTGTTCATTGAATTTACTTTAAACTATGATCTAAAATTCTAAAGCATATTACATAATATGGATGTACCATATTTATTTAATCATCTCCTATTAAAATTTAAGTTATCAATTCATCTCTAAGAAATGGCATATAAAACTATTCTCCCATCCCTCAGTGTTTGGCTGTGGTGCTTATTATTACATCTTTTAGAGTTGAGTTCATCTATTTAAAAATTTTCACCTATCGGTGAAAGTGGCAGTAGTTGCTTTTCCTTAAATTATTTTTTAAGAAAATTTTTAGAAAACTTTTTTCCTAGAAAACTGTTTCTATCTGTCAAAATCATTGGGGCCATTTTGCATAATTTTATCCAAATACTTAGTAAAAATCTCAACTCAAATGAGAGCTCATTCAGATACTTGGAGAAGACCAACAGTTACACCAGGTTTATTGACAGCAACCCACTCCCGTCTACTTTATAAAAATTGTTTTGGCTCAAAAACCTGGGAATCTGGAAGATTTATTCTCATTTTAGATCATTTTATTAACTCAAATTCTATGAGTGATTTATAATTCTGTTAATTCAGTCCATTAAGCACAAATAAATTTTTCTGAAGTGTATTTTCATAGTATCCTGCCTATCTTTCTGGAGTAGTCTATAGCAGCTTTTGAAATCAAAAGATGATGATTTTGTTTCATTCTTAGGGTGTTCCAAGTACATTTTGACTGTGGCCTTAGCCTGGGCTGAAGTTTCCTGAATTTGTTGTTGTTATTGTTCTGTAAATTCATATTAAATATAACTAATTAAAGTTTAAGTCTGCTTTTTTTAGTGTCGAGGCCAGACAGCCTAAATTATCTTCAATGAAATTGAGATATGACAATCAAAATTAACTGGAAAAAATGTAAAATTTACCTAAAATCTCTTAAATAATGTTAAAGAGTTTCTATTCAAAACACACATTGAATCTTCTTGAGAACCACTTTATTTTGCCTGTTCTCTCTCTAATGACAGCTAGCTCTAAAAACTTTCTCCACCTCTGGTCTTTTTCTTCTTAAATTGTCTTAAACTTAAATGCTCCAGCTGTGTATCAGTTATCTGTCATTATAATGATGTTGCAAAGCAACAACCAGGAAAACTTAGACATATAAACAATAAATGTTTTTAGCTCACAAAACTGAAGGCTCTATTGATTTGGGCTGGGCTTTCACAACATACATGGTTGACTATGGGTCAGCAAAGTAGCTCTGCTGAACTTGGCCAACCTTGTTCACAAGCTGAAATCATCTGCCTATTGATGGATATGGAGTGATCTTGACTGGGATTGCTGAGAGCACTTGGGTTGGTTACACATGTCTCATCCTTTAGAAGTTTCATCCAGGCATGTGTTTTCATGGTGATGGCAGAGGGCAAGAACCATCAAGCCCGTTGCACACGCTCTGCTTTTCAAGTCTCTGCTTTCACTACCTATGCTAACTTCTCATTGGCCAAAATATGTCATGTGGTAGAACCAAAAGTCAGAGCAGAAGCTACAGTTAAATGCAATGAGCCTCAATACTATGTAGGTAGTAGAGAAGAATTGGGGCCGTTAATACAATCTACCAAAGTTACTTTTTTTCTCATTATTTCTGTGTATGTGTATTTTTAAGTGTGTGTGTGTTTTCTTTACCTATTTGCAATCTTCTCAAGTTCCAATACAACTTTAGCTAGCCTCTTAGGCTACCTCATTTTTGCCCTCCAATCCTACTTTGGTTTGCATAATTAACTGCCAAATTAACATTTCTGTGGGTGTATGAATTAAAAGAATAATTAGAAGGGACAAGAAACTTATTTTGTTTGGGGAGAGAGAAAGAGGTTATGAATTTTTCCTATTTTAATATTTTCATCTTGTCACCAAAAACAATGTTGGAAAAGAATATATCCTCAGGGCATGTTCTTCTGCTGCAGAAGCTACCCCCAGAGAAAACCTTAGACTTTGCTCTTAGCTATTAGGGATTCATTACTCCTTGACAAGTTCATCTGAATTCAATATTACTCAAAATCAGATATCCCACTAGAGCAATATTATGGCCCAGATGGTCAAATTAGAAAATCTACTCTTCCATTTTTTCCAGACTCAAATAATTTGTCCTATACTTAACAGTGAATATCTGTGAAGGGCAAACTAGTATGTATTTTATCTGGTGTTTTAATAGATCCAAAGTTTTCCTCACGGTACTTCAGTGGTCCATGACTTTGTAAAACTGGCATGTGGGTGATAAGACAAGTCAAACCCTCAATTTTTACAGCTAAATATCATTTTCCCCAGGACCATCTGATAACTCAAACTATGAATCAAAAACTATGGGTTATAAAATCCGAGAGAAATGGTTTTGTTTCCTGCCTCTACTTCTTATTAATTTCCTTCATGTTCTTTTTAAATTTTAATTCATACCATTGTGCCTCAATTTCTTATGGAGGCAGTAAGATATATTTTTTCAAGAGTAACTGTACTAAAATGAAAACATCTAACGCAATGCCTTGTAACAGGAGTATCAGTGCTCTTGACTACTTGGTTCATACCAAAAGTCCAGCCAGGGGACTTCCCTGGTGGTCCAGTGGTTAGAAATCTGCCTTCCAATGCAGGGGATGTGGGTTCGATCCCTGGCTGGGGAACTAAGATCCCACATGCTGTGGGGCAACTGAGACTGTGCACTCTAGAGCCCACGCACCACAACTGGAAAGAAGCCCTGGTGCCACAAAGAAGACCCAACGCAGCCAAATAAACAGATATTTTTTTAAAAGTCCAGCCAGTGTGTACTCTAAAGAGATGACCAAAATGAATGATATCCATCCTTTCCATTATGACGGTAGTTCTCAACCTTGGCTGAATATTAAAATTGCCTGGGGACTTCTTGAAAAACTGTGTGTCTGGGATCCACTGTGGACCAATTAAGTCAGTATGACGAAGAAGATGGAGCTCAGGTATTCATGTTTTTGAGAAAAATTCCCGAGTGATTGTGATGGGCAGTGAAGGTTGGGAACCATTGTTCTAGCCCAGGGTTTCTCAGTGTACCTCACAGAGCAGTAGCAGAAGCAGCACCTAGCACTTGTCAGAATTACAAATGATCAGGACCCTCCTCAGGTCTCTGCTAAATCAGAAATTTGGGGGATGGAGCACAACAAGGTATGTTTTAACAAGTCCTCTGGGTGACTCTGGCACACAGTTTGAGAACCATCGCTGTCATCAATGGTGATCAAATTCCGTGGATAAAAAAAAATCACCTGAAGTGTTTTATCAACATGTGGGTTTGTGTGCTGTCAATACTCACAGAACTTTCCACTAAAAAAGTTAATTTTATTTTTGTTTATTATACTTTAATCCGAAACAAAATTACCTGAAAATGTCAATTTGAGGATTGATTCTACCATCAGAGATTCTGAATCAATGTACCTAGGTGGAGGTTCAGCAAACTGTATTTTTAAAGCATCCAGAAGATCCTGCTCCAGTGGACCAAGCTCTAATATGGGTACTATGATCTATAGTTCTGAATAGATGTGGAACCAGTAGCCCATCTGCTGTTTCCCAACATCCTCACAGAAATGCCTTCATGGAAATAAACTTTCATGCTACTTTTGGTCTAATATTATTAAGGATCAAAATAAGAAATGGCTTCACAACAAAATGTTTTGCATGTTCTCCATAAACTTTTTTTATTGTTCTGTAGTTCTCTTTATAAAACCAATAGAATAAAAGAATATCTTCTATACTGATTGCTGAAATAAATTTTCTTATCCAATGATTAAAACAAAATATTACTTATATTTCACCTTTGCTGTAACTGCCAGATAATTTAGAGCCGCATTTAATGTCAGTTGCAATAACCGTATTCATCTAGGTTTTTAATATGTTTCTTTTTCACATTGCATTTTTTCCATATTCACAATCTTCTTGAATGTATGCTTTATTATGTCACCTTAAACCTAATAGGATGAAAACTCCTGTAAATAGTAATCTTCAGGGTAATTCAAGTCTCGTTGGACATTCAATTATCCTGAGGCATTAAATGTAGTGCACTGATTAGAAAATTCTAAGAAGAGGAAAATCAGGTACTGGGTAGTTTTTTAAAAAGGCAGCTGGAAATCATTTTTAATACAAAAATACTGACATGATTTTTGTGTTTAGGTAAAGCTTGTAGTTAGCACATTCTGTGGACTGTCTAAATACATTAGGCAACATAGATGACAAGACTGTTATGAGAACTCAACTTCTGGTTTTCGGTGAGGAAAATAAATGTATTTCTTTAGATTATGTAAATCTATGAAGAAAAATGTGTGACCTGTTGCCGTGAATGCCCATGAGTCTGAATCTGTGGTTCTGATCATTGCCCTGCTGTGTGGGTCACACAGACTTTGCAAGTTCTAGTTCATTTCTCTGTCTTTGAGTAGAATGGTTCTCAGCCCACCTCTGTGGGCTCACAGTCAAAATTTAAAATCTCCATACCGGGAGGCTTTAGAACTTGCAACAAAAATATCAGAATGAACACAGGTTCTTTTCCATGGGCCTCTGAATCAGTGAGTTAGGCTCATGGCCATGGTGTGCTTAAAAAAAAAAAAAAAAGGTTAGCTTGGGAATACATTAAATTATAGACTTGTAGAATGATTTCATTTTGTTTTTAAAGGTACTCAGGTTTATGAATGCTTCCTTAGAAATTCTCTGAGAGATAGTAAATCAACATATTTTACATATTTTCCACACTTCACTAAGCTTTTATTAAACCAGGGACTCCAACAGTGCATGTAAAAATTCATATTTCTATAGCCATAGATGTTCATGGAGTAGTCTCTTCATGTATTATGGTGAAAAAATATACCACTGAAAAGACAGATGTTTATTATTATTTTTTTTCTAGAGAGCATGTGCCTCTGAGTATGCCATGTGCAGGGGAGAGTCTCAGCCTACAAAGTGGCCTGATTCCTATGTCTGCCCAAGAAGTTTTATTCGAAAACCTTAGGAAGAGTTTTAAATTTGAAAAATTACAAATTTTGTTGGAAAAAGAATTAACCATCAGGCATACATTTTTTTTTTTTTTGCAATACCAGCCAGTGTGAAAATTTGCTGAATTTTCAGCTGAAACGAACCCATTTTTAAGCAGTTGTATATACATTTTAGCAGTTGTATGTATATTTTATATTTTTATACATTTTATATTTATACATTTTATATTTTTAACCCTTCAAATGTGACCCCTAAATGTTAATGCTGGACACATAAACATATAACTTAATGAATTAGCTGCATTGACTTTTTTTCAGTAGAGAACATGATTAGGTTACTAAAGGGGCTGAAGATTCAGCAATGCTCTATGAACGAATTTCAGCCACCTCAGGAAGACCAGTCTAGAAGGTGGCTGACTTTGGCACTGATGAAGAGAAATCTCTGGTGTGCAGGTGTGTGATAAGAGTCGACTCCATTTTTTCAGATAGCTTTCAAGGGCTCCATTTCCTCTTTCCCTATTGCCCCACATCTGGGCAAAGTAAGAAAGTCCAGGGGCTGCTTCTTTTGGCAGAGGTGGGAGACTCAAACTTTTTGTCATGTTGGCCCACTTGGGAACTCTCATTCTAGTCCTACCCCCAAACCACCATAGAGCCCCAAACCAATTGCTTCTTTCTGCCCTCTCAGCCATTTTTGAACTTGTTTGAGAGACAACCACTGTCTCCCCAGAAATCCCCCACTTTGTAAGTAGGAATCTCTCTTTAATATCTCTTGATGCACGTCATCAGTCTGGATGGCTGAACGTTGTTTTGGGAATAGAGGTGTATTCCTCCTCTGGGGGGTGATTACAACAACGTTGAATTACATGTTATTTCCCTGACTTAGAAACCAAATTTTACACCTTAAATGGGCCTTTCTACTTCCTCCTTTTAGGAGAGAGAAAACTGATACTCAGACAGCTTAGCCAACATCACACATTTGATTTATGAAAGGGCTCGTTTGACCCCTTCTGCAATGGTGATGTTTTTCTAACTCATATCCTTTACTTGAACAGAACACTTAAAAGTGAATGTGTAAATGTTAATGATACAAAAAGAATTTGTAAAAGAGTAGATACATGTATATGCATAACTGAATCACTTTGCTGTACATCTGAAACATTGTTAATCAACTATACTGAAATCTAAAATAAAAAGTTAAAAAAATAAAGGCAGCATTAACATTTTATAAAAGGAATTTACTTTGCATGCATATTTTGATAGCACTGTCCTCACCTTTAAGTAGTTTCTACTTCTTTTGTGAATCTCAGACTTCCATCATATTATTAATCAGTTTACTGAAAGTTGTTGGCTACTTTCTTTAGCTAGCTCATCCTCCTCGTTTCAGAGTGTTACACTTACAGTTGTTATTGTAGCTTTTTCTACAGTCTTCTCTTTCCTAATTAAGATATTGTCTATACTAATTCAGGACTCTTTAGATGAGTTATTTGAGGGCAGCAATTCAGTTTTTGCCAATCCTTATTATTGTCAGCACCAAGAAAAATAAAAGAGGACATCATGTATAAGCATGCAGTAAAGAATTTTGAATATATGAATGAATGCATTAATAAAAGCATCTCTGAGAAAATTGAATGCAGCCTTCAGAAACTTGAAGACTCTCACATTTTGCAGCAGAAACATCAAAAAAACCATTCAAATCAATTTATTTACTGTTTTTGTTAATAACAGCAAGCACTTATCTTTCTCAGCATTGGGTTACTTGTTTTAATTGTATTATCTAATTTAATATCCTCGAAAACTCAATAAAGTAGATATTATTTCTATTTTAAGGTTAAGAGCTATCTCTTATAGGGGATAATTAAATGCTAATATTTCTCTCATTTCTTCCTTTGTATACAGGTTGGTGAGCCAGGTGGTAGAGATTTGGAGACTGCCCCTTCCTGAATGGTAGAACAGAAGTAATAGTAAGATTGGAGCATTTCTGGTGATTCCAGGTTTTCGTTGAGAATGAGGAAAAAACAGAACATACCAGCTGACCTAGAGTCCAGGGCCTAGTCAAAATCATCTTATAGAAGTGATGTATTTCAGCCCATACTACTTCCCTGCATGAGTTAATTTTTCATATTGTTTCATTCACACATGATTATTAGGCACCTAGTCTATGCCAGATACCCTGGTATTCAATGGTAACCAGTCTTGATCCCTCTCTGTGTGGAACCTTCAATCTAATGGAGAGGAGGGAAAAAACAATTAAAAGAGTAAATATTTCATTGTAAATGAAAAAGTTTATATTATATGAATAAAAAGTTATTCTTTAAAAAAAAAGAACCTAAAGAATTGTCATAAAGAGTGGATGTAGTGTAGGCTACCTAATAAGAAGAGTTGATCAGAGGCTAAACTCTCCCAGAGCATTCTGCCTCAGAAAATTGTACTGGGCTGAGATTCTTCTTCAAAGGGAAGCTCTATTATAAAGAATAGGACCACATTCAAATTTCAGCCCTAAGATGGTCATGGGGGCATCCATGCACCATGCAACCGAAAGTACAGACCACTCGGTTGAATGCTAGTTGCAGTACTCAAGGTCCTATGTCCCAGGAACTCCTTCAGTCCCAGGCAAAATCCTAGTTAGGGCACTCTAGTTGTATTTTTAGTGTTTTTAATTGTGAGAAAATTTACTAAATTGAAAATATAAGCAATGTTCTCCAATATCAGCCTTTACCTCTAATAAAGATAATGTCATGGGTTCTCTTAACTTTCAGTTGCCTTTGAACTCAGAGATAGAAGAAGGGTGATATTTACTGGGTTCCCTAGATTACTAATCATCACATTCACCATCAAAGCTTTAAACCCAATTCCTGTCCTTTTCATCCTAGGCATTCCTTTTTGTTTTCCCTGACGTTTTTAAACCTGTGCTAGTTCTTTTATTATAGCACATAACACACAGAAAAAAAAAAAAGGTCTATTCAACGATACTGAGTCTTTGGATAACACAATCTAAGACAAATTTTGGCAGGAATGAGCTATTTTATTTACTATCGTATGCTGAGAAATTAGTACTTTCCCTAGACTTTAATAAATAAGCAACGAATAAATATTTCTTGAGTGTTAAATTGTCTTCTCTTAAGCCACATGATTTTTAGAGAGTTAGCTATCCTCTATCTATTCATTTTTTTAATTATGTGTCTGACTTCTTAGATTTGCATGTGAACTAGTTCATGTGACATACGGGTATAAATCCCAACTCAAATCCTAGGAGTCAAGATAACAGAGGAGATCTGCATGTATCTATTCCTATTTATTTTCTGCCTAAGTTGTTTCAATCACAAGAATGTTTGTCATTTTCTTCATGATATTTTTAAATCTCATATAAACAACATATCTAATTAAGAATTATTTCACTTTCCAAATATGTGAATCATTCTTATTTTCACAATATCTTCTTAGTTGGGGCCATTCATAAGGTCCGAAGATGTCTAACACATCTCTGCTTAACGCCATTGTCATTTTCATAAATACTGAGTTGTATATATAATTGAGCAAGATCAACAATATAAAGCTACTGTGAGATCCCAAAGGCTATTATTTTTATGTCCCCACCACTGAAAATATCCCTTTTGAACTAATTCTTAGAAATCTCATGTTAAATAAAAGAGTCCAACTGTAGTTTTATATTAGGTAACTTGAAAAATAGTTTTTATTTTATAAAATTCTTATATATGCAACTGAATAGAGACTTCACTACTCTTAATAACATGAACTATGGCTTTAAGTTTATGTATGAGATATATTATCTTTCAAGAAATTTCAACTTTTGTGCTATATGGGTCAATAACGTATCAACAAGCATTTATTAAGTTTTACTTATGTTCCAGAAAAATATCTCTTCAGGTATTTACACAATACAGAGCTTCTGGTCTCTCAGCACATGTGGTCTAGCAGAGAAGACCAACACATAAAAAACAATTATGTACACAATGGGACTATGAAGGGAGGAAAAAGAAATATCTGGTATCTATCTGCAGACGTGGAACTTTTAAAATATTATTTCATTAGAATTATCATGCATTTTAGATAAGTTTATTAGATCAGAATTATTTTCTCTTAACAGATTAGAAGACTAGGTGTTCAAGAGGTTATCTCACTTGACCAAGGTCACAGAGATTCAAGAACACATACTCAGGTTGGTTCAACTCTTGCCAGTGAATTTTTATTTAGTTTCTTAGAAGGATTACCTTTTAGAAAAACAAGACAACAATTAATCCTTTTCCTCTAAACTTTTATCCTCATTAGTAATTTTTTTAAAGCTATGTCTTTCTACAGAGATGGAATTACTCTGTAAATGAAAGTGTATGTCTTTCAGAAGAGATCTAAAGCCCTAAATGTGGGCTTGAAATATCTGAGAATCTCCCACTATAACTTAGTTCTTATTTTTTGCAGCATTTAATTAAGCTTATTTACATGCAAAAATGATAGGTTGCCCTCTGTTTCTTGATTTTATATCCACCATTCCACTCTCCTCACTTGATAGTAAGCTATTTTGATGACTGGACACTTCTTTGGTTTATTCTGTCCATTTGGGTTATGAGTCAGATGTTAATATATTATTTTAATATATTATGTACATTATTTGAAAGAAATGGTATTTCAGTGATCTAAAATATATTTCCCTAAATATTCTATTGTACTCCCAAGTATTGGGAAGAGAGTAATAGCTAGTGTATTCTTCCTTTCCAAATCCATGCCCACCATGAACCTTTCCATTGTTTACATAAAGTAAAAACAACAAATTAGAAAATAAACAATATTGCTCACTATCGAAGAATGCTAAACTTGCCATCAAGAATGACAAGTTTCATAAAAGAATGACTCTAATTTTTTTTTTTTTTTTTTTGTGGTAGGTGGGCTTCTCACTGCTGTGGCCTCTCCCGTTGCGGAGCACAGACTCCGGATGCGCAGGCTCAGCGGCCATGGCGCACGGACCCAGCCGCTCCGCGGCATGTGGGATCTTCCCAAACCGGGGCACGAACCCGTGTCCCCTGCATCGGCAGGCGGACTCTCAACCACTGCGCCACCAGGGAAGCCCTGACTCTAATTTTTAATACAACTTTTTTCAAATGCAAGTTTGGAATTTTGACATCTTTTAGAGTAGGCTGTTATAACTGTATCATTTGGGGTTGATGCACTAGCCCTAATTATCTCATGACATAACAAACCACTCAAAGAATTATTTGTTTATAATTATGGTGAGTTCATCTGTTTTCCTTTGAATTTACAGGACATGAAATATTTCCATATGTGTGTAGGGATATGTGTTTACAACACAGGGTCTCAGAAACATCAGAACAGGTGTGCCTTGACAAAATCTGCACTAGAGAACAGTAAACAAGTATGCTAAACAGTATAAGATAGGGTTATTCTTTTTATTTTTATTTTTTTATTAGTTTCTGCTTTATAACAAAGTGAATCAGTCATACATATACATCTGTTCCCACATCCCTTCACTATTGCGTCTCCCTCACTCCCACCCTCCCTATCCCACCCCTCCAGGCGGTCACAAAGCACCGAGCTGATCTCCCTGTGCTATGCGGCTGCTTCCCACTATCTATCTGCCTTACGTTTGGTACGGTATATATGTCCATGCCTCTCTTCCGCTTTGTCAGAGCTTACCCTTCCCCCTCCCTATATCCTCAAGTCCATTCTCAAGTAGGTCTGTGTCTTTATTCCTGTTTTACCCCTAGGTTCTTCATGACATTTTTTTCCCTTAAATTCCATATATATGTGTTAGCATACGGTATTTATCTTACTCTTTCTGACTTACTTCACTCTGTATGACAGACTCTAGGTCTATACACCTCCTTACAAATAGCTCAATTTCGTTTCTTTTTATGGCTGAGTAATATTCCATTGTATATATGTGCCACATCTTCTTTATCCATTCATCCGATGATGGACACTTAGGTTGTTTCCAGCTCTGGGCTATTGTGAATAGAGCTGCAATGAACATTTTGGTACATGTCTCTTTTTGAATTATAGTTTTCTCAGAGTATATGCCTAGTAGTGGGATTGCTGGGTTATATGGTAGTTCTATTATTAGATTTTTAAGGAACCTCCATACTGTTCTCCATAGTGGCTGTACCAATTCACATTCCCACCAGCAGTGCAAGAGTGTTCCCTTTTCTCCACACCCTCTC
This sequence comes from Mesoplodon densirostris, assembly GCF_025265405.1. NCBI lineage: Eukaryota > Metazoa > Chordata > Mammalia > Artiodactyla > Ziphiidae > Mesoplodon > Mesoplodon densirostris. The sequence goes on from NC_082672.1 coordinate 87,815,999, forward strand.
CAGCATTTATTGTTTCTAGATTTCTTGATGATGGCCATTCTGACTGGTGTGAGATGATATCTCATTGTAGTTTTGATTTGCATTTCTCTAATGATTAATGATGTTGAGCATTCTTTCATGTGTTTGTTGGCAGTCTGTATATCTTCTTTGGAGAAATGCCTATTTAAGTCTTCTGTCCATTTTTGGATTGGCTTGTTTGTTTTTTTGTTATTGAGCTGCATGAGCTGCTTATAAATTTTGGAGATTAATCCTTTGTCAGTTGCTTCATTTGCAAATATTTTCTCCCATTCTGAGGGTTGTCTTTTGGTCTTGTTTATGGTTTCCTTTGCTGTGAAAAAGCTTTGAAGTTCCATTAAGTCCCATTTGTTTATCTTTGTTTTTATTTCCATTTCTCTAGGAGGTGGGTCCAAAAGGATCTTGCTGTGATTTATGTCATAGAGTGTTCTGCCTATGTTTTCCTCTAAGAGTTTGATAGTTTCTTGCTTTACATTTAGGTCTTTAATCCATTTTGAGCTTATTTTTGTGTATGGTGTTAGGGAGTGATCTAATCTCATAGTTTTACATGTCCCTGTCCAGTTTTCCCAGCACCAATTGTTGAAGAGGCTGTCCTTTCTCCACTGTACATTCCTGCCTCCTTTATCAAAGGTAAGTTGACCATATGCGTGTGGGTTTATCTCTGGGCTTTCTATCCTGTTCCATTGATCTATCTTTCTGTTTTTGTGCCAGTACCACACTGTCTTGATTACTGTAGTTTTGAAGTATAGTCTGAAGTCAGGGAGCATGATTCCTCCAGCTCCATTTTTGTTCTCAAGATTGCTTTGGCTATTCGGGGTCTTTTGTTTTTCCAAACAAATTTTGAAATTTTTTGTTCTAGTTCTGTGAAAAATGCCAGTGGTAGTTTGGTAGGGATTGCATTGAATCTGTAGATTGCTTTGGGTAGTAGAGTCATTTTCACAATATTGATTCTTCCAATCCAGGAGCATCATATATCTCTCCATCTATTTGTATTATCTTTAATTTCTTTCATCAGTGTCTTATAATTTTCTGCATACAGGTCTTTTGTCTCCTTAGGTAGGTTTATTCCTAGATATTTTATTCTTTTTGTTGCAATGGTAAATGGGAGTGTTTTCTTGATTTCATTTTCAGATTTTTCATCATTAATGTACAGGAACGCCAGAGATTTCTGTGCATTAATTTTGTATCTTGCTACTTTACCAAATTCATTGATTAGCTCTAGTAGTTTTCTGGTAGCATCTTTAGAATTCTCTATGTATACTATCATGTCCTCTGCAAACAGTGACAGCTTTACTTCTTCTTTTCCAATTTGGATTCCTTTTATTTCCTTTTATTGTCTGATTGCTGTGGCTAAAACTTCCAAAACTAAGTTGAATAAGAGTGGTGAGAGTGGGAAGCCTTGTCTTGTTCCTGATCTTAGTGGAAATGGTTTCAGTTTTTCACCATTGAGGACAATGTTGGCTGTGGGTTTGTCATATATGGTCTTTATTATGTTGAGGTAAGTTCCCTCTGTGCCTACTTTCTGCAGGGTTTTTATCATAAATGGGTGTTGAATTTTGTTGAAAGCTTTTGCTGCATCTATTGAGATGATCATATGGTTTTTCTCCTTCAATTTGTTAATATGGTGTATCACATTGATTGATTTGCATATATTGAAGAATCCTTGCATTCCTGGAATAAACCCCACTTGATCATCGTGTATGATCCTTTTAATGTTCTGTTGGGTACTGTTTGCTAGTATTTTGTTGAGGATTTTTGCATCTATGTTCATCAGTGATATTGGCCTGTAGTTTTCTTTCTTTGTGACATCCTTGCCTGGTTTTGGTATCAAGGTGATGGTGGCCTCGTAGAATGAGTTTGGGAGTGCTCCTCCCTCTGCTATATTTTGGAAGAGTTTGAGAAGGATGGGTGTTAGCTCTTCTCTAAATGTTTGATAAAATTCGCCTGTGAAGCCATCTGGTCCTGGCTTTTGTTTGTTGGAAGATTTTTAATCACAGTTTCAATTTCAGTGCTTGTGATTGGTCTATTCATATTTTCTATTTCTTCCTGATTCAGTCTTGGCAGGTTGTGCATTTCTAAGAATTTGTCCATTTCTTCCAGGTTGTCCATTTTATTGGCATAGAGTTGCTTGTAGTAATCTCTCATGATCTTTTGTATTTCTGCAGTGTCAGTTGTTACTTCTCCTTTTTCATTTCTAATTCTGTTGATTTGAGTCTTCTCCCTTTTGTTCTTGATGAGTCTGGCTAATGGTTTATCAATTTTGTTTATCTTCTCAAAGAACCAGCTTTTAGTTTTATTGATCTTTGCTATCATTTCCTTCATTTCTTTTTCATTTATTTCTGATCTGATCTTTATGATTTCTCTTCAAATATTTTCTCAGTCCCTTTCTTTTTCTCTTCTTTTTCTGGAACCCCTATAATTCGAATGTTGGTGCATTTAATGTTGTCCCAGAGGTCTCTGAGACTGTCCTCTGTTCTTTTCATTCTTTTTTCTTTATTTTGCTCTGCAGCAGTTATTTCCACTATTTTATCTTCCACCTCACTTATCCGTTCTTCTGCCTCAGTTATTCTGCTATTGATCCCATCTAGAGTACTTTTCATTTCATTTACTGTGTTTTTAATCAATGCTTCATTCATCTTTCGTTCTTCTAGGTCCTTGTTAACTGTTTCTTGCATTTTGTCTATTCTATTTCCAAGATTTTGGATCTTGGAAATAGAATCTTGGATCATCTTTACTATCATTATTCTGAATTCTTTTTCAGGTAGACTGCCTATTGCCTCTTTATTTGTTAGGTCTGGTAGGTTTTTATCTTGCTCCTTCACCTGCTGTGTGTTTTTCTGTCTTCTCATTTTGCTTATCTTACTGTGTTTGGGGTCTCCTTTTTGCAGGCTGCAGGTTCGTAATTCCTGTTCTTTTTGCTGTCTGTCCCCAGTGGCTAAGGTTGTTTCAGTAGGTTGTGTAGGCTTCCTGGTGGGGGGGACTAGTGCCTGTGTTCTGGTGGTTGAGGCTCGATCTTGTCTTTCTGGTGGACAGGTCCACGTCTGGTGGTGTGTTTTGGGGTGCCTGTGGCCTTATTATGTTTTTAAGCAGCCTCTCTGCTAATGGGTGGGGTTGTGTTCTTGCCTTGCTAGTTGCTTGGCATAGGGTGACCAGCACTGTAGCTTGCTGGTCGTTGACTGAAGCTGGGTGCTGGTGTTGAGATGGAGATCTCTGGGAGATTTTCGCTGCTTGATATTATATGGAGCTGGGAGGTCTCTTGTGGACCCGTGTCCTCAATTTGGCTCTCCCACTTCAGAGGCACAGCACTGACTCCTGGCTGCAGCACCAAGAGCCTTTCATCTACCCAGCTCAGAATAAAAGGGAGAAAAAGTAGAAAGAAAGAATTAGTAGAAGAAAGAAAGAGAGAGAGAGAAAAGGAAGAAGGAAAGAAAGGAAGGAAGGAAGGAAGGAAAGGAGGAAGGAAGAAAGAAAGAAAGGAGGGAGGGAGGGAGGAAGGATGGAAACAAAGATAGAATGGAGGGAGGGAGGGAGGAATGAAAGAAAAAGGAAGAGTGAATGGAAGAAGGGAGGGAGGGAGGGAGGAAGGAAGGAAACGGAGAAAGAAAGAAAGACATGAGGGAGGGAGGGAGGAAGGAAAGAAAAAGAAAGAGTGAAAGGAAGAAGGGTGGGAGGGAGGGAGGAAGGAAAGAAAGACAAACTGGAAGGAGGTAGGGAGGGAGGAAGGAAAGGAAAAGAAAGAGTGGAAGGAAGAAGGGAGGGAGATAGGGAGGAAGGAAAGAAAGAGAGAAAGAAGGAAAGGAGGGGTGGAGGGAGGGAGGGAGGAAGGGAAGGTAGGAAAAAAAGCAAACGCAGGTAAAGTAAAATAGAATAAAGTATAAAATATAGTAGCATTATTAAAATTAAAAAGTAATTATTTAAAAAAACGGACAGATAGAACCCTGGGACATATTGTGGAAGCAAAGCTATACAGAGAAAATCTCACACAGAAGGATACACATACACATTCACAAAAAGAGAGCAGGGGGAAAAATCAAAAATCTTGCTCTCCAAGTCCACCTCCTCAATTTGGGATAATTCGTTGTAAAAAGAGGAAAAGGGGGGAAAGTCTTAAATCTTGTCCTCAAAGTCCACTTCCTCAATTTGGGATGATTTGCTGTCCATTAATGCACTCCACAGACACAGGGCACATCAAATGGACCGTGGAGCTTTAATCCGCTGCCTCCGAGGCTGCACAGAGAGATTTCCCTGTCTCTGCTCTCACAGCTCCCGGGTCTCAGCCCTGGTCTGCGCATAGGTCGCCGGAGGGCGTCCGTTCTTCGCTCAGACAGGTCGGGTTTAAAGGAGCCGCTCATGCGGGGGCTCTGGCTCACTCAGGCCGAGGGGAGGGAGGGGCGCTCAGTGTGGGGCGGGCCTGCGGCGGCAGAGGCCGGCGTGACATTGCACTAGACCGAGGCGCTCCGTGTGCTTTCCCGGGAAAGCCGTCCCCGGGTCCCGGGACCCCGGCAGTGGCGGGGTGTACAGGCTCCCCGGAAGATGGGATGGACAGTGACCTGCGCTTGCACACAGGCCTTGTGGTGGTGGCAGCAGCAGCCCCAGCGTCCCACGCCAGTCTCCGGGGTGCTTCTCCAAGCAGCCCTCTTAATGCTCTCTCCTCGCGCACCAGGAAACAAAAGGGAAGAAAAAGTCTCTTGCCTCTTCGGCAGCTCCAGACCCTTTCCCCGGACTCCCTCCGGGCTAGCCGTGGTGCACTAACCCCCTCAGGCTCTCTTCCTGCCGCCAGCCCCAGTCCTCTCCCTGCGCTCCAACTGAAAGCCGATACCCGAGCCTCAGCTCCCAGCCCCGCCCGCCCCGGCGGCCGAGCAGACAAGTCTCTGGGGCTGGTGTGTGCCTGAGGGCACCGATCCTCTGTGCGGGAATCTCTCCGCTTTGCCCTCCGCAGCCCTGTTGCTGCGCTCTCCTCCGCTACTCCGAAGCTTTCCCCCTCCGCCACCCGCAGTCTCCGCCCGTGAAGGGGCTTGTAGTGTGTGGAAGCCTTTCCTCCTTCACGGCTCCCTCCCACTGGTGCAGATCCCGTCCCTATCCTTTTGTCTCTGTTTTTTCTTTTTTCTTTTGTCCTACCCAGGTATGTGGGGAGTTTCTTGCCTTTTGGGGGGTCTGAGGTCTTCTGTCAGCGTTCAGTAGGTGTTCTGTACGAGTTGTTCCACGTGTAGATGAATTTCTGATGTATCTGTGGGGAGGAAGGTGATCTCCTCGTCTTACTCTTCCGCCATCTTCCTCCGGGGTCCAAGGTTACTCAGCAAGCAGAGGACAAAGCCAGGATTCAAACTCAGGACTTCTGATTCTACCCCTCGGGGCTTCTGCCACCAGCCTTTCCATGAAATATGTGACAGCAACTGTGAGAAATGATTTCACCTTGAAGAGATAGTCTGTGCTCATGTCCCTCAGCCACAAGTCATCAGCCAGGACAGCAAATGGAGGAGAGTCATAACGCCAGGAAAACACAAATATCTTGTCCTATCAGAAGTTGCAGGAATTTACAGCGCTTCTCAGAAATCAGCAGAGGATGCCAGCCAGTCCCCAAACGCCAAGTCTGTTTACGCCAACTCTGGACTTCCTTGCTCCCCGACTTAGCTACCTGGATCCAAATGAGGAAGGAGACCACCAGGCAAACAATCAGCCGAAAAACTTCCTGATTCTTAAGGTGGGATTGTATGGCTATAAACTTCCCCCTTAGAACTGCTTTTGCTGCGTCCCATAGGTTTTGGGTCGTCGTGTCTCCATTGTCATTTGTTTCTAGGTATATTTTTTATTTCCTCTTTGATTTCTTCAGTGATCACTTCGTTATTGAGTAGTGTATTGTTTAGCCTCCATGTGTTTGTATTTTTTACAGATCTTTTCCTGTAATTGATGTCTAGTCTCATAGCATTGTGGTCGGAAAGGATACTTGATACAATTTCAATTTTCTTAAATTTACCAAGGCTTGATTTGTGACCCAAGATATGATCTATCCTGGAGAATGTTCCATGAGCACTTGAGAAAAATGTGTATTCTGTTGTTTTTGGATGGAATGTCCTATAAATATCAATTAAGTCCATCTTGTTTAATGTATCATTTAAAGCTTGTGTTTCCTTATTTATTTTCATTTTGGATGATCTGTCCATTGGTGAAAGTGGGGTGTTAAAGTCCCCTACTATGAATGTGTTACTGTCGATTTCCCCTTTTATGGTTGTTAGTATTTGCCTTATGTATTGAGGTGCTCCTATGTTGGGTGCATAAATATTTACAATTGTTATATCTTCTTCTTGGATCGATCCCTTTATCATTATGTAGTGTCCTTCTTTGTCTCTTCTAATAGTCTTTATTTTAAAGTCTATTTTGTCTGATATAAGAATTGTTACTCCAGCTTTCTTTTGATTTCCATTTGCATGGAATATCTTTTTCCATCCCCTTACTTTCAATCTGTATGTGTCTCTAGGTCTGAAGTGGGTCTCTTGTAGACAGCATATATATGGGTCTTGTTTTTGTATCCATTCAGCCACTCTGTGTCTTTTGGTGGGAGCATTTAATCCATTTACGTTTAAGGTAATTATTGATATGTATGTTCCTATTCCCATTTCCTTAATTGTTTTGGGTTCGTTATTGTAGGTCTTTTCCTTCTGTTGTGTTTCTTGCCTAGAGAAGTTCCTTTAGCATTTGTTGTAAAGCTGGTTTGGTGGTGCTGAACTCTCTCAGCTTTTGCTTGTCTGTAAAGGTTTTAATTTCTCCATCAAATCTGAATGAGATCCTTGCTGGGTAGAGTAGTCTTGGTTGCAGGTTTTTCTCCTTCATCACTTTAATTATGTCCTGCCACTCCCTTCTGGCTTGTAGAGTTTCTTCTGAGAGATCAGCTGTTAACCTGATGGGGATTCCCTTGTGTGTTATGCGTTGTTTTTCCCTTGCTGCTTTTAATATGATTTCTTTGTGTTTAATTTTTGACAGTTTGATTAATATGTGTCTTGGCATATTTCTCCTTGGATTTATTCTGTATGGGACTCTCTGTGCCTCCTGGACTTGATTAACTATTTCCTTTCCCATATTAGGGAAGTTTTCAACTATAACCTCTTCAAATATTTTCTCAGTCCCTTTCTTTTTCCCTTCTTCTTCTGGAACCCCTATAATTCGAATGTTGGTGCATTTAATGTTGTCCCAGAGGTCTCTGAGACTGTCCTCTGTTTTTTTCATTCTTTTTTCTTTATTTTGCTCTGCATCAGTTATTTCCACTATTTTATCTTCCACCTCACTTATCCGTTCTTCTGCCTCAGTTATTCTGCTATTGATCCCATCTAGCGTATTTTTCATTTCATTTATTGTGTTTTTAATCAATGCTTGATTCATCTTTAGTTCTTCTAGGTCCTTGTTAACTGTTTCTTGCATTTTGTCTATTCTATTCCAAAGATTTTGGATCTTGGAAATAGAATCTTGGATCATCTTTACTATCATTATTCTGAATTCTTTCTCAGGTAGACTGCCTATTACCTCTTCATTTGTTAGGTCTGGTGGGTTTTTATCTTGCTCCTTCTCCTGCTGTGTGTTTTTCTGTCTTCTCATTTTGCTTATGTTACTGTGTTTGGGGTCTCCTTTTTGCAGGCTGCAGGTTCGTAATTCCTGTTCTTTTTGGTGTCTGTCCCCAGTGGCTAACGTTGGTTCAGTGGGTTGTGTAGGCTTCCTGGTGGAGGGGACTAGTGCCTGTGTTCTGGTGGATGATGCTGGATCTTGTCTTTCTGGTGGACAGGTCCACGTCTGGTGGTGTATTTTGGGGTGTCTGTGGACTTTTTATGATTTTAGGCAGCCTCTCTGCTAATGGGTGGCGTTGTGTTCCTCTCTTGCTAGTTGTTTGGCATAGGGTGACCAGCACTGTAGCTTGCTGGTCGTTGACTGAAGCTGGGTGCTGGTGTTGAGATGGAGATCTCTGGAAGATTTTTGCTATTTGATATTATGTGGAGCTGGGAGGTCTCTTGTGGACCAGTGTCCTGAAGTTGGCTTTCCCACCTCAGAGCACAGCACTGACTCCTGGCTCCTCAATTTGGGATGATTCATTGTCTATTCATGTATTCCAGAAATGCAGGGTACATCAAGTTGATTGTGGAGTTTTAAGCCACTGCTTCTGAGGCTGCACTTCCTCAGAAGCCAATAATAAAACTTTGTGTGGAGGCTGCACTTTTCCTTGGGGCTTGCTCAGCAGTGCTTGGTTTTCACCTGGCCATCTAGATGTACCACCTCTCGCTCTTCTTCTCCTTTGTTTTATTGTCATGGAAGGAACAGAGATTTTGGAGCCAGACAAATCCAAGTCTGAATCTCACATTCATCACTCTATGTAGTTGTACAGCATCAAGCAGTTTACTCAGCCTCTCTGAGCCACAGCTTCTTCGTTTATGCCATGGAGACACTACTGCCCACCCAGCCCGGTTGTTGGGTAGACAAGTGCTATTGAAGGATGGAGCCTCAGTTCAGTGAGTTAATGCACGAAATTAAACGGCTGCCTAAACCCACCTCCAGAGCTCAAGAGATTGGGTTATTCCTAAACCATAATAGTACATGTCCTCAGTGGAATTGTAAACAGTAGTTTTCCAGCCTGTTATGGTATGGTAGGATGGATAGTGGATGTAGGATTAAGTTGGTCCAACCAGGGCGCTGTCAAATGGTCCATGTTCTTGTTTAGGTCCATGTGGTCAGAGCTAAAATACAAGTTCCTCTTTGAGACATCATGGGACAACCAGGAGCATGGCACAATTCAAGTCAAATCCATCTTTGGGGAAACTCCAGAAGTTAAGAGGAAATTTGATGTGGTGGCTGGAAACTGGGCATGAGCACAGAACAGAACAAATGTGGAAGATATTAGGCAATCATTGTAAATACAATTTTTGCAGTTTGGGCTGCTGGCTGCATGGCTGTTCATTGGTTTGGAATGGATTGAAGTGTAAATGGACACAAGTTGTAATGGTGTCAATTTGGGATACTAATACCTAAATCCAGCTGGGTCCTCTGCTACCAGGGATCCTTGGGCTCTCTACCTGTTGCCAGGAGACCACCCGTGCCTCCCCTTTCTCTGCCCATCACTGACCTATTGAAAAACAAAAATCCAGACAAAGACTAAGACACCAACCTGTGCGTGGGGTTCCATTACTGCTGGATGCAGATAACAACACTGCTTCCATCCTTCACGCATGTGTAATCTCTAGTTCATGCATAATGTCTGCTTGTATGACTTCATTCCTGACCTCTTTTCTCTCACATAATGCTGTCATTACAGAATTCATAAGAAAGCTGACAGTAATTGGATACACTTCTTAAATGACTAATTTTTTCCCCTTCTTGTGCATTTTGATATTTAACTCCACTCCTGGTTTTGTTTTCCATTTCATGCTAAAAACCTTGCATTCATCTCCAGAATATTATAGAAGTTTAGTAACATCAACTCCACATTTAAATCATAATATGATCAGACGGCAGACAGCAGAAGCAAGAACTACGATGCTGCAGCCTGTGGAAAGAAAACCACTTTCACAGAAAGATAGACAAAGTGAAAAAGCAGATTATGTAGCAGATGAAGGAACAAGATAAAACCCCAGAAAAGCAACTAAATGAAGTGTACATGGACAATCTTCCAGAAAAAGAATTCAGAATAATGATAGAGAAGATGATCCAGGACCTCAAAAAAAGAATGGAGGCAAAGGTCGAGAAGATGCAAAAAATGTTTAACAAAGACCTAGAAGAATTAAAGAACAAACAAACAGAGATGAACAATAACTGAAATGAGAAATACACTAGAAGGAATCAATAGCAGAATAACTGAGGCAGAAGAAATGTTAAGTGACCTGGAAGACAGAATGGTGGAATTCACTGCCACAGATCAAAATAAGGATAAAAAAATGAAAAGAAATGAAAACATCCTAAGAGACCTCTGGGACAATATTAAATGAGTCAACATTTGCACTACATGGGTCCCAGAAGGAGAAGAGAGAAAGGGCCCGAGAAAATATTTGAAGAGATTATAGTCAAAAACTTCCCTCACATGTGAAAGGAAATAAGTCCAGGAAGAACAGAGAGTCCCAGACAGTATAAACCACCCATGTCCAGGAAGCACAGAGAGTCCCAGACAGGATAAACCCAAGGTGAATCATGCTGAGACACATAGTAATCAAATTAACAAAAATTAAAGACAAAGAAAAATTATTAAAAGCAACAAGGGAAAAATGACAAATAACAAACAAGGCAATGCCCATAAGGTTAATAGCTGATTTCACAGCAGAAACTCTACAAGCCAGAAGGGAGTGGCATGATATATTTAAAGTGATGAAAGGGAAGAACCTACAACCAAGATTACTGTACCCAGCAAGGATCTCATTCTGATTTGACAGAGAAATCGAAAGCTTTACAGAAAAGCAAAAGCTAAGAGAATTAAGCACCACCATACCAGCTCTACAACAAATCCTAAAGGAACTTCTCTAAGTGGGAAACAAAAGAGAAGAAAAGGACCTACAAAAACAAACCCAAAAAATTAAGAAAATGGTAATAGGAAAATACATATTGATAATTACCTTAAATGTGAATTGATTAAATGCTCCAACCAAAAGAAACAGGCTCTCTGAATGGATAGAAAAGCAAAACTATATGTATGCTGTCTACAAGAGACCCACTTCAGACCTAGGGACACATACAGACTGAAAGTGAGAGGATGGAAAAAGATATTCCAGGCAAATGGAAATCAAAAGAAAGCGGGAGTAGCAATACTCACATCAGACAAAATAAACTTTAACATAAAGACTATTAGAAGAGACAAAGAAGGACACTACATAATGATCAAGGAATCAATCCAAGAAGAAGATATAACAATTGTAAATATATATGCACCCAATATAGGAGCATCTCAATACATAAGGCAAATGCTAACAGCTCTAAAAGAGGAAATTGACAGTAACGCAAAAATAGTGGGGGACTTTAACACCTCACTTACACCAATGAACAGATCATCCAGACAGAATATTAATAAGGAAACACAACAGACCAGATACATTTAATAGATATTTATAGGACATTCCATCCAAAAACAACAGATTACACTTTCTTCTCGAGTGCACATGGAGCATTCTCCAGGATAGGTCACAAATCAAGCCTCAGTAAATTTAAGAAAATTGAAATCATATCAAGCATCTTTCCCAACCACAATGCTATGAGATTAGAAATCAACTACAGGGAATAAAATATAAAAACACAAACACAAAGAGGCTAAACAATATGTCACTAAATAACCAAGAAATCACTGAAGAAATCAAAGAGAAAATCAGAAAATACCTACAGAAAAATGACAATGGAAACATGACAATCCGAATCCTATGGTATGCAGCAAAAGCAGTTCTAAAAGGGAAGTTTATAGCAATACAATCCTACTTCAAGAAACGAGAAAAATCTGAAATAAACAACCTGACCTTATACCTAAAGGAACTAGAGAAAGAAAAACAAACAAAACCAAAGTTAGCAGAAGGAAGGAAATCATAAAGGTCAGAACAGAAATAAATGAAATAGAAACAAAAAACAATAACAAAGACAAATAAAACTAAAAGCTGTTTCTTTGAGAAGATAAATAAAATTGATAAACCATTAGCCAGACTCATAAAGAAAAAGAGGGAGAGGACTCAAATCAATAAAATTAGAAATGAAAAGGAGAAGTAACAAGACACTGCAGAAATACAAAGCATCCTAAGAGACTACTACAAGCAACTCTATGCCAATAAAATGGACAACCTGGAAAAAATGGAGAACTTCATAGAAAGGTATAACCTTCCAAGACTGAACCAGGAAGAAATAGAAAATATGAACAGACAAATTGCAAGTAATGCAATTGAAACTGTGATTAAAAATCTTCCAACAAACAAAAGCCCAGGAACAGATGGTTTCACAGGTGAATTCTATCAAACATTTAGAGAAGAGCTAACACCCATCCTTCTCAAACTTCCAAAAAATGGCAGAGGAAGGAACACTCCCAAATTCATTCTATGAAGCTACCATCACCCTGATACCAAAATCACACAAGGATGTAACAAAGAAAGAAAACTACAGGCCAATATCACTGATGGACATAGATGCAAAAATCCTCAATAAACTACTAGCAAACAGAATTCAACAGCACATTAAAAGTATGATCAATGATCATACACAATGATCAAGTGGGATTTATCTCACAGATGCAAGGATTCTTCAATATACGCAAATCAATCAATGTGATACACAATATTAACAAATTGAAGAATAAAAACCACATGATCATCTCAATAGATGCAGAAGAAGATTTTGACAAAATTCAACACCAATTTATGTTAAAAATTCTCCAGAAAGTGGGCATAGAGGGAACCTACCTCAACATAATAAAGGCCATATATGACAAACCCACAGCAAACATCATTCTCAATGGTGAAAAACTGAAAGCATTTCCTCAAAGATCAGGAAAAAGACAAGGATGTCCACACTCACTGCTATTATTCAACATAGTTTTGGAAGTGCAAGCCATGGCAATCAGAGAAGAAAAAGAAATAAATAGAAATAAAATAAGAAAATTAAGAAAAATAAATAAAAGTTTTACTTCTTCTTTTCCAAATTGAAAAAGAAGAAGTAAAACTGTCCCTGTGTTCAGATGACATGATACTATACATAGAGAATCCTAAAGATGCCACCAGAAAACTACTAGAGCTAATCAATGAATCTGGTAAAGTTGCAGCATACAAAATTAATGCAGAGAAATCTCTTGCATTCCTGTACACTGATGCTGAAAAATCTGAACAAGAAATTAAGGAAATACTCCCATTTACCACTGCAACAAAAAGAATAAAATACCTAGGAATAAACCTACCTAGGGAAACAAAAGACCTGTATGCAGAAAACTATAAGACACTGATGAAATAAAGATGATACAGATGGAGAGATATACCATGTTCTTGGATTGGAAGAATCAATATTGTGAAAATGACTCTACTACCCAAAGCAATCTACAGATTCAATGCAATCCTTATCAAATTACCAATGGCTTTCTTTACAGAACTAGAGCAAAAAATCTTAAAATTTGTATGGAGACACAGAAGACCCCGAATAGGCAAAGCAGTCCTGAGGGAAAAAAATGGAGCTGGAGGAATCAGACTCCCTGACTTCAGACTATACTACAAAGCTACAGTAATCAAGACATGGTACCAGCACAAAAACAGAGATATAGATCAAGGAAAACTCCAGTACCAGATATTTCTTCCCATGTTGATCCTATCAAATATTTAAGAAAGTTACAACAATTAGCTACAAACCCTTTCAGAAAATAGGAGAGGAGGGAAGACACCTCTTCTTGTTTTATGAGGCCAGAGTAATACTGATACCAAAACCTAATAAAAACATTACAAGTAAAGAAAATTATAGGTTAATAGAGAATACTACTCAGGAATATAAAAGAATGAGCTACTAATACATGAAAAATGGGGAAGAATTGCAAGAACCTCAAGTTTACCAAAGAATCCAACACAGAGTATATATTTCATATGTTTCCATTTAATTGAAGTTTAAGAACAGGAAAAAAAATTATTTGTAATGGAAACGAGAATAATGTCTTCTGATGAGGTAGTGGGGTTTATTGAAAGGGTGCATGAGGGAACTTCCTGAGGTGATCATAATGTTCTATATCTTGACTGAGGTGTGGGTTTCTTTTATGAGAGTTCATTTAACTGTACACTTAAGACCTGTCCATTATTCCATAAGCATATTTTCACCTCATTTACCAAAAAGTAAATTTGATCATTTCCATTGGTTTATGCTTGGTGTTCTAAAAGGGATTGAATCTAGGAAATAATGAAGGAATTTTCTATAAAATGCATCTGAAGTAAAATGAGATTCTCCTCCTTACCAAATAACTCTTAATGTTCAGTCTCTTGGATTATTTTTTCCTCTGGATTTAGCAAATCAGTAAATTTGAATCGTTTTTCTGTTGAGTGCTCAAAATTCATCAAGTACTGAAGCAGACCAAAGAGATAGATTCCTTTCCTATGAGTTGACTACATTGTTGTGGAAACAAATCAACAATGCTGAAAAAATATCACAATGAAATAACTGTGCAAGAATTCAAAGAAACGGTGATAAAGATTTGGTTCTCCCTCGATGAATTTGGTTCTCCTTAATCTCTTATGATTAGTTGCAATGAATTAATAAAATATTTGTTATAGTATTTAGAGGATCATAAATTAAATTTAGGCTGTGATGTTAAAGAAGCACTTCACAGAAGAATTAAAATTGGTACTAAATATTATATAATGTATACGGTTTAGACAAGTAGAGAACAGAGTTAGGGCATTCTTTTCAAAAGTGAAGAGTGAAGAAAATTAAAGATATGTTCAGGGAGTAGTAAGCAAAACAGTATCAATGTATCTCCTCAAGATAAGTCATTACATCTAAACATTAAAATGATTAAAAGTTCTTTTTCCTCCATATCTAGAGATTGATCTTTTCAGATCACTGCCCTAGAGGAGCATAAAGATAAAATTTAAAGTTGGAGTTCTGAAGAAATAACAGCTACTGTTGAAAATCTGAATTTTAAGTTAACCTTGGAGGAAGAGAAAGAACAGTTAATTTGTGAATAAAGAAATAAAAATTTTTGTTAGTTAAATTTATGTGGAACTCAGATCTCAGAAATTAAGATGAAATGATGCGTGAATGATATAAGGATAACTGTAGAATTTTCCCAAAGAATTTTAAATTTGGAAGGAAAACAAAGCACAGGATGTGGTTAAGAAAATAGGATCAAGTGAAGTATTTTAGGGTTTATTTATTTTTGGTTGGTTTTTAACTTTTGTCTCCTTTATACTAGAGTGTAATATCATGTCTAAAGATTTGTGACTGGTAGTTTCATGAGAGAAAGAAGGCTTAGAAAAGTGATTTTGGTAGAACATTTCCTGAATTGATAAGTATAATCATTGCCAAATAGCAAAAAAATGTATTTCACTACTGATTTTAATAAAAGTATGTACACAGAAGTGATATACAGTTTCATGTGTGTGTGTGTGTGTGTGTGTGTGTATGTCACAGACTACTTTGAGAATTTGATAAAAATATCAAAAGTCTTCACTGGATACTTTATATGCTATATATACATATAAACACATATAAAATTATTATATAATTTCAGGTATTCACAAACTCATCAAAGCTCATTTAATTAGGGACTACAAGTTCCTTTGGTTAAGAGTCTCTGCCTTAGTTACTGGTGATCATTGTCTCTTTCCATGAACATGAAAGTAATTGTTACATTATTCTAGCATGATAGATGAAGTATAAATATTTACATTCAAATTTTTGAAGTGAAGATATGTGAATATGTGACACATATTTGTCTGCCACAAAAAATGTCATGTTACAGATCTTTGAAAGACTGTCCTATTTTAGGCTACACTGGATTAAAAAGAAAGGAATTTTAATAGTTTTGAGACTAAATCATTACAGAGTAGAGTGAGATGGACCTAGAGAGCTAACCTTAGAATTTAGAACAGTGGAATGATTTATTGAAGGCACAAGTGAAAAATAAAGGAATACATGAGTGAATGAGTGAGCGAGGGAATAAATGAAAAACCTCTTCAGAGTCAGCCAAGGAAATGGCAATGACACTGAGATGCTGAGGGAGTGGCTGGCTTTATTTACATCCAGTCAGCTGTGAGCCTAGAGACAGAAGAGGGACTTAGGAATAGCCCCTCTTTTAGTTTCTGATATAAACTGAAAATATCTGTGCCGTTATGCCTTTTTGCAGCTGATGGCTTTCTATTTTTATTACTTTTTAATAAAACAAACATTCTCCTCAATAAACAGATTCTCACACTCCATGGTACCTTAATGCAGAGTTACCTTCCTAATCAGACTCGACCGAGGAAGGGTTTAAAACTTGGCCAGTCGTAAGGGAAAAAAAGTCTCTCTTCTATGAAACTGTGTCTGTAAAGACTGGCTTTTGCCCAAAACCACAGGAACTTTAAACAGTCTGCTAGCTCAGTCGGCACAGACAGGTTCAAGTACACAGTGGGGTGAAAGCTGCTACCAGGATTTTAATCTTGCAGGTTGCAGAAACTTTGGATGTTTTATGTCTGACTCTCTTGAATATGGCTTATAAATGTATTTCAGCCAAGTAAAAATATTGTTACAATTTATTTGCATGGTATATCAAAAGAGGGGAAAGTGGAAGGAAAACCAGAAAAATTATTCAGAACTTGATTATTTATTTGGATTCAGATGACTGTTCAGATGATCAGACTGGTTAATACTCACGATCGTGATTTTGCATTTTAATTCAACTCCAAAATTTTTCAAAACAGCCCTTATTTTCATCTTGACAGCATAAAATAGAATGAGACCAGCTCTGACTCTGGCCCTGACTGTCAGTTCCCATGTCACTTGGGGATCCCTTAGTGTTTCTGAGCATCAGTATTTCATCTCTAAAGTAGGAATAATTGTTACATTATATCTGTTGAGTAAATACACAAATGAATACATGAACAAAGTACAAGGGACACACAAAGAAGCCGACTGACAATTAGTCATCTTTACTAGTATTAATAGCACTATGTCATTTTAGTTAGCTTTTCACACATACTGGCCATTGGATACCTTGCCTTTTAAAATGTTCCATTAAATATGTAAAATATAATATGATTTACCTTAGAAATTGTCGACTGAAAAACATGTACAACCTAAAAGTGGAGTTTTATGTTTTATTTGGTGGACTTTCTGAGGACGTCAAGCCCGGAGAGACAGCCTCTCAGACAGCTCTGAGGGACTGCCCTGAAGAGGTAAGGGAGGACCCAGGATATATAGGAGTTTTGCAACAGACACCAAGTAGTTGGAACATCAAAAGATTACTGTTCATTAAAGAAAGCCAGATATCTCAAGTTAAGGAATTAAGCATTTTTCTATGAAGATGCAAGAATTGGGGCTCATCGAAATCATTCCTTTGATATGTGCCTTACTTATCCAGGGCCAGTGTCCTGTTCTTTCCCATCCTGAACACCCTCAAGGTAGATGATTGGGGGACGCTGAAGTGGCTGAGGGCTTGATGATGGGCATCCTGTTTGTTTCTATCCTGAGTTCCCTCAGGGTCACTGTCAGGGGCAGCTGCAGTGGCTTGATGCTGCAACATCCTTTGTTTACCAATATGGCAGGCAACATTTTTCATTCAGAAACTTATACTCAGGACAACAATTTTGGAAAGTACTGATATATATTTGTCACACTGGTAAGACCTCTAGCTCAAACATTAAAATCACTAACTACACATAAAATGGTCTGATCATTTCTAGGATCAGTCTTTATAGAGGACAGATAGAAGGTGTCTAAGTGTTGCATCTAAAATGGAATAAAGATTTTCTCTTCTCTGGAAGCTTAAAACAGGAGAGAAAAAACCTTGCAATGTGACATTTGAGACCCTGATTTATTCTAATAAATAAAATATATGATTCTTCAAGGTCTTCTTTATACATTCTTTTCTTTACACATTCTTTCCAAACACTTCTTTTGCAAGATAAGATTGTTTTGTTTAGACTGGGTATATACTATCTACCAATTATTGTTCCCTCAACTCATCCAATTACATTATTTAGACAAAAATAGAAATCAAACCACCTCCAAATTTGACCGATGTTTATTATCCTCTCTGTTACTGGTTTACCCCCGACCACAAGCAGGTTGACCTATCAGGGCATGTGAAGTACTCACCCCACTTTTATTTTTTAATTCTAAAAATCAAACAGAATTAAGCAAATCTCAGAAGTTATATTTAAGGGTAGATGAAATTTTACAGAGGTAAGACTTTTATGGAATGATGCTAAATCATCCTGGATAGTTCTTAAAATGAATAATTTGGTGGCATTATTCATTATAATATATAAACATGAATACACTGAATTGCTTCAAATATATGTCTGGGAAAAACTTGTCAAGAAGAATTGTGAAAAAAATAGAGGTAGGTAAGATAGAGTTTAGAGGGTGGTTTGTAAACTGTCCACTGAGATGATAATCTGAAGACAGTCATATTATCATCTGAAGATAGTGAATATAATTACTTTATAATCTACACGTTTATTCTTCTTCATTTATGGTCTCAGTTTCTGCACTTTTCCTCTTTCAGTTCCGTTTCTAGCTCACTGTCTTTAAAGCTTGCATTCACATTTCTTTTTTTTTTTTTTCACTAAGTCTGAATATAGTGATTACAGGTAAAATGACATTTATTTCCTTAGTTTGCTCTAAGCAGTAGTGGGTGTAGTTAAAAAATGTACTGAAAGATATTGGTAAATTTGAACGGGACTTGTGAATATTTGATACAAATATTCTTTGCAGATACAGAGGTCTGTGACTTTGTATTGTAAACTTTGAACTCCTCTAATTGAATCACATTAAGTTCATTTGCTGGAAGTTGGAAAAGATTGTTTAAAATAATAATGAAACCAGTAGATATCTACATTACTTTAATGGCAAAGAGCTTTGGCTTTTTCTCATTGAGTTAAATTAAATTCAAGGGGTTCGTGGGACAGTTGACCAGATATGATAGGAACCAGCCATAGTTTATCCCTAAAAAAGCCCAACTTTGTGTCATTTTATAACGTTTTGCCTCATTTTTCTCTACAAAGTCCTAGTAAAAGTAACACATAATGGAAACTACTTTGAAAAAAATCATCATCTCATCAATTTCATGTGTATCTCCCTCTCACACAGCTGTCCTTTACTTCTTTGCACTTTTTCTCTGATTGTGTGCTTGCCCTGGCAGCCTGCGGCAGTTACAGCAAGAGTGACTGAGGCTTCAGAAGTAGAGTGGAAGCCTTGGGAACAGTATTTACCGAAAGGAAAAGAAAAGTTGGCCACCGTTCACACTTACCCAATTGCTTTTGTGATGTCTTTAGAGCAAAGGAAAATGATGCTCATAACTACATTCCAGTGTGTGTGTGGCAGTGGGAAAACTTAGGAAAGAAGGAAGGGAGGGCGCTCCACTGACCTGGATAAAGTTACTTGATTACAGCCATTCGTTTTTCTCTGAATCACCAAGTGGAAAAGAAAAAAAAATCTAAAAGTAGGATAAGGGGATGGAAAAGCTTCCTGGCCTTGACTTCTGTGAGATATTGTGAAACTTACATTCATAAAGAAAGGGAATCCTTCTTAGCTTTAAAAGGATCATTAACATCATCATTTATTTTATTTTGTTTGTAATATGAGATAAAAGAAAAAGTGGGATTTGAAATATGTCTTATTTGAATACTCCTTTACCAATTGTACACACGCCCCATTGAACGGTACACAATTACTGTTCTGAAATTTGAAGCTATGAAGAAACATTCAACACCTGAGATGATTCACTTTCTACACACAAGAGCCAACAGGAACATTCAGCACAAAGGCAGGAAGTAACTCCCAGTGGTAATCCAAGAGTACCCAAGGGGGGAAAAAAACCTAAAATAATATTTTTGGTTTTCAAAATGTGGGTTCTCTTTCCTTCTCTGAGTCTCCCCGCTCATCATAGGACCGGGGGGGGGGGGCAAAAAAACATCAGTGTCTACAGAGAACACCACAAGATTAATTAATAAATTTTATAAAAGGTTTGTGTAAACATTTGCCAGGTTTTATAAGGAAAATAGTATTGACTTCTCTTGCATCCCATGTCCAATAATGTGAAATGACTTCTTGGTTACTGTGTTGCAGGAACTAGAAAATCCAGAAATTTGCATTGAAAATAGGCTTCTTTCTGAGGCAAAGGTTGGCTTTGTTTTAAAATATGCTTCCTTTCAACTGACTTTGGTGGATGAGCTAATGGGTGATATTAAGGCTAAGACATTATACAAGTAGTAACGAGTTTGAATTCAGAACCTGTGACTCGGGTTATTTATGACTTTACAATAACGCTCGCTGTCCTGTCTTCTTGTAAGAAGAAATATAATATATATCATAAAGCCTGGATGACAGCTTGAATGTAAGTGTATTTAATTAGCTGAATAACAATTCCTATAAATGACTCCATATTTTAAATCTCTGTATCAATTTAAAAAATTACCTTAACTCTTTGCTTCCTCAGAACTCCAAGTAGTTACATATAAATTATCTCATAGATTGTGAATATATTCCTGTGAAGTAGGCTAGTACTTATGAGATTTGCTTTACTTTTAAAAACCGAAGGATCACAAATGAATGCAAAATTTCACTGAAATTAAAGCTGATAACAGGAAAGAAGTTAATTGGAGGATGATCTTCCTTTGAGGTTGATGTATGAAAAGAAGGAAGTGTAATTATTTTTTTCCAAAATGAACTTTTTTTCTGAGTTAACTTTTGTCTTCCTTTCTTAATGATTTGTCTCTTATCTATGGGATTAAAGTTAAAAGAACAGTAATTAATTTATTCCTTTCATTTACTAGTGTAATGAGATAACCTAAAAAGTTTCTCTGTGTTCACGCTGGTGTTTGACTCGGTTACAACCCCACCAGTTCTTAGACATTTTTATAGCTAGTCTCTAAGACATTCCAAACCAAGTGAATAAATCCTCAATAAATTGTCTGACATTTTCAAGTGCTAAAATAGTTCAAATAGTTTCCTATATCCTATGCCACCCCTCATTTTATTTCACATCTGTGTTTGTCACTAATTAATACCATCTCTTTTATTATTGTTATTATTCAAATATAGAGGCTTTAGAAAATATTTCCCTCTGAGAAATATCTGTTGCACAATTATTTTTTCATTGCTACACAGGTTAATTTGACTGCCTTGGTATTTTTTTCTTCCTAGAGTAAGATAATTTTGAGGTCTTTCTTTCGGAAACTAGTATGAAGTGAAGTTGTGTTTATATTTAGAGCAAGGTAACAGACACTTGTCTTATTTATTTAGGGATAAATATTTTAAAACAAATTTCAATATAGCTTGCTTTTGAATTTTGCACACATTTGACCCAAATGCTAAATCAAAAATCAAGGAATACAGTTTAATTTAAAAATTCTTTTGGTTTTGACTTTTGTGAGTTGTATACTACCACCACCAAGTCTTTCCCCTTTTTTCCAGTAAAGTACTTCAGTCAGTCCTGCAAAGAATCTGTTACCAGGTTATTAACCTCTCTTTAATTGATGTGTGTGTGTTTTGAAGCGTGTCACTTTTATTTTCAGTAGCGCTTAAAAAAGAATTATATTGTGAATATTCATACTCTTTACTCTGCTTCTCCACATTATTCAATTTACTTTTACATTCATAATAAAGCTTGTGTACAATAGGAGCCTCTATAAAGATTCTCTCATCACACTTATATAATATATTCCATATATAATGTCATACACATAGACAATATCCATCTTTAAAAAAATTCCTAGATTCACTGGCAATAGTACAGTCCTACACATAGGCAGGGGCTGCCTTAGAAAGGTGTACAAAAGATAAAGAAAAACCCTACACTAAAAGAGGCAAGATAGAAAAGAAACCACAGATGAAGGCAAAAAAAAAAAAAATTAAAAGGACTAGTAAATTTGAAGAGTTTCTTTTTATATTTACATAGTGTCTGCTTTTCAACTATGTATGGGACAAAATAGGGCACAAAAGCAATATCTCTTCTTTCTGCTTTCCTTCTACCCTCAAACATTTTGGAAGTCTGAGCGAGCCAACTATTGGACATGAAAGTTATGCAAGAACTGTAATAGTAATAGGAAAAAGAGTATATATTTTTGCAAAACATTGCTTTTCATTCCAGCAGGAGAAAATATGCATGGCTGTTTATCTTGGTTTCGCTACTCCACTGCACTGTCCAATACGGGCTGGCTGGCTGAGGGTTTCCACAGTCGCTTACAAGAGGGGCACTATTCATTAGGGCAATAAGGAGATGCTTTTGAGTGTGTTGAGTTAAAAGCTCCGTTTAGACTTTCCCTCCATCTGCTTATGTAACTTAAATATTTTTAGTGCCCAGGAGTTCAAAGCAGCTAATGTGTTTCAGAATGACAAATAGAACACACTAAAAACAGCATTAGAATATTTTCCTAAGCTAGTTTCAGGGAAATGTGCGGTGCTCTGAGTGGAACTCCACATAGCATTTGACCATTGAGCATTTCCTTCCTTGTTTTCAGGCCTGAATGAGTCATTGTGCCTGGGCTTCCCCACTCCCCAATAGGTCTGGGCCTCCCTGTGAACAAGCAGTAAGCAGAAGCCGAATTCGTATGTGGCTCCCAAGTGACAGAAAGGAAATATTCCTTCTGGTTATTTATTGATGAGCTAATTCCAAATGCAGGCGCCTGTTTCACTGAATAAGGCATCTTTGCAACTTGGTCCTCATCTGGAATGGTGGCCAAGGAATTCCTACCAGGAGTTACCAAGAGAACACAGTTTTTTAAATTGAGAATAAGACATTTCTTTCTGAGTACCCTTGTAGAATGAATTCATTCTAGGGAACACATTAAGAGGCGTTTCTACTATATACTGACTGTTACCAGGAAACTGTTTCAGGTATTGGAATATCTCCATTCTAGCCTAATTCCATTTCCAGAGCATTTGATTGATGAAAATCTTATTAGTGGAAAATATCAGTCTTGACTCACTTGCTGATGAGATCAGTTGTGACCCAAGAGGTCCTCTCTGGAGAAAGAAAGAAACTTTTATTAGTTCACTGCATTCAGCAGATAATGCCTTAAAAATAAGGACTTTAAAAAATAGTTCCAAGATACAACCACAAAGCTGTTTTTATCCTCCAAAAGGCAAAGAATACCTGTAATTCAGATGGTCTTTGCAATAATTGTCAGACCACATGGAAAGTCCATTAAGTGGGACTGTCCATGGAAGAACACTGAAAGTCCTTGGTGGTCATACTTCAGGACATTTTTCTTACAGCAGTACCCTAAAATATATTACTATGCAAAGACTCTTTTCCAATACTTGAATATGTCTCCATGGATTTCAAATCAAAAAGTTCCAGGCCATCACCAATGAGTTTAGTTTGATTTAGTCAAACAACTGACATATGTTGAGAAAATGTAAATTTATTCCACAAGAATATATGTGACTGTAACATTTGATAAAGCTAACCAGTTTTTTAGGACCTGTTTTGAAAGCAAGTCCTTTCTCTTCTCAAGAAATTACATTCTCTGTGTTTTACTTATTTAATACATTCAACTTTAGTTTTCTTTTCTCTTTCTTTACTCTGTCTTCCTCCTTCTTCTGCTCTTAAGATTTCTTACATCAGACCACTCTGCACTCCAACACAAGGGGGCAACTCAATGTATTGTGAAAACCCTTTCACATTAGCTTGTACAGCTTGAATTTATTTTTTTTAATAAACGCAAAACATGTCATGGAGTATCTGTGCCTTAATTTATTATCCATTTCTATATATGTAGTCACTTCTTTCTGATTTATCTTTATCAATTACAAGGTAACAGTACTATGTAAAGATTTTTTTTTTACTTATTAATGCTCTGGTTTTCATGTGATGAATTCCTAGGAATGGGATATCTGAGTCAAAGACCTTAATATATTTTGAATATTAAGAGAGATTGTCAGACTGCTTTCCAAAAAAGGCTGTAACACTTTACATTTCCATCAGGCATATGTGAAACCACTCTTTCCTCACAAGCCCTTCCCCCCTCCATCATGAAATAGGTATTATAGCTCTCCCTAATTGTTGCTAATTTAATGATTTTGGAACTATAGAGTATCATAGTTTAATTTTATTATTATCTATTAGCAAAATGAAAAGTAAAAAGAGCTATCATGTGTTGCTTTTTGCCATTTGGATTTACTTTTTAAAAAATAATTTTATTTATTTTATTTATTTTTATTTTTGGCTGTGTTGTGTCCTCACCGCTGCGCGTGGGCTCTCCCCAGCCATGGCAAGCGGGGATCTACTCCCTGTGGTGGTGCACAGGCCTCTCACCATGGCAGCATCCCCTGCTGTGGAACACAGGCTCCAGGCACATGGGCTTCAGCAGTTGTGGCACTTGGGCTCAGTAGTTGTGGCTCGTGGGCTCTAGAGCGCAGGCTCAGTAGTTGTGGTGCATGGGCTTAGTTGCTCTGTGGCATGTGGGATCCTCCTGCACCAGGGCTTGAACCCGCACCCCCTGCTCTGGCAGGCAGACTCCCAACCACTGCACCACCAGGGAAGCCCCTGGATTTATTTTTTTAACTTTTTTTTTTTTTTTTTAGCTTTTGGATTTCCTCTTTCATAAGTTACATGGGTATATTTGCTGCCGATTTTTATTTGGGTTGGTTATTTACCCTTCTCAATTTCTGAGACACTCTGCATATTCTAGATATAAATTTGGGTTTATTTCATTTGGGTTACAAGACTTTTTTTCCAAACTTACTTTATTCTGTTGACGTTTATAAGATATTTTTATCATAAAAGTTTTAAATTTTAGGGTTTTTTTTTTTTAAGCTTTGAATTTCTAGTCTTGGTTAAGAATTCTGCCATATCCTTAAATTTCACATGAGATCTCCTAGATTCTTCTGCAACAGTTTACTGCTTAATGTTGACTTGTAAATTCTAATTCAACTGGAATAGATTTTTGAATAAGGTATCAGTGGGGCAGATATACTCCATCAGATTATACAGTCTTTGCACTGCACAACCCTAAGGGTGACATTCAAAAATATATATTTTAATTTTATATATTTATCTTGATAATTTCCATTAGCTGTCAACAAGGTTAGGAGAGGCAAGTAGCAACTAGTACTAGTTTATTGTTGTAATGAGTTTCTTTAAAATATTTGATTCTATATTCATAAATGAAATATAGTTTTCTTTAAATTACTTTAAGTGGGTTTTAGCAAGAAAGTTACTGTGGCATCATACCATAAACTGGAGACTTTCCCATCATTTCCCATGGCCTGGAATTCTTTAAATACTATTGAATGTTTTTAATGTTAGATAAAATTCTGCTGTGACCTTCATCTAATCTGTGCCTTTTTGATTACAGATCTTTAATCAATTTTCTAATCTCTTCTATAATTATTAAATTATTCAAATTTCCACTTAATCCTGGAAATTTTTAGTAATTATATTTCCTAGAAAAATCTTTCTAGGAAATATAATTTACCAAAGGTTTTCAAAAATGTTTTTATGGACTAGTATATAATCATCTCAAAAATCCTGTAAGGTTTCTTATGGCTTTAACTATATCACTTTCCTTCATACTAATTTTATATAGTTTTTATTTTTTACTTAGTTTTGTGTTCATCTTTTTCTATAATCAGGATTGTGAAGTGTTAGTTTTATTGGTCTTCTAAAGAACCAGCTTTTGGATTTACTTATCTTGTCTAATTTGTGTGCGTGTGTAGTTACTATTTCATTAATTTTATATTTTAACCCTAATTAATCTTCTGATGTATTTTGGGCTTATTTTTAATTTTTTAGTTACCTACTCTGTGCCTTTAAAAATTTTTCCTTCTATAATAATTAAGGCATCAAAAGTTCTACATTTTTTCTTCTGAATTGTCTATAGTCATTAGGTTTTAATATAAATTGCTCTCCTTTCCATTGCTTCCTATGTTGTGCATGATTTCTCTCTTAATGTCCTAATTGAATCAAGGGTTGTTTAGTAGTGTGTTTCTTAATTTTTACATGTAATATATTTTGTCAACCTTATTTTATTTATTTCCAATGATATTAGATTATAATCAGAAAATGCAAGTTGCCAGACCTCCACTATATACTATAAGTTAATGTTTTCTTGCTAGCCAAGTAGCTAATTGAATTTGTGTAAATGTTCCACAGTCTAAGAAAAATATGCATCCTTTCTTTTTGAAAGATGCAATGCTATACACATATACATGTCTGTTGGATAATTATTCACTTTCTTATAGCCTCACTTGTATTTTAGCTTCTAGTGTATGTAACATGTAGAATTGAAGTCTTCCTATATAATTGTATAATTTGCATATTCTCTGTGTATTTATAAGTTTTACATTTACATAGAACTTTATATTTCTAAGAATTATAAGGTTATTAATTCACTTAATTCTTGCAGAATTCTGTGAGGTAGGGTTTAATATACTTGTTCAGATTAAAAAAAAAAAAAAACTTTCAGCAGAGGGAGATTAACTCAGCCAAAACCACAAATATTATGGAGGAGAGCCTGCATTTCAACCCAGGTAGTCTGGCTCCAGAATCCATTTTCTTAGCTACTGTACATTCTATCTCAGTAGGAAGAATTATGTCTTTTTTGGCATACAATCTGAAAATTGGTGTCTTACAGATTCATAAGAAGATCTGTGTAAACAAGATCTGTGTAAAATACTTCACCCAGAAGTATTTCAAAAGAGGAAACTAGTTATTTTATTTTATCTATAGTGTGGGCAATTGTGAATAGCAATGTACCCATAACCCTAGCTTTCACAAGGATCAGGTATGGGCAATGGTTTCCTCATGGAGCAAATCAATAGGGATAATGGAAAAGACATAATAATAACTACCACCACCACCACTCTCTCAAACAAAAAGTGGACATTTCAGGGATCAGAAATCAGAAAAAAAAATATGTAAAGGAACTCAGTTCAATTTGAGAGATAAAGCAAATGGAAAAATTTATATTTAAGACAGGGTGATACTTGAGCAATGCAGATAGGAATTTAAAATAAGTATGATTATATCTAGAGAGATAAGAGAGAATCATTTGTCAATTAATCAAGAACATTTGGTATGAAAAATAGCATTCTTAGGGATAAAATATTTTAAAATAAATTTTAAAATAAAAATTTGATATATAATTACAAATTGGCACACTGCTAATGAAAATACTATCACACTGATTATTCAAGCCAAGTGTTCTATTTCCCTCAGATTGCTGCCCAAATGGATAAAAGGATGAAGAGTATAAAAGAAATGTGAAGAGATGTGGAGAAAAGAACTAGAAATTCCAATATTCATCAATAGTAGTGGCAAGAAGTAAGGATGAATAACCAGCAAAGGAGGAACTTTTAAAAAATAATCATCTAAAATGCCTCAGATCTGAGGAAGACATAATTTTTCAGATTGAAATAATGAACAAATACTTCTGGACTAAAGAAAGGCCACCCTTAGACCATCTTGATGAAATTCTTTAACATGAGAGATAAAGAGAGAAATCTAAAAGCTACCAGAGGAAGAGTTATATTATATACAAAGAAATGACCTCCAGAATGATAGTGTACTTTTATTAAAAATATTGAACATAAGACAGCAATAGAGCAATATATTTGAAATGCTGAGAAAAAAATTAACCCAATAATTCTGTATCCATTCACACTATCACTTCAAGATCAAGGGTAAAGTAAAAATATTTTCAATATGTAAGTATTTAAAAGGCTTACCTCATTCAGAATTTGTCCAAAATACCACTAGAAAATATATTATAGCAGGTAGAAAAATAAACCCAAGATAACTAATAGGATACAAGGAGCAATAAAAAGGCTATTAAAATTTTTAAAGTTCAAAAAGTTTTATATATATATATAAAATCTCAGAGTGAAAGTTCACTCTTAAAAATTCAAAACATTATTTTTACCTTAAATTTAGCAAGAAGATGAGATATTTTCACTGGGGAAAACTCTTATTGAACACTGTCAGTCAATTAATATTTATTGCCAATGGAACACATATCCAGTTGATAGAATGAAGGATTCTATATAATCTCCTCTAAATGAGATTTTGTGTTAATTGAGATAGTCTATAAAAATGAGTGTGAAGACAATTAAACACCAGATTTTTCACATAGGTGAAAATCCATCAAGTGATTAATTCTAGTGTTATGAGAGTCACACAGAAATTACTTTAAAGTTTATATGTTATTGGAAAGGCATTGTTAATAAATGAAACAAAAATCAAGTTAAATTAAAAATAACAATGACAATGTGTCTCAAAGCAATATAAATTTGGGGGGGCAGAGTCAAGATGGCATACTTGGAGGACATGGAATTCACATCTCCTCACAACTAGGGCACCTACCAGGCACTGGTGGGGGACCATGGACACCTAAGGGAATGGGAGGAACCCCCCAGTAATGGGGTAGGACGTGGGGCATGGGGTGAGTAAGGGGGGAGGAGAAGTGGGGGTGGGATGGGACTGGCACCCCTGAGGGGTGGCTGGTGGAAGGGAAGGGATCCCACGCCTGAAGGGGAAAATTGGGGGACCATTGGGAGGGCAGAGGATCAAAAGGGAGCATGGCCAGTTTTCCCCTGCCCACTTGGGGCCCCAGGAACCTGTTGAGATCCCAGGCCTGATCCTCTGCCCACCAAGGTCCCCTCCAGCTGCACAGGTCCTGAGGGAGTGGGAAGGAGGGAAGGGGGAACAAAAGTAAAGGCCGGACCTCCAGGACCAGCACTGGGGGAGGGGAGGAGTTCCTACACCCAGTGGGACCAACCCACGATTAGAGGTCCAGCGGCGACAGGGGAGACTCTGGGGGAGATGGTGGGAGAGGGGTGCAAAGGAAGGGAAGGGAACATGGCCAGCGCTTTTCCTGTCCACTTAGGCACTGGGGAGCCTGTTGGGCTCCCGGGCCTAAACCTCTGTCCTTGGAGCCTCCCTCCTGCAGAGCAGAGCCCAAGCCCTGCCCCTGCCCTCCCACCCAAGGCCGACCTCTACACTCGGAGACCCCCTCCAATGCACTGGGCCTAAACCCCACCCACACACCCTCACTCAGGTCCCTGCCTCCAAACTCCAGAATTCCACACTCCAGAGGACCTCCTTTCAATATGCTGCCTCTCCCCTTCCATGCAGGTCTTAAGCAGAGGCCCCGCCCTACGCTTGAACGTCACCCGGCCTAGGCCCCGCCCCCAGAGCCTTTTCCTACTATGTGGGTCCTGAACCTAGGAACCACCCCACACGCAAATGTTACCCCCCCACCTGCCTAGGTCCCACCCCATGCTAAACCACACCTCTGCCCAAGTTCCATCCCTGCCTAACTGTGCCCCCATAGCCAAGACATTTTTTGTTGTTTTCTTTTTTCCTCTTTTAGAATAGGTTCTGTTTTCCCTTGTTGATTCATTTTGTTGATACTTTTATATTTTTATTTTTCTTAATAAATCCTTTATTTTTCTGATTTTATTTTATTCATTATAGTTTGTTATTGTTCTCTCTTTTTGGTTTGAGCCCCATCACAACTTTTTTTTCTTTTTCTGTTGTGTTTTTATTTTAACTTGTTGCAGTTGTTTCAATTATACTTTTATTTTTCTTAGTATATTTTTTTATATTTCTAATTTTGTCTTTTATTCTTTGACATTGTACTGCTACGTTTTTTTCTTTCCTTCTTTCTTTTTTTTCTTTTTTCTTTCACCATACAATGAGGCTTGCAGGATTTTGGTTCCCAGGCCAGAGGTCCAGCCTGAGCTCCAGTGGTGGGTGCTCCAGGTCCAAACCACTGGACTAACAGAGAACCTTAGACCACAGGGAATATTAATCAGAATGAGGCCTCCTGGAACCTGCAAACACCAGTGCTGGACATCTCAGGCTAAACAACCAGTAAGATAGGAATACAGCACCACCAATCAAAAAAAAAAAATGCAATGACAAAAAAATATGTTACAGACAAAGGAGCAAGGTAAAAACCTACAAGACCAAATAAATGAAGAGGAAATAAGGAACATACTTGAAAAAGAATTCAGAGTAATGGTAGTAAAGATGATCCAAAATCTTGGAAACTGAATGGAGAAAACACAGGAAACACTTAAGAAGGACCTAGAAGAACTATAGAGCAAACAAACAGTGATGAACAACACAATTACTGAAATTAAAAATACTCTAGAAGGAATCAATAGCAGAATAACAAAGGCAGAAGAGCAGATAAGTGAGCCGGAAGATAAGATGGTGAAAATAACTGCCAGGGAGCAGAATAAAAAAAAAGAATGAAAACAATTGAGGACAGTCTAAGAGGCCTCTGGGACAAGAGTAAATGCACCAACATTCGAATTATATGAGTCCAAGAGAAAAAAAAAGGATCTGAGAAAATACTTGAAGAGATTATAGTCAAAAACTTCCCTAACATGGGAAAGGAAATACTCAAACAAGTCCAGGAAGCACAGAGAGTCCCATACAGGATAAATCCAAGGACAAACATGCCAAGACACATATTAATCAAACTATCAAAAATTAAACACGAAGAAAACAATATTAAAAGCAGCAAGGGAAAAGCAACAAATAACATACAAGGGAATAGCCATAAGGTGATCTTTCAGGAGAAACTCTGCAAGCCAGAAGGGAGTGGTATGATATACTTAAAGTGATGAAAGGGAAAAACCTACAACCAAGATTACTCTACCCAGCAAGTATATCATATCATTCAGATTCAATGGAGAAATTAAAACCCTTAGAGACAAGGAAAAGTGAAGAGAATTCAGCAACACCAAACCAGCTTTAAAACAAATGCTAAAGGAACTTCTCTAGGCAGGGAAAAAAAAGAGAAGGAAAAGACCTACAAAAACAAACCCCAAACACTTAAGAAAATGGTAATAGGAAAGTACATATCAATAATTACCTTAAATGTAAATGGATTAAATCCTCCAACCAAAAGACATAGACTGGATGAATGGATAAAAAACAAGACCCATATATATGCTGTCTGCAAGAGACTCACTTCAGACCTAGGGACACATACAGACTGAAAGTGAGAGGATGGAAAAAGATATTCCATGCAAATGGAAATCAAAAGAAAGCTGGAGTAGCAATTCTCATATCAGACAAAATAGACTTTAAGATAAAAACTATTACAGGAGACAGAGAAGGACACTACATAATGATCAAGGGATTGATCCAAGAAGAAGATATAACAATTGTAAATATTTATGCAGCCAATATAGGAGCACCTCAATAAATAAGGCAAATGCTAACAGCCATAAAAGGGGAAATGACAATAAATAAGGAAATACAGGCTTTAAATGACACATTAAACAAGATGGACTTAATTGATATTTATAGGACATTTGATCCAAAAAAAACCAAAATACAATTTCTTCTCAAATGCTCTCCAGGATAGAACATATCTTGGGTCACAAATCAGGCCTTAGTAAATTTAAGAAAATTGAAATTGTATCAAGCATCTTTTCTGACCACAACGCTGTAAGACTAGATATCAATTACAGGGAAACAACTGTAAAAAATACAAACACATGGAGGCTAAACAATATGCTACTAAATAACCAAGAGATTACTGAAGAAATCAAAGAGGAAATAAAAAAATACCTAGAAACAAATGACACTGAAAACTCGATGACCAAAAACCTGTCAGATCCAGCAAAAGCAGTTCTAAGTGGGAAGTTTATAGCAATACAATACTACCTGACAAAACAAGAAAAAAACTCAAATAAACAACCTAAACTTACACCTAAAGCAATCAGAGAAAGAGGAACAAAAGAAACCCAAAGTTAGCAGAAGGAAAGGAATCATAAAGATCAGATCAGAAATAAATGAAAAAGAAATGAAGGAAGCAATAGCAAAGATTAATAAAATTAAAAGCTGGTTCTTTGAGAAGATAAACAAAATTGATAAACCATTAGCCAGACTCATCAAGAAAAAAAAGGAGAAAATTCAAATCAACAGAATTAGAAATGAAAAAGGAGAAGTAACAACCAACACTGCAGAAGTACAAAAGATCATGAGAGATTACTAAAAGTAAGTATATGCCAATAAAATGGACAACCTGGAAGAAATGGATGAATTCTAGGAAAGCACAACCTTCTGAGACTGAACCAGGAAGAAACAGAAAATATAAACAGATCAATCACAAACACTGAAATTGAAACTGTGATTAAAAATACACCAACAGGGCTTCCCTGGTGGCACAGTGGTTGGGAGTCTGCCTGCTGATGCAAGTGATATGGGTTCGTGCCCCGGTCTGGGAGGATCTCACATGTCATGGAGTGGCTGGGCCCGTGAGCCATGGCCGCTGAGCCTGCGCATCCAGAGCCTGTGCTCCGCAGCGGGAGAGGCCACAACAGTGAGAGGCCCGTGTACCGCAAAAAAAAAAAAAAAAAAAAAAAAAAAAAAGCACCAACAAACAAAGTCGAGGACCAGGTGGCTTCACAGGTGAATTATACCAAACATTTAGAGAAGAATGAACACCTTTCCTTCTTAGACTCTTCCAAAATACAGCAGAGACAGGAACACTCCAAAACTCATTCTATGAGACCACCATAACCCTGATACCAAAACCAGACAAAGATGTTACAAAAAAACAAAACAACAGGCCAATATCTCTGATGAACATAGATGTAAAAATCCTCAACAAAATACTAGCAAACAGAATCCAACAGCAAATTAAAAGGATTATACACCATGATCAAGTGGGGTTATTCCAGGAATGCAAGGATTCTTCAACAAACGCAAATCAAACAATATGATACACCATAGTGACAAATGTAAGGGCAAAAAGCATATGATAATCCCAATAGATGCATAAAAAGCTTTCAACAAAATTCAACACCTGTTTATGATAAAACCTCTGCAGAAAGTAGGCATAGAGGGAACCCACCTCAACATAGTAAAGGCCATATATGACAAACCCACAGCCAAGATCGTTCTCAATGGGGAAAAACTGAAACCATTTCCTCTAAGATCAGGAACAAGACAAGGTTGCCCACTCTCACTCCTATTATTCAATATAGTTGTAGACATTTTAGCTATGGCATCAGAGAAGAAAAAGAAATAAAATAATCCTAATTGGAAAAAGAGCAGTAAAACTATCACTGTTTGCAGATGACATGATATTATACCTAGAGAATCCTAAAGATGCTACCAGAAAACTACTAGAGCTAATCAATGAATTTGATAGAGTAGCAGGATAGAAAATCAATGCATAGAAATCTCTTGCATTCCTATACACTGATGATGAAAAATCTGAAAGAGAAATTAAGGAAACACTCCCATTTACCATTGCAACAAAAAGAATAAAATACCTAGGAATAAAACTACCTAAGGAGACAAAATACCTGTATGTAGAAAACTATGACACTGATGAAAGAAATTAAAGATGATACAAACAGATGGAGAGATATACCATGTTCTTGGATTGGAAGAATCAACATTTTGAAAATGACTATACTACCCAAAGCAATCTACAGATTCAGTGCAATCCCTATCAAACTACCAACGGCATTTTTCACAGAACTAGAACAAAAAATTTCAAAATTTGTATGGAAACACAAAACACCACGAATAGCCAAAGCAATGTTGAGAAAGAAAAATGGAACTGGAGGAATCAGGGTCCTGGACTTCAGACTATACTACAAACCTACAGTAATGAAGACAGTATGGTACTGGCACAAAAACAGAAATATAGATCAATGGACCAGGAGAGAAAGCCCACAGTTGAACTCACACACATAAGGTCACCTTATCTTTGATAAAAGAGGCAAGAGTAAATAATGGAGAAAAGACAGCCTCTCAATAAATGGTGCTGGGAAAACTGGACAGCTACATGTAAAAGAATGAAATTAGAACACTCCTTAACACCATACACAAAAATAAACTCCAAATGGATTAAAGACTTAATGTAAGGCCAGATATTATAAAACTCTTAGAGGAAAACATAGGCAGAACACTCTATGACATCAATCACAGAAAGATTCTTTTTGACCCACCTGCTAGAGAAATGGAAATAAAAACAAAAATAAACAAATGGGACCTAATGAAACTTCAAAGCTTTTGCACAGCAAAGGAAACCATAAACAAGAAGAAAGGACAACACTCAGTATGGGAGAAAATATTTGCAAATGAAGCAACTGACAAAGGATTAATCTCCAAAATATACAAGCAGCTCATGTAGCTCAATATCAAGGAAACAAACAACCCAATCCAAAAATGAGCAGAAGTCCTAAATAGATTTTCTCCAAATAAAATATACAGATTGCCAACAAACACAAGAAAAGATGCTCAACATCACTAATCTTTAGAGAAATGCAAATCAAAACTACAATGAAGTATCATCTCACACCAGTCAGAATGGACATCATCAAAAAACCTACAAACAATAAATGCTGGAAAAGGTGTGGAGAAAAGGGAACCCTCTTGCACTATTGGTAGGAATATAAATTGATACAGCCACTATGGAGAACAGTATGGTGGTTTTTTAAAACCTAAAAATAGAACTACCATATGACCCCAGCAATCCCACTACTGTGCATATACCCTGAAAAAACCATAATTCAAAAAGTGTCATGTACCACAGTGTTTATTGCAGCTCTATTTACAATAACCAGGACATTGAAGCAACCTAAGCGTCCATTGACAGATGAATGGATAAAGAAGATGTGGCACATATATACATTGGAATATTACTCAGCCATAAAAAGAAACGAAATTGAGTTATTTGTAGTGAGGTGGATGAACCTAGAGTCTGTCATACAGAGTGAAGCAAGTCAGAAAGAGAAAAACAAATACCTTATGCTAACACATACTATGGAATAAAAAAAAAATGGTTCTGATGAACCTAGGGACAGGACAGGAATAAAGACACAGACGTAGAGAATGGACTTGAGGGCACAGACAGGGGGAAGGGTAAGCTGGGATGAAGTGAGAGAGTAACATTGACATATATGCACTACCAAATGTAAAATAGATAGCTAGTGAGAAGCAGCTGCATAGCACAGGGAGATCAGCTCAGTGCTTTGTGACCACCTAGAGGGGTGGGATAAGGAGGTTCGGAGGGAGACACAAGAGGGAAGGGATATGGGGATATATGTATGCATATGGCTGATTCACTTTTTTGTACAGCACAGAAACTAATACAACATTGTAAAGCAATTATACTCTAATAAAGATGTTTTAAAAAATTAAATGCCATGTACATAACAGTTAGGACTAATCATCCCTAAGAAAGATGATTATATATCAAATGTTAGATCCTTGGTACATCTCTTGTGCAATAAATATTAAACCTTTCACCCTATATTATTAAGCCAGACATCTAAAAGAAAAGTACACAATGCTTGGGCAATGCCACAAAGCAGTGATTCATTATCAAATTTCCATGTATGCTAGCTATGCCATTTTGTTTCCTTTATGGGTAGGTAAAATTTCTATGATGCTTCCTTTATTGAATCTCTAGTAGCCACCACTCCATCCTTTTCACCAGAGCTTTTCAGATCCAGCCTTCTTATTTACTTCCTATATGGCTTTTCCTAAAGACTCAACCCATTTCTTCTACCCAACTTCTTTTCACTCTAAGTATACTATTGCTGGGTTTTCATCATGAAGCACAACCCTGAACATTTCGTACAAAAACCCTTAACAGTTATTTGTTCTTTATAATTTTAGGTCTAAATTCCTTACTGGAGATTTCAGAGGTTAAGAACCCCATCCAATTTATCTATCTCATAAAATGTGGAAGTGATCAAGCTTGTCAAAGGGCAGGGTCTTAAATTCTTGCCTATTCTTAAATTCTTCAGAGATATATATTAGTGTATGATTTGTTAAGCATAGAAGTTTAGGAATGCATGTGGTGGGTTTAGAGAAAACATTAGTGTGGTTAAATTCATAAAAAGAAATGTATAATAGATAAAGAGAAATTTCATGCTGAGTAAAAAGGAGGATCACAAAGAAGTGAGAGTAGGAAGAGCATGGGCCTAGGAAAAAACCTAAGTCTATGCTCAGCCCTCTCCATTCTCTTCTCTCTTTAGAGGACTGGGCTTTCCCCAAAGCAGTGTTGATTTTACAATGAAGCTTCAGGCTTGGCTGATTTGCATTTCTTTGAAGTCCTGAATCTGGCATTCAATCCAGTATCTGCCCAAATGGTTTTCATTACAGTACTTCTAACTTTCTCTTTTTACAGGCACAACTTGTCCAACTAACCAATCCCTAAGGTACCTTGGAAAATGTATCCTTACCTGACATTAATCCTTTATCTCACAGTAGAAAAGTCTAAAATGTTTGAACTACTCTTGTGCTGTCAGGAGTCTTTACTTA
This sequence comes from Mesoplodon densirostris, assembly GCF_025265405.1. Classification (NCBI taxonomy): domain Eukaryota; kingdom Metazoa; phylum Chordata; class Mammalia; order Artiodactyla; family Ziphiidae; genus Mesoplodon; species Mesoplodon densirostris. The sequence goes on from NC_082672.1 coordinate 87,851,931, forward strand.
GGATTAGAAACAGTGATAAAAAAAACTCCAAGGGATTGTGACCCAGATGCAATGGTAACAATGTCCTGTAGGAGAACAGGCAGATGCTGACTGTTTTATCATTCCATCAACGTCAGTCAAGAAGGCTGGCAGGGAGCCAATCTTGCATTTGTGTTCAGAATAACACTTAGTGTTCTCTTACGGGTGGATGATCTAACTAAATCCCACTAAAATAATTTGAATCGATTTCAGATAAAGACTTTAAAAGCTACATTATCTTATTTTCCTATACAGTAATGTTCTTCTAATTACAAAAGTAAAATGTGTTATTTCACTTTAAATATCTCTATTTTATATGTTAAAATATTTATTTATATTATACTAATTTGTGAGCAACAGATAAAAAATATATCACACAAATATTCCTATAAAACATACCAGCAATATCTGGAATTATGGTGAAACATGCTGTCTTCTCAAGGTTACCCTGTGAAATTCCAGTCGTGAACCAAAATCAGAGCTCTGTGCATTTGATGTGCATGCCCTTGAGCTTAGCAAGGGTGACAGGATATAAAAATAGAACTATGATTGCCTCATTTTCAGTTTACGCTCCATGGCAATAGAAAGGAGTTGAAAGGGAGGCCATCATGCAAGGCTTGGTCAAAATGATGGAAGCAACTAGGTATGTGAAACTTTGCTGACCACCACCTTCAGCCTATATAGGAGGTTTGGAGAGAACGAGAACATAATTGGAATTTAGGAGAAGATTTTAGAGAGAGTTGGTAGGTTTTTTTACCCTACCACTCACCCCTTATGTTACCGGAAGGCAGGCTCTTGTCTAACACTTGGGAATGAATTGTCCGAGGCGACACATATACTGACAAAGCAAAATACTTTATTGGGAAGGGGCGCCTGGGCAGAGAGCAGAGGGGTAAGGGAACCCAGGAGAACTGCTCTGCCATGTGGCTCTTAATCTCAGGGTTTATGCTAGTGGGATTAGCTTTCTGGTGTCTCTGGCCAATCATCTTGCTCGTGCCCATATTTGGTCTGAGTCAGGGTCCTTCCTGGTGGTGGGTGCATCTCTCAGCCAAGATGGATTCCAGTGTGAGGGTTTCTGGGAGGTTGGCAGGACATATTACAGGCTGGCATCTCCTCTTGCCTTTTGGTCCCTCCCTAATTCTCCCAGTTAGTTTTCAGTGGCAGCACCATATTCCTTATCGGAACCTCCTGTTGTGAGAAGACTCATACAAGCAGTTATTATTATGCCTGGCCAGAGCGGGTGGTTTTGGTCAGTGGTTCCCTAACACATCCATTCTAAGGGGTAATATAGGAAATGCTTCTCCTCTCAACAGCCTACAAAAGGGGGCTTCAGTGGGACTTGGTGCAACCAATTAGAGACCTTAAGATATGGCCTCATAATTTGGTAGACATGGTGAACACAGTCTGAAGTTGAAAGAGCCAGAGACTGACTGGATCCTCTGATGGCAAACACAGAAAGGGTGCTACCCTGGGAGCCTTCCAAAATTTGTTGGAGCAAATTTGAATATTTCCCAATGTCTCACATGGGCTACCAGCAACAGCATGCTGGAATGTGTTACTTTTAGATGTTATCCAGAGGATACGTGGAGGAAAACACTGAACTAATGCTGGAGGAAGAGCTCTGTGTTTCCAGAGGCTGAGAACAAGGCTATAAATACCGAACTGAAGAAGATCCATTTGTCCAGATCAAAAGAAGGACCTGCAGTTAAAAGATGCCCAGAAAGAGTGAACCTTTTCAAGAGACCAAGGAGATACTCATGAGAAGAAGAAGCAATTTTAGATTGTTGCCAAGGGCTAGGTGGGTGAGTCAGGCCATCTTGGGTGGTGTTGGTCAATAAGGCCTCTCCTGATCCCACTCTTTCTCCACCCCTTCACCCACAGTTAATACAATGAAGAAGAACAGATAGAAACCCAAGCAGGGAAAAGAAGAAGATGCCAAATATGTCCCTTTTCCACTTCAGTTAAAGATAAAAAGAGTATGTTTAAGTGAATTTTCAAGTTTTTATTAATAATGGAACTGGGCATCTGAATTTTTTAACCAATAGTATCTTTTAAGGACATCTATGGCCTAAGAGAAAGCAAAGACTTCATGGAATTTGCCCAGATTTTCGTTCAGGGGATACACTTGCTCCTTAGATTAAATTAAAATTAAATTTATGTTAAAATTAAAGCTAATTTCTATTATACCAAGGAATCCCTCTAGTGCATTATTACAGTTTCAAAGACACATTAGAAGAAAATAATTTTTAAATGCTTTTCCTAAACAAAGAGTGTGTTCACACTAACAATTTATCCTTAACCAATATGTGAACACTCTTACAATAGTGATGCTCCTTTTTCATTGGAATCATTGGGAGACTTATCACTTGCATTCATTTTGGAATCTTTTCAGAAATATAATAACATGTTTTTGAAGTCCATGATTATTTTCAGAGTTGATGTAAGCTTCCTTTATAATTAACACTGACAAGGTTGATCCTAACATTCCAGGAACAATTCTGCAACTCATTTGAAATCCATTTTGCTCCAAATTAACACTAAGTATCACTCTGGTCATTTTGAGATCATACTATCTTTCAAACAGAACTATTTTTACTTAAATTTAGAGTAGTCATTATCATCACATGATAAATGAACTTAAAAGGAAAGAGCTTGATTCTTCCACTGTTATTATCTTTTGTCAAAAAAATCTAGCTAAATCTGTTGCTTCATGACAAGACACATTCCATTCCTCTACTTTGCCTTCAGGGGTCCTGACACTTGAGCCACTTGAACAGGAAAAATGTCATTTATATCCCGTATCTCTCATTATTAATTTTCTACCATGGCTATTTATTTTCTGGAATTTGTTTACCTCTCTTTGCCAACATGATCAGTTTTGATACAGTAGTTTAATAGCCTTTAAAATTTTAAGCTAATTTAATTTTGGTAGGAAATATAAGACCATAGTTAATAAGCCAAAAAAATAAAGTGAAAAATCTCCCTTTCATCCCAGTTCCCTAGCCAACCAGTCCTGTTCTTCAATGTTGTCCAAGGTAAACACTTATTAATTCCTCCCTTTCCCTCCCTTTTTTTCAAACTTCCATAATGTCTTTATGAATGTACATACCAATATAAATATAAATTATTTCCATATTTTATTTAAAAAAGGTAGTCTACTATACACATTGTTTGTATCTTGCTTTTCACCACTTAATATATTTGTATAGGACATGTCCTAATTCTTTTGTATAGCTGACTTTTAAAAAATATTTTTTGCTGTAATTTGTTTAAACTTCAAATAATGAACATTAGGGTTATTTCCAAATGTTGCCATTACAAACAATGCTTCAATGAAAAAACTTAGATATGTTTATTTCATATGTATGCAAATAAATCTGGAGATTAAACTTCAAAAATAGAGGTGGTTGCTCTTATTTTTCATTTTTATGGACCAAAAGCACAGTCAATCTGAAATGTCTTATACTATAAATGCTTTTATTTGAATTATATTAAAATACTACACTAATAATATAATTTTAAAAAAAATCCCCAGACTGCCTCCAACAAAGAATATCTGTGGGCCTTGGGAAAGTTATTTAAAATCTTTGTTATTCAGTTCCATCATCTGTTAAAGCATGGATAATAGTCATTTCTACCCTCTAGAGTTGTTTTAAAGACCAAATGAGTTAATATATGCTAAATATTCAAACATTCCCTGGGACATAATAAGTGTTCAAAAATGCTATTTATTACTATTCTAAAGCTTAATGAAATTTGTGATATTTTGTAAAATACTTGGGTTAAGCATTGACTTGCTAAACATTTTTGCAAAACAATTGGAAGATAAGTCTATTTTATGGATTTTTAATTTTAAATATCTTGTCAATCATGACAGTTTATACCTCAAATTGTTAATATAAATTCCTAGGGCAAGATTCAAAATTAATAATAATGATGTAAATTAATATTTCAAGAAATCTTCTTAATAATTTTCCTGGTTTATTTCTTTTCAGCTTTCATCATATAGTGGGGCTGACAAATAGCTTTAGTCGTTTTAAGGTTGAAAATATCCCCTCTGACATTTTCTGGGGGTTTCTTCATGTTTACATTATGATTGCAAACGTAGAACTACAGATTTTCTTTTGGCAGTAATATTTTTCAGCCACTTGCCATTTTTGTTATGTTTCATTAATAATAATGTGCTGAAATACACTGAAATGCTCAAATGAGAAATAGTGATCAAGTGGACACTTCCAGGCTCTCAAACTCCCACTGGTCTATCAGAGTATTTTTATGTACCCACAAATGCAAATTATATGTGGACCATATAACTTATTGTCCAAACGGGCCCAATTTTGAAAATGAAAGAGGACAGGAAGAAACTAAAATTACTCTGAACAAACTAATAGGAATTGTCCTCCAAAGTATCTGACTGTGATATTTGACATAAATTTTTCAGGAAATTTAATTCTTTGTTTTCTTATAATAAAAGTACATGTAAGTGGAAGTGCTCATTTTATTATTTATTTATTTATTTATTTAGTACTGTAGTGACTAGTCTTGCACACTCTCCGAGTTTCGTTCACCCTAGTGGAGAGACAGGTGGTACACATGACTTCTTTAAGATGTTTTGCTATTGATTGAAGGAAATAGGTTGGTAGAGAAGGAAAGAGATTTTAAAAGTTTGTTGAAGAAACACAGATAGATGGAAGCATTTTGCTGTAATGTGGCTATAGGGCGATGCAGGCAGAAAAACTTAAGCACATATGTTCCATCCCCAGATCAGCCAGTAACTCACACGATGATCTCCACGACTTCAATTAACCCGGTTGGTTTGTTTGCTCATCCATAAAATAAGATAGTTCAACAAATAACCTTTAAATTTACTTCACTGACTTTTGCATACAGCAATTATTTTAACGTTGCAACTTTTTAAAAGTTTCAACAAATAAGAAATATAGTTTGTATAATCCTTACTTGCTATTAGGGAAAATTCACTACTTGTGAAAACTTGACAAAACATCAGCTGTGTCAAAAACATTGAAGACAATATAAGGGGAAACTTGTAACAGTTTTACATATTCCTCCATTTCCTCCTTAGTATTTACATATTGTTTACTTTTTTTCCCATTACTATTATTTTACATTCCTACTTGTATGTATGTTTGTTCACAAATTTCTCTCTATTGTGGGTCTCTGACTCCCATCTCACTAAGTATTATTTTTGTGTTTCTTTTTATTATATGAACTAATATAAGTTATTTCTCTAGATGGGAAATGACCCAAATTTAGAACATTTAAACAAATTCTCCAGTTTTTATTATATGTGTTAATTCTCATATAAGTCCTGGGTTATTTGGTAAAATCCTGCTTATTTGATTTAATCCTAAATCATATACTGTTTTAGACATGGAAAGTAATGATAACTTGCATTTGCAAAGAAATGTTCTTCTGTTGTAAAATTCTATTAAAATGTCCAATAAATAAAAAATATGATTATTTCTATTAAGTTTCTGTCTAGGTAATGCCACAAAAATATGTTATAAAAAGGTGTAAATTAAATTAATCAATTATCTGGTCATCAAAATGTAGTATCATTTATCTAAGTTTCTTAAAGCTCCCAATTCACTGAATTGCTTGTTGTCAATACCATGTAGAAAACTATGCAGAAATTTTGGACATGTTTACTTGCAGAGGAAGAGATGTAAGGAATAATTTCACATTATTTAAATAACATGGTTTTGTTTAGATATTACCAGTCAGCTTTAGATTGTTATGATTCATCGCAACAAAAAAGTTTGCACCAATTTCGTTGTAGGATCCTAGAGACTAATTTGGACACTGACATCCAGGAGACTTGAGTTGAGAAGGAGAAATTGGCCACTCTAACATTCTGTTAGAAAAGAAAACAAAATCTGTATCTCAGAGAAAAAGCAGAATCCATACTAAAAGTTGCTACATGGTTTTCTCCTCAGAAAGAGGAGATACCTCTTGAATTCCTCCTCTGAAAGAGGAATTACTTCTTGAATTCTATTCTAAAAATAGAATCCCTCCATGTTATTCAAAACATTCCCCCAAAGAGGCAGCTCTCTCAAAAGATATGATGTGAAGACCAGAGATAATTATAGTAAACATTTAAACTTGATATATTTTTCATAAAGTGTGTACACGAAATCAAATTTCTGTATATATAGATAATTTTCAAATGACAAATCATGGTTAGTACACACAGCATTAACTAATTAAATTTTACATTTAGTTATGGGAATAAATATTAATGCCAAATCGAGATCAGTCTGTATGCAAGCTGCTTGCATCTACCACCTCTGTCCTAGGATTAATCATCTCTTATACTACCAGAGACTCTGATTAAATATCATTATCATGAAATACAGAAGAAATATCCCATTAAGGCATTGGCTGACACTGTTTTATTCATCACCAACACCTAGTTTGATTCTTGGTATAAAACAACAATAAAATAACAGCTGATGATTATGGAGATACTACTACACATGAGGCAGTTTGCTGTGGGCTATTTGATTTGATCTTTACTAAAATCCTGTGTTTTTAAAAATGAGGAAACCAAAATTTAGAAAGGTTAAATGTCTTGCAATAAACCCCACAGCCAGTGAGACATGGAGCTGAGACAGACATCTAACTCAAAGTCTGTGCTTTTAACTAATATTTTGTAGTAAGTGCTTTATAAATTATTAAAATTATTTTAATGTTTTATTTTATCACTAAGAGAAATCCTGTCATAATTCAACTTTAATTCAACGTGGATGTATTGATAATTACAATATCCAGACAAGAAATAGAGTTGAAGGTAAACCCTGTTAAAAAGCAGTCAAAACCCATCTGGGAACCCAGAAAAATGGGGGAAAAAATCTCTGAGGAAAACATCTGTTATACAGCCCATTATTTTATTTAAACATGAGCCCTTAGTCCCAGAATAACAGGCTTCAATTGTGAGCAAGACATATGTCTTTACTTACAAATTTGTTATTTGATTTTTCCTTAGTTGATAGACTCCAATAGACAGTAAGGGATTAAAAAAGGAGCCTAAAGGGTGAAAATTAGATTATCACTATAAGAGTAGATAGCAAAGACAAGAGGAAAAATATCAACTTAATGGTGATCTGGTAATACTTTCATAACAAGCTTCCCTGCATATCTCAACTGCACCTGAATTGTTACTCTTGTTATTGAGTTATATATATATATATATATATATATATATATATATAATTTATTATATAACTTTTATATATCAAAAATAAATAAAGATTATTGACAGTAGCTGAAAGAATATTTAGTATATGTGATCCAGTTTAAGATAGAAAGTAAGTAAGCACTGTATTTAGGAAGATTTTCACCCAAAAATAGTCAACCAATTTTCAATAAGTTGAAATGTAAATTTCAATTTTCTACAATCATTTGTTTTGCAAAGTAACTTAATTGCTTGATCTTACCAGATTAATGATTATCATATATGTTAATAAGTATATTGTTTACATATGAAAGGCCCAAACTTGAAGTCAATTTATTTGTTTAAAACAAAGGTAAAATGAAAAACAGAAAAATAACTATTAACAGGAGATATGAAAAATAACTTAATTGAACTTCCTATAATAACATCTATATTAATAAAATACATTTAAAGGTGATTAATAAACTTGGAATTGAAAGTAGCAGTTTGAAGTCATACATTTACGTCTTCTCCCTTACTAAGGTTCACTTAAATGAGAAAAAGGTATAATTGTACAAGGACGAAAAGCAAAATAAAGGACCAGATGCATGAATAATTTGGGAGCAGTAGAAATCTGGTGAGATTTTTACCCAACTGAGCAAACAAATTCCAAGTGACTGCAGATGGGATATTATCAAGCAGCAAGCCTATGTATGCTACAGAACACCAGATAGATTTAAACATTGAAGACACTTATTTCCTCAGAAAAGGGTGATGTATGAGATGAAGACAGATGAGTAGAAATTCTGTATAAGGGATCATTATCAAATCACACCATTAGGAAATACGCAGAAAGGACAAAGAATGGGTGAAAAAAACACATCCTATATAGAAGATCAGACATCAGAATGGCATCATGTTTCTCAATAGCAACAGAGAAATCCAGGAAACAATGATGCAAATGCCCTCAGAATTTAGAGTAAAATGTATTTTCAAGCTAGGAGCCCATAGCCAGCCAAAAAATTAATCAAGAGGGAGGAGATTATTTTCATGTATTACAAAAATTTTCCTCCCATGCAAATTCCCTGGGAAACCCACTGAGATTGTATTTCACACACACACACACACAAAATAGAATACACCAAGGAAGAAAAAGGTATGATCCACAACATAGGCACTGAAAGAAAAAGATGAATAATATTTAGGATAATAGTGAAAGCAAATTCCAGGACCTCATAGCTATGAAGCAAATCAAAACTGAGAAAGAGTACCAATATCAAGAGCTCAGGAGGCAGGCTGTGTGGGAGCGAGAATGGAACTGAGAGGTTCCACTAGTGGAAAATTATATCAGAGGCTCTCAAAGTGAATAGTATGGCCCTAGTTATAAATACAACCTAGCAAATTAAAATGGTAGGTATAAAACTCCATGAAGAAATGGAAATAAAAACTATTTACATAATGCAAAAGCAATAGATAATATTGGCTAATGTATAACCCAATAATAAATAATCTATGGATCAAAAATACCATTACAGGCATTTTATGGATAGAAATTCTACAATGAAGAGTTAAATTATTTGAAATGGGTTTCCTCTAAGGAATTGGTCTTATGAGTCATGAAATAAACACTGAAAAGCTGTTTTTCATTATGAATCTGAAGTGCTCTTTTAATTTTAAATTACGTACATGTTACCTTGATAATTTTTCAAGCATTTGAAAAGGAAATTAAATCAGAAAAAAACTATTTCATAGAATTGAAAAAAGAATTGAATTTTTAAACTTATATAAAACTTATTTTTTAAATAATATTGGACCAAGTCCACACTTACAGATAAAAAGTACACTTAAAAGGTACTAATTTTCTAAAAATGATAGAATAATTTATGACTGAAGAAAATTTCATTTATTAAATCAGTGTACATAAATCTTTCAGTACATAATTTAAATCCAAAAGCAACTGTTAAGTAACTAAAGCTTTATTCCTTGACTGAAAATGAGTATCTACAAAGTGTCCACCTAAAACCTATGGGATGCAGCAAAAACAGGTCTTAGAGGGAAGTTTATAGCAATACAATCCTACATAAAGAAACAAGAAAAAGCTCAAATAAACAACCTAACCTTACACCAAAAGCAACTAGAGAAAGAAGAACAAACAAAACCTAAAGTTAGTAGAAGGAAAGGAATCATAAAGATCAGATCAGAAATAAATGAAAAAGAAATGAAGGAAATACTAGCAAAGGTCAATGAAACGAAAAGCTTTGTCTTTGGAATGATAAACAAAACTGATAAACCTTTACCTAGACTCATCAAGAAAAAAAAGGGAGAGGACTCAAATTCAAAAACTTAGAAATGAAAAAGGAGAAGTTACAATGGACACCACAGAAATACAAAGGATCATAAGAGACTACTACAAGCAACTCTATGCCAATAAAATGGCCAACATGGAAGAAATGGACACATTCTTAGAAAGGTACAATCTCCCAAGACTGAACCAGGAAGAAATAGAAAATATGAAAAAACCAGTCAGAAACACTGAAGTTGAAACTGCAAAACTGTTCAGGACCAGATGTCTTCACAGGTGAGTTTACCAAACATTTAGAGAAGAGGTAGCACCTGTCCTTCTCAAACTCTTCCAAAAAATTGCAGAAGGAGGAACACTCCCAAACTCATTCTATAAGGCCACCATCATCCTGATGCCAAAAGCAGACAAAGATGTCACAAAGAAAGAAAACTACAGGCCAATATTATTGATGAACCCAGACAAAAATCCTCAACAAAATACTAACAAAATGAAACTAACAACACATCAAATGGATCATACATCATGATGCAGTGGGATTTATCCCAGGGATGCAGGGATTCTTCAATATATGCAAATCAATCAGTGTGATACACCATATTAACAAACAGAAGGATAAAAAACATGATCATCTCAATAGACGCAGAAAAAGCTTTCAAAACAATTCAACACCTATTTATGAAAAAAACTCTCCAGAATGTGGGCATAGAGGCAACCTACTTCAACATAATAAAGGCCACATATGACAAACCCACAGCAAACATTATTCTCAATGGGGAAAAATAAAAGCATTTCCTGGAAGATCAGGAACAAGACAAGGGTGCCCACTCTCACCACTATTATTCAACATAGTTTTGGAAGTCCTAGCAACAACAATCAAAGAAGAAAAAGAAATAAAAGGAATCCAAATTTGAAAAGAAGAACTAAAATTGTCACTGTTTGTAGATGACATGATAATATACATAGAAAATCCTAAAGATGCCACCAGAAAAAAAAAAAAAAACTACTAGAGCTAATCAATGAATTTAGTAAAGTCACAGGACACAAAATTAATACACAGAAATCTCTTGCATTCCTATACACTAACAATGAAAGATCAGAAAGAGAACTAAGGAAACAATCTCATTCACTATTGCAACAAAAAGAATAAAATACCTAGGAATAAACCTATTTAAGGATGCATAAGACCTGTACTCAGAAAACTATAAGACCCTGGTGAAAAAATCAAAGATGACACAAACAAATGGAGAGAAATACCATGTTCTTGGATTGGAAGAATCAATATTGTGAAAATGACTATACTACCCAAAGCAATCTGCAGATTCAATGCAATCCTTATCAAATTACCAGTGGCATTTTTCACAGAACTGGAACAAAAAACTTCATAATTTGTATGGAAACACAAAAGACCCCAAAGGGCCAAAGTAATCTTGAGAAAGAAAAACGGAGCTGGAGGAGTCAGGTTCCCTGACTTCAGACTATACTACAAAGCTACAGTAATCAAGACAGCATGGTACTGGCACAAAAACAGAAATATAGATCAATGGAACAGGATAGAAAGCCCAGAGATAAACCCATGCACCTATGGTACCTAATCTGTGACAAAGGAGGCAAGAATATACAATGGAGAAAAGACAGCCTCTTCAGTATGTGGTGCTGGGAAAACTGGACAGCTACATGCAAAAGAATGAAATTAGTACACTCCCTAACACCACACAAAATAATAAATTCAAAATGGATTAAAGAACTAAATGTAAGGCCAGAAACTATCAAACTCTTAGAGGAAAACATAGGCAGAACACTCTATGACATAAATCACAGCAAGATCTTTTTTGACCCACCTCCTAGAGTAATGAAGATAAAAACAAAAATAAACAAATAAGACCTAATTAAACTTAAAAGCTTTGCACAGCAAAGGAAACTGTAAACAAGACAAAAAGACAACCCTCAGAATGGGAGAAAATATTTGCAAATGAAGCAACTGACAAAGGATTAATCTCAAAAATATACAAACAGGTCATGCAGCTCAATATCAAAAAAACAAACAACCCAATCAAAAAATGGGCAAAAAACCTAAATAGACATCTCTCCAAAGAATACATACAAATGACCAAGAGGCACATGAAAAGATACTCAACATCACTAATTATTAGAGAACTGCAAGTCAAAATTACAATGAGGTATCACCTCACAACGGTCAGAATGTTCATCATCAAAAAATCTGCAAACAATAAATGTTGGAGAGGGTGTGGAGAAAAGGGAACCTTCTTGCACTGCTGGTGGGAATGTAAATTGATACAGCCACTATGGAGAACAGTATGGCGGTTTTTTAAAAACGTAAAAATAGAACTAACATATGACCCAGCAATCCCACTACTGGGCATATACCAAGAGAAAACTGTAATTCAAAAAGACACATGCACCCCAATTTTTTATCTTATACCACTCACAAAAATTACCTCAAAATGATAAAAATATAAAATCATAAAACTTCTAAAAGAAAACATAGGAAAAAAGTCTCCTTGACATTGGTCTTTGAAACAATTTTTTGGATATGACAACAAAAGCACAGCAACCAAAGCAAAAATAAACAAGTGGGACTACATCAAACTGAAAAGTTTTTGCACAGCAAAAGAAACAATCAGCCAAATAAATAGAATCCAATTTAAAAATGAGCAGAGGATCTGAATAGACATTTTTCCAAAAAAGACATACAAATGGCCAATAGGTACATGAAAAGATGTTCAATATCACGAATTATCAGGTAAATGCAAATCAAAACCACAATGAAATATCATCTCACACCTGTCAGAATGGTTATCATGAAAAAGACAAGCATTAATAAGTGCTAGTGAGAATGTAGAGAAAAGTGAATCCTAGTGCACTGTGGGAGAGAATGTAAATTGGTACAACTATTATGAAAAACAATATAGAGCTTCCTCAAAAAATTAAAAATAGAACTACCATATGGTCCAGCAATCTTACTTCAAGATATATAACTAAAGGAAGTGAAATCAATATGTTGAAAAATACCTGTATCCTCATTTTCACTGCAGTATTATTTACAATAGCCAAGACATGGAAATAACAACCTAAGAGTCCATCGACAGCTGAATGGATACAGAATTTATAAATATAAAACCTCTCTTAACCCTCAGTTAAGATAAATTAAAATTGTAGAAGGGATTATCAAAATCTTAAAGAATGTAGAGGGGATGATTTCTACCATTTCTTTGTTAAAATCTGCAAAAACCAGATTGATTATGGTGAGTGATGGTAGACTATCATAAGCCTGTATAATGCTAGCCCTGATTTCAGTTGTCATACAAGATAAGTCATGTTTACTGGAATGATCCCCAGCTTCTGAAACTCTTTATGCAGTTATTAACATGGGAAATTAGTTCTCAAAAAATATATCAATAAGGAAAATCAAAAGCAATTCACTTTTACATGGGAATGACAGAACATTCATTCATTCATTCATTCATTGCCTTAACATAAGACCATGTAAAATCTTTTGCTCTCAAAATATATTCTGCAGGGATTTCATTTGTTTTGACACTCTGCAGAATGGTCCACTATATGAATGATACTGTGCACACATGAAGCTATAGTGAATAAACAATGAAATAAATAGACATACTGTTATAATACATTTCTCTTATGACAATGTGTTTCAGAATAAATTCAGACATTTAAATGCGGCCTAAGAATATATACATTCAGCCTAGCTGGAGTCTAGACTTTTCTTAAATCTTTAGAATTCCTTTATGGTTTTAAGTGGAAATCAAGTATATTAATAGTTTTAAAGGGGAATCCTTCTGAAACAGTAATGACTTTGCGAGTAAAAGGAAAATTCAGCTTTTACACACTCAAATCAAAAAAAAAATTTTTTAACCCGGAAAATGGCTAAATATACTAACAACAAAATATTCTTTTTGCTAAAATCCCAAGGATTTATACGTTAAGGTTCAGTATATTTAACAACTTGTTTGAAAAAGACTGGGGAAGACTACCTGACATATTAGTTAATATTTTTGCATAAATAAAAGTTTAATCACTGATTTCAATGACTCTTCCATTTGTAAAGTTTGAATTGCATGTAATTGTAATGTTTGCATCACAAATATGACCTTTTGTCATCTGACAGAAGAAGCCTGATTATTTTTAGCAGTTTCAAATATCAAGAGCTTTACGTTTTTTTCAAATCCAAATAACAACAATATACCTTTAAAAGAAATAGAAACTAACATGTATATTTGACCAATAGCAACATAAGATACCCCATTGTATCTTTTAGTGTGTAAACCTTTTTAAAAAGTCTATCTTAAACTAAGACAAACAAGTTATTGGAAATTGTTTTTGACACTCTGCCAGGTAGAAAAAGTAGTCTATTTGAGTTCCCTCCCTTCAATTTCATGCCATCTCAGTGAAAATTCCTTCTCTAAAGTCACTGAAACATCAGGAAGCAAAGGGCTTTTAAGGACATACATAAGGCCTTGAGTTTTGTTGGTGGCTCCTTGCCCTTTGTTTACTTTTTCCATTAAAGCGCTCAGAGTTGGGATATCATTTCTGGCAGCTCTAAGGGCCATGTCATCCTCATTAATTACAGGTTTGTTTCCATTAATTTTCCAGTTGGATAGATTTCTATGAGTGGTTGACCCTACCGTGTCATTTGGATCTGCCCTTAATCTCCACACTGCTGAATTCATTTTTTAAATCAGGAGGGATTATTGATTGAATAATCTGTTTGAAATTAATTCCCTCGTGGAGCAAACAATCTAATAGTTAATTATTTTCTACTGGTTCCATTATCTTAGTGCTTATATTTATTTGTTTTCCTCTGTATGTTTCTGGGAGAAAGTATCACGCTGTGTTAAGGGGCAGAGGTCTGGCTTTGAATTCAGCTCTCGCCACTCTTCACTCTGGGACTTTAAATAAGTTACTCAGTTTATGCTTCAGTTCACTTATTTGTAAGGTAGGGGTATCAGTAATACTTCTTTTTCAAGGTTATTGTGCAATATAAAACAAAAAATATCACAGTAATTGTGCCTGGTACATTGACCAGTTTACTAACTTCTACAAAAGTACTAATTTCTTGGGCTTCCCTGGTGGTGCAGTGGTTGAGAGTCCGCCTGCCGATGCAGGGGACACGGGTTCGTGCCCCGGTCTGGAAAGATCCCACATGCCGCGGAGAGGCTGGCCCCATGAGCCATGGCCGCTGAGCCTGCGCGTCCGGAGCCTGTGCTCCGCAACAGGAGAGGCCACAACAGTGAGAGGCCCGCGTATAGCAAAAAAAAAAAAAAAAAAAAAAAAAGTAATAATTTCTTTGATTTATATGTATAACAGTCATTATAATTATTGTAAATATTAACTTCAGCTTTTCAGTTATAAAGGTTTTCAGACCTCATTTGGTAAAACATTGAGCATTAAACTCTGAGAAGGACTTAGTGATCCAATCAGAATCATGGAGGTACTTGTTCCTTTCTGCAATCACTGACATTTGACATTGGATGGCACTGGTGGGAAGCATAAGGTCAAGGTATCACAGATCTGAGCCTATTTGCTAGGTTTTTCATAATCAATATCCGAATGAGAATTTATTGGGCATTTTATACGTTATTCATTTAAAAAAAATTTTTAAAGTGGATTCCAAGGTAGATGCATGTGCTGTACTTCACCTAATCTAAGATATCAACGATTTTTTTTACTAAATTTATTATTTTATTTATTTATTTTTGGCTGTTTTGGGTCTTTGTTGCTGCACGTGGGCTTTCTCTAGTTGCGGTGAGTGGGGGCTACTTTTTGTTGCAGTGCGTGGGCTTCTCATTGCAGTGGCTTCACTTATTGTGGAGCACGGGCTCTAGGTGGACGGGCTTCAGTAGTTGTGGCACGCAAGCTCAGTAGTTGTGGAGCACAAGCTTAGTTGCTCCGTGGTGTGTGGGATCTTCCTGGACTAGGGATCGAACCCATGTCCCCTGCATTGGCAGGCAGATTCTCAACCACTGCACCACCAGAGAAGCCCAATACCATCGATTTTTAAGATGTATCATTATTTTATGTAACACCAAGAAGGAAAAAAAAATACCAGCAAATAAACAATGACACAATGTTAAGACATCATTTATTATTTGGCCCATTTCGATTTCAGATGTGTTAAAATGAGAAAAAAATAATGTGTCTCTCAATAGATGATTTGCCATTGTTAATAAAAATTAGAAAGATTAGACCAGGTAATATATGTGTTAAAGAATAATTATGTTTAAATGTTTCTTTTTAGATTTTTGAGATGTTTAAGGATATTAATCAAGGCTTATAAGTGTTAAAACCCTCTAAAAGCAATACTTGGCCCTGTTAAGTAAAGCTTCACTTGAGCTTTTGATCATCGCTGGTTTTGTTTCATCTTTGCTCAGTGGCTGTCAATACTCAAAAAACCTAAGGTAGAGAAAGTTCCTGGGACAATTTATTTTTAATATTTTATGTTTCTTCACTCAAAAAATTTATAGAGATGAAGTAAGTTTTAGATGCCTTCCATTCTAATTTCCTCCTTTTATTAAAAGAAAACAAAACCAAAAAACCTCAAGTACTGAAAGATGTTAAAATTTGCCATGTGAATGATTGACCAGTTAGTGACAGAACTAGAAGTGGAACACGAAGTCCCCAAGTCTGACCACAATAATCTTTCTTCTGGGTTATGTTATATTTTTTTTTTCAGGAAGATCTCAGTTCTCTATCCTCCCATGAGATATTGGTCTTGTGCCTGTAGATTGTGATCTTCTTTATCAACATTGATAGCATAAAAAATTGGCACATACACATGGTTATAGCCCCAACATTCATCTTCATCCATATGTTTATATGAATAGTTGAAGTTTCATCAGTCTTATGTAAAATATGAAAAATAATATCTTTAGTTAATGGTTAACTTTTATCCACCAAAGCCACCTCCCACATGGGCCTATGCATGTATACATCAACATCCATCTGGGCATGTCTCAGGGACCTCTCTTTCTAGAAATTTAGTGCTTCCACTATAGTTCCAATCCTTCATAAAGAGAAAATTAAACTTCAGGGCTAAACTTCCAGAACATGGAAGTCTCAACAGATCTCTCACCTGGGTGCTAATTTCATTTGAACAGATGATAAAACAGGAGTTTTCTTTAAGTGTAATGGTGAGTTCTGGTTTAGATATTTGCTTTTGACTGCAAGAAGTATGTTAATAACTCAATATCTAAATAACAAAGGAACTCTTTTATTTCTTATCAGTTATGGCTCTACCCCGAAACTCATGTTCATATCATCATGCAATTCTTGTGGAAACAGATCTTAAATAAAAACTTGCCTAGAGAATTTTAAGAATTTTGAAAAATTATACTTCTTGAAAAATTTTTTCATTGGCAACAGACTTGGCAAAATATGAGTCAAATGTCAGAGAAACATTTTTTTTGGCAAGAGTGGGGAATCCCTAATGGAGACAATAAATTAAAAGAACTATTTATAGTCAGTGTTTTAATGAATGAATCTACACTGTTGACATCACTAGCCTGTTGGCCAAGGATCTCATTTGTATTAACCCATTTTATTCCTTCCTACATTTGGAAAATTGGCTAATTTGCTTCTTGTCAACTCCTTCACGACAATACCTGCAAGAAGTGAAGTAGTTCAAATTTAAATTTATTAATATGGGTCTGTTACTGTCACCGATGGGACTTTATTTTTAAAAATTAATACAGATAGGAGTTCTAGTAAAGGCAGAGTACCTAGTATCATATGATCCTAATAATAATTTAATAGTTATAATTATATATATATAATTATACATGCAATAGTTATTGATTATATATATGTATATATATAATCAACTATAGCTTGAAGCAACTAAATAGCACCAAACACAGACAGAAACTGGATGTATAAGGCCCTTGAAAGAAGCAAATACAGTGAGTGAGATCCACATGAAAACAGCTTTGACCTGAAGATAATCATCTTCTGTATTCCATAGAGAGTAAAGCTCAAGCAGAAATCAGTAGTCTTATTTGGTTGCGGAGTTAGAGGTCAGAGTTTCATGTTGCCTGGTAGAGTGGCTGGAATTGAGCAAGAAAATTGAGGAAAGTAAAAAGCTAAAAGGGAGAGCCCTAAATTGAGATTCATGCCCAATACATTTTCTTTATTTACCTGTTTATCTCCAGCACCTAAAATAGTACCTAGCATATAGTATCAATCAAACTTCCCAGGTTTTCTAACAGAGTCATTGAAAGCAGAATCATCCTGATAAGACAGATCTAGTTCAGTACTGGGTAGCAAAGCTTACTCCTGAGAAACAATAAAGTTTTAAGCACTGACTGATTATAAGGTAGGGGAAAAGGAAAACTCAGCCCCATCCAAACTACAGGTGCTTAGCCAAGAAAGAATTAATGCTTTGGTCTCGAGAAGAATAGCCTAATTTGAAGATGTTGAAATTGATTTTAGTCTACATGAAGACTGACAAATTATGGGCTTCCCTGGTGGTGCAGTGGTTAAGAATCTGCCGGCCAATGCAGGGGACACGGGTGCAAGCCCTGGTCTGGGAAGATCCCACATGCCGTGGAGCAACTAAGCCTGTGCACCACAACTACTGAGCCTGCACTCTAAAACCCATGATTCACAACTACTGAGCCCATGTGACACAACTACTGAAGCTTGCACACCTAGAGCCCTAGCTCCACAACAAGTGATGCCACTGCAATGAGAAGCCTACGCACCGCAATGAAGAGTAGCCCACTCTCGCTGCAACTAGAGAAAGCCTGCATGCAGCAACAAAGACACAACACAGCCAATAAATAAATTAATTAATTAAAAAAAACTGACAGATTATGGAAACAGACCTGAAAAAATAAGGCAACTTTGATAAGAACAAATAAAAGTGCAAGGATGAAAAAGAAAAGAAAAAAATTTTGTAGTCTTGGCTTGGAGATCAAGAGATCCATGGAAGCTGGGAGGACTTTGAAGATACTGTTGAGAAAAGCCTAAGAGTCTTTGAGGATGGTGTGAATGGATGCCTAAAAAGACTTGAGAAAGCTGATGGTAAGATGTTAAAGGAGAGCCAGAGAGATGCTTTTAGTACTAGCAGGAAAGTGTGACATTGTGTGGAGCTAGAAAGGCTGGCCACACTATCCCTGCAGTAAGGTAGAAAGGAGGGAGCCAACTCAGTGACATCGCAAGAGAGAATCCCACAGACTATTAAAGGGGCAGATAGGGAGGCTGGGAGGGAGGTGCAAGAGGGAGAGGATATGGGGATGTATGTATACCTATAGCTCATTCACTTTGTTATACAGCAGAAGTTGACACACCATTGTGAAGCAATTATACTCCAAGAAAGCTGTTAAAAAAAAAAAAGTCATGTACTAAAGATGCAGACATAGAGAATGGACTTGAGGACATGGGGAAGGGGAAGCTGGGATGAAGTAAGACAGTGGCATGGACATATATACACTACCAACTCTAAAATAGATAGCTAGTGGGAAGCAGCTGCATAGCACAGGGAGATCAGCTCGGTGCTTTGTGACCACCTAGAGGGGTGGGATAGGGAGGGTGGGAGGGAGATGCAAGAGGGAGGGGATATGGGGATACATGTATACATATAGCTGATTCACTGTGTTATACAGCAGAAACTAACACACCATTGTAAAGCAATTATACTCCAATAAAGATTTTTTAAAAAATAAAGAAATTAAAAAAAAAAAAGAAATGTGCCTTGTGGGGAAGAAAAAGTGACCTCTGACTTGATCTTGCTACCTATGAATACAGCACAAGAGAAATGAACTAAATAAAAAAAAAAAGCTGTTAAATATAAGATACTGGAGCTTCTGAGTTCAAAAATAAAACTACTTCTCATTCTCAGCCACTCTGTATGACAATCAATTCTCAAATTAAGAAATCTTTGCTTCAGAGCAAAGATCAAATCCAGGATTGGACTATAAAATTATCTGTTAAGACATCAGAAAATTTGAAGGCAATACCTCATAGAAACTTCCAGACATACAAATAAGTCCTCTAAGAAGCTTCAGTATGTATCACAGATTCTCTCTATTTAATAATGAGATTTTAGAAATCATGAGAATGATATTATACAGCAATTTTACAAGGAGGTTAAGGTATGGAAGAAATCCAGTTTTTTCTAATGGAGTGAATTGTAAATTTATACAAAAGAACACAGATTTAAAAACAATTAGGCCAAGTTCGACTGAAGAGCACAGGGATAATACAAAATGACCTGAAGGCTTTGAACCTTAAAATTCCCTAAGAATGGGGCTTCCCTGGTGGCGCAGTGGTTGAGAATCCTTCTGCCGATGCAGGGGACATGGGTTCGTGCCCCGGTCTGCGAAGATCCCACATGCCGTGGAGCAGCTAGGCCCGTGAGCCATGGCCGCTGAGCCTGTGCGTCCGGAGCCTGTGCTCCGCAACAGGAGAGGCCACAACAGTGAGAGGCCTGCGTACCACCAAAAAAAAAAAAAAAAATTCCTTAAGAATGAGGCATTGTAAGAAATTTACTCAGCTACAAAGAAGACCTACTTTGTATGGGAAAGGAAAGATGACTCAGGATGACAACAGGAACCCAAAGGGCAGAGGCAAAGACTGGGGAAAAAATCCTCAGGAAGTAGGAGTGAGCCACATTTAAGAAGGTGGCAACAGATACCCAGATGGGTTTCAGAATTTCTGTGGACCAATGTCTGCTGTGTGCATACCATTTTTTTGTCTTTTTGGAATGGACTTGTCCATAGCAGTAATTCAATCCTTTTACACCATAGTATAAAGAGTGTTGATGGGCAAATAATTTGTCTTGTTAGATTATGGATTTTTAGATTGAGAAAATACTATCCAAGGAGCTGTACCTAAGAATTCTCATCTGTGGCTAATTCTGATTTACATGATGAGATGTTGGACTTTTAGTGGAGGCCATAATGTGATGAGACTTCAAGACTCTTGAGAGAGTGATAGCTGTATTTTTCATGTGGGAGGGATATAAATTGTGTGGACAAAGAGGAAAGTGTGTATTTTCCAAAGGTAGACACAACATTTTCCATTCTATATGTTCTTCTGAGGATTTGACATTGACACTGCTCCCATCAAAAGATGGGATCCATGCCACCATTCCATGAGCTTGGGTGGGATTTAATTATTATTCAACAGAATGTGACAAAGATGATTCTATGTAACATCTGATGCTAGATTATAAAGATGCCATGCATTTCTGACTTGCTTTCTTAAGATACTCATTCTTGGAACTCAGATGTTATACTGTGAAGAAACCTAAGCAAAACCATGTAGAGGGGAACAAAAGCTCCAAGTCTACAGTCTTCCTAGCCAGCAGCCAGTACCAGCTTCCCAACCACGTGAAGTAGATATTCCAGCCCCTAATATACACATATTCCCCTAATATATACATAATCCTCAGCTGATGCCATAAGAAGCATATCAAACCATGCCCTGTTAGGCAAACTGCAGATCCATGAGCAAAACAAAGATAGTTTTTCTTCTAAGCCACTAAGTTTTGGGGTGTGTTTAGGCAGCAATGAATAATTTGAACATAAATAAACACCTCCAAATCTTTTGTGAAACCAGGTGAGATATAAATATATTAAAAATTAAATTAAAACACTGCTTTTGATTAACAGTATCCTCCTGCAATCAACAACTGCTCTGTCCATTTAGTCATTACATATTTTTAAAAAAGTAACCAGGAGATATTTTTTGTATGCTTGTTTATTCTAAGATATCTATAGAAAAAAACAAACAAACAAAATCTCCAGCAAAGAGAAGAATTACCAGGATCTCCAATTTGTGTTCTTAAAAGGTAAAATTGGAAAACCAATCATCATTGATTTTGTATTGTTCAAGTTATAATAGGGTAGTTGATCTACATGACTTTAGGAGAAATAGAATTGATTTATATACACTTGGGTCCTTATCAGAAGGGCTTTTGTTAAATCCTTGAGGTCATATGTAGAATGAGTACAAACATAATAACTGAGCAGCTGGGAAGGAGCAGCAGTTTGGGGGACAGAAATCTTTGAGGTGGAAATAGCTGGAACTCCTGGAATCTACTCTACTTGTCTGAATTATATAAATATATTGCATTTCTAGTGTCTTTTCCAGCTTCTGAGAGGTTTAAAGATAAATGACATATCTTTGGCAATATATCAGGCGTTATTTGTTTCTACAGGTGAAAAAAAAATGGTATGACCGTTTAAGTCTAGTCATTCAGAAACGCTAATCTGGATTCATTCTAGCAAGTAGAAAGTCATATATTTGAAGTAAAATACAAACTGTTATGGTGATTTGACATCTTATTAAGTTTTCTTCAAAGTCAATGAAAAGACATTGGAGGAAATAAAATGTCTTCTTCATTAGAGAACCATCATGCTGAAAGGTTATCATTTTCTCACCCCAATAAATCTAGATCTCTCAATCATATTAACTCAGTATCCCAATAGTTTTGAAAAGTTTATTATTTTGTATATTCACTACTATACCCTTAGAATACAGGAAGTGGCAAAGTTGAACACAGCTTTAAAGAATTTAAATTAATGATTTTTAATCATTCAACAAATACCTTCAAATACTGTCAACTGTTCAACCAACAGTATGAGAGGCACTGGGCTAAGTTAACAAAACAAGCAGTTCCCATCCTCATTAGATCTTATATCCTAATAGTCAGATATTACTAAAACAATCACACACAAAAATAAAATTATAATAACAGCTTGGGGGGAAGCTACACAGCACCTCTTGGGGGTGTAGAGGACGATTTCCCAGAGGAAAAGAAACAACCTGGGATATGAAAGATGAGCAGGCGTTAGAAGCAAGCAAGGTGAGGCAGCAGAAATGGGTAAAAAAATCAAGAGAGCTTGGCACAGTCCTGAAGCAAGAGGTGGTAATACCAAGCAGGGCCCTGTGGGGCTTCCTGGGCACAAAAGCCTTTCTGTGGCCCCCATTTCTTTGATTACAGGAAATAGGCTTCATTCAGCCTCCCTGACCTTCCCTGAGTTCCAACGGGCAGATTCAAGCAGTTGTTAATTAAGGAAGGGAGGGGATGCAAGACAAGGAAGAAACAAACCGTCAAGAGAAACAATAGTGCAGCCTTGGGGCTGGGTCCTGGTTCCCCATCAAGGGATACACACAACAATATCTTTGAGCTGTCTTGCAGATACTGAAACCACCACTAGGTGGAAAAAGCTAATGGTAAACGACGGTATGCTGTCCACAAGCACGTAGACCCCAGACCGGTTGGAACCTGAAGGTTGATGATGTTGACTCCCACTTACCTCAACACCAACCAATCAGTCGAAGAGCTGATCACTCCCTCTTTGAATCAGTACTATAAAACTCCTCACTACCTTCTCCAAGTTGTGACACACAGTTTTGAGGGCATTAGCCCACTGTGGCCCCCTTTGCCTGGCAAAGCAATAAAGCTGTTCTTTTCTACTTCACGCAAAACTCTGTCTCCTAGATTTAATCGGTGTCTGGGTACAGTGGCCAGATTCAGCTTCAGGAGCATCACATATTATAGGACCTGGAAGAAACTTAGTGTGGCTGGAATGCAGAGAACAACAGGAATATATGTGAGCAGGAGAGGGTCAGACCAAAGGGCTTGTAGTCTACGATATAGAATTTGGTCTAGGGGGCTTCCCTGGGGGCTTCCCTGGTGGCACAGTGGTTGAGAGTCCACCTGCCGATGCAGGGGACGTGGGTTCGTGCCCTGGTCCTGGAGTATCCCACGTGCCGCAGAGCGGCTGGGCCTGTGAGCCATGGCCGCTGAGCCTGCGTGTCCGGAGCCTGTGCTCCGCAGCGGGAGAGTCCACAACAGTGAGAGGCCCATGTACCGCAAAAAAAAAAAAAAAAAAAAAAAAAGAATTTGGTCTCAGTACGATGAACAAAGGGAAGTGATGAAAGGGTGTAGATACAATTAGATTTCAGTTTTTTAAGCTCACATTGGCTGCCTAGGGAAGAAAAATGGAATAGGGGAAGAGAGGATGCTAGGAGAAAAATAGGAAGAATATTTCGCTAGTTTTCATAACAGCTCATAAAAGAAGTTGCTGGGAAAATTTGTGAAGATGCAGAGAATAATACTGGGGGGAAATTCAGCAAGTAGAAGCCCTCAGTGATGCACCAAATATGGGGGGTAGTGCAGATGTGTTAAGAGTAAGCTCTGCTATTCTAGCTGAGGCATTTGGGTGATTTCTGAGACAGGCACGCATGGAGGAAAACATACTTCTGCATCTGTATATCTTCAACAACATGTGAGAGACCCACTGGCAAAAATACTGATATTGGGTTTAACTGGAAGGAATGTTTGCTTAGATACTAATTTGGTAGTTCATTCACTCATATCAAATATGTTCATGAAATAATGAATTATGTTTCACAGCCTTATAACTGCATGATTGCATAAACTCTGATAATTCATACACAGGTTCATAGTCATGTGTACTATTCCATATATTGTTTTTACTACACATATGCTCTGTTTCTCCAATTTAATTTAGAACTTCTGGTTGCTAAAGTAAACATCATGCCAAACATATATTTTTATACATCTCAGCAACTAGTATAGTGCCTTATGATATTACACTGCACATACACAGTGTTGTCCTTTTTCTGTTTCATCATTAAGACATTTCTGTTTATATGGTTCATCCTAGAGTCTTTTCCTCTTCTGTTACTCCTTATCCCTCTACTGTGTTTTATTATTTTCAAAGGACTTTTAACTATATCCAATTGTATTTATTTATTGTATTGTATTTACCTATGGTTTGTCATCCCATAGGACTATGCCAGTCTCTCCCACAACACTGTAATCTTCATGAGAGCAGAAACCTTGCCTTGTTTACCAGCATGTCCTCAATACTCATTAAATATTCACTGAATGAATAAATGAATGAATGAATACAGTACTTTTCTCAATAATTACTTCAAGAACAAATGCTAACACATATGTATGCTCGTGTGCATGAAACCTGAAAGTTAAAAAATATATACATTTCAAGTATATATAGAAAATATTCCCACCCTCACTCTTTACCACCAAGTGACAAATCTTCAAGAGTGGAAGTTAAAGAGAAAGATGAACAGCTGGACTATCAAAGATGCCTTGGATGCCAAAATGATGCCCACAACACTGTCTTCTGCTTTGGTGGGCAATTCCTTCAAGATTAAGTACAAGGAGATTCATAACAACAAAAATTACCATGGACAACAAATTGTGATATTCTTCTTCCATGAAAGTCACCATATATTCTTTTATCTGGAAATATGTTTCATTCTCTTTTAAATTTCAATTGTCCTTATCTTTCCATATGACCTTTTGGCAAAATTTTTTACTTTTTAAAGTTATATCTCTTTCTGATTATGTCTTACTGTCCCTAAATTACTATCTACTCCTCAAGGACAGATACTAGCTGGCCTCCAGCACAGTAATTTACTATTAATAAGGCACTCAACAAATATTTGCTCAATTATAAATGAATGGATGCTGAATTGATTTTTCCCAGGAAATAAGGCATGGGATTATTTGTTTCATTTTGTTTTGTTTTAGCCTACAGTACCCAGTATTGCCAGGCGGTCTCCCATCTAAGTACTATCCGACCCTACTTAGCTTTAAAGATCAGATTAGATTGGGTGTGTTCAAGGTGGTATGGCCATAGACTGGATTATTTGTTTATGAAATTGATTTTTTGGATTAAAAGGGACTTTGCAAAGAATGACTCATCATAGTAAGTTTTGTTTTAATATCAGTTCTTCCTCCAGTAATTTTTTAAACATCTTTATTGGAGTATAATTGCTTTACAATGGTGTGTTAGTTTCTGCTTTATAACAAAGTGAATCAGTTATACATATACATATATCCCCATATCCCTTCCCTCTTGCGTCTCCCTCCCACCCTCTCTATTCCACCCCTCTAGGTGGTCACAAAGCACAGAGCTGATCTCCCTGTGTGATGCGGCTGCTTCCCACTAGCTATCTATTTTACATTTGGTAGTGTATATATGTCCATGCCACTCTCTCACTTCATCCCAGCTTACCCTTCACCCTCCCCGTGTACTCAAGTCCATTTTCTAGTACGTCTATGTCTTTATTCCCATTCTGCCCCTAGGTTCTTCATGACCATTTTTTTTTCTCCAGTAATTTTATTCTTTCCTGTATATTTATTGTCAAATGTGTTTGCTTTCAAAGATAATAACTACCAGAAGACTGAAAATGTGAGTACAACTTACGGTTTTCTGAAATTTTTTGACGTTCACACTAATACACACTATTACGCTTTGAAGAGGAGTTAATATCCCTCATAAACAGCAAATCAACAGATTTTACCTTTAATGATACATCTGTCCTCAAGCAACTCTGCTGCCTTAGTGATTTTTTTGTGTATAGAAATGAAAAATAAATAATCCTTGAGAATTATTTTTACAGCTTGAACAAATGTAATTTTGATGTGTTAACACTCCTAAAGGCTGTTGACAGTTTTGTCTGCCCAGTACTCTTTCTTCTCATGAAAACAGCATCTCCGTCTGTTTGGAAATTATTTTTCCCTGTTTGTTTCAGCCCTAGTCTTCTGACCTAATGTTATGGTAGTTATGAGCTAATTTGGGCTTAACAATACTCTTTCTTGGTATATTTCTAAACAAAGCTGAGGGACAGGTGTTTTTCTACCCATGCACCAAGTCTCAGCCACATGGAGGTGCCAGGGTGAATGACAAAGATGAAACACAAAGGGAAATAGAATCGAGAGACCAAGAAGAAGTCCTTATGGTATTTGAATTTCTGGTTTTTACTCCCCCCAAGAACAGCTACTCTTTGTTCTTGTAATGGTTTGGTAAAGTGAACTGTAAATTACTTTATTAATTACACTTTATTAATTACTTGAGCTACTTTGACTTGTATTTCTATTGTTGCAATCAAAGTAGAGTTAAATTAAGCCCTAGAGGGTATTCACCTTGGCTATTTAGGCTTTAGCTATAGCAAATATAATCAAAGCTATGAATAGACTGTTGGCTGAATATGCCTATTCAGAATGCATTTTTCCAGCCAAGACTGAATAACCACTATGCATGACTGCAAAGTGAGAATTTGAGTATTTTCTTTTATATCCACCTGGCATAAAAAGTCATAAAAAACAAAAGAAGGTAAACTTTCATGTGGGGCAAAAATGGATTAAAGGTAGTAACAATATATCAAAAAGAAAAAAATTTGTAGTATTTTTCTGGAGGTATTAAATAGGCATATTTTAATCATGGTACCTAAAAAACAGTGGTGCAAATTAAGAAAAGTGTTTGTCCTCATAAATTTTACACACATATTTCTCACTTGGTTTAAATGTCATGGTGTTTTAGATGACTTCCTCCTGTGGTATTTTGAGTGCGGAAGATAGCAAAAGTCATGACCGTTTGTGGTCAGTAAACAGTTCTGTTCCACTCTCTCCCAGAGCAAGAAGATTCGGGCTGGTTATTAATTCAGGTGGCCTGGCTAAAATCCATCTTCAGTAATTACATTTCTATCTACATAAAATTGATAATGTAGTTTCAGCAAGAGAACTTATTCATGATTGTCATCAGTTTTAAAAAAAAGCACAGAGACACAAAATCAACAAACATGGTATTATGCTCTAAAAAGAAGAAAGGTTTCATTTTACTCCAATGTGAATGTTCTCAAAGTCTGAAATAACTAAGCAGATAACATTTACTATATGTCATCAGCTAGTGAACTTTAAGTAACAAGAAATCTCTCAGCCCTTTAAACATCCTGTTAAGTCATTTATATGAAATTATCTTAGAAGTCCACTTGAATCTCTCTCTTTTATCCACTTAGCTTTCTGCTCCCAATTCCTGCTTGACTTTCACTTTCTCTCCAAAACCTTGAGTGTCTCACCTCCCACCTGCTAAGCTAAATTATGCACCCTTTCCCACTGTCCTGGACCACCTTGATTATGGCACCTATTGTCTTATCCTTACTCCCCATTGGACTGTTAGGTCATTGAACCAGGAAACTCCATGTTATTCTTCTTTGTATTCCCCAATTAACACTATGCTTTACATGTGCTGTATTCAAGTGTGCAATAAATGTTTATTGAACATGTGAATATAAAATCAAGATTTCCTACACATTTAAAATGGGACCTAAAATAATACTCTCAAAACAAAGATATAGCACAATATATTTAAAAGGCCTGAAACTTTGCATCCAGGAAGAAAAAATTACAATGGAATATTTGGAGATTTGTGGTACACAGTGTCCTAAAAAGACACTACAGTACCATTTGTCAACCCATACCCCCTAGGGTATGGGTTGCCCCTGGAACACCATTTCAAGATGGTGTGCATGCTTTTTCCACATCCATGAAGGTGTCTTTAACTTAGGAGATGATGTATCTTCTGAGGAAAAGAAATGGGCAGAGTATCAAGGTCTGGTCATGTGGATGGAGGCTCTTGTCCCATGAGAAGCAGGAAATCAGGTGGTAAATGAGGAAACAATAGAATGAGGTCAAGTCAGTACCCAGCCTTAGGGTCCCAGTAAATAGGGATTCCTTAGGGGTTACAAAGTAACAAATAACCCACCTCATTGTCTACAACAATTCATCTAACCAGTCCCCTATTGGCATGCCTTCAGGCTGCTTCCAGTATTTTTCTATTACTGCAACAAGAAACGTATGTACACTTCATTTCAAATGTGTATATTTGCTATAAATTCCTAGAGGAGAATTGCTTGGTCAAAGTGTTAGTGAATTTGTATTTTGATAGTTATTGCCAGATCATCCTCCATATGGTTTGTACCTATTTATAGTCTCACCAACGATATACCAGTGCCTTTTTTCACACACCTTTGTCAATTCATGTTGTTATCCCTTTTTGATCTTTGCCAATCTGATAAGTGAGAAACATTTTGGTATTGTTTTTTAATTTGCATTTCTCTTATTGAGAGCGACGTTTGCATTCTTTCATATATTTCAAAGCTAAGTGTATTTCCTTTTTCACATACTCCATATCTGTTGCTTATTTTTCCATTGAATGTGTGATCTTTCTATTAGTGACTTATAAGCACTCTCTATGTATTAGGGAAATAAATGTTTCATTGTGAGCTGTAAGTATTTGTTCATGATTTATTGTTTCCTTTAACTCTACTATGTTTTTTATCATACAAACTTTTTTTTTAAAATGTCTTATGTTAACAAGTGCATAACCTTCTGTTTTCTGGCATTAGCTTTTTGCACATTACTTAGAAAAAACTTTCTCAATCAAAAATAATCAAAGCTTGCTTGTGTTCAAATTCCAGCTTTTCCTCTAACTAACTGTGTAATCTAGATAAATAATTTAATTGTTCTGAGCCTATTCCTTCTCTGTGAAATGGAGTAACAATACTACCTAATTCATAGGGTTTGGGGAGGACTAAATAAGATAATAGCTTTAATGTATTTAGCATAATGTTTATCTTATACTAAAGATAATAATAACAAGTTGTTTTGTTGTTGTTGAGTGAAATGAGTGCTGAACCAATTACCATTTTTTCCAAAGAACCCAATTTTTTTTCTTTCTTTTTTTTTTTTTTTTTTTTACTATTTCTTACATTGATAAATGGAGACATTATTAAGCCAGTCTTTCTACTTGGAAAATTAAACTCATCAGTCCTCTCTTCAAAATATTTATTGAACATGAACAAAGTCAAGTTTAAAATGAAGCTTTGGGAGTTGACATAGGAAGTGAGAGTTACCCAACAACTCATTCTGTTATTGAAAACAAGCATGCCTAGAGCCAAACTACTGATGTAGGTTAAAACTCTCCAGATTTTGCTGAACATATCCATTTTATGTGCAGCTGCTGTATTGATTTCTGAGTAGTTAGATTTATTTATGATTTCCATAGAAATGACATGAAGATGAATTTTCCACCAAACACACCTAGCAACTCTGTGGTTGTCTGTATATTCAATATATCCATGGTTACCCTGGGGATTCTGCAGAATATGAATGTCCCTACCATTTTTTTGAGCTCACAAGTGTCAACTAGTACCTTGGTGATTTTGTTTCCCTGCCAACAAGAGAAGGCACTTCCCATGGGTACATCCTTCTACTCTTGGAATAAACTGCAAAGCAAATGTCTACCTAAAATAAATGTAATAATTCAGAGCCCCTTGTATTGTTATATTGTATGTGGGAAAACAAGTTTTTTCCAAATTAACTTGTACTATGTATTGAAGATTTTTGACATTTAATGTATATTGTATATGAAAACTTCAGTATTCATTTTTTCTGTCTTTAAATGTGTTAAATTGCTCACCAAATATCACAAAATCACATGAACTCATCACAATTAGTAAGCCAGTGCAAATGATCATCACCATCATCATTATCTTCCAACACACTAACTCCATCCCACAAAGATTAAATTTTAGTCAAAAAAAAAAGTTTGCTAAGTTAATCTGTGGTTAAGTTTTAATAGTTTAATTTTACTGCAACACTTGTTTGATGAACGATTCCTCAATTGGTGCTGTACAAAGAGAGAGAATGTTAAATGGTAAAGCAGGGAAGGCCCTACTGTAGAAAATTTTTTAAATGGAATTTTAGAGTTTAGAACTTGGAAGGACTTTAAAAATGAATTAGTCTTGTTTCATTTGGAAGATGATTTGATTAGGGTCACAAAGCTAGCTGGGAACAAAATGTGGTCTAAATTCAAGGACACTAAACTGATATTCACTCAACAAGGATTTATTTAACAACTATTATAGGCCTGACAAAGCTGGGGTCCTAAGGATCTAAAGATATATAAGGCATAACTTTTGTTCTAAGAAATTCACAATATTGTAAAGAAAAGCTCAGAGTTTGTATTGTCTCTGATCTCTTTTCTCTTCTTCAGATTGATCCAAGTAGTTTATTTTCTAATTATCTAAATCAGGGGTAGAACTTGGATATAGGTAAATTAACGACAGCATAAAAAACTAATTAGAAAGAATAAGTCTGAATGAATTAATGGATATAGTTAAGAAAGAAAGATCCCAGAAAAAAAGGAAAGCAGCTGCATTTAATTACACAGATTTTTGACATGACAAGGTGTATATATTTTTTCTTTGTGGTCACAGGGAAAGAAAAGAAACGAAAGAGGCATTTGGCAGAATTTGAATTGGGGATAGAAAAACATATGACCCTAACCTGAAATGAAGCTAATATTCCTAGCAAATAAAAACAAAAAGGAAAAAGAGGAGAAGTGTAAATTATTTCAACCAGAGGTGGACTAAGAAAAGAGTTTTAAGTAAGCATCCATTCAATAATCATTTAACACCTAATATGAGCATTTAAACTCAGGAATATGGTATTATAGAAAGAACCAGACAGGTTAGATTTCATTTTATAATGAAATTAGATGTCATTTATATTGAGTTGCCTTCGCTGTGTCCAGCACTCTGCTAGGTGCTAGGAATATAAAGTTAAACAAACTTTGCCCAGCTTCTGTCCCAGGAATTTTATCAGAGACCACAGTCAAGAAAACAGGCAATTCCACAATGCAGTATGTGCTTTTAGAGAAGGCCAGTTTTCTGTGGGTCACAGAGGAAAACTTACTCCACCCAGAAGAATAATTTAGAAAGCTTCAGAAGTAAAAGGATGAATTATACACCTCAGAAATGAAAAATTAAGTTTTTTTAGTCTATAAAGAGAAGGTAATACGACAGGAAGCCGGTGTTCCTGCCTGAATCACATCACTCAGGACTTCGTAAACTCTGAAAAAGAGTTGGGTTTATATCAGGGATCAGTGGAGAGCCATTTAAGGGTTTCGGTTGGGAGCGTGATGGGAGTAGATGTGCTCTTTAGAGGATGACTCTGGTTTCAGGGTGAACATCTTAAGAAGAGCAATACTAAATGCATAAAGACGAGCCAAGGGCTTTAGCAATAATCCTGGCAGAAAACTGCAATGACTCGTACTCGTAAATGGTTGTAGAGATGTAGGGTGTTTTCTTGCCTGGATAACTGGTTAGTGTGATACCCATTCCCAGAGAGAAAAAAAGTCAGCTTTGCTGGAGCAGATATTCAATTTTGAACAGACTCAATCTGAATAATCTCTATTTAAATGGTTACTGAAAGAAGAGATCACACAGGCAGAGTGTATAGAGTGGAGAGAAAGAAAAGAACCAAGGACAGGAGTTCAAGAAGCTTATGTTTAGGATAAGGAGAGAGAAAGAAAATCTGAGTAGAAGACCAAAGAATGATGAGAAATGTGAGATAAAGAGTGAGAGGTGGGGAATCAGAGAATGCAGAGGACTATTTCAAGAAATGTGATTCTCAATGGATAGGCAAGTTAACATTAGCTGAAAGAGAAATGTGAGAATGAAAAATAAGAGATATTTTAAAAAGATGCTTATCCTTAAATACTCAAGAGAAGGATCCATTACAACAAAAAAATCTAGAGATATAAAAAGGATGAGTGGTGGTGGCAGAGTTGGTGATTGAGCGAACTAACTTACCAAAATAGTCAGAGAAGTCAGGAGCCAGAGCACAGGGAGTTCCACTTGGACAAGAGGAATCATGCTACTTTCTTTGTAAAATGGCCAAAGCAAAGCAAAGGTAGGTAGAGGTAATTTTGCCATTGTAATTGAAAGAAGTTGAGAGAATTCTAATCTGATGTCTTCTACTGTCTCTGTCAGTTAAGAAGCAAGATTATATGCTCTGAGTGAAATGGAAGTCACAGCGTCAGAAGGTGGAGAAGAATGGGGGATCTGAAATTGTCACTTTGGAAAGCTGAGAAAGACTTTGCTAGGAAAACATAGATGTATTGCTGAGCAGCCCTGAGGGCTTAGTCAAAGTGGGAGACTAGCCATTTCCAGTGTCTCAAATGTGCTGGGCTGAGTGATTTCCTTAGAAGTGTTCAGAATGACAGAAAACTGGATTGAGGTAGGTTTGTGTCTTTGCCAGAGAGATATCATGCATGTAATAAAATAAGGTAAGTTAGTCGAGCAAATATCATGACCTGAGTGTGTTTGAAGTGATGGACCACTGAATCTAAGTTCTTTACAGGAGGAAGTGAATCCAAGAAGACACTGAGAACTTTAGGGGAAAAAAGTAGGGGCTAGAGAGCCTGTGAGGGGGAAAAAACAGGTATAGAGAAAGAGACTTAGTAAATGGGCAGCAAGGCTATAAGGTCTGTTGATAAAAAACACCTAATCATATCTGTGTAAATGGTGCCATATTTTATTGTTAAGAATATGTGACTTTATATCTAAAGATATTATAGAAATTGTCATTGAAAGGGGAGATATGAGTAGATAATATGTATCAGTAAATGCATTTACATGGAGAAATTTATTTACTCTTTAGCCCCAGGACGATGGAAAGTTCAGATTCAGATTTTACTTTATTTTTTGTAATCAGCTTTAAGATGTTGAGGTCGTCTGCTGAAAAATTACATTACAAACTGTCTATTCCTTTAAAATTTTCCCCAAGTTCTTATATTGTCATCTTTTACTAAAAGAGCATAATTTCACAGGGTTGTTATGGCAAGGAATAGAAGAAGAGTTGATTATGATGAAAAAGAAAGCTTCATTGACTCTCATTTTCCAACATGTGGACCACTAATGAACGTGAAAAGAGAATCAGAGGACTTAACAAGAATTTTGGCACCTTACGTGCACTTGAAGAGTGTGATAACACCTAACCAATTGCTTTTACTTTTTTTTGTTTCATAAAATCCAATTCGTTTGTAATGATTTTTTGTATGGTGGAAGATTGCTATTGTTACTGACATCTATCAACATCTGGTTATTTGACACCAATAAAAAAGGGATCAGGACATTAAATGCGGAAAAATTTCTGTTCCCATTTTACCATTCATGGACATGTGTGTTTTAAATGAGGGGCTGTTACCTACAATGTGGCTATGAACATTATGTTATATGTCCCCACTATGCACAAGAGCAAGATTTACCCTGGGATAAATGTCTAGTAGGGGTCATACTCCATCATGGGGATGAACATGACCAGCTTTATAGTTAATGCCAAAGAGCTTTCCAAAATGATTGCATGAATTTATACTCGCTCCAACAGTGTATGAGGACCACCATTGCTCCACAGTCTTGGGGATCCAGGCTTTTAATTTGGGACATGAATCTGAACTTCCATTCTCCTAGATCCAAAGCTTTTGCCCCCTGAAGAGCTGAGCTGGTAGCCCCCACTGGCTTAGTGGGCAGTTCTGCCTAATTCAGGTCCTTAGCCATTGAGCCATAATAGTGATGGAGCCCATTTTGTGAACTTGCCTGGACAGAGAAGCAAATCTGTAGCCCCACTCAACTGCTGAATGTAACATTCAGTTCCACCTGACTAGGAAGACTGACCAGAGCATCCAGGCAACCATGGAACCCAAATTGGGCAGAGAATCAAGCCAATAGGAAAAAGACAGAACTTTTATTTAAAGCAATAATGGCTAAAAACTTCCTGAACTTGGGAACAGAGACAGATATCCAAATTCATGAAGCCTAAAGGACCTCAAATAAGTTGAATTTGAAAAAGGCCACACCAAGACATATTATAATTAAATTGTCAACAGTCAAAGAAAAAGAGGAAATTTTTAAAGCAGCAAGAGAAAAGTGACTTGTCACATATAGGAAAACCTCCAAGGGACTACTGGAAGATTTCTCAATAGGCACATCACAGGCCAGGAGATAGTGGGGTGATATACTCAAAATATTGAAAGAAAAAGCTTTCAACTAAGAATATGCTACCTGTCAAAGCTGTCCTTCAGAAATAAAGGAGAGATAAAGACTTTTCTGAACAATCAAAAGCTGAGAAAGTTCATAACCACTAGACCTGCCAAGAAATGTTAAAGGGCATTTTTCAAATGGAAATAAAATCATGCTAATTAACATTGTAAAAACATATGAACTTATGTGTGAAACTCATTGGTAATAGTAAACACGTAAAGTCAGATTCTCTGAATTTATAGTGGTAATGCATAATTCATCACTCTATAATATATAACTCTAGTTTAAACTTAAAAAAATAAACATACTAAAAAACATTAAAAAATTAAAAAACATAACTTCAATAATTTGTTATTTTATATAAAATATAAAAATATGTAAATTATAATATCAATAACCTAAAATGTGAAGGAGGTAAAGATAAAAGTATACAGTTTAGGTGTGCTATTAAAGTTAAGTTCATATCAGGTTAAAATAGAATGTCAAAAATAGGATATTTTATGTAAGCCTCATGGTAAATACAAAAGAAATTCTCTGCTATTTGATGGTACTGTTTCAGTAAGAACACTTTCAACTGACATATACTTTACCTCTAAAGTGATAAACT
The DNA here is from genome assembly GCF_025265405.1 of Mesoplodon densirostris. Taxonomy (NCBI): domain Eukaryota; kingdom Metazoa; phylum Chordata; class Mammalia; order Artiodactyla; family Ziphiidae; genus Mesoplodon; species Mesoplodon densirostris. Next base: position 87,886,740 of record NC_082672.1, read on the forward strand.
AGAGGAAGTCATCATAAATATCAATATTATAAAATACAAAAATACTCAATAATTGTGAATGATTTGTTTATTCATTGTGAGTCATCTCAGGTATTCTATTTTATTAGATAACTTTATACAAATTATGTTCTATACTGTCCCATAGTCAGATTTTCATAGCAAAAATCGACAAACTAAAACAATTTTGATTCATTAAGAGTCTCCTAGTTTCCTCTCAGCCATTTGTACAGGCTGAGCTCTTGAATAGGGCCTGGTGAAGTTAGGGGTCATCCTCCTGGTGGGCATTTCCAGGCAGAGTGACCTGTGGTGATGATTCAGTTAAAAGCAGCTTGATAATTAATCGACTAAAGACTCTGTCAGGTTAAGTAGTGTTTAATGCAACTTTACATTTATCTATGCCAAAGTCATCCTCATAAAGCTCAGTATTACCTTTTTCTGTAAATTACACTTAATTGGGGTGAGTAACCACAAGGATAATATTAATGCCTTCATTACACCCTTGTGTTCTACAAAATCAGATTTTTCAGAGAAAAATAGAGCATGCTTTCTATTGTGTTATATATTTTGTATAACAAAAATGTTTTATTTCAAAAAGCAATGATAACTATGATATGAAACAAATAAAAATTTAAAGCACAGATTAATTTAAAGTAATATTCTTATAGATTTAACCTAATCTTCCAGATATCCTAAGGTTTTTGCTGAGTTAGGAGAGTCTAAATCTTCTGAGCAAGAAACCTTCCCTAGACAACCACTGCTGTCGGATCCCAACCCATTTTCTATCTAGAACATTTAGGACAGCTTTGCTCTTTCCTTCTTTCCTTATCAGCCACACGACTCTGATCAATAACATATTCTCTATTCAGCATAAACATATAGTGGTGTACCTAGCATCTCTTTACTATGAGCATCATATTTCTCTCCCACATCTCTGTTCTAGTCCCATTGAGAGCTGCCAGTGGCCCTCTTGAGATACTGTAGAGAGAGACTGTTTGAAAATGAAAGTCTTAAGTGGAAAGCATAACCCAGATATGGAAGAGATTGGATATATATATATATATATATATTTTTTAATTTTTCAAATGTGAGCTGTGTTTCTGTCATTGTTAAAAGGAAGAATTCTAAGGAGTACACTTTCCTAACTTTCTTCATAAGCTACAAATTTCACTTTGAATCCTTTGAATATCATTCTGTCTTAAAACAGAGAAACAGTGGAAGAGCTGAAAGATCACACTGTTCTGGGAGTGAGCCCACTCTAGATTATTTTCTACTCCTAGGTTTTCCTGTTAGCTAATCTGCGTTGTTAGAATATATCGATGACCCAAAGATGTGTTATAGATGTGCCGATATACTGCTTCTTCCAGCCTGGGTGCAACTGGTTGGACCCTGGAGCTCCTCTGGAGGCGTCCCAGCCCTTTATCCAAGTGTGCCATATTAATACAGTAACTTCCCTTGTGAGGGATGATGTGAAAAAAATGTTGTGCATATTGAGCTAGACCTTATGTCATTCCTAACTTACTTAGAAGGCTGAACAAATTTTACAAATTAAACACAGGTTCCTGGAGATTCTGATTCAGTAGGTCTGCAGTGGGATAATCTGTATTTCAGAAGAGCTCCCCAGATGATTCTGATTATCTTTCAGGTTTAAGAAACATTACACTAAATAACCCTTCCAAATCATGAAATTCAATTTCTCTAAGCCTGTTTCCATTCTGTTATGGGGTTACACCACATGAGAACATTACCTTTTAGAAACAGTTTAGTAGAAATTGACAAGGTTGTTAAGAAGTTTTCACGGTGATTCCTCCATAGGAAGAGCATCCCTGGTGGCTGTGCTTAAATGTGACTATTAGGGACAACACTGTACCTGCTGTGATACCTGCGTGCATTACAAGAAACATGGAGCAGTGAATGGCTTCCCATATGGCCTCACTTAATGCTCTTTCTTCAGTGAGGTATATTAGCAAGTAGTATGATGGAAGTTAGAAAAAAAAAAGGTATCTGGCAGCAATTTTTACTTGGAAACCTCAGGAAAAAGCATTCCAGGTATAGCACTTTTTTTGTCAAAGCACAGAGATAGAGTTGATTATAATTTGCTGACAAATAAATTCTTTTAGAGTTCCAGGTTTTACTGAAAAAATAACTCTGAAAAAAATATTAATTTCTTTTCCTGTGTGAAAACCTTGATCAATCTCTGAGATCAAGAAAAACTTGTCAGTGTTGAAGAGACGGATTCAGGCTGACACATGGAATGTACAATGGCAAGCAGCCTGAATGAAAGATAGCTAACTTGGCAAGAGAATTAGTGTGATGCAAAAGAAACACCAAGGCCTTAGGGATGCTTTCTTTCTTGGAGTATCTTTCTTTTGTCAAAATGATGCTGGGTACTCCTAATTAAACACTGGCAAGCACAGTTAGCCAAGGCAACATGGTACTTGAATGAGGTTACAAGTAACATCAAATTGTTATCTTTTATGAAAACTTCAAATTATCAGATTCAAGTGAAAATAATTTAGTTAGACTAAGTACAGGTCAAAATATAACACTAGTGAGAGATAATTAATTTCATACGGCAAATACTTCAGAAGATGTCAAAGTGTTTTTGTACTCTATAAAAAAGTCAGTAATTATTGGTGTTTTTAATGCCTATGCTAATTGTTAATTGGAATCACACAGTTGAACATAATATTATTAATTAATTGATAGATGTTTAATGCAATATTAACAGAACACACATTACTTCATTGTGCATATTCTGCACATTAAATTTATGAGGTTATTAGTAGGCTGAAAAGCTTAATATGTCATGACTACAGCCATGGTCAAGATCTTAGTCATTTAGTGATATTTGATTTATTGGGTCAGTAGAAATGATGATGCTACTCAAATAAATAACTGTGTAAAGGACATGCTTTCTTCTATAATAGCAAATAAAACCATATTTAAAATGCTGAAAAATCTGTCATCAAAAAACAGAAGCATACAAATAATGAATTCCAAACTTCAGAATATATTAAACATAGGTATAGAGAAAGGAGATGAAAATATAAAAAATTAGTCTTGAGGCTAAAAATAAATTTTTTACTATGTAATCAATATTTTTAATTTTGAAAATTTACAGAACATAAAAATTGAAATGTATAGGCAATCTAGTAGGTACTATATGATAAAGTTAGAATCCAGTTAATATATAACTGCTTAAAAGGCTCTTATCAACTAGACATCACCTTAACTAGGTGATTTATTTAACATCAACAATGATGGGTTACGTTGACATCGTGTGTTACTTGAATTAATGTGCTAAGAAAGATGTAATATCACTTTGGCGGTTTCTTGCCAAAAATGTTTAACCTGATTCTAATCATAAGGAAAAATCTGACAAATCCAGACAACAAAAAAAAAATGGGCTAGAGAGATTTGAGAAGACGGCGGAAGAGTAAGACATGGAGATCACCTTCCTCCCCACAGATACATCAGAAATACATCTACATGTGGAACAACTCCTACAGAACACCTACTGAACGCTGGCAGAGACCTCAGACCTCCCAAAAGGCAAGAAACTCCCCACATACCTGGGTAGGGCAAAAGAAAAAAGAAAAAACAGAGACAAAAGGATAGGGACGGGACCTGCACCAGTGGGAGGGAGCCGTGAAGGAGGAAAGGTTTCCACACACTACAAGCCCCTTCGTGGGCGGAGACTGCCGGTGGCGGAGCGGGGAAGCTTCGGAGTCGCGGAGGAGAGCACAGCCACAGGGGTGCAGAGGGCAAAGCGCAGAGATTCCCGCACAGAGGATCGGGGCCGACCGGCACTCACCAGCCCAAGAGGCTCGTCTGCTCGCCCGCTGGGGCGGGCGGGGCTGGGAGCTGAGGCTTGGGCTTCGGTCAGAGCGCAGGGAGAGGACTGGGGCTGGCAGCGTGAACACAGCCTGAAGGGGTTAGTGCACCACGGCTAGCCGGGAGGGAGTCCGGGAAAAGTCTGGAGCTTCCGAAGAGGCAAGAGACTTTTTCTTCCCTCTTTGTTTCCTAGTGCGCGAGGAGAGGGGACTCAGAGCGCCTCTTAAAGGAGCTGCAGAGATGGGCGCGAGCCGCGACTGAAAGCGTGGACCCCAGAGACGGGCATGAGATGCTAAGGCCGCTGCTGTCGCCACCAAGAAGCCTGTGTGTGATCACAGTTCACTATCCACACCTCCCCTCCCGGGAGCCTGTGCAGCCCGCCACTGCCAGGGTCCCGGGACCCAGGGACGGCTTCCCCGAGAGAACACATGGAGTGCCTCGGGCTGGTGCAACGTCACGCCGGCCTCTGCCGCCACAGGCTCGCCCCGCCTCCGTGCCCCTCCCTACCCCCCAGCCTGAGTGAGCCAGAGCCCCCGAATCAGCGGCTCCTTTAACCTCGTCCTGTCTGAGTGAAGAACAGACGCCCTCCGGTGACCGACACGCAGAGGCGGGGCCAAATCCAAAGCTGAGCCCCGGGAGCTGTGCAAACAAAGAAGAGAAAGGGAAATCTCTCCCAGCAGCCTCAGAAGCAGCGGATTGAATCTCCACAATCAACTTGATGTACCCTGCATCTGTGGACTACCTGAATAGACAACTAATCATCCCAAATTGAGGAGGTGGACTTTGGTAGCAAAGACATATTATTTTTTCCCCTTTTCTTCTTTTTGTGAGTGTGTATTTGTATGATTCTGTGTGAGATTTGTCTGTATAGCTTTGCTTTCACCATTTGTCCTAGGGTTCTGTCTGTCCGTTTTTTTCTTTTTTTACTTTTTAAAAACTTTTCCTTGATAATTGTTTTTTATTTTAATAACTTTATTTTATTTTATCTTTATTTTATTTTATCCTCTTTCTTTCTATATTTTCTCCCTTTTATTCTGAGCCGTTTGGATGAAAGGCTCTTGGTGCTGCAGCCAGGACTCAGTGCTGTGCCTCTGAGGTGGGAGAGCCAACTTCAGGACACGGGTCCACAAGAGACCTCCCAGCTCCACGTAATACCAAACGGCGAAAATCTCCCAGAGATCTCCATCTCAACATCAACACCCAGCTTCACTTAACGACCAGCAAGCTACAGTGCTGGACACAACTAGCAAGACAGGAACACAGCCCCATCAATTAGCAGAGAGGCTTCCTAAAATCATAATAAGGCCAAAGACACCCCAAAACACACCACCAGACGTGGACCTGCCCACCAGAAAGACAAGATCCAGCCTCATCCACCAGAACACAGGCACTAGTACCCTCCACCAGGAAGCCTACACAACCCACTGAACCAACTTTAGCCACTGGGGACAGACACCAAAAACAACGGGAACTACGAACCTGCAGCCTGCGAAAAGGAGACCCCAAACACAGTAAGATAAGCAAAATGAAAAGGCAGAAAAACAAACAGTAGATGAAGGAGCAAGGTAAAAAACCACCAGTCCTAATAAATGAAGAGGAAATAAGCAGTCTAACTTTTGAAAAAGAATTCAGAATAATGATAGTAAAGATGAACCAAAATGTTGGAAATAGAATGAAGAAAATACAAGAAACGTTTAAGAAGGACCTAGAAGAACTAAAGAGCAAACAAACAACAATGAACAACACAATTAATGAAATTAAAAATACTCTAGAAGGGATCAATAGCAGAATAACTGAGGCAGAAGAACGGATAAGTGACCTGGAAGATAAAATAGTGGAAATAGCTACTGCAGAGCAGAATTAAGGAAAAAGAATTAAAAGAACTGAGGACAGTCTCGGAGACCTCTGGGAAAACATTAAATGAACCAACATTCAAATCATAGGGGTCCCAGAAGAAGAAGAGAAAAAGAAAGGGACAGAGAAAATATTTGAAGGATTATAGTTGAAAACTTCCCTAATGTGGAAAGGAAATAGTTAATCAAGTCCAGGAAGCACAGAGTCCCATACAGAATAAATCCAAGGAGAAACATGCCAAGACATATATTAATCAAACTATCAAAAATTAAGCACAAAGAAAACATATTAAAAGCAGCAAGGGAAAAATAACACACAAAGGAATCCCCATAAGGTTAACACCTGAACTTTCAGCAGAAACTCTGCAAGCCAGAAGGGAGTGGCAGGACATATTTAAAGTGATGAAGGAGAAAAACCTACAGCTAAGATTACTCTACCCAGCAAGGATCTCATTCAGATTTGATGGAGAAATTAAAACGTTTACAGACAAGCAAAAGCAGAGAGAGTTCAGTGCCACCAAACCAGCTTTATAACAAATGCTAAAGGAACTTCTCTAGGCAGGAAACACAAGAGAAGGAAAAGACCTACAATAACAAACTGAAAACAATTAAGAAAATGGGAATAGGAACATACACATCGATAATTACCCTAAATGTAAATGGATTAAATGCTCCCATCAAAAGACACAGACTGGCTGAATGGATACAAAAACAATACCTGTATATATGATCTCTACAAGAGACCCACTTTAGACCTAGGGACACACAAAGACTGAAAGTGAGAGGATGGAAAAAGATATTCCATGCAAATGGAAATCAGAAGAAAGCTGAAGTAACAACTCTCCTATCAGACAAAATAGACTTTAAAGACTATTACAAGAGACAAAGAAGGACACTACACAATGATCAGGGGTCAATCCAAGAAGAAGATATAACAATTGTAAATATTTATGAACCCAACATAGGAGCACCTCAGTACCTAAGGAAAATACTAACAGCCATAAAAGGGGAGATCGACAGTAACACATTCATAGTAGGGGACTTTAACACCCCACTTTCACCAATGGACAGATCATCCAAAATGAAAATAAACAAGAAAACACAAGCTTTAAATGATACATTAAACAAGATGGACTTAATTGATATTTATAGGACATTCCATCCAAAAAACAACAGAATACACATTTTTCTCAAGTGCTCATGGAACATTCTCCAGGATAGATCATATCTTGGATCACAAAACTAGCCTCGGTAAATTTAAGAAAATTGAAATCATATCAAATATCTTTTCTGACCACAATGCTATGAGACTAGATATCAATTACAGGAAAAGATCTGTAAAAAATACAAACACATGGAGGCTAAACAATACACTACTTAATAACGAAGTGATCACTGAAGAAATCAAAGAGGAAATCAAAAAAATACCTAGAAACAAATGATAATGGAGACACGATGACCCAAAACCTATGGGATGCAGCAAAAGCAGTTCTAAGAGGGAAGTTTATAGCAATACAATCCTACCTTAAGAAACAAGAAACATCTCAAATAAACAACCTAACCTTACACCTAAAGCAACTAGAGAAAGAACAACAACAACAAAAAAAAGTTAGCAGAAGGAAAGAAATCATAAAGATCAGATCAGAAATAAATGAAAAAGAAATGAAGGAAATGATAGCAAAGATCAATAAAACTAAAAGCTGATTCTTTGAGAAGATAAACAAAACTGATAAACCGTTAGCCAGACTCATCAAGAAGAAAAGGGAGAAGACTCAAATCAATACAATTAGAAGTGAAAAAGGAGAAGTAACAACTGACACTGATGAAATACAAAAGATTATAAGAGATTACTACAAGTAACTCTATGCTAATAAAATGGACAACCTGGAAGAAATGGACAAATTCTTAGAATGCACAACCTGCCAAGACTGAACCAGGAAGAGAGAGAAAATATGAACAGACCAGTCACAAGTACTGAACTTGAAACTGTGATTAAAAATCTTCCAACAAACAAAAGCCCAGGACCAGATGTCTTCACAGGTGTATTCTATCAAACATTTAGGGAAGAGCTAATACCTATCCTTCTCAACTCTTCCAACATATAGCAGAGGGAGGAACACTCCCAAACACAATCTAGGAGTCCACCATCACCCTGATACCAAAACCACACAAAGATGTCACAAAGAAAGAAAACTACAGGCCAATATCACTGATGAACATAGATGCAAAAATCCTCAACAAAATACTAGCAAACAGAATCCAACAGCACATTAAAAGGATCATACACCATGATCAAGTGGGGTTTATTCCAGGAATGCAAGGATTCTTCAATATACACAAATCAATCAACGTGATACACCATATTAACAAATTGAAGGAGAAAAACCATACGATCATCTCCATAGATGAGAGAAAGCTTTTGACAAAATTCAACACCCATTTATGATAAAAAACCTGTAGAAAGTAGGCATAGAGGGAACTTTCCTCAACCTAATAAAGACCATATATGAGAAACCCACAGCCAACATCGTCCTCAATGGTGAAAAACTGAAACCATTTCCAATAAGATCAGGAACAAGACAAGGTTGCCCACTCTCACCACTATTATTCAACATAGTTTTTGAAGTTTTAGCCACAGCAATCAGAGAAGAAAAAGAAATAAATGGAATCCAAATCAGAAAAGAAGAAGTAAAGCTGTCACTGTTTGCAGATGACATGATACTATACATAGAGAATGCTAAAGATGCTACCAGAAAACTACTGGAGCTAATCAATGAATTTGGTAAAGTAGAAGGATACAAAATTGATGCACAGAAATCTCTGGCATTCTTATACACTAATGTTGAAAAATCTGAAAGTGAAATTAGGAAAACACTCCCATTTACCATTGCAACAAAAAGAATAAAATATCTAGGAATAAACCTCCCTAAGGAGACAAAAGACCTGTATGCAGAAAATTATAAGACACTGATGAAAGAAATTAAGGATGATACAAATAGATGGAGAGATATACCATGTTCTTGGATTGGAAGAATCAACATTGTGAAAATGACTCTACTACCCAAAGCAATCTACAGATTCAATGCAATCCCTATCCAACTACCACTGGCATTTTTCACAGAACTAGAACAAAATATTTCACAATTTGTATGGAAATACAAAAGACTCCGAAGAGCCAAAGCAATCTTGAGAACGAAAAATGGAGCTGGAGGAATCAGGCTCCCTGACTTCAGATTATAGTACAAAGCTACAGTAATCAAGAGAGTATGGTACTGGCACAAAAACAGAAATATAGATCCATGGACCAGGATAGAAAGTCCAGAGATATACCCACGCACATATGGTCACCTTAGCTTTGATAAAGGAAGGAAGAGTATACCGTGGAGAAGAGACAGCCTCTTTAATTAGTGGTGCTGGGAAAACTGGACAGCTACATGTGAAAGTATGAATCTAGAAGACTCCCTAACACCATACACAAAAATAAACTCAAAATGGATTGAAGACCTAAATGTAAGGCCAGACACTATCAAACTCTTAGAGGAAATCATAGGCAGAACACTCTATGACATAAATCACAGCAAGATACTTTTTGACCCACCTCCTAGAGAAATGGAAATTTAAAAAAAAATAAACAAATGGGACCTAATGAAGCTTCAAAGCTTTTGCACAGCAAAGGAAACCATAAACAAGACAAAAAACAACCCTCAGAATGGGGGAAATATTTGCAAATGAAGCAACTGACAAAGGATTAATCTCCAAAATTTACAAGCAGCTCAATAACAAAAAAACAAACAACCCAATCCAAAAATGGGCAGAAGACCTAAACAGACATTTCTCCAAAGAAGATATATAGATTGCTAACAAATACATGAAAGAATGCTCAACATGATTAATCATTAGAGAAATGCAAATCAAAACTACAATGAAATATCATCTCACACCAGCCAGAATGGCCATCATCAAAAAATCTAGAAACAATAAATGCTGGAGAGGGTGTGGAGAAAAGGGAACCCTCTTGCACTGTTGGTGGGAATGTAAATTGGTACAGCCACTATGGAGAACAGTATGGAGGTTCTTTAAAAAACTACAAATAGAACTACCATATGACCCAGCAAACCCACTACTGGGCATATACCCTGAGAAAACCATAATTCAAAAAGAGTCATGTACCAACATGTTCATTGCAGCTCTATTTACAATAGCCAGGAGATGGAAGCAATCTAAGTGTCCATCAACAGATGAATGGATAAAGAAGATGTGGTACATATATACAATGAATATTACTCAGCCATAAAAAGAAACAAAATTGAGTTATTTGTAGTGAGGTGGGTGGACCTAGAGTCTGTCATACAGAGTGAAGTAAGTCAGAAAGAGAAAAACAAATACCATATGTTAACACAAATATATGGAATCTAAGAAAAAAAAGGTCATGAAATACCTAGGGGTAAGATGGGAATAAAGACAGAGACCTACTAGAGCATGGACTTGAGGATATGGGGAGGGGGAAGGGTAAGCTGTGACAAAGTGAGAGAGTGGCATGGACATATATACACTACCAAACATATAATAGAAAGCTAGCGGGAAGCAGCCGCATAGCACAGAGAGATCAGTTAGGTGGTTTGTGAGGGAGGGAGATGCAAGAAGGAAGAGATATGGGAACATATGTATATGTATAACTGGTTCACTTTGTTATAAAGCAGAAACTAACACACCATTGTAAGGCAATTATACTCCAATAAAGTTGTTAAAAATAAAATGGTCTAGAGTCTTCAAAAATGTCCATATCATGGACTTTTAAAAAAATGTAGAACTCTACTAGGTGTAAAAGAACTAAAGAGAATGATAACTAAAGCAATTTTGATCCTTGGTTGGATCAGGAATTGGAAGGAAAAAGAAATAACTATAAGATACATTACTAGAATAAAAGTGGATATTTGAACACTGACTATAAATTAGACAATAGTAGTGTATCAATTTAATTTTCATGGGTGTGATAATTGCGTTATGGTAATTTTGGAGAATGGGGGAAGGAGATACACAATAAAGAACTTGATGTGAATTTTCATGATGTCTGAAACTTTTTCTCAATGTCAGAGAAAAAATATATATGCACTTATGAATATATATGTATATACACTTATGTGTATGTATGCACATTGTGTGTATATATGCATGTCTCATATATATGTGTGTGTGTATATATATATATATATATATATATATATATATGTCCAGAAAGAGAGGGAGGAAAGAAGGAAGGAAGGAGGGAAGAAAGGAAAGAAGGAGGAAGGAAGGAAAAAAGAAAGAAATAAAATGTGACAAATTATTAACAATTGACGATCCTAGGTAAAAGTTGTTATGTATATTTTTTACATGTCTTACAAATTAACTGAAAGTTGAAATTTTTCAAAAAGTTTGAGGGCAAAATAAGTTATTTTTGGTTTACCTAATTCATACATTCAACAACAAACCTTCATTAGTTATCAAGTATTATACTTGATCATGAGACCATGACCTGAGCTTCAAGAAGGGCAAAAGGATGGAAAGAGAAGAGTAAGAGTGCGACTGAGAGCCCAAGTTCACATCCTACGTGAGCACTGACCAACTGAAAGATTACTGTCAGTCATTTCATCTTTCCGGACATCAGATTGCTCATCTCTAACGTGATGGAGTTGGACCGAGATGAGTTCAGAAGTCACACATAATTCAGATTCAGTGATTCTCAAAGGCAGACTGATAGGAAAGAGACAATCCTATCAAGTACATGTAAGTAGTCATCAAACCATGTTAAGATGCTGAAAAATGCTACAACCCAGGCAAAGGGCAGGACTGTTTGCTACTTAATCAGCCAGAAAACTGTGACATTCCTTTTCTCCATTATGATTCCTCAAAGAAAAGCAAACACCAAACTTGGAGCATCACCAACCTCATTACATTATTGCTATACTAGCATCTGTTAGCGTACCAGGTGCTGATAGAACTTCTACACAGAAACTAACAAATTACTTAATGATTGATGTGTTCAACCACCCACATCTGGAAAGAAGAATACATTTTATAGGCTTAGGAAAGCAGATCAGTTATACATTTGCACAAACAAAAGAAGAACTGTGCTACTGTAGGAGGCATTGAGGATTTTTTTTTAATTTCTTATAGGAAAGATTTTTTTCACATAGAATGAGCTATGTTCGACAGATTACACATATGAATCACTGGCTGAGGACTCAATTGAATAGTATGGTGATTTCTTTGTTATGTTCATTTTTTTCTGTTTATCAAGTCCATTGTTGGAAAATTTGAAAAGACTCGTTTTAAGACATTCTGACATGCTGTAATTACCATAAGGAAATGTGGATATGAGATCTAGAAAAAGGGGAGATACTAATTTACTTAAAATCATCAGAAAGGTAATTCAGGGCCCTCGGGCCCTCCCCCAGCCCTGGTAACCGCGGGCTGCCCCAAGGGGGCGTCTTGGCTGCAGGCGGTTTGGCAGATTGGTGAGGGAACGAGGAGAAAAGCGAAGGGCTGTCTCCTCCCTGCCCCATAGCGTGCTCGCTTTCCTGATGGGGCTTTCGAGAATCTCGAGGCAATCTTGCAAGCCGTATTTGAACTGGCCAAAGACAACTTCAGACCTGTATAATGTAACAGAAAAGGTCAGAAAACGTTAGGCAGTAGAAGTGTGAGCATATTAAGCAAGATGAACGTCTCAGGAAGCAGTTGTGGAGGCCCCAGTTCTGCAGATGTATCTAATGACTTTAAGGATCTTTGGACAAAACTAAAGGAGTATTGTGATAAAGAAGTACAATGTCTACAAGTAAAAGTAACCAAACTGAAAAAGGAATGAATTTTAGATGCACAAAGACTAGAAGAATTCTTCGCCAAAAATCAACAGCTGAGAGAGCAACAGAAAGTCCTTCATGAAACCATTAAAATTTTAGAAGAGTGATTAAGAGCAGGATTACATGATCACTGTGAAGCAACTGAAGAACATATGCAGAAGAAACAGCAAGAGTTTGAAAATATTCAGCAGCAGAATCTTAAACTTATCACAGAGCTTATGAATGAAAAGAATACAGGAAGAAAATAAAAAGCTGTCTGAACAGCTGCAGCAGAAAATTGAGAATGATCAACCACATCAAGCAACCGATCTTGAATCTAAGGAAGATGTTATTCCAGATTCACCAATAACAACCTTTTCATTTTCTGGCACTAACCAGCTGTGAAGGAAGGAGAACCTCCACGTCCGACACGTAGAACAAACACATACTAAACTGAAGCACTCTGGGTGTGCACGTGAATGGAGAAAAGTACCAAAGTCTTCACCTCATCCACAACATAAACATAATGAACGTAAAATTCTAGTGGCTGACACCTGTGATCAGAGTCAAGCTCCAGTGGCTAATACACGTGGAAAAAGCAGTTATCCTCCTGATAATTTAGCTACAGTTGTTCCTGAAACACTTGGACTTAGTGTTCAAGATGAATCTGAATCTCGAGGCCCTAGGAGCCCACTTGGTGATGAGCTCTACCACTGTCTGGAAGGACATCACAGAAAACCTTTTGAGAAATCTAGAAGAAATTGTGAAGATAGTTTAAGAGTTTCAGATTCTAATTCAAAGACTCCTCCTCAAGAAGAATTGACTACTTGGGTATCATCTCCTGTATTTGGAGCTACCTCTAATGTGAAAAAATAGTTTAGGTTTGAATACAAGTTTGTCCCCTTCTCTTTTAGAGACTGGTAAGAAAAACCATTTGAAAACAATGTCTTTCAGCAACACTTCTAATTCTAGATCAGAGAAACCTAGATGAAAATCTGAAGATGGTGCCCTTTTCACACATCATAATATTGGGGCTGAAGTGAAGATCACTGACCAGTCATCTTCTAATAAGCAGGTGCTTATAAATGAAAATACCAGTGAACAGGATAGTATTGATCACATTAAAGATACTGTTACTGATAAAGGTAAACCTGTGGTACCCCTGAAATCACTGGGAGGCCGAACCAAAAGGAAGAAAATCAAGGAAGAAAGTGAAGATGAAGTAAGCTGCCCCCAAGCCTCCTTTGATAAAGAAAATGCTTTTCCTTTTCCACTGGATAGTCATTCTTACATCAATGGAGACTATGTGATGGATAAACCTCTGGATCTGTCTGATCGATTTTCAGCTATTCAGCGACAAGAGAAAAGCCAAGGAAGTGAGAAGTCTAAAACTGGATTTAGGCAAGTGACCCTCTATGAGGTTTTGAAGCCTGTTGCAAAGGGCTCTTCCCCAAGCCGTAAGGCCTTGAGTGGGAGCTGTGGATTAACCTAAGGTTCCCCAGAAGAGACCAGCAGTTTACAGGAGTCCCTCCTCCTGTCCTTGAGTAAATCTCCGGATAATAAAGCACTGCTACAAATAAAGGAAGAAAATTCTATCTTTAAAATCCCTCTACGTCCACGTGAAAGTTTGGAGACAGAGAATCTTTTTGATGACATGAACGGTGCTGGTTTTCGTGAGCCTATAAAAATAAAAACCAGTTCAGTCCATGGAGCATGTGAACTTGCATCAGTTCTTCAATTAAATCCATGTAGAATTGTTAAAACAAAGTCTCTACAGAACAACCAAGATGTATCCTTTGAAAACTTCCAGTGGAGTATAGATCCAGGAGCAAATCTTTCTCAGTATAAAATGTATGTTACTGTAGTAGATACAAAGGATGGCAGTCAGTCAAGATTAGCAGGAGGAGAGACAGTGGACACGGACTGTATGTTGGTTAGTGAAACTATGCTTTTAAAAATGAAGAATCAAGAGCAGAAGGGAGAAAAAAGTCCAAATGGAGAAAGAAAAATGAAAGATAGCTTGGAAGATATGTTTGATTGGACTACACATGAAGAATATGAATCCTGTTTGGTGGATAGCTTCCCCTAAGTAGGAGATGAAGAGAAGGAGTTGTCAACTGCTACAAAAAAGCCCAAACTCTCCTGGTGATAAACAAGATAAAGTCAAACAGAAAGCATTTGTGGAGCCATATTTTAAAGATGATGAAAGAGAGACTAGCTTACAAACTTTTTCTCATATTGAGGTGGCTCGGAAAAAAGAAGAAAGAAGAAAATTGCTTGGACACACATGTAAGGAATGTGAAATTTATTAAGCAGATTTTCCAGCAGTAGAGAAAAGAAGTTGGCTTCCTGTTCAAGACACTGATTTCGCTACATTCCACCTAACACACCAGAGAATTTCTGGGAAGTTGGCTTTCCTTCCACTCAGACTTGTATGGAAAGAGGTTACATTAAAGAAGATCTTGATCCTTGTCCTCGTCCAAAAAGACGGCAGCCTTGCAATGCAATATTTTTTCCAAAAGGCAAAGAGCAGAAGACATAAATGTTAGAGCAAAAACAGGAGAAATGACAATATTCTTTTTATTTATAGTTAAAGTTGGTATTAAACATTGATTTTTTTGATCTTCTGAAAACTGATTTATAAATCATTTTTCTATTGAAAATGTTTTTAAATGGCATTTACCCATCACACAGATGACTATCTAAAAATTGATAAGTTTATGTCATATTTTCTTGCTTTTGCACCTTTAAAATAATAAGGTGCTTTCATTTTGCACTCCAAGTTGAGTTGTTTATTACTTTATTTGGTAATACTTAATTACAATTTTGAAAATATATTTTAAAAAAAGAAAGTAATTCAAATACTGTTATTTCCATATGAAAGGAGTCTCAATGCCCTTGGTCAAGTCCAAGCTACTTTCCTGGGAACCAAGGCTCTGCCAGTCTAATCTTTACTTAACACTGTATATAAAGCATATACATTATACACCTTACCCAATATCATACACCTGACACTATGAGTTTGTTATACTGTTAGCATTTCCTGGACAAACCTTGTTCTCTTCTCTTTCATATTTGTGACTTTCCAGAACACGCTTATCCTCATCTTCACCTCATGTAAGGGAGTTATAATTATACCATCTCTGTGCAACTTTCCCCTAGGAGGCAGTATAGTGCAGGTTTAAGAGGACATTTAAAGTCAGAAAAATCTGAGTATGTGAGCTTTCCAGTTGTAAGAGTTTATTACTTAATCTCACTAGGCCTCAGGTTCTTCATTAAAAAAAAAAATTGATGTAGCAGTAGTATTTAAGGCATAAATTATTAAGATTAAATGGAGTAATGTGCATATAATGTTTAGCACAGAGCCTGGCCCAGAGCAAAAAAATTTCTTCTTCCCTGCTCTTTCTTCACAGTTCCTCCCCTACTGCTACTTTTACTACTGTTTGTGATTCCATAATGTTTTATTTGCCCTCTTATGGCACTTACCACTTTCTGCCTGTCTTCCAGCATTCTGGGCATTCGACCCCCATCATTAGATTATAACTTTCTTGAGAACACAAACAGTATGTTTTCCATCTTTGTTTGTCTACAGAACAACAACAACAAAAAAACAGTGGTTTATATGACACTTAATAAGTATTAATAAGTGCTTAATAAATATTTGTTTAAAGGGGTTGAATTACTGAATTTTTAAAATATGAACACTTTATCTTCTCTTTTGGTATGAACGTTAAATCTGCTAAACCTATTATGTTAACACTGAATATTCTAACGAGAATATTCAAGTTACAGTAAATTGACATAAGAGCAAATTATTTTTTGAAATTATTTAAACGTTTCTATACCTCCTTGATATTGTACGTCTTAGTTCAGGTTACAACAAATTACAACTTTGTTGACTCTGTGGCCCCATATATGGATTCATCTTATGTCCTAAGAGCTATCTTTAAATTTCCTCTGAGTCATCCATCCTTTCATCCATTGACCATACATTCTGTCAAAATAGAGAAAAAATATTGCCTGTTGGGAAAGGCCTGCCTGCCCATCATTTGCTGATTCCTGATTCATTTTAAGAGAGTCTGTTCAACTGGATTGATTTTGTGAAGCATCCTGTGTAATCTGTGCTGTGAATATAAAACTCGTGTTTCTGAACTGACTCTCCGTTAAAAATGGCAATCAACAAGAAGCCCACACAAAGTCAGAGTTCAGCTTAGTCATCAAAAGATGTTTGCTCAGAGAAGATACAATTTGAATTTATTTTCCAACAGGATCACTGCTAAATATTGCAGTTTTCAGAAATAGAAACTGTTAAAATAATCAATATGATAAAGGAATTTTCTCTTTGCCTTTATTAACTGCTTTTTGGGGGGATAAAAAGTTTGTAAAATATAAATCCAGCCTCATTGCATATTTTCAATCATGAAGTATCTCCCTTTCTCTCAATGGACCCTCTGATTGTAGAATCAGCCAGGATGATCTACTCATTTTATTTTCGCTAAACACAACATTCTTTTTACACCTCTCTGCTTTGCTCAACTGAATATCCCCATCTAATTATTTTCTTTATTCCAGGCTCTTCTTCCTACCAGTATTTGTTCTTTAAGACCTAGCTATGGTCCAAGTGATCACTCATTATTCCCAGGTTCTATGTCATTTCTCTCCACATTTTGTGTCTCATAAGTGACTCGGTACTAATATTCATTTGTTCATATAAATATTTCATTTATAATTTATAATATAAATATTTCTGCTGTAAGTGTGTTTAAATCAGTAATGGGTTTTCTTCAGAGCTCCTAGTTGAAGAATATGAGAAGGGTCAGTGGGAAATATATTTCTAGTGCAAGTATGTAAAGAGAGGAGAGAGGACAGAGTGTGTGACTGTAGGGCTAGAAGGCTGCTTTGTGGTTCTGGTCTAACTTAGACTAGAATTAAAGATTTGGGTAATAGTCTTATAGAAATACAACCATGTAGAAAAACTGAGCATGATTTTGTTGAGTTTACCTTCAGTGCATGTTTCTGATGATGATTCTTCTGTTGCTTGCAGTTGTAATAGGGAAGAAACTTTGTATTCTATTACAAGTTAATCACTAAAGAGATGTTGCCTATAAGCTTAAATTATACATAATGGTCCATCTCTGGGAACCCTGCCTCCCACGTAATAAGTGTTAAACTAAAATACCTTTGCTTAGAGCACAGGAAACATCTTGACCAGACCCACCTTGAATGACTGCAGGGAGGAAGAAATGAACACATCCCCTCCAGAGACTGACCAGAACCAGGAAATGCTTGACTTTATTTCCTCTCATTTTAGTATAAAAGAAGCCTGAATTCTGACTCAGACAAGATGGTTCTTTGGGACACGAGTCCACCATGTTCTCTATCTGCTGACTTTCTGAATAAAGTCAATATTCCTTGTCCCAACAACTCATCTCTCAATTTATTTGCCCATCATGGGGCAAGCAGTATGAGCTTGGACTTGGTAACACAATGAAAAGGCACAATGTAAATATCATCAAAGACGTGATCATAGCCTTATGTGGAAGGACATAAAGAATAACTGCATTTACAAGATAGGAGAAATAAGTCTGAGACCAAAGATAATGTTATGTGGCAAATAGGTTCTGCATTTTTGGCTGAAGCTTCCTCAGGAGTTTGAAACATTTTCAACAAAAATAATTCTGTTGGTCATGGTTAAATATTTAACAGTCTGACTCAAAGGGAAACACGTTCAAAACTCATTTGTACAACTGTTTGATTCTTCCTAATACTTTATAAGTTATATCTTTTGAATTCGTTAGAATTCTGTTTAGTTGTCACATTTATATAATAATTTTTTACAAAAGCAAAAGATATATTTTTTTAAATCTCCACCCAAAAATCCCTGATAAAGGGGATACAAAACCTTTCAGTATCTTGCACTATAATTTCCCTTTTTTTTTCCATAATTAGTTACAAGTTATGTGTTTTGTAACTAAGGTTCATTTTTCAAATGAATGAGGCTGATGTATAAAATGTATTTATTTTATTTGAATTTAATATATTTATGCTATATTTATTTATTTGAATATTTTATATTAGTGTCAGGATAAAATACTATCAATAGTAGGCAGAAAGTTGAGAGATTTATGCTTCTGAAAGAAAAGAACTGTACTGAGTGAATTCACATTTGTAGAGCTTTACTCCTGAGCAGAGTCCACTGCCCATGTAGCGTAGTTTGGCTAGAACTCAAAAAGAGAACCACGGTTTTCTGGCTCAAGCTGTCTGAGAATGGATTTTAGAGCTTCCAGTAAAACCAGAAATAGAGGTGGAATATGCAAAACAGGAAACAGCCACAGAATAGGAGACCTCGATGTCTGCATCTTAATTTCCATGAAAGCCTTGGCTGAACTGTAAGTGTATTTGTGGGGATGGAGGGAACTTCAAGGAACCCAGTGAAAAGCAATACTCTGTAATAACCTAAATGAGAAAAGAATCTGAAAAAGAATAGATACATGTATATGTATAACTGAATCACTTTGATGTACACCTGAAACTTACACGACATTGTTAATCAACTATGCTCCAATATAAAATAAAAAAAAATTTTTTACAAAGGCTGAAAAGGCAGAATAAAGACTGGAGTTTGGGGTTGAGTCCTGCATTGTTAGAGGGCCTTAAACCATGACTTTCTATTTAAGTCCCATCGTGATTACATTGTAGGAACAAAACATATCAGGACTAAGGGATTCATCCTAAAACTAAGAAAAAACCAAAAGATCTATCCTCTACAAGTTCAAGGTAATATGTTTGCTAGAACACACTCTTTATAAGAAGACAATAAAATACTAATTCTTTAAACAGTATCATTCAGAATATCAAGTGTACAAAAAATTAATTAATTTGATGAAGATAAAGGAAGAAAGCATAAATTTACCAGTATCAAGATATCCATAGAGGATGTGCAGATGGCCAACAGGCACATTAAGAAGGTGCTCAGCATTGCTAATCATCAGGGAAATGCAAATCAAAGGACTTTTATGCTGGTGCCACACCACCAAAAGAACACTTCTGAGAACTGACAGGGATTGATCACATACTTTGCTGAGGAATATACAATATTAAGGTCATCCCCCATCTCCCATGTGAAATCTTCAGTAAATCATACACTGCTTAGAACTGATAGTGTGAGACTGGATTCTTAGAGCAACTTGAAATGTGCTGAGTTCTGATGCAGGTGACTTTAGCATAACCACAGATATAGCACATATGGATGCAGCAGCTGCTGGGTAGCTGGAATTCCTGATTAAAATCAAATGTAATATTTTTTAATTGAAATATAGTTGATTGACAGTATTGTGTTAGTTTTAGGTGTACAGTGTAGTGATTTTCTTTTGCAGATTATATTCCATTGTAAGTTATTATAAGATATTGGGTATAATTCCCTGTGCCATACAGTAAAACCCTGTTGCTTATCTATTTTATGTATAGTAGTGTGTATCTGTTAACCCCATACTCCTAATTTGTCCCTCCCTGCCTCCCCTTTCCCCTTTGGTAACCATAAGTTTGTTTTCTATGTCTGTGAGTCTGTTTCTGTTTTGTATATAGATTCATTTGTATTATTTTTTAGATTCCACTTATAATTGATATATGATTTTTGTCTTTTCTGTTTAACTTACTTCATTGAGCATTAATATTCCCTAGGTCCATCCATGTTGCTGCAAATGACAACACTTCATTCTTTTTTATGGGAGTAATACCCCGTTGTGTGTGTGTGTGTGTGTGTGTGTGTGTGTATATCACATCTTCTTAAGCCGAGCGTCTGTTGATGGGCACTTGGGTTGTTTCCATGTCTTGGCTATTGTAAGTAATGTCGCTGTGATATTAGGGTGCATGTATCTTTTTGAATTAGAGTCTTCATTTTTTTCTGGATATATACCCTGGATTGCTGGATTATATGGTAGTGTTATTTTTATTATTTTAAGGAACATCCATACTGTTTTCCATAGTGGCTGCACCAATTTACATTCCCACCACCAGTGTAGGAGGGTTTCCTTTTCTCCACACCCTCTCCAGCATTTATTATTTGTAGACATTTTGATTATAGCCATTCTGATCAGAGTAAAGTGATACCTCATTGTGGTTTTGATTTGCATTTCTCTAATAATCAGCGATGTTAAGCATCTTTTCATGTTCCTGTTGGCCATCTGTATGTCTTCTTTGGAGAAATGTCTATTTAGGTCTTCTGCCCATTTTTGATTGGGGTGTTTGTTTTTTTGATATTGAGTTGTATGAGCTGTTTGTATATTGTGGATAATAGTCCCTTGTTGGTTGCATCGTTTGCAAATATCCTCTCCCATTCCGTAGGTTGTCTTTTTGTTTTGTTGGTGGTTTCCTTTGCTGTGCAAAAGCTTTTAAGTGTGATTAGGTCCCATTTGTTTATTTTTGCTTTTATTTCTTTTGCCTTGGGAGACTGATCTAAAAAATATTGCTACAATTTATGTCAGAGAGTGTTTTGCCTGTGTTCTTTTCTAGGAGTTTTATGGTGTCATGTCTTATATTTAGGTATCAAAAGTAATCTTATGCTGAGATTTATCTTGAGCAAAAATTGAGATACAAAGGAAAAGTTCACAGAACTGCTACTTCAGATATAAAATATTCTATAATTTAAGTCAGTTGGCTTTCATAGCTTCCCAGTATAATATTTTCTCCATGCACACCAAAAAGAGACATTTACAGTAATATTTCCAGATTTCACATTTCATTTTCAAATCTGGATCTTGTGAAACACTTATGTCTTAATTTCCTGTGATATTTTTCTTGACATTTGAACATGAAAGTATTTTAGACTTATTTTATATTATTTTTCTGAATATGAAATCAACTTTGGGAATAAATTAAACACATATATGATTTGGGCCACACTAAACTTTTATCATACTTAAGTGGTTTTCTTCTGCATATGCTCTAGAATATTACAATTCTCAGTGAATTTACTGAAGGCCTTTGAAACATCTTTTGTTGTGGTTTATGGATATTTTTCTTTTTTTTGACTTAATAAATTATGCTGATAGATTTCTAATAATGAACTACCCTTGAACTACTAGAAAAACATTATTTAAAATATTATTTCATGACATTGCTATTTGGCAGTATTTTATTTTAAAAACTGCTTTTTTTCATAGTAGGGTTGGTTTGTAGTTTTATTTTTGTACATTCCCAGATACAGTTTTGGTATTAAAATTACACTGCCTTTATAAAGTAAATGGAGAGTGTATAAAGGCATACAGATGAGTTTATTCTGGAGGCAGAAATAGAAAATGTTGTGGCATCATAACAACAAACCTGTGAATCTGAAAATATTGACCCAATATTTTTCTACATTTTACAATATCTATGCTCTTGACGGCTGTGTGTGTGTGTGTGTGTTTGTGTGTAATTTAAGCATCTTACCTTGGTCTGTGAGCTTTCTATTGCATGGCCTCTGGGACAGTTTGCCTCATTGTATAGAGAAATGTCTGGATTTTTTTTCTAAAATACAGCTATAGGCCACCTCCTTACATAGGAAGTTTGGCTTACCCATCTGTGCAAAAATAAGTTAGTACACAAAGTTTTCTGTCAAAAAATGTCAATTTGGCTTCTTTTGTACTTGATATCTTAAGCCCATGCATATCTTTCCAGTTGGCAAACATAATGTGGCTTCTGGATTGAGACTGAACTCCTGATAACATGTAACAGACATTTAATGCCAGACTGGATGGGTGCAATTCAGACCTCACCACCTATTTGCTATGTGTCTTTGAGCAAGTCATTGAGATTAGGACTTAATTTTATTATTTAACAGAATAGTAAAAATAAGAATAGTGAAAAATCTCTCGCTTTATGTTTTAGGTTTCACAAGCCAGGAATAAATCTGTTTCATAAAATATTTAAGTCTGTAGCACACAGAAGATTATAAATATTGTCAAAAAATCAACACTTCTCTCTGTTTTCTAAGCTCTAACCCTGTCAGAGAAATTCCTTCAATTTGTTAAAAAGTTACACCTTAGGTTTACATAAAGCGTAATCAGAAAAAAAATTGATTTAACTGCTCATGAATTTGTTGATTCAAAAAACATATTTGGACCCTATATACTAGGTTTTAATTTAATTTAATTAATGTTTTAATTTAATTTAATGTAAGAGACTTACAACATTAAAAAATATTATTTAATACCCATTTCAGAATGACCCATATAATGTGTTACCTCTGTATTCAGTGGCAAGAAAAATAAATGCCTCTTCAGATAAAGAGCACAATATAATTAACTGAGTTCCATTTTTATTTTGCTTCTAGAAAATTTGGAACCAGATCAGTACTTACAAGAATTAACCTATTTAAGTTACAAAGTGACATGTGACATCCATAACTTTGCTTCTAATAATTAACTTTACTTTGATTATATATATATATATTTTTTTTTTCTTTTTTTTTTTTTTTTTCGGTATGCGGGCCTCTCACTGTTGTGGCCTCTCCCGTTGCGGAGCACAGGCTCCAGACACGCAGGCTCAGCGGCCATGGCTCACGGGCCCAGCCGCTCCACGGCATGTAGGATCTTCCTGGACCGGGGCACGATCCTGTGTCCCCTGCATCAGCAGGCGGACTCTCAACCACTGCGCCACCAGGGAAGCCTGATTATATTTTAATTTTTCTCATTTTATTTTTTAAATTTTATGTCCTATCACAATTATTATAGTATGAAGAATATTATAAAAATAAATCAATAATGGAATTCAGCTAAAATGTATAGTGGTATCAAAATGAACATACAAAAATGACATTATACAACTGATAAAACTGTGGCTAGATATTCAATGTCTTCCCTGTTCTTTAACTATATATTTAGCATTTTTAAAAATACAGTTATTTTATAATTTTGTTAACAGTATTGTGATAGTTAATGCATAACAACCAGCTTTTGGTGGGCTGAAGGGCCCTGCTTTGTAGCATTTGCTGATTTCAAGCGAGCACCATGAATTCACTGAACACAGTGCTGGGAAGAAATGCTCAGGTTTTCACTAGTTTATAGGGTTTCCACCATATGGAGGCAGTAAATATAAATAATCTCTAGAGCACTGATAATACCAAAATGTAGTTAAAAAAAATAGGGAACTATGAATATTTAGAATTGCTTACCTTTGTTTTAATATAATTTATTTGTTAGCTTATATAATTTAATATTTAATCATGGGTGTGTTTACCTGCTTCAAAAAATTCCTGAAGGGGCTTCCCTGGTGGCGCAGTGGTTGAGAGTCCGCCTGCCGATGCAGGGGACACGGGTTCGAGCCCTGGTCTGGGAGGATCCCACATGCCGTGGAGCAACTAGGACCGTGAGCCATGGCCGCTGAGCCTGCGCGTCCGGAGCCTGTGCTCCACAACAGGAGAGGCCGCGATAGTGAGAGGCCCACGCATAGCAATGAAGAGTGGCCTCCGCTCGCCGCATCTAGAGGAAGCCCTTGCACAGAAACGGAGACCCAACACAGCCAAAAATAAATAAACTAATTAATAAACTCCTACCCCCAACACCTTCTTAAAAAAAAAAATTCCTGAAAATTCAACAATCTTCACCCCTGGGAAGGTATAAGCCAGCCCTAGCACACAATGGCCTATATATGTATGCATGTATATTTTATATATATATACACACATGTATACACATGTATACATATATATCAGTGTAAGTGTTTTAAATACCACTTATGCAATTGTTGACCCAAATTTCCAAAATCGTCTTTCCATTGTCTTTCAGAATGACTACCTCAGTTGTCAATTAGAATAAAAATTAATGACTTATCACTCACAAGGTATAAGCCCCTAAGCATGTCTCTGCTCTCTAAAGGCATTAAGAGACTAAATTCACTTCGGATAATTATCAGCTTGGCATTTTGTATCTATTCTAAACACGCTGCAGTAATAGAGTCCCTGCTCTCCTCATAGGCCTCTGAAAGCATATGGCTAACAACAACAACAACAAATCCAACTCTCAGGGATGGTAAATACAATTTTAAACTCCCATAGCCTTTTTCCAGGGGACACTACAGTTGGAAGAAAGGAAAGGGTGTTGACTTAAAAACTGCACAACACGAGAGTTGCGAGTTAAACTTTATTTGGGGCAAAATGAGGACTGCAGCATTTCACATAGCTCTGAGAAACTGTTTCAAAGAGGTAGAGGGGAAGGTCAGTGTATATGTGATTTTGGTGAAGGGAGAGTACATGCAATCAAGCACATATTTTTCTGCAGAAGGTTTCTGCTAGTCACGAGGAGCATTCATCACCATGAAGAGTTTTAGTGCTTTTCTAGATATGAGGAGATACAAGAATTGGGCCCATAAAATCAGCTCCTGAAAATACCTAACTATCTGAAGACCTGTTCTGCCAGTTGTTCCCAGAGCACAGAGGGCCTCATTTCAGCTCTCCACCCTGAACTCCTTTCAGGGGGTGGTGAAAATCAGAGATGCAACAGCACATGATTTAATCCCTGTAGAGGTAGATGGCAAGTGCCAATGACAAGTGCCAATTTGCAGTTGACAAGGGCAAGATAATGTCAAGTACAAGGGGCAACATTTCATCATCATTGTCTAAACTTGGGGAAGAAGAAGGAAGAGGAAGTTCATTATGGACAAAGTTCTGCCATTTTTGCCATTTTCCTTCAGGTGGGTTCCATACAACTCAAATACTCAGAAAAAAATAAAAATAAAAAAGGGAAGTAGAAGAGTTCTGGAGATGGATACCTGGATACCTGGCAAGGAAGCTGGTGGAATCACGTTAAGAAAAGAAAGCTTCTAGTTCAACATTATTAGTGACTTCCTATGAAGCTCAACTAGATTAATAGCTTTTTAAGGATGTGGTGAAAAGTATTATCACGTGAAACTTTCAAAACTAGACTTACAGTGTTAAAAAATATGCTGTAGGGGACTGTTTAAATTTAGCAAGGGAAATACTAAGTGACCTAATAGGCCATTTCCTCCTACAAGTTCAATGGTGCGCTAATTTATGTATTTTGGCTCAATTAGAGCAGAAGGTCACATAAGGTTTTTAAATCCTGTTTTTTTTTTCTAGTTTCACATAATGCCTGCTTTTAAGCATTAAATATGCTTAATGTTAATGCTTTCAGCACTACAAAATGTCTACTATTTGGTATAGGGTTAAGGCATTCTTACAGCTTACTACTACTTTTATTGACACTTTAAATGAAGAGAATCCAGGTATAAGGTCTATAGTCTCTAATGACAATATTTTAAAAATTATTGTTAAGAATTTGTATAGGAAGAGTGTCCAGTTTTTGTTTGTTTTAGTTTTAAAACAAGTTACCTTTTATAAGAAGAGTTATATGTGAATGTCAGGTACACAAAAGCAAAGTAAAATGTAACAATAAAATCATTCCAAAATGCACTTTTCACTTAATTATATGGCTTAAATGTATGGTTATATTAAAACTTATGGTGTTATATTTTCACCTTAATTTATCTTGATATTAGCTTCAAGAATATACTTTATATAGAATGGGTAGCATTAGGAAGATATTTCAAATTTGGGGAGGAAATGGAAGACAGGAAGAAAGGAAGGAAGGAAGGGAGTCCTAAATTATCATCACATTTTTTATTCCCTCATAATGTCACATATTCCCAGATGATGTCTGCTGGTATAGGTTTTAAAATGAATGACTAGAAAATCACAACTTCCAGGTCCTAAGTATTTTTTTCAGTTGAGGTATAGTTGATTTACAATATCATATTGATTTCAGGTGTACAACATAGTGATTCAAAATCTTTATAGATTATACTCCATTTATAGTTATTATAAAATATTGGCTATACTTCAGGTCCTCAGCTCTTCATCTGTAAAATGTGAAAAGTGCATGATCTTTAGAGTCTTCCCCCAACCTAAATTATCATTACTCTAGTACTATGGTAAACCAAATAATGTATCAAACAATACTATCAATTTGAATTACTATTTTCTTTTTGAAAAACAATACAGCAATAACAAACACCAAACCCATTTGAGCCCTATATCCCCTGAGTTTCTGCCCTATTTTCCTCCTTTCATCCAGGGACATAGAAAACTTACATGTACTCCTTCTTTCATGAACCTACTACTAAATTATCTTTCAGTTCACTACATTTTTTTTCTGCCCCTGCCATTCACTAAAAGTACTCCTGCTAAAATCACCCACCAATTTCTAATTCCCAAATCCAATGGACACTTTTAAGTTTGATCTTAATTTCTTGGTGTTATCTAATAATAGTTGTCCTGTACCTTCTTTTTATAATTTTTAAAAAATTAAAAAATATTTTGTTTTATATTGGACTGCAGTCGATTTACAATGTTGTGTTAGTTTCAGGTGTACAGCAAAGTGATTCAGTTATACATATACATGTATCTATTTTTTTTAAAATCCTTTTCCCATTTAGGTTATTATAGAATGTTGAGCAGAGTTCCCTGTGCTATACAGTAGGTCCTTGTTGGTTATCTATTTTAAACATAGTAGAGTATTGAAACCCTTTCTTGTCCTGACTTCCTTTTCATCTTTGTATTCCTGAAACCTAGCTTTATATTTAGCAAAGAATAGGCTCTAGGTGAAAGTTTTTTGAATAAATAAACTGCTTAAAGTAACTTTTAAAAGTCCCCCAATTTCATTTGGGTCATATCATCAAAAGATGCACTTCTGAAGTATTATTTTAATGTCCCACCATGATATCCATAAGCTGAAGGGTAAGGGGTACCTCAGTGACCTTTCTGGTTTTGCCTTTTCTAACTCGGCATTTGGGTATTTTTCCCCTACCAGCTCGGACTCCACCTTGGCATCCTCTCCCTCCAGACTGTTCCAGACCTGGCATTGATTGTGGCTGCTCAGCTTTTATCATCTGTCCTGGCCAGCGGAATGTTCCCTCTCATGCTCCTCTCTTGGCTGGCTGTGGCTCCCTACTTTCATTTTCATCAGGGGAGCAGCCATGCACCAGCTTCCACTGGAAACATTTTTCCAGACATTCCTTTAGGATAAGTGCCATTACCATTAACTGGCCACTGGATTCCGTCACCCTTTTTTATTCTCCGCTATCCCCAAATTTTTCTTTTTCAGCTTTACAGTCACAGTAAAGAGGCTTCATTTTCATTGTTTCCTTTTTCTTCTTATATGAAACAATCGTTTGTATTTTGTTTGCCCTTATGTCAGAAAACATATACTTTAAAAAAATTTTTTTCCTCATTTCTCGTCACATTTCTCCTTGTGATTCTTCGAGACGTAGCTTGAGTTGACAAAAGTCTTACTCATGAACTATAAATGTGAAAAATACATTTACTTAGCTTCTACCACAATGATAAGCTGTTTCCTCTTTTCAAGTTGAAATACTTAATTTCCAAAAAAAAAAAAAAATAGGTATGGCTCTAAGATGGTGAAATTTCTTCAGGTTTTGAACCCTTTGGTTCTTCTTTGGTAGAAATTCAAGGTCAGTGTTGTCCTTTGATGAACTTCTAGTCTTTGCCCACATTTTTATTCCCATGCAGAATAAAAGTAGGTGTGAGATAAGGTTTGAGTTGCCCCTGGGCTCCACCTTATTTGAAGTGTCCTTATCTCCATATCTCTGTTTTGGAAACATACCCATTTTTCTTTAAATAAATTGTCTACTGAAGAATCCTTCAGAAAGCCAAAGGAGTTAACTTTCACAAAGCAAGAGAGTATTGTAGAAAGGATTGGAAGAAGGTAAGATTCACTTTGATCTGTGTGTCTTATGTGCTCTTGGTGTAATGAGTCGTCTGGCTCAAGCTATCTTGTTCCATTGCTGCTTCTCCTGCAAGAAACAGGAAAGAGCTTGAGGACTTTCTAACAAGGTATTTATAGGAACATGGAGTTTCTGTTAAATAGCTAATTTCCCTGATGATATTTTGAAAGAAGCTTTCAATAACAAGACATTTTATAGTCTGCCATTTTAGGTTTATAAAAACAGATGCTCAGTTGTAGGGAGGTAACATATCTCAAACCTCACACAGGAAAGCAATTGCGTGTTCAAATCAGAGTTCTGTAGAATCATGCTTTTGAGTTTCACTGTTATCTATTCCTATGAAAAATGCTACCATAGAAAGTCTGAATGTTTTCTGAATGTAAAAATTCCTTCGTGTACTATTTCCGTGATGTTGGTTGGAATAGTACTTCATTTAGGATATTGGATTATGTTATTTAAAACAAATTTTTTTAACATCTTTATTGAAGTATAACTGCTGAACAACGGTGCATTAGTTTCTGTTGTATCACAAAGTGAATCAGCTATACATACACATATATTCCCGTATCCCCTCCCTCTAGCATCTCCCTCCCACACTCCCTATCCCACCCCTCTAGTGGGTCACAAAGCACCAAGCTGATCTCTGTGTGCTATGCGGCTGCTTCCCACTAGCTATCTATTTTACATTTGATAGTGTATGTATGTCCATACCACTCTCTCACTTCGTCTCATTTTCCCCTTCCCTCTCCCCGTGTCCTCAAGTCTATTCTCTATGTCTGCATCTTTATTCCTGTCCTGCCCCTAGGATCTTCAGAACCTTTTTTCTTTTTTTAGATTCTATATATATGTGTTAGCGTATGGTATTTGTTTAACTAAAATCTGTTCATTTCATTTATTGTGCCCTACTAAACTTCATCCTAAAAACTGAGTCCATTTTAATAATGTGATTGTTCTGGGATGCCTTTCTTCAAAATGATCATCACTCAAACAACTTCTATGAAGGCTTTAAATGTTCCTATGAAAATGAGGTCAAATAATTTGCTGAAAATTCCACTCTCTGCCTTTTTTTTTTTTTTTTCTTAAAAAAGTGTTACCTTACGAAGTTCTTTCTTGGCATCAGGAGAAGACCATGACTCATATAATGAGTAGATGTCTGTGTGTCTTTGGGATGTGAAGGGGTCATGCTCAGTTGAATTAGCAAGGCAGCAGGGAGGGCAGTTGTCCTCCTGTGGAGAAAGTATTGATAAACTAAGGCTCACATATTTTTAAAGAGCCAACCATACATAAAACTTGATTCTACTCGTGGTCTTCCTGTGACAGAGAACATCTTTCTAGTCACAGTTTGTACACAGATGGCTGAATAACCCATTGCATTTTTATATTTGTTTGTGTGTGAATTGCTGCAGCCATAATGGAAGACAATAGTGGCAAAGTTGGTAGTCAAAGCAAGACTGAAAAAAGAATAATGATCATCAGTCTATGGAAAGTTTTCTATCCCAGAACTAGGCAATTTGGGGTTTTTAGACCATGGCAGTGAGTCCAGGACCTGAATGTAGGCTGAGGATTTTTGCAGAAAACGACAACTAAAAGTGAAAGCTAGCCGAAGCCTTAGGGATTTGCCCCACCTCTGGGGAGCTGGTGAGTAGATCAGTTTAGCAGTGGATTTTGCTATGAACCATATATAAGATTGTTAGCTCTTTATTTTCAGAATCTACCCATATTTCGAGTTGAAAGAACTTCGGTTGTGGTTAATATTTGTATAGTGAACTTTGGTTTCCAAAACCTTTTCTCATCAACTATGTGAACTTTGTTTATGCAAAGACCTTGTCCACATCATTCATAACTGAGTCCAAAGTGCCCACAGAAAGTACCTGGCACATAATCAGTTCTCAAGAAATATCTGTGACCAAGAAAGGACTCAACAAAAGTGTTTCACTCTCTTCTTTTCTCTTTCGATTCAAAATATGGGTAGATTCTGATAAAGAGCTATCAGTCTCATATGGCTCATAGCAGAAACCACTGGGAACTTATCAGCACTTGAAAAATCGTGTCTATTTCATCATACCAAAAGCTATTAAAGTTTGCAGAAGTGAAGAATGTGATTAAAATTAGAATTATATATGTGTGTATGAACTCAGCATACTCCTTATGTTTATATTTGAGAACTTTATAGTAACTAATATTATCTTCTAAAGCTATCAGACTACTGTTTTACTACCGCTTTCTCATGGGTATTATTATTTTTCACATTGACTAATAAGGAAAGCAAGGCCAGGCTCGGTAGTAGGACTTCTTTAAGATCACACCACCAAAAAAGTGGCAATGTTTCTACTGGAATCAATATTTTTTTGTCCTAGGGCTCCTGATGTTTCCACTATCCACATTGCCTCCAGGATAGGTACAGATGACTTTTAAAACGCTATGGGAGCATCAAATGCCTGTTCTTAATTCATTAAAATAAAGGGCATACACAGCAATGAGACGCCCATGCACCACAATTAAGAGTAGCCCCCGCTCTCCACAACTAGAGAAAGCCCTCACGCAGCAACAAAGACCCAATGCAGCCAAAAATAAATAAACTAATTTTTAAAAATTTGTACATTTCATTGCATGTAAATTTCAAATCAAAAGAAAACATTTAAACAAATATCCTACTCTAAATAATTACATGCATGCTGATGTATTTTAGGGGAGTTAAAGGATGCCTGCATTTGAAATCTGTCCAAAAAAATAAGAAGGATTGATGGATGGGTAGAGAAATGGATAGATGGATAAATATGTAATAAAGCCAGAAAAAGTAAAATGGTAATGGCAAAATACAGGTGGTGGATATATGGGTGTTCACTGTAATATTCCTTCAATATTGTTTATTAAACTGTCATGATAAAGTGCTAAAGGAAAACAAAAAAAAGGTCATACACAGCATATGCTTTCCTTACTTGGAAATAGCTGAAGTCCTTTTGTTTTTCCTCCCTCTCTTGCCCCAAAGAGAGTTTAAACTTAGTCAGACTACACAAGCAAATTTTCAAGAAAAACAGGCATTTTTAAAGAAAGATTTAAGTAGTGGAAAGCAAGTATAAGAATGGAAACTATCTTTAAAAATAAGTATATCACTTAGCCTTTGGTAAGCTAGGGTATACGTACTCACACCCATCACATTTGACAGTTTTCAGGCTTAACAGAATTGCTTGTAAAGCAAAGCTAAGATTCAAAAGCAAGTTGGCACACACAAGTATATGATAGTACTAAGCTCTACTTAAATCTTTTCATTTTATTATTGCCTTGTAAATTGTTGGCCCCATAATCCAACTTACAAAATAATGAAAAGTGCCATTCGTTTTGTCTTGTGGTTTTCTTAGAGAACTGTGTAACCCTTTATAAGACAGTTGCAAATGATTGCTGATTGAAAGTTCATGTTCTAAATCAAGTATATACTACAGGAAGATATGGGCTGAAAAATTAAAAAGAAATATGTTATTATGAAGCCTATTATATAGAGTGTATATATTTTCAAACACTTTCACATACTTTTTTTTTTTTTTGCGGTACGCGGGCCTCTCATTGCTGTGGCCTCTCCCATTGCAGAGCACAGGCTCTGGACATGCAAGGCTCAGCGGCCATGGCTCACGGACCCAGCCGCCCCGTGGCATGTGGGATCTTCCCGGACCAGGGCACGAACCCGTGTCCCCTGCGTCGGCAGGTGGACTCCCAACCACTGCGCCACCAGGGAAGCCCTCACATACATTTTATCCCCTCTTATTAAATGAAGAAAACACGTTTGTTGAGTCTTTTCTTTTTTTAAGTTCTTTTCTACAATTTCAAAGGTTTCTTTCCATTTACAGCTTTTACAAAATATTGGCTATGTTCCCCGTGTTGTACCATATATCTTTAAGCTATCTTACACCCAATAGCTTGTACCTCCCACTCCCCACCCCCCTATATTGCCCCTCCATTGTTGAGTCCTTTCTTGGTCACAGATATTTATTGAGAACTGATTATGTGCCGCGTACTATTTTTAGGTACTGTGGACCCAGTTATGAATGATGTAGACAAGGTCTTTGCATAAATAAAGTTCACAGAGTTGATGAGAAAATGTTTTGTAAACCAAAGCTCACTATACAAATCACAGTTGAAGCTTTCAACCGACCTCCTGAATTATCCGCACTCTTGATTCTCTCCGTAGTAATATAGTGATAGATGCCCATGGTACCCAGATATTCTTGGTAGTAGCATGTTCGCTATGTACTTACATCCCTTTGCTTCTGACAGCTGAGCTACTTAGTGCAAATTACTTGAGTTTCTTCTCCAAACTATTTACTCCTGTTATATGTCTCTATAAATATGTTTGTTAACATATATTAATATACAATTAAATATTTTAACTAAATTCTATGCAAACTCATAAAATAAAAGTGCAAACAGAGAGTGCTGCTTATATTAAAAACTAACTTGAATGCTTTGGAAGAGCTTTCTGCTCTTCTAACTGGATAATTTCATTTGCCCTGTTATTAACTTTGCTGATTCTTTCATCTGTCTGCTCAAATCTGCTGTTAAACCCCTCCAGTGGGTTTTTAAATTTCAACCATTGTATTTTTCTGCTCCATAATTTATATTTGATTCTTTTTTACAGGTTCTCTTTATTGATATTCTTTGTTTGCTGAGCCATTATTTTCCTGTTTCCTTTATTTATTTTGTATTGTGTCCTTTAACTTCTTGAGAATATTTAAGAGAGTTGATTTAAAATCTTGTCTAGTAAGTCCAATATCTGTGCTTTCTCAAGACAGTTTTTGTTCAATTCTTTTTTTTTTTCTGTGTATGGGCCATATTTGCTTCATTGCATGCTTCATAATTTTTTTGTTGAAAAATGGACACTTTGACTATTATGATGTGTAAACAATAAAGCAAATAATGAAAAAAATCACTAAGGAATCTTTTCAGTTTTGCTCTGGGCTGTGGCTTTCTTTCAACCCTTTCCCTGGCTGTTTACAACTTTGTCTTAGTTTACACTTCCAGCTTGCCCTGAGGCTAAAAGTTGGCTACATTTGAAAGCCTGTGGCCTCCTCAGGTCTTTTCTGAATATGTGTCCTAACCTGAGCATTTATGTAGCTTTGTAGTTTCCTCTGCTTATGTGGTAATTTTTCAAAGTCCCTCTTCCCCCCACCAAAACCTTACTACTCAGGTTTTCCTCCCAGGTTTTTGGTATATCTATTGTTTACCCCAACTGTTATTTTTCATTCCAGGCTGTTCAGCCCTGATAGAGTTCCAAGTTAGTCAAAACAAAGGGAAACTCCATGCAGGAGTCCTTCAGGAAAACCCCAGTCAGATAAAAACAGATAACACAATTCCCTGGAAACCATATCTACTCTGTGCCCACACTAGGAACAGGTTTTCATCTCCAAGACCACTGATGCATAAGGGAAGGGTTGGATCTAGGTTAGTTAATATGCTGCTAAGATCTAGGCTGTTTCAGTAGCCTTTCTCCTCCTATGCATCCTTTCAGTTGATGTAAACATTTGACTATCTTTCTGCATTTCAATAAGGTTAATCTGAACAGTTTTTGATAATTTTTTAGGATTTTTCTGGGGAAGGACAGCCCCCAGATGTCCCTACTCCAACATTTTCACTGACCTCATGCCTGTGAGTGTTTTCTATGTACAAAAGATAGTCTGAATGCCAGAGTAGACCCTTAGCTAAAGGAAAAGCCTTGACCTAAAATCAAAGACTGAAAAATAAATATAGATTAAATTTTACACTAAATAAAATGTGTACAGTTGATATATAATTTTTATTCACCCCAGACCTCATTTTTTCAACTTCCCAAATGTCAGTCTTCATTGCATGAGGTGAGAGAATTTTTTTTTACTGAATTATCAGTTAATCCTCACAAGAGTTATATGAGGTTAGCAGAGAGCTAGAAGTAGGGCCACTTAAAAAATAAATAATCATGAAAAAACAAAAACAACAACAAAAAGAATCATGGACTCTAAATTCTTAAGTAATGTGCCCAAGAAAGCTTCTATTTCAGGAAGCAGTAGAATGTAGAATAAGAGCTATCAATTCTGAAACCCTATTACATTTCAGGCTTTTGTGTACATAACTCATTTATCCTTGTTTGGTTCCATGTTACTAACATATAAAATAGTTGATCACCAAGAATACAATTTGTGACTTCTTGGTATGGTAATTGATTTATTTCTACCTCTTTTGCTAAAATAGATTAATTAAATTCACAACCATAATATTTTATGCTAGTTTATATAAAAATAATGCTATTGCAATACCACATATGCAAGAAACAAGCTTGATTAAAATAGCATGCAATTAGACTAATAGCTAAAAGTCTGTAATATTTTAAGTTGATAAGACCAATCAATACTTTGTGAAACCACTAATTAATGGAATTTTCTTATTTGAAGCCTTTAGCTCACTTTCTTTTATTAATGAACATATATCATTCCTATGGCAACTAAGTATTTTTCCTATCTGTGAATGGATTCCATTCCTATTATTAAAAAGACATGACGTGAAAAGAAACTCACAATTATTTATTCTTTCTACAGTTCTGTGTAATGTATTCTGCATTAAGTCATCTTTTACCAATATTGAAAACTTCTGTGTCAGTATGTCAGGCAATATTTGGCATGGGTGCTGTAGCAGGAATCCAAGATATCGGTGTCAAAAAATAAGGGAATGTAAAGTTCACTAATGTTCTGGATTATTTCACCAAATACTGGCTACAGAGGCAGTGGAAAATGAAGTATCTTCTTTCTGGTTTACTTCCATTTCCCTATGGCTGCATGTTTCCATAAATGAGTAACAGATATTATGCTAAAAGGAAGGTCTGTCATCTGTCATCTAATAACATATAAAAGACTTACCAGTGTCTTTAATCAATTAGTGTACACTGTAAATCTCTAAGAGATATACAGCAGTTTCTAAGTTAATTTGACCATCGAAACATTTTATGAAATAAAATATTTAGAAAAAGTAGAAAACAGTTTACAAGACTTATTCTTTGTTTATATTGAAAATGGTTCTTTATTACTGCCTTTGGTTTTTCTACCTTAACAAAGTGTGTTTCTATCACACATCAGTTTTGTATGCTAATTCATAAAGAAGATAAATGTAAACTAAATTTAAACTTTCAAGAAAATTGTGGTTTTTAAGCAGTTTTTAGTGGTGGAATTAAAATAAAAAGAAAATCATAAGTGAAGTTCCAAAATGTGCTAGAATAAAGTGGAGTTGCCTTTTTTGATGTGAGGATTAAATCCACCATCTAATCTACCACTTCCCCCATACCCCACTATACACCATTCTGAGATTTTTATGTGGAAACCTAGATTTCCAAGTACAAGGCCAATAAAGCAATGAGGTAATCCAACTTCTTCAGTTTGGGTTTAAGGAGCTCACATGTTGAGAGTGACCTGCAACCTTAAGGTTGCAGAGGAGATTGATGATAGTATGGAAAGGAGAATCCAAGATCCCTACCTCTAATTCCATTGCTCACTGGGTTATCTCTCATGTAAAGCACTCTTATGTAAAACAAAATGTGAAGGAAATTCTTTTTTGGAGAAGAGTGAATTATTTGTTTCAATATGTAATTTTACATTCTCTTAAAGAAATTAAATAGAAGTAGTTTTTCTTAAAGGTGACCTCACAGTGATCAGTTTACAACAACTTCAATCCTTATCATTTCCAGAAGTTATTTTCTATTTCTTAAAGCTGATGCATTGGAGGGAGGGGTTATGTTTAAACAGAAAGAGAACATAATCTTCTAGTCATTTCAAAAGTATCAATATTAATAATTATGATATTTTAGAACAATATTAAAATGTCTAAAATAATGGCTGAAAACTATCATAGCTTGTTTGCTCTACCCAGCAGGGACTGCAAGTAATTTTGGTTTAATCACTATGGCATTTTATAAGACATGTGATTGGATAGATTTTTCTCCACATCCTGAAGATATCCTTTTCTACACTCCTGAAGTCCTGGCTTGTGCTAAGCTAGAATGATAGAACTGAATCTGTAGTACAATAGAGAAGAGCAAAGGAGACTTAGCAAAGTTATATGTTGAATTTTTGTGATAAGAGCTAGTCAATATTAACAAAGAAGACAGGTGCTTGCTTTGTAAATATTTTGCTCCGAATCCTGGAGAATCTGAAATATCACCAGTTCCATCCCATCCCCATCATCCTCATTGACCTGCAGTTCAAATGGAAAATATTAATGGAGAATCAGGACCCCAAGGAAAGGAGAACAGTTAAAAAAGCCTGAAACCACTTTGGGAAGAAAACAAGGGGAAGAGACAAGAGAGAATATACAGATCATTGGCAACTAAGTGGGAAAAATAAATAATTACAGTATACCATGATTCAGGACTGTCTTAATAGACTAGTAATAGATTGAACAATGGTTGATGATCTGTTCTGTGTTATTATGTTCATTTATGCTACTTTCTGTTAGCTTTTACAATAACCACATGCAAGTGAAAGCACTACTTCTACTTCTAAGTGTGTTAATGTTGAATTGAATGTTGGAAGACAAATACTTCTCATTTGAAATATTGTTTTAGGCAACTAATACACCCAAAGGAATTTAAACCATCTAGGCAGAAAAAGAACAAAATGCTAACAGTATCTTGCCGCATTTGGCAGAAAGCTTTCAGTTTGGTGGAAATGGATATTGCTGCCCCTGAAAACTATTTCATTATTTTGACACTCTATTTGCTCTTTCTCCTTCCCTTTGATCTTTCAAAGACAGTTTGTCTTTTTTCTTTTTCTTTTTTTTTTTTTTTTTTTTTTGCGGTACACGGGCCTCTCACTGTTGTGGCCTCTCCCATTACGGAGCACAGGCTCTGGACGCGCAAGGCTCAGTGGCCATGGCTCATGGGCCCAGCCGCTCCGTGGCATGTGGGATCTTCCCGGACCGGGGCATGAACCCGTGTCCCCTGCATCAGCAGGCGGACTCTCAACCACTGCGCCACCAGGGAAGTCCATGTTTGTCTTTTTATAACCTTGTTCTTTTGTGGCATTTCTCTTATAATTTGAATTGTGCTCTTTATTCTTCACCAGAAACAAACTCTTCATCACTATGGATGTCATTTAGTTATCATCTCTCAATATGTTAAATAACTACTGGTCTTGAGTTTTCCAAGCACTCGACTTTATTGAACTAACTCTGCATGATATTGGGTTTTTTCATTAATAGTGTTATACAAGTTTATGGTGTCTAGGGCAAATTATCTTTAAAGGAATAAGCACTATGATGTGAAATTTCAAAAATGAAATTTTTGTCATATTAAATGTCTTAATTTAACAAAATGGTAGTTATAAACCTAACACTGTGCTGAACATACAAAATAATTAATTGAATTGTATTATTTTTATACAGTTGTATAGAAAAGCAATTCATACTGAAAATAATAAGATCCACTAAAAAGCCATGGGAAAAACTTCTTTCAAAGATCTAATTCCATTATAAATGTATAATTAATGCATTTTTAGAATTTGTTAATGCAAGATAGTGTTTTGTGAAAGTAACCTATAAGTTTGCTTTGGATTGAGATCTTTTATAGCATTATATTTATTATAGCATACCAAGTGCTGAACTTCAGATTATTTGAAAAACCAAATCCTATTTATAGCTTTCTCAATTCTATAAACAGTTATCTTCCACACTTCAAGACACATTCTTAGAAACTCAAAAAAGACCTCATATTTGGGATCTTGGTCTGGAATCATGACTCTAAAGGGACCTTTACCTGCATTCTACAGCATTAACTATTATCTTGTCTTCATATTGAGGTAAACTGAAGAGAAGACTTTTCATTCATTCATTTACTTGAGAACACTTACTGAGAATATATTAAGTGCAATGTATGAGAGAAATCCAAAGATAAATAAAGCAGCATTCTTGACTCAATAGTAAAAGAGCTGAGTCATGAACATAATAATCCTGACAAAGGGTAGAAGGTGTTAACTGGTATAAGGGATGCAAATGCCAAGCTCTCTGAATGGTGGGGATTGTTTCTGGCTGAGAGTTTCAGAGACTACTGCCATGGAGGAGGTGAGGTTTGCAGAAAGACATTAATAAAGACAGAGGTGGAATGTTTTAAGTGGAGAGAGGTCTTGAGCAGAGTCATAGAGACAAAAGACTTGAGAATGTTTAGGAAAGAACAAATTAAAAAAAGAAAAAAGTCAAGGGCTTCCCTGGTGGCACAATGGTTAAGAATCTGCCTGTCAATGCAGGGGACATGGGTTCGAGCCCTGGTCTGGGAAGATCCCACATGTTGCAGAGCAACTAAGCCCATGCACCACAACTACTGAGCCTGTGCTCTAGAGCCCGTGAGCCACAACTACTGAGCCCGCACACCACTACTGAAGGCCATGTGCCTAGAGCCCGTGCTCCACAACAAGAGAAGCCAACGCAATGAGAAGCCCACGCACCGCAACGAAGAGTAGCACCTGCTCACCACAAATAGAGAAAGCCCGCACGCAGCAACAGAGACCCAACACAGCCAAAAACAAACAAACAAACAAATAAATAAAGTTCATTTTTTTAAAATCACCTTAAAAAAAAAAGAATTTCATTGAGAAATCTAGCTGCTTCTGTTTCAACAAAGGAAACTTTCTAAAAACAGAAGCTCATCAAAAAAACTATCAAAAAACTTCAAAGACTTAGTAACGATTGCCTAATTAGGCATTGCTATCAATAGAACAGAACATAAATTATATAGAAATCTTGATTTTTACCAACATAATTAGCGATTTTGTTGAAATGAAGGCAATAAAAATAAATTTTATGGGGCAAACATATAATAAACTATGAATTACATCTCTTTTCTTTAATTACTCATCCAAACATCAGTACCTCATCAACAAAACATGCAGATATGTGCAATAAAAATTAAATTCAGTAGTTTTTAACATTATCCTTAGCTTTAATCATATAAAATCATTGGTTAGTGCATTAAAATTTTTTTTATTATGAAGATATTTTATCAAGGCATGAAGATAGAACATAATTCTTATAACTGTTTGTTGGTATTTATGAATTTTAAATAGTTAGATATAAGGTATGTAAGCTTCCATTTCTACCCTTGCACTGGCCTTGCCAAAGAGAGAGACTGGTCTGTGTACCTCCTAAAGAAATATATTTCATTCCTAAGAATCTTGAGGGATATAGAGGTATATGGGATCTTGAGAAGAAGTCATATAGCTACAAATCCAACAAGGCAGTATATTATCTGTCTCTGTGTTTCCTTTGAAAGAGAGATAAAATCACAAGACTCCACAAAGACTTGAGCTTTAAAATAAGTGAATATCACCACCAAAGGTAGGCAGATCACAAAATGAGCATTTACTGGGGAGAAGGGAACTAATATTTATTGAAGCTCCCAGTACAATTCAGCTCTGAGTTATTATGTGATAGAAATAATTCTATATGCAATACCCATGTTATCTACATAATTTAACATCAAGGAAATGCTGTGAAGTAGGAGTGATTATTCCCATTTTAAAAAAGAGGGAATTGAGGCTTGACGATTGTAAGTAATTTTCCAGGGGCACAACCTATTAACTCATATGAGCCTTGTTATTCCTTGGTTCCTTTTCTTTCTTTTCTTTCTGTTTCACAGACTGCGATGACTCATTTCCTTCTCTCCTCCTCCATGTAAATGACTCAATCCCAAAAGATCGCTCTCCTCCATGCCTGGCTGTTGAAATGGAAAGATGTAATATCTCTGACTCCATTCTTTCTTCTTGTTCTCCCAAGAGACCACTTTCTTTTCAAGTTTTAAGGGCTTAAATGTGAATCATTGTGGAGAAATAAAAAGGTGATAGCAAAATGAATAAATGTGGGCTGTCTATAAAATTTATTAAGATTTTTACTATCTTATTGTCATAGTGTCTGGCTTATAGTTTTTGATATCCTATAAGGCATGAAATATTAAGCATCTGTCCTTTTTTTTTTTTTTCCTTAAGATGAACTTCAACATTCTTGTCTTCCCTCACACTGTTCCCATAACCTCCAATCACTGCTTTTAGGAAAAGACCACTTGGGAAATCTTTTGCCGTGGTGGTCTTTCTACATAGCATGAAAATTCTGTTAGAGGTGAACATGCAAGAATCAACTTTGGCAACAGAATCAGCATTCGTTGTCTCAGGTGTGCTGCTTGCATCTTGGTAGGCCTGGAGACTCTGAGTTCACTGGGTCTCTGTCTTGTCTAGGAATGAAACTCTGGGGTTAGCTCACTCACACTCCCTCCACCTATGCTGAACATTGGCCACTCTTTGGATCATCGGGCATCTGAACTCCCCAGGAATCTTTTCAAGATGTTCAGCCTTCCTCTCATTGCAGAAGAGAAAGATGTCAGATACTTGTTTTTCTTTTCCTTTGCAGCATGAATATGGTTACTTGTGATGGTCTCTGCCTTTTTAGTCTGTGGGTATTGATGAAAAAAGGGGGAACTAGGAAGAATTTTCTCTGGTGGTAGAGGTTGCAGAGGTTTTTCTCTGGTTGCATCAAGATAAGCTCAAAATGGATTAAAGACCTGAATTTAAGGCCAGACACTATAAAACTCTTAGAGGAAAACATACGCAGAAAACATTTTGACATAAATTGCAGCAAGATCTTTTTTGACCCACCTCCTAGAGTAATGAAAATAAAAACAAAAATAAACAAGTGGGGCCTAATTAAACTCAAAAGCTTTTGCACAGCAAAGGAAACCATAAACAAAACCAAAAGACAAATCTCAGAATGGGAGAAAATATTTATGAACAAAACAACTGACAAAGGATTAATCTCCAAAATATACAAATAGCTCATGCAGCTCAATATCAATAAAACAAACAATCCAATCCAAAAATGGGCAGAAGACCTAAATAGACATTTCTCCAAAGAAGATATACAGATTGCCAGGAAACACAAGAAAGAATGCTCAACATCATTAATCATTAGAGGAATGCAAATCAAAACTACAATGAGATATCATCTCACACCGGTCAGAATGGCCATCATCAAAAAATCTACAAACAATAAATGCTGGAGAGGGTGTGGAGAAATGAGAACACTCTTGCATTGTTGCTGGGAATGTAAACTGATACAGCCACTATGGAGAACAGTATGGAGCTTCCTTAAAAAACTACAAATAGAACTACCATATGACCCAGCAATCCCACTCCTGGGCATATACCCAGAGAAAACCATAATTCAAAAAGATACATGCACCCCAATTTTCACTGAAGCACTATTTACAATATCCAGGACATAGAAGCAACCTAAATGTCCATCAACAGAGGATTGGATAAAGAAGATGTGGTACACATATACAATGGAATATTATTCAGCCATAAAAAGGAACGAAATTGGGTCATTTGTAGAGACGTGGATGGACCTGGAGACTGTCATACAGAGCAAAGTAAGTCAGAAAGAGAAAAACAAATATGGTATACTAATGCATATATGTGGAATCTGAATAATTGGTATAGACAATCTTCTCTGCAGGGCAGAGGTGGAGATACAGATGTAGGAACAAACTTATGGATACCAAGGGAGAAAGGTGGGTGCGGGATGAATTGGGAGATTGGGATTGATATATATACACTACTGATATGATGAATAAAATAGATAGCGAATGAGAACGTACTGTATAGCTCAAGGAACTCTACTCAATGCTCTATGGTGACCTAAATGTGAAAGAAATCCAAAAAAGATGGGATATATGTATATGTATGGCTGATTCACTTTGCTGTACAGCAGAAACTAACACAACACTGTAAAGCAACTATACTCCAATAGAAAATAATTAAAAGAAAGAAGAAGTCTCCAAGATTTCAGTGACAGCAGTATACATGAACAGAAACTCATTCTCAGAGCATGATTTGAGGTCATATGCCTGGTTGTATCACATTGGAGCAAGATTCTCGAACCCTCCTAGAGATCCTCTGAGCAACTTAATGTCCTTGCAATAAGTTCCTCTTCTGCTCAAATTCACTAAAGTCTAAGATTCTGAAGCTAAAGATCCTGGCTTATATAAAGTCCATCGAAATTTTTTCCAAAATTACTTAGGGCCCAGATCAAATTATCCCAACTCTTTGAATCTTTGTTTTATGCTTCTAAGTGGAAAGAATGTCTCTGTTTTATGAAAAATCTGTAACATCTGTTGACTGAAAAAAATTGCACAACCTAAAAGATGAGAATTATGGTTTATTCAGTGGACATACTGAAGACTTAAGATAGCTCTGAGGGCCTGTTCTGAAGAAGTAAAGGAGGCTATATAGGAGTTATGCAGGAGTTTTTGCAAACAAACAAACAAACAAACAAACAAACAAATAAGATGGTCAATATCAAAAGATTACTGCTAATTAAAGAAAAACAGACACCTCAAGTTAATAAATTTAGTACTTTTCTATATATGGAAAGATGCAAGAGTCTGGGCTTAGTGAAATTACTCCTTTGATCTGCACCTTAAACTATCTAGGGCCAGTATCCTGTTTTTCTCCACTCTGAATCCCCTCAGGGTGTACCATTAGGGGTGGCTGCAGAGGCTTCTGACTTGATGGCTGCAACATCCTTCGTTTACTGATATAGCAGGTGACATTCTTTGTCCACACATTGTGCACATTTTCTTACAGAACTCATTACTTCCTGACCAATAAATATTTGTATATAAGGTTTATCTCTAGAACTATTCAACATACAACCTTGACTCACAAAACAATCTTTCAGATGGTAAGCGCTTATTGTTGGTAGAAGTGAGAGTCTCTGCTGATCTGACAAATGAATGTTCTCTATAGCCCCTCTTGGTTAACGATGTTTAAGAAGATGATATTTGACTTTAACACTACCTTCACAGCATCAACATTTGAGATGAAGCTATCACAATCGTAACCATTTAAGGTAAATCATTTAACAATCAAAGAGGCAAGCAGAGGAGCATATATCAACACACCTCTATTAATTCCTCACAAGAAATGAGTAAACAGCAAAATTACGATGATTAGACACACTATGATAGTATGATTATATATACTCTCATTTTAGATTTGGGGATTTGAGGATTAACATCTCGGACTTTTGGAGTACTTGGATTGGGGGAGGAGAGGAGAAAGGGAGGCAAACACTGTTCTGGTGCTTTCTTCTGGGTCCAAAAGCCA
This sequence comes from Mesoplodon densirostris, assembly GCF_025265405.1. NCBI lineage: Eukaryota > Metazoa > Chordata > Mammalia > Artiodactyla > Ziphiidae > Mesoplodon > Mesoplodon densirostris. Next base: position 87,930,141 of record NC_082672.1, read on the forward strand.
GTGGAAGAGAGGAGAAGGGCACAAGATGGGCACCTCCTTGTGATGCCCTGAGGAAGAAGCAGCACCCGCCCAACTGAGCCTCACCTCTGTGGACCTCTGCCCTGGTAGGTGGAATTCACACAACATGAAAAATGGTTGATTTTGACTCCAGGAAATATGTCAGTTACAGTTAATCAAGGCACTTATCAACAAGAACAGTGCATTCTTCTTGGTCACAAAATTACCCAGAAGCACTGGGAGTTTTCACAGATCCTTTAATAGAAGGTTTTGAATGCCCATTTTCAACATAAGTCTCATTTCAGTAGTAGTTTTAAACAAAAGATACTTTGCAATTGATACTATTATAGTGAAGTAACATGAATTAAGGAGATAATAACCTTCCTTAAGAGAACTTAAAACCATATATAATGACCTTCCCATGGGTCTCCCTTCCACATTTTCTGCACGCAGGATCTCATGGTATAATAAAGGAGACACAAGCGAGAAGATAATTGCAGTCTCGTGTGAAAAATAGCTCAGATGACTTTAAGCTATTTGGGAGACAGGGAGGGGATCTAAATAAAGCTTGGGATATCAAACAGGACTTTACAGAGAAGATACTATCTGAGCTAATCCTGGAGGGTGAGTAAACCTTAGCCACAAGGGAAGAAGCCACAAAGGAAGTGGTGTGACTAAGTCCCATCAGGGAGAGAGAGTGCAAAAGCATGGTTGGGACACATCTTTTGAAGAGGATGGGTTAGGGATAAGTTTAGAGAGGTGAGCCATTAAGATTGCTTACCGTGGGCTTCCCTGGTGGCGCAGTGGTTGGGAGTCTGCCTGCCGATGCAGGGGACACGGGTCCGTGTCCCAGTCCGGTAAGATCCCACATGCCGCGGAGCGGCTGGGCCTGTGAGCCATGCCCGCCGAGCCTGCGCATCCGGAGCTGTGCTCTGCAGCGGGAGAGGCCACAACAGTGAGAAGCCCTCGTACCACACACACACACACACAAATTGCTTATCGTCATTAGAATTTAATTTGGGGAAATAGTGAAGAATCCATTCAATGTGGATTTTGCATTAGGAATACCGTCTTGACTAATAGGTGGAGGTTAGACTGGAGATAGAAGTATTGGAAACTATATTTTAGGAAAATATTATGGTGTTCCAAATTATGGTGGCTGTGGGGCTGGAGGGTGGTAGATGGAAATGACATGCTTCTAGATCAGGGCTGTACAAAGCAACATAATGGGAACGACGTAAATGTTTTAGTAACCACATTAGGAAAAAGTAAAAAGAACAAGTAAAACTAATATATTTTATTTTACTGAGTGTATATAAAATATTATTTCAATATGGACAAAATATTTAAAGTATTGAGATATTTTACATTTTCATGCACAGTTATCAAAATTTGGTGCATATTTTACACTTAGAATACACCTTGACTCTTATATTAAGTATTTTCAGAAATATTTGAACTTCATTTAAGTGAGGCTTCCAATCTTGGGGATTTCAACCATAATACAAAAACACAGATGCACAGAATTATCCAAAGCAAACAAAAAGACACCCACCCCTATCATCTTAGTAAATATGGAAAAGGAGTTTACTATGAATAGATAATTTAATAAAGTCCAGAAAAGGATTTACATTTCCATTTCAAGAAGACTTCCTATAAGTTTTGATAATAAAAATTTTATTTTTCCCTCTAAAAGCAAACATCTCTAAGTATTTCTTTTCTACTTACACCACTGAGAGATATCAAAATCCTTTACATATAGGAAAACATTTGAACTAATGAAAAATAAACTATTGTATACATGTTCGTCATTTTTTATACCAAACATTGTGTTCAAAAGCAGTTTTCTTTTAAATATAATATAATTAAGATTAAGGATACATTATTTTCTTTAATTTAGAATAATATATTTTCTAATATTGTCTTAAATATATATAAAAAACTGATATCATTTTTAATTTTTATCTTTCTTCGAAGGCTTCAAAAGAATATATGAGATACCTTTTTATAACATATTTATGTACTTTATAACCATTTAAAACTTAAAAAAATGAAAAAAGTTGGATTTTAAAATGATTAACTGCAGGCTTAATTTTTATTCTAGGTATACTGTTAGAATAAATTATTAATTCCATGGTTTATTACCACTGAAACAATTAAATTGATGACTGGGAAGACAGTGATTCACAAAAGCTGATATGTCAGAAGAATGCTAAAAATGTAGGCTTAATTTTGGTCACTATGTTTTGTTTATTGTATGTCAGGTATTTTCCTTAATACTTTAGGTATATTAATTCATTTAATCCTCACAACAGTCCTAGTTACAGATTCTTTCATCATCATCATCAGATCATCATTTTCACCTCTACTTTTGAGGTGAGGTAAGTGAATCAAGAGAAGATAAGAAAGGCCAGCTCATGCAGCTGCTCATTGGCAGAGCCCAGCTTTGACCATTGGTGTGAACAATGGCACTCTGGGGCCTGAGTCTGCTGCCCGTGTCTGCTGCCCTTACCTCCATCACCTTTCACTTTAAAGCTTGATTTTTAAACCATTTGAGGACGTTCCTCATAAGGTAATAACTTAGACTTGACTGGTCATACTCAAAGTGTATATAAATTAGTGTATATAATATAAATTAGTTAATAATTTATAATTAAATAGTGTATATATATAAATTAGTGACTGGAGAAGGATCCTTAGTAGCAGGGGTTCCCAACCCCTGGGCCATGGACTGGTACCGATCCACAGTCTGTTAAGAACTGGGCCACACAACAGGAGGTGAGTGGCAGGCGAGCGATGAAGCTTCATCTGCTGCTCCCCATTGCTCCCCATTGCTTGTATTACCACCTGAACCATTGCTCACATTACTTCCTGAACCATCCCCTCCCCTGGATCAGTGGAAAAATTGTCTTCCATGGAACTGGTCCCTGGTGCCAAAGAGGTTGGGGACCACTGCTTTATAGTAGGCTACAAGACTTCTAAACACCCGTAGGATTCCACAGGTTTTTCTGATTCTGTCATGTTTAACTTTTCACCTGTGAACTTTGTGACAAGAAAGCCTTATTTATCAAACTTGCAGAACTCCAAGCATGAGGATGATAGAGAACACACAAGAGGATAAAATTAAGATTCAAAATGGCCTTAGTAGAACCAGAAGTGTGCCTCTTTAACACTCAATTCAACACTCAATTCCTTCTTGGAGATCAAAAGCTATAACAACAACAAAAATGCAGACAAACGAAACAATGACAAAGACTGTCTTGACAGCAGTTGACAAAAAGGAGATCAGAGTGCTTTAGTTGACCACAGATTCCAGCAAGAAAACCCAAAGATGATGTCATCAAACAACAGCCAGCACCACCATCCCCTTATCCAGCATGCTAATTACATGTTTCTATGTTGCATTAAGAGAAAAACACTGTTCAAATCAAGTAAGCTTTCCTCCAGCATTGTATTCAGCACTAGTCAGCCCACATCTAGGAGACTTAATCCATTTCTAGATGTGATTGTATGGCACCAAGTAGAGAGAATTCAGAATAATTTAACTGGGATAGTTTGGAATCTGGTCTGAGTATCATGTCCTCAAAAATGGTTGAAAAACTAGAGAAGTTAAGATTTAATTGGGAATATAAAATCATTTTTTAAATATTAGGAGGTGGGGGGAGGTGCATCATTCATGTGCAGGAAGGAATAGACTTATTTTCTCTAATGTTTCAAAGGGGAAATATAAAACCAATGGGTAGGATATGCAGGAAGAAAGATAACACAATTTCAATAATATAAATGCATTGTCTTGTGAAGGAATGAGCTCCCCATCCTTGAAAGTAAGCAAGCATAGGATGAATAAATGTCAGCCTATTTTTGTGGAGCACTCTGACTTAAGAAAGAAGTTGGATTAAATGACCACTGAGGTCTCTTCCAATTTTAAGATGCTATTAATGAACCACTATTCACATCACATCTCTGTTTTATTCTGTACCTGAATTTTTATTCAGTGTTACTTCAGCTTAATTAAGCAAACTAAAGATTTTTCTTGACTCAGTACCTTTTAATCAATAATAACAGCATCCCATGCAAATATATTATTAGAGGAAAACTCAAGTGAAATAATCAGTGTTTGAATAAATTTTTGTCTACAGTTAAGATTTTGTGATAATCTCAAAATTTATTTTCTAAATCATAACACAGTGGAAACTTTTAAGATACAAATTTAACGAATGGGTACAAAGAAAAGATAATGGGATTTTAGAATGCCTTTGTACCTGAGTGTTTGTCACTAACCAGAAAACCCATTTAATTAAAATAATTGACTATAGGAGAGTCAGGCTGTAACATAATACCACTGTTTTCAAAGTGTACTTTTGAATAGCCACTGGCACCTCATCTTTTTCAAGTTCTTATTAAATTTTAGTTATGAAACATTTTACTGGATTGACACTGCCCATTTAATCTTTGCTAAAGGGACCAAAGACTCTGAAAGCTAATTATTTCAAATGCAGATATTCAAATCTACATCTCTGACTTGACAAGTGATTTTTTAACCGTGGCTGAAAGCTGAAAAAAAAAACAAAAAAACATGGAGCTTTTTCACAATGCAAAAGCTGACTGCTACATAATGCATTTTGATTTAACTTAGCTTCTGCTGCCTGATTTTCCTATATCTTAAATGAGATGGCAACAGATAGTGCTTTTCTCCCCTGGTACCAAGAGACAGAGTTGTGTTCCTTAAATATTCCAAATCTAACTTTAACAATGTCCTAACAACCTAAAAAATACAACCACTGTAAATAATGATACATAGGGACATTTCTACATAGATTCAAACCTAAGGTAAAAATATGTTTTCTATGGCATTTAGAGTGTTTGAATTTTATCTTATTTATTAAATCCATAAACTGATGAATGGTTTGGTGATGTCTAAGACACATAGAATTATTTTCGTAGATGAAGAAATGGTAGCCCAGGAATTCTAACATTTATCAAATCACTAAAATGTTTTTGTTGTGTTTTTAATTGTCTCTCTCTAACCTGGGATGCCAAGTTTAACTAAGGATGACATACTATGAATGACAAATTTCAAAGGGTCATCACAGCCCGTGATTGGAAAAGCCCTTGATTCTCTCTTCCTCCTTCCCTGTCCCTTCACCCCCTTCTTTCTCTTCCTTTCCTCTTGTTCTTCCTCCTTCCCCTCTGCCTCTGGTCATCCTTCCACTCCTTTTATTCTTCCTCTCCTCCTCCTCCCTTTTTAGTTAAAAAAAATGCATGCTATGGGCTTCCCTGGTGGTGCAGTGGTTGAGAGTCCACCTGCCGATGCAGGGGACACGGGTTCGTGCCCCAGTCTGGGAAGATCCCACATGCCGCGGAGCGGCTGGGCCCGTGAGCCATGGCCGCTGAGCCTGCGCTTCCGGAGCCTGTGCTCCACAACGGGAGAGGCCACAAGGGTGAGAGGCCCGCGTACCGCAAAAAAGAAAAAAAAAATGTATGCTGTAAAAAGTTTCAATATCAAAGTATTTTCCTTTTATAGTTTTTTATAGTTTATATGTTTTTTTCTCTTGCTCCACTCATAAAATATTCTTATGAAGACGTAATGTTAAATGCAGACCCAGAACAAAGTTTGTCTTTTACTTATTTTTGATCCTATATCATCACAGAAGATGTACTTGTGCGTGTGTATAGTTTAAATCTTTTTAATAGGAAAAACTATATATAATATATAAATTTGAAAATGGTTTTAAATGATTAAGTTTAAATGACTTCCAATCTCAATTTCCTTAAGTTTAAAGCTTAATCTGGTTTTGAAAACTGCAAACCTATTTTTTTTTACCACTTAAAAAATTCTGTTACACATTCTTGCTCTACAGCTCATGCTGTTTGCATATACGTATCTGTGTGTGCTTGCCTCTGTGGATATATTGAACACATATTTAGTGATAAAACTTTTAGTCCAATAGTTGGAGTTCTAAGCTTACCTGATCATACTGATGAATGTTTAAATTTCCATTGTATTGATCAAAGATGTTACTTGGCAAAAATGGATGAACTCCAAGTAATTACTATTATAATTACTATAATGACGTTCATTATAGTATGAAAAAATAAAATTAAAAATTGAGGAACAAAGCAAAGAAGAAGTGAGCCCTGTCCAGTTGAAATACTTCATTCAGGACTCATCCAGCTGGGATCTCTCTCAGTTTTCCTTTGGCATTGTTCCATGGCAGGAAAAGGGGGGAAAAAAGCAAAATTCTGTCACTGCAAAGGTAATGTGTGAGGACAGCCTATCCTGCCAAAAAGGCCACAGACCAATGCCACCTTGATTCTCTTTAAATGACCGAGGCAGTTATTCTTTTTAAAGAACATTCCAGTGACTGGTGGAGAAGGACCAGAAGAAGAAACTCAGAGCTCACTCAGGAAGATTTTTTAGATGAATGATTGGATGTGAAAATGTCCTCAGCCAGGAAATTTTTAACCTTTTTGTACAGCTCCCCAGGTTTTCCTTCCATTTTTCAGTCATGTGAACAAACAGCTGCAAAACCAGCCTGAGACTTTCTCTGATGCCGGAGGGAATAACAGGTCACCGGCCACGAATGTGTCTGTTTCCATCAGCCCAGAACAATGGCTCTCCTTTCTGAGCCCCATCACCCCAACCAGCCAATTCTTTACTCAGCAGATTGACTGGCAGGTGGAAATCTTTACAGTTAAAAAAGCACAACTGTCTGTGTGTGGAGGATACGGGACTTAAAAAAAAATTAAGAGCTTAAAACCTGACACATATGGATTTCCAAATAAGGGTTTCACATTTCCAAATAAAAATATTACACTGATCTTCTCTCCAGCCAGTTAATGCATAGGTAAGAAAGCATGACCTGGGCCTTTAGCATTCACACGTCCTTTTCACTTGAGAGCTGTATATCTAGATGAGGGACCCTGAATAAGAATATATGCAATAATTGAGAAGAAATCTTTGTGACGCTTACAATTAAGCAAAAATGAGATTCCTTAACTGTCTTCTATCTCCCACCTTGATTTTGCAACACCGAGCACTGAGATTTTCTCAAAGGCCTTAGGAAACTCTTATAAAATATTCTACACAAAATTCTGTTTCATTTTCTTGATTTTAAAAGACCAAACAACATATGACATCGAGAACTTTTCAGAGATGGTGGCCATAGGGAGGGAGTGATGGAGCATCACAGCAATTGCATGTGGCACCTGGACCCAAGTCCAGATGTCATTGCTCCAGGAGGAGGCTGTGACATGTGGCCCGATGGTTCCTCAGGCTGCTCCTTCCTGAAAAATGGAAGAAAATCCAAGTCCTTAGCACCCAAGGGAATTGCTTCCATGATACAATCATCCTTTTCAAAGTGTAAGAGGAACACTTAACACAAACACAAACTGGCAATGTTTGCTTGTAATTACAGGTCACTCTTGGCTTTTCTAAAAGACATAAAATACACAGGGATAGACTGTGGATGCCTACAGGAAATTGTGTGGGGCAATTTGTGGGTGGTATCACAACTAAGTTTGCATTAAATAACAGTCTTCTACAGTCAAACTTCTTATTTTTTGTAAAAGGTAAATATACTTGGAGGAACAGCCCTACATGATGACAGAGAAAGTGGTTTGCTTATGTGGTAAGATTTGAAAGACATCTACCGGCTTATTCAAAAATAGTTCTACCACCAGCCTCTGGTGTTACCGGAAAATGTCTCACCATTCCTTTGGGACATTATCTCCAAAACGTATGTTGAAATGTATTACCTCACAGCTCTTACAGATTAATCCATTAGCACTCAGCACATTAGCAAGAATTTGTTTATTGGGATTCAGGAGCAAAAAATACAAGAAGGAGCAAGATGCACTTTGCAGACGAGCCCTGGGGACAGTGAGTGTCTAGAGAAAGCTGAGAGGGACAAGGGCTAGTGAAGGGGGCAGGAAAAGAATGGTCCAGGGGATGTCATTGCAGATTTTCTCCTATATCCAGCTCTACATTCCTTAACTCCAGAATGATGCAGTTTACCACCCCCTATGATAGGCATTCTACACTTCTTTGTCTTGGTGGTGGTTACTTGTCTGTTTGTCCCTAGCCTACTTTTAATTCCTCAGGCTCTGTCCTTAAGACCTCAGTATTCCCACAGCTTCTGGCAGTGGCCTTGTCCATAAGTGTTGTAATAAAACATTAAATAAATGAATAAAACCAATACACCGGTGATGGCTACACTGGGATCTTAGCAAATGGGGAATCAGATTTTCTCACTTTCATACAATCCAGGCAAGGGTTTAAAAAAATTGGTGATCAAATTGCTTACCCAACTAGTTATCATGGCACATTCTATGCACTCACAGGATATTATTACTTTGTCCATTTATAGGTTTTTTTTGTTTGTTTTTGTTTGCTTGATTGTTTTGCTTTATATCTGTCTCTCTGGTTGAATGCTGTGTTATGGAATGAATAAAACCAAAACTTGGTCATCTTTTTAATATCTCTTATATCATTAAAAAAATCTTTCCTCCCATTCTCTACAACCAACCAGATGCCCCAAATCCCCACCTCACCATCTCTGACCATATCAGCCACACCATACCAAAGAGGCATGAGGGCTTGAAGAATGGAAGGAGAGAAAAAGGAAGGGAAGGAGGAAAGGAATGAAAAAGAGAGGAGAGAGAAGCAGTAAGAAATATATGTACAATCACTTAGTTTTTTCCTCCAAGGAAAGATGTGATTAAATGATCCTCACATAGTAACAGCATGTTGGTTGCTTGGCCATTTCATGAGGAAGGGGCTGCACACTTGAGTCATTGTACTGAGTTGTCCAGGCTGGGAGTGGGAAGCAGCGGCGGCAAAGGGGTAGTTTCAGGGTCACGCCAGCATTTTGATGTCTCTTTCATCTTGTTTCCACTCTTCCAGAAGGGAATTCTTTATATGATTGTATCATGTCAACGAATTCTCTTACTTTGTAGGTGAAACAGGCTCGGATATGAATATGCCCTTCTCCTGGGGTGTTCTACAAAAGTTTACTGAGAAATTGGAGCTACATTTCAAGAAGGTCTTAATTCACATTTATTCAGATAACGTTATACCACCTCAAATTCTGCTTTTAGCTACAGGAGTTGAACTAGTCATTCTAGTCTTTCGGGGATACTGTTGAGAAACTGTTTACTTTGTCAAGGTCCATGGTTTCATGGGTCATTAGCCATGCCTGCAGCTACTGTACAAAAACTGCCCAGGCAGCAACTTTTCTAAACAGGTCTCTGGAACAGTTCCATTGTCCTTATGGTCTTTTATGGCAGCTCTGTTTCACTTGTTCCTGAATGCATGGCCTGGAAACCTGTGTTTTGACTCTGGAAGAAGTCAAGCTTCTGTACATAGGGCCTCTTCTGTCAGTTACTCTTCTCAGCCTACAAGAGCACACGATGACCTACGTATTAGCTAAAGTCTTTGTGTTATTCATTTTTTTTTATTCTCCAGGACATAGAGACTAAACAGGAGAGGCATTCATTAAATGTTGAATGAGTGTACTTGTCATTGTGAATAAATCAAAACCTATAGACCTTTTTCCCCACCAGTCTCGTAGTAGATTTAAAAAGCATGGATTTTCCAGTTACGTTTGGAAAATTCTCACAAAGAGAGAACTGAGAGTTTACATATCAGTACCAGTAGGTTTTCAGTATACGACAGGATTCAGAGAGTGCAGAACAGTTTTAGAATTATGAGGTGAACTGCTCTTCTTGATTTTGGTGAAGTGCGTTATAATTGTGCGGGGAGGAGGGGGACTCCTGAGCTCTTCAGAGCCCTTAAATGGTTGAGAATCGTACCATGGGAGTGGTTTTGGAGGAGTACAATTTTGTAATTTATAAAACCTCTGTTGCTTGATTCCCTACATCCCAAGAAAACTGAGGGAAATGAAATGATAACTGGAAAACAAACAAACAAACACACAAAAAGTGTCTAAGTTTCTCAGCAAAAGAACTTTAGCACTGGTACACTGTTTCAAATGTGCCTCTGAAATTTTAAAAGATTCATGAAAGTGCAGAAAAAAGGCCCCTACCTTGGCAACAAAAATTCATGTGATGATTCATCACTTTGGGGCTCCATTAAAGCCCAGACTTCATAGTCCTCTGTAATGCTTGTGGTCATAATGCATAAGAAAGACGAAAAATAAATACAGTGTTGTATAACTATAAAAGATTGAGAAGACTTTCTATCATTCCCTGGAGTGTGAGAAATCTTCTGAAGTTGGATACAGTAGAATGCTGTTGTAGAAATTAGGCTTCTCAGAAACTCTTGTGGCATTTCAGTTTCTCATAAACAATTAAGTGAATTTGTTTTCTGTTTCTCAACCTATAAAACTATGGTCACTCTCTCCTTCTCAATTAGTTGTCCAACAAAAGAAGTAGAAGTCTATTAATAACATGATTAAAGAAAACAGTTTGATTTTGTGTTTAGTAACAAAGGGCAACACTTGTGATGAGAGCAAAGTGCCCTGAAGTTTCAAATGGTCTCTTTGGACACAAAAAGGAGTGTTGGTCCCAAATCAGCAATCATCCAGTTCCCTAAAGGAAGGTCTCAGATAGTCTCCTTATAACAAATTTTTTTAAAAGAAAAGTAATTACTGTGTCCTGCTCCTACTAGATATCAAAGTGTAATATAACACATGATAATCAAACAATATAATTTTTGTAGAAGAACTGATGGCCAGATTAAAATGGACAGAATGAATATAGCAGAAGATAACCTATTGTAGGCAAAACTTCAATGTATAATAAAAGTGAGATCATAACTTTGTGGGGAAAAAGAATTATTCATTAAGTGGTACTGAGAAAGGTATTAGCATTAGGGAGGAAAACAGAGCCTTACCTTATAATTTATATAAAATATTTATATGAAGTGAAATGTATAATACAAAGTCATTAAAAATAGAAAGGGTGTGTGTGTGTATGTATATTTATCAGAGCTTGGGTTAGAACAATACATTATGAACAAAATAATTAAAAATTATAACCATAATTTATCAAAAACCTGGATGTCAATAAACCTGATTAAATAAAAGTAAAAGAGAAAAAACTTAGAAAAAATGCATAGTATATAAAATGAAAACATAATCAATAGGAAAAATATATCCTAAAGGAAGACTGATTAGAGAAATACAAAAGAAAAAATGCAAATGTCCAATGTATATAAAAATATTTAATCTCATTGATAATATACCCTTGGTAGATATGTAAGTTTATATAACTCTGAGTAAAAAATATGGCAATGTACACAAAAAATCTTAAAAATTATCCTGTTCTGTGATTAAGTAATTAATTTCTAAGGATGTATCTATTTAAAAGAAATAGAGATGCAGGTAGAAATTTACATTCAATGACAGCCCACTTTTATGTTAAAAGAAACTAGGGGGCTTCCCTGGTGGTGCAGTGGTTGATGAGAGTCCGCCTGCTGATGCAGGGGACAAGGGTTCGTGCCCTGGTCCGGGAAGACCCCCCATGCCACGGAGCAGCTGGGCCCGTGAGCCATGGCCACTGGGCCTGTGCATCCGGAGCCTGTGCTCCGCAATGGGAGAGGCCACAACAGTGAGAGACCTGCGTACCGCAAAAGAAAGAAAAAAAGAAAAAAAGAAAGAAAAAAGACTAATGGTGATAGAATATTAGATTAGGTGAAGTGAAATTTCAAATTTACTATTTCTTTGACCCATGATTGACCTTCAAATGGATACCTACATCATTATCTACATCTCTTATTTCAGAGGATAAGATGACCTGTCCAATTTAAGATTTTTAAAGAAGAAAGTTCCAAATCTTTCCCTCCAAATCAGTACTTATTCTACTGCTTTTCTCACTGCACTGTCAGAAATTATAGGTATTTGACCTTATTACTTTCTGGCTTTTGGAGGTGGAACCTCAGTCTTAATAAGAGAACTAGATGGAGAAAGAAACTGGTTTACATATTCTTTTCCCTTCTCCAAATATATCATGCTGTTTATTTCTGGAGAATGTAATCTCCCTCTATATCTCTTACAGTCTTCTTATAGTCATGGTACCCAGTCACTACACAAAAAGACAAATTTACTCCAGTTAAGGTGTGAAATTGGTGGCAAATTGTTTCTTGAGCTTCATGGGCAGAGCATAAACATATACATTTAAGATTGTCCTGTGAGCTTCTTGATAACCTTCTGATCAAGTTTCCACGCTGTGTTCAGTGGATCCCTGTTATCTAATGAAAAATGTCTCAACTAGTCAGCCTATCATTAAAGGATCTACATATTTTTATACTGCCTGCCTTTCTAGCTTTTTCATCTTCCACAAGCCCCTTATATTCTGGTCCTATCAATCCTTCTACTATTCGCTAAACAGGAGGATGAACCTTGATGGGTGAAGAAACACCAGACTTAGAGTAGGAAAACAAAGTTGAGGAAGTTATATAACCTTGACAAGTTTCTAAACCTGCTTAGACCTAATATTGTTATATCCTTGTCCATATTATGAAAAGGCTAGAATCGAGGATATCAAAGTTCTCTTCAAATTCTAACATTTTTTAGTTAAGTGGCTTTTTGCTGTTCCAACTTTATTTCATTTATTTACATTTTGATATTGAAATAGTCCAAATAAGAGGTATTGGAATAATTACCTTAGGAAAGAATTGCTCAAGGTAAGATAGTATCATGGGTAAATATGTCTTGAAATACTGAATACTTGAAATACTGAAATACAACTTAGAAATCTAATTATTTAAATTTATTTTAATAAGAATGCAATACAACATTTGTTTCTTATTGGTTTTGACGTTAATAAACTGCAACAAAACCATTTTTAAAATTTAAGTTCTCAACTTTAGTTATGCTTTTAAAGAAAAGACATGAAGAGAAACATTGACTTTGTTTATAATAACACTTGGTGCATGATTCCACCTGGATTAGAGGACTTTTCACCATATTTCCATATTTAGGGAGTGCATACAAACTGTTTCCAGAAGTTTCTCATCCTCCAGTCTCGCTAAGAAAGTAGCTAGACCATTTGTCAACAAAGGAGAGTGTTTTCTGCTGAGGTAATTTACTAACCAGATGCTGAAATGGTCATTTCATGCCAGGGTACATTCTGCAGCCGGAGACTACACTTCTATTTCAGATTTTATGACAAATCTTCCATGTTTTTTGAGCATCTCCAGACGCTGAGAGTGGTGAGACACTGTTTTTAAACAGATAATATATCTGGATGGGTTCCCCTCAAAGTAGGTCTAGGAGACACCTACCTACTTCACCCAGACACTAAATCTAACACAGGTTTCCTCTTTGGGCCCTTCTTTGCTTTCAGCATCACTCATGCCCACCAATAACAAATGAATGTCTTCAGTTAATTTCTATAAGCCAATTTAGAAGAACTATTACTGGTAATTTAACTGGATATAGAGTGGCTTCTTCTGAAGATGTTCAGAGCCAAGAATCTATGGGTTTTGCTTGAAAAGAAATTAAGCCCTTGATCCAAAATTTTGCTTGCATAGGATTCTTTTGGTGCTTTGGCTGTAGTAACAATTTCAGATCACTGAATATCTACTCCACTGAAGCAGTCACTGACTGATGACACCAAGGAGTCAAATCGTATGTATTCCTTGAACATATGTTATTCATTAACATAACCACAGTCACTTAGAAGTATAGGCATTGACAAAATATTAAATGAAAATGATTTTAGCATTTTCATTGGAAAGGGGTAAATAAATGAAATATGGAATACCTATTTTTAAGGAGGACCTACAATATACATACTCTGTATGTTCTCCAGTTAGATTTAATCTCATGATAGCCTTGTGAGAGGATCATTCACTTTTTAAGAACAATAGAAATGTGGTATAGAAATACCCAGCTCCTTCCCCAGGTCACTCAACCAGGTCTGACTCTAAAGCCCTGAGCTTTTTTTCAAGACAACTCGAGACTTCCACCAAAGTCATTTCTGTCCCTTAGAAGTTCCCTTTTATTTAAACAATTAAAGACACCTCAATTTTATCTGAGAGTTAGGAGAAGGGGTTAAGATGACTCAAAAGCATCAGGAGAGAAAAAAATTTATTTTCTTCCAAGACTTCAAATGTCTCTCCTTGAAAATGGTTAATTTTAAACAATTTAAATCAAACAAACATTTCAGTGTTTAAAAAAAAGTAAAAGGCAGTGGAAGGAAGAAAAACTTTTTTAATTTAAATAAAACAACAAAGATACAAGAAAGTTACAGAAGTTTGGGATTTGTTCACCCATTTTCCGTGAGCCTCTATTTTTTAAAAAAATCTTTTCTTTTTAGTAAAGAAAGGTAAGGCAAGGTTAAAGATGCACATCTAAGCGAAGACAGTAGAGTATATGGATGGAATTTAAACTATCTTAGCTATCTAATTCATGGCATTGAGGTAAAAATAAATTGAGCCTTATTCTGTTTTGAGCTATGGATAAGTGCCCTAAATAAATTTTGGTGAATATATATTTATGTTTCTCTATTAAATTAGCTCTTATTTCTCTATCTTGTCATATATAGAGATGGGTCCTAATTGACAGAGAAAATAAATAGCTTCATTCATTAACAATTAGGCAAACTCATGATTGACATAATGGATTTGCTTATCTTATTAGAGATATGGACAGAGTTGGACATGAGAAGAACAAGAAAAATCTTCTAGTTTTGTCTACCTGAAGGAATCAAAAAAGCATCTCCTAAAATTCAGAACCAAAAAGACCTAAAAACAATGAACAGAGAGGAGTGAATTAAACACAAATTATAGAAATTCTTAAGCATCCCAGACTTATTTTTTGCCATAATGGAATGTAGCAGTGTAAGATATCAGTCCTTTCTACAATCTGGATGTACCCTAGTTTCAGGTCGTGCTATGAAACTGGAAGCTCCACAGAAGCTGTGGGCACATAGTTTCCCTGGGCAGTGAGGGAGGCATTAGGAGGAATCATTATTCTTTCAGGTGCCACTAATATTCACATCACTGGTGTCATTATTCACTGAGTGATGAGTAAGAAGAGTCACTTTTTCTCCAACTCATTACACAGAGTCTGGCATTGGGAACGTTTCATTTTCAACAAGAAAGCAAAGGCCCAGGTGTTACTGAAAATGCAGACAGTGTAACTGTGGACATAAATCTAATTGTCCCTATAAGTCTCTTCAATTACTCAATACCAAAAAGAAAAAAAAAGTTCCATTCTTTGAGCCACAGCTACTATAAACTAGATGAAACATACTATCCTCTAAGTTAGGTACAAATTACTGGTTATACTTTCTTTTACAGAAATGTTTTATATATATAATTTGTATGTGTGTGTCTGGTATACAACTCATTCTGTGTAAAGGATACAGAAATTGAAGTATTCGTGTAAAATTAACTCTACATCCTATATTTGCTCTACATGCGTAGTAAATTGTAACTAAATGCTTAATTTCCTAGAGGCACATGTAAATCAGTATACATACAAGTGGGGCTGTTTTATGTTAGTTAGGAAACCATGACCATAGATTCTTCACTGATCTTTTGGAAAGGAATAAGTGGTAGATGAAAACTCCTTTCTAATAACATTTAATATCCAAACTTAAAACCTCATTGTAGCTCCTCTCTTAACTTGATTAGTTTTAGATAATAAATTAATACATAGGACTTCAATTCACAGAGAGAAGCAAACCTTCCATAAGATTTAGGGGCTTTTTTGTTTTTTGTTTTTTGCAGTGTGCGGGCCTCTCACCATTGTGGCCTCTCCCGTTGCAGAGCACAGGCTCCGGACGCGCAGGCTCAGCAGCCATGGCTCACGGGCCCAGCCACTCCGCTGCATGTGGGATCTTCCCAGACCGGGGCACGAACCCGTGTCCCCTGCATCGGCAGGCAGACTCTCAACCACTGCACCACCAGGGAAGCCCCATAAGATTTAGTTTTATAAAGAAAAATGAAAATGATAAATTTGTCAATTTCAATGTCCATTTTTCTCCTTTATTCACACTTATATTTAATAGCTAAGGAAAAAAAGAGATGGCTTAAACATGATATGGCAGTAAGCTCATGAAAACAGTTTTGAAAAGTATAAAGTAATCTATCATTTACCTCAGAAAAAAATCTAGACATTTTGCATTATCAAAAATAAATAAATAATGCCTTTCCTGATTTCTATTAAGTTTGCGTAAAATACTGTCCCAATTGTTTCAGTCATGGTGAGAGTGAGGTGTTGTGTGATAGCCATTGAGACCTGACCAGTTAGTCTAAGATACAACCATTTTTATTATTTATTATTATTTATTATTTATTATTATTATTTTTGAGATTCCAGATGTGTGTTTCTGTTGGAGTATAGTTGCTTTACAATATTGTGTTAGTTTCTACTGTACAGCAAAGTGAATCAGCTATATATACACATATATCTCCTCTTTCTTGGATTTCCTTCCTACTTAGGTCACCACAGAGCATTGAGTAGAGTTCCCTGTGCTATACAGTAGGTCCTCATTTCTATTTTATACATAGTATCAATAGTGTATGTATGTCAATCCCAATCTCCGAATTCACCCCACCACACCACCCCGGCATCCATAACACTTGTCCTCTATGTCTGTATCTCCACTTCTGCCTTGAAAATAAGATTGTCTATACCAATTTTTTCAAATTTCACATATACGCGTTAATATATATTATTTGTTTTTCTCTTTCTGACTTACTTTGCTCTGTATCACAGTCTCTAGGTCCATCCATGTCTCTACAAATGACGCAGTTTCGTTCCTTTTTATGGCTGAATAATATTCCATTGTATATATGAACCACATCTTCTTTATTCATTCCTTTGCTGATGGACATTTAGGTTGTTTCCATGTCCTGGCTATTGTAAACAGTGCTGCAAGGAAGAGATACAACCATTTTTAAACTGTGGTTCCTGATCTTGGTTCCTAATTCTCATTTCTCTAAGACTTTTATAAAAATGACCAATGATCAGGCTGCATCCCAAGTAATTGAATAATAATTTCTGGTTCTGTATACCAGGCATCAGAATTTCCTATAATGCCCGAGTTTTCTACCTTAAAGCCAGAGCTGAAAAGCCGCATTGTCTTTCAACAATGTAAGAGAACAGCAGCAACATGGATGGACCTAGAGATTGGCATACTGAGTGAAGTAAGTCAGACAGAAAGCCAAATGTCATGATATCACTTATATGTGGAATCTGAAAAAAAGGTACAAGTGAACTTATTTACAAAACAGAAGTAGAGTCACAGATGTAGAAAACAAACTTACGGTTACCAGGAGGTAAGGGGGGGAGGGATAAATTGGGAGACTGGGATTGACATATACACACTACTATATATAAATAGATAACTAATAAGGACCTACTGTTTAGCACAGGGAACTCTACTCAATACTCTGTAATGGCCTACTCAATACTCTCAATACTCTGTATGGGAGAAGAATCTAAAAAAGAGCAGATATATGTACATGTATAACTGATTCACTTTGCTGTACATCTGAAATTAATACAACATTGTAAATCAACTATACTCCAATAAAAATTTTAAAAAAAAACAATGTAAGGGAACAAAGTTGTTAAAGGGTAAAATACAGAGGAACAACAACAAAAATCCCTCTGACTTGTACAGTGGATTGAGTTCCAATAGTCTTTCAGATAAATGAGGAACTTTTCCATTACTAGCCAATAATAACAGTTGACCATTTTTTCCCCTTAGATTGAGAAGCCATTTAAAGAACTACATTTAGGTGGAAGAAATCCAGCAAATAAGCTGCTGCATGTTTAAGTAGCTTCTCCTACACTGCATCCAAGGGTTGGCAAATATATTCATTTATTCATCAAAAACTTTTGTGGGTTTAATGATTATGTGCCAGAAATCATTCCCAGATGGAATCATGGAATTGAGTCAAACATAATCTCTCCATTCAAGTAATTTATAGCGTGAATTGGTGTGTTTATTCAACATATATAATTAAGTCTTGTTATATACCCAAAACTGTTCTAAGCTCTAGGAAACCTCAGAAAACTACATAGAAAAAAAAAATCCTACTCTGTGGAGCTTAGTTTCCAGGGTGAGCAATAAAAAACAAAATAGAAAATATTAGTTGCGAAGAAAATGAAAGCAGTGAAGGAGGATAGGGAATAAGTGTAGGAAAAGAGTTACGTACAAGGTCAAATGGGATGGATCATTGAGAATGGTCTCAGTGAGAATGTGACATTAACTAAACACCTGGAGGGGAGAAAGTGTAAGCCGTGTGATTACAGTAAGTGCCATACATACGAGAGAGTTTTGTTTAAAGAGTGCGTTTGTAAGTCCAATTTGTTCGTAAGTCCAACAAAGTTAGCCTAGGTACCCAACTAACACAATCGGCTATATAGTACTGTACTGTAAGAGGTTTATGATACTTTTCACACAAATAATACATAAAATACAAACAAAAAAACAAAACATTTTAATCTTACAGTACAGTACCTTGAAAAGTACAGTGGTACCAGCTACATCACCGCTGGTTTTACACTTGCTTCCGAACATCCTGGGCTTGAAATAAAGATGCTGTACTACTGTACTCTATACAGTACTGTACAGTAAAGTACACAAAATCACAACTACTTCTAGAGGATGCACACACATGACAATGTACACCAGACATGTGAACGAACTTACATGACTGGACACACGAACGCACATTCACATCTTTGAAATTTCGCAACTTGAAGTTTCGTATGTGGGGGACTTACTGTATTTGGAGAAGAGAGTTTCAGGTAGAGAAAAAGATAACTGCAAATGCCCAGAGCCGGGATCTTGTCTGAGGAGTCCGATGAAGATCAAGGAGGCCAGTCGGTGAGGCTGGAGCAGAGGGAGAGGAAGATGAGTGTGAGGTCAGAGAAGAGAGAGGCCATATGAGGCAAGCTGAATGAGCTGGAGAGCCCGGGAAGAGCCTTGAGGAGAGGACTGACAAGATCTGACATTCCACGCATGGTCACTGTGCTGAGGATTGAGTGAAGAGAGCAAACATGGAAGAAGGAGTCCAGGGAGGCTATAGTAAGATTCCAGGGTTGATATGCCCTCTGCAGAAGCGTTCTGGAAGTGTAAAGAAAGGGGTGTATGGCTCTACCACAGAGTGCAGGGGAGCCTTCATATAGATTTTGTGTGTCCTGTGAGCCTTCAAATAATGAGTAAGAATAGACCATCTGGGAAGGAGGAAAAAAAACATTCCTCAAAAAGGGGAAATAAACAGAAGTATGAACCATTGCAGTGCATTTAGGTACTTGCTGTGTATGAGGGTGCAGGAAGCACGGTGTGGGTAAAGAAATTGGGCTGGGAATGGAGAGTGAAGAACCTTGGGTACCATGCATGCTGAGCAGCTGGACTTTATAATATAAGCAAGCAAGGAATGTGGAATGTTTTTAGGTAATCTGGAAACAATGTGTAAGAAACATTAGAACAAGGAGCAGTTGTAGAGAGACACCAGTGAGAAGCTTCTTGCCACAGGTACTGTCTAGTAGAGAACTCAAATAAGTATTTGCCATTATGGAGAAAGCTCTGACAATAGTGTGTACAAAATGCAAAGGGGTTGGGGGAAGAGGAAAAACATTAATTTAAATAGAAGCATCAAGAATGGTTTCATCGGGGCTTCCCTGGTGGCGCAGTGGTTGAGAGTCCGCCTGCCAATGCAGGGGACACGGGTTCGTGCCCCGGTCCGGGAAGATCCCACATGCCGCGGAGCAGCTGGGCCCGTGAGTCACGGCCGCTGAGCCTGCGCATCCGGAGCCTGTGCTCCGCAACGGGAGAGGCCACAACAGTGAGAGGCCTGCAAAGAATGGCTTCATTGATACTATTTACAACAGCCAAGACATGGAAGCAACTTAAATGTCCATAGACAGAGGAATGGATAAAGATGTGGTCACTTATATGTGGAATCTTAAAAAAAAATGATACAAATGAACTTATTTACAAAACAGAAATAGACTCACAGACATAGAAAACAAACGTATGGTTACCAACGGGGAAAGGTTGGGGGGAGGGATAAATTTGGAGATTGGGATTAGCAGATACAAACTACTGTGTATAAAATAGATAATCAACAAGGACCTGCTGTATAGTCCAGGGAACTCTACTCAATATTCTGCAATAACCTATATGGGAAAAGAATCTGAAAAAGAATAGATGCATGTATATGCAAAAATGAATCACTTTGCTGTACACCTGAAACTAACACAACATTGTAAATCAACTATACTCCAATATAAAATTTAAAAAATTTAAATAAATGAACAATAAAAATAAATAAATTGAATTGAATAACTCTTTAAAAAATGGCTTAATTGAGAAAGTAGTCCTTAAACTGGATCTTGAGAAATCAGTAGATTTTTTTCAGTCATACAGGATGAAAAGGAATTCCAGGCAGGGGGAGAATCCAAGGCACAGAGACCTGAAAGAACATGGTAGATGAGAGGATGGAAAAGGTGACTGGAGCACAGGGCATAGGTATAGGAAGGTGGATGAGAGCTTGAGGCAAGGGCAATAATTCAATGGAATTTGGACCTGGTTCTAGTTTTATAGGCAATGGAGATCCAGTGAAAGATATTAAGCATTTATAATGTGCTTAGATCTGTACTAGAGAAAGCTTCTCAATGGCAGTGCTTAGGGAGAAAAGAAATTTGGTGACACAAAGAGGAAGGAAAACTGGACAGTAGATTATCGAAAGAGTCCAGGACAGAAAGAAAGGATTGCATTAGACCAGGAGTAGTTGTATTGAGAAGTAGGGGATGATTTCCAGAAGCATATCAGAGACCAAATCAATTGGATTTGGTGATAAATTCTATGTAGGAAAGTAAGGGAGAGGAAGGAATTTCAACGATACCTAGGGCCTGTCTTGGGCCTCTAGTTTTATGGCTGGACATTTATTAACATAATAAGCAGAGAAAAAGAAGTATGAGTGTGGGAAAGAGTCAGGTTGACTCTGGACCTACTAAATTCTATATGGATCTCTTAGATTTAACTATCTCATAAGCAACTTGAAATATGTGTAAGACCTCAGTACTTGGCAGAAAATAGGCATTCAATAAATATTTTTTGAGTTGCAATATTTTAAATGAAATGAAATTAAGCCAGCCTAATTTGGCCACTTGCAATATGCTTTAACTCTTCAAAGAAAACTGTTCCAATTACATCACATATTATTTATGCATTGGATAATACATTCTGTCTCCTAGCCCAGCAGCCAGTGTCAAATTCTATGCTACATAACATACTTGTTCCCAAGACTAAAATCAACAGTGCAAGGAGAGAGAAAAAGGCTCTGAATTGTCTTCTTGATAGAATCCCTTTTGGGTTTCCACTTTCCTTTGGCATGATTTTAAAAAGCTTACTTTCACTTCATTTTGATAAATGTTTAACTGCTATGCTCAAATTAGAAAATCTTTCATTTGGATGTAATCATGAAAGACATCATATGTAAAAGAGAGAGATGTGGTGGTGAGAAACCATTCAACCATGGGCCTGGGACAAGGAGAGGCATATGTATCCAATATTTGACTTAATACTTTGTTAGGGTTCTAATGAAGTTGTGTAGCTCCTGTGTAAGGTGAATGGAAAAAGTACTTATATATAGCTTTTCATTAGGATAAAATATAATTCTGTTTAGTTCATTTAATAATCATTATATGATTAAATAATCCATACTAATTAAAGAACTGCCTGTGCTTTATAAAGTCATATTAAAAGAAACTCCATGAAAATCTGTTTTATAAATGAAAGCAGCTCCTAGCAGTTCTCTACTCTTTGAACTAAGAAAAAGATTTTGCTATTTCTTGTTCATTGTGAAAAGACTCATAACACACATGAATTCTGAAAACCTTTTTTGACTGATGAGAATTAGTGAAAGGCTTTCATGAATTCTGTATGATGTTACATTATAAATTAATAGAATATAAAGTGTGCTTTTCTTCCCATTTATATATTGATTCATTGCTTTGATACCAAATGTATCATTAAATAATGCAAACATAATTATAATACAAATAGTTAAATGATATTAGTTGCCTGTCAAAAGAAGGAAATTATATGTGAGGATAGTTAATTCTTATGTATAAAATTTATGCATCTCTCTTAGTGTGTATATCTAGAAAGAAATATTACATATTAAACTACATTATGTCTAAGATTCTTAGTCTGTTTCCTATTCTTATTACTAATAGCCACAAGAAACTTCAGAGAGGGAAACTTCATTATTAACAGCAGGACAATTTACTTATATAACATTTAAGGTGGACAATTTATTTCATGTATTCTGCAAATGCCACATAGTAATATATAACTGACCCTACTTTATAGTCAACAAAAGTGAGAATTAGAAAAAAATAAATGCTTTGTCCCAACATCACATACCTATAATTGACAGAGTCATTATATGGCTCTAAGTGTATATATTAGTTCAGAGTTTAAATCGTAATATCTGATCCCTACCCCAAAATATGCCAAAAAAAGAAAAGGATGCTGATGCAGGATGGTCATACTTCTGCTCTTCCAACAGTTATGTCATGTTATGTCATGTCAAGTCACATGAATGAAAATGACCTCTCCGTGACCATGCACGGTCTCAACTTAATTCCTGCTAGCCACTAGCCATCCAAAGGTCAGATCTGGAGGTGGTGTCTGCCACATTGGCGCAGAAGTACTTGTAACTTAGGAGAAAGAACAATGAGAAGTCAGAGTCTCCAAGTTCTACACCTGTTTCCATCACATGACCTCGATTCAAATTTGGACGAGTCAGACCAGCTAGCCTCTCTGGATCTTTCTTTCCTCAGCTATGACGTGAAGGATGGATAGCTGGTCTCTAATGTCCCCTCCCAGCCACTGATGTTTCTGTTTGTACAAATCTAATTGGCCAGTCCAGGATTCAATGCACTTCCTTGGCCTCACCCTTGGAATGAATAAAAAATTTCTATACATTAAGTGGTTGGCACAGTAAAGGAAGACAATTGTATATGCCAAAGTTTATCATAGGTGTGAAATAATTAAAAGAAAAAAGGTTTGGTTTTAAAAGTTGGATCCTGGGTCAGGATTTAGATGGTGAATATTTCCAAACAAATTTATTTTATTCATAATATCATTTTAATTAGTCCCCATACATAGCCTCGTATCAACTGAGACTAAAGGGTCAAGGGTCATGCCCACCATCAAAACCAGTGCTGAAGACATCCTAACAGACTTAGGGAAGACTCAAAGTAATATGTAGCTGGGGCTGTTTGTGAAACACAAATATTTGGCATTAGACTGTGTCCTGGTAGAGAATCTAAGTGGAATGTTGAGGGAAAGGCCCGTTTCTTGGAAGTGTGGGTCACTAGCTCAAAATCAGGAGACCAGAGCTCTTAATTCCATCTGCGACCTTGGACTCTAACTGAATGTTTTGGAAATGTCCTTATAGTTTCTTTAGTAGAAAATGGGCTTCCCTTCCATGTAGTATCACAGGGAAATTTTTCTTCTGCAGTAGGCATAATAGTAATGTAATATAGGAAAATGTCAATAGCTGCAAAATATTTAATATCACTTATTTAGTTCTATTTAGGACAGTTTATTTGAAACTTTAAAGAAAAATAAGACTTTCAGAGTTTCATTCATGTGAGCATATCAAGGCAACTATAAGTGACAGGATTTCTTGAATATAGAGGAACAGAAATTAAAGTAATCTTTTCAAGAGGAATGTAAGAAGTGATACTCAAAAACCTGGCCAGGTACAGTTTTCGAAGGACTTGCTCTATGTCCTATGACTTTATTCTTCGAAAATATTTAGGTAATGCTTTCCTGTGTTCTCTGAGGTTTGTTTCTAATGGAATATACATACTCACCATGTAGATGGCTGCAAAGGTTCTGACCCTACCATTGTGATTTCCAGTTTAGTAGAAAAACTACCAGTTAACTGTTTTGCTCAAGGATCCTGGAAATAGGGTTGACCATCAAAAGACGAACAATAGTATCATACATAGCTGGGCAGAGAAAGCATATTTCAGAAATGCCATTGATTTGGGAAAAAAAATGAAAAATCAATACGTTTTAAGGACATTCTCAAGAGGACTTATCCTTGTTCATGAAATAGTAAATGCTAGAGCAATAAAGCAATTGGTTAATGCTTAGTCTTTGAGGACCTAAGGGCAAGGTATCATTCTACACTGCTCCCTAATAAATACAAACTGATTACATTTTAGTGTTTTCACTGCCACTAGTATCCATTCTAAACTCCCAAACTGAAACAGTGATATGTATTCAATTATCAGACCAGTAAAAATTTGTCATCTACAACCCTCCATATAACTTGTATTTTCCATTAATTGTTCTTGTTCAAAAGGGTACCACAATAGGGATCCAAGCCAACATTCTAGTCTCACGTTCCCTTGACCCTGTGGTTGCCAAAGATGTTAACTCCCCTTCCATTTCATCAACTTGTACAGGATTTCTTACAGGAGCGCTGTGGACACTTTACATGGGCGCACTCCATGGTCCCCACATTGCTCAACACAGTGGCTGGGAATCACGCTACCATATTTCTTGTGACCCTCACAAGGCAGATCCAAAATTATTTTCTCTTCCATAGGTTTTTCTTTCCTCCTTGTTCCTCTGTTAAATCCAGTAGGATGTATCAGCATCTTTTTTGCCACACTCTGCAGGGTGTTTGATTCATTTTTTTCTCTCTCTTCCTTTTTCCCCTCCCTCTTCCTTCCTCTTTCTCTCTCTCTCTCTCTTTCCCTCCCACTCACTCCCTCTCTCTGTTTCTCTCTCTCACTTCCTATTCCTCTCTCCCTAGTCTCTGTGCCAATTGAGGACAAGAACTGTGTGTGTTCACCTTGGTATCTGCAGCAAACACCGAAGTGTCTGACACAGAGTGGGTATCCAATAAGTATTGTGGAATTGAATTAAATTGCTTTGCTTTACAAAGGACCGCAGGATTTTCCAACCCAGAAGTACTTTAATCACACCAACTGGCATCCGTCTAATTGCAGCTCCTAAGCCAAACCTGCCAGGCACGAATATCACTTAGAGAACGTTTAGAAATATGGATTCAAAGGACCTGCTCCAGAACTACTGAATCAGGATCTGCTGCAGAGAAGCCTGAGGAACAGTATTTTGAAAAAGTTCTACAGCAATGCCAATCCTCTTCTCAACCACAGCTTTTAGTAGAACCTTTTAATTTCACTGCACTATTGAGAAAATGGGGAGATACTCCTTGGGAATATCTCAGATCCTTTTCTATCTCATAGGGCAACCTACAAGAATGTGGGGTGACTTGAAAAGTATTCACAAAACAAATGCACTGAGCTATCATGTATTTTTGACTATATCAAAGTATACTGAAAAGCTGCTATCGAGACAGAAGCCTAAAATTATTCAAAGATGTGGGGAAAATGCTTGATAAAGACACACATTCTAAAATATATTTTCTCCTTTTTTGTGAAAGGGTTTAAAAGTAAACACACTTCTAACAATCCCAATACTTGGCAATGATTTCCAGTTATATCTATGTTTGAAACACTCCTGTTGCACAGTCATTTGTATATTGTTCTTTTTGCTGAATCAAATAGATTTTCAAATGTCAATTCAGGTCATGGAATTTGCATTTGGGCTTGGACTGTTAGAAATCTGAGTCACTCTTTTCCTTCTCTTCCTCCTTGGATGCTCTCTCTATTCCTTACATTAAGATGCCTCTAGGGTAATCACGTTTATGCACAGTAATGATCGGTGGGGAAAAAGGTATGAGATTGGAAGGCTGTTGGGGGGACTCTAGGCTGGGAAAGCCAAGAGGGTCCAAATCCTCCCTTGGCCCAGCAACTTATCCTCCAAGTGAGTTCCCCAAGGGAGATATACATACAGGGAAAGTGGAGTAGATTAAAGCAAAACGTCACTTGAGTTTTTTTGAGAAGTGACCCAAATTCAAAAATAGCTGTCATTAAAAACCTGGGACAGGGGCTTTCCTGGTGGTGCAGTGGTTGAGAGTCCGCCTGCCGATGCACGGGACACGGGTTCGTGCCCCGGTCCGGGAAGATCCCACATGCTGCGGAGCGGCTGGGCCCGTGAGCCATGGCCGCTGAGCCTGCGCGTCTGGAGCCTGGGCTCTGCAGCGGGAGAGGCCACAGCAGTGAGAGGCCCACGTACTGCAAAAACAAACAAACAAACTTGGGACAGGGTACATGACGTTGGTTTAAGGAGGCCTCTCCATCCTTTCCTTCCAGCCAAGACCTAAATCTGACTATTTGACCACCTTTGGCCCAGGACGTATGGGACAGAACAGTGAAGGGATGAGAATGCTGGGCTTACAAATGAGAAAGGACCTGGCCTTTCCCTGGATGGAAGATGTCATCCACCAATAACCACAGTCCTTAGAGGGAGGGAAAAGGAGTTAATTGGTGATTGTCTGGGCTTCTTTGTGACTAAATGAAAGGAGAGGAAAAAGAAAAAAGACAAATAGACAAGCTCCTTCTAATTTAAGAGATGATATTTCCAAGGAAAGATGAACTAAGCAGCGTGTGTGTGAACTTTAATGAGGGCAGTAAACCACCTCTCTGGGGGACTGGAGGTAGAAAGCTGGAAGATGAAGACCTCCAAGGTGAGGAGAGAAGCGTCTAGCTCTTCTGTCTTCTAGAGGTCTGAGGCTGCCATTCACTAAGCCCTCACTAAATAATAGGCACTTTTCATGAGCCACTTATGTAGAAACAAACAAAGGCCAACCAAAGAAGAACAAGCAAGGGCTTTCTATGCAGAGTTTGCTATAGCAAGGGAGTCAGCCACCATCACTTGCATTTTGGCAGAGACTCAAAAGCTGGCAGAGGAGTGGAATAGTTTTTAGTGGAAAACAGGGAAGGCTTCGGGTGTGCCCTGATTGGAGGCTCTTGGCATGGGGATGCAGGAGGCAGGCTAACTAGAAATGGAGCGCCCCATATGATTGGTTAGGGATGCATATTTGGCTTTGTCTAGTAGGTCCTAAATAGGAAAGCTAGACAAAAATTAGGGAAACTGTCGGCTACCAGTCAAGTCCTGATTTTGGTCTGATTGCTACAGAAGTTATTGCTTGGCTTCCTGAATTATTACAATAGATAGCAGTCTGACTTCCTGCAGGTCTGACTTATTGTTGGCTGGCTTCCTGGGCTACTTATTAAAGATAAGGGGTTGGTTTCCTGGGGAGGTTGCTGGAAGTTATGGGTCTAAGTTCTATTTTCATATATGGTTGGCTATTGTATATTCAGGCACCACTTACAATCTTCTACCACTCAGAGTGTGATCCACAAACCAGCTATGTTAGGGATCAACTGTGAGCTTGTGAAAATCTACCAAGTGATTCTTATGCAAATTGACACTTGCAAAACACTGGGTCATAATTCACCTTTATTGTACCACAGACAGGCACTATCCTCATTTTAAAGACTAGGAAATGAAGGCTTGGAAGGGTTTAGTGACTCACCCAGGCACGTGTCTAGTAGGTGG
The DNA here is from genome assembly GCF_025265405.1 of Mesoplodon densirostris. Lineage (NCBI taxonomy): Eukaryota > Metazoa > Chordata > Mammalia > Artiodactyla > Ziphiidae > Mesoplodon > Mesoplodon densirostris. The sequence continues at coordinate 87,957,585 of NC_082672.1, forward strand.
CAGAACTAGGATATGAACCTGGCTAACTTCCAAGCTCTGCTTTTTGTCCTGAACCTAAATGTGAATATTAACTTTTCTCAACAGATGTCAGACTAATAAGGCCTTCTTCTTTTTTTTTTTTTTTTTTTTTTTTTTTTGCAGTACGCGGGCCTCTCACCATTGTGGCCTCTCCCGTTGTAGAGCACAGGCTCCGGACGTGCAGGCTCAGCGGCCCAGCCGCTCCGCAGCATGTGGGATCTTCCTGGACCGGGGCACGAACCCGTGTCCCCTGCATCGGCAGGCAGACTCCCAACCACTGCGCCACCAGGGAAGCCCAGGCCTTCTTCTTAACAGGAAGCATCAGGCAATGAAATAAAGTGTCAGTGCAGACTTTGATGAGGTCTTATTCAGGGACATCAAGACTAGTGAGCATTAAGTCCCCAAGGCAAGGATGTTCCTGCTATTATGGGATATCTTAAGAGGGCCCTTATTGGAGCAGAGACTATTGAGCTTTGACATGGGACATTCCTTTCTTTCCACAGGAAACAAATGGGATTAATAATCTATGACCATTATTCTTAAGCAAGGCATGTCCCTTCACAGAAAATATAATTATACAGATTGCAACAAAGGTAGAATCATGCAACATACACCAAGTTCCTGAATTCCTTCTTTGTTCAGAAATAATGCTTTAGCTATTTTACTCTATGTTTTACGGTGTAAAGAAAAACTTGCCTATGATGTCCCAGTGAGTAGGAAAGTTGTGAATATATGTCACTATTGAAACTGCTTCAAATACAATTAGGAAAATTATAAAAGCGTGACATCAAGGATCCCCAGTTTGTGCATCCAGTGAGGCTATGGTAGGGATGAAACCATTTTCTTGCCTCTGAAACAAAAAGTTGTGCTCAAGAAGCTTGGCTGTGGATTGCAGGATTTCCAGGTTCTCAATGGTCAGGTGAATTACAGCAGCTCCTGGAAACAACACAGGTGAGTGTTAAAGACTAATTAACAAAGATTGATATCATTTGATGTTTAATATGGAAGTAGTGACCATTGTACTTAGGTTTTATCCTTGCTTCTTGTAACCTCTCTTTGCCTATGTTCTACCTACAGTGAGTCAAGGAATGCAATCAATCAATGCTTTAGTTTTTTTGGATAAAGAGTTACATATTTTATAGAAAAAAGTGGGAAAAAAGACTTTTTCTCTAAATTTTTGTGTAACCACATTTGGGGAAGAAATAAATATCTTTATCCATTCATTCTTTTTACAACACATTCATAAGCAAGGCACCATCCTTTACCTGATGACAACCCTCAGAACAGTAGGTATAAAGAGTATAGAAATAAGTAATGCAAATAGGGAGTGGTCACAAAATCCATCATCTGATGGCAGATGCCAATATTTTTATTCTCTTCTCTATGAAAAAATATAATTAAAGATATCTTAACTTTTTATTTAATCCCAGTAGAGAAAAAAATCTGATTTTGAATAAAGATCCCAATGAAATTAACTGAATTGTCTATTTAATAAAGAAACAAAAAACACAATCCATTGGGTGAAATGGAATGCAGCATAACTGATACACCAGTTTTAAGTAAGAATTCACCAGTAAGAGTTATAAAAGAAGAGAAGAGGAAAGTTCTAATATATATATTTTTTATTTTATATATATATCTTTTCCTAAATACAGTTTTGGACTTTCATTTTTTCTGCATGGGATATGCAGTCTCATCCTTGACTTACAGGAAAAGACATTAGGAAAAAGGAAGCCATTTCACTTCCTTTTGAGACTTCAGACCTTCCTTAGGACATTGTGTTCAGGCTCATGTTTTATTTTACAGAAGGCTAAATGCTATGTGGTCATGGAAACTTTGGGGGTTATTTCTCATGCATCAGAATACTAACCTATAGGGATAACAGACCTAGAAGTGAACAGAGTCGAAAAAATTCTGTTGCTTATGTCTTTCAAAGTCTACTAGAGATGTTTCATGCAATGCTGGGCCCAGAGGAGGCTTAGTTTAAAAGTGACAAGTCAATGTGGTAGCTGAAAACAATGGAGTCCTTTAATTTATAACTTTTTGTCACAGAAAAAAAACCTGTATGTATTCTTTAAAATTTGTAAATGCCTCCAAAACATTACAATCTATCTTTTTGATACACTTTTTCATAGTTCACATCTTTTTCTAAAAATTAAATATACATATAAATGAATAAGACTGTTGGTAAAAATATTTTCCCAAAGCAGACAGAACAGTAATGAAATTGTAATACAGGACACACAGAGAGCCAGGGAGAAAAGTCTTAGATCCTGGAATCCCAAATGAAACCAAGCAAAAGTTATGGCCACACTCATTCCCAACTGGAAACAGTTATTAATGGGGAGGAGAGTGAATATAAATAAAGCACCGACATCACTCAGTACTTAGGGTCCCCAAAATGACAGAAAGTATTTTAATTATAAACTCAGTATACATTGCTTACATTCATTAAAGAAGCCAAATTGCAATGTTATTTTTACTTCATGAATTTTCCTTTTGGTATTCAAACCCAGAGAAGGCATCGTATTTCCACTTTGACTGCAAATTCAGTAGTGCTGAAGGATACTTAATAGGTGCTGTGGTGTTTTCAGGGTAAATTCAAAGAAAGTTAAAGTCTTGGGTGAGTCACAAAACAAACATCTTCAAGTACAATGGAAAATGCTTTACATATGGTGTGCATTTTTCCTATTAAGAGGAACGACATCTTAAGGAACACAGAAAATAAATAGATATAATGTTGATTCATCTGTGTCTATAAAGCAATAATTCATCCATCCAACATTTTTTTTTTGGCCACACTGTGCAGCTTGAGGGATCTCAGTTCCCTGACCAGGGATTGAACCTGGGCCATGGCAGTGAAAGCCTGGAATCCTTACCATTAGGCAATCAGGGAACTCCTGTTTGTCCAACATTTAAAATAATGTCTAGTCCTCTAAGCAACAGGTGTATAGTAAATTGGGCTAAAAAGTTATGATAAGAATTAGGTCCAATTTGGAGAATACATGTTTTGCAACGGTTGCATTCTTTACTAATTCTCAAAATAAAGTGATAAGCATTTTTAAAAAGATTTTAAATCAAAACTTCTCATTGTTGCATTTAAAGCTTAACCAGATCCACAGACTATATCGTATCTCAATGGAATGAAATAATAGTGACCACCAAAAAATACTGCAATTGCTTCCAGTGGTACAAGTTTTCTTCTTTTATCTATTTCTCAAAAACACTCTTGTTGAACTGAGAAGCAGCAAGACAAAGAGGAACACTGGAAAGAGTCAGAAATCTCAGGTCCCTCTACTAAAAACTGATGTGATTTCAGGCAGGTCACTCACTTCACCTTACAACCTCAGGAAATGATGATGTTAGCATTTATCTCCAAAGCCTCTTGCAGTGCTAGTGTTTAGTGATCCTATTATCTCTTGGATGTTTCATCTTTATCATAATAACAATATTAACAGCAACAATATCAATAATAACAACAATAATAAGATGAGAGAGGCATTGGGGAATAGTTGGGAGAACAAAACAATGGGAGTCAGACAATGTACATTCTAATTACTTCTTTGTCGGTAGATTGTGAAATGACCTAGGATAAGTAGCTCCTCTGAGCCTTAGCTTATTTTTCTTTTTGCTGTTTTGTTTTTTGTTTTTTTTGGATCTGGAGGACAAGAATGATGCTTTTCCAACGAAATTCTACATAACTCTAGGATTTCATGTAGGCGCTTCATGCAAAAACACACACACACACCCCTGCATATATAATAGTTGAAAAGAATAATAAAGCAACATGGCTGCCTAACTATGTATTTCTTTCTAATTATAATATGCTGGAGCCCATCAACCCATTGATTAGTGCTGTTACACTACCTTGTTTTATATATATTGACCCCCCAAAGAAAACACATCCTGGCGTTTCTATTTAATGGGAGAATATCCTGAGATTTTTGGAACTTGGCTTTAAATATATGTTCCAACAAATACTTTTATGAGCCATGTGGAAATGAATTGTTTGATTTCAAATATTCATTTTATCAGAACTGGCTCTTTGTTTTTACTGACTTCACAAGAAATTATAGAAATTGAATTAGTAAAAAAAAAGTGATACTAATAATATTGCTCTTTTTGTTTTATATATTAAAATTCCATGGAAAATTTCATGTGACTTAAGGATTCATATTTTTTTAAGCTTGAATATCTTGAATAAATTATTCTGTAAGTTCTCTTCAATCTTGAATAATTTTAGACAATTGACCAGAGAAAATATCTAAAAGTTATCTTAGACACAGAAAAAGCAATGTTTGTATTACCTATCAAATGTGGTTGCCTGCTGAGTTTCTTCTAAGGCATCTTTGAATGTAGACAAATGTCATTCTAATCCTGGGAAAGTCCTGACAAGAATCCAAAGTCTTTATTGACAAAGAATACTTTTTAGTCCATAATGCAAATTCTGTTCATTCTAAATTGAGCTAGAAAAAGTGGAAGCAGGGAAGAGGTGAATGGAAATCAGCATTTCCTTGGGGAAGAAACATGACCATCAAGCCAAGGATATCAGTGGGACCAATTCCTTTACGGGAACAAGGGGTGATAAATACCTTCCTATGCTGCTGTTTCACTGGGACAAAATGGCATGACTGCTGCTTCCTTTAGCTCAATAAAATCACCAAGTTCATTTGTCTGAGGTCTTGTACACTTTGTACTTGGTCATAATATATTAATAATTTTGTACTACCTCTATCTAGTAAGTAGACAAATTCTCACAAAATGGGAGACAAGTTTTAAGGTAGAATGGAAACAGAAGAGAAGGGATGGACAATAAAATTATTTTTTCTCTTTTTTAGAGAAATTGGGGAATAAAGTAAGAACAATGTAAATGATAAGCTACCAGATCAACATTTAATTCTCCATTGGATGGGTCCAATCCTAGGAATTTGTAAATGAAAACACTTGTTTGCCTGGCCTTTCTTAAACCAGACAGTTTCTTCATTTGTTGTTTCATTATTGCTAAGAGTTTGCCTTGCAAAGCCATTTGGGGTCCATCTCTGACTTTTGGGATGTCACCTCCTTTTTCAAAGCTCAAGTATCTCCTCACCTGTTAAGGTTCTTTCGATCCTCCCAGTGGTCTCATTTCTATCTCTTTTACAAAACCAATCAAAGCTCTAGTAGTGATAGTAACATGTCTTTCATGTTTTATAACATTATTATTTTAGGACAAAATAGAGGAGCTTTTTCAAAGAAGCTAACTATTTTCTCATAAAAGATGAGAAGCGATGACATATGGAGTGGAAACAAAAGAGCTAAAATAGCATTTATATATTCCAAAGGAAGGAATATTACAGACAGAAGGAAAGAAACCAAGGAATAATCGGATACGCAAAACAAAGAAAGTTAAGATTCAAATAATTTGCAAAAGGACTCCCATTTCTGAAACAGTTCATGGTTAGGAGTATTTCAGCAGGTCTCTCCCAAGGAGTGGGCAGTGTGCGCTCTTATGGAAAAGTAGTGCCTGCAGCTGGCGAGGAGCCTCCCTGTGACCACAGCTACCAGCACGCCCACTGCAGGGCACTGTGCATGGTTCTCCTCTAAGCAGACTGAGAACTCCAGTGCAGCTGATACTATAGGAATCCTATGTAATTAGGGAAAAGAAGAAATGAATGAATGAGGCAATGGTGAACATGCTCATTATTCTCAGTATTTCACTTTAGAAAGAGTTTGTAAAACTTCCCATGTTCATGTTGAGTTGTTTAATGAAATACCTTATTTCAAAAAGTTGTTTGTTAAAAAAAAAAGTTGTTTGTTATGCTGTGTCCAATCCAAGACATACCTTCACATCTGCTACCGTGTAAATAGCTTTAGAAGTTGTTTTTCTGATTTCCCTGGGATTAAGGCCTGAGGATGATTTATATCTCCAATCTGTTCCGTGAATATGAAACTGCAGTCAATCACTGCAAATCCATGTCTCTCTGAGAGCAGGCAGAGGCAAAATAAACCTCTGATGAACTTCAGGCTGCTTTTATTCAGTCCATTTTGTTTGGTTCTTAGTATCCAGATTACGTGGAGTGACATGATTCAGGCTGAAGTTCTCGTATGGTTTTCTTCTCAGACTTGAAAGCAAAAAGCATAGCAACATGAAGCAAATAGTGGTTATTGACCATGATTCCATCGACAGCCTTCTCATTTACATGCAAATGAATAAAAAAAGAAAGGAGGCAACTCATCTTTGTGATCTTGCACTATTAAATGTAGCTATTTCAGGAAAGGTTGAGAGGAGGTGAGTAAACACCTCATCAAAATCTGTAGATGCAATCAGTGCAGAAAGGCTTTGTCAAACGTTATGTGATCACTTCCCTCTCAATATCTTCTACTTGCTAAGCTCGCTCGTAGCGTTTAGAGCGGTAAGTGGCTTGAATAGCAATGCATCCCCTTGTCATGGTAAGGCTGGCAGTGCAATGGCAATGATAATGGTCTGCCATTCCAGCTTATAGATGCTGTTAACCCTTAAGCAAATCATTCAGTCCATTCTGCTATGAGTTATTACATAGAAGTTTGACACTCAACCCCTAAGCAAACTCTGTAACTATATCCTACTGTTATTTTTTATTGAAGTTCAGAATTCAACACTATGCTACCTTTTTTTTCCATTTTCCCCTGATGATTTCTCAGTGTCTAATTTCTTTTACCCATAGTAGTCCACAAAGCATATTTCAAATGCTTAAATGTTCATGTCCCCTGCAATGTGTGCGCACAAGCATGCACACACACACACACATACACACACACAAACTCATACACATTGACATTTTCTGTAGCCCCTTGCCCTATTGACTGCTTCTCAGTTCCAAGAGATACACCTGAAACATATAAAGAACAAGGTTGTCACTTTTGCCTAAACCAGTATTTTGCAATGTGTAGTTTGTAATAGTCTGTGGACTATGTGCCTTGGCTTCACCTGGGGTGCTTATAAAAAGGTAGATTCCTTAAGCCAGAGCCTTCAATTTCACCAAGTTGAAATTGCTGGAGGTGGTGCTAAGGAATCTGCAGTTTTTGATAAGTCAATTTCTTTGGGTGATTCTTCCATGAATTACATTTTGAGAGACACTGAGAAATGTAAACAAAAAATCTTCATTCTCTGTTTCCTCTCATGTCTCTCTATGAAACTAACCAAGGTTGCACTTACGAGCAGCATCAAATTTCACCCTCTCCTACTGCCGGAAGTCTGGTCCACAGATGTCTCCAGTAGCACTCACTAAGCCCTGACACACCATCTTGCTGCTAGCTACTAAAGGTGCACTTTTACTTGACTCCGTGGCCAGGGGCCACTGGGAGTGAAAGCCATTCCCTTGTATAGTAAAGATAAGTTATCTCCACCGCCCCCCATAGTCACTGGAAGAATAGATCATAGGTGTCTCACAAGCTTCATCACCAGGTGTTCATTCCATCATCCCACTTCACTCAGGCCATCAGCTTGCAGTTTATATGACTCCTGTAAAGAGAGGCAGAGGTTGGAGTCTGGGAAGTCCTGGTAAATAACAGAGAGAGTCCATAGCATCCCTTGGGTCAACATGGTACCCTTTTCATTAAAAGTCATGATTCTCCTCTTGTTTAATTACCTATCATTGAGATTATCACTCATGCTTTCACTAAATTCAATAAAAGGAAAGATAAACTCACACGCTCTAGTGGGTGGGGAGACAATTACTAAAATAATAAGATGAATTGAGCAGAGGTTAAGGGAGAAAGCCCATGGTTTTTAATAGAAACCACTTATGGCTTAAAGGATTCATTATGTTAGCTGTTTAGTCAATTTTAGAACATTATAGTTGAAAGAGTCTCCTAGGTAATTAAATGAATTTCTTCACTGACTTCTACCCCTCTCTTTGAAGATCTCAGGATTAATGAAGCTCATATTAAAAAGTACCACATTCCAATACTTTAATTATTTTGCCGGAAAGTTCTTCCTTCGGTTGAACCAAATTCTTCCACTTTCTAATTTCCACAGAAGGTTCTGGATCTGCTCTCGGGTGCCCCATTATCAATCCCAATCCTAGACCTGTAGGATAAGCCCTTTATATAATGAAGACAATGCTCATAACCACATCCTTGAACACAGCAATCATTCCTTCCCAGGGACATTTTCAAGTTCTCTGGATCCTCACTGCGTTTGCCTGTGGAGAAATGCATGTTTACCCATGTCTCTTAGAATGCAGTTCTCTGAACTGAACAGGATACCCTAGGTGTGGCTGGACAGCTAGTTTATCATATAATTTGTTCTGGATGCTGTGTTTTTATAGTACAACTTAAAATTTCATGATTTATTTTTGCAATTATCACAATAATATATTCACATAGAACTTAGAATCAGCTAAAACTTTTAAGTCTCTTCTTCACTACATGCCACCTCCATGCTGGTATTTAGCCAAACCTCCCAAATTTGATACTCATTTCTATTTTTTAATGTTTAATGCAGAACCAAATGCATTTTCTGATAAAATCTTATCTTTCTTTCTTGAATAATTCAGTTCACAGAATGAACACAGATTCTTTGTCCAGTATTTAAACTCTTCTTCCAAGCACCATGTCATCCTCAAATGTAATAGACTTGTTCTTTTGGAGGAATATATTATGTAAAGTAATGTTATTGGCAAATTTCTAGATTTTAAAAATATTTTCAAGATCTATTTATTACTAAAAAATAAATAGACCAAGGTATTATTTATCAAATCATCTGTACATGTTCTTATATGTATATGAATCATAGAATGTCTATGCTATGTATAAGGACAAGTAGAAATTACATATTATATATGTTATATATATATTATTAATTATTATTAATATAATTATATTATTTTATATATAATATTATATATATTTATATATAATATATATATTACATATAATTACATATATTATACAATTACATATAATATATATTATTTTACATATTATATATATACAATTTATATGGTATATATATATTCAAGTAGCTATATCTGTCATATCTACAGAGCAAGTTTATATAATCCAATTTAAGTCTATCACAATTAAATACTTATGAATGCTTGTAGTTAGTGTACTTAACAAATACTTATTCAGCACCTAACACAGTGACAGGCATAGGTGTTGAGCACATACTAGTGATTTAAATAGTCTTGGTATCTGGTCTCATGGAGCACATAAGTTACAATCTAGTGGTGAAGACAGAAAATCAGCATATATGCAAACAAATATACGTATAATTACAATGTGTGATAAATGTAATAATGGAAAGGAACAGATAGAAAAAAGCAGGATGGATGACCTATTTAAATAGGGTGGTCTCTACAGCTTTTTAACCAACTCCGTACCAAGTATTCATTACCAATAAATAAAAATGAACTCCATTTCTGTCATAGTTTATAAAGCCTATTTGGAACTGTGTATCTATTCAAAGGCTTTTGTGGTGATTTGAGTAAGCTTTAAAACACCATTATTATACAGTTTTGAGCCACACAATGTATTTGGTTTGAAAAGTGGGAAAAAATGATGGTTGAAATTATTCTACTGCCTTAAGTTGGATTCCGAATTTTCAGTTTTTGTGTGGAATTATTCGGAACAAACCTATAATTGTAATCCTTTTTGGTTTGTCAAAAATGTAGAGCTATTGCCAAATGATATCCATTTAGGAAATGCATTACAAAGTCTTGAAAAGAGAGCTGTGCAATTATGTGTTCAGAGTTACATCCCTTGATAGTATTAGGTTTGCTAGGAATTTCCAGGCTGTAAGCAATAGCAGTTTTCTGAAACTTTGTAAAGCCATCATTTGGCTGTCTCATGTAGAGCTTGTTCCCAGTAAAATAAGATGAAAGACATAGTATTAAATAATTTCGTGTATTTTCATTAATGAAAATAGATGCATTGTGTCCGTTCTCATTGTGTCTGTTACTGTGGAGGAGCGATCCCTTGCTCTGAGTTCAATTTCACCTGATCAATAGCAGTGAACCAAGGTTCACACCATAAAGATGAGCCATAAAATCACCTTTACACATCAGTTCTGTTTTATTCCTCTTCAACATATCCCCTAAACCAAACTCCAATTTCAATCTGTTACTCATTCTCTAGAAATTATTAGTTTAATTTCCAATGGAATTTGTTATTGATTTTTTTATACATTACTATAATTCTTCTTATTCACAATTTGTGTTGAATAATATATTTCCATGTAAATCTAACTTTAAAAAAAACCTAAAACTAGGAAATATCATTTTAAGTGGTAAATTAATTCATCTCCAATTAAGAAACTGAAGCGTATGGGCTATTATGCTTCATTGGTTCTATATATGGTTTCAATATTAACACTGTGTTCTCCAGACTTTCTAAAATGTGTTCAAGATAATGGCATAAATCCATTTTTTAACTTCCCTTTTATTAAAAAAAAATAGGAACAACGAAAAAGTCTGTAGTTTTCTTGTATTGAACTGCATAAAGATGAAGGCTGGGCTTCCCTGGTGGCGCAGTTGTTAAGAATCCGCCTGCCAATGCAGGGGACACAGGTTCGAGCACTGGTCCGGGAAGATCCCACATGCCACGGAGCAACTAAGCCCGTGAGCCACAACTACTGGGCCTGCGCTGTAGAATCCACAAGCCACAGCTACTGAGGCCCATGCACCTAAAGCCTGTGCTCCGCAATAAGAGAAGCCACCGCAATGAGAAGCCCATGCACCGCAGTGAAGAGTGGCCCCCGTTCACGGCAGCTAGAGAAAGGCTGCGTGCAGCAACGAAGACCCAACGCAGCCAAAAATAAAATAAATTAATTTAAAAAAAAAGATCAAGGCTATGACTATGAGAGTTTGTATAATGAATGACCTCTACATCAATCCATTTTCTAAATAAAATATTGGAATGTGTATATTGGTAGACTTTTAAATACTTGAAGAATGCTGAAAAGAATTCCTCGTGTTTGTGGACCACCCTTTTAGGAAAACTGAGTCTGTTCCCAACAGCTGGTTATCAGAACACGTCACAACTCAATCATTTTGGCAAAAAGAAATCTCCTCATATTTTGATTATATTTAATAGGATTTATTCTTGCAATGTCCTCAAAGAAAGCAAGTATTGCCAGAATAGCGTCCCAGCTTCTCCAGAGGACTACATTTCAAGAAATATAATCAAGGTGTCATAAAAATTTATTTTCTTCTTCATTTTTCTTTTCAACATTCATTTTCTTCTTTACAATCATGAGTTCATAATGACCAGAGGTCATGCTAATCATTAGAAATACAAAAGAAAAACAGATGTCTCTGAATCCAACTGTAGCACTTTATCTGTCTTTGTCTTAGCCACCTTCTTTCTTTGTCTTTTCACCTATTACCCGCTGGCCTTTTTTTTTTTTTTTTTTCTTTTCTGATATGATGTGATCTTCATGGGGTTAGGTCCCTGAGCGAACTTTGGTGTTAAGGTAGACGTTTCTACACAAAGGGCAAAATCATTCACAACAGTGTAGTTATAGGGGGTGGGGAACAATTTTCCAGTCTTCTAATATTTCCTTTCATGTGAAGGGAACTCCAGTAGAGGAGGAGGAGGAACTTAATCTGAAGCTGTACCTTTAGATGAAGAAACAGCACTTGGAGGTTTTCTGTGCTTTTTCCTGGAAGCCAGGCTGCCAATAGAGAGCTGGGATCCTCCGAGATGTGTGGTCTGCCAGCTGGACACCATGCATCATCAGGGGCAGGGTGGATGGTAAGAACCTAATGCTATCAGGAGCTAAGTCACATTCTCTCATGTCACCTTTATCAGTATGAAGTTAATTTTTGGCCTCATGTATCAATTGGTGGAAAAGCTGTGTGGGCCGAAAGCAGTGGAATTTATTGAGCTTCCTCAAATTCAATATTTTTTTCCCTCGTGCGTTTCTCCCTGACCTTCAACCCTACCTCACCCCACCCCTCTTCAGTAGTTGAGAACTCGGGGTCTGAAAACTAGCTTCATTTGCATTTGGGGAATACCCAATTAAAAATGTAGTCTTTCAAAGTGAGATCATGTTACAATTCAGTACCAAATTCTCATCCACTGCCCTTTCCCCGCCAAGATTCTTAAGTATCTCAATTACTCTTTCAGGCATAAAATCAGTCGAACTCTAGCCAGCCATGGTATCTCATGAAAGAAAAATATGGTACAAAAGATTACTATTGATTGACACACTTACTAAATATTTACTTCACAGCATTGACCCAGCTAGCATACATTTAGGTGACCTTCTGAGCTCTGGAGTTCTACCAGTTGTAGTTTTCTATTGAAATAGCAAGACACACATGCAAGCAAGTTAATCTTTATTCTTTCTTGTGCTGTTTCTTTTCTGTTTCCTATTCTATTGAAACAATGTCCTACTCCAGAATTAGTACCCAGAATCTATTAACACAAATATTAGGTCAAATAGACCACAATCAAAATTGGGAATGTGAGGCAGAATCATCACTTTATAGTCACTAACTTATGGAAACTGGAAGAAATGAGAGAGGTTGATTACAGGTACAGTACTGATAGGTCTGCTTACTGATAAGCAAAGCTCTTTCCTCACTGTCATGAAAGCGTAACAATGACTCTTTAGTCAAGAGGGTAGAACTACCATGGAGGTGACAAGAGAAGTAAGAGAAAATTCCATCCCTGTGGGTTAGGGAGATTATGGGAGAAGAAGCTAAAAGGGAAAAGAGAGTCAGGGATGAGACATTTCTTACTGGATCACCTAATTACGCCTCCAGTAGCTATGTTTAGAGGAGCACAGTAGGGGTGGGGGAGAGTGGGAAGGAGGACTTTGGTCTGCTGTGAATGTGTGACACCGGCAGGAGATGGCCTCATGAGCTGCCTCTTCACCAGCTAGAGTTCAGGCAGGAGGAAGAATATTAAAGCACACTCAGAGATATGGTTAGGTAGGTAGTTGTAAAATCTGAACTAACCTTCCTAGGCTCTCTTCAATTCCCTTGTGGCATGCATGGGACACTGAAATTCTCTCTGTTTCCTACATAGATATACCATGCCACAAGTTGTATTTTGTATTTATTTGTTGTTATTTATCATGTGTTGGTTTGATTTTTATTGACCTGCTAGCTCAGGGTCAAAGAATTTCAACCCGAATGGGCAAATCTGGGCTTGGTGATGGTTCAACATCTCCCTTCTCATCACCTCACTCTCTCTACCAACCAGATGTTTATCCTTATCTCAGCAATACTGAAGAGGAAGGGGTGTCCAATCTAGGGTCCTCCTGGGTCACTCTCTGGTGATTTCTGCACTCAAAGCCAACTCTTTCTGGGCAGGGATCCTTCTGTTGTCTCGGAAGAACACATACCCTCATGTGCCTTGAGATTGTTAGTCAGAGGCATAATGAGAAATGGCGTTCAGAGCCAGTAGCCCCTTGAATTCACTAGGATGTATACAAGCACCTGTAGTTCATCAGCTACCCTCTCAAACCTGACGACTCAGTGAACGCCCCGGGAGGGCGGGAGTCACATCACTTTACATCTGGACGTTAGGGACCTAGGAGAAACACTTGCCAGCAACAGTCCTGGGAGGGATGTACAAACTGAAGTTTACCAAGAAGAGAATGAGAGCTCCTTAGCTTCCTAGAGGCAAAGGCCATGCTCCCAAGCACTCAAAAATGCTACATCTCCCTTTGTAGTGTTATTTCTTGATGAGGTTCTTTTTTTCTTTTTAATTTAAATCTTTATTGGAGTATAATTGCTTTACAGTGGTGTGTTAGTTTCTGCTGTATAACAAAGTGAATCAGTTATACATATACATATATCCCCATATCTCTTCCCTCTTGCCTCTCCCTCCCACCCTCCCTTTCCCACCCCTCTAGGTGGTCACAAAGCACCCAGCTGATCTCCCTGTGTTATGCGGCTGCTTCCCACTAGCTATCGATTTTACATTTGGTAGTGTATATATGTCCATGCCTCTCTCTCACTTCATTCTTTAACATGTATAAATAAATGCCACCGTCCTCACAGCACTTGGTGAGCAAGTCCTTTGAAAATTCATTGTGAAACCTCACTTCAAGCTCTTTAATAAATTCTTCCCTGTTCTGAGTAAAATCTACAGAGATTTAAAAGCAAAAAAAAAAAAAAAAAAAAAAAAAACCTGAGGAATTTCGAAATTTTACATACTGTTAAGAAAGGATTTGGATGATTGAAAATACTAGTTTCCACATGATGAGTGTTTCAGTGGGGGCAGGTGGAAATTTTTGTAATACCTTGACGATTCCAACAGTTTCCTGGCTGGTTTCCCCACGTGTCCTCCTCCTGATTTTTTTCGACCAGCCGGAGTGTAATTTTTAAAAATATATCTCAGATTAAGTGATTTTCCTACTCAAAACCTCGCCATAGTTTCCCATCACACAAATTTATCTCCTACAACATTCCTTCTTACTCACTCTGTTCTAGTTGCATTTGCTGTGCCTTTGACACAAACAAAGCAGACTCCCTTGGGGCATTTGCACCTGTCATTCTCTCTGCCTGGTATTCTCTTCCTCCAGATATGGACATGATTACCCCATCATTTTTTTAGGGTATTTGCCAAAAATCAACTTCTTAAAGAGGGAGACTGACCAATGGCCTTATAAGAACACCCTATAGTCATTCTATCTTCATTCTATCTTCTATTTTGCTTTATTTCTTTCAAACCACTGTCTGATATTACATCACTTATTTGTTTAGTTGCTGTCTCCCTAAAATAGAATAACTGCTCTGTAAGATCAAGGAATGTATTTGGTTTTCAGGGTATTGAATACTGCAATATTAGCCACTCAATAAATATTTATTGATTAAGTGAATTTTATTTTAGACATTGTTATAAATAAAACCAGTATGTTTATGTGATGTGATCTTGTTTGTTACTTGGTTTTTACATTTTCAGGCAGGTATGTAATTGGTAGACATAAAACCATAACATCTGCACCTCATCAAATTAATTTTGTGTGTCATAAGTGGCAAGCCCACTTGCTGACTGTTTTCCAAAATTCAAACCATGCTGGTCTTTTTGATGCGATCAATAAAAAAAAAAAAGAACTGAAAAAGGATATTTACATAGATTGTCCATGAAGAGATAATCTAATTATGTCATTTGTTATAAAAACCATGAATTGGAGGCTGCATTTAATACTTACTGGTAAAATCCAAACCAGAGGGTACTTGGAAAGAATCATTCCTCTTGGACTTTAACATAAATCATTTAATATATTTTGGTGGGAGAGTTCCTTCTTATTAAATTTTTCCTCAATTAATATAAACAAAATATATTTCCCCCCAAAATATGATAGTGTATATAGAGTAAAGACTTTGGAGATAGTCTGATATTGTATTAGGGCACCCATCCCAGCGTTTATGGGTTGTATGTTTCCATTTTCAACTTCAGTCTGTTTTTTATCTGTCCGATGAGGGTTTAAATACCTACATTGCAGTGTAGGTGGGAGGAGTTATTGTTTCAATAATCTATAAAGGACCTAGCCTAGTACCTGACACATGGCTAAACAATTTCCTTTCCCTTCCTTTTCATATCCCTCACTTTTATCAGCGGTTAAACCAAAACCTGTGTGAGAAAGTAAGGCCAGACTCACCCAGATTCTTTTCAAAGAATCTAGAAAAGTTACTGCATTTGTTTGAATGATATGAGAGGTGTGTATTCCTCAATCGGTCAAACCATCTGTTCTCCTATGTATGTGTTTGTAGAGTGAGAAAATCAGCAGGTCGACATCAATTGTTTTTTCCTCCTCCATCCTTGCAAATGCAACATTTTCTGTGGCTTTAGAGTTATCTGTTGATGTTACAGTAAGAGTTGATATATTGGACACATTTGACCATAGCCAGCCAAATCTAATTCTGATGAATTTATCCTGGCTAGTCCCTCATCTCTGTTTACTGCATAGAACTTGAAATCCAAGCACATGCCATTCCATTGCATGCCTCCAAGAGACTCAAGGGATTATATTTAATTACAGAGAACATAAATTATCAGTTCTGTTGTGGTTGTCTTAATCTGTTGAAGTTTTGTCAGATATCTTGGATCAATTGCTTTGAATATGGATTTGGACATATCCAAACTTGATCTTAGTTAATAAAAATGAAGTCTGTTAAGTATTAATCAGTTATCTTCCTTGTTCTACAAAAACAATATCTACTAGTAGAGCATTAAAATTGAACTAGGATAGTTTGGTGCACATCAACAAAAAATCTTATAACATTTCACCTGGCTTGTATCTATTGGACTACATTACTTTAACCTAGAGACACAAAAAAATTGAGTTTGATAGACATTTTTGATGAGAAAGGGGATATCCTTATAGGAATTTCCAAGCGTGGTTTAAAATGGCTCTAAAATCTATTCTAAAATTTAGCTGATGTTTCTTACAGGCTCTTTTAAGGCCACAAGACTGCTCCACTCCAAACAGCAATCACAATAATACTGGATTCATGACACTTGATATAGAAGTTGATTTTCTAAATTATCAATATTTTGAAATAAAAATGCAAATATAATTGCTGCTTTCAAATTGAGTATAATTTTAAACATCTTAAATCACATCACGAGTTTTTTAAAAAAATTTTCTAGCTAGTCAACATTCTATACTTTAGTGACACATCTAAACTGAAACAATTCTTCCAACTATTAAGTCATAAAATTACAAGAGAGAAGTATACTATTAAATTGGTCTCTGGGGAAAATGATATTGAAGTTATTACTAAATATAATCAGTGTCTTTACAGACCCTTCATGTAGAAGGTGCTATATATGATCTTCTTAAAATTTTTAATTTAATTTTTTTTGTACAGCAGGTTCTTATTAGTTATCCATTTTATACATATTAGTGTATATATGTCAATTCCAATCTCCCAATTCATCCCACCACCACCAACCCCCTGCCCACTTTTCCCCCTTGGTGTCCATACGTTTGTTCTCTACATCTGTGTCTCTACTTCTGCCTTGCAAACTGGTTCATCTGTACCATTTCTCTAGATTCCACATACATGCATTAATATACGATATTTGTTTTTCTCTTTCTGACTTACTTCACTCTGTATGACAGTCTCTAGGTCCATCTATGTCTCCACAAATGACCCCACTTCATTCCTTTTTATGGCTGACTAATATCCCATTGTATATATGTACCACATCTTCTTTATCCATTCATCTGTTGTTGAGCATTTAGGTTGCTCCCATGACCTGGCTATGGTAAATAGAGTTGGAATGAACATTGGGGCGCATATGTCTTTTTGAATTATGGTTTTCTCTGGGTATATGCCCAATACTGGGATTGCTGGGTCATATAGTAATTCTATTTTTAGTTTTTTAAGGAACCTCTATACTGTTCTCCATAGTGGCTGTATCAATTTACATTCCTACCAACAGTGCAAGAGGGTTCCATTTTCTCCACACCCTCTCCAGCATTTGTTGTTTGTAGATTTTCTGATGTTGCCCATTCTAACCTGTCTGAGGTGATAGCTCACTGTAGTTTTGATTTGCATTCCTCTAACAATTATTGATGTTGAACAGCTCTTCATGTGCTTCTTGGACATCTGTATGTCTTCTTTGGAGAGATGTCTATTTAGGTTCTTCTGCCCATTTTTTGATTGGGTTGTTTGCTTCTTAATATTGAGCTGCATGGGCTGTTTATATATTTTGGAGCTTAATCCCTTGTCATTGATTCATTGGCAAACATTTCCTCCCATTCTGAGGGTTGTCTTTTTGTCTTGTTTATAGTTTACTTTGCTGTGAATAAGTTTTAAGTTTCATTAGGTCCCATTTGTTTTATTTTTGTTTTTATTCCATTAATCTAGGAGGTGGGTCAAAAAAGATCTTGCTGTGATTTATGTCAAAGAGTGTTCTTCCTATGTTTTCCTCTAAGGGTTTTATAGTATCTGGTCTCACATTTAGGTCTTTAATCCATTTGGAGTTTATTTTTGTGTATGGTGTTAGAGAGTGTTCTAATTTCATTCTTTTATGTGTAGCTCTCCAGTTTTCCCAGCACCACTTATTGAAGAGACTGTCTTTTCTCCATTGTATATCCTTTCCTCCTTTGTCATAGATCAGTTGACCATAGGTGCGTGGGGTTATCTATGGGCTTTCTATTCTGTTCCATTGATCTATATTTCTGTCTTTGTACCAGTACCATATTGTCTTGATGACTATAGCTTTCTAGTATAGTGTGAAGTCAGGGAGCCTGATTCCTCCAGCTCCATTTTTTTCCCTCAAGATTGTTTTGGCTATTCGGGGTCTTTTGTGTCTCCACACAAATTTTAAGATGTTTTGTTCTAGTTCTGTAAAAAATGCCATTGGTAATTTGATAGGGATTTCATTGGATCTGTAGATTGCTTTGGGTAGTATAGTCATTTGCACAATATTGATTCTTACAATCCTAGAACATGGTATATTTCTCCATTTGTTTGTGTCATCTTTGATTTCTTTCATCAGGGTATTATAGTTTTCTGAGTACAGGTATTTTACCTACTTAGGTAGGTTTATTCCTAGGTATTTTATTCTTTTTGCTGTAATGGTGAATAGGATTGTTTCCTTAATTTCTCTAGCTGATCTTTCATTGTTAGTGTATAGAAATGCCAGAGATTTCTGTGCATGAATTTTGTATCCTGAAACTTTACCAAATTCATTGATTAGCTCTAGTAGTTTTCTGGTGGCATCTTCAGGATTATCTATGTATAATATCATGTCATGTGTTAACAGTGACAGTTTTACTTCTTTTCCAATTTGTATTCCTTTTATTTCTTTTTCTCCTCTGATTGCCATGGTTAGGACTATCAATACTATGTTGAATAATAGTGGCAAGAGTGGACATCCTTGACTTGTTCCTGACCTTAGAGGAAATGCTTTCAGTTTTTCACCATTGAGAAAGATGTGGGTTTGTCGTAAATGGCCTTTATGATATTGAGTTGAATTCCCTCTCTGCCCACTTTCTGGAGAGTTTTTTTTTATCATAAATGGGTGTTGAATTTTGTCAAAAGCTGTTTTTTCATCTATTGAGATGATCATATGGTTTTTATTCTTCAATTTATTAATATGGTGTATCACACTGATTGATTTCCGTATATTGTAGAATCCTTGCATCCCTGCTATAAATGCCACTTGATCATGGTGTAGGATCCTTTTAATGTATTGTTTGATTCTATTTGCTAGTATTTTGTTGAGGATTTTTGCATTTATATTCATCAGTGATATTGGTCTGTAATTTTCTTTTTTTGTAGTATCTCTGTCTGGTTTTGATATCAGGGTGATGTGGCCTCATAGAATGAGTTTTGGAGTGTTCCTTCCTCCACAATTCTTTGGAAAAGTTTGAGAAGGATGGGCATTAGCTCTTCTCTAAATGTTTGATAAAACTCACCTGTGAAGCTGTCTGGTCCAGGACTTTTTTTGTTGGAAGATTTTTAATCACAGTTTCAATTTCATTACTCGTGATTGGTCTGTTCATATTTTCTATTCCTTCCTGGTTCAGTCTTGGAAGGTTATACATTTCTAAGAATGTGTCCATTTCTTCCCAATTGTCCATTTTATTGGCATAGACCCATGTAGTAGTCTCTTATGATGCTTTGTATTTCTGCGGTGTCCGTTGTCACTCCTTTTTCATTTCTAATTTTATTGATTTGAGTCCTCTCCCTCTTTTTCTTGATGAGTCTGGCTAAAGGTTTATTAATTTTGTTTACCTTCTCAAACAACCAGGTTTTAATTTTATTGATCTTTGCTATCATTTCCTTTGTTTCTATTTCATTTATTTCTGCTTTTATCTTTATGATTTCTTTCCTTCTACTAACTTTGGGTTTTGTTTGTTTTTCTTTCTCTAGTTCCTTTAGGTGTGAGGTTAGATTATTTATTTGAGATTTTCTTATTTCTTGAGGTAGGATTGTATTTCTATAAATTTCCCTCTTAGGACTGCTTTTGCTGCATCCCATAGGTTTTGGATCAAGTGTTTTCATTGTCATTTGTCTCTTGGTATTTTTTGATTTCCTCCTTGATTTCTTCAGTGATGTCTTGGTTAATTAGTAATGTATTGTTTCGCCTCCATATGTTTGTGTTTTTTACATTTTTTTCCCTGTAATTGATTTGTAATCTCATAGCATTGTGGTCAGAAAAGATGCTTTATATGATTTCAATTTTCTTAAATTTATTGACGCTTGATTTGTGACACTAGATGTGATATATCCTGGAGAATGTTCTGTGTGCACTTGAGAACAAAGTGTAATCTGCTGTTTTCGGATGGACAGTCCTATAAATATCGATGAAATCTATCTGGTCTATTGTGTCATTTAAAGCTTGTATTTCCTTATTAATTTTCTGTCTGGATGTTCTGTCCATTGGTGTGAGGTGTTAAAATCCCCCACTATTATTGTGTTACTGTCAATTTCCACTTTTAGAGCTGTTAGCATTTGCCTTATGTATTGAGGTGCTCCTATGTTGGGTGCATATATATTTATAATTGTTATATCTTCTTCTTGGATTGAGCCCTTGATCATTATGTAGTGTCCTTCCTTGTCTCTTATAGCATTCTTTATTTTAAAGTCTATTTTATGTGATATGAGTATTGCTACTCCAGCTTTCTTTCGATTTCCATTTGGAACATCTTTTTCTATCTCCTCACTTTCAGTCTGTATGTGTCCCTAGGTGTGAAGTGGGTCTCTTGTAGACAGCAGATATATGGGTCTTGTTTTTGTATCCATTCAGCAAGCCTGTGTCTTTTGGTTGGAGCATTTAATCCAATCACATTTAAGGTAATTATCGACATGTATGTTCCTATTACCATTTTCTTAATTGTTTTGGCTTTGTTTTTGTAGGTCCTTTTCTTCTCTAGTGTTTCCCACTTAGAGAAGTTCCTTTAGCATTTGTGGTAGAGTTGGTTTGGTGGTGCTGAATTCTCTTAGCTTTTGCTTGTCTGTAAAGCTTTTGATTCCTCTGTCAAATCTGAATATGATTCTTGCTGGGTAGAGTAATCTTGGTTGTAGGTTCTTCCCTTTCATCACTTTAAAAATATCGTGCCACTCCCTTCTGGCTTGTAGGGTTTCTGCTGAGAAATCAGCTGTTAACCTTATGGGAGTTCCCTTGTATGTTATTTGTCATTTTTCCCTTATTGCTTTTAATAATTTTTCTTTGTCTTGAATTGTTGTCCATTTGATTACTGTGTGTCTCAGTGTGTTTCTCCTTGGGTTTATCCTGCCTGGGACTCTCTGTGCTTCCTGAACTTGGGTAGCTATTTCCTTTCCCATGTTAGGGAAGTTTTCACCTATAATCTCTTCAAATATTTTCTCGAGTCCTTTCTCTCTCTCTTCTCCTTCGGGGACCCCTATAATGCAACTGTTGTTGCATTTAACGTTGTCCCAGAGGCCTCTTAGTCTGTCTTCATTCTTTTCATTCTTTTTTCTTTATTCTGTTCCACGGTAGTGAATTCCACCATTCTGTCTTCCAGGTCAGTTATCCGTTCTTCTGCCTCAGTTATTCTGCTATTGATTCCTTCTAGTGTATTTTTCATTTCAGTTATTGTATTCTACATCTCTGTTTGTTCTTTAATTCTTCTAGGTCTTTGTTAAACATTTCTCACATCTTCTTGATCTTTGCCTCCATTCTTTTTCTGAGGTCCTGGATTATCTTCACTATCACTATTCTGAATTCTTTTCCTGGAAGTTTGCCTATCTCCACTTCATTTAGTTGTTTTTCTGGGGTTTTATCTTGTTCCTTCATCTGATACATAGGCCTATGCCTTTTCATTTTGTTTATCTTCCTGTGAATGTGGTTTTCATTCCACAGGCTGCAGAATTGTAATTCTTATTGCTTCTGCTGTCTTCCCTCTTTTGATCTTTTAAACTACACTAAATCTGGCCATTTTCTTGCTGTAATAAGAAGGACCAGAGCAAGAACCTAAGTAGGTATAGGGAACCCCCCATTGCCTAAGAAATGGTAATAACTAGATGTTGCTGAAACTTATTCAAATATATTTACAATGATAGTATGCAATTTTAAAAGAATTTAAAAAAGAGCAAATAACAATTTTTAGGAGTACTGTACTATCAGGCCCTATAAAAATCTCACCTTTCCCTTCATCTCTCTGTCTTTTCTTCTCAAATGAGATCTTCAAATAGCAAGAGAACTACAAAATGGAAAGTAATCTTATGATGTCACCTATTATAAGCCTCTCAAAGAAAGGAAGGAGAGATGTCACTAAAAGACCAATACATATATATCAGCCTGGTCAGACTGGCGGTTTACTTCAAGTCTCATATATACCCCTGAGAGTTTGGCATTTCTTCAGTTCTTTACCTGAATCTATGTCACTTCATATTCCATCTTTTCAATTAATTTTCCCTTAAATTATCCAGAGTCCCCTGATACAAGCAACTTTGAAAAATGGTGTTTTGACTGAATACTGAAAGGATAAAGACAAAAAGAACTATACATAAACATTGTGCTCTGGTTGGTAAATTTCCTTCTCACAGGGTACAAATTAGTAATTCTGAAACTACTTTATATGCATACTAGCATTGAATAACTAAATAAATTGCTTTTAAGGGGAGACAGGTTTCTTACACACAGTCAAAAAAGTTACAAATAAACAAGTGGGGAACCTGGAATGAATTAGAGTCAGAGATACCAGTAGGAACTTATGTTTATTTAAACATGAATACAAATAGATAGATATAAAAATAAATATATATATATATGTGTGTGTGTGTGTGTGTGTGTGTACATGGGTTACTATATATATGTGTATGTATATATATATATATATATAAACACACACACACATATATATGTATATACACACACACATATTTTTTAGTTTTGTTCACTAATAGAATCTAGAAGCAGTGACATCCCAGGAGCACATCTATACCCAGATCTTGGTTTCTAATACTAGTCTCCAGTAAAAGGAACCAGTGCTCCTTAGGAAATGGATGATCCTAGAACCAAGGTAGGGAAAGTAAAAGATGTTCCTGGAGCACCTTACAACTCCAGAAATTAAGGATGTGGAAAAAAAAAAAAAAGGTGGATCCAAAAGACACAGGAATCCACCCAAGTTTCCAATGGCCAGAGGTGGAACAATTTGAGCAACAAAATAAATAACCATGGTTTTTAATTACTATTACCCAAAGAATGAAACAAATATCCATGAGTCCACATTAACGTAAAAAAAGATGGAAGAGAAAGAATAAATGATCCTTACAGAGGAATCCCAAATAACATATATCCCCTGCCTGTAGGAAGTGGAGCCTAATTCCAATCCTCTTGAATGTGGACTGGACTTAGTGACTTGTTCCCAAAAGATAAAAATGGAAAAAATAGTAATTTGAGGGTGGAGAAACATGGAAGACACCAATTTAATTAAGTGGTCAAGGTTAACCTCACTAGTGATAAGTCATGTCAATATCATACATCCCTTGCTATGATGCAATGAGAAAGGCACCTCACCTCTGTGTTATTCTACCCTAAAATCCACAATTCCAGTTTAGTCATGAAATTGACCAAACAGATTGAGGGAAATTATACAAAACACCTGATCATTACTCATCAAAAATCAAGATCATAAAAAAATAAAGGAAAGACTGAGAAACTGTCACATACTGTAGGAACTAAAGAAGATATAAAGACTAAATGCAATGTTCTACCTTGGATTTGGGTTAAATCCTAGATAAACAGTGGACTTCATTGGAAAAAATGATGAAATCTGAGTAAAGTCTGCAGTTTAGTCAATAATATTGTATTAATGGTAAATTCTTAGTTTCGACAAACGCAGTGTGGTTATGTAAAATGTAACCACATTAGGGGAAGCTGGATGAAGGGCATATGGGAACTCTCTGTACTATCTTTACAATTTTGCTATAAATATAACATTTTTCTAAAGTAAAAAGTTAAAAGTATCCAGTTCTTTTTCTTGCTGATTTCTCCTTAAATGATGCCTGGTGCTAATGAACAAATTTTTCACAATCTCATTTAACAGTGAAACTAAGATTGTACTCACATTTTGTACTCAAAATTGGAGAATTTTTTAGTACCTGCTGCACTAAAAATATCATCTCAAATATTCTGAGTGCTTGCCCTGATGTTGGTATATGGATGAAATAAAACATAGGTTGTTCCCTGAATGCTTTGTAGACTAAGTATCTATGCAAATTCAAAACAGGTATTGAAGCCCCCCTAAGACACACCATGCTGAAGAGGACCTCATTGTAATAGTACATAAAATAAAGGGCATACATGTTGTCAATACTTGAATTTCTCATACAACTAATATTTATTAAGCATTTGTAATGTTTCCGCTACTCTGCTAGGTAGTATGGATACAGTGTTGAATGGAGGTTTACTGTTTGATGGACTGGACATGAAGATATTCATCCCTTTAGATTCTAAGGCCAAAAAAGTAGTTTTCTTCATGACTTTCACAGTCTTACTAGCTTTCATCAGGAGCATCTATTTGAGATTAATCACTTTCAAACCAGAACTAGAAATATGAGGAAACTGCTTTTTCGTTAAGCCTATTCAGAGGGCTCAGAGTCAATCTTTTCTTCATCTCCTTTCCGAAAATATGCTGATAAATAGAATATCTATTCATGCCCATCCAGCTTATTTCAATAGAAAGGCTACTTTGGGTGCTGCTTCAAAAGTATAGGGAACCAAGTGAATGATCTAGATAGTAGAAAAAATTTGCATGTTAAAGTCAGCTTTTACTTTTAAGGAGAAAGATCAATAAGAGAAATGTTTGATGCCAAGCACAGTATTTCTTTACATGAACAGTTTTCTTTACAATGAACAAGGTTTCATTTCAACTACATCATTTTTCTCTAGCGGAAGAGTTTCCATAATTACTAAACATATATAATTGGCTTAATTCTAAAGGCTTTAGACTGTGCTGTTATGCTAGTATTTATATACCATTATATGTTACCTTTACAGTTGTCAGGGAGAAAGTCAGGAAAAGCAGGGCTGACTAAAATTCTCAACCTCCTCTTAAAGACCAAGATTGAGTTACAATATTTCAGTATAAAAACCAAACAATAATTACTCTGTGTTTATAGGTAGTATTTTATAACAAATATCAAAGAGCTTACTCTGGAATTGATTATTAGAAAAAAAATTACACTCATAAAAGCATTTCATCTTTTTTCTATGATTTGTGTATTAGCTTGGACTTTTAGCTGCCAGTAATAAGGACATAGGCCAGACTTCCTACAAGTTTAAAAAAAGAAGGCGGGGCAGAGAAAGTTATCACATCTGAGTGTCTCAAACAATCCAAGGACAATTTTGGTCTGGTCCTGAGGATGTCTGCTTCTTTCTGCATGTCTGTTTCCTCTCTCTCTTCTCTAATCATGGTTTTCAATGGCATCAAGCTTGCCTTTGAACTTGGTGCTGCCAATTACTAGCTTTTTTTTTCCCCTTGGAGAAATTATTTCATCTTTGTGTGTGTGTTTGTTAATATATGAAATGGGGATGAAAATAGTACTTACTTCACTGACTTGCTGCAAAGATTGAATGAATTGCTTTGTGTAAAACACACAGAACAGTGACTGGCCTGGTAAACATTCTGCAAGTGTTAGGTATTATTTGTATTGTAAGGTCACCCTGAAAGCTTTTTCCATAGCCATTAATTAAGAAAATAAGGCAAATGAAGATTTTCCCAAAATAGTCCATTAAAAGATGAAGGTACCAAAACCACAATAATGTTTACCACCTAATTAAATTAGAAATATTAAAGCTCCATTTTGTAAAAAAAAAAATTCTATGAAGGCCTTGTGCTCTAGAATTTTTACAGAGCCATTCCAGATTGTTAGGCCACTGTTTTGCAGATAGCAAATGCCTTGCATATAGCTCTCTGAGTCATAGCAACCTTGAGACACCCCTGAGAGCCTATGAAAGTCTGGGTGCTAAAGTGTCCACTGGAAGTTAAGTGAAAAAATAAGAAGGGGAAGAAGACACTAAGGATGTGAAACAGATGTCTCGTTTGCTCTCGCCTCTGCCCAGAATGAGAAACTGGGGAGTAAGAATAAACAGAAGCTGATGTTTGTTCCGTTTTGTTTTTCTCCTTGTATTCCTCCCAGTTTTCTCTCTTACTGGTTCCAGTTCTTAATTTCTCCCATTTGAATAACTCTGCAGGAGAGACAAATAGGGCCTTAGGTTATCTCATTTCCAGTCTCCTAGCCATTGTCAAATCTTGCATTTGGTCATATTGTTTGACCCTTAGTTTTGAAGCTAAACATATTTGAAGTATAGCAGAAAGAACGAACAAGTGAAAGAAAGAGGCTGGATGAACAAGTGAAAGAAAAAGGAATTTCAGTACAAGGTACTCTTAGCGAATAGCTGGTTAAGAGAATAATTCTAGGTGAGAAAAGGGGGTGAAAGGAGGATAGTATGGTTGTTGCAGGCTATTTCAGATGTTTCATAAGATTTGACATGCCTAGGTTTTGAAGGGAAATTTATAAAATTAGCCATACTTACAATAGCAAGGTACTGTTCAATCAACCTCATATGTATTAATTTATTTCACTCACAATAACCTTATACATAGTATCTTATTCCCGTTTCATATAAGGAAGCTGAGCCCAGAACAGTTAAGTAAGTTTTCTAAAGTCACGCAGCTTGTAAGAGTCAGAGCCAGGACTTGAAAATCAGATAATCTAGTGAGCCCAAGACCTTTAACACTACCCCTTACTATTCTGTTTTGAAAAATAACTGAATTAGAAGCTTAATTCTACAAAGCAAAACTCAAGAATTAAAATAAACACATTAAAGTAAATGTCATTAAGAATTTTTACAAAGTTCTATATCAGAATGAGAACATGATCTGTGTAACTATATTTGCCAATATAAAAAGGGAAATAATTTGATATCACTACTGTACTTTACTGCAAGTTCTGAGATTAAAAGAGTGCTTGTGAAAAGAATAATTTGGGATTGTTCTTCTCTTATTTAAAGAAATAATACAGAATATTTTAGCCTTTGAGAATGAAAATATTCAACTAAACTAAGGTTCAGAGAAAATTTAACAAATGAAGACAAGATATTCAAAGTTCAGCCTTAAAGAAAAAGACTAAATACTTGAGGAAAAATAGCTCTCCATCATGACTAAGTAGGATTTATCTCAGATATGGAAGTCTGGATTAAAATTCAGAAATCTTTTACTGTGATATTTTATTGCTAAGAATCTATAGTGAAAACCAATAACCAGTCTCATTGCTAACAGTGAAAATATCAGAAGTGTGATGAACACTTGAGATTGTATTAAAATTAGGAAATAAAGATGCTCATCATGATATGAAACAGAAACTAGTCATATAACTTTTGAAAACTATAGACATAAAGGCGCTAGAACCTCACCATCACCCACCAAATCAAGTAAAAGCTTTTAGAATTAATAAGATAATTTAGTAAATTTGTTGGTTATATAATACACAAACATCAACAGCTATCTTCTATTTCAGCAGGAATCAGTAAGACCCATCTCACAATAGCGACCATAATCCTAAAATATCTAAGATAAGCTTTCTTCAGAGGCCTGTAGGGGAAAAACTATAAAACTCTACTTTAAGAGAACACTTTAATAATTGGAAGAATATGCCAAATTTCTAGAAAATAAGGTTGAATATTTTGAAGATATCATCTAAGCAAATTAATTTTACGTTTCATGAGTCTAATAAAAATTAAAATGAGATTGTTTTTGGAACTTGATGAAATTATTCTAAAGTTCATAAGCCCAATAATAGATAAAATGTTCTAAAATATTTTTAAAAAGATGATAGCTAAGGGAGAACTTGCACACAGGTATTAAAAGATACTGGGCAGCCATATTGCTTTTTATGGCTGCTTAAATTTTGATATTTAGTAATAATTCATATATTTTATACTTATGTTTTGTTTATTAAAAACATATTGTCGATGAAAGTTTATCTAAATGATTCAAAAATATTAAAACAAAGTGACCAAAGATATAGCATGTAGAAAATGAGAATTTCAGGCATTATTGACTCACCAGATTATAAGTACATGGCACTTAGGGATAGTACATAGGGACGGGTCATGGCTGTTATTGCTGCTGCCACAACTCAGGCATCCACCATCTCTCAGTTGACTATTTTTTTTTCCATGGAAAGGCATTTTATTTTAAATACAGCAGTGTGTACATGTCAATCCCAAACTCCCAATATATTCCTCCCCTCCACCCTTCCCCCCGGTAACCATAAATTCGTTCTCTAAGTCTGAGTCTGTTTCTGTTTTGTAAATAAATTCATTTGTAACTTTTTAATTCTTTTTTAGATTCTGCGTATAAGTGATATCATATGATATTCGTCTTTGTCTGGCTTACTTCACTTAGTATGATAATCTCTGAGTCCATCCATGTTGCTGCAAATGGAATTATTTCATTCTATTTAATGGCTGGATAATGTTCCATTGTATATATGTGCCACGTCTTCTTTATCCACTCCTCTGTCGATGGACATTTAGGTTGCTTCCATGTCTTGGCTATTGCAAACAGCTGTGCAATGAACACTGGGGTGCATGTATACTTTTGAACCACGTTTTTCTCCAGATATATGCCCAGGAGTGGGATTGCTGGATCATATAGTTGACTACTGTAACACCTTTCTAACTGGTCTCCTCAGTTTCTCCAATACATCAACCCCATAGGTGAGAAAGTCATCTGCACAAAAATTAAAATAAATCCTGTTGCTTGCAGGCTTAACAACCATCGCTGGTCCCTACTGGCTACCCCCCTTCAATTTATCACGATGGCTCACTCTGTGGCTCTAACCTCCTTCTTCACACTCCAGCTGCACAGAATATCTCATTCACCTTCTCCTCTTTATATCTGAGCAGTAATATCACTGTTCTGTGCACAGGATTTTTCTTCTGCCCAGTATGTGATTTGCAATATGCTATTTAAACACACCCCAGTGTTTCAGGTCTTCATTTAAAGATCAAATTTTTTGATATTTCATGGGAGGTCCATGAAGGCAGAGTCCTGATGATCACTGTATGCCCAATACCTAGACCTGTACTTGTCACATAGTAGGAGCTCAATAAAATATTTGTTACATGAATAAATAAATGAACATCTCCCATAGGTGTATAACATTGTATTATAATCACTTGCTTATCTTCTTTTATCCTAACTTACAGCAGGAATGTGGAGGTTTTTTGGGGTCTTTTTTTTTTTTTTGGAGGGGTGATATTTGTTTCCTTGTTTGTTTATTTTAAATTTTCCATCAATGCCTGGACATATGGTCAGGGCTCAAAAAATATTTGTTAAAGAGTGAATAAATAAATAAATGAGATAATGTTACAGCAAAAGGACAAGCATTATTTACCTAACACAACACTATGTATAGTAATTTCTTGCTAAAAGACCAGAAACATATTTACATATTGTTTTAGAATTAATTTATATTTATTTTCTACTGCAAGTAATTGTGTCTAGTCAATTCTTTCATAGTCACCATTCCTTTTACATATTACCTTCAAAATGACAATTTTGACTTTTTAGCAGTCATTTTATACTGTAATGCAGATGTTGTAGGCACTGGTACCACATGACTTATTGTTTCATCTCTTGGGTTATCATTTTGAGTTAATAAGGACCTTCTGGAGAACAGCTTTTCCTAAAAGCCTGTTTACTGGACAGAATCTTGCATGAATTTTGATACTGCAATCATTTGTCAGGCACTTAGTATTACTTGTATACCTCCCCTCCCACCTTGGAATGCGTTTTCTGAGTAAACAAATCTATAAAGGAGAAATTGGGGAAACACCTAAAAACAGCATTTTGTGAAAACTCTCCATCATTTAACATATCTATAAATATAGACAGTCTAGTTACAAATCCCACATATGTCCTTTACAGCAATTGTCCTAAAATCTCCTATACAGAAAGAATGTATATGTTTGCTTCCTTTCTGTATAGTTACTTGAAAATAATATGATTGGATGTTTTTCAAAGGACTCTGCAATTAAAATTTGTCCTGAATTCATACTACTCAAATCGGTCCAAATTACTGACATTTACTGTATTTATAGGACTTGTGTAGCTTAATCACACTCTGATACAGATTGTTTTTTTATGTAGCAAGCTGTATTTTAAATGAGCAGCTTCAAAGATTTAGATGTTTTTGTTTTTAAACGTTCTTTTAAAGATAGGCACAACCATAATACGAGTTTAAATTTGAGATTAAGTTTGCTCAGTGAAGTAGAGAGAAAGCAAATAAACTTAGGAAATTTTACATGGGCAGACAGGAGTGTCTGCATTCTTTTATCTCAGATGAATGTGAATTCTCACTTAACACTTCCATGATGATAAAATTAATCAGTAAATGCCTTCAAATCATTACTATTGACATATACCACTTTTTCACCTAAAGTCTAAGAATCTGGTGCCTATTAAAAATGAGAGGGAAAAAGACCTTCTGGAAGTAGCTCATGTTCTAGGAACAAATATAATGGAATGTAGCATATTATTCGGCAAAATCCTTTGAGGACACTCACATTTGGTATTGATTTTATTTATTTATCGACCTATTTCTTAAATTTTCCCTCAGTTTTCTTAATTTTTTGAAGAATACTTGTTTTCCTATGCATGTGCCTTAAACAGCTAGAGGACTTGGGCTGCCTATGTCTATTACTTTACCACAAACCCATTTTTGCCCTTTTTCTAGTCATATAACTGGATTTAGCATAGAAATACACACAGGGCTTCCCTGGTGGCGCAGTGGTTGAGAGTCCGCCTGCCGATGCAGGGGACACGGGTTCGTGCCCCGGTCTGGGAGGATCCCACATGCTGCGGAGCGGCTGGGCCCGTGAGCCATGGTCGCTGAGCCTGAGCGTCCGGAGCCTGTGCTCCACAACGGGAGAGGCCACGACAGTGAGAGGCCCGCATACCACAAAAAAAAAAAAAAGAAAGAAAGAAATACACACAGAATACACAAACACAGTCGCGACAGAAAATGCTTACACTAACAAGAATTGAACTAAAGGCATCTATTTACTTTTTTAATATGCAAAATGTCATAGGAATTATTAACTATTTCAAATGTTGCTAACAGCATACATACAACTACTATTCCCTTTAAGCAAATGAGAAGTACTAGGCCTCTTATCTTCTGAAATTATGAAATGCCATTCTCACCCTTCCTTGGTGTCTATGTCTGGCCTCTATTTTTGCAGCCCTGAAAGATTGCTACTCCTCAAGCACTGAGTCAGTTGAACTGAGAATTTATTTGAACTGAATTTATTTATATTGGCTTTTGTTACCTTAGCATATGGGAAAAGCAAAAACTGCCAGTAGCTATCGACACCAGAAGCCTTGATGACAAATCAGAAAAAAATATATCTGTTAATGATCAAAGAGTAACTTCTACCAATATACCAAAAATGCCTCAAAGTATGATAAAGGTTTCTTTTGCTTTATGTCCCTATTTATCTGTGCATGGTAGCCAAATCCCCTAAATGGATTATCTGTGTGGAATGAGTTAAATCCTGCAGTGTTCCTATTTGCCTTGATCCTGATTCTCTTGATAATTTCTCAGATTCATACCAATTAAGAATCAAACGTGAACACAAGGATAATGCAACACAATTCTGTTGCACTGATGAATTACATTGGTTTCAAATGTCACCAAAGGGGCCAAAAACAAGACAGTAGGTGACAACATTCAGATTAATCCAACAGGGTCGATGAACCTGCACCTGGGACCAGGTGACATATTCAGGACTTGTCTGTGCTGAAACCAGGTGTCCTGCCTCATTTCTGTTACAGCAAAGCCAAGACGAAGAGCTTGAGATTGTGTTCTCCTGGAGCCTACATACCTCAGCACGGTGGCCACAAACCCTTATAGCAATTTCAAATAGTGACAAATCAGCAGATCTCAGAACGGGGCTTAGGACCAAGTCATCAGCACCAGCTGATTCGACAGATTCACATCTGAACTCAAACTGATGGAAAAATCCGATTTAACCCCTTGTGAAGGAGCTTCTAAGATTTCATAACAGCACCTTCTTCTAAAAGCTCGAAAAAAAAAAAAGTGCCTGGACAAAGCTTTTGAAGTAAGCAGTGAACGTCAATATTGCTAACAGTCAAACCCCGGCAACTTGAACTTGGCAAAAAACTTTGTTGAGAAAGTGAGCATTGCTGAAAAGTGGTTTTGGCTGCTGTACAAATTTCTTGTTTTTTTCTTTTTGCACTTGATACACTGAAAACAGACATAGAAAACCCTTGGTTGAACCAAATAAACCCTGTGTATATCAGATTATTAGTCTCCTGTGTGTCTTCCGTGTGCATTTTTGAGGGTAGCATCCATCTTAAGGCATTTGAAAATTAGGACTTTCTCATGAATGTGGTAAAAATGGAATTTAGAACAAGGTCACTAATGGAATGTATTTGCATGATTCATTTATCCTTTTATAGGATATGCATGGCCAGACACAGGGTGTTATCTAGAGCGTTTCTAAAATTACTTCTCTGGGGCTTTTGTCCAGCTTTAAGAAACTTCAAAGAAAAAGTAAGTAAAACATATTTCTTCTGGGTGACTTTAAAAACAGGTAAATGATTTTTAAATGAAAGAAAGATAATCTCTTGGGGATTGTGTTTATGAGTCTGCACTTTAACAAGTATTTCAGATGGCAGTAACAGAAAAATGAGGGAAAAAATCAAATTTACATGAAGACTTTAAACTTATAAATCTCCAGAAAGATGTTTTATGTATTAGGAAAACATAAGGAACTGTTCCTTTATATAGTCTATGTTTGAATGGTAACTATAACTGGAAAATAAAACAAACTAAAACCTTGTTTCAATTTTAAGAAGCAATTTGAGCTGGCAATGCCTTCTTCCTTATAATGAAGCCAGTTTCCACCCCCCACCCCTTCCAGTTAGTGAGTTTCAAGGAAAGCCTTGAGCCAAATATATAAAACTTCTACAGGCTACTTAAACATTTTATAATCTCTTAAAGAATTTATAACTCTAAATTTATAATGAACAAAAGATAGCCTGTTGGTGCTCTAACTCTCTAGGTGTAAGACCATTCTCCCTCTGCATTTTAATGTTTTATCTGCAGCTGGACAGTCAGTCATCACCAACACTGACCCTATCATCATTCACATGGAGAAAATGAATTCATGGCACAAATTATAGGAGAGCCCAGGCAAACTGCTGATTTTCTTTATCAAATTCAGGATCATATTTTATTTCCTTCTTAGTATGAAAGTGTGGTTGCTTTCTCACGATACGAAGCTTGAGAGAGGAGGTCACAAAAAAAGAAATGAAGGTGACGGTCAAGCTCAAGTTCAACTGTACTTCAAAATGAGTTGGGCGTGTGCCTCAGGCTCTCGGGCATCTGATAAACCCAGAATAAGGAAGATCGGCCCTCCCAGTTCCTTGGTGCTACTAGGAGCAAGTCTCAGTAGGGAACAACCTTGACAGATGAAAGTCACAGGGAGGGAAGGGGCTGCATTTAGCCTCACCTCCACAGCCTAGCGGGACATCAGAGCCCTGGGGCATATGTCTTCAAAAATAACTGAAAATAGGATAAGGGCAGATAGAGCTACAAAATGGAGATGGCAGATGGTAGGGGTCTTTTTTTTGGGGGGGGGGCAGTGCTTTCTAGACCCAAAGTCGACCTGTAAATATTCATGATGTCAACTTTGCCATGTGTACTTCTGGGACCCAAGATGTGTGGCACCTACTTTTACCCACGACAAAGAATTTTGGTGCCGTTGGCCCTGGGAAGAGAGTTTAAACACTGTTTGCTGTTCGGTCTTTGCCTAACACTTGGTTGAAACATTTGATATCTGAAAACGTTGGTTGAAAAGATAGTTAAATATCCATTTCTCCAGCTTTACCTCTGTTTCAAGTTCTATCAGAAGAGAGCAGTGTTCCTAGATTACCTTAGTTTCTTGCAGAAACGTCTTCTGAAGGTTAAGATTTAATGTGATGCCCTCGGCTTTTGTAGAGGTGAAATTAAAACCTTGGGTATTTAACTGCCTACTCATTGTCCCCTTTGTAAGAATCCCCATGATAAATTCCTCCTAGGCTTCAGTCAGGAATTATTTTTCTTCAGATAGATTTTAATACTATTTTTATGGGGCAGAGAGAAATTAAATAAACCAATCTGCTTCTCTTTTGAAACTGGCTTCCAAATTCACTGTGCAGCCACAGTAACAAAGCCATTTTAAATTCCTGTTATAATGGACTAGCTCTCTCTCCTTCTCCCTTTCCAGTGTTACTCATACCTGAGATCTATAGATTATCTGTCTCAAAGTTACCTAGAAGGCCTTTGAAAAACACAGGTCCCTGAACCACACCCCAGAGATTCTGATATAGTAGTTCTCAAAAGGGAAATAGTAATGTGCATTTTATTCAAACAGGCCTCATGCCTTAAGATGTAATGACATTCTCCCTTTGCATCTTGATGTTTCATAAAAACTCGGGTTATTATGTACTCCTGAGTTTGAACCATTTCTAAGTGGTTCTGATTGGTCTTTTAGTAATGTTAGGGGATTCAGTTCTTTATTTTTTCCTAATCAAACAATATGACTGATTTGAAATATTCAGGTACACATATACAGTCTTCTTTTTTATTGTCCGAACAGGTAAGATGATGAGGTAACAGATGACCAGAGGGAAGGAATAAACACACAAAAAGAACTGTTGTGGAAATGTGTAAAACTCACACAAAAATGTGTTGCTTATCAGTAAATCCAAATTAAGAAAAATACATACATAGAAAACCAAGGAATTCTGCAAAAAATCTAGCATGTCTTTTGCAGAAAGGGATAAGACTTCAGACCTCTAGTTTTCAGGTACTTAAGGCCAGGATCTCTAATTATTTTAGTTTTTTTTTTCTTTAAAGCTTTTTCATGCAAATGATTTTGTTTGGGTTGTCAACTAATTGCAGGGGTCTGATTACCAGATAGTTTCTAGCTTGCCTCTGCAAATGGTTTTTACAAACATGAAAAACAGGGTATAGCTGATTTAGTGAACCCCATTGGTAAAAACCTGAGATATCTATATGACAACATATTTTTTTCTAGCACAATTAATGATTCTGCCCAGTTTGAACACAATCTAAACATATAGAAAGTTAGTATATAATTCACTTGGACAAACAAATCTTTAAAATTTGTTAACTTTTAAACAAATTTTCAAAATCAAGGGATTGTGTTAAAGAAATGAAGGATTCTTTACAGCATTGTCAAAAGTACAAAATAGGTAATATAGACTAAATTTATTTTTAAAAATATGCAAATGCAATCTGATATATTCTTTATCAAACTAACCTTTCTTTTTTGTAGACTTCACGTACCAAAATATCTCACATGTCCGTAGAGAATGACATAAAAACAAACAGCCCTAACTTGTGGTCACAACTTGCCAATTGAGTTTGAAAATGCATACAAAATAAAAAGGTGGCAGTTAATTGGTTTTGAAATTTCTATTTAGACTTTTGAAAAATATGGTAGATGAGCACAAATATTCAACCTCTTTTGATGATAACTAACAGAAATAACCAAAATGGTAAAAACATCCTATAATTATAATTTTTAAAACTCCAGCAGCACTGAAAACTAGGGAAGGTGCCACCTATAGGCCACAGAATTCAAGAAATTTCTGCTTTATATAGTGTAAGTAGAAACAGGTGGAATGAAGATATTTAGAAGCAACTCAAAACTCACTTTCCTACAAAAGCAGTATAGCCTCACAAGCAAACAGCAGGCAGACCAGGAGAAGCCCAATTAATTTTCCTATTTTTTTTTTTTTTTTTCTTTTTGCGGTATGCGGGCCTCTCACTGTTGTGGCCTCTCCCGTTGCGGAGCACAGGCTCCGGATGCGCAGGCCCAGCGGCCATGGCTCACGGGCCCAGCCGCTCCGCGGCATATGGGATCCTCCCAGACCGGGGCACGAACCCGTATCCCCTGCATTGGCAGGCGGACTCTTAACCACTGCACCACCAGGGAGGCCCAATTTTCCTATTTTTAAGAGGCAAAGGTCAGGGAGCCCTTAGAGAAGGAAGAAATCCTGTCACTGCTGTAAATCAGCATCAGCTGAGTGAGGAAATGTCCAGGCAAGCCCAGCTATGCCTCGAGGAAAGCCAGCTCCTTACTGGTTTGTCAATGGATTTTACTGTTGGATGAAGCCATTTCCTAAAACAGAAAGCACTAAAACTTATAATCAGAGAAT
This sequence comes from Mesoplodon densirostris, assembly GCF_025265405.1. Taxonomy (NCBI): domain Eukaryota; kingdom Metazoa; phylum Chordata; class Mammalia; order Artiodactyla; family Ziphiidae; genus Mesoplodon; species Mesoplodon densirostris. Next base: position 87,993,775 of record NC_082672.1, read on the forward strand.
ATTTAGAAAATAACAACAATGAAGAATGTTCCACATAAAAATGTTGAGAGGCAGCCAAACTTACTCTCAGAAAAGAAATACTAACACACACTATTTTTGTGGTTAAACAGGGAGGAATAAAAATAAATTAACTAAATATCCAACTCAATAAATTAGGACTGGAATAATAAAATAAACCCAGGATATGCAGGAGAAATAAATAGCAACTAATATTTGAGTTTATTCTTCTAGTTTTTGTATATAGGATTTCACTTAATCTTCCCTACCACCCAAGAAAATAGATACTAATAATATTATGTTAAAGATGAGGAAACTGAGATGTTCAGAGCCAAATTTTAAAAATGCAGAAGTGGAATAATCAATAAATAAAAATACTTAGCTATTAGTAAAAATAAACACAGAAATAGAAATTATAGATACCCATTATTAGGAATACAAAAGATGATACAATTACAGATACAGAGCTATTCATAAAGTTTTAAAGAAGATGTGGTACACATGTACAATAGAATACTACTCAGCCATAAAAAAGAATGAAATAATGCCATTTGCAGCAACATGGATGGATGTAGAGATTATCATATTAAGTGACATAAGTCAGAAAGATAAAGACAAATCTATATGATATCACTTATATGTGGAATCTAAAATATGACACAAATGAACTTATCTACAAAACAGAAACAGACTCACAGACATAGAGAACAGACTTGTTGTTGCCAAAGGGGAGAGGGGTCGGGGAGGGATGGATTGGGAGTTTGGGATTAGCAGATGCAAACTATTATGTATAGAATGGATAACTAACAAGGTCCTAATGTAGAGCACAGAGGACTATATTCAATATCCTGTGATAAACCATAATGGAAAAGAATATGACAAAGTATTCATATATATATTATAACTGAATCACTTTGTGTACAGCAGAAATTAACACAACATTGTAAATCAACTATATTTCAATAAAATAAAGTTTTAAAAAGATATCTATAAATTTTAAGAGGATATTATGTTTAGAGGGCATAGTCAAGATGGTGGTGTGGGAAGACACCGAGTTAGCGTCTCCCCACAACTAGGGCACCTGCTGCCCACTGGCGGGGGACTCTGATGCCCAAGGAGATGGGAGAACCCCCAAGTGAACTGGTAGGATGTGGGGAGATAGAGGGGGGAGGTGAAGTGGAGGCCAGACAGGATCAGTTCCCTTGAGGCCAGGGAGATCAGGAGAGGTAGATGGAAGGGGCCCTCTGGGAGGAGCAGGAGAGGAGCGGAGGGTGCTTACCCCACCCACTCAGCCCCGGGATCCTACTGAGCTTCCAGGCCAGTCGCCTGCCTTCAAGGCTCCAACCTCCCCCTCAGCCACATTGGCCCTAGGGGCACAGGAAGGAGGTCGAGGGGAGTTCAGGATAGGGCAGCAGGAGGGGCCATGTGGGAGGAGTGGGAGAGGAGGAGAGGGTGATTGCTCCACCCACTTGAGCCCTCAATACATAAGGCAAATGCTAACAACCATGAAAAGAGAAATCGACAGTAACACAATAACAGTAGGAGACTTTAACATGCCACTTACAACAATGGATGGATCATCTGAACAGAAAATAAATAAGGAAACACAAGCTTTAAATAACACAATAGACCAGATAGATTTAATTGATATTTACAGGACTTTCCACCCAAAACTGGCAGAATACACTTTCTTCTCAAGTGCACATGGAACATTCTCCTGGAGAGATCACATCTTGGGTTACAAATCAAGCCTTGGAAAATTTAAGAAAATTGAAATCATATCAAGCATCTTTTCTGACCACAACACTATGAGATTGGAAATCAATTACAGGAAAATAACACAAATACATGGAGGCTAAACAGTGTGCTACTAAATAACCAAGAGATCACTGAAGAAATCAAAGAAGAAATAAAAAAATACATAGAAACAAATGACAACAAAAACATGATGACCCAAAACCTATGGGATGCAGCCAAAGCAGTTCTAAGAGGGAAGTTTATAGCAATTCAATCTCACCTCAAGAAACAAGAAAAATCTAAAATAAACAATGTAACCCTACATTTAAAACAACTAGAGAAGGAAGAACAAAGAAAACCCAAAGTCAGTAGAAGGAAAGAAATCATAAAAATCACAGCAGAAATAAATGAAATAGAAATGCAGAAAACAATAGTAAAGATCAATAAAACTAAAAGCTGGTTCTTTGAGAAGATGAACATCGATAAAGCCTTACCCAGACACATCAAGAGAAAAAAGGAGAGTATGCAAATCAATAAAACAAAATGAAATGAAATGAAATTAGAAATCAGAATGAAAATTAGAAATGAAATGAAAATTAGAAATGAAAAAGGAGAAATCACAACTGACACGACAGAAATATAAAAGATTATAAGAGACTTCTACAAACAACTATGTGCCAATAAAATGGACAACCACAAAGAAATGGACAAATTCTTGGAAAGGTACAATTTTCCTAGACTGAACAAGGAAGAATCAGAAAATATAAACAAACCTATCACAACTAATGAAATTGAAAGCATAATTAAAAATCTTCCAACAAACAAAAGTCAAGACCAGATGGCTTCACAGGCGAATTCTATCAAACATTTAGAGAAGAGGTAACAGTGATCCTTCTCAAACTCTTCCAAAAAATTGCAGAGGGAGAAACACTCCCAAATTAATGCTACAAAGTCACCATCACCCAGATACCAAAATCAGAAAAAGATATCACAAAAAGAGAAAATTATAGACCAATGTCACTGATGAACATAGATGCAAAAATCCTCAACAAAATACTAGCAAACAGAATCCAACAACACATTAAAAGGATCATACACCATGATCAAGTGGGATTTATCACAGGAATGCAAGGATTCTTCAACATAAAGAAATCAATCAATGTGATACACCGTATTAACAAATTAAGGAATAAAAACCATATGATCATCTCAATAGATGCAGAAAAAGCTTTTGACAAAATTCAACACCCATTTATGATAAAAACTCTCTAGAAAATGGGCATAGAGGGAACCTAACTCAACATAATAAAGGCCATATATGACAAACCCACAGCAAGCATCATACTCAATGGTGAAAAACTGAAAGCATTTCCACTAAGATGAGGAAAAAGACAAGGATGTCCACACTCACCACTCTTATTCAACATAGTTTTGGAAGTCCCAGCCACAGCGATCAGAGAAGAAAAAGAAATAAATGGAATACAAATTAGAAAAGAAGAAGTAAAACTGTCACTGTTTGCAGATGACATGATACTATACATAGCGAATCCTAAAGATGCCACCAGAAAACTACTAGAGCTAATCAATGAATTTGGTAATGTTGCAGGATACAAAATTAATGCACAGAAATCTCTGGCATTTCTATACACCAACAACAAAAAATCAGAAAGAGAAATTAAGGAAACAATCCCATTTACCACTGCAACAAAAAGAATAAAATACCTAGGAATAAACCTGCCTAAGGAGGCAAAAGACATGTACTCAGAAAACTATAAAACACTGATGAAAGAAATCAAAGATGACATAAACAGATGGAGAAATATACCATGTTCTTGGATTAGAAGAATCAATATTGTGAAAATGACTGTACTATCCAAAGCAATCTACAGATTCAGTGAAATCCCTATCAAACTACCAATGGCATTCTTCACAGAATTAGAACAAAAAAAAATTTACAGTTTGTTTGGAAACATAAAAAATTCCCAATAGCGAAAGCAATGTTGAGAAAGAAAAACAGCTGGAGGAATCAGGCTCCCTGACTTCAAACTATACCACAAAGCTACAGTAATCAAGACAGTATGGTACTGGCACAAAAACAGAAATATAGATGAATGGTACAGGATAGAATGCCCAGAGATAAACCCACACACATATGGTCACCTAATTTTTGACAAGGGAGGCAAGAACATACAATGGAGAAAGAACAGCCTCTTCAATAAGTGGTGCTGGGAAAACAGGACAGCTACATGTAAAAGAATGAAATTAGAATACTCCCTAACACCATACACAAAAATAAACTTCAAATGGATTAAAGACCTACATGTAAGACCAGACACTATAAAACTCTTAGAAGAAAACATAGGAAAAACACTCTTTGACATAAACCACAGCAAAATCTTTTTTGACTCACTTCCTAGAGGAACAGAAATAAAAACAAAAATAAACAAATGGGACTTAATTAAACTTAAATTCTTTTGCACATCCAAGGAAACAATAAACAAGACAAAAAGACAACCCTCAGAATGGGAGAAAATAATTGCAAATGAAAAAAACAGACAAAGGATTAATCTCCAAAATATACAAACAGCTCATGGAGTTCAATATCAAACAAACAAACAATCCAATTATCCAATTAAAAAATGGGCAGAAGAGCTAAATAGACATTTCAGCAAGGAAGACATACAGATGGCCAAGAGGTACATGAAAAGATGCTCAACATCACTAATTGTTAGAGAAATGCAAATCAAAACTACAATGAGGTATCACCTCACAGCGGTCAGAATGGCTATTATCAAAAAATCTAGAAACAATAAATGCTGGAGAGGGTGTTGTGAAATGGAACACTCCTGCACTGTTGGTGGGAATGTCAATTGATACAGCCACTATGGAGAGCAGTATGGAGGTTCCTTAAAAGCCTCAAATTAGAACTACCATATGACCCATCAATCCCACTACTGAGCATACACCCTGAGAAAACCATAATTCAAAAAGAGACATGTACCACAATGTTCATTGCAGCATCATTTACAATAGCCAGGACATGGAAGCAACCTAACTGTCCATCGACAGATGAATGGATAAAGAAGATATGGCACATATATACTATGGAATATTAGTCATAAAAAGAAATGAAATTGAGTTATTTGTAGTGAAGTGGATGGACATAGTGTCTGTCATACAGAGTGAAGCAAGTCAGAAAGAGAAAAACAAATACTATATTCTAACACATATATATGGAATCTAAAAAAAAAAAAGGTACTGATGAACCTAGTTGCAGGGCAGGAATAAAGAGATAGACATAGAAAATGGAGTTGAGGACACAAGGTTGGGGGGGGGGAAGCTGGGGCAAAGTGAGAATAGCATCAACACATATACACTACTGCTACCTAGCACAGGAAGATCAGCTCAGTGCTTTGTGAAGACCTAGAGGGGTGGGATAGGGAGGGTGGGAGGGAGGCTCAAGAGGGAGGGGATATGGGGACATATGTATGCATATGGCTGATTCACTTTGGTGTACCACAGAAACCAACACAGTTTTGTGAAGCAATTGTACTCTAATAAAGATGTGTTAAAATAAATAAACAAACAAATAAATAAAATGTTTGAGATCAGCAATATTCAGAGGAAGCATATTACCATTGACCAAGCAGAAAGGACTTCGGAAATCTCTTTGCTCTGCTCTGTGACCCCATTGTCCAATTCTTCTCTCATGAAGAAAGAATTTAACCTTCAGGAAGGATGGTCCGGAAATTTTCTCTGCATCGTATCAGTGATTTCAGCAGATGCAGTCTTGACTCTCTTACTTGCTAAATGGCAGGATATACAGTTTTTAAGTGTATCTGAAGGCTCCAAGGAGGGTCCTGAATACTCTCAACGTAACTAAAGAGTAGAGAGGGATCGCCCCCTCATTCTGGGTGGGGAGAGCTGACCCGAGATGCTCTCATCACTGATCTCATTTGCATGGCTGCCTCCTGCCCTGTTAGGAGAAGTACCTGAAGGCTTCCTGGGCTGTCAGGGAAGGAATTTGATCACAAACTCTCTGGTGACTTGAGAGATTGAACTGTTTGTATACTTATTGGCTAATGGCACATTATCTTCTACATAGTGCCTGTTCAGATCTTGCCTATTTTTTTGTCTGGTTTGTGTTTTTCAGAGAGTGTCTCTTGAACAAGGGTCAGAAAACTACAGCCTGCTGACCGGCTGCCTGTTTTTTAAAATAATGTTGAATCAAAAGATGCCTGTTAAGAACCTTCCTACACTGTTGGTGGGAATGAAAATTGGTGCAGCCACTATGGAAAACAGTAGAGAGTTTCCTTAAAAACCTAAAAATAGAGTTGCCATATGATCCAGCAATCCCCTTCCTGGGCACATAAGTGGCAAAACTATAATTCAAAAAGATACATGCACCCCAATGTTCACAGCAGCACTATTCACAATAGCTAAGACATAGGAACAACCTAAATGTCCATTGACAGATGAATGGATAAAGAAGATGTGATATATATATATATATATATATATATATATAGATAGATAGATAGATATATGTATATGTATATACACATACACACAATGGAATATTAGTCAGCCATAAAAATAACGAAATAATGCCATTTGCAGCAACATAGATGGTTCTCAAGACTTTTATAATAAGTGAAGTAAGCCAGACAGAGAAAGACAAATACCATATGATATCACTTATCTGTGGAATCTAAAATATGACACAAAGAACTTATCTATGAAACAGAAACAGACTTACAGACATAGAGAACAGACTTGTGGTTGCCAAGGGATAGGGGACACGGGGCCGGGATGGATTGGGAGTTTGGGATTAGCAGATGCAAACTGTTAATATATAGAATAGATAAACAACAAGGTCCTACTGTATAGCATGGGGAACTATATTCAATATCCTGTGATAAATCATGGTGAAAAAGAATATGAAAAAAGAATGTGTGTATATATATATGTATGTATGTGTATGTATAACTGAATCATGTTGCTGTACAGTAGAAATTAACACAACATTGTAAATCAGCTATACTTCAATAAAATAAATTTTAAAAAGAGGCTATTATGCTTAACTCTCAATCTTGAAAGTAGTAAAGAAATTGATGAACTTTCTAGTAAAACGTAAATCACCAACTTTGGCTCAAGAAAACGTAAATAAAAGCAACTATACTCCAATAAAAGATATGAAGATCAAAGAATTTAAAATATTGTGAATAAATGCTTCAAAATAATGATACAGTCCTGGATGGGTTTTAAGGATGGATGGGTGAAGAATCAATTCTTATAGGCTCACTTCTCACTGCTACACTCTCTTACCCCCTCCTGATTTCTTTCAAATTTGAGAGAACAAATAACTTCCAGGCTAAAATGGTTCCATTTCTAAGCCAAGTCATGGGACTGAATAATATACATATATATATATATATATATATATATATATATATATATATATATATATATATATATATACATATATATTTCCTTAAAAGCTTACTCCTTATCCAGGTACTACATTAAATGGTAATAAAGGAATGCAGAAGGTATATACCTAAAACTACACACTAAATAGTAGGAAAGCTAGAAGCAGATGAGGATTTTCAACACATTTCTAGAAGAATTAAAGTGAATTATGTGTTTACCAGTGGGGCAAAGCTGAATTAAACTGGCCTGAGGCAGTTAGTGCAAGGAAAGAGGCCAACCTGCCTGGGAGAACAGAGAGGGTACAAGCTCATGGTTGGCAGGGGCAACAGAAAGCAGCAGGCACACGTGGGGTATTTATAGCCAGACTGATTGAAATTCAAAATATGAACAAATGGATTCCTCTACTCAATTATCCTTCCTCCATCCCCATCACCTGTACACACAGAGGAGTTGGGAGTCAGGTATCACTATAAGTAAAGCTTCTGAAAAAAAGAATGAGAAGAGAGAAAAGGAAAAACAAAGAGGAGAAGAAAGGAGAGAGAAGGGGAGATAGAGAAAAAGAGAGAAAAAGGAAAAATGATAGCACAGTTCTCTGGGGGAAAATAGGGCAGGTTTAGGGTAGATATTCTTGTCCTCAAGCCCTCTTTTTTTGGCCCTTGGGGATCACCCCGTTTCACTGAGGGAGCCCTGCCCACCTTTTCTGAGGCAGTTGCTGTCAGTTGACAAACTATCTAGATCCACGAGGCCTCATTCAGCTCTCAGTGGCTTTATTCCTAAAGTATGAATGGCTAATCCACAATCATCAGAATCTGAAAAAAGAGATGCTCCAACAACATGAAAGAGAAAGACCGAGAGAGAGATACAAACTGAAAAATTATAGCAGAGGAAAGAGCAGTAGTTTGGAGAATGGGAGAGAAAAAAAAAAATTCTCAAAATCAAGTTCTTCTATAGATTCCCTATAGAAGGTCATGTAAGTGCAAAGTCCTCAACAGTCAATAGATAATGTCTACGTTAATGAATGAAGGAATATTATTCAGCAATATGGAGGAAACTTTGAGAAACTGAAACAGAAATGGATAAAAGAGGTTGCCTCTGGGAAAGAAGACTCAGGAAGAGGAGGAATGAAAAAGGAAATGGGCAAATTGTATTAAAAGCCCTAAATTTGTGTCTGTGCACTTGTGTTAGTTTGATAAAAATGCAATTTTTGAAAACCTATTTAAGAAACATTAAACAAGGTAGGAAGTTTTGCAATACCTTTTTGAAGCTAGAATAACCCTGACATTGATAAAGATGAAGTAATATTTAAATTGCCAACCAGTACACTTATGAATATAGATGAGGAAATCCTAAATAAAATATAGTATTGCTAAATTGGGACTCAAAATAGTATTTTAAAAATTAATATAGTGTGACCAAACATCGTTTCTTCTTGAAATGCATGGTTGATTTAATATTTGAGAATATATTAACACAGTGTATCATATAAAGAGGGTGAAAGAGAAAAAACAGCAGGTCATCATGCAAGATTACAAAATGGTATTCGATAATATTAAATAACCTTTTTGATAAACAAAAGAACTCTTAGGATAATAGAGCAACTACAGTATCACCTAGCTCAGGTTAATCACGTGCCCTTTCATTTCCTTATTCAAAAAATACAATTTTGGGCCTCCCTGGTGGCGCAGTGGTTGAGAGTCCGCCTGCCGATGCAGGGGATACGGGTTCGTGCCCCGGTCTGGGAGGATCCCATATGCCGCGGAGCGGCTGGGCCCGTGAGCCATGGCCGCTGGGCCTGCGCGTCCGGAGCCTGTGCTCCGCAACGGGAGAGGCCACAACAGTGAGAGGCCCACATAACGCAAAAAGGAAAAAAAAAAAAAAATACAATTTTGTGTTAGTTCCCGCCCGCTTGGACCTCCCTCCCATCCCCCCCATCCCTCAATCCCACCCATCTAGATCACAGAGCCCCGAGCTGAGCTCCCTGTGCTATACAGCAGGTTCCCCCTAGCTATATATTTACACATGGTAGTGTATATGTGTCAATCTTAACCTCCCAATTCTTCCCCCCCTCCCCTTTCCCCCCACCCCGTGTCTGTTCTCTACATCTGCGTCTCTATTCCTGCCCTGCAAATAGGTTCACAACATTGTAAAGCAAGTATACTCCAATAATAATTTTTAAAAATCCAACGTCTAATTGTTTTAAAATAAATAAATAAATAAAATGTCACATTATGGGAAAAAAAAATACAATTGAGTATAGTACCATCCCGTGGTGGTGAGTTAACAGTGAAGGAAACAGACTAAATCCTTGAACTTGGGGAATTTACCTTCTGGTGAGTAAGGTGGCAAACCATTAAGTAACATAATTGCTGGTTGTGCTAAATTTAAAATAAAATACCTAAAACAGAGAGAGAGGCACTGAGGTTTCTATTTTAGATGAATTGATGAGGTTCTGATTTGCTGAAGCAGTGACACTGGAGGAGCGGGTGTGCCATGTGATTACCTGGGGTACAAACATTTCAGGCAACTGCACAGCATGGGCTTTTTTGGGATGAATGAGGGGAAGAGTGACAGTGAAGAGATTTGAGAGAGATCCAGGTGCCAGATCACGTACGGTCTTAATACCACACTGAGGGGAACTCCCAGGTGATCCAGTGGTTAGGACTTGGCGCTCTCACTGCCAGGGCCCAGGTTCAATCCCTGGGTCAGGGAATTAAGATCCCGCTAGCCACGCACTGCACCAAAAACCAAAACCAAAACCAAAACAAAACACCACACTGAGGACTTGCTGGATCAATTAATCCATATTCCAAATGGCAGCACAGCAGTCCTGCCCCTCTTACGAGAGGTCTCTTGATCTCTGAAGAGTTTCTCTTTAAAAAAAAAAAAAAAAAGCTAATTAATGCTTTGGCCCATATTTCTGCCTTCTTTCTGTTCCAGGTGTCTCTCTCACTTGTTTCTCCCAAGCTATGCCTAATGTCACCTGTCTACTGCTTTAAAGTCACCTGTGCTATCCCCCCAACTCTCCATTGCCAGCCTGCCCAATCTGCACATAGCTACACTGACCCACACATCACCTCCAGTCCCATCACCGTCACCCTCTCCTCTGCAGGGGCATCGCTTTGCTGTTACCTGCAGTGGTCCTGCTTCCCAGGGGCTATATATACCCTGGTGTCTTAACTGATAATATGTGTAGGTAAGACTTTTGCTACATGGAAAACCTACGAAATTCAAGCAAAAACTGTTAGGATTCTTTGGGAAGTTCTGCAATGTGGATGATTTAAAAACTCAACATTCATAATCAGTAGTTTTCTAATGTTGGTAACAAACCATAAAAAAAAAATTCCATAGCCATAAACAACTACAAAAGACTTAGGCATCAATTCAATGATAACTATGCAGGGTATATGTATTCACAGTCTGTAACATTTTACTGAGGTGAAATAGAAGGTAGGTGTGAGTAAAGGAAACACATGTTTTCCTGGATAGAGAAAGCAAAAGCTCAAAAGTCTTTTTGAATTTGACTGAGTGAGTCTAAATGTTATTTGGAAGGAAAATAGGCAACGTAGGGAAATATTCATAAAGAACTTGCTTCAGACTGAGTTTCTCTTTCTTTCTTTCTCTCTGAATATATACACATATACACATACATATTCATACATAGATGGTATATATATATTCTTATATGCTATGCTAATTTCCTAATTAATTAATTAGTAATTTAAACTGTAAAACCAGCAAAAGAGCACATTAATAGATCAGTGCCATTGAATAAAAACCAAGGAGGAGACATGTCTCCTGACTTGTTAGGAGTTATTTCTAGCTAAGGATGTGGAAATAGTTAACTGGTAAACCAGAGTATTGGTTGGACTCTCTGGGAAGCAGACATTGAGATGGATTTTTAGAAGCACAAAAGTTTCTTGGGGACTAACACTTGGGAAGGTAAAAGGGAGGAAGCAGGTTGGGCGGGGTGAGCTGTCAGAGCTTGAAGCAGACCTGACCTGATGACAGTCCAAAGGGGAGGGATGGAGCTCCACAGCACTGGGGGAGTCCCTCATTGACTGGAAAAAAACAGGCCTTCTACAGCTGCCTGGCCTGGTCACTGGCCAGGGGCCAGCCCAAGAAAACTGTGACCTTGGCTTGAAAGCAGAGGTGGACTCTGGAGGGCCTAACAGCTGGAGGCTGGCAGCTAACCACAGCCCTCACAGCAGAACAGCAAGTTTCCTTTTCAAGGTGGATGCTCATGCTGTGTCTCTGTGTCTGTCACAACCAGTGAAAAGAAAAGGTTCCATTTCTACCTCACTCTCCAGGCTGAAATCAATTCCAAAGGATTAAAGAATTCAGTGTGAAATGCAAAACAAGAAAAGAAACAATTTTTTTCTAGAGTTGTATAATCTTCAGCTGGGAAAAGGTATAACATAAAAGACAGAAGTAAAAAGGGAAAAATAATAAATTAATTACATAAAACCCACAATCCCATATATCTTAAACCAACATAAAAACTTAAAGGCAAATGATAAGTTTGACCAAGATAATCGAAACAAAGTTTAAAGATAATGGTCATTTATTTTGCATAAGGAGTTGTTACAACTCAGTGCAGGGGGAAAAAAAGATAAATACTCCAATGAAAATGGCTAAGAAGATGAATATGCCGTGAAAGTAGAAAGCCAAAGGTGATCAACATGGAAATATGATAAACATTGTCATAATAAGAGAATGCAAATTAGACTAAGAAGGCACCTTTTTCCTACCAGACTGGCATCATAACACCCAGAGCTGGCAAAGATGGCAAAAATGAAAACTTGTATGTATCATTTAAACATTGTTTTTTTGGGTGATAACTTGCCCAAACTAAAACGTCACTCTTTGTTCATAACGAAATGTGTTTATGGAGAGTCACGCTAATAGCCTGAGTGAGAGCTAATGACCTCTCCTTGACTAAAACATTTTTAAAAATAATAAATAATTATAAAAAGCTACCTTAGGGCTTCCCTGGTGGCACAGTGGTTGAGAGTCCGCCTGCCGATGCAGGGGACACAGGTTCGTGCCCCGGTCTGGGAAGATCCCACATGCCGCGGAGCGGCTGGGCCCGTGAGCCATGGCTGCTGGGCCTGCACGTCCGGAGCCTGTGCTCCACAACGGGAGAGACCCCAACAGTGAGAGGCCCGCGTACCGCAAAAAAAAAAAAAAAAAAAAAAAAAAAAAAAAAGCTACCTTAATAATAAATAGGAGACTTCCCTGGCGGTCCAGTGGTTAAGACTCTGCACTTCCCCTGCAGGGGGCCAGGGTTTGATCCCTGGTCCCTAAGATCTTGCGTGCCACATGGTGCAGCCGGAAAACAAAAAACAGAAGACAAAAAACAACATAATAATAAATAATACTCATTTGAAAAATAAATAAATTTGAAGTTTAGAGTATGTGTTTGGACAATGAGGGAGATCCTAGTGACCTAAAAAAAAAGATCAACTGATCCTAAGAGGCTTTATATAAGTGATAGACAGAAAATAGTCGTTCTCATTGCAACCTCGGAGGACCAAAAAGAATCTGTGGAAACCAGTTGAGGAAAAAAAAAAAAAAAAAAGAAAAACAATATATATATAGAGAATATATATATATATATATATACATATATATGTATATATAATACTTCATTAGGAAGACTGGGGCTGACATAAAGGGAAAAGCAATGGAAGAGGCAGTGTGGTGAATTGGGAAGAACACTGGGATGGGCATCTGGCCCCCATTCTAGGACTAGGAAATTTCCTGTGAAAATCTCTGGAGCCCAGTTAGTCCCCTCCGCTGTCGCTGCCTAATGTCCCCTTGGTCGGTCTTCCCTGCTTTTGTTCTTGTCTTCCCACCACTCACCCTTCATTCTGCTGTTAAAAGGATTTCTCTGACTTCACCAAAGAAGAAACTTGCTCAGAATCTGGCTTCATTGTAGCTACATCCTCTTGCCACAGAGAACTACTTCAAGTTTCCTCAATGCACCAGAAACTGTCTTTCATGATCTTGCTCATGCTATTTGCTGTCTGGAATTTCCACATTAGCAATCTATTAAATTGCTACTTATCTTTCAAAGTGCAGGTCAAGCATCCCCTCTGATTAAGAAGCTTCCTAGATTATCCACTATGAGTTTTCACTGGACAGTGCCTCATCCATGTATTTAATTTACCCACATTCTCTTACATGCATTCAATCAAATGAGAAAGTTGAGATAATGCAAGTAAGTGAACCACCAGCCATTCTGTCTACAGGTATAATCCCCACAGCGGCAGTGACAGGGAAGACTTGAATCTGCTCTCCTTTGTTGGTCTGCTCCTATGTGTCTGTCATAAGAAGGGCAACCTGCATTGCTTATGCAACTTTTAAAACAGGCTTATTTCATAAAACCTAGTGGCTGATGCAAGCCAACTGCTTCATCTGATACCCAACTGAAAAACAACAACAACAATCTTTTCTAAATGCTTGAAGAAAAGCAGGCTGGTTTAGAGTCACTGAGAAACAGTATGTAAGCCTCCAAGCTGATAGCTTCTTTTGGGATTTTCAAGGATAATTTTGACTACATTAAATGTTTTGCCTTAAATGCTTACTTTATATTCTAACCCCGTATAAAACGTGACTTTTCTTTACCCATCTTGTAATTTTGTTTTCTCATCCTGCAAGATTTTATTTATATGGTTATAAGCTCATTGAGAAATATGTCCCGAATATACCAGGTGTTCAATAAATGTTTGTAAAATGAACAAACTGTGTGGCTCATGAGCTCAAGGATCGGCCCTCGGCTTGAAAACAGCTACCAAGTCTGACAAGTGACTACGTCAAGATGTGAAGTGATGCTGCCAAGCAAGGTTCTTTAGAAAGCTCAGAGATAACAGAAGCTTTCAAAAGACATGACCCCATAATTGACGTGATGTCAAATGTTTACGCCCCGGTGAAAATATTTAGAGTATGTGATGGTTTGGGTCCTCCTTAAGCCAATCAGACCAAACATTCCCCTATTTTTCCTGGATTTAGACAGAGTTTACATATACTATATTTGCTTGTTTCTGTAAGCTGCTTATAGATGATGACAATGATCTTTCAAAGTATTTAACCCATCATTTAATGAAAAGTTTATTTGCAACTGTACTGACAGCTCTGTATATATGGCAGAATGAGTTTTTGGAATTTTCCAAAAAAAGAAATGAAAATTTTATTTATTTTCTACTTGTTTTATATGTGCAACAGCAAGTCCAACTGGGATTTATGACTATGTACATCTATGATGAAGCCCCTTTAAAATATACACATATACTACATACAAAGGTGTGTGTTTTTTTATGCTAGAAAAAGAAAATGATCAAGAAATTAGGTTATAAAAAACAATCTAATTCACAAAGAAATGTTACCTTGTTTCTGGAAAAGTAACAGTTACCTCTTATAGTTATTGTAAGAGACTAGTTAACCAATATTTGTGTATATTATTACTTCTTAATAATTACTTACAGCATTGAGTAGCATAAGTGATCAAATATTGAATATTTTATTAACATTATTAGCATTTTACAATAAAAACAATTCTCTGCTTGACACATATGGAGAGGACTCAAAATTTGAGCTTTTTTTTTGACTCATGTCAATAAAAGTTATTTGCTTTTTATCTGACAAGATTTAGAGGTGTCCACACGACATTTGAGACTTTAAACGCCAAATTACATATTAGCCTTTATGATGTTTCTCTTAATGTAGGAGAAAGACATGTCTTCCCAAAGTCCTGTTTATTTGTGCCATTTAAACTTCATTAAAACACTCATGCCTCATTATATCACCATTTATTCAAAATTGTGACAGGCAATGTCACGAACACCAGGTTGAAGTAAAGCTAGCAACCATGTACCTTTTCTAGGATGTCAAATGTATATTGTAAGCAGCCAGCAGAAAAGTCAGATGCAAAAGAGGATGTTGAACTGTGGGAGAGGCACATTTCACAATGGACAAAATGGAACTGAAAGTAAGGTTGAGGGTCGTCCTTGTCGAGGGACACTCGTCCAGAGTGAGGGGTTCACTTTCTTAGTCCCACAAGAGTGACTCCTGTACCCAGAATGTAAATGCTGGCATTCCTCATGTTCCACCCTGGCCTGCCCTGCCCCGTTACATGCTCTCCCAGGTCATTAAGGCCCCGAGTGATTTCGGTTGTTCAAAGAATTACTTGTAAAGTTAGGAATAGCTTTAAATCTATTCCTTATTCTTGGAACAGTTGCAATGGTATCTGGTGCCCCGTTCCTCTATAATTAAGGAACACCACTTCTGTGAACCTTCCTAGCACTAGACAAACATGTTTTTTCTGTCCCCAAGCCATCTGCTAAATCTCTTACTGAAGAAAAGAAAATCACTCATTGAATTTCTTAAGGCCACCCCTATACTACATTTGTATGGTGCAAGTTCTACTTATAGCTTATCTAAAGATCCTTGAATCTTATGGCTGGGAGAACCAGAAGGATGTTGTAACAAAAATGGGGGTGGGAGTGGAAGATGATCATTTAAAGTAGATGGGGGGGGGGGCTGGTGTCCACAGCTATGACATGGCACTCACAGTTCTTCTTTCTATTTTTTAAAAGTTTCTCCCTTAAGGAGAAAAATACCATTTTTAATCACCAAACAAACTAAGCCAAAAAATTATTCTAGTTATACAGATAGTTTAATGTACTATCATTTTTCTTGAGTTGGGTGAATTTTTCAATACCTCCTAAAACATTATGATGTGCTATTACAACAAGACCAGGACAGAGTGTGTTGTGTGTGTGTGTGTGTGTGTGTGTGTGTGTGTGTGTGCAGGCACGCACACATTTGTGTAGGGGTAGCATTCTGATAAAGGGGGAAGGCAGGAAACATACTTCCCAGAACCCCTAAAACTATTAATTTAATGACAACTCTATTTCTCTCCCTCCTTTGGATATTGGCCCAATAAGCAAGATATTAATTGAAGGAAGAAAACGTCCAGTTTTTCTTCTCTAAAGCATCTGGTCCTAACTGCTACTCACAGTGAAGAATAATTCCTGTTTCTTCTCTTGCTCACACACTAATAAAAAATAATTCTCCAATGACTAGTTTATTTATCTTTGTACCAATCCAATCATAGTAGCACATTGTTTATGTTTACAAAAGCTGGACAAAATTTAAAACAGCTATTTAAAGGCAATGAAAAGCGCCCCAAAGCAGACAGAACCAGGGGATAAGTTCACTCTTAAGAAACGGCTATTGTGACAGGTAAGAATTGGGTGTGGCCTTTTTTCTCAAAGGTGCTCCTCATGGAAAACTGCAACCTTACTAGCTCAACGTGGCAGGAGGCAAAGTTCAAAGACTTCATAGATAGAACAAAGAAAGCATGAACTATAAAAGAAATATTTGATAAACTGGAGTCATTAGCACATGAAAAGATGCACATTATTCATCAGGAAAATAAAAGTTAAAACACAAGGCAATGGAAGACTTGCAATGCCAAATGTTACCAAGGATTTGGACCCACTGGAACAAAGTGGGTCACTGGAAGCACAGAGCTCAGGGGTGGGACGGAGGGACACTGATGAACAAGGCTCACATGAGAGTTTTGGGGGTGAGACATCTGTATCTTGACTGTGATGGTGGTTACTTGGTTACCTTTGTCAAGGCTCATTGGACCACACACTTAAAATGGGTGCAGGTTATTGTACATAAGTTGTACCTCAATGGAGTTTCTTTTTAAAACAGTGAGGAGGTGGGAAACATAAAACTCAGATCGATTTTGAATACATATAAAAATGGACCAACAGAGCCTCCTAAACCTCCCAATGAATATTTTATACAATCCCTCGAGCTGGGATTTAGAGCCCAGGGGATAACCTGCAGAGTTACATCCATAAACGCAGCTTTGCCTGGCACCCTGCTTGGGTCTTGTTTGGCAAAATTCAGGTGACAATTCTGTCTTCTGCTGGCCAGGTGAGTGTGCTCTTTAGTCTGTCCCCTCATGGGTGGAAGATTTAGACTTAGGGTTGAGTATAAGAATCCTGATTTTGGCCTCAGACCGAAGCTAATTTCCCCAGCCCAGCTTTACCAGTTTAAAAGATAAATGGATAATGCTGGTGACTAAGTGAAGCCTGAGTCCATTTAAACTGTTTAAAAGTCCTGAGTGTGATGGTTAATTCTGTGTATTAACTTGACCGGACCATGATATTTGGTTAAACACTATTCAGGGTGTGTCCATGAGTGTATTTCTGGATGAGATTAGCATTTGAATCCACAGAGAGTAAAGCAGATTGCCCTCCCCAATGTGGGTGGACATCACCAATCTATTAACATCCTGACTAGAACAGAAGGTTGAATAAGAAGAATTCTCTCTCTCTCTCTGCCTGTCTTTGAGCAGTGACACTGGTCTTCTCCTGCCTTTGGATTTGGACTTGAACTGGAACTAAACCATTGGCTGTCCTGGCTCTTGAGTTTACCTGCTGATCTGGGAGGATCTTCTCAGTCTCCATAACTGCATAAGTTAATTCCTTACAGTAAATTTCCGTACGTACATATATATGTATACAATATGCATATGTGTTATCTCCATATCTTTATACAAATGTACATCTTCTAGATATTCATATATATGTATATATAAAATTGTTTCTGTTTCTTTGGAGAATGCTAATATGTGGATCAGGTCCTCTGGAGAGGTCTGGAGAGCCTATTAGCGTATAACACATTACACCAATTGAAAATCAGTGGCTAGAATGTTCTGAGGCCTCCATCCACAAGAATTTTTCATATTCTGCATTTGATATCCTTTGGTACAAACACTGAGAAAATAGAACCTTGAATAATATGAACAGAAAGCTCTAAAACCAAAAGAAAGAGCAACCTTCATTCATTTGCATGTTAGACCTGGTCTATTCCTTGGAAATAAGCCATAAACTTAGGATAATTTTAATTCAGAAATGTAAGTTGGACAGGGCAGATTTGCCTTTAGCAGAGTCAGTAAAAAGAATTTCAGGGTCACTATTTTAGGCTCTACAAAACACTGATAAACTGGCTGATGTTTTCTGTTTCCTGTACCCCCATCTCTATCCACCTACTTCACACACACTCTGTGAGGGAAAATCCCCAGTCTCAAATAAATTTGTATATTGTTCCCTTTCTCCCTTTATGAGTGGCTTTATCCTGAAATAGGCTCTAGGAAAGAAGTAAGAGTCATAACAAAATACATCATAAAATAGCCCACACAAAAGAATCAGCATTAGTTGTGAGGCATATGTATATTTAGCTCAAAATGTGTAAAATAAACAAGGAAGCCTTTGTATTCATCTAATCTGTTCTAAAAACGCCTTACCATACATAAAAAGTTACATAACTCTAAATTAGATATATAATTCAAATTTTCCAAGAACCTTGGGAAATACATTCTTTTATAATATTTAAATCATGTATAAACTTTATTAAGAATTGTAAGCAATTTCTCTATTATTCAATATACCCTTTCTACCGGGCAACAGGAACAATAGCCTTTCTGATGGCTGACAGTCAACTGTAAGGGACCATGTGTTTTAAGACGCGGGGCCTCTGAAGGACCCTCTCAGGCTTTAAGTCTCATCTGTTAACATTCATGGAACTGCATAATAGCTCCTTCTAAAGTCCCTTCTTGGTGGCCAAGGTGATTGTTTTTATTGGTAAATTCAGAAATAGTAATAAAATAGAAGATTTGAAAATCCTCAAAGAGAACTAGAGTGAACAGTCTGCCCAATTCAACCACTGTTTGCAAATATTTATTTTTTCATCTCTAAACCTCAGAGTGTGTTTGACTTGAAGCACTAAAACAGCAATTGCTCTGACCCACAGAAAATGTTTATGCTGAATAAACCACCTCCTAAGCCGAAGCTTAAACATTGAGTATGGATGTCTTCACACAGCAGTCCCCTTGTGAAGCATCTGGAATTTTGGTTTTCAATTGACTTAACTGTCATGTCACTTCAGAAAACTTCCTAGGACCTTGAGAAATGCAGGCCTTATGTTTTAAGGGGTGGGTCTTCATGAAACAAAGGGTATGAATTGTGTTTCCCTAGGATAAAATATGAAGTGTTTGCTCTTTTCTGATCTAATTTTAAAAGAGGATATAGACACGGCTGGGTATGCCTTGTCTCTTCAGATGCAAAGGGCAAGGTAAACAGTTGTACTGTTCTCTCTACTTCAACTTATTTCCCACAACTATAGTTTTCATTTTTTGAGAAAGCCTATTTTACTCTGGTCATCATATCCTCCTCAATGAATTAAAGAATAAGAATACATTTCCATTGATGCATTAGAACCAACTGAATCTACACACTAGATTTAATTGATTTTAAAAATACAGCTTTTGGGCTTCCCTGGTGGTGCAGTGGTTGAGAGTCTGCCTGCTAATGCAGGGGACACGGGTTTGTGCCCCGGTCCAGGAGGATCCCACATGCCGCGGAGCGGCTAGGCCCGTGAGCCATGGCCGCTGAGCCTGCGCGTCCAGAGCCTGTGCTCCGCAACGGGAGAGGCCACAACAGTGAGAGGCCCGCATACCGCACACACACACACACACACAAATACAGCTTTTATATCATCAGCATTCGTAGTACCTAGCTGAACTAAAGAGCTGGAGTGACTTCAGAATATTTCTTCTCTCATCTTCGAAATTTATGACTTGATTTTCTACCACCTCTGCAACATTTTCTGAATTCTGTTGGTGTTCACCTTTGTGATGACAGGTATATTTCACAGGAGGAGACTGAAACTGGATCAAGTGACCAAGTGATTAAAACATCATCAACTCCATCAGCCGTGTACCAGCCGGCTAGTAAGTTAGCAGGGATACATTTGGAAGATCAGGTCTAAGGACTCAAATAGCTATTACGAGGCATGACAGAATTAACAGCATCAAAGGAAGATATTCAACTATCTTCATAGAACCAGGTTGTGGGTTGGAATGCTTTTCTTCCTGTAAGTCTTATGGCTGTCATCTCTCATCCTCTTGCCTTCATCTGAACTGTTACCTGCCCTGTAACACCTCCCTTAACCACCCCAGCTAAGTATGTCTTGCCCTAACCCTGTTATTCTCAATCATGGCACCTTTTTTTTGTTTATTTGTTTGTTTCATATCAGTATTACAATTAGTAATACTAAATGCATCTTGGTTTACATTTTGATCATCTGTGTTCCCAACTACATTGCAAACTCTGTTAGGAGAGAAACACTTTTATTCAGTAGAGTAGATATTCTGATGGTAGTACCTGGCTCATACAGGCATACAGTGAACATTTGTTGATAAATGATTAAAAAAAAATTATGACTGTGTACATCTTCTTCAAAAAAACTGAAAGGATATACAACAATCTCTACTTTTTGTGGAATTTTAATTGATTTTCACTTTTATCTTTATCCATGTCTGTATTTTTTTCAGATTTTCTATACGAAGATATATCTATCATAACAACATTTTCAAAGACTGTAGAAAGTAATAGAAAAAAACAAATATAAATACTTCCCTAAAATACAATTTATCTCTCCAAAAGAAGAGCAGAATTTAAATAAATTATGGTATTTTGAAAGCATATTTTTATATTCAGTGAGCATAAAGTATATATTTGCTGACTAGAAGAATAACTCTATTATTTTGCTTGAACAAATGTCATTCTGCACATTTTATTGCCCTTTCTGACTCCTAGAAACAAGAGAATTATTCCTCAATGTTCCATACTTACAGAAAAGGACAACTGTCTTAAGATAAAATGACAACTATTTTAGCAGGGACAAAGATGAACCTGGCTTCACGTTTTCAGCTTCCTATTCTTGGAATGAGGACAGTTTGGGGATGCATTGAAATGAAGTGATCAAAAGTAAGACTCTCATTACATTAACATTTTATACTTAGGAAAAGTTACAGGTAACTAAGTTGCATCACAAGCAGTAAAAACCAACTGACACTAAAAACTGGATGGAAATGGGTTCAATTTTCAACATTTAAGAATAGAGATAGCAATTAGAAAAGGTTCATAAAGATGAATAAATAAAGCTTATTAAAGGAATAAAAATAGGTACATGGACTAAAAAACAAAAATTCTGATTCTTTGAGAAAAAGAAATGTATGCATTTTTATTGATAGTTTCGTGATCATTTCTTGGAAGAGGAAGGATTATTTTGAAGAAAACATTAATCCATTGATCGTTTACTTTATCAAAACTTAGATAACAAGGAGTATTAGTTGCAGAGAATTCAGTCAGATATAAGGAAAACATCTTCTTCCTTATATTTACCATTCTTGACAGTTATTTTTCAAGGTTTTTTCAGGAAGAATTTCCTGAGGTAGGATGAGTCAACACTGAATGGAGATGCATGCAAAGTCATGGTGCTGTAGACCTTGGAATTCATTGACAATTTGAAAGTTGATTACTAAAGCACAGAAGCTAATACTCTGCTGACCTTGTGGCCAAGAAAATCGACACAGTGGATACTTCCAGCTATAATATTCTATTATATCCTGCCAACATGGGCTAAGGCTAAGAACTTAGAAGAATCGAGGACAAATTGCAACTAAGTTCCCACCCAACCACTTTCTTGCACCCATATACCCTGCCCAGGACCATCTGTCATTTTTCTTCAAATCATTTGTCTGACTCTCAAATAATCAGTGAAGTTCTGATTATTTGAATGCTAATATCCATGAAAGATCAAGTAAATGTGGTTTTAATATTGATTTGGCAAACCGTGTACCAAGAAAAGTAGATAGGGTTCTCCCAAAAATTAATCACGGATTATTGGGTGACAAAGAGTACAGTGCCACACTTGCTTTAGTTGAGTCAGACAAAGCACAAATGTTTGACGTTTTAAATCTACAGTGATACAGAGCCCAGAGATATATGCAAGAAATCTTACCCAGTTGGTGGTCCTTGTTTTACTTACTACTGTTGTCAGGGCAAACACTGATGATTTCATGCACTCTGCAAAAGGCCATAAATTTAATGCTAAGAAAATATACACTGAACAGAGAAAATTATTTCAAGTCAATGAGACCAATGAGCATGTTGTCATTCTGATATGTTTGAATCATCAATATTGCTGTTCAGATCTCTTTCAGTTATGGATTGGTTTCATACCACATATCCTATTTCAGACCAAATGACATCTTAAGTCAAGCTAGAAATGTTTAAACATTTTAAGACAGGTGTTTTCCCACAAGACTTGCATCAAGAAATTATAAGTCCTAAAAAAACCAAAGAAAAAAAAATCCATCTGTGAAGTGTCTATGCAGTTGATATACTTTATGGCAAAGAGCGAGTGTTTTCTCAGTAGGTCATTATGGTTTTGATTGTCAAGTTTCTTTACATTCTAAGCCAGCTCTTACAAGATACTGCATATTTCCAAAGTAAGTGTATACCTGCTATTTCATGGAGGTCTTGCTTTCCTATAAAATGAGCCAATGGTAATTCTTCAGTCTTTCATGATGTAAACAGTGCTGAGAACCTTTATTTACAAGAGAGGAAAGAAAAGATAAGACATAGAAAGCCATCAAAGTTCTGTAAACCAACTATTCTTATATGATGAGTTCTACTCAGCATCCACTGAGAGAAACTCATACTAAAGACTATTATCAGCAAAACAAAACAAAACAAGCACTCTTCCAGGACTGAGATGGAGTTTCCCTTTATGCCAGATATATGAGGAATGTATTCTCTACCAAGAGCAAAACAAACTCAGGAATTCCCAAGTCATTATCATTATCTAATTCTACACTGGATTTCAATCCTTCCTAAAAAGGATGTATTCTTAATAACTTTAAAGATTCCATCAGATTTATTCCTACTTGGTCTGCAGTAGCCAAACCCTGTCTTTTAAACTTCTAAAATAGGGTCCGATAAATATTTTTCAACTTCCCTAACTGCAGAATTTCATTTTCTAATGCTAGAGTGTTCTCATTTTAGGATTTCTGATTACTCTGTCTTTACTGATACAAGTTTAAAAGAAAAACTTATTGTTTCTCTAAAGTCTCTGACTGAAGAAGAAATGTCAGTAAATGAGTATTTGCATCTAATGTCACCAAATTATCAAAGACCAACCCATGTAGCTTTAGATAATGCCCTTATCTTTCACCTACATATCACTACATGCAAAATATATCAAGACATAGTTGATCAAAATATTGACAAATATTTACTTTACTGGGAAAAAACAGAACAAATACTCTTTGAGTAGAACATTGGCTAAAAAACATCTATATTGGAATAGGTCCAGGTTTGGAAAGAAATTAATGTATCAGAGAGTATCTGGATTTACTTAGGTACAGACTTTCATGGGGAGAAATTTGAGAAAATCTAAGCGCTTTTGTTTCTTATCAAGACTTACATATTTTGACATCAGTTCTCATGGGCCCTCCTCAACATACACAGAAAGGCAAACAGTTCTGGGTCCCCTGTATCACTTTGTAGTTACTCAATGAGATTAGACCTTATTGTTCTCTACTCAAAGACTCCATGAAAACCAAAAAGGAGATTAAACTCTTTCATAGATAAAGAACTGGAATGACAGAAAATGTCTACCTATGACCAATGTTACACCCTTAGAGCTTTTTACAGCAGTAAGATTTAATGACATCCTTCCACCGTCCCCCACCAAAGTGTTAGGTTTCCTACCTTCTCAATTCGCTTTGTATAATGGTAAATTCCCACCATTCAATACAAAATGCTGTAGTTCCAACTCTTTTTTCTTTAGTTCCAAACTTTAGTTGGGTCCTATTAGTAATTCATATATGTGTATGTACTGACACCAAACTATGATTTTCCTTTACTCCTCAGCAAATGACTTCTCTTCCACTGTCATAATTCCTTTTTCTCCCTTCTAGTGTGAATGAAAAGGCTCTGGCATCAGACCCTAGGCCAGTTTTCCATGTCCCTGGATGGATTCTGAAAATCCTGAACGTTAGGGGAAGCACAGTTCTGATATGGTTCTAAACATCAGAAAAAGCTGTTAACTAACCAGAGTACTGACAGGCCACAGGAACCACCTATATATTCACACATACATTCAATCAATTATTATTGAAGCTCTCTGGAACAAAAGGACTTGACAATTGGGATTTGGGCCCCAGTTTTACCTCTTACTAATTCATGAACAAGTTCATGAACATGAGCAAGTCACCTCTGTCTATCCTTCCATTTTTTTCCATTTTGCTGTTGCAAAGACATGCATTCTGCCTGAGACCTCACAAACATCCAGCATACCCAGGCCCCTGTAATGTTGTTAGCTTAAAAGGAGACCATGTTCCAGAAAGTATTTGGAAAATATTAGGTGCAGTACCAATGAATGTGGGATTGCTTTGCACAAATCACTGTTCTAGATACTACAATGGGTATAAGGAATCCCTACCCCATAAGGGAGATAATGCATGTATTCAAGGGTGATACATAGCAATTAGCACTACAATGGTACCAACCAGGGAGACAGTGCCAGAATATACCAGCAAAATATCAGTTCTAAATGAAAAATCATAGCAATGTATTATAAATCAAGGAAGGTCTTGATTTTCAGGGCAACCTGCTCTTTTATACAGTGTACATTGTCACTCTTATATTATAGTGGCTAAATTCAAAGTTTCAGATGAAGGGTAAAGAATTAGTATTTGCAGCTAACACATGCTAGTCAGTGGTCCAATTCAGTAGCATCACATCTTTGTATAGCAATGCCTATTTGTTCAATTATGATGATTTTTTTAAGGAAGATATACTGTATTCCACTTTTTCTCTCAACAATTTATTATGAAAAATTTTTAAAGTAGAGCAAAATCAAAAGAATTTTATAGTGAACACTTATATACCCGTCACTTATATTCTACCCTTAACATTTTTTAAAAAATAAATTTATTTATTTATTTATTTATTTGTGTATTTAGTTATTTACTTTTGGCTGTGTTGGGTCTTCATTGCTGTGCACGGGCTTTCACTAGTTGTGGCGAGCGGGGGCTACTCTTCGTTGTGGTGCACGTGCCTCTCATTGTGGTGGCTTCTCTTGCTGTGGAGCATGGGCTCTAGGCGCGTGGGCTTCAGTAGTTGTGGCTCGCGGGCTCTAGAGCGCGGGCTCAGCAGTCGTGGCGCACGGGCTTAGTTGCTCCGCGGCATGTGGGATCTTCCCGGAACAGGGCTCAAACCCGTGTCCCCTGCATTGGCAGGTGGATTCTCAACCACTGTGACACCAGGGAAGTCCCCTACCCTTAACATTTTATCATACTTTTTAATCACATATTTATCCATCTGTCCATCCTTCTATCTATCTATCCACCAATCCATAATATTCAAATTCTGTTATATTTGAAGAGATTTGAGCTATATATTCTGTTTTGATTTTAGGTGAGTTTTATTTTTCCTTTAAGTAGTAGTAGATAATTCTTAGGAATGAATTATAACTGATTTATAATGTTCTGCATACATTTGGATTTCAGATGCAAATAAATCTATTTGTCTTCTCTGTCTCTAGTTCCAAAAGTTCAGTCGTGGATATTCAGAAAACAACAATTTCTTAAACAACCAAATGGTGTTGGACATGATCCTTTACCCATTAAGTGGAATCCACCAGACCATCAGCTGGGAAACTGTGGCAAGGCTTGTGCCTGGATTAACACCCAAAGTGGTAAATAACAGTCTTCCAAGTATCTACTGAAAAGAAATCAGAAAAAGTGATCAATTTAAAGGAATAACTGTTATACTAAGAAGAAATATCTGAGTTTTACATATTCATATGCATATATAAATACTGAATATGCATATGATGCAATTTGGCTAAATATAATCTATGTAAATTATATGATATATTAACCCACCTGGTATGTTTATTATTATGATTATTGTGATATTTAATTGTGTTTTAACTTATTGTTTCATAACAAATGGTAAAGTTTTTTTTTAATGTAGAGAACCTAATATTAAGAATTATAGATCTCACTTTTAATAAAGTTGAAAAAAAGATATTATTGAGTGAGCCAAATTTTTCAAATTATAGCTTAGACACTTATGAAATTAAGTATCTTAAAATTAAGACATCAGACTATATGTTCAATTGATAAGTGAAGAAGAAGAAGGCTTGGAGAGTATTATCAAAGACTACCTTGTACTAAACGGTGAGGTAAGTATTTAGATTTTACCATTTATAGTAGTATTTTTAACACAAAAAAAATTTGAGCATGTTAATTGGCTTCTAATATCTTTAATTTGTCAACCAGTTTTCAGGAATGCATTTTGTGTAGGAGAAAACTGATAGAAAAGCGCTGTGGAAATTGTCAGGAGAAAGAAATTTCTAGATGGAAGGATAATTACTTAGTTTCAAAGGAGAACTAGAATCTGAACTTATAAAGATGAGAAGGACATTCTAGAACTTGATCAAAAGCCAGGGCTTATGCGAGGAATGGGCAATCACTGTTCCTGACTAGAGAAGGTGACGCCTTCTGAAAGGCAGTGGAAACTCATAGTTGGGAAATTAGAAATAGTTGCAAAATATTAAGCAAGATATCAAACACTCAACCTATCTTTCTGTAACCATTTTTCTCAATTTTCCCTACATGTTTTCTTTTTCCACATGTTTTCTTTTTCTAAAGACACTTGACCATCAAATGTATGCTCTGAACTCCATTCTCAGTCTTGAGATACAACTCTTAATCTGAGCAGGAGGAATTTAGGGAACTCAAGTCCAAAACACTGCAGCTGACAAGAAGTTATAGTTGCTGTTCATGCATAAACACTTGCTATTTGTAAACTAGTCAAAAATGTACATTTTAATTTTGGGATTCTGATTTGGTCCCTGCTAAGTGGGTCTCAATTATGGTAACACGGACTTGTCTTGTTTCCTGGCCAGCCATGTTTTGGATTACTTGCCTATTACAACTTGACTAGTGTTCCAAACCATTTTGGAATAGAGTCATATTTCCCCTTTTGTCCAGCCCAGTGGTTAAAGATCTTTCCATATGAATCAACTTATTTCCAGTACTAGCTGCCTTTTTGTACCCAAAGATCTCTAACTATTGCAAGACTCTTAGTTTCGCATCACTTTCCTCTGTCCGCTTATTAGATCCCCAATTGTCATCACTTGCTTGGTCAGTGTGACTATTGCTTGCCCCTAGGGGGAAAATGTTCTTCCTGTTGATCTGGTCTTTTTCCTCATGATCACAATTAACTGACTCCTATACTAGGTCCTATCGCCCTAATCTTTTAATAAGGTCATTCCCAGCCAGGAACTGACAGATGATACATTTCTTCTTCCCTCATTCTGACTTTCTGAATTTTGTAAAATATAACCAACACACTGTACCTTTTCTCAAGGCTTCATCATGAACCCCTTGCCATTTGTGGTGTAGGCACTAATATAACCATTACCTTAAAAAAAAAAAGTGGTTGAGACATGCAAGCAGGTGTATATGATTCCTCAGTAAAGAATCAGAAACTTAGGTATTCGGGACACCACCACTGATGGCACCTTGCTTCTATCAGTGACAGGAGGGTCACTGCACTTGAGTTTCTGGGGCCAGTCCATACTTACCATGCAGAGGTGGACAATAACTGATCACATGAGTTTTATAAAGTATGTGATCACACAGCAGGGAGTGAGGGTGGATCAGTTGCTCAACCAAATTCCTGAACCTGCATTATCTGAAGAACTGATAGTAGCGCTAAGGGAGTGGCAAGGAAGAAAAATACACTGCTTACTTCCACACACATCCAAGAACAGTGGTTGACAACCCTGGTGAAGATCAGGATCAGCTGGGAAGCTTTTAAAAACAAGAGAACCCCAGGCTCCGCCCCTGGGGTGGAGGGGGAATTCTGATAAGAAGCCAATGTCGGAATCCACTGCTGTATGGTCAAATGGGGGAGCAGGCAAAGATTTATGGAATCAACATCTAAAGACAGGTTAATATGCACAGCAGCTAACAATGTTTGTTTTTAACAAAGATAAGCCAAAGATAGTAGGATTTTAAGAAATTCTACTATGTTACAGTTTGCCATTTCTCCACTTCCTGTTTTTCGTATCGTTTCAGAATTATCCAAACCTTGTGAAAAATCTATGAATCCCAAACAACCCTGATGATAAAAAAACACCTGGAGGTCTCTTTAAGAATGCACATTCCAGGGCCATACCCCAGTCTCACTGAATCAGATGTCCCAAGGAAAGAGCCTGCGAAGCTGAATTTTAGCAAATATTTCAGGTGATTCTTATCATCAAGGATGTTTGGAAAACACTGATCTGGTACTGAACAACTCAGGTGGACTTTGTTTATGATACGGGGCCTGTGAGCACATTATGAGAGGCGCATGCAAGTGTGAAGCTGCAGTCACTCAGACGTCTCACAGTTCCTTGATCTTTCCCACATCAGGGACTTTGTATCTGCTGTTTACCAGTTTGGAAACTCCCTCCCCCAGTTCCTCAACAGATGGGATCCTATTCATCCTTTGCCACTTTCTCAGAAAAGCCTCCCCAGCTCTGCTCAACTAAATCAGGTGCCCTATTAAAATCTCTTTGCACCTTTTACTTTACTTCATGGTAGTCATTAATGTTTTGGGTTATCTATCTCCGGTGATAAAGTTTTCCTACAATAAATGGTAAGCCCCCGTGGAGTAGGGCATGGCTTACATGTTCACAGCTTTTTCTCCAGCATTCTAGAACAGCAATGCGTGCATAAGTAAAGGAATACATAAATGAGTAAAAGTGCTCGGTGGTAGCATGTAAAGATGGAGCAAGGTAGAGGGGAGAGATTTGCTGGGGGAACAGAGATGAACGTGGGCAACGCCAGAAAGCCTTTCAGAGGGAGGCAAGGATTGTGCCCGGCTCTGAAGCAAGCAGCCAGGGAACTGGCATTGCCGGAGGAGCGGAAATATGCCAGGTGGGTGGAAGGCTCTGCGAATGCCCTGGAGAAGAGAGACAGCGTGTGTGCGCTCCGAACCAGCCAGGCAGCTTGAATTAAGCAGAGAGAACAATCAGCCTATGATGAAAGTGGAGGACAGTTAGATAAAGAGTGACTCATGATCAGTTTTGATTTGACGTCAGCAGAAACTCAGAGATCCTGCAGGGTTCAGAGAAGGAGAGAGATGATCAAAACAGACCTCTCAGGGGATGACTCATGCTCTTTGTGTAGGACTGAATGAAGGCACAGGACTAAAGATACATGAAACCAGCCAGGAGCCTGCAGCAATCAAATTGCAGTGCCATTAGGAATCAAAATGGGTGCTCTATTTTATTTGGGTATGTCCTACCCAGTTTCACAAAAACTTTGACACACCTGGGTAGAAATAGGATAACAGCTGTTGACTAGAGGAAGGGGAGGGGTCCTAGGAAAGTATCAATAAGATGTGGACAAAGTTTCATAGAGGAAGAGGGAAGAGAATCAGTGAAGATACTAACTTAGAGACCCAAAGGCTACATGCAGCAAAATAGGATGGAGAAATCCACAGGCGGGGAAGTCTGAGAGCCAGAGGAAATAATGACCTGCCTTCTTAGCATGGAGTCATGGTGTGACACTTAAGGAAGCTTATCCTTTATGCAGGGAGCATTACAGGACAAGAAAAAGGGGCTGGAGAATAAGAAAACCTCAGTTACCCCATGACCATGATCTCTGAAACTTGAAGAGATATCCAGGTTATCAGGGTGCTGGAGGGAATAGCAATAAATCCCAAAGAGAGTTTTCTAGAATCCCTTATCTTTCTAGAGTGTTCCATTGTATGGCTGCTCTTGACAACTCCCTTCTTTTTATCATTATATTTTTGGCAATTGCTGAAATCCTCCCCTACTTACTATTACTGTTTACTATTGACTAGTACTAGTGCACTATTATTTTTACTATTGCTATTTTCTCTCTCCTCTGCAGAATGCCTCTAGCTTTACTCTTTTTAATTTTTAATAGCTCTACTGAATATCCAGTCATTTGAATGAGTCCCTAAAACACTCTCTGCCCCTATACAGTGTTGCTTCATCCAGACCATCCTGATTTGCTTACCCAGACCATTGAAAACAGCCTCCCCTCTGGGTCTCCCTGCCTCTAATCTCCTGCTACCATTTTATACTCACCCAGCAGCCTCCTTTCTAATTCAGATATAATCATACCTCTCCTCTGCTTAAAATCCTTAATTGACTCTCTCAAACCTTCACAACGAAGGGCAGATAGATTTGCTAGGACAAGAGGTCTTTTATGATGTGTCCCCTGCCCCTCTCTTCTTCTTTTTCTCTCTCCTTGGGCAGCTTGTAGTTTTCCCTACAGTCACACCAGTAATATTTAATTTCTTGAATGAGACTTTGCCCTCCCTCCCTGCCTTTGTAAGTGGTGCTACCTCTAGCTATGTTAACTTTGTCATCCTTTTGTTGCCTGATAAATTGTATCCTTTTTCAAAACTTCAGTCATCATCCCCTGTAGGATATTTTCCCTAGATTCCTTCTGTGGCTCGCCCATGTGTTCAGACAGCTGATTGTAGTTTGCCCCAGAGTGGAAAACTCTAATTTGTGTGCTTACTTTTTTTTTTTTAATTCTAACTAAAATATTATCTTCCTAAGGCAAGGATGGTATCTCTCATACCTCTATTTTCTATACCTGGCGCAGTGCCTGGCACATTGTAGAAACTGATAGACCATTTGAAGAAGGAAGGAAGGAAGGAAGGGAAAAGGAAGGAAAGAAAGGAAAAGAAAGAACTAAGGAAGAAAGAGACAGCTTCTCCTCTCTCTAAAAACAAACAAAAGAAATTCTTCCAAAAGTCTGAGAACAGGGAGAGAGAAAGCAAAAGTCATGTCAGCTGGTATAATCTAAATTGAAGAAAATTGAGTGAATTAAATGAGTTTGGCAGTTTTTATAATTTCTTCTCATTTCAATAATTCCATGTGGAACACTGCATTAATCACCGATGCCAGGTACTGTGCTCGTAAAGGGAGGGGATATAAAAATGAATGTTTCAGTCTCTGCCCCGAGGCTCTCACAGTTCCCTCAAGGAGACATTCAGACATACATGGCATTGGTGCCTGACCAAAGTACACACAGTACAGAAGAGGGAGTAGCAAAATATTCAGAGAGCAGCGTGGTTCATGGAGGTTTCAAAAGGCCAAAAAGGATGAGTAGGAAGGTACCAGGGATGGAAAGGGAGGAAATTCATTCCAGAGAGAGGACCAGGGCATCCTGGGGAATGGCAGAGACTTTGAAATGACTGCATTTAGCTAAATGCTCTTCCTTTGTTGCTATCAGGGCTTGGAGGTAGAAAGATATTAAAATATAGATTTTTCGAAAAGATACATGAGCCCCAATGCTCTGAGCAGCACTGTTTACAATAGCCAAGACATGGAAGCAACCTAAATGTCCATTGACAGATGAATGGATAAAGAAGATGTGGTACATATATACATACATACATACACGATGGAATACTACTCAGCCATAAAAAGAATGAAATAATGCCATTTGCAGCAACATGGATGGACCTAGAGATTATCCTATTAAGTGAAGTAAGCCAGACAGAGAAAGACAAATATCATATGATATCACTTATATATGGAATCTGGAATATGATACAAATTAACTTATTTACAAAACAAAACAGACTCATAGACATAGAAAACAAACTTATGGTTACCAAAGGGGAAAGTGGAGAGGGAGGGATAAATCAGGAGTCTGGGGTTAGCAGATACAACCTACTATACATAAAATAGATAAACAACAAGGTCCTACTGTAGAGAGCAGGGAACTATATTCAATACCATGTAATAAACCATAATGGAAGAATATATGAAAAAGTGTAGATAGATAGATGTATAACTGAATCACTTTGCTGTACACCAGAAACTAACAAAACATTGTAAACCAACTATACTTCAGTAAATAAATAAAATATAGTTTTATCTCCTTTCCCAAGTATTGTCAGATATGTTAGTTCTGGCACTGTCTGTCTCTTTTGTCCCACGACCTGCCACCCCCCCTTCTCTCTCTTTTCTTCCCGCAATGTTTGTCCAGTGGGCTGAGCACCTCAGCTCCCCTCACTCTCCCGTGCTTCCCTCACTGCAGTGTGCAGTGCACTTAATCACCCCACTACTTCCATCCTTCCACTGGAACACGTCACAGGGATGGGGCTGGGGTCTCACTATTCATTAAACCCTCCTCCTCATACATTCACCCTGAGAGGCCTTCCTGTAAATAAGTTTTCCTGGTATCACGTTACATGATTCATCCTAATTCATCATGTCACTGAAGGACTCTTCTGGTCATTCTGAAAAGAAAAATGCATGCCAATTTAAGTGAAAGGACACCCTGCTCAGATGCTGTTAACAGTTTCTCTTGCCATCTAAATGGCACGTTAGAAAAGAGGGAGAGGATGCTGCCCCGCACATCCCCAGAGCTGTTTCCACAGATGCCCG
Organism: Mesoplodon densirostris; assembly: GCF_025265405.1. Taxonomy (NCBI): domain Eukaryota; kingdom Metazoa; phylum Chordata; class Mammalia; order Artiodactyla; family Ziphiidae; genus Mesoplodon; species Mesoplodon densirostris. The sequence goes on from NC_082672.1 coordinate 88,026,313, forward strand.
GAGCCTCTCTTGGGCACAGAACTGAGTCTTGGGTGGACAGCTGTCAGATCCAGCCTAAGGCTGCTCATGTCTACAGATAGTCTGTGAACCTGGAGGCTCCTTTGGAGGGTTCCGTGGACCTAACATGGGCTGAGCAACGAATAGGCACCCAACTCCACTCGGTGCCCTTGTTATTTCACTTAATCTCATAATTAAAGAAGAAATGGATGGTAATTATTCCAGTTTTCCAGATAACTTATCATAAAGATAGATATCTTAAATATTTCACTCAGAGTCACGAAGACCTCATAAGTGGAGAAGCTTCCATTTAAATTCAGGTGTACGTTACCAAGGATGCCATTTTCCTGGTATGTTTATAGGCACTTACTCTTGTCTCCCTGACAAACGTCACTAATAAATCATGACAGCATCACCCCCAGGTTGAAGGCGACCTCAGAAGTGTTACAGAAAGTGCTTCAGGCTCCCTCAACAACTGAGATCAGTGTCTGGGCTCAACAAGATTGCTTTTTAGATGGTAATTATTCCAGTCATTATCTAGAGTCATTGCTTTGGTCTTACCAACATACCTATCATATAGAAGTAAGGAATTTGAGAGAGCAGTAGATTTACCTAAATTGTAGGGACTTTTCCACTTTAGAGCTGAAACAGATCCAAAGAGCCTCATTCTTTGAGAAAGTACCCCTCCTACCCAGTCACGTACTCTTATTCTGCCCACATTTTCCATCTCGCCTCTTTCTGATAAGTCATAAAATTATGAGCTGCTTATGTGTCAATACCTAATTGTCGATTGTTAGTCCTACCTTAGAGTAGCACTTTGAACAGTCTCTTCTCTTCAGAAGCCATTTATCCAGACACAGTAACTTTATGATTGAGAATAATTGGGCACTATAGCAATCTAACTATCCTTGTTTACTTCTTTACCATTTCCTTTTATTACTATATATAGAGAAAAGAAGTTGTCAATAATGAAACTTCTAATCCATTTACTGGCGGTGATTTATTTCACCAGAGAGAATTCTAGAAGACTTTCTCTTATAATGCTCAGAATTTCACATAGAGCTGCCTGGCAGTGAGCTAAATGCTCACGCATGGACATGCTTATTTAATTCTCAAAACAATCTTATAAGGTTGATGCTGTTAGTACCCCCATTACACAGATGAGGGCATTGAAGGTTTTAACCGACAAAGTAATTTGCCCCAAATCACAACACTATCCAAGGAATGATGTCAGGGTTTGAACCTGGGAAATCTGACTGAAGCTTTGTCAGCAGCCCATTTATTGTCTCCCTCCCTTCACCGTGTACAGCCCCCTCTGCTTCTTACTGGGGCACCTGCTACCTAGCACTATTGATACCCAGCAGGACCCTGTGGGGCTCCTGGGCACAAAAGCCTTTCTGTGTCCCCCATTTCTTGATTACAGGAAATAGGCTTCATTCAGCCTCCAAGACCTTCCCTGAGTTCCAAAGGGCAGGTTCAAACAGATGCTAATTAGGGAAGGGAGGGGATGCGGAGACAAGGGAGGAGCAGTCAAGAAACAATAGTGCAGCCTTGGGGCAGGGTCCTGGTTCCCCCTCAAGGGATATATCAACACATAACAATATCTTTGAGCCGTTTTGCAGATACTGAAACCCCCAGCAGGTGGGAGAAGTTAACAGTACACTGCCCACCAGCACGCAGACCCCAGATCTGTTGGAACCAGCAGGTTGATGATGCTGACTCCCACTTACCTCACCACCAACCAATTAGAAGAGTATCCATGAGCTTATGAGCTGATCATGTCCTCTTTGAACCATTATTATAAAACTTCTCACTACCCCCTCCAGGTTTGGACACACAATTTTGAGGGTGTTAACTCACTGTGACCCCCTTTGCCTGGCAAAGCAATGAAGCTGTTCTTTTCTACTTCACCAAAAACTAGGTCTCCAAGATTTAATTCCATGTCAGGGTACAGAGGCCTGATTCAGCTTTACTATGTGGTTTCCTTATAGCGACAAATCCAACAGTGATAGCTCTGAATAACACCTACATATCAGGTCTGTAGTTCATTTATTTATAAGTTTGATTCTATTTCTACACATTTGTAAGAGCAGAAAAGAAAATAAACTTATGTGATTAGATTTTGATATCATAGTGAAACTGACCAGGAGTTTTATCACCTTGTATGATGGCTACTTTATCCTTAATAATCTTTCATTATTAAGGAGTTAAAATTAACATTTTAATACTAAAACTTCATTCAATGACAAGACTAGGTTCATAGATATTATCATACTTGATTACCATGGGTACAGTAAGCAACAGATAATTTATCATTTATATGTCCTATTAATTACCTAAATTAGAACTATTATAGTTTTTTAGTTTTTCTGATCTGCAGGTCCATCTAGCTTTCATTCCTAAAATGTCCCCATTCCACTATCTAGGTAACACATTTAAATGTTTAATAGTTCTTTAAATCACTATGGAAAAACCCATAAAGCTTAGGAAGCTCAAAATTCTTAGCACCTATCATTGGTGGTGAGAAATTTTCATTCATAGCTTTACTGTGACATGGGCTCTCTGAGGGAGGTGACATTGTGTTTCATCATTGGGGGATACAGGTTGACTCTCCAATATAGGTTACCTCACTGAGGATCCATAGTTTGGGGGTGGCCTAGGCCACTCCCCACTGATTCAGAAGCCAATCCAGGGTCTACAGACAGTGGAGACTGAATGGACCCCATTAATAATCAACCATTAATTAGCCTCTTAATTAGCCTCTTAGTCATCAGTTAGCACCTTCAGTGAATACTTTAGAACTCCCGTAAAAAAAAGAAAAAATGTTTATACGATTGGGGGCCTAGAAGAGGCTAAGGAAGAAAGAGGTGCTATTATGAAAAGCAGGAATGGACCAAAGACCACTTCACCTACTCCATGAACTTTTCTGGGACTACCCCATCTATGGAACTTCAGTGCATCTTTGGCATGAATAACTTATGTTGCTGATCACCTGACTTTACATAAAGAGGCAAAGAATGGCATCAGACTTGTACCATTTGGTATTATTGTTCCTTTTTTGAAGACTAAAAGTAAAATTAAAATACAAGGAGGAAAACAACAAAGATTGTAGTTGGGCAAAATGAAAAACACATTTTGATGTTTATTTCACTGGTCTCACAAGGCTAACTTTGTAACAAACAAAAGGATGCGGTAGATTAAAAACTAGCATTAAAATAAAGAAATACAGAAAGGAATCAAGTATTTAGACATGGAAATACACAGATCTTTAACTTCAGTTTGTACAGCTGTTTGTTTTTAAAGCATAGAACTGTTCTTCTAAAATAGAGTTATAAGCCAAAATCACCTTAGAGACCCATGAAATTCTTCTTCTAAAATGGCCCCATATTCTTGGTTGAGGCTCAGATAATTCTGATCACATTAGTTTGTCTTGGATCATTTTGGTTCAATTGGATTATCTAATAATTTTTGCCATCATACTCACACAGTTTATTTTGTCATTTTCCCACCATCTAAAAGACTTTTTCATGCCCATCGTATTGTTTATAAAAATAAAGGTCAAGATCATATTTTACAATTGCTTAATCCAAAAAGTTTTGGAAAGAGTTGTGGGTTCTAATCCTGGCAAATCTACAGAAAATTTCTGATAATTCGAGAGGACCCTTTTGGTCTTTTTTTATTTTCCTAGAATACTGTGATAAACAAGGAACACAGGTTGGCACCTATTTTGATGTACAGAAGGACAAATGACACTTTCAATATAGTATGAACCACAAAATACTGAATTGAGTTCCATGGGGTTATTTGGAGAATCTGTTACAACTTTGAAGAGAGGACTCCTGGAAGAAGTTGGAAATGATACTTCTCTGCATGTTTATGAAGGAAAAAACATTTTTATTGATAATAAAGAAGGAGAATACCTTCTACTCAACATTTTTGGAGAGAAAAAAACCACAAAAACCACCCTGTGAGTCCAGGATGGATAATGTCTCAGGCCAGGGCAAGAGAAATACAGTGTCAAGGTAGCTTATTTCACTCCCTGCTGATTTTAAGAGAATCAAGATGGTTCATGAAGGTCCTTCAGAAAGTGAAAGTAAAATTCTTCATTCGATTTAACTCTGGTTAATTTCAAGTGTAACCTGTACAACTGTTGGCCAAAATCAGTAAATTATCTGGTAGCATGAGCAGGTTTTTTTATATGAATGAAAATACTGTTGTTGTTGTTGTTGTTTTTAATCATTAACCATAGATTTGAAGAACTTTTTCTGGTTGAAAAGGAGTGTATTCCACATTAAAATTTCATTAGTGATTTCTAAGGCTCATCCCCAGTGAAAGGTATGCACACATTCAGTCTGCATCAAAGGTCCTTTCATTAATAACAATTTCTGAATTTCATTGCAAGTTTTTTTCTTCCAGTTTATTGAGATATAACAGACACACAGCACTGTAAGTTTAAGGCATACAGCACAAAAATTTGAGTTACATACATCATGAAATGATTACCACAGTAAGTTTAGTGAACATCCGTCATCTCTTGGAGATACAAAAGTAAAGGAATAGAGAAAAAAATCTTCCTTGTGATGAAAACCCTTAGGATTTACTCTCTTACCTTTCACATGTACCATACAACAGTGTAAATTATATTTATATACTAATTAAATATATTAAATTTTATTATATTTATTAATGCAATGCTTCATGGATCTAGAACTTAAAATAAGAGGATGCCATAGACTGAATGCTTGTGCCCCCCCCATCATATGTTGGACCCTAAGCTTCATTGTGATGGTATGAGGAAGTGGGGCCTTTGGGAGACAACTGGGTATGAGAGTGGTGGTCCAGTCACTAGTGCTCTTATAAAGAGGCCCCAAGAGGCCTCTTCCAACTTGTGAGGACATGGCGAAAAGGCAAACGTCTATGAATCAGGAAACTATCTCCACCAGACACCAAATCTGTCAGCACCTTGATCTCTGACTTCCAGCCTCTAGAATTGTGCAAAATAAATTTCTGTTCTTTGTAAGCCACCCAGTTTATGACAGTTTGTTATAGCAGCCTGAAGGCACTACAGGGAGGATGAGGTGGGGGGAGGTAAGAAGCTCATTTCCATGATAATCCAAGAAAAGAACAGCATAATTTAGACACAGTTTGTTAATAAGGATATCCTAAATTTATGAAATTATGGAAAAGAGAAAGGTTACAGGTTAAATATATATTTTGTCCTTGTTTTTGCTCTTTATAAAAAACAATGCCAAGCAAATGGATAGGAAAGGGAGAAATAAGTTTGTGAGTTGCAGGCTGTGGTTGGGTGATTAAAATAATAAAGCATTGATAATTGGGTGTATATTCACATGTGTGCATGTATATATGTTTGGTTTTATTGAAAACTATCCCTTATCTTTTTTAGAAGTATGAGATATATATTACAAATAAAAACAAATAACTGGTTGGAATAGAATTAAAAGATGATATATTGATATTAGTCCCAAGATTAACATTTTAAATTCTTCTTAATCTTGCTATAGCTAAAATCAAGAAGATTATTCCATTAGAAATAATATAATACCACGTTAGGCATTTCACAAAGCCTTAGCGTGAATGGGGGCCAAAGCAAACATAAACTGAGGTGATAGCCAACACCAAAATTTCAAACCCTATTTAAAAGAATGCAATGGTGTTGAAAATTCCATGGCTTGAGACACAGTGATACATCCAGTTGTTTTCTTTCATAATTTGTAATTAAATTGGAATTATCAAAATATATTTTGGCTTTCCAAATAATCTGATAAATACTGAAAGGCCTTGAAACATTAATCATAGCAAATAAAATTAGTTATGGGGACACTGTTTCCAGAAAAAAAAAACTCATTTGATTGTTTTACTTACACTCAACCCTTCTTGGAAGGCCCGCCTTAAACCGCAACTATCCTCTCAACCTGCTTGCCTTTCTTTCACTTACAAAACAAAGCACACATGCAGTCATTTGATTGTTTGGGCTTCTAAATTTGGCTCTGAGTCCGTTGGAGTATAATCCTTTTACTGGAAATTCAGTTAAAGGAACTCCTTCAATCTCCAAACACTAGCCAGATAAACCACATTTCCTGCTTTCTCTCCCTTTCTCCGGGGCTCTGCAGATTTGGTACTGATGGCACAGAAGAGTACAGCTTTTGACAGCAGGACAGATCGACGAAGAACAATCATCTTCTATCACAAGAAAACTATTTTCGGTAGGCAGGGGGCCGCGGTGCCCTACGGTGGGAAGGGGCAGGACCCGCGGCGTAAGAACCTGAGAGGGCAGGTGGTGGCGGCCTTGGCGGAGTTTCCGGCTGGAGAAGTCGCCGGCGTCGGGCGTGGGGACGCCATACCTCGCTATACCTTCAGAGATTTCAACATTTTTCCAAGAGCAGCAAAATATGAAGAAATCTTATGGTATTGCATCCCTAAACCAGAACTGATCTTCAGGTTGGAACAAGGAGAGCAACCATGGGTATTAGAGGAAGAGTCCACAAGCCAGAGCTACCCAGAAGTCTGCAAAGTTGATAACCAGCTAGAGCAGAGTCAGGAAATCCAGGACAGACATTTCAGGCAAGCTCCGTTTATCAGCAACAAAACACTGACTATAGAGAGAGGAACAAGACAAGGATGCCTGCTTCTGCCACTTCTAATCCACACTGTACTGGAAGTTCTAGCCAGAGCAGTTTTACAAGAAAAGGATATAGGATGGCGGAAGAGTAAGACGCGGAGATCACCTTCCTCCCCACAGATACATCAGAAATTCATCTACACGTGGAACAACTCCTACAGAACACCTACTGAACGCTGACAGAAGACCTCAGACCCCCCAAAAGGCAAGAAACTCCCCACATACCTGGGTAGGGCAAAAGAAAAAAGAAAAAACAGAGACAAAAGGATAGGGACGGGACCTGCACCAGTGGGAGGGAGCCATGAAGGAGGGAAGGTTTCTACACACTACAAGCCCCTTCGCGGGCGGAGACTGCAGGTGGCGGAGGGGGAAAGCTTCGGAGTAGCGGAGGAGAGCACAGCAACAGGGGTGCGGAGGGCAAAGCAGAGAGATTCTGGCACAGAGGACTGGTGCCCTCAGGCACACACCAGCCTGAGAGGCTTGTCTGCTCGGCCGCCGGGGCGGGCGGGGCTGGGAGCTGAGGCTCCGGTATCGGCTTTCAGTCGGAGCGCAGGGAGAGGACTGGGGCTGGCGGCAGGAAGAGATCCTGAAGGTATTAGTGCACCACGGCTAGCCCGGAGGGAGTCCAGGGAAAAGGTCTGGAGCTGCCAAAAAGGCAAGAGACTTATCCCTTTTGTTTCCTGGTGCCGGAGGAGAGGGCATTAAGAGGGCTGCTTGGAGAAGCTCCGGAGACAGGCGCGAGCCGCGGGTAAGGCGCGGACCTCGGAGACGGACGTGGGTCGCTGGGGCCGCCGCCGCCACCGCCGTCGGGCCTGTGTGCGAGCGCGGGTCACTGTCCGCCCCGCCTTCCGGGGGGCCTGTGCACCCCGCCACTGCCGGGGTCCCGGGACCTGGGGACGGCTTTCCCGGGAAAGCGCACGGAGCGCCACGGGCTGCTGCAACGTCACGCCGGCCTCTGCCGCCGCAGGCCCGCCCCACACTGAGCGCCCCTCCCTCCCCTCTGCCTGAGTGAGCCAGAGCCCCCGAATCAGCGGCTCCTTTAAACCCGTCCTGTCTGAGCGAAGAACGGACGGCCTCCGGCGACCTACGCGCAGAGGCGGGGCCAGGTCCAAGGCTGAGACCCGGGAGCTGTGAGAGCAGAGACAGGGAAATCTCTCTGTGCAGCCTCGGAGGCAGCGGATTAAAGCTCCACGGTCCATTTGATGTGCCCTGCGTCTGTGGAGTGTATGAATGGACAGCGAAATATCCCAAATTGAGGAAGTGGACTTTGAGGACAAGATTTAAGACTTTCCCCCAGTTTCCTCTTTTTACAACGAATTATCCCAAATTAAGGAGGTGGACTTAGAGAGCAAGATTTCAGGCTTCTCGCCCTTTTACTCTTATTACAACGAATTATCCCAAATTGAGGAGGTGGACTTGGAGAGCAAGATTTTTGATTTTTCCCCCTGCTCTCTTTTTGTGAATGTGTATGTGTAATCTTCTGTGTAAGATTCTCTCTGTATAGCTTTGCTTCCACCATATGTCCCAGGGTTCTATCGGTCCGTTTTTTTTTTCAATAATTACTTTTTAATTTTAATAATGCTACTATATTTCATACTTTATTCTATTTTACTTTACCTGATCTTTCTTTTTTTCCTACCATCCCTTCCTCCCTCCCTCCCTCCGCTCCTCCTTTCCTTCTTTTTCTTTCCTCCCTCCCTCCCTCCCACCCTTCTTCTTTCCACTTTCCTTTTCTTTCCTTCTTCCCTCCCTCCCTCCTGTCTTTCTTTCTTTCCTTCCTCCCTCCCTTCTTCCATTCACTCTTCCTTGTGCTTTCATTCCTCCCTCCCTCCCTCCTTTCTTTCCTTCTTTCTTTCCATCCTTCCTCCCTCCCTCCCTCCTTTCTTTCTTTCTTCCATCATTCCTTCCTTTCTTCCCTTCTTCCTTTCTTTCCCTCTCTCTTTCTTTATTCTACTAATTCTTTCTTTCTACTTTTTCTCCCTGTTATTCTGAGCCGGGTGGATGAAAGGCTCTTGGTGCTGCAGCCAGGAGTCAGTGCTGTGCCTCTGAAGTGGGAGAGCCAACTTCAGGACACGGGTCCACAAGAGACCTCCCAGCTCCACATAATATCAAGCAGTGAAAATCTCCCAGAGATCTCCATCTCAACACCAGCACCCAGCTTCAGTCAACAACCAGCAAGCTACAGTGCTGGTCACCCGATGCCAAGCAACTAGCAAGGCAGGAACACAACCCCACCCATTAGCAGAGAGGCTATCTAAAAACATAATAAGGCCATAGGCACCCCAAAACACACCACCAGACGTGGACCTGTCCACCAGAAAGACAAGATCGAGCCTCAACGACCAGAACACAGACATTAGTCCCCCCCAACAGGAAGCCTACACAACCTACTGAAACAACCTTAGCCACTGGGGACAGACACCAAAAACAACGGGAACTACAAATCGGCAGCCTGCAAAAAGGAGACCCCAAACACAGTAACATAAGCAAAATGAGAAGACAGAAAAACACACAGCAGGTGAAGGAGCAAGATAAAAACCCACCAGACCTAACAAATGAAGAGGTAATAGGCAGTCTACCTGAAAAAGAATTCAGCATAATGATACTTAAGCTGATCCAAGATTCTATTTCCAAGATCCATAATCTTGGAAATAGAATAGACAAAATGCAAGAAACAGTTAACAAAGGCCTAGAAGAACTAAAGATGAATCAAGCATTGATTAAAAACACAATAAATGAAATGAAAAATACTCTAGATGGGATCAACAGCAGAATAACTGAGGCAGAAGAACGGATAAGTGAGGTGGAAGATAAAATAGTGGAAATAACTGATGCAGAGCAAAATAAAGAAAAAAGAATGAAAAGAACAGAGGACAGTCTCAGAGACCTCTGGGACAACATTAAACGCACCAACATTCGAATTATAGGGGTTCCAGAAGAAGAAGAGAAAAAGAAAGGGACTGAGAAAATATTTGAAAAGATTATAGTTGAAAACTTCCCTAATATGGGAAAGGAAATAGTTAATCAAGTCCAGGAGGCCCAGAGAGTCCCATACAGAATAAATCCAAGGAGAAATACACCAAGACACATATTAATCAAACTGTCAAAAATTAAACACAAAGAAATCATATTAAAAGCAGCAAGGGAAAAACAACAAATAACACACAAGGGAATCCCCATCTGGATAACAGCTGATCTCTCAGCAGAAACTCTACAAGCCAGAAGGGAGTGGCAGGACACAATTAAAGTGATGAAGGAGAGAAAACTGCAACCAAGATTACTCTACCCAGCAAGGATCTCATTCAGATTTGATGGAGAAATTAAAACCTTTGCAGACAAGCAAAAGCTGAGAGAGTTCAGCACCACCAAACCAGCTTTACAACAAATGCTAAAGGAACTTCTCTAGGCAAGAAACACAATAGAAGGAAAAGACCTACAATAATGAACCCAAAGCAATTAAGGAAATGGGAATAGGAACATACATATCAATAATTACCTTAAATGTAAATGGACTAAATGCTCCCACCAAAAGACACAGAGTGGCTGAATGGATACAAAAACAAGACCCATATATATGCTGTCTACAAGAGACCCACTTCAGACCTAGAGACACATACAGATTGAAAGTAAGGGGATGGAAAAAGACATTCCATGCAAATGGAAATCAAAAGAAAGCTGGAGTAGCAATACTTATATCAGACAAAATAGACTTTAAAATAAAGACTATTAGAAGAGACAAAGAAGGACACTACATAATGATAAAGGGATCGATCCAAGAAGAAGATATAACAATTGTAAATATTTATGCACCCAACATAGGAGCACCTCAATACATAAGGCAAATACTAACAGCCATAAAAAGGAAAATCGACAGTAACACAATCATAGTAGGGGACGTTAACACCCCACTTTCACCAATGGACAGATCATCCAAAATGAAAATAAATAAGGAAACACAAGCTTTAAATGATACATTAAACAAGATGGACTTAGTTGATATTTATAGGACATTTCATCAAAAAACAACAGAATACACATTTTTCTCAAGTGCTCATGGAACATTCTCCAGGATAGATCATATCTTGGGTCACAAATCAAGCCTTGGTAAATTTAAGAAAATTGAAATTGTATCAAGTATCTTTTCCGACCACAATGCTATGAGACTAGACATCAATTACAGGAAAAGATCTGTAAAAAACACAAACACATGGAGGCTAGACAATACACTACTCAATAACGAAGTGATCACTGAAGAAATCAAAGAGGAAATTTAAAAATACATAGAAACAAATGACAATGGAGACACGACGACCCAAAACCTATGGGACGCAGCAAAAGCAGTTCTAAGGGGGAAGTTTATAGCAATACAATCCCACCTTAAGAAACAGGAAACATTTCGAGTAAACAACCTGACCCTGCACCTAAAGCAATTAGAGAAAGAAGAACAAAAACCCCCCAAAGTTAGCAGAAGGAAAGAAATCATAAAGATCAGATCAGAAAGAAATGAAAAAGAAATGAAGGAAACGATAGCAAAGATCAACCAAACTAAAAGCTGGTTCTTTGAGAAGATAAACAAAATTGACAAACCATTAGCCAGACTCATCAAGAAAAGAAGGGAGAAGACTCAAATCAATAGAATTAGAAATGAAAAAGGAGAAGTAACAACTGACACTGCCGAAATACAAAAGATCATGAGAGATTACTATAAGCAACTCTATGCCAATAAAATGGACAACCTGGAAGAAATGGACAAATTCTTAGAAATGCACAACTTGCCAAGACTGACTCAGGAAGAAATAGAAAATATGAATAGACCAATCACAAGCACTGAAATTGAAACTGTGATTAAAAATCTTCCATCAAAAAAAAGCCCAGGACCAGATGGCTTCACAGGCGAATTCTATCAAACATTTAGAGAAGAGCTAACACCCATCCTTCTCAAACTCTTCCAAACAATATCAGAGGAAGGAACACTCCCAAACTCATTCTACGAGGCCACCATCACCTTGATACCAAAACCAGGCAAGGATGTCACAAAGAAAGAAAACTACAGGCCAATATCACTGATGAACATAGATGCAAAAATCCTCAACAAAATGCTAGCAAACAGAATCCAACAGCACATTAAAAGGATCATACACCATGATCAAGTGGGCTTTATTCCAGGAATGCAAGGATTCTTCAATGTATGCAAATCAATCAATGTGATACACCATATTAACAAGTTGAAGGAGAAAAACCATATGATCATCTCCATAGATGCAGAGAAAGCTTTCGACAAAATTCAACACCCATTTATGATAAAAACCCTGCAGAAAGTAGGCATAGAGGGAACTTTCCTCAACATAATAAAGGCCATATATGACAAACCCACAGCCAACATTGTCCTCAATGGTGAAAAACTGAAACCATTTTCACTAAGATCAGGAATAAGACAAGGCTGCCCACTCTCACCACTCTTATTCAACATAGTTTTGGAAGTTTTAGCCACAGCAATCAGAGAAGAAAAGGAAATAAAAGGAATCCAATTTGGAAAAGAAGAAGTAAAGCTGTCACTGTTTGCAGATGACATGATACTATACATAGAGAATCCTAAAGATGCTACCGAAAAACTACTAGAGCTAATCAATGAATTTGGTAAAGTAGCAGGATACAAAATTAATGTACAGAAATCTCTGGCATTCCTGTACACTAATGATGAAAAATCTGAAAATGAAATCAAGAAAACACTCCCATTTACCATTGCAACAAAAAGAATAAAATATCCAGGAATAAACCTCCCTAAGGAGACAAAAGACCTGTATGCAGAAAATTATAAGACACTGATGAAAGAAATTAAAGATGATACAAATAGATGGAGAGATATACCATGCTCCTGGGTTGGAAGAATCAATATTGTGAAAATGACTCTACTACCCAAAGCAATCTACAGATTCAATGCAATCCCTATCAAACTACCACTGGCATTTTTCACAGAACTAGAACAAAAAATTTCAAAATTTGTTTGGAAAAACAAAAGACCCCGAATAGCCAAAGCAATCTTGAGAACGAAAAACGGAGATGGAGGAATCAGGCCCCCTGACTTCAGACGATACTACAAAGCTACAGTAATTAAGACAGTGTGGTACTGGCATAAAAACAGAAAGATAGATCAGTGGATCAGGATAGAAAGCCCAGAGATAAACCCACGCACATATGGCCAACTTATCTTTGATAAAGGAGGCAGGAATGTACAGTGGAGAAAGGACAGTCTCTTCAATAAGTGGTGCTGGGAAAACTGGACAGGGACATGTAAAAGTTTGAGATTAGATCATTCCCTAACACCATACACAAAAATAAGCTCAAAATGGATTAAAGACTTAAATGTAAGGCCAGAAACTATCAAACTCTTAGAGGAAAACATAGGTAGAACACTCTATGACATAAATCACAGCAAGATCCTTTTGGACCCACCTCCTAGAGAAATGGAAATAAAAACAAAAATAAACAAGTGGGACCTAATGAAACTTCAAAGCTTTTGCACAGCAAAGGAAACCATAAACAAGACCAAAAGACAACCCTCAGAATGGGAGAAAATATTTGCAAATGAAGCAACTGACAAAGGATTAATCTCCAAAATTTATAAACAGCTCATGCAGCTCAATAGCAAAAAAACAAACAACCCAATCCAAAAATGGGCAGAAGACTTAAATAGGCATTTCTCCAAAGAAGATATACAGACTGCCAACAAACACATGAAAGAATGCTCAACATCATTAATCATTAGAGAAATGCAAGTCAAAACTACAATGAGATATCATCTCACACCAGTCAGAATGGCCATCATCAAGAAATCTAGAAACAATAAATGCTGGAGAGGGTGTGGAGAAAAGGGAACACTCTTGCACTGCTGGTAGGAATGTGAATTGGTACAGCCACTATGGAGAACAGTATGGAGGTTCCTTAAAAAACTAAAAATAGAACTACCATATGACCCAGCATTCCCACTACTAGGCATATACCCTGAGAAAACCATAATTCAAAAAGAGACATGTACCAAAATGTTCATTGCAGCTCTATTCACAATAGCCCGGAGCTGGAAACAACCTAAGTGTCCATCATCAGATGAATGGATAAAGAAGATGTGGCACATATATACAATGGAATATTACTCAGCCATAAAAAGAAACGAAATTGAGCTATTTGTAATGAGGTGGATAGACCTAGAGTCTGTCATACAGAGTGAAGTAAGTCAGAAAGAGAAAGACAAATACCGTATGCTAACACATATATACGGAATTTTAAAAAAAAATGTCATGAAGAACCTAGGGGTAAAACGGGAATAAAGACACAGACCTACTTGAGAATGGACTTGAGGATATGGGGATGGGGAAGGGTAAGCTCTGACAAAGCGAAAGAAAGGCATGGACATATATACACTACCAAACGTAAGGTAGATAGCTAGTGGGAAGCAGCCGCATAGCACAGGGAGATCAGCTAGGTGCTTTGTGACCGCCTGGAGGGGTGGGATGGGGAGGGTGGGAGGGAGGGAGATGCATGAGGGAAGGGATGTGGGTACAGATGTATATGTATGACTGATTCACTTTGTTATAAAGCAGAAACTAATAAAAAAAAAAAGAAAACTATTTTCCTCTCTTCACTCCGTTCATTTACAATGATTGCCAATCCTGGCTGTCTATTAGACACCTTTTTAAAACCCCTGTCCTTTCCCAAGGGATTTTTATTTAATAGTTCTGGGGTGGGGTCCAAATATCAATATTTTTAAGTAACTTTCCAGGTAGTTCTAACGTGTAATCAGAATTGAGAAGATCCTGTTCACAGGGAGTTAGGATGGAAAGCTGAAGTAGGGCAGGAAACATGGCTGAATGTCTTGCTGGTAACCAATCAGGATGCTCTGAGCCTCCTTTCAGTGAACCAATCAGGATAATCCAAGACTCTCAGTGAACCAATCGGCTTGGTGTAGATGAAATAGTCTCTAAGACAGTGTTCCCTTAACTTGAATGTACAAGGGGAATCACCTCAACATCTGTTAAAGTGCAGATTCTGATTTAGTAGGTCTGCATGGGGCCTGAGGTTCTACATTCCTAAAATGCTTCCAGGGGATGCTATAGCTGCTATTCCACAGACTACACTTTGAGTAGTAAGTATTTAGGATAAATCTGGCCCCATAATGTAAAAATGTGGTTGAGATTTTTTTCAAAAGCTATCTAAATGTAATGCAGATACAAAAGTGTACAACACGCAGTTATTTATAATAGTGAAAATTTAGAAATAACTTAAATGTCTAATAACAGAGCCAATATGAAGGGGTAATATTCAATCTGTTTTTTCAAAGAGTTTTTAATTTTATTGAAAAATCAGTAAAATACACAATGAAAAGAGTAAAATATTAAAGTATATATAAACTATACAAGAATATCCCAATTACTTCCAAATGGATGGAAATAG
This sequence comes from Mesoplodon densirostris, assembly GCF_025265405.1. Taxonomy (NCBI): domain Eukaryota; kingdom Metazoa; phylum Chordata; class Mammalia; order Artiodactyla; family Ziphiidae; genus Mesoplodon; species Mesoplodon densirostris. The sequence goes on from NC_082672.1 coordinate 88,041,398, forward strand.
ACTGAAAGAAAGTAATCCAGTATGTTAACTGTGATTAGGACAGGTTTTGCAACTTTAGTGTATTTATATTTTCTGAATTTTTAGTTTTATCTAATTAATATGTTTTACCTTTATAATAAGTTTCAAAAGAAAGGTTAAGAAAAATATTGTAATGTATCAGATCATACATTTCTTTCTGACATTTTTATCAAGGGACATCTGCCAGACTTAATTCCATTAGTTTAACCCTGAGATGCCCTAACTTTATCACAATTTTCTTTGTATCTATTGATATATTTCTTTTTTACAATTCATGATGAAGTCCTAGTGTACATTACTCACTGTGAAAACGCAGAGTAGTACCTTCTTAGATTTGTTGAAAAAGTAAAAGGAAAAATACATCTCAAGCTTCAAGAGGATTGAATATTGACAACTGTGAAACTAATAAAGTTATATTTGATAACCCCAATTTCTTCCCTTTTCAGGAAATTACAGGGCAATCACATTCATGAAAAATAGATCATATATATGTTTGTTGCTATGTTGCTTATGATTTTTGCATCTATTTTTCATGAGTATGATCATACATCATACATCATGACCATACATCATGATTAAGTTATATTTACTCCAGAGATGCAGGTCAGTTTAATATTTTTTAATAATAAAATCATGTGATTCATCATAAAATAGGATCTAACAAGGTGAAGTCCCTCAAACCATGACAAATTTATTTGTAATATTTAAGTAAAAGTCCTTCCATTCACCTGGGTCAAAGTCTACTCAAAATCTTTGCTCTCATCCATTAAGAATTCATCTAACGAAATAGAACAAATGTTCCCTGAGTAACCAAACTTACAGAGAAACCATCAACACTGCCCTTGAGTCTTAGATCCACCTGCAAGACATACACAAAACTATGTGGGTGGGTGAGAACTCAGTAGGCTCTTTTAGTAGAAAAATGGGTCTTTCTAAGCATATCTGGAGGGGGCACAAGGACTCACCCTCTCAGAAGATGGCTACAAGTTGCAGTCCAGACCTAAGGAGTAGGGACAACTTCAACTAAGATGAAACCTTTCTTGAGCAGAAACCACCCAGGGATCTCCCCATGATTGATGACACAGCAACCAAACCTGTTCTGTGTGTGTTGCCTGGAGCACCCCTTAGCTCAATCCTACACAGTCCGTTGACACCACTGAAAAACTTCCTTTGACCTTGCTGCCCATGTGTAATCCGACCCACACTACAACAAACTAATGCTCAATCCTGGCTGCATATAAAATTTACCTAGGGAAATTTTTTGATAATGTCCAATGGTGGGCCCTACCCTGAAAACCTGAATCAGTCTCTCAGGACGGAGCCAAGACATTTGGTAGGTTGTTTTTTTTTTGTTTTTTTTAAACTCTCTAGGGAATTCTAAAGTGCAGTGAAGTTTGAGATTCCCAGTGATAACCCACCAACTTGGCTCACCATTGTCTTGAACAAAGCAAAGCATCATGAGATATTGGCATTTTAATATTCTTCAAAGCCAAAGAAATGAGGTTTGAGGCATCGATTATGACCCAAAGAAAAAGAAAGTGAACAGAGGGAAAAGAAAAACATAATTTTGACAATAGTAGAACCTCCTGGAAGTCTCTGAACTCAAGCAAAACATGTGGTCCTCTTATCTATTTATAATATTAATTCTCTCTTATTTCAGTGTTCTGGGATTTTTTATTCATTTTTTTCCAACCTCAAAAAAGTATATTCTCTTCTGTTCTAAGATTTTTCGAGACAGGCTGGAGCTCTGATCTATGCTGATCACACTGTCTAAGACTGAAGCTAGAAGGGTATATTTTTATGATATTTGTAACATGCATTGCCCCAATTGCTAATAATAACAAGCAGTTGTAAGCATGAATGTCTCATCTCTGTCAGGTCATTGCCTCTGTTCTATCTGTCAGATCTAACCCAGAAGCTCTAAAATCTTCATCTTTCCACCCCAAATCAATCTGATCTTTGAAATTTAACTGGGCATCCTATTTTTTGCTTTTAGTTTAGTTTAGTTTCATCTTGTTTTTGCTAAGATGGAAACCATGTACCAAATATATCCTGAAATATAGCATGGCATTTGGGAAATTTGTTTGGCATTGGAATTATGGCAGAAGAAAGCCAGGTAGTTTCAGCTCTCTCAACTTAAGACTTATGATCAAACTAGCAAAAGGGGAATCCCAATTTTTAAACTTTTAATTAAAGGCTTAAGGGGAAAATGAATAATCAAGAAATCCTGATGGAAATTAGTCTGAGTCAGCATTGAAAAGATCAATTAAAGAAAAAAAATTCAATTTTGAAAACATTATTATCAACATGACATTTCTTTGTAAAGGTTCTTGTAAATTGCTTTTCCATTCAGTAGAAATTTTCTGGATTAAGTGCAAAAGTCATCTGTTAATCAATGAGATTAACTTTTTAAATTAAACCAAATGGAAAATAAGACTATGAACATAATATTTCATTCTCTTTCAGCTTGTTTTGTACATGGACACAGTACCAAGATCTTGATATTTAATCATTTCAAGCTCATAGGTTTTAATTATTTATTAAATAATTTTTCTTACATTTAGATGTTTAGGCCTTAAGTTCTCTTCAGTTTTACACCTTTTTCTATCATGTAAGATTTGTCTTTTAGTGAGAGACAGGAATCCGCAGTAAGATTGTAAGTTACATGATGGCACGGAGTAAATCAACTGTTTCCTTCTATCTCCAGTCCTATTGGTGCTGCAAGCTCCCAGCCCATCCACTAAGTATCATGGATGGATTTCACTGCAGAAGTGCACCTTTCAGAAATAGCAAAGAGAAGCTTCAACATTTCTTTATATTTATATAAGAAGGCAGAGACATCATGCTAAGATTACATTCAGCCCTGGGCATGCAGTGAGCCATGCAAAGGACACACTTGTTTTCAATAACAAAAACAAAAACAAACCATGAGACTTGTATATGAATAGTGAGAGATGAGTACAAAGATATTTATAGCAGTGCTGTTTATAAGAGGAGAACAAATGCATGTCCAGCAGCATGGCAGGTAGACCAGTTGTGGTGAGCAGAAGTCCATGCTGCCGTGCACTCGCACAGCCTCCACTCCTGCTACCATGATTAATGTGTCCATGAGCTCATTGAGTAGCCTGGAGTTGGCCAAAGATAGACCTGGCTGAGTATCATCTGATAGCTGACTCATTCTGTCTATTTGGTTGCTTCATGCTTCTTTTTTGGTGGATGCTCTTGTGGGCATGTGATACCAAATTCGACACCCTTCATGCAAGTTCCCCTAAGTCCATCCTGCTTTTGAGTATAGGTTTTCTTATTTTTTCAGATACAGTGAGGCCAACAGATCAGGAGACAACTGCCACTGAAAAAGTAGTTTGTTATCGTCACAGATTCCAAGAGAAGGAGGCAGGCTACACCACAGGGAGTCACGCAGGGAAGCCAGTCAGAAGGCAGAAGGGGAGGGGAATCTGTGGCAAGAACTTTTACTGTGGCTTCTGTGGGAAGGAGTAGCTTAGACAGGATAAGCAAGTTTAGGGCTGGCTAGTCTGAATAACTTCTTCAGGCTTCGGGGTGTAGGGACTATCCCTAGTTGTCTGCTACCTGGACCTGGATGATTAGGGCAGAGGAATAGACACCCAAAGCATAAGAGCCTGATAAAGTTGGTGGTGGTTTTAGATATGAAAGGTGCAATTGCAGGTGAGTTGTTTGCTATCTTTAGAAATTAGCTAGCCTTGGGACAAACAGTCCTGCCAGTGTCAGCCCCAAGATGTCAAAAAGTCAAAAATACAGAATAATAAGACAGGAGTAACACAAATACCTATACCTTTTCCCCATACCTCTTGGTCTCTGAGTTTTCAGGCTTTATCCTTCGAAGACCCTAAACAAAATCAGCCAAGCTACCTATCACTGCCCATGAGTTGATATATGTTATACCTCAAGATACTTCTCTCCACCAAACTTGGATTACCAGGTACACTGGTCAAAACAGGAAGCCTGAATTCTCAGAGGGTTTATCTTCTACCCTCTGGATCAGCTACGTCTTACCAAAAGCCTCATCCTTGCCACTACTTGCTTGTCTGATGAACCTGATGTCATCTGTATAATGGACCATCTCTGGAATATCCAGATAGATGGTGCAGGCCCTTTCAGCCTAAATGATGACAGAGAGTAGGAGAGATAACATAACCCTGGAGCAAAGCATAAATGCATACTCAGTTGTCCCACGTTAATCCATATTGCTTCTGTTGCTCCTTCTTGCTATGGAAAACACACACACACACACACACACACACACACACACACACACACAGATTCACCACACTGGTGTACTTAAGTCTGTGTTGATCTGCTTCAGAAGAGATGCCACATCTAATACAGCAATTGCAATCAGGGTTACTATTTGCCTAGGTTTGTAGTAAGCTGTTAGCATCTGCCAAGGTCTATCTATTCTTTAACGATCAGACTGGTGAATGAAATAAAGATATGATGGGACCCACCATCCTTGAATGCTTTAGCTTTTTAAGGGCAATGTTCTCCGATGTTTCTTCTGGGATGTGATTTTATTTTTTTAAATTATTATGTTGGCTGGGGAGTGGCAGGGGTGGGAGAGAAGCCCACTTCAGAGCTCCCATTTGGTCTTTCCTACTGTCTTAGCTCCTACCCCTCAGGACAAGAAATCAGTGCAGGCCTTCTGCCAACTACCAAGTGTATTCATTCCAATTGTATATTTGGGGACTAGAAAAATAACTACCAGATGGATATGTGGACCCAGTGACCTGGACCTAGGCCAGGATTCCACTTTTTAATCTAATCTACATATGCCCCCACCCCAAAAGAGGGATTCTTGGTGATATGTTGGATCCCAGGGTATCAACCTCAACCTATACCCCATGTCTAACTGTCCCCAAAATATCTGAGTATTCTCCTTACTGGTATAAATGGCCATAGGTTGCTCTAGGGGGATTGTTAGATATATCTGCTATGGTATTATAAGATGCTTTCTCATGAGGATCCAGGATCTAAGAATCTAAGAAGTCCAAAAATTGGACAAAGGATAATGAAGTTTTATTGGGGTGACTATCCAACAAATCTTTGATTCCTCTGGCTGTATAACTTTTATAACTTGAGCAATACTTTGATTGGCTGTCCATTTATCTTGCACCTAGGAATATCATGTCCTATAATCTCTCTGTAGTTCTCTACAGGCCAGCTCCCCTTGGCCATCTTTCAGACCTTGCTACCAATTATGATGATTGTACCTACACTGCTTCTAAAGTTTAAGTTGTGCCACCTGGTCAGTACTATTCCGGAACCCCTCATCCTCATTGCTATCAGGAAACCCAATTCTGTAACAGCATCTCCTATGTCACCTCTGGCCTGTAAGAGACTTCATCACTGAGCTACTCAGAAGTGCTGCAACCTGGTACTCATCAGAGCATCTCCTATCAGTTTCGTAGGTGGAGTTTCCTCTCGGTTCTCCCACAGCGGGCTAGGGTTTTGCAGCCTTACATCATATACCTCTCCCATCACACTCACTTCTCTGAACATTTTGCTCTACCGTCTGCCATAGTAGTTCCAGCATCTCTCATTTATTTATTGAGGGCCGTCACTTTTTACAGCTTCCAAGAGTGTTAGCATGTTACCACCATTTCCTAAGGTTCTCAAGAGGGTAATAAATCTTAGTGTGTGAGACAGCCCTCCCCTACCGATGAACTCTCCCAGGTTATGTTCCACCTGCCTGCCCAGATCCAGCACCCTCAGAATTCAGTCCCATATATACTCCCCAGGCTCTGGCTGGTACGCGTGGGCTAGGCCCACAGCATTTTCTATTTAGTGCCATCATGTGTCTGGCAGGGCAATATTGTGAGTTGACCCTAGTTGTTTTTCTGATGGCCAGTAGGAGAGGTGAGGATAGATCCTGAAAGGGTGTCTATTGTCTTGTAAGGCAGACATTGTCTCTGCATTGTCTTAAAGCAGGGCAGGAATGCTTGACTTTAATAGGAAAAAAACTGAGCTACTTCTCTAGGTCCAGTGCCCAAGGGAAGCTAGAGATTCAAGATTTCCAAGTACATGGACTCAGATGTCTCCATCCCACATCTCAGAGTCAGACACCTTAGCAATCAAGGTCCTGAGCATAGCAGTCTTGTCAGAGTTAAGGATTCAACATTAGCTGGCACTTTTCTGCACTTAGAATTAGGTCCTAGATCTTACTCTCAGCTATTTTTTGCCCACTCATTGTTGGAAATGAGAGTCTCTTTATATGCCTGCTGGTGAAGAAAACCTTTGGCTTCTGGTTTTCATTGTTTTTTCCAATAGCACCCGACAAGAACCAGGAGATTTCATTTTCCCTATACTTATCACTTTCTTCAAACTTCTTCAAATTTTATAATTTAAAAAATTCCTTTTTAATATGTGTTAAATAGGTATTTAAATTCTGTAATAATGGCATAACTAAGGGTGTTTCCACTTTTCCTCATTATAAATAACTCAGATAATTAAACTGTACATCTTTCTTCTTTCCCATCTGTTTCATTGTGTTAAATTACTGGAAGAGGAATTTTGTGGGCAAATGATACACCTGTCTTCAAAGCTTTTGGTATATATTATCAAATATGTTCCAGAAATGCTACATCAGTTTACAATTCCACTAGCAGCGAATGAGAGCCACTGTACCCCCAGGACCATCCCAGCTTTTGTAAAGTTCTTCATGGTACTTTTTGCTTACATGGTAAAATAAAAAGGCATTTCCTTTTTTATTTTAAATATTCTGAACTTTAAATCTGCTAATGGCTAGTTATGTTTTTCTTTTGTAAGTTGACTATCTAAATTCTTTGGAAACACCAACAACAATACAACAATTGAGAAGAACAATGAAGTTCATCTGGTACAGTGTTGGCAACTGTTCTCTGAATATTCCAACACTCTGGTACAGAGAAGCTTTAGGGGTTGGTGGGAGGGAGCCATCATGGGGAGGGAGGAGCCATGCTGTGGGGGAGGGAAAGCTAAGCAGATAGCACCCACACACACACACCCCAACACACAGACAGACACACACACACTCCAACACACACACACACACCCCAACACACACACACCCCAACACACACACACACACAGACACATACACTCTGTTTCAAAAAGAACAACTTGGGGGCTTCCCTTGTGGTGCAGTGGCTGAGAGTCCGCCTGCCGATGCAGGGTACATGGGTTCGTGCCCCAGTCTGGGAGGATCCCACATGCAGCGGAGCAGCTGGGCCCGTGAGCCATGGCTGCTGAGCCTGCGCATCCGGAGCCTGTGCTCTGCAACGGGAGAGGCCACAACAGTGAGAGGCCCGCATACTGCAAAAAAAAAAAAAAGAACAACTTGGGGGTTTTATTTATTTCACTTCTCCTTAAGATTTATTTGAAGGGCCAAGTAAAGTCACTTTGAAAACCACTACTTCTTACCCAGCTTCCCAGGGTTTTAGAGGAGGAGGAAGCAGAATCTCAGAAAAGCTAGAGGCCTGTGGGCAGCCAAGACCAGCAACTCAGGCTGGTGCCATCAATGCAAATTCACCTCCATTCTACTGTTTCAAGATGTTTTCTGATTACCCAACCAGGAAATTATTCAAGGTGACTCAAGTGTGAAAAGTACTAGAGGGGCTTCCCTGATGGCACAGTGCTTAAGAATCCGCCTGCCAATGCAGGGGACATGGGTTCAAGCCCTGGTCCAGGAAGATCCCACATGCGCGGAGCAACTAAGCCCGTGTGCCACAACTACTAAGCCTGCGCTCTAGAGCCCGCGAGCCACAACTACTGAGCCTGTGTACCACAACTACTGAAGCCCGCACACCTGGAGCCCATGCACCACAATGAAGAGTAGCCCCTGCTCGCCGCAACTAGAGAAAGCCCGCGTGCAGTGATGAAGACCCAATGCAGCCAAAAATAAATAAATAAATTTATTTTTTTAAAAAGTACTATAACTTTCTCCTAAAACCAGTTAGTTCTTTTGAAGAAGGGGTGCATCTCTTTTTATAAGCCTTTCCCACTAGTGATTTCCTGCAGCTGGGCTTCCAGTTTTGTGGTGCTCCAGATGCAAAGCAGCCTCACTATGTGTTTCTATAAACACATTATTAATTGGAAGATCAAAGATTAAACAAACTGCCTCAGTTTTCTGTCAGTTGTGTCCTGGAATTCACGTTTTCCCTTCTCTTCTAAATATCTGATGGACAATGTTTTCTAAACAGTGGTTACTAACTAATTTACCAAATCGTGATTCACTGATTCACCTAGGATTTGAGGAACATAGTCTCAGTTATTCAACCTTGGAAATTACCAGGGCTGAAGATACGTTTCTATTTCAGGTTGTACATATGTTAACAGCTGTTCTTAGTTCATGTATTTTTGCCCTAAATAGTAGGGCAAAAATTCAAGAGGTAAAAATTTGAAACATCAAAAAGGGACTAATGATAAATACTTGACTTGAACTTTGAACTTTAGGGCCACAAACGAGTTTTGCACCCTAAAAATAATTAATTATTTCCAGTGTTTCCACATTTTCTGTGATTAACTCCTTACCTTCTCATTTAATATTTCCTATCCTGTGATCTGTTCCTACCATTTACAGTAGTAGTTAAGAGATGTATCTGCAACAAAAGCCCAGGACCAGATGGCTTCACAGGCGAATTCTATCAAATATTTAGAGAAGAGCTAACACCTATCCTTCTCAAACTCTTCCAAAACATAGCAGAGGGAGGAACACTCCCAAACTCATTCTACAAGGCCACCATCAACTTGATACCAAAACCAGAAAGGATGTCACAAAGAAAGAAAACTACAGGCCAATATCACTGATGAACATAGATGCAAAAATCCTCAACAAAATACTAGCAAACAGAATCCAACAGCACATTAAAAGGATCATACACCATGATCAAGTGGGGTTTATTCCAGGAATTCAAGGATTCTTCAATATACACAAAGCAATCAACGTGATACACCATATTAATAAATTAAAGAAGAAAAACCATATGATCATCTCAATAGATGCAGAGAAAGCTTTTGACAAAATTCAACACCCATTTATGATAAAAACCCTGCAGAAAGTAGGCATAGAGGGAACTTGCCTCAACATAATAAAGGCCATATATGACAAACTCAGAGCCAACATCATCCCCAATGGTGAAAAACTGAAAGCATTTCCTCTAAGATCAGGAACAAGACAAGGTTGTCCACTCTCACCACTATCATTCAACATAGTTTTGGAAGTTGAAGCCACAGCAATCAGAGAAGAAAAGAAAATAAAAGGAACAGAAATTGGAAAAGACGAAGTAAAGCTGTCACTGTTTGCAGATGACATGTTACTATACATTGAGAATCCTAAAGATGCTACCGAAAAACTACTAGAGCTAATCAATGAATTTGGTAAAGTAGCAGTATACAAATTTAATGCACAGAAATCTCTGGCATTCCTATACACTAATGATGAAAAATCTGAAAGTGAAATCAAGAAAACACTCCCATTTACCATTGCAACAAAAAGAATAAAATATCTAGGAATAAACCTACCTAAGGAGACAAAAGACCTGTATGCAGAAAATTATAAGACACTAATGAAAGAAATTAAAGATGACACAAATAGATGGAGAGATATACCATGTTTTTGGATTGGAAGAATCAACATTGTGAAAATGACTCTACTATCCAAAGCAATCTACAGATTCAATGCAATCTCTATCAAACTACCACTGACATTTTTCACAGAACTAGAACAAAAAATTTCGCAATTTGTATGGAAACACAAAAGACCCCGAATAGCCAAAGCAATCTTGAGAACGAAAAATGGAGCTGAAGGAATCAGGCTCCCTGACTTCAGACTATACTACAAAGCTACAGTAATCAAGACAGTATGGTACTGGCACAAAAACAGAAAGATAGATCAATGGAACAGGATAGAAAGCCCAGAGATAAACCCACGCACATATGGTCACCTTATCTTTGATAAAGGAGGCAGGAATGTACAGTGGAGAAAGGACAGCCTCTTCAATAAGTGGTGCTGGGAAAACTGGACAGGGACATGTAAAAATATGAGATTAGATCATTCCCTAACACCATACACAAAAATAAGCTCAAAATGGATGAAAGATCTAAATGTAAGGCCAGAAACTATCAAACTCTTAGAGGAAAACATAGGCAGAACACTCTATGACATAAATCACAGCAAGATCCTTTTTGACCCACCTCCTAGAGAAAGGGAAACAAAAACAAAAATAAATACATGGGACCTAATGAAACTTCAAAGCTTTTGCACAGCAAAGGAAACCATAAACAGGACCAAAAGACAACCCTCAGAATGGGAGAAAATATTTGCAAATGAAGCAACTGACAAAGGATTAATCTCCAAAATTTTTAAGCAGCTCATGCAGCTCAATAGCAAAAAGACAAACAACCCAATCCAAAAATGGGCAGAAGACTTAAATAGGCATTTCTCCAAAGAAGATATACAGACTGCCAACAAACACATGAAAGAATGCTCAACATCATTAATCATTAGAGAAATGCAAATCAAAACTACAATGAGATATCATCTCACACCAGTCAGAATGGCCATCATCAAGAAATCTAGAAACAATAAATGCTGGAGAGGGTGTGGAGAAAAGGGAACCCTCTTGCACTGCTGGTGGGAATGTGAATTGGTACAGCCACTATGGAGAACAGAATGGATGTTTTTTAAAAAACTACAAATAGAACTACCATATGACCCAGCAATCCCACTCCTGGGCATATACCCTGAGAAAACCATAATTCAAAAAGAGTCATGTACCAACATGTTCATTGCAGCTCTATTTACAATAGCCAGGACATGGAAACAAACTAAGTGTCCATCATTGGATGAATGGATAAAGAAGATGTGGCACATATATACAATGGAATATTACTCAGCCATAAAAAGAAATGAAATTGAGCTATTTGTAATGAGGTGGATAGACCTAGATTCTGTCATACAGAGTGAAGTAAGTCAGAAAGGGAAAGACAAATACCGTATGCTAACACATATATATGGAATTTAAGGAAAAAAATGTCATGAAGAACCTAGGTGTAAGACAGGAATAAAGACACAGACCTACTAGAGAATGGACTTGACGATATGGGGAGGGGGAAGGGTAAGCTCTGACAAAGCAAAAGAGAGGCATGGACATATATACACTACCAAACGTAAGGTAGATAGCTAGTGGGAACCAGCTGCATAGCACAGGGAGATCAGCTCAGTGCTTTGTGACTGCCTGGAGGGGTGGGATAGGGAGGGTGGGAGGGAGGGAGATGCAAGAGGGAAAAGATATGGGAACATATGTATATGTATAACTGATTCACTTTGTTATAAAGCAGAAACTAACACACCATTGTAAAGCAATTATACTCCAATAAAGATGTAAAAAAAAAAAAAAGAATCATCCTGCCAATGCAGGGAGCAGAGGTTCGAGCCCTGGTCTGGGAAGATCCCACATGCCACGGAGCAACTAAGCCCAGGAGCCACAACTACTGAGTCCACGTGCCACAACTACTGAAGCCTGGGAGCCTAAATCCCATGCTCTGCAGCAAGAGAAGCCACCACAAGGAAGAGCAGCCCGCTCGCCACAACTAGAGAAAGCCTGCGTGCATCAACGAAGACCCAATGCAACCAAAAATAAATAAATTAAGTAATTAATTTAAAAAAATTAAGATGTCAATGCTCTGTAATGGCCTGTGTGGGAGGGGAATCTGAGGAGCGTGGATTTATGTGTGTGTATGGCTGGTTTGCTTTGCTGTGCAGCTGAATCTCACGTAACGTTGTGGGTCAACTATACTCCAATAAAAATTAAAAAAAAAAAAGAGATGTATCTGCATTCGCTCATTTAATCCTCACAGTAACAAATATTTTGGTGGGTTAGGGATTGTTATTATCTCCATTTCACAGATGCAAAAATGGAGTCTTAAAGTGGTTAGGTATCAAATACATTTTTAGATCATGGTTAATCTGTTTCTGAAATTTATTTTTATCTAGTACATTTTATGCATTCCATAATTCAGAAAGAATTTCTACAATTATTTGGATAGTTCTTTTGACTGAGCCTTAACTTCTGTGGTGTCTCCAAAGACTCCAAGTGATATTTCAAATTACAGAAGTTTTATTAGACATAAAGTAAAACGTACATTATGCTTACAGTCAAATCTATCCAGCCTCAGCATACTGAGGACATTCTATGACAGATATGAGCACTAAGTTGCCATCAGATCTTTTAACATTCAGTAATTCCTTTGTGCATTGAAATGAAAATACAAAATCATAATGGTTTGGTCGATAAAATGTTAAGCTTCTTGAATGCAGGGCTTCATCTTGCCTGAAGTATATATAAATATTTGTAAAATATAAGCCTGGAGACTTGAATTCAGAAAGATCAGTTACAAGTTTGCTATATTGTCTCCTTTCAGAAAGCACATGCTGTGACTTTCTAATTCTGCTCATGGATATATCTCTAGTTCTTGGATGCAAAGTGATAGAAATTATAAGAACTATACTCTTAAAAAACAAACTTATGGTTACCAAAGGGGAAACGTGGGGAGGAATAAATTAGGAGCTTGGGATTAACATACACACACTACTATATATAAAATAGATAACCAGCAAGGACCTACTGTATAGCACAGGGAACTCTACTCAATATTCTGTAATAACCTATATGGGAGAAGAATATGAAAAAGAATGAATATATGTATATGTATAACTGAATCACTATGCTGTACACCTGAAACTAACACAACATTGTCAATCAACTATACTTCAATAATTTTTTTTTAAAAAAAGAACTATACTCTTGAATTAATCTAAGGATAACTTAATAAATCTTTATTGGTATATGCATCATCTCAGTACTACAGATAATTTTGAAAAATCCTTTAATGAGAAGGATTCATTTTGGCCCAGTAACTATGTTTTGATCATATTTAAGACCTAAAAACATACAGTGAGAGATGTTGACAAGGTTGTTACTATCACGTCTGAATAATGAAATTTATCTAGAATTCAGTTTCACATTTTATGTCTGACAACACTGGGACATGAAACTATGAAGTATTCTGCATATCTTACATTTTTATATGATAGGCAAAGAATTTGAACTCCCCTTCAAATGTATCCCACTGATAAAATTTTTGTGAGATGATAAATAGGTTTCTTTGTATATCAGTTTAGAAAATAAACCCTATGGGGCTAAACAAATTTGCTTAAAGTCAACATAGAACATAGGTAGGTTACAAAAAGTGTAAGATTATATTTTAGTGTGTTATGAAAATCCATCAGCATTATTATGTTAGTTGCCATTTTCAATACTGTCTCTGCATCTGCCTGTTTCTATCCAGCTATTGAGTATCATGGTTTCTCCCGTATACCAATGTTTTAGTTTAAACTTTTGAGAGATAGATTTGATTCCCAAAACTTGGCCTCTGCACTGGTGCCAGATCAAATCTTGGAGACAGAGTTTTGCATGTAGTAGAAAAGAATAGCTTTATTGCTTTGTCAGGCAAAGGGGGACACAGCAGGCTCATGCCTCAAAAACTGTGTGTCCCAATCTGGGAGGATGCAGTGAGGAATTTATAGCAATGGTTCAAGGGTAGAGTTGCTAATAAGGATCAGGGCGTGTGCATGGCCTGCACTCCTTTAATCTGGCCTCAGGTGGTCTCCTGTTGGGCTCCTCTGGTTCCTTTAATCTGGCCTCAGGTGGTCTCTTCCCTTTTCTCTGCATCCCCTCCTTTTCCTGATTAGCAACTGTTGGTGTCTGCCCTTTAGAACTCAGGGAAGGTCGTGGAGGCTTATCCCACAAATAAGAAATGGGGGACACAGAAAGGCTTCCATGCCCAGGAGCCCCACTGAGGTCCTGCTCAGTTTCAGATCTAATTGACCCAGCTCACTTTTTGATGCCAGAGTTTAGGTCTCCTGTGATAAACGTGACTTGTGCTGACATAGCATGTGACAAGCAGGATTGTTGACAGTCCCACAGCAGAATGGAACTCTTCTCTTGTGGTCACCAGAACAGTACTGGGTCTGGCCATCTTAAGGTCTAGGGTCTCCTTATTTCCAGAATTTTTTTGAGATTTCACTGGAAACTTACAAGAAAGCTCAAATTTTATTTGAGCTAGTTTGAGTAGGTTTCTGTTCCTTGTAAACAAAGAGGCTATTCCAGAACAGTTGCTAACAACCTTATCAAAATTTTTTTCACATCCATTTTTTATGTCTTAAAATACATAGCAGAACAAATACACATTATGAAAAATTACGTCTTTTTAGAAGAAAGTTAAAAATTAGAATTAAATATGCTCCACTTCTATGAAAAGAGACAGAAACTCCAACACACAGGAAATGAACAAATGAGGGCAATTAGGACGTGTAAACAAGGGAGGGGTGAAAAAGGAGAATAATTGTTCCCTTTGTTTTGTTTTCCCAGAGATTTGGGTGTTAGATGGAACTTAAGTTTCTCTAAACTGAAACACAATATGGCAGTTAAATGGGTTTCTCTGAAGCTAGACTTCTTAGGTTCAAATCATGGCTTTGCTAAATGTAGCTGAATGACCTAGAAAACTAACCTCTCTGTGCCTCAGTTTCTCATCCTTAAATTTGGTAGAACAACTTTCAGTTTTTAACTGGTGGTCTTAGGTCCTATAAAAATAGACTAAAACTTTTAAATGTATTTATAGTAACTAAACAAATATATAGCTCCAGTAGGCATTTATTATATCATATTGATTGGACAAAGATAGGGCAATAACCCTAGTTAAGTTTGTGATCTCTCTAGGGAGTCTGAAGGCAAGAGGACTGAAACTTCTTTCTCAATTGCCCAAGACAGTATAGACCCTCCACAGCCCAGTTTGGGGACCCCCAGTAGTCCTAGACCATAACACAGCTGTCCTTCCTCCCTCAGGAAATCTTATGTTCTCAAATTCTTTATTCCCTATCCACCAAGGAATACCTACTTAAATGTTCAATATTGCTCTGGGACTGAATAGCACCTGAGCAAAAAGTATGTACAACAATTCATGACAGGCGGTAATTTTACCTTTGTCCCAAGATCTCGTTTTGGCAAGTGCTACGGATCTATAATCTAGTATTGCATGGATTCCTGACCCTGACCTGCAAACCTTGTCAGCCTGTAGGGTTCTGAGCTTTAAATTCTTGCCTGAAGACCTCACCAGTTTAACTGGTAAATATGTGACTCTTGGTTCTTTCCTGGCTGCCTAGGTTCAATCGTATTACTTTGATGACCTAAGGGAGATACTTGGTGTCCTCCAGCTCAACTGGTTTCAAACATCTGGAGTTTACTGTCTGGATTTCAGCTGTTCACCTGTCAGCTGTGTTTCTTTGCCTAATCTCTTGGTCAGGTTTACTAGGTCCTGAGCTCTGGGTTCCTGCAATCCACAGTCCGGTATTATCATACCCAACACTTGCCTTTTTGGGAACATCAGAGACAGGAGCTAGAACTAACATTTACAGAGTGACTACTAATTTAGAAGCTATACTAGATATTACAAATTCTGTGTGTGTGTGTGTGCGTGTGTTTAATCCTTATTAAAAACTATGATATAAAGATCATTAACCCCATCTTACAAATGAAAAAAATCTGAGGCTCAGAAATCATATATAACTTGTTAGAAAAACACACCATCAGTGCACAGGGGAATTTCTGCCTCGTCATCCCCACTGAACATAATTGTATCTATGACACACCATTCGTAGTTGGATGTTTGCCTTCATCATTGGCTTGCTTTCCTTCACTTCTTTGTGGAAAGAACTGCCCATGTGGTTATTTATGTAATTTTTTCTAACTAAACCTGGGCTATTAAAATGAATCAGAGTTTCCTGGAACCAGCCATTCACTGGGACCCATATTATAAAGATTCTTCCTGAACTTCTTGACTTTCATTTGGCCAGAAGAGGAAACAGCATAGTAGTTAATACACAGGTTCAGGGGCTAGACAAATGTGGAGTCAAGTTCTGGCACCAGCACTCATTGGTGTGTACCCTGGGACTAATTGCTTGACATCTGTATGAGACGGTGCACATGGAGCTTTTCACAGGACCCGAGAAGGGAGGAAGAGTAGGTTCTCAATAAACTCTGTGTACTGCTGTGCTACTACTTCATAGTTATTATCTATTATAATGTCCTTCCAGTGCACTCTCCCAATCCTGTGTTCTGAACTGAGGTCAAGCAGGGAGTAGGGCAAATAAAAGTGAAGTAAGGGGCATAAAAATCTAAGACTTGGGAAAATGAGTTCTCTCTTTTTTTCAACATTCTGTCCTGATCTGCCTGTCAAGAGAAGAAAACACAAGGGGGTGGAAGGTTTAAATCTTAGGAAGGAGGAAGAGATGATCACATTCCAGTTCTTTTCTGAGAATTCAATTGATCTGTTATAGAAAGTCATGCTTTGAAACTAGGAAAAGAGTTAATGGAGGTATAGTACAGAGGTTGCATGGAACCACATTAATGAATGGAAAGTGAGCCAGAATTTACTAGTGAAATGCAGAAACTTTCCAACTGGATCACTGACACAGACCTGGCCAGGCTGTCATACTACTTCTTACTGTAATAGCTATTACCACAGTTCTGGGGGCACTCTGAACTCCATGATTTTCAGGCAGACACTAGCTCAAAAATAGTTTTAAAAACTTGAGTGTATATCCTCTTAATGACTAACTCCAAATAAGCTCTTGAAGGGCTTTATCTTTATATTTGTTCATCTATAACACTAGCTCTTTTCTTATATTGACTGCTACAGGAATGGATCAGTGATCTGAAAGATGGGGTAGTGGAAATCACCCAATCAGAACAGCAAAAAGAAAAAAGAATTTTAAAAAAATGAGAATAGTTTCAGGCACCTCTGAGACTACATTAAATGTATTAATATTTGCATGAAAGAGATCCCAGAAGGAAATGAAACAGAGAAAGGAGCAGAAAACTTATTTGAAGAAGTTATGGCTGAAAATTTCCCTAACCTGGGGAAGGAAACAGACACCCAGGTACAAGAAACACAGAGAGTCCCCAAAAAGATAAGCCCAAAGAGATCTGTACCAAGAAACATTATACTAAAAAATGTCAAAGGTTAAAGAGAGAATTTTAAAAGTAGCAAAAGAAATACAAGTAGTTACATATAAGGGAACCTCCATAAGACTATCAGCTGATTTTTCAGCAGAAGATTTTCATGTCAGAAGAGAGTGGCATGATATATTCAAAGTGCTGAAAGGAAAAAACTTACAACCAATAATAATACTCTGTCCAACAAGGTTATAGATCAGAATTGAAGGGGAAGTAAAGAGTTTCCCAGACAAGAAAAAATGAAAGGAGTTCATCACCACTAAACCAGGCTTAAAAGAAATGTTAAAGGAACTTCTGTAAGCAGAAATAAAATGACATAACTAGAAATAAGGAAATATATGAAAGAAAAATAATCTCATTGACAAAGGCAAGCATGTAGTAAAGACAGTGGATCAACCACTTATAAAGCTAGTATGAAGGCTAAAGACAAAAGTAGTAAAATCAACTATAACTACAATAAGTAGTTAAGGGATACACAAAATAAAAAATGTAAAAATAACATCAACAACATAAAATATAGAGGAGGAATAAAAATGTAGTGCTTTTCAAATACATATGAACTTAAGGGACTACCAACTTAAAATAGATCGTTATATATGACTTGATCAAATACATATGAACTTAAGGGACTACTAACTTAAAATAGATTGTTATATATGACTTGACTATGCGTGCCTGTGGGCTAAGCAATGCAGCATGGGAGTGCCTTGCCTGTGTGCCTGTTGGCTTTAGGCTGGGAGTGGGAGAATGCCATGACTGCTCACGCTTGCCAGCACCAGCCAGGGGGAAGGGGAGAGCTGCAGCTGTCTGCACCCACAGACTTCAGCTAGGGAGCAGAAAAGTGCCACAACCATTCACACAGGCCCACCTGAGTGCTGCAACTGCCAAATCTCTCTAGCTTCAGCAATACAGCGGGATTGCTCGCCCCAGCGTCAGAGCTTGCCTTCCTATGCTAGCAGGTGAGCTGGAGAGCATAGCAGTGACATCTACCAGTGCCTCCATCTCCACCATCCTCTGCCCCTCCTGCCAATGCTTTCAGAGTTGATAATGACTGTCCTTCACATGCAGTCTCGGCACTTTTCGAACTGCTGTTATTTCACTGGGTCTTGGGGAGAGTGAAACCGTGTGCAAGCCCTTTAAGAGAGGAGTCTCAGTTTCCTTTAGCACTTTGGGACCCTTAGGTGTCAGGACCTTGGCTTTCTAAGCCAGATGTTTTGGGGGCTCATCGCTTCAGTACTGATCTCAGGGGCCAGGGGCGCTGATGTGGGGTGAAAACCCCTCGCTCCTCCAGGAGCAGTGCTTGTCTAGTGAGATTTCTCTCTACTGTGTGCTGACACATGGGGATGGGAGGGGTTTTTAGTGAGAGCATTTCTCTGCCTCTCCTACCCATCTTGATGGTAGGGTGGTCCTTTTTTATCTTTTGTTGTGTAGCAGGTGTTTAGCTAATTCTCATGTTCATTTCAGAAGGAATTGATCTATAGGTAGCTATATATTTGTTGTGTCCATGGGAGAAGTTAAGTTCCTACACCACCATCTTGAACTTGCCCCCCAAAACAAGTATCTTAATGGCATAACTAGTATGGTTTTGCCATTAACAAATCACTCTCTCATGCATTATCTCATATACCAGCACCCTCCTCACCTACCTCCTTAGATTGCTGTGGAACTAAAACAGTTAATAGGTATAAAAAGCTTTGAAATATTAAAGAGGGCAGTAAAAGGCATACAGTAATAATGGTTTCATAGTATAATTAGAAAATACTCCATAGAAGATCTATGTTTCCATTGTTTAAGCAGACAGTGTTCTCAAACCATTAACATAGACCTCCACTGGATTTTTTAGCTAGTAAGCATTTAATTTGCATTGCTGAGTTCATAAGCCAACCAGCCCTCTGTAACACACAAGGCAGGGCAGCCAATGGGGGAGAGCCTCATCAGCTCCAGGCCAAAGGCAGCCTCTGATTGGCTCATTCCAAACAAGGACAGTTTGTAGCTGTTATTCCAAGAAACCCGCAGGATGCAGAATTTCTTTTCCTTTTACACTTCCCACTGGTGTAGTAAATAGTAACTTTTTGCCAATCATTCATAAACCACTGTGCCACACACATCTAAAGTACCTATTCTGAAATATTCTAAGAAATATGCAATTTTTAAAACATCTCAGCTTTTTTCAAATCTCACTTTTCTCTGTAAGCTCATGATTTAAAAGCATTTACATAATGAAAAAGGCATTTGAAAAGCACATAATTATGAGCAGTTTTTGAAAAAAAGGCATAAAAATGCAATTTGAAAAATTCTATTCTCAGGAAAGCAGCAATATATTTTTGCTTTAATTTGAAAGCATGAAGATCTAAAAAAAAAGTCTTTTAAACACACAGTGAAGCAGTCTTAGCAATCAGTGACAACTCTGGATGGCATTAAATGAGTTACTGGCATACTTCCTTTTTTTTTGCTATTTTTAATATCTTTTAAAATTAATAAATGTAAATTGTTACAATGAAGAAATTTATAGATAAGATTATTTAGATTAGTCAATTGCCATGTTCTGTTTAAAAAATAAATGACTTTGTATTTTTTAAATTTAATGATAATACGTAATGTACATAATATAATAATTTTATAAATAGAATTCAGCACTTCACAGATACCAGAATATTACTGGTGAAACTTTATAAACTATATAATCAACTCCTAAGAGCTTTCAATGGAGACACTCAACTGGAATTTAGTGAGGACTTTTAAAAATGTTTGTTAAAGTCCCACTGTTGCTTTCAATGTATAAATAATATAGAACAATAATAGTGAGAATATGTGAAAGAAATGCTCTGAATTTAAAGCACATAGTGATTGACTCCTCTGCTTTGGCCCTTATTCAGCAGCAGGACACAGAATTGCTTTTTTGAAAGCTTACAGATAACAAATGCTACTAGTAGAAGGCACCTTCATATTTAGAGCCAAAAGAACTATTTTATACCTCTAAGAGAGGTAGATACATTTAAATCTGAAGATTATGCTGAACTTTCTAAAATAGGGGTACTCTTACAAATACATAACAGGTTTAAGCATTACAAAACTTCATTTAATTGTAATCTGGGAAGTATTGTATTTCTCTTTCTTAATTTTCAACAGAGAAGTAAAATACTGTTGAAAAGTTAACCAATTGAATATAAAAGATATTTTTCTTACATAGAAAGAGAACAGAATGCACTTGGAGTTGATGCTAAAATTAACTTACAGAAATTTTAAAAAGCTGATTTTAACTGATTAGTAGCTATATTATGAAATGAGTAGGAGACAAAAAGTATTGATTTCTAATAATAAATTCATGATTCCTTAAGGAAACTCAAACATTCTCTTCTACTTTATACTTTTTCTGAGTATTTTAACCATACATATCTTCGATTAACATCTTATATTCAATTCAAACTATTTTTCTCATTTCAAGACTCACTTATCAAACTCCTCCTGTTAGAGGTCCAATGGTATCTAAAAAATCATCATCAATCCATTAATATCCTTATGTCCATAAACGTAACCTTCTTCTACCCAAACCAGAAATCTTGGAGTTAACCTAAACTTCTCTTTCCATTTCTTGCTATATTCAATAAAGTCATATTGATTTAGATCTCTCAAATCTATCCTATGTTTAGGCTCTCAGTTTCCCTTGCCTGAATTCCACAATAGCCTTGCAAACTCCCAGAGGAACTGACATGTAAGCTGAGTCCTATGATGACTTAGCAGCCATCAGATGGAAGGATGTTGAGGAAACAGTCTCTCACTGAGAGAACACCTCCAAAGGTCTCTCTAAGCTGGGAAGGCAGCATATTCCATTAAAAAACTGAAAATAGTTCTGCATAGGTGAAGCCAGGAGATCAAGGATGAACTGAGAAGAGTATATGCATCCCAAAAGGCTAAGAACATTATTGTTTTCACTATGAATATCCAATGCCTAGAGTAGTACTTGGCATTTAGTGATCATTCAGTACACATTTGTTACATTCATGAAGAAACAAATGAATTCAAGAGCTAAAAGACTCTGAAGGGCTTTACAGGCTTTCTTAATATTTGGATAGTCTTCAAAGGGCAATGGGAAACCATTAAAAGGTCTTTAGGTGCAGAATGACATAATCAGATCTACCTCTTAGAAATATCGCTCTGGCTATTGTATGAAGGAAAGATAGAGGGAAGAAGCAAGATTCCATGGAAGGAGACTAATTAAGAGAACACTTTACTAGGCAGAGAGAGAGATTCTAGAGGCTTGAATTAGGAAGCTAAAATGAAGATGAGTATACGTAGATATTTGAGAGATGTAGAGGAGATTGGTCCCTAGGACTTAGAGATTAATGAAGTAACTGAAGCTGGGTGGTAGAAGAGAGGGAGGAAGCAAGGATGGATTTACAGCTTTGACAATTAGCTGAAAGGTTAATAGGAACATGGAACATGCGAGAAGAAAAAGGTTTGTTTTTAATTTGTTTTGTTTTTCAAAGGTGTGTATTCCTGCACTAGGCAGAGATATATTAAATGTCATATGTCAAAAAGACATGTCTAGAAGGCCGATTTGGATATATGGTTCTGGCACTCAGGAAAGCAATGTCAGATACAAATAGAGATTTAGGAGTTACTGTTAAAGATGGAATCAAGGGGGTGAGCAAGACTCCAGAAAAAGAGCGTGTGGAGGGGAAGCTATGTGCTATGAAAGTAATAGAAAGCATTAAAATAAGAGGCACAGTCAGTAAAGGATATCAAGAAAATGCCTAACTGTTGATTTTGCAACAAGCAGGTTGCAGTCTTGATAAGAATAGTTTCAGTAGAGTTCTTCACGTGGGAGCCAGATAGCAGTAAGCTGAAAAGTAAGTGGGAGGTGAGAAAGTGAGGAAATAATGCCTGTGAACCATTCCTTCAAGAAGTTTGCCTTTGAAAGAGAAGAGAGATAGAGCAGGTGGAGCTAGAAGAGAGTGTGAGATCCAGGGAGGACTAGATTTTATTGTAAAGATGCTAAAGACTTAAGTATGTTTAAATAATAGTGACAAAGAACCAGTAGTCAGTCAGTGGTTACAGATTTGGGAGTGAAAAGTGGAGCTAGATAAAGCTCCCTGGTTAGCCATGATGGATGGGGATCCAAAGGCCAAAAGAAAGCTTAGCTTTAGACAGAAAGGAAGGGGTGGGGGGCATCTCTCTACAAGAGGAAGAGGGAAGGAAGAAAGGCAGGGTGGAGGCAGGAAAGGTAGGACATGGCTTCTCTATTCCTTGTGAAGTCTTATGCTAAGGTTGGGGGGTGAGGCAAGAGAGGAGAAAGCTTGATGAAAGTGAGAAAAGTTTGAAACTGCTGATGTGGGAATGGGAAAGGAAGGCGAGAAGGAATCTTAGTAAGTGCCTCCTGGCATTGCAACTCCACTGAGGTTGAGACCATAAATTTTATAGGACAAATTTGGGATATTGTGCCATTTTGATTTCCATGGTACTTATCAGCTTGGACATGGAAAGGGGTAAGATACCCAGCTAGGTTTATCTAGAGTTGTGATTTTTTCACATAGGTGTGACAGAAGGGAAGTAGGGCAAGATGCTGAAGATGATAATAATAGGGCTATAGATTCAGCCTCCAAGCAAGGTACCAAGATTTTTTTTTTTTTTTTTTGAGGGACAAATGAGAAATTGTGGAAAGGGAGCTTTGGGAGCTTGACTACTGGCCACTGTACCAGGCTTCAAATACATTATTTCACTCATGAGCCATAGCAAACCTATTTTGTGAAATGCAATATTGTCTCCATTTTACAAATTAAAAAGTTGAAGATCTCAGAGAGGAGTTACATATGCATGGTCATCAACTAGGACCCAGTGGAACTAGGACTCAATCAAAATTATTATATAAAACTAAGATCTAGCTGACCCCAAGGCCCAGATACTACATCTCAGTGAAAGTACTGAGTAGAAAGACTATTGCCCGGTAAAATTCTATCTTTAAAAATTAATGTACAAACAATTTGAGGATGCAAAGAAGAATTAGAACAACTAAAATGCATAAGTCCAGATTGAGGACATTATTAATTCCAAATGGGATATTATCAAACAATAATATTTGACGGCTGTGTAAAACATTACAGAATCCAAAGAAGTTTCATAAATTTTATCTCAATAATCAAAACAATTTTATGAAGTAGATATTTTATCATTTCTATTTTATGGTTTCCAAGAAG
The DNA here is from genome assembly GCF_025265405.1 of Mesoplodon densirostris. Lineage (NCBI taxonomy): Eukaryota > Metazoa > Chordata > Mammalia > Artiodactyla > Ziphiidae > Mesoplodon > Mesoplodon densirostris. The sequence goes on from NC_082672.1 coordinate 88,064,697, forward strand.
CTAAGGGATTTACATAGCTTACTAACCAATGGATTTTGCCTCTTCACTTGTGTTTGTGAAAGCTCCTGGAAAACACAAAATGATTACAGATAGGTTATTAGGAAGCTTATGCTCCATATATGAGTTTTATATAGTTAAAAGGTAGAATAAACCTTGATAATTTTTTATTATTTCAATTTTGAGACTATCAAGAAAACATATTCAATATTTGAATATATTTTTTTTGAACTCTTGGAGAGAAAACCTGCTTACTTCATACAAATCAGATGGGGTTGTCACTGGAAAATAGTCCAACATCTCTTTCATGTGGAGATTTGGCTATTTTTCATTCTCTTTCATTGTAGAGGTCACAACTCAAGATTCTTACAGCGTGTTTTCATTCCAAAAGCATCTGACATATGCTTACTCACTCCTCTCAGACTCAGGACGTTCCAATGTCTTTTTACTGGGCAAAGAGAGAAATACAGAAGTCAGAAAATTGAGAAAAATAAAGATAGTAGTATAGGTCTAAGGAAAAGAATAGAATATCAAATATAAACCAGGAATGAAGGAGCTAGAAGGAAAAGCAAGAGAGCTGCATGAGTGACCAACATATTACTCTTCCCACCACATACTTTGGCTTTGTCCACAATTTCTTTTCTTCCTTCCCTGTAGGTGGTCTTCTCACCCTACTCCCTTCCTTTTAGAGGAACATTTCTGGCTTCACTAGATCAATAGGTCTAGGCAAATTATTGTAATTCTATATCCTTCCTTAGAGCCAAGACACTTTTGACATATGCTATTCTCTTAATGCCATTGAAATGGTTTAAACAGGTATGAAAATGAGGGTTGATTTTATTAATTGAATTTATAGGACAAATATGCTCTAAGAGAATCCTGATATTAGTGTGTTGTTTTGAAACAGAAATTTGTTGTTGACCTTTGGAAAGAAGCAAAGATAGAGCATCTAAAAGTAATATTTTGTCACAAATGAGTCATTTCTTGGGTTTAGTGCCCAAATGAGAAACAGAAATTATGCCAAATGTGAAGTTTAAGAACATGTCAAATAATGAAGATAAAAATCCATAATGTTAAAAATCTAGTATCATTTCAACTCCTGGATTATATCTATGTAATTTGGGGGTAAGATTGTAGTCCTGATTTAAATAAGAAAGGCTGTTGGTGCCCGACACATTGTAAGTTTGTATGTATTAGGAGTTGAAGAAGAAGAAGAAGAAAAAGAAGAAGAGGAAGAAGAAGAAGAAGAAGAAAAAGAAGAAGAAGGAGGAGGAGGAGAAGAAGAAGGAGGAGGAGGAGGAGAAAGAAGGAGAAGGAAAAAAGAGAAGAAGAAGAATGAAGGAAGAAGCAGAGGGAGAATACAGGGAGAACAAGATGGAGGAGGAGAAAGAGGAGGGAGGAAGGAGAGAAAGTGGAAGAGGGAAGAGAAGAGAAAGGAAAGAAACAAACAACAAAGAGCATGAAATAATTTCCATTTTTCTCAGTGAAGTAAGTTTGTTTGTTTGTTTACTTGATAGAGTCTTGGTTCCCATAGGGAGGAAAAGGCAGTCTGACTTACAGATGGCTGAAAAATATTAAACAAAATCACTACACTCTATATCTTTTAGCCAGAAATTGGGGTCATCTCCATAATTTAGGATGTTTTCTCCATGTTTATATAACCACATGTGGCCTCTCTCATGGAAGCTCTCAGTAGTTTTGACAATGCAAACACAGAGTTTTTTTGCTAAAGCCAAGTGCGTTTTCTCTTACAGACTGATGCTAAAATCTGGTAAAATCTGGAGAAGTAAAGTTTATTTCTTGTTCATTGAAGATGGTTCCATAACAAAACTCTTTCTATTTCACTGTAGAAATCAGTGCTTTGGTAATAAAATTCTCTATAAAGGATAAATCAATACAATCAATAACATTTATTGTCTACTTTCAGGTATTTGATTCCTAAGTTACTGAGTTATTGACCTTTGCAATGATGCAAGTTTAAAGAAAAAGGAATCATTGCTTATTATTTCAAGCTTTAGAAGTAGATTTGAAATTTATTTTCAAAATCCCTTTCCATTTAAATCATCCCAATCAGCTCTAACAAAAATCTCATTGATGTTGCCACTCACTTATCAAACTACATAATCTTTATCTACTAACCCAAAGATCCAGAATCTTCTCAAGGAGAAAAGGGTTAGAAAAACAATATTAATATAACATAGCTCTTTTTCTTTTATTTTATTCAAATAAAATTTTCTTGAAACTCACATCACTCCAGGCCATCTGAGGGTCATTTAATCAACAAGTATATATTGTAGCAGGCTCAGTACTAGATGAATAAAACAAAATCTCTGCTCTCAAGGACCTGTTTTGGTGGGACATGAGCAGATTTATTGGTGTGACAAGGAGGTAAGTACTAATCAAGGAATAGAATAATGAAAGAAAAATAATAGCACCTATGGGATGCAGCAAAAGCAGTTCTAAGAGGGAAGTTTATAGCAATACAATCCTACCTCAAGAAACAAGAAAAATCTCAAATAAACAGTCTAATCTGTCACGTAAAGGAGCTAAAGAAAGAAGAACAAACAAAATTCAAAGTTAGTAGAAGGAAAGGAATCATAAAGATCAGGGCAGAAATAAATGATGTAGAAACAAAGAATACAATAGAAAAGATCAATGAAACTAAAAACTGGTGCTTTGAGAAAAGCTCAAATCAATAAAATTAGAAATGAAAAGGAGAAGTTACAATGGACACCGCAGAAATACAAAGCATCATAAGAAACTACTACAAGCAATTCTATGCCAATAAAATGAACAACCTGGAATAAATGGACACATTCTTAGAAAGGTATAACCTTCCAAGACTGAACCAGGAAGAAATATAAAATATGAACAGACCAATCACAAGTAATAACATTGAAGCTGTGATTAAAAATCTTCCAACAAACAAAAGTCCAGGGCCAGATGGCTTCACAGATGAATTCTATCAAACATTTAGAGAACAGCAAACACCCACTCTTCTCAAACTCTTCCAAAAAATTGCATAGGAAGGAACACTCCCAAACTCATTCTATAAAGCCACCATAACCTTGATACCAAAACCAGACAAAGATACTACAAAAAAAGAAAATCGCAGACCAATAACACTGATGAATATAGATGCAAAAGTCCTCAACAAACTACTAGCAAGGAGAATCCAACAACACATTAAAAGGATCATACACCATGATCAACTGGGATTTATCCCAGGGATGCAAGGATTTTTCAATATAGGCAAATCAATCAATGTGATACACCATATAAACAAATTGAAGAAGAAAAGCCATATGATCATCTCAATAGATGCAGAAAAAGCTTTTGACAAAATTCAACACCAATTTATGATAAAAACTGTCCAGAAAGTGGGCATAGAGGGAACCTACCTCCACAACATAAATGCCATATATGAGAAACCCACAGTAAACATCATTCTCAATGGTGAAAAACTGAAAGCATTTCCTCTAACATCAGGAAAAAACAAGGATGTCCAGTCTCACCACTATTATTCAACATAGTATTGGAAGTCCTAGCCACAGCAATCAGAGAAGAAAAAGAAATAAAAGGAGTACAAATTGGAAAAGAAGAAGTAAAACTGTCACTGTTTGCAGATGACATGATACTATACATAGAGAATCTTAAACACACCAACAGAAAACTTCTAGAGCACATCAATGAATTTGGTAAGGGTGCAGGATACAAAATCAATGCACAAAAATCTCTTGCATTCTGATACACCATCAATGAAAGATCAGAAAGAGAAATTAAGGAAACAATCCCATTCACCATTGCAACAGAAAGAATAAAATACCTAGGAATAAACTTACCTAAGTAGGTAAAATACCTGTACTCAGAAAATGATGAAAGAAATCAAAGATGACACAAACAGATGGAGAGATATACCATGTTCTTGGATTGGAAGAATCAATATTGTGAAAATGACTATACTACCCAAAGCAATCTACAGATTTAATGCAATCCCTATCAAATTACCAATGGCATTTTTTACAGAACTAGAACAAAAAAACTTAAAATTTATATGGAGACACAAAAGACCCCAAATAGCCAAAGAAATCTTGAGGGAAAAAAACGGAGCTGGAGGAATCAGACTCCCTGACTTCAGACTATACTACAAAGCTACAGTAAGCAAGACAATATGGTACTGGCACCAAAAGAGAAACATAGATCAATGGAACAATACAGAAAGCCCAGAGGTAAACCCACGCACCTATGGTCAATTAATCTATGATAAAGGAAGGAAGGATATGCAATGGAGAAAACACAGTCTCTTCAATAAGTGGTGCTGGCAAAACTGGATGGCTACATGTAAAAGAATGAAAGTAGAACATGACCTAGTACCATAGACAAAAATAAACTCAAATTCAAGTTCTAAATGTAAGACTGGACACTATAAAACTCTTAGAGGAAAACACAGGAAGAACACTCTTTGACATAAATCACAGCAAAATCTTTTTTGACCCACCTCCTAGAGTAATGGAAATAAACAAATGGGACCTAATGAAACTTAAAAGCTTTTGCACAGCAAAGGAAACTATAAACAAGATGAAAAGACAACCCACAGAATCGGATAAAATATTTGCAATCAAATCAACGGACAAAGGATTAATCTCCAAAATATATAATCAGCTCATGCAGTTCAATATTTAAAAAAAAACAACCTAATCAAAAAATAGGTAGAAGACCTAAATAGACATCTCTCCAAAGAAGACATACAGATGGCCAAGAGGCACATGAAAAGCTGCTGAACATCACTAATTTTTAGAAAAATGCAAATCAAAACTACAATGAGGTATATCACCTCACACAGGTTAGAATGGGCATCATCAGAAAATCTACAAACAACAAATGCTGGAATGGTGTGGAGAAGAGGGAACACTCTTGCACTGTTGGTGGGAATGTAAATTGATACAGCCACTATGGAAAACAGTCTGGGGTTTCTTTAAAAAACTGAAAATAGAATTACTGTATGACCCAGCAATCCCACTACTGGGCATATACCCAGGGAAAACCACAATTCAAAAAGACACATGCACCCCAATATCCATTGCAGCACTATTTACAATAGCCAGGTCATGGAAGCAACCTAAATGCCCACCGACAGACAAATGGATAAAGAAGATGTGGTACATATATACAATGGAGTATTAGTCAGCCAGAAAAAGGAACAAAATTGGGTCATTTGTAGAGACGTGGATGGACCTAGAGACTGTCATCCAAAGTGAAGTAAGTCAGAAAGAGAAAAACAAATATCGTATATTAACACATATACGTGGAATCTAGGAAATGGTACAGATGAACCAGTTTGCCAGGCAGAAATAGGGTCACAGATATAGAGGACAAACATATGGAAATGCGGGGAGGGGATGGTGATGGGATGAATTGGGAGAGTGGGACTGATATATATACACTGATATGTATAAAATAGATAACTAATTAGAACCTTCTGTATAAAAAAATAAGATAAAATTTTTAAAAAAAGAAAAATAAGAGCAAAGCCTTCAGAAAGGAGACAACCTTTGAAATGAGTCTTAAATGGTCGGTATTCACTCTGGAATAAAAGAGGAGAAAGGAAGCCACTCACATTGGAGAGAACAAAGCATATTTAAAAAATTAGGAAAGATGTTCAGTATTCTAGCAATTCTATTGGACCAGAGTACAGCTGCTAAAAGGGGACTGTGGAAGGTGATCCTAGAAAGGGAAGGTAAGGCTCCAACAAGAAAGGCTTTCTATGAGATGCCAAAGAGCTTGGACTCCAACCTATAGGCAATAGAGTTGCCTTTATATTGGCCTTTACTATCCTCCCAACCATGTAGAAGATAGATTGGAAGCAAACAAGGATGGAGGTAGAAAAAAATAGGAAATTTCAGAAAGCAACTAATGATAGAGACCTAAGAGAATACAGTGGCAGTGTGTTTAGAAAGGAAAGAACAAATATAAGGTATATTAAGGAGGCAGAAATATTGGGACTTGGTTATTCATTGATTTGTGGTTAGGGGCAAGATTAAGGAAAGTAGAATAACTCGAAGGTTTGTTACCAGGCACTTGTTAGAGGATGATGTTAGTCACTGAGAAGGGGGAATGAAAGTAATGAATGGGTTTGGAATAAAGGTTGGAGGTCATGTAGGTTAGGCTTAGGATAGTTTGAGCTTGAAGGATAATGGGATCAAAGTACAAATGTCCAATAAGCATTCAGATATGAGTTGGAAATAAGAAGAGGGATTCAGGAGAGAGGCAGAGATTAGAGAGTTATATACAAGTGGATTGTCATTGAAATTAAGGTTGTTCATGGAGTCCAGTAAGAGTATGAAGAAAAAGGGGCTAACACTGAAATCCTTGGGATAAAGAAAGCAGTTTAGTCCATAAGAGAAGAAAAATCCAGGAGAGAAAAGTAGAAAGATCACAGTTTCAGAGGAGAAGGGAGGGGTTTGGCTCTAGATGGAAGAATTTTCCTTGACTAGAAAAATCTTATTCTGAGACACAAGAGAAAGATGGATGCAGATGTTTACGGATATGGTGGTGTGAGGTTCGGGCTGTAGGATGGTCTGTTTTGTTTCATGTAAGAGGCAATTTTTTTCTGAAAGTTATGAAATATGAATTGAATGGTAATGTTGACACAATAAATATTTGGAATGGTTACTGTAAGAAGAGACAGGAAGCTTAATAATGAGATAGTAGCCTACTCCATAGAAATAAAAGTCCAGCTCACGTTGAAGAAAATATATTTTTGAAGGCTACCTCTTGCATGCTTGCGTGACTTTCTTTGTGAAGGTTAAAGATTATGGTTATTTGATGCAGTAAATGGTAGTTAAAAAAAAAGACAGCCAGGAAATTAGGAGTTTTGTGAGGAAATCATTGAAATATTATACTGATTCACAGAGTCTAAGCTGGTTTACAAAGACATGAGAAGCCATAATTGAGGAAAAATGAATGAAGGGATTAAGGTACTTGATGTCTCACTGAAGCCACAGAGCAAGTATTAAGGAAGGAAGAAAGGAGATTGGATGCTAGGTTAAAACAAGGTGTTAAGAAGTGGTTTTGATGTATTTAGAAGTAAAATAGTAAACTCTTTTAGAGCTCAAAAGATCTGTGAATCTTCAACTGACCCATATCCTTCTTTCAATTCCAGTTTCTCCCATTTTTCTAGATAAGTTTATTGTTCCTATGGACAACCACCCCAAATCCTATCTTCAGAGTTTTTGGTTTCTCCATCTTCAATAACATTCATTTCTTTCAATAGCCTTAATCTCACAAGAAATTAAGATGTGTGATTGAAATATAAATTAAAGTTATTGAAGATGAGCTTCTTGGAATGCTCACCTTTGGAACACTCCATCTCAGAATCCAGCTGCCATGGTGTAAGAATCCCAAGCCACATGAAGAGCTCACATGTACATGTACCAGAAGACAGCTAGCATCAACTGCCAGCCATGTAAGTGAGCCATCTTGTATGTCCAGCTCAGTCAAGACTTCAGATGATTGTAGCCTTAGCTGATATCTGACTGCAATTGCATGAGAGACATTTAGCAAGCACCACTGAACTCACCCCAGTCAATCCACACAGCCACGGGAGAAAACAAGTTGTTATTTTAAGCTGGTAAATTTTGTAGTGGTTCATTATGTGGTGATAGATAACCAAAACAATCTACTTCATATTCAATTCCTCTTACTGAATAAAATTCTAGTAATTACTTAATATCAAGATTCTACTATAATGTATGGTTTTATATTTCCTATGTAATTCTTTATAGGATGATTTAAACATCAAATAACACTTTTTCTAAATTAGACACCACAATGCATATTTATTAAAATGGATATAAAACAAGCCAGAAGGACAATGTGAAGAAAATTGTTGGTTATTCAAACCACTGCAAAAGAAAAAAGGCTTTAAAACTTAGCATATAATTGGATTACAATAAATCAGGAGGGATCCTCTAGTATTTGCTTGGCATAACATATTATCCCTTTGGGAATAAAGTGTTTAATTAGTGTGGATTTCACTGTACTATTTACACTAGACTCAAGAGGTAACTACACTGAAAAGGAATGTTCATATTTAAATTCACTTGTCAGCACCAGAATCATGAAAGTTTCAAGGAAATTATTCTAAGAGAATACTTCTCTCCTTTCAATACAATTTTTTTCTCATTCATATTAAGGACATCTTAAATACACACACACACACACACATACACACACACACAGAATAAAAACCTGATTACAATTAGTAGGTTTACATTATCAAAAAACAATTTTTAATAATAGCATATTTTTCATTTAAAGAAAAAACAGACAGATAAGCTAGCATGTAATATGCTAATGTTAGGTTGGTCTATAAAGGTTATATTTCTGTACAAATTAAGAAAAAATATTCATTTTAATTAATATTAATATCAAAATCATTGCCACTCAAATGACAAATGGCACTTGAAACTCATTGTTGAAAGGTGACAGCTCATTAGTGAGTAGAGATTTGGTAGAAAACTCAAAATTCACACAAACAAAACCAAATATCTCAGAATCTTTCTTCAAAGAATGCCTGTGAGAAATAGATTCATAGATCTCCTAACCTTGCTACATCAAATGTGCCCTCAGTTTAGTGTCCTAGTCTTTTGACATTATCAAGATGATACAGAGAGAATGAAATTTATAAATATTTTCCCCACTTTTTCAATCCAAGAGAGATGTATTTTTATCAGTTTTGTTTGAATATCAATAAATTGAATACTTAGATTTTTTTTAACTTTAGTGGCAGTCTTCTTTTTTACAAACATTTTTTAGAATGACTACTGCACATTTGTAAAGAAATAGCTAAAGTAGAAGGTCACACAATTACAAAATGTGAATTGTGGGAATGCAGTTATTACTAACTCAAATGATGTGCATTCAAAATAACATTTCAACAGTGTACAAATTACTCAAAGTAATAAAAAGTGTTGATGTGGTAGATTGATTTCACTCTTCATTCCATTGAAATGTTTTAAATGTTTGTTTTTTTTCATTTCTTTGCCAAACTTTTCACCCTGCATCACTGAACAATTCTTCCTGCATCAAATGGAAAATCAGTTTCATTTAACTCAAAATTATAGGAAAGCATTAGGACATTAGTAACCCATATGTGTGGCAGATAAATAGACTAACACCATAGGCACACACACATGCACACACACACACACACACACACATGCACAAAACACTAGAGTTTGGATTTAATTTAGTATCTTTGAAAGTTGCTTTCAGTCATTACATAAATTACTGAGCAATTCTTCTGATGATTTCTAAAATAAAATTTTGGTTTAATATATTCTCTTGCTTAATTTTTATGCAAAAACTATAAAATATTGGGTATATAGTACAAATAGACTATTTCTCTTTCTCCATTTACTCTGTATTAGGCACTAGGACAAAATTGTTTATATTCTTTCTCTAATGGAAAATTGTTATGGTCATACCATGTCTGAAAAGACATGGCGGAATGTTAAATGCATATTACTAAGTGAAAGAAGCCAATCTGAAAAGGCTACAAATTCTCTGATTCCAACTATATGATATTCTGGAATATGTACAGCTATGGAGACAGTAAAAAGATCAGTGGTTGTCAGAGTTTGGAATGGGGGTAGAGCAGAGCACAGAGGACTTTTAGGGGAGTGAATATACTCTGTATGATACCATAATGATGAATACATGTTATTATTCATTTGTTCAGACTCATAGAATGTATAACACCAAAAGTAAACCATAATGTAAACTTATCGACTTTGGGTGATTATGATGTGTCAGTGTAGGTTCATCAGTTGTAGCAAATCTACCACTCTGGTGGCGGATGTTGATAATGGGGAGGCTGTGCATGTATAAGGGCAGGAGGTAGATGAGAAATCTTTGCAGCTTTTCCTCAATTTTGCTGTGAACTTTAAACTACTATAAAAAATGAAGTTAATAATAAAAGAAAGATTTTAAAAGAAAACTGAAAGAAGAAAATTTTAAAGTAATCATTTCAGAAATAAGTAAAATTTATTCAAGAAAGCAAGAGGGTTTCAATATTAGGAAATCCTTTAATGTAATTCATCAAATCAAGATATATAAAGAAAAAATCATATAATCATCTGAATAGAGATGATATTTTTAGCAAAATGCATTTGACACATCAACTACTAATTTATGATTTAAAAAAAATAAGTAGTTTCCTTAAAGGCTGATGTGCATTTCAGCTTTAAATTAGCACCTCAATGAGGAAATTAGAAGCATTCGTGTAAAGGGAACAGAAAAAACCTCCTATCTCTGCTACTATTTAACTATTTAATTGTATTGGATTTACTTGACAAAGCAGTTAGAAAAGAAAAAACAATTAAAACATAAGATTTTTAAAAAGAAGAGGAAAACTATCTCCATTTGTCCATGGCATGATGAGATATCTAAAAACAAAAGCACCAATGGAAAAGCTGCCACAAGACTAGAAAAATAGAAAATTAGTGTACAGAATTTAAGAGCCTTCATAGTTACAAAAAATAATTATTGTGCATAAATATAATGGAAGATCCCATTAATATACTGAAAATAAAAATGAGATAACTAAGCATAAATTAAATACAATATTTAAAGCTTATATCAGGAAAAATATAAGATACTCTCAAAGATGCAAAAGAACAACTTGAAAGATATACTATGCTCTTGAATAGAAAAATTCAACATCATAAAAAATGTCATTTATTTTCCATAGGTAAAATTATAGATGTAAAGTAATCACAACAAAAAAATGCCATCAATTTTTTTAGAGAAGAAAAATTTATTACAAAGATCATATGATATAATAAGCCAGTAGAAATTGCCAGAAAACCTCCCAAGTAAAAAGCAAAACACATAGGCGATGAAAAGAGAGTCTACCTATACCAAAATTTCAAACATATTGTAAAGCCACTAAAATAAAAATAGTGGTATTTGTACACGAATAGAAAGGTCAATGAAACAAAATGAAGAATCAATAGACTTTTTACTTACAAACACTTAGTAGACAACAAAGGCAGCATATCAATCAGTGGAGGAAAATATGGACTTATTAATAACTCATGTGGTAACAATTGCATGGTTATATAAAAAATCAGCTTTATCTTACACCAAAACCAAGATAAATTCCAAATGGATCAGAGCTCTGAATTCAAATTTAGAACCATACAAGTATTAGAAGAAAGCATAGGTAAATTATTTTATAACCTGCAAATATTCAAAAGCCAGAGCAAAACAAGAAATTATTGATAAATAATATAGCAAAAACCAAAAACAATGAAAAATATAAATAAAAAATGTAGAAAAAATATGTGTACTAAATTATAAAGGGATAATACCTTATTTATGAAAAACTACAAAACTTGGAATTAAAAGACCAATACTCCAATAGAAAAATGGAGAAATTATATAAAAACATGATTAACATGCAAAAATGCAAATTACTCTTAAACATATGAATAATGCCCACCTTCACTTAAAATTATAGAAAGCAAATTAAACTGTAATGAAATACCATGTTTAACTATCCAATTGGTAAAAATCTAAAAGATTGAGAAAATGTTCTATAGAGGCAATTCTTAGAAAATAAATGCTCTCATTCACTGTTACGGTAATAAAAAATGATGCATTCCTATGTAGAAGAATTTGAAAATCTTTAGCTAATTTACCTATGTATTAGCCTTTGACTTTCAGATCTCACTTGTAGATCCTGTCAAATATACAAAATATTCCATAAGCAAGGCTATTAGTTGTGGCATTAATTAAAGATCCATCAATAGGGAACTGGTTTAAAAATCTATTGTACATTCACTCGAAGCAGTACTATGCAACTCTAAAGAAAAATGAGATAAATATCTATATCCTAGATAGAGAGATGAGAGATGATAGATAGATAGATAGATAGACAGCTCTAGAATACATTTTAAGTGGGGAAAAGGACTAAATATTATTTATAGACTGACACTATGTGTGTAAGAAAAAGGGGGTTGTGTATGTGTATGTATACACATATATATGTTTTTATTAAATTTTCAAAATAGATACCCTGTAACAAAAAGCAATAAGATTTTGCTTATTCAGGGAGTAGGGGGAAAGGATTAATAGATCAGGGAAAGAAACAAGACTATAGTGAATTTTTTCCTAGTTTGACTTGGAACTATGTAAATATTTTACATAATTTAAAATTCTACTTCAAAAAAATTAAATGCCTAAAACTGTAAAACATCCTAAAACAACAGCTGTGACTTCCAGTTAATTTTGGTTTATATACCAGCTAACAGAGAGTGAACTATCTGTTTAGGTTTTCTGCACGCTCAGTTGTGACCATGCATATTTTTCACATGTACCTGTAAAACTTTCCTATTATGTGTTAGAAATTAAAGCCTTTTAAAAAAGAAAAATAACCATCATCATGTAAAGAGATCCCCTGCCTCTAGAATCTCTGTCTTCCTTCATGTGACATTCATCTTGCGCAAACCTTGGTTTGATCATATTGCTCTGTGACTCAAGAACCCACTTGTTTACAGAATAAAAAACTCCACCGATTGTGTTTCATGGGTCTCTTCCAACTGCTCGGCATCTTCCCAGATTCACTTCTCTGCCATTTACCCTCACTGGTTTCCACTCCTTGTACAACAGCACCCTACCCCACAGATTCCACTTTGTATCCAGGATCACAGCTTTCTAACTCTGCCTTCCTCACCTCCATGACATCACAGGGCACTGGTCTATCAAAGCCCTTCTTCCCTCCTCCCAACCCATAACTTTTCCTTCAATGAAAAAACTCTTAATCCAACACAACCTGTTCTTCAAATGCTGTTACTACCTCCTATTACTTTTGAAGTTAATTCATTACTAAACATCTCTTAGCCCGCGCCAATATAATTTTCACTTTATTAGTACTAACTCAAATCTCTGTTTATATCTATATGTACTACTTCTTTCAGAGTAGAAGCTCCATCCGTGCAGAGAACTATTTCTGGTGTGTTCTTCAACAGCATCCAATCTACTGTGGGCTGAAGAGACACCGCAAGGTCACAGAAGTTCTGCTCTAGTGTGAAAAAAGCCACATCTAAGCATTAATTAGCCAAGGGAATTTGGCTAACTCTACCATCTGGCTGTTCTAGGAAAGACTGCATAATATTCATGAATACATCTGTACACCAAAAATGTTATTGAAGCAAACTATATAATTAATAAGGAATTTATCTGAATGTGAATAGGAACACAATGACCCAGAGTATCAGAATGGCATGAATATTTTAAAGACAGTCACTTAGCTGTGCCAAACCTATGTGATTTGAATCCAATGGTGACGTAAGTTGGAGGTGGCATGTCAGTCTGAACACACAATTTCCTGGCGGGACTAAATTTTCATCACACATTCAGCAGATGATTCTTCTAATAATATACACTCAGAAATAGGTATGCCATGTTCTGAACATCTCCACTGACACAAACACTTTGACAGGCTGTATCAAACACACTATTTGAAGGCTTTTGCTATGAAAAATATCATCCTTAATGTGACAAATAAAATCTGACATGCTATTACTAATAATTTTTATAGCTTCTTGAGTAATTCACTCTGTACAATTTGTAGAATCTACCAGGGAGAAACAAGAGTTTCCCGAAAGACTTATTTCAACTAAAGGCAGAATTGAGGAGAGCACAAAATGAAATAGTTCATAAAACAAGATGATTCTTCTTATGGCACAAATAGTGCTGAGTCATTGAAGGAAAGAATATGAAGTGAAGAATTTGAAAAGAATGAAAACTATCAAAAGAAAAATAAGAGGTGTATTTTGAAGTTGGATTTCTATAACTTTAAAAGTTCAAGTAAACCATTTCCATATATTCAGCTTTACTTAAAAGCAATTACTAGATTAAAAGTAATTTTGGCAATCTCTAGGCCCCAGCACACCAGATAAACTTGAAATGGAGGAGGGGATTCTATGGTAAGACCAGAATGCCTTCCCCTCCATATCACCCTCACCACATCCTTAACCATATCTACTTCTAAACACACACTCGCACCCAGAGCAGGGGCAGAGAGGAAGCAACTGGACAAAATAGATGGAGCTTGTGAAAGAGGGAAAGGATAAGAGGGCCTTTAAGTCAGACTTGAGTTTGGAAATTCAAAATGAACAGGATTGAAATAAAACTTTTAAATTAAAAAAAAAATTAAGAAATTGGGGGCTAATGGCAGAGTCTGGGATGGCTCACACCAAGGAGTACTTCCCAGAATTTCTGCTGCCAGTGTCCTTGTCCTCACGGTGAGACAGAGCCACCCCCTACCTCTGCAGGAGACACTCCACAGTAACAGCCTGTGGGACAAAAACCATATTCACAGAAAGATAGACAAGATGAAAAGGTAGAGGGCTATGTACCAGATGAAGGAACAAGATAAAACCCTAGAAAAACAACTAAATTAAGTGGAGATAGACAACCTTCCAGAAAAAGAATTCAGAAAAATAATAGTGAAGACGATCCAGGACCTCAGAAAAAGAATGGAGGCAAAGATCAAGAAGATGCAAGAAATGTTTAACAAAGAACTAGAAGAATTAAAGAACAAACAAACAGAGATGAACAATACAATAATTGAAACGAAAACTACACTAGAAGGAATCAGTAGCAGAAGAACTGAGGCAGAAGAACGGATAAGTGATCTGGAAGACAGAATGGTGGAATTCACTGCCACAGAAGAGAATAAAAGAAAAAAGAATGAAAAGAAATGAAGACAGCTTAAGAGACCTCTGGGACAACAGTAAACACAACAACATTTGCATTATAGGGGTCCCAGAAAGAGAAGAGAGAGAGAAAGGACCCGAGAAAATATTTGAAGAGATTATAGTCAAAAATTTCCCTAACATGGGAAAGGAAATAGCCACCCAAGTTCAGGAAGTGCAGAGAGTCCCATACAGGAAAATCCCAGGAGAAACACACCGAGAAACATAGTGATCAAACTGGCAAAAATTAAAGAAACAGAAAAATTATTGAAAGCATCAAGGGAAAAATGACAAATAACATACAAGGGAACTCCCATAAGGTTAACAGCTGATTTCTCAGCAGAAACTCTACAAGCCAGAAGGGAGTGGCATGATATACTTAAAGTGATGAAAGAGAAGAACTGACAACCAAGATTACTCTACCCGGCAGGATCTCGTTCAGATTCGATAGTGAAATCAAAAGTTTTACAGACAAGCAAAAGTTAAGAGAATACAGCACCACCAAACGAGCTCTACAACAAATGCTAAAAGAACTTATTTAAGTGGGAAACACAAGAGAAGAAAAGGACCTACAAAAACAAACCGAAAACAATTAAGAAAATTATAATAGGAACATACATACTGATAATTACCTTAAATGTGAAAGGATTAAATGCTGCAACCAAAAGACACAGGCTTGTTGCATGGATACAAAAACAAGACCCATATATATGCTGTCTACAAGAGACCTACTTCAGACTTAGGGACACATTCAGACTGAAACTGATGGGATGGAAAAAGATATTCCATGCAAATGGAAATCAAAAGAAAGCTGGAGTAGCAACACTCATATCTGATAAAATAGACATTAAAATAAAGAATGTTACAAGAGACAAGGAGGACACTACATAATGATCAAGGGATCAATCCAAGAAGAAGATATAACAATTATAAATATATATGCACCCAACATAGGAGCACCTCAATACATAAGGCAACTGCTAACAGCTATAAAAGAGGAAATCAACAGTAACACAGTAATAGTGGAGGACATTAACACATCACTTACACCAATGGACAGATCATTCAAAATGAAAATAAATAAGGAAACAGAAGCTTTAAATGACACAATAGACAAGATAGATTTAATTGATATTTATAGGACATTCTATCCAAAAACAGCATATTACACTTTCTTCTCAAGTGAGCATGGGACATTCTCCAGGATGGATCATATCTTGCGTCACAAATCAAGCCTCAGTAAATGTAAGAAAATTGAAATCATATCAAGCATGTTTTCAGACCACAACACTATGAGATTAGAAATCAATTACAAGGAAAGAAACGTAAAAAATACAAACACATGGAGGCTAAACAATACGTTACTAAATAACCAAGAACCACTGAAGAAATCAAAGAGGAAATCAAAAAATACCTAGAGACAAATAACAATGAAAACACGATGATCCAAAACCTATGGGATGCAGCATAAGCAGTTCTAAGAGGGAAGTTTGTAGCTATACAAGCCTACCTCAAGAAACAAGAAAAATCTCAAACAAACAATCTAACCTTACACCTAAAGGAACTAGAGAAAGAAGCACAAACAAAACCCAAACGTAGCAGAAGGAAAGATATCACAAAGATCAGAGCAGAAATAAATGAAATAGAAACAAATAACACAATAGCAAAGATCAATAAAAGTAAAAGCTGGTTCTTTGAGAAGATAAACAAAATTGATAAACCTTTACCCAGACTCATCAAGAAAAAGAGGGAGATGACTCAAATCAATAAAATTAGAAATGAAAAACAAGTTACAACAGACACCACAGAAATTCAAAGCATCCTAAGGGACTACTATAAGTAACTCTATGCCAATAAAATGGACAACCTGGAAGAAATGGACAAATTCTAAGAAAGGTATAACCTTCCAAGAGTAAACCAGGAAGAAACAGAAATATGAACAGATGAATCACAAGTAATGAAATTGAAACTGTGATTAAAAATCTTCCAACAAACAAAAGTCCAGGACCAGATGGCTTCACAGGTGAATTCTATCAAACATTTAGAGAAGAGTTAACACCCATCCTTCTCAAACTCTTCCAAAAAATGGCACAGGAAGGAACACTCCCAAACTCATTCTATGAGTCCTCCACCACCCTGATACCAAAAGCAGACAAAGATACTACAAAAAAAGAAAATTAGAGACAATATCACTGATGAATATAGATGCAAAAATCCTCAACAAAATACTAGCAAACAGAATCCAACAACACATTAAAAGGATCATACACCATGATCAAGTGGGATTTATCTCAGGGAGGCAAAGATTCTTCAATATATGCAAATCAATCAATGTGATACACCATATTAACAAACTGAAGAATAAAAACCATTCAATCACCTCAGTAGATGCAGAAAAAGCTTTTGACAAAATTCAACACCGATTTATGATAAAAACTCTCCAGAAAGCGGGCATAGAGGGAACCTACCTCAACATCATAAATGCCATATATGACAAACCCACAGCAAACATCATTCTTAATGGTGAAAAACTGAAAGCATTTCCTCTAAGATCAGGAACAAGACAAGGATGTCCACTGTCACCATTATTATTCAACATAGTTTTGGAAGTCTTAGCCACAGCAATCAGAGAAGAAAAAGAAATAAAAGAAATACAAATTGGAAAAGAAGAAGTAAAACTGTCACTGTTTGCAGATGA
Source organism: Mesoplodon densirostris (assembly GCF_025265405.1). Lineage (NCBI taxonomy): Eukaryota > Metazoa > Chordata > Mammalia > Artiodactyla > Ziphiidae > Mesoplodon > Mesoplodon densirostris. Next base: position 88,082,157 of record NC_082672.1, read on the forward strand.
CATGATACTATACATAGTGAATCCTAAAGATGCCACCAGAAAACTATGAGAGCTAATCAATGAATTTGGTAAAGTTGCAGGATACAAAATTAATGCAGAGAAATCTCTGGCATTCCTGTACACTAATGATGAAAAAATCTGAAAGAGAAATTAAGGAAACACTCCCATTTACCATTGCAACAAAAAGAATAAAATATCTAGGAATAAACCTACCTAGGGAGACAAAAGACCTGTATGCAGAAAACTATAAGACACTGATGAAATAAATTAAAGATGATACCAACAGATGGGGAGGTATACCATGTTCTTGGACTGGAAGAATCAATATTGGGAAAACGACTATACTACCCAAAGCAATCTACAGATTCAATGCAATCCCTATCAAATTACCAATGGCATTTTTAAAGGAATTAGAACAAAAAAATCTTAAAATTTGTATGGAGACAGAGAAGACCCCGAATAGCCAAAGCTGTCTTGAAGGAAAAAAATGGAGCTGGAGGAATCAGACCCCCTGACTTCAGGCTATACTACAAAGCTACAGTCATCAAGACAATATGGTACTGTCACCAAAATAGAAGCATAGATCAATGGAACAAGAGAGAAAGCCCAGAGATAAACCCACACACCTATGGTCAACTAATCTATGATAAAGGGGGCAAGGATATGCAATGGAGAAAACACAGTGTCTCCAATAAGTGGTGCTGGGAAAACTGGACAGTTACATGTAAAAGAATGAAATAAGAACACTCCTTAACACCATACACAAAAATAAACTCAAAGTGGATTTGAGACCTAAATGTAAGACCGGACACTATAAAACTCTTAGAGGAAAACATAGGAAGAACACTCTTTGACATAAATCACAGCAAAATCTTTTTTGATCCACCTCCTAGAGTAATGGAAATAAAAACAAAAATAAACAAATGGGACCTAATGAATCTTAACAGATTTTACACAGCAAAGGAAACCATAAACAAGACGAAAAGAGAACCATCAGAATGGGAGAAAATATTTGCAAACGAATCAACAGACAAAGGATTAATCCCCAAAATATATACACAGCTCATGCAGCTCAATATTTAAGAAAGAAACAACCCAATCTAAAAATGGGCAGAAGACCTAAATAGACATTTCTCCAAAGAAGACATACAGATGGCCAAGAAGCACATGAAAAGCTGCTCAGCATCACTAATTATTAGAGAAATGTAAATCAAAACTACAGTGAGGTATTACCTCACACCAGTTAGAATGGGCATCATCAGAAAATCTACAAACAACAAATGCTGGAGAGAGTGTGGAGAAAAGGGAACCCTCTTGCTTTGTTGGTGGGAATGAAAATTGATACAGCCATTCTGGAGAACAGTATGGAGGTTCCTTAAAAAATTAAAAATAGAATTACCATATGATCCAGCAATCCCACTACTGGGCATATACCCAGATAAAAGCATAATTCAAAAAGACACATGCACCCCAATGTTCACTGCAGCACTATTCACAATAGCCAGGTCATGGAAGCAACCTAAATGCCCACTGACAGATGAATGGATTAAGAAGACATGGTACATATACACAATGGAATATTACTCAGCCATAAAAAGGAACAAAATTGGGTCATTTGTTGAGATGTGTATAGATCTAGAGACTGTCATACAGAGTGAAGTAAGTCAGAAAAAGAAATACAAATATTGTATATTAATACATATATGTGGAACCTAGAAAAATGGTTCAGATGAACCAGTTTGCAGGGCAGAAATTGAGACACAGATGTAGAGAACAAACATATGGACACCAAGTGGGGAAAGCGGTGGGGTGCTGGGGGTGGTGGTGTGATGAATTGGGCGATTGGGATTGACATGTATATACTGATGTGTAAAATATTGATGACTAAGAAGAACCTGCTGCATAAAAAATAAATAAAATTAATTTTAAAAATTAAAAAAAAAGAAATTATAAAATCTAATCAAGATATCATTCTCTACCACCAACTGAGAAAGAGGGTCAGCAGACAGATACTGTTGGGGGTCTAGATATGAAAATATAATGAACATTTATTCATGTGTATATCACAGTGAGTTATATATATTACACATTTCAAATCAAGTTTGGATTTGGAAACTCCATATTTTTCACTTACTCTGAAAAAATTTTAATTTAAAGCAGAGAAAATAATTATCTTAAAACCAACAGGAATGAAATATTTCTCCAGAAGTTCCACCTTCAAAATTGTATACATAAAACTTTCATGGTAATGGTTTAAGGGGACTTCCTTTTCTCTCAGTCAGTAAGAATACTGAGGACCCTGTTCTTCTTCAATATGAAAGTTAAATATGTTTCTCTGAATCTTTTAGCTAGTAAATTAAAATTTGGACAGAATTAGTCATAATTAGTTATCAACAATGTATTCGACTGCCATCAATTAGGGGCTGTTGGAACATCAAAGTCTTTGAACAATAACAAAAATGAATCTTAAAAAGGAATAAACACAAGTACAGTGTCATTTTGTAAGGTTCAATAAACATGTGCTAAGAGCTTTGAATGAAAACAGAACCCATCAGTCTAGTAAACATAACATCAGATTGAGGAGTTTTCAACACAGACATCTGTTTGCTAGTTGTTGATGGACCTTAAACATATGTATATATGTATGTAAGTAAATATACACATGGCCCACTTATATTTCCCTCTTACATCATTCCAATAGGAAACTTTATATTTTATATCTTACTCATATGTACTACCATTTAAAATGCCTTATGTCAAATTTATTCTAAATAAAGGAATAGTTCTTCTTAAAGGATATGTAAATTGAGAGGTATTTAAAGTAACACTTTATTTTTTTATTTTTTTTTTTTGCGGTATGCGGGCCTCTCACTGTTGTGGCCTCCCCCGTTGCGGAGCACAGGCTCCGGACGCGCAGGCTCAGCGGCCATGGCTCACGGGCCCAGCCGCTCCGCGGCATATGGGATCCTCCCAGACCGGGGCACGAACCCGTATCCCCTGCATCGGCAGGCGGACTCTCAACCACTTGCGCCACCAGGGAGGCCCTAAAGTAACACTTTAAAATCTATAAATATATTCAACCTATTAAATAAAGAATAATGCAGAAAAAAATACAAAAATTTTATTTTCTTTCGGGATATAAAATCACTATCTCAGATGGCAGTATTAGGCTAATACCAATCTATTAGGCTAGGGTTGTTTTACCAGGAGTAGGTGGGGGGAAGGGACTGTATAAAATTATCTTTGATGCTTTGTCAAAATATAAGCCTTCTGCATGACAGGATCTCAGATATGAGAAAGGGAAGGAGATGTTTCTTTTTAGAAAGCTCTCCAATTTATACTGATATATCTACTTCAGCCCATGTCACCCACATTTGAAAAACCACAGTATTAAAATTTCCTCAATTGCTCAAAGATAATATGCATTTAATTCAATTTGGTTTATATTTATGGGCCTTTATGAGGTCTGTGAGTCTCCTTAAATTCTCAGCCTAAGGAAGACTTCAGTGATACTCCCTTCTCTCCATACACCTTTCCTCCCCATTGTCTGATTAGGTGTCCTTCTTCTCTGCTCATAAAGCCCCAAGGGCACCCCTCTAACAGAGCAGTTACTATATTCCTTAGCCTGTAATTGAGTTGGGTTTTTTTAGTACAGATATTCCTTACAGCTTAGGACCCAGAAGAATCTCTAGTATAAAGAAGATGTACACATACACATAGGGTTTGACAGGTGAAGGAGTGAATGAATACATATATTCACAAATTCAGTAAATACTTGTCAAGTGCCAATGTTGTGTCTCAGGCACTGTTCAAGGTGCTGGGAATCCTGTCCCACACATAAAAGAGCAAGTAAATGAATGAGGAAGGGAGAAGGGATGGATAGGGGAAGGGTTAAATTGGAGACAACAAGGAACAATCTCTCTTCTCAAGGTCCATACTTACTAATAGAGAAAACAACCATCTCTTATCCTTCAGTCAGCTGTTAGTCAGTGCACAGGTATTTATTGAGCTCTACTTTGGATCAGGCACAACGTGAGACACTCACAACAATGAACAAGAAGTGCCAAGTGCCTATGTCAGTGATCTTAGGATCTAGGGCAGTCGACAGTCAATGAACAAATGGACATAGCCACGTGTGCTATAATATTCTGTACGTAGATAAGTACTAGGGAGAAAACAAAGAGCATAGAAACTAATGGAACAGGGGACTACTTTCTACAAGATGCACAGGAAGCTCTCTCTGTAATGTTACCTTTAAAAGACCCTGCAGGAATACCACAATTTAAATGCTTTAGTATCCCTTATTAAACTTGTTATGTGTGCACAATTTGGTAGCAGAAGTTCTTATGCAGAGAATTTATGACAATAGACTCTATCATTCTCTGCAAAGCCACATTGTACTACCCATAAATTTTACAACAGAACCCAAATCCATTTGGCTGCCAAAACGATGTCTCAAATTCCACTATAAAGTCACCAAATCAAACAGAAGACCATAAGATTAAACATGTCTCTTAGTAATGACTTTTCTATTCACCCCACCGTAACCCCCATCTGCTTTCCAGCTGTTCAGACCCTCCCAATTCCCATTTTTAGAACCCATTAGCTAGTTTTTTAAAAAGAAACCTAAGTTCTACTAATATTTAATATAAGAGTAATTTTATACAATATTGGGTTGGCCAAAAAGTTCGTTTGGGCTTTTCTGTAAGATGCTATGGAAAACCCAAATAAACTTTTTGGCCAACCCAATACATGCCATAACCTCAATTACAATTTTTTATATTCAAACAGTTACACACATGAAAATTATTTCTAATAAATGTTTAAAAAAATAACAGCTGTCTTCTACACTAAGCTTGTTTCCAGGATCCACATTTGCAATCAATACTCTTAATACTAATACATACACGCCAAGATCTCTGGTCTTTGTCCACCCATGCATATTATCAATTCCCCCTGTTAAAAAAATCAGTCTGTCCCGAGATGTCAATTTTTAGGACTGTAAAGGAAAGGGAAGAAATACAATGAAACTTTAACTTTTTGTTTCCTTTTTTTTTTTTTTTACTTTCTCCAGCTGTGTAATTTCCTCATAATGCTAATCCTTCCATGGCTTTATCTACCACCTTGATACCAAGGTGCCCAAATTCATGATCTCTAGCCCTGCCCTTCTCACCATATTGTCAACTCCCTGCCAGACTTTGACATCAGAAACTCCACAAGCTCAGAATGAACCTCATTGTTCTTCTGTCACTGCAATGAGTTCTTCTGACTTTCCTATCTCCATTTCACCAAACTGCCTGGCACTCAAGTTCAAAACTTTGGAGTAACCTTTTATTTTTCTCCCACACTCACTTGCCAGATCTAGAAAATTTTTCATTCTGCAGCGTGTCACTCAGTCTTCTCTACTTTTTCATTCCCATTTTGAAGCCAAAGGCTCAGGTCTGGGTTTTTGCAATAGGGAGCCTAACTGGTTTCCTAATTCCACCATCCATTCCCCCTTGTATTTGTCATGTGCCATCACCATATTAAGCAACCTAAAATGAAAAACCAAATACAGGATATCCTGTCCTGATCCTTCAGAAGTCCATTAAAATTCTTCAGACGAGCGTTCAAGGCTTCCATGCTAAAAACCAAATCTGTATTTCCAGTCATGAGCAACCACACTATTTGTTAAATCGTCCATTATTCCCAACTCCTGTTGTTCTCTCCCCCGCTTCTTGACTTTGCCATGATGTTCTCTTAGCCTGAAAATGTCTTTCCTTCCCCAGCTCTTCCTCCAGTTGGTAAAATTTTAATAATTTTATAAAATGATGTGAATTTTTATTTTCATCTGTATGGGTTTTTTTTCCGTAATACAATTTCTCCACCATGGGATTGCATACTATTTCAATGAGGTTTAAAAATTTTTGGTTTTATCAGCTGGCTGGTTAGCTCAGTTGGTTAGAGCATGGTGCTAATTTTAAAAATGTGTTTTAATCCTGTAAGTCAATTTAGGCTTATCTCAACTCTCAAAATGCTACTTCCCCTTCCATTAAAAACATGGTATTCTCCCTCCTTAGACATTTTTTAACATACTGTACATACTTCTCAAATACTAAGTTTTGTCTTGTGCTATAGTTATTACTGTTCTCTACTCCCCTATCTCCAAATTAAAACCCCTACACCAAATTTAAACCAACCCATAGGAACAGGGTATGTGTCTCTATATTTGTATGCGATTTTTAATTTTATTAAAATATAAGATATTTTATTATATATTTTAATATTATTTGAATTATTACACTTTAAGTCACTCTGTAAGCAATGTTAAATCATTTATGGATTAGTGCTATATACAAAAGTGAATGAAAGAGTGAGTAAATGAGCATACAAATTAAAAAGTGCATACAAATAAATTGAGACATATACCCTATTTCAGTGAGTAAATTTAACGTAGATAAAATAACTTATGGTTACCAAAGGGGAAAGGGGTGGGGGAGGGATAAATTAGGAGTTTGGGATTAACATCTACACATGACTATATATAAAGTAGATAACCAACAAGGACCTACCGTATAGCACAGAGAACTATACTCAATATTTTGTAATAACCTATAAAGAAAAAGAATCTGAAAAAGAATAGATATAGATATATGTATAACTGAATCACTTTGCCATACACTTGAAACTAACACAACATTGTAAGTCAACTATACTTCAATAAAACAATAAAATAAAAAAATAAAAACAAAAGTATATAATAAACTATGATCAAATTAAAAAAAGAATAAGAGTGTTAGAAGTCAGGAGTAGCAGAAGTAAATGAAATACATGCTATAAATATGATATGATTTCCTAGTGTTTGCCATAGGTAAATAATTTGGGATCTCTTCCATGATTTATCACAATGCCTAATATTTAGAAAGAGATTAATGAATGTTTATTGCTAACTGAATTATTCTTGCAACATTTTTTGAGAAACAAGTCAACATTCTTCAGGATTATTTTTTATTTGTAGCAAACCAACTATCTTTTCCTGAGTATTAACATTAATGGCATCATAAACAAATAATGTTGTAGTGCAAATTTTAAGGGAAAATAAAGAAATAGAATGGACAGACTCAGAAGTTACCAGACATACAAGAATGTACATATTTATATAGGTAAGGTGTACATTTATTTGCTCATTCTTAAATACTCCTTCAGGGAATGGAAGGTAGAAGTTACCAGGTTCTTTAAAGATACAGGGAGAAAAATCTTTCCAAAAAATATAATAATAATAATAATAATAAGAAGAAGAAGAAGAAGAAGAAGGAGAAGGAGGAGGTGGAGGAGGAGGAGGAGGAGGAAGAGGAGGAGGAGGAGGAGAAGAAAAAGATGAAAATAAAAATCACTCGAGAAAAAAAGGAAGATAGAAAAAATTGAGTAAAGTGTTATTTCCTTAGTCAAAGATTCCGGAAAGCCCTCATCTACTTCTCAGTGCATCAAGAATGTTATTCTTTCAGTATCTCTTCTCTCTGTGGCATTACCAGTCTCTCCTTTTCCACTGCATCCTTCCATCCTTCCATCCTTCCAAAGCAATCTCTTATACCTCCAATATTTAAAATAAAACAACAAAATACTCTGACTTGTCCCTGCAAACCTCTGCAACTATTGTTTTTATTCCCAGAAACAATTTGTTTATAATGTGTTCTGTCTCCACTTACTTACTTCCCACTCTCCTACCACTATCTTGCATCTGTTCCAGGCAGGCCACTGAAACCGCTCTTATCAGGATCACTAAAGCCTTCTTGTTTCCAAATCCAAATCCAAGGCTTTCTTTTCTTTTTTTTTTTTTTAAAGAGCAATGAACAGCATTCCACATCATGAGTCATTCCCTCCTTCTTTAAACATACTCTCTCTTTGTAGATTCCTAAGTCTCTTTTTCCAGATGCTACTCCTTGACTCAGCTTTAATGTAATTCTTCAGGGCTTAACTCCTGGTCTGCTCTTTTTCTCACCCTACATTTTGCCTTTTCTCTAGGTATCATCATTCAGTTCTATGGCTTGAACATGCAATGTTAACTACGCAAATACACAGTTCCAACCTAGACTTCTCCACTGAGCTCAAGACATATATAAAAGTGCCCACGGATGTCTGAAGCGCATCCTAAACCCACCAAATCCAAAAGTGGACTTGGATCCTCATCCCCAAACCTGTTCCTCCCAGGTCTTTAGTAAATTGCACCACCAGCTACTCAATGGTTCAACCCATATTCCCAGTGGACATGCTTCATGCCTTCCTCCCCTTCTTCTCATGCTTCATGTTCTATCAATCAGCACATCCTACCAGTTCTCCGTCCAAAATATATCTCACATCTGTGTTACGCAGGCCTCTCACTGTTGTGGCCTCTCCCGTTGCGGAGCACAGGCTCCGGACGCGCAGGCTCAGGGGCCATGGCTCACGGGCCCAGACGCTCCGTGGCACGTGGGATCTTCCCGGACTGGGGCACGAACCCATGTCCCCTGCATCGGCAGGCGGACTCTCAACCACTGCGCCACCAGAGAAGCCCCACATCTGTTCTTATTTACTTCTCTATTATATATATATATATTTTTTTTAATAACATAAATTTTCGTAGGTATCCACTTTTTATTTTAAAAACTGATTGCATCTAGGTTTATCAATTCTTTATTTTATAAACTATTAGAGGTTTTTAAGACTGACAAAAAAAAATCAAACCCACCTTCAAAGTATAAAAAACTGGATACCTCTGAGGACATTAAAAAAAGAAATCACAGCAGTGAAAATAATCCACCCCCAACGCCCAAAGAGTACCAAAACAGTTTAAGTGGCAACAGAATCCCAGGAATACTTCCATAACCTAAGGTGACTATTTTAAATTCTAATTAACACATTTAACGTTTTTTTTATTTTAAAAACTCAGTTGATTAGTTGTTTGTTAAAACATGTATTTAGAAGTACAATTAAGAGAAATGATTATGGAGCAGTTAATGCATGCTGGTAACATCAGTCAAACCATTCACAAGTGCCTCTCATTTTGGTAGTGAGTGCCTTCCCTCCTCAGCTTCCTAAGGCCCTTCTGAAGTTTTCTGGGTCTCCTCTGTGGACTCTTCTCACTCCTCTACATTCAAGGGTCAGTGAGGCTTGGGGTTTTCTACTTTTCTATATACACAGACCTCCCCCCATATACTCCCAAAATTTCAGTTATCATTTTGGTGCAGATGATCCCCCAAGTCTTTATATCTAGCTTAATATTCTACCCTGAATTTCAGAGCCACATAGCCAACTGCCCAAGAATATTCCCTGAAATTATTTTCCTTTGAGATGCTCTCCAAACTGTACATATCTTAATCAGTGTTCTTAAAGTGTGCTCTTTCGCCAGCAGCAGCAGCAGCAGCAGCAGCAGCAAAAGAACTTTTTAGAAAAGCAAATTCTCTGTGCCCCATATACACCACCAAACGTAAAATAGACAGCCAGTGGGAAGCAGCCGCACAGCGCAGGGAGATCAGGTGCTCTGTGACCACCCAGAGGGGCGGGATAGGGAGGGCGGGAGGGAGTCGCAAGAGGGAGGAGACATGGGGACATATGCACATGCATAGCTGATTCACTTCGTTACAAAGCAGAAACCAACACACCATTGTAAAGCAATTATACTCCAATAAAGATGTTTAAAAAAAATTCCCTGTGCCCTTCCCAGACTTCTAGAATCAGAAACTTGGAGGGTGAGACTCAGTCATCTGCATGTCAACAAGTCTTCCAAGTGATTCAAATGGAGCTAATGTTGAGAACCAGTCCTAAATTATATATAACATCTATCCCCTTATCAGTCATGTTTTAGAATTTTCTATATTTTATGACCCTTTGACATCTTGGGGGCCTCGCTGGCCAGGGAGAGACTGCCCCTCCGAGGCCTAGCTAATTCCAAGAGAAGCAAATGACTCCCAGGTGAGGCTGCCTTCTAGATGCAAACCAACCAGTGCAAAGCCCATATCCCCATCCACCTCCTTTAGCTCACTTTCACACACCAAGCCAATATCGCCAGGGCCAGGTACCGGACAAGTAGAGACCACCCCTACATCTCAGAGCCTGCTGAAATCATTCAAGCCGTCCAAGACTAAACTTGCTTAAACTTGCCTCCCTGCCTCACCCATTCCTCCTCAGCGAAACCACAATACAAGAGAAACCATGCTTTCGCCTTTGCTTCTTCTGCCTCCCGAACGACTCCGGTACTTCCCCTTGTAGAACTGCATAGTGTTGTATGTACCCTTCTTTGGGAATTGTGAATAATACAACTTCTTTTGTTGTCGCTCAGTCACCTCTATAAATTAAATCCTGGGTACAACACTAATCCATCATTAAATACGGCAAAGTCTAGCTTCAAAAACGACAACAACAAACCAACTCTGGAATCAATGCATATCTACCACTTACACACCACTGTGTCCTGTCTGGATTTCACTAATACTCTAGTGAAGGATATTTTTGCCTTAGAATTCATGCTCCTCTGTTGGGCTGCACCCCACAGGCCTCCAAAGCCTGTGCTTGCCCACCTTCAAGACGGAAGAAAGAGCCCGGAGTCGGCGACCGAGACATCAGTGGTTTAACGGACGGGGGAGCTTACATGTCTGAAGCAAGGTCCTGGAGCGACACCCCAGCGTGTGCGGCGGACGGCAGGCAGGACATGGCGGCAGTCTTCGCAGGGGAGGGTGGGGCAGCGGCGGAATTACCAGTTACCAGGGAACTAACAGCAGGTGGGCTCATTAGTTACCAGGGAAACCAGCAGAGGGGCACGCCCCTCACCGCCCCTTTGATGAGAACAGTCACCAGCTGGGGCCTGGGGCGAGTAGTAGGAAGGTCAGTCATGTGCATAGGGTAGAGGTGAAGCAGGCACTGGTCAGGCAGGAGAGGTACAGAGAGCAAGAGAACAGCCATCTTGAGTGGCCTGACCATAGAATCTTCGTAGGCTATACATTTTATCACTTATACCCGCTGTCACACAAGCATTGTACATGGGCTTTTAGCAGCAGACTAAAGCAAGTAGCGTCACACTTCATGAGTAGTTATACCCTGTGACAATTTCACTAATTTTCTTTCCATCCAGAACACCGGGGCAAAAGTATGGTTAGCACAATAACTTTCATAAATACAGATCTCAATTAACAGAACTAGAATTTAACATCCACTGAAACATAATCTTGTTCTCTCTAAAATTACCCTCATCTCCAAACACAGCCAATCAAAACGAATTTGTTTGCAAAATAAGTCTGGTCAATAGATCACATAGGCTCCTCCAAACTGCCTGAGGGGGAAGTCCTCAGGAGTCTCAGACTGAATTCCCAAAAGGCCTCTCAAGGCCAGCAAAGCCATGCCAAAGGCCTCCTATCAGGCTCTGCCTTGGTGGATTTTTCTCTTCTAGAAGTCCCCCAAATATCAAGATTCCTGCACATGCCAGGAGACAGTCTTTTCCATTCCCCTGATAAGGCTGCTCAGAACACAAGAGTCCCCAGTTTCTGGAGGGACCAGGCAGAGAGAAAAAGGAAAATGCTTCAATTCTACCCACAGGTATAGTCTACCAAATTGCTACAATTCATAACCAACTTGAGGGGAAGGGCTTCCCTATATCTGGAAAACACAGATCAAAACCAGTAACATTCGAGACAAAACCCATAAAAATTAAAACTATTTTCACCAGTCCACTCAGTAACTAATCCTTCTGTTAAATTTTATGAAGCCATCAGGTCTTCCATTAGGATTCTTTAAGTTCTTACCCAGTTCAGCAGTATAACCTGACACTTATCAGAGACCTGTTATTGTCAAAAGATCCTATCTATTATATTATCCTCATCCAAGCCATTATCATATTTTGAGTGGACTCTTTTCTCATCCTACTAAATGTGATCCCTGCTATCTTTGTTTCTGTTTTTACCTTGCTTCCTTCAGTTCATTTCTCACACAGCAGTTCCATAAAGTGAAAGCACATCTGATCTCTCTCTTCAACTTAAAATTATTGACTGGTTTTCAGACTCCTTGTCTTGTCCTGCAAGTCCTCCATCATTTTACCTTGTGGCCCACCTGCTATCTCTACTCCAATCAAATCCGCCTCCTTTCAGTTCCTGAAATTATCTAAGCTCTTCCATGATCGAATTATTTTGCTTATGTTATTCCTTCTGCCCAGAATGCTCTTTACCTCTTTACCTAGTTGTTTGCATGGCTGAACCTTCCTTTAGGTGTCAGTTTGTTACCTCAGAGAAATATTCACTGACACTGTCAGCAGTTTTGGGTTTTTTTCCCCAGAGAATTTATTATTATTGTTATTGGTTTACTTATTTAGTTCTTCTACATGCTCACTAATCCATATCTCACTGATCTATATACTCCATATGGGAAGGCAGTCTTTCTCTTTCACTCGCTTCTGTCTGAATACCTTACACAATGCCTGGCAGGTGGTTAGCAAAACAAATATTTCCCAAATACATATATTTTAAATGAATAAATGAATTACATACAGATATAAAGAATTTAAATTGATTTTCTAATTTATGGGCCAGTTATCTTTTCAACTCTGATGAAAGTTGTTATTATTTAACACTGAATGATAGAAGCAAGAATTGGATAGACTTAGCATTTAGGTCAATGAAAACAAAAAGAGAGAGAAGCCAACCATTAAATATTTGTTATACCTGAAGCATCAGCCTATGAGATAGCTTGTTTTTATTTATGTGACTTCTTTATCACTTAATTAAAATTCAGAAGTAAATACAAGATTTTATGGGAGTTTGTTTTTCCAGTATTCAGGATATCATTTGGCATATATCCAATTTTTGTAGTTTGTGAGTTTCTGGGAAGCCTTAGGTTTTCATGGGATTATGGTTTAGAAAAATTCTTTAAAGTTCATGATAGCATGGTTATATAGGCTAAATGATAAAGATTTCTGATGGCAGAATTCATACATTTTGCTTTTATATTCTATAGTCTAGCTGGAAGTCCCTTCCACCAAAACTATGAATCATTTATTACAATGTAGCCAAGACTCAAATGCAGCTAAACATGGGTTAGTGTCTTATTTCAGTTTAGGTTATAATGTTAACATTTTTAAGCATGAAGTAGGATACCTGAAAGACAGCAAAACAAAATAAACTATTTAGGTAATTCCCTTCAGCCAATCTCCAAACCCAACCTTATCTCAACTGAGTATAAGGGGATGATATTAAGGTTGTATGAATTGCTGCTTGTTTAAAATGGAGCCCACTGAAACCACCCGATGCAACACTAGACACCAAGGATGCATAATCAACTACAGAATGTTTTTCCTTATTTCACGTCCATAGCTTAAGGACTATAATTGCATAAGACACTGGTTGACCCTTTGTTCCCAGTGGGTGCTCATAAAATAGTTATGATGGCCAAAACTAATTGAGTAGGAGAACAGAATTTGAAAATACTAACATCTCTTCTTCCAAAGATGATATTTTTCAAAAACACCATCCCACGCCCCAGAAGATATCTGTTCTAAACATTAAATGCAACTATCTGTTCTTAGCATTAAAATTTAGCTCATGAATATCTTGAAACATTTGAGAGTAGTTTACTTGATTTTGCCCTTCAAAAAATTTTTTTCCAATCAATATTTGGCTAGCTTTGAGAAATCTGGCAAGCATGTATTATTTGGTAATGATGATGACTGTCCCACTTACTTTCCCTTTGCCTTTGAAACCAAATCTGGAGGATATTTCTATTCAATAATCTTTTCCTTCTTAAAACATCTGGCTACTTCATTTTTACCTCACTTCTCAATTAGCTTCAAAATTGGTATAACCTATGATTATCTGGTAACCATGTTCATGGAATAAACCAATTCATTTATTCTAAGTATCAGATCACTTGTGGGACAGAAGAATAAAACAGTTGAAATATAAACTGAATCAGAGAATCTAGGATATGTGATTGCTGTTAATTCTTTGTTTTTCTGAAGACTTCATCATTGTTTACTTGTTGAATAAAGTGCTCAAAAAGATAATAACTGGTTTCTTTTACAAATATGTCCCGGTAGCGGAGATGTTCATAAGCTATGGCTAATAGATGCCAGAAGTTTTGCCTTATGGTGACAGAGCAGAGAATACAAGATACTGGACCTCAGAGTGATGGAAGCTGGGGCATTGACATGAGTGAAAGTGCTCATAAGGTGTACAGAAATTACAGGACAGATTAGAAAAAAATTCCCAAGCTTCTATAGATACCTGGGTATCCCCAATGTCCTAGGTGTCTGGGAAAGAATTCATTTCAGGGGGGAAATCAGCCACCCAGCATAGAGGGCAGTGGAGTTCAGGGACACACAGGAGATCCCACCCAGTTAGACAGAGAGATATCATCATGACAAGGAAAGAAAATCAGCCAGTATTCGAGTCGAACAGATCACTCAATAATGGAGGAGGCAGGATGTGCTAGCAGAGACCTCTTAGATGTCAACATGGAAACACACGCACATGCACATGCACATGCACACCCACACCCACACACACCCCAGGGGATTGTGAGTGAGGTTGGGAAGCACAGCTATGAGTCTCCACATTGGACTTTGTGAGGTGGAGGCATGATGGAATATGCCTTATCTTAAGTAGACTGTTTATTGCTATATTTTTAAGACTATTTTTTTCTGTATATATTTAATCTCCAGACTCATTCAATTGCTACATAGTCTTTGTCACACATTCTACAGTTATTTATTGAGTTTCTAGTACGTACAAATCTGTGTTAGAGGAGTTCAGACACACTGATGGATTTGATGGATTGATTCAAAAAGCTTAGAGTACAGGGCTTCCCTGGTGGCGCAGGGGCTGAGAGTCCGCCTGCCGATGCAGAGGACGCGGGTTCATGCCCCGGTCTGGGAGGATCCCACATGCCGCGGAGCGGCTGGGCCCGTGAGCCATGGCCGCTGAGCCTGTGCGTCCGGAGCCTGTGCTCCGCGGCAGGAGAGGCCACAGCGGTGAGAGGCCTGCGTACCGCAGAAAAAAACAAAAAAAAAGCTTAGAGTACAGTGGGCATCCAAAGGCTTGAAGACTTTATTTATTTATTTTTTTAATTTATTTATTATTTTTGGCTGTGTTGGGTCTTCATTGGTGCACGCGGGCTTCCTCTAGTTGCAGTGAGCGGGGGCTGCTCTTCGTTGTGGTGTACAGGCTTCTCATTGCAGTGGCTTCTCTTGTTGAAGAGCACAGGCTCTAGGCGTGTGGGCTTCAGTAGTTGTGGCACACGGGTTCAGTAGTTGCGGTGCATGGGCTTAGCTGCTCCGTGGCATGTGGGATCTTCCTGGATCAGGGCTCGAACCCATGTCCCCTGCATTGGCATGTGGATTCTTAACCACTGCACCACCAGGGACGTCCCGAAGATTTTATTTTTTAAGAGCAGTTTCAGGTTCATAGCAAAATTGAGAGGAAGGTGCAGAGATTTCCTGCCCCCACACATGCACAGCCTCCCCCATTATCAACATCCCTGACCAGAGTGGTACATTTGTTA
This sequence comes from Mesoplodon densirostris, assembly GCF_025265405.1. Taxonomy (NCBI): domain Eukaryota; kingdom Metazoa; phylum Chordata; class Mammalia; order Artiodactyla; family Ziphiidae; genus Mesoplodon; species Mesoplodon densirostris. Next base: position 88,097,652 of record NC_082672.1, read on the forward strand.
GAATTAATGAACCTACGTTGACACATCATAATCACCCAAAGTCCATGGTCTACCATAGGGTTCACTCCTGGTGTTGTACATTCTATGGGTTTGGAAATTTGTTGCTATTTTTAGGTTGTAACCACATATTCTTCGAATGATAGAGTTCTTATAAATGGAAATAGCTTGTTTCTGTGAGAAAATTTCCCAGTTATCTTGACAGGGATTTGAGTCAACAAAATAGTGTAAGAAGAAAAAAATGAAAACATAAAGTATCCCAAGGTATCATTTCTAAGGGTATCCCAGTATGAGTTACATCAAATTAGATCACTATGGAGGTAGTACATAGAATTTATCCTTTCATCTAGACTGTCAATTATTTATTTACCATGTTTTGAGCATCTTCCATATGAACATCCTGGAACCAGGGACAGATGATGTGTCCCAAATGAACACACCACGCTGCTGAACTCTCAAGAAACTTAAAGATAGACAAAGAGGCCATTCCACTGAGATATATGAAAATAGAAGGTGCTACAATGACAGACAACTGCCAAGTGATTGGCAGTTGTTCCAGACTGGAGGGGGGACCATAGAAAGGAGGATGGCAGAAGATGCTTCATAGATGGCATGTCCCCTGGGGTAAGACATGAAGTAACTGATGATAAGAATGCAAGACAGTCATCTGAGTTACCCTTCAAATGAGATAAGAATTATCTCAGTTGCCAAACGCATCATTACTACAGTTATAATTGTATTGACCAAACATGACAGTGATAGACAATACAGCAACATTGGAGGGAAAAGGAATCATAAAACTGAGAAATTAACTAGACCTGACCCTCTGATCTTCTCTCACATAATTTTTAGTCCAACAAACATGGTACTCTAAGCCTAGTGGTAAATCATGGACTTTTTAATCAAATTCAAGTACTGCAATGGTAACTCCACAAAATAATTTGTATGCTAAGACTGGAATTCTACATTCTTTTGCTTTCATGGACTTGTGAATGGACATGTTCTCAATTGAGGGCCTTCTCTGCACCCCTATAGAATTGTTTTTCTAGGAGATCTAGCAGGGCTTCTTTTTCTTTAGTCCATCCGTCTCTTCAGTCACAGATTAATGGCTCTACCCTTGGAAATTTTCAGACTTTTTGGAAAAATAGCAAATGACATAAATCCAGAATATGTCAGTAAGGAGAAGATTTATGCTCTGCTTCCTTTACTTTGGCATATTTGGATAAAACATCAAGACACTGTAAAGTCTAGGAAAATGGAAATCTTGATTTAGAATAAGTGTCCCCTCTTTCCCCATTCTCTGTTTCTGTTTACTTCCAGCCAGTCTCCCATAACCACATTCATATACATTTTATGTGTTTCTGAACTTGAAAACCATACCGTCGATCTACCTATAAACACACACACACACACACACTTTTTCATCGTTTTTCCTGCAACACATGCTTCAATCGATTGGGTGCTGAGATCAAACAAATAAGACATGGTCCCTGCTTCCCTAGAAGTTCTACTATAAATTAGACAATAGGAACACAAATAAACATACAAGCATTCAGGCAACTGTGCAAACACTTACACTAATGAATAATGTATATCCGTTTTAAAAATGTTAGTAAACATGGGTTATGTGGGAGAAAATGAAAAGTGAGCTGAAAAACCTTCTGACCGTTAGAGCTGAAAGAAGACTTTGAGACCATCAAGGTCAGCAGCCTCGCTGCACAGGAGGGAAATCTGCCAGCACCGTTTCAGAGGTGGTTGTAGGGGAACGAAATCATAACATTACCTCCCATTGGTGGAGCGAGGCTCTTTGTAGGTCAGATTTCTGAATCTCTGAGCAGAAGTGATTGAGCTCTCTGTCCAAATGATTAGATACCTTATCAACCTGAAAACAACAAGGTTTTTTCAAATGGTAACACTGAAAAGCCTTCTAAATTCCTGTTTGGGTTCCAAACACTTCTCTTGTACCTTTAAGTAATCCCTTTTCTCAGAATCAGATGCCTTATGTAAATCTTTTCTTGCCATCTCAAACAAGCCTCCCTGATTTTTGCCAAAGACACAGAAAACAGCCTCCGGGATAGTTTTCAAGGTTGGCCAGACTACTACAGTTAGATTTCAAAAAAAAATATTCTTGATTTCTGGGATAAAGGATGAAGCTACAAAGCACCTTTGCCTCCAAACACCAGCTTTTCTTTCTTTTTCAAATGGTCATAAACCAACAAAGTGAAAGACCATGAAAGCCAATTTTAACAAGTCCAGCTCTATATCTGTGTGCAGAGGGTCTCCAAATGTCCTATTTTATTCTAAATGCTATGTGGAGCAAAACAAGTAGTAATATAACATTAATGTTTATTTTTTATGACCCCAAGGTCAACTGCATTATTAAAATATAAACCCTAATTTCCAAATATTGTAATAATTTGAAAAGAACATATAACATGAAAATGTTAAAACAGGCTTGGTTTTATTTTGGAAACTCTCACTGTCACCAATTTATTCCCAAAGGGAGTCATCAGCATTAATATTGACAATGCTTTCCCTAAAATAGCGCGGTTGAGTCCTGCGTACACGGTGTACTCAATAAAGCTTGCTCATCAATTTACTGACTCACTAGGACTGCCGCTGCTTTGTGTCATCAATTTAAAACATCTTTATCTGAAAATAATTTATGGAAATCCATGGTCCTTGAAAATGAAAAAACACACCATATTGTTTTCAGATTTCACCATCTTATTTTCCATTTTCTAATAATCATTCAAATGACAAGGTAGGCTACCAGAGAATGGTCATTGCAGACTCCTTTAATCCTTTTCACACAAGATGTCCCTTCTTTATCTTTCTCTCTCCTGTTCTGGCATAAATAGAAAGCCCTATATTTAAATATTTAATCTAGAGAAGATTTCATTCCTTGTTGAAGAGCCTTGGTTGATCAATGCACCCAGTAATAATATTATCTCACCTAAGTCATTAAATAATCAAAACTATGTACTAAAGGCTCTGGCACAAGAGTGAGCATGCCTTCCCATGAAAACTTAAAAATCATGTGGGATTATTCTTATTTAGTTCCCTGAAAAATATAAAACTTTCAACCTACTTGCATTTTGTAGTTAAGAAACTAAATATTTTAATTTATTTAAGCTATGTGATCTGCTTACTACAAGAAGTTTGAAGTAGCTTAGAGTGAGAGAAGATAACATAAACATGGTAATGAGAATGAAATGGAAAAGAAAACTTGGATATCAAATCAAAAGAAAAGAAGATTCCCAGTCAGGAAAGTAAGCAGATTACTGTATTTGTTTCTGATTTTCTGACATTTAAGGTGAACTCCTACTATGCTTCAAGACCCAGGTCAGACAGCATCCTCTCTGTGAAGCCTCTTCTGAGTACCTAAAGCACAGAACTCTAGTGGTCTTTTATACTTATGCTAATACAAGTACTTAACTGATTTTGTTGCAATACTTTGCTTAGAAATCTTCCTTTGCTCATATGGCCAACTCATAACCCCTCAAAGTCAGGAATCATTGCCTTAGTGCCTATTGTTAAATCAGCATTTAGCATCATTCAGTACCCTGTCTTTTCTCTTCTCTGGAAACTTCTGTAAATTTCTCTTTATCCCTTGAGTTCTAAAATATCATGTGTAGGTGAGTCTTTCATTCTGAAAACTTGCACTACCTTTCTTTGACTAGGACAAAATTTTTTCTAATGCTCAATCATTTCTACATTTTTGTTTTCCCCAGACTCTTTTTCTAAAACTCCTAGAAAAAATATCAGAGCCCCTGAACTAATTTCCAGTGAGTCATCCTTATGCTACTCATACTTTTCATTTTCTTTGTGTGATGTCTTGTGAGTTTATCAACTTTAGCTTTCAGAATAGATCATTATTTTGGCATGTTTGATTTCCTTTATAAATGTTCAGAAAATATGTTTTTAGTTCCAAAAAGGTTTGCTTATTTTTAATAGTAGTCTGATTTTCCTTTCTTTCTTTTCTTCCTTTTTAAAATATATTTAATATCCAAACAAATCTTTCTGAGAATGTAAACAGACTATTTTTCAAGTTCTCTTATGTCCATTGAACTATTTCTTTTTCCTCTATAGTCACTTGTTCTGTTTCTTTTGCTTGTTTCTTTGCATTTAGGTTGTTGGTTTTCTTAAACTCTCTGATGATCTTAAGTTGTTGATTCATATTTATGAATAAAGGACTTGACTGATGAATTAAGGTTGCTGTCACACTCTCTCTGTATAGGTCTGGATCTATTTCCCAAAAAGGGCATTCCCTGGACATGACCAGGCTGCTTTCCTGTCTATGTAAATAGGTGAGAATGTGTCAATTGGTAGGAATCATTTTAGGATATGTGGCCAGAAGGTAAGGAGGCAGGCTACCTAAATGCCAAAATAACAAGAATGTTACTCTGAGAATGGAGTATTTCAGCATATTTTTCTCCTGGTTTGAGAGGGCTTTCCTCTTACATTCTCTCTGTATGGTTGCACAGCTTGATGTGCCTAAAAGTCAGCTGTGCCTCTGTGTCAAGAGACAAATATCACACTGAATTGCTAGCCTGTCCTATGCAGTTTCCTTAGGAAGAAGTTCTCTGGCTTAAGCTAGGGAAGAAATGCCTCTGCTGTCAGAGGCATTCTCCACTCTGTGGGGAAGTGGAGAAAAGCCACGTGAGTCCTGTTAGCCTACAGATTATTAAATACTTATCCTGATGACGGTTTCACTGCTCTCCCCCCATCCCCATGCCTTCTAACTGAACTTTGGAGCTTTTCCCAACATATCCAAGACGTCTCCTTTGAGTGTGTTGGACCCCCTGTATGCTTTCTCCTAGTCTGGATTATTTATCAATAAGAGCTTATTCTCTGGAAATCATTCACAATTTCAATTTTGCTGCCAGTATCATTTCCTATTTGCCATGCAGCTATGGATTTATTTTCCCTGTGAAACAACTTTGTTGTTTCAATGGAACTGGGAAGGGAAAAAGATAAACCTACTTCCTAGGTTTACCGTTTTTGAACTAGGGGCTCCATGAGTTTGAATTCCCAGCTGGTGTTTAGATTTAACGCTTGGTTTGGACTCTGAACTTCCAAAGGTAAGTATTTGTTATCTACTGTACTTTTAAATGTTTATTTAACTGGTTTGCCATTCTTTAGAATGCTTCCTATGTCTAATTATTAATCTTTAGAAAGGTACTAGTTTTATTCCAAAAATTATAAAAGCCAGACTCATAGAAATTATCTTTGGGTCTATAATAGCCTTCAAAAATGTGAAGCTCAGCTGAATTCAGGCTCAGGGCTGAATCTGACACCTGAGTCACCGGTGTCAATATAGTTGTGAATATTAAAGGGATAAAAATGCCCTTGAGACATATCTTTTAATAACAACAAGAAGTAGACTGCTTAAGTGTTTTTTTAAATCTTCTAATCATTTTCAAAAACTATATCTAAAGCCCAAGAAAAATCTAAATAATTGAGAGCATATATATGATATAACCTAATATAATATATAATCATTATATATTATATATAATTATATTATGCATGTATATATATATATTTAATATTTATATACCAACTTTCCTAAATAAAAAGCAAAAGTAGTTCTCGGTTTCTTCATCACCTTGGATAAAAATTATCTTCTAAGAATTCTATCTAATTCTCTTCTGGAAAGTCACTGGCCATATGTTCATTTAATCCCACAATTAGAGGCAGTCTTCTATTACTTTGCAGTCAGTGAGAATGAGAGCCCTTGACCTTCTCAAATTGCTCTGAAATCATAAGAAGTGCACTTCGAAAAGACAGTAGCTCTAGCTTCTCTCTTGTCAGTTATTTAGGTTCAATATTTTTTTTAGCAATTCCAAAGATAAATTACATTTTCAATTTCCTTTGTGTTTCTCCATGTCAAGTCAGAGTAGAACATGGGTGTTTGTCTTTTGTTTATTAGTGAAATTTATTTCACTGAAGCTTTTTTTATAATAGGGCAAAGCTTATATTATTTTTCCCATATTTTTCTTTCCGTTTCAAATATCCATTAAGCCTCCTTTCACATGCCTCAAAACATGCTTTAAATCTTGCCTAAGTATAAATTCTCTGTGAAATTAAATATAATCTCCTATAACCAATTAGTAAAAAAGAAAATTCACTGTTTTGTTAATCATTTTTAATTCTTCTAGTGAAAAAGGCAATATATATCAGATCAGATGATATAAAAATTTATTTCACTAGTAATCCATTTCACTGAAAAAAATGAAGTCAAAATGCAAATGAATGCAATGAATAATACTACATATGAAAGTGTTTGCAAGTGAAATGTGGACATAAGGGTTTAGGTGGATTCATGTGGGCTGAAATACACTTCACATCAACACTGAAGTAGGGACATAATAGCTACTGAATAAATGGTTGCTGAATTAATAAATCAGTTAAATAATTAAACAATGCTGTTATCACATTACAATATCTTGGTGCATTCATTTCACTTATAGGATTGTCCTTCATAAAGAAATTCAGTTTATATTAATACTATTTATTTACATGGTTTCTTCTCCAAGTAAACTGTGGGATCCCTAAGTGCAGGGACAGTGTCTTATTTATTTTTATATCACCAGTGCCCAGCAGAGTGCCTGGTGTTATTAGATACTTAGTAATTTTTCTAATTGACTTGAAATAAAATATTTGTATCAGCTAGACAAAATATCCTCTTCCATTTAAGAAGTTTAGGAAAATTCCTAGCTCCAAAGGACATGAGCTTTTAAAGATGGAATTTACTGGGAAAACTGCTTAGATATGCTAGCTTCATGAAACTCCCTATTCTCAGAAAATTACACTTATCAGAACACAAGTCACATCTGTCTTACGCACACATATGCCTGGTCTTATGCCTATTAGATCTGGTCAAATTCTTTATGATTGTACAAGTTGTATTTTTATCCTTCTTAAAAATTCTCACTCAGTTCCTTACCTGTTCTTGCCTTGTTTCCACTGCAAATGTGACATTGGCATTGCATCTCTGAGGACCATCATCCAGCGGCTGGAAACTCTTGCTATCTATCTCAACTGTACTCTTGTCCCAGAATATCTATCTAACCCAGGGCCCTAATATTAACTGTATGTGCTCAACCAGCACCAACGTGACTCTCAGTCTTCATTCGAAAGAGTGGTTTAAGGAATTCTCCAGCAGCTCTCTGCTACCCCAGAGGGGCCTTCAGGGGCCTTGGCAGTAAAATTAGTAGTAAAAATAGCTAACGTGCATTGAGCACTTGTACCTCTATTACAATATGTACAGAAATTTATTCTTTCCTGCCTGTTTATATGCTTATCTCTCCAACAAAAATCCATGTAAAATGCCTCAATCAATATTTGATAAATTATTCATTAAATTAATGAGCACTTTGATCAAATACTACACCAATCAATGAATTAAGAAAGCTGTATGCACTTGGCAGAGCTGCTCACCTGGACAAAACTGCCTTGTTTTCTATACCCTGTTCCCCAGCACTAGGGCAGTGAACCTCTTGCCTTTTCTTTTTCTAGATTTCAGGCAACTCCCTCCCTCTGTTCTGACATATTTAATGAACTGACAAACTTGCTATAGTAGGCATCCCAATGACATTGGAGAAAGCACCTATTTTCCCTGGAAACACTTTTATAACTCTGTTTGAGGGATTTCTTCTGGGTTTTTTTTTGATAGTAACATCACAAAGGACTTTTGCCTTTGGCATGACCACCAAAACAAGCTGAATAAGCTATTGCACTGTTGGTGTTTTTAATCCACTAGAGTGCTGAGGAGACAAAGGATCCTAGTTGAACTCAACTCCAAAACATAACAAGCCCTTCATAGGAGAGAAGAGACACATGCCTGCTCTCATTTCTGGTGGAGTGGAAGGAGGAGAAATCTCTCGTTAATGGATAACATATACACACTACTATAGTACTATAAAATAGATAACTAATAAGGACCTACTGTATAGCACAGGGAACTCTACTCAGTACTCTGTAATGACCTATATAGGAAAAGAATCTAAAAAACAGTGGATATATGTATATGTATAACTGATTCATATCAGTTATACATGTATACATATACATGTATACGTATATACATATACATGTATACGTATACATGTATATGTATACATCAGTTATACATATACATTTGTTATACGGTAGAAACTAACACAATATTGTAAATCAACTATATTCCAATAAAAATTCTTAATAAAAGGATATAAGGAGGAAGAAACAAGCCAAAACTTTAATGAACTTTTAATGACCATGGGCAGGCTGGCCTGGCAGATACAATTCCAAGAAGACCCAGTCAGAGAGCAAATCTGAACTCACCCAAAGACTCTTTCCCACAGTTCTCCATGTGTACTACACTGAAGGCTGACAGCAGGGCTGAGGATCCTCCTGAGAGATCTTCCAGTGTGTGGGCCACTGAAACTAAGGCAGGCACCCTCAGAAGGCTGGAGGTAAGAGGCGCAGAGAGAAATCCTTCCAAGGCAGCTTGCGGCAACCCCCGCAAACTAAAGGAAGAGTGGGAGGGGAGAGAGATTATCTATAATGCAAAAAGAGCTGGCAGCTGCACTATAAACTAGAGACAAAATCCCCATGGTTCAGAAAGATAGTGACTTTACTCTAAAACACTAAGATATCTCTGGATTCATGCCAGTATGCAGATGTTAGAATTATCAAAGAGGGATTATAAAATAATTACAATAAAAATACTAAAAGATCTAGTGGGAAAGAGGGACCACATGTGTGAAGAGAGGAGGAATTTTATTGGAGGAATGTAAACTCTGAAGAAAAACTAATAGAATAGATAGAAATGTAAAATGTTATTGGAAATGAAGAATTCATGGCTTAACAATTGGGCACAGAGGAAAAGATCATTGGAAGCTGGGAGAACAGAAAATATCTAAACTGAAATATAAAGAGAAAAATAAAAAGGGACATTCACTGTCTGTAATGCTCTCTGTAAAATGCTTTAAAAAAAAAAGACAGAAAGGAAATAATAGATGAAACCCTGGATCTACAGGAAGGAATGATGAGCATCAGAAACATAAATACCTTTCTTAAACTATATATACCCTTATATCTTTAAAACCTTTTCACAGTCTAAAAGAAAAAAAATAATATATTTGGTATTTATAACATATGTAAAATAAAATATAATGCAATTAGAGCTCAAAAACAGAGATTATAGTGTTTAAGATTCATGAAAAAGTATACAATTATTTGAAGGTAGACTGTGATAAATTAAAGACACTTATTTATATTATAGAGTAATTACTAAGCACACACAGAAAGAGGTATACACAAAAAGCTAAAAGAGGGTAAAATTCAATATGAAAAATAGATGATTCACCCAAAAAAAGGTAAGAAAGGAGGAACAAATTAAATAATGGATAAGCAAATAGCCATTTTATATATTTAAACACTACAATATCAATATTTGTCAGTCTAGATGAAAAAGTAAAGCCCAATAAATGCTACTTACAAGAAACACATGATAATTATAAAGACAGACTAAATAGTTGAAAGTAAAGGTGTAGAAAAAGCTGTACATGCAAACACTAAACATAATAAATCTGGTATGGCTTTATTGCTATTAGTCAAAGAAGACTTAAAGACAAAGAAAAGATAAGCAAAGATAAAGATAAAGAGGAGTATTCTAAAATGATAAAAGAACTAACCCATCAAGAAGACATAATAATTCTAAAGGCCCATGCACTTAATAGAAAATTTGAACAATACTAAACACCAACTTGAACTAAATGATGCTTATAGAACATTATACTCAATACACATTATTTTTAGGTGCACATGTAATATTGATACTAGATCATATGATGGGCCATAAAATAAAGCTCAAATATAAAAAGGTTGAAATTATACAGAGTATATTCTTTAGCTACAGTAATATTATATTAGAAATAAATAACAAGTCATCTTGATTTGGAAAATCTCCAAAATATTTTAAAATTAAGCCATATACATTAAACAATCTATGTATCAAAGAAACATAAGAAAATTAGAAAATTCTTTGAACTAACACACAATACTTGAACTAAAAGAATGGAAACAAAACATATCACAGTATGTCAGATTAAGTTAAAGTAGTGCTTAGAGGGCAATTTATAGCTTTATAAAATAGTCATTAAAGAAAAGAAAAATGTTTGAGCTCAGCAAAATAAGTTTCCAATTATGAATTTAGGAAAAGAGGAGCAAATTAAGCCTAAAATAGGTAGAAGAAAGGAAATAACAAAAACATGAAAAGAAAGTAATGAAATAGAAAACATATAAATAACAGAGGAAATTAACAAAAACAAAGATTACTTTATTGAAAAGGCTAATATAATTAACTAATCTCTAGACTGACCAAGAAAAATAGTACAGGCAACACAAACTGTCAATCTCAAGAAATCAAGGATTACTGCTACAGATTCTAGTAGATACATTTGACACCTTAGATATCATTTGACATCTTAGATAAAATATACAAATTCCGTTAAAGATACAAATTATCACACCTAATACAAAAAAAATTTTTTTTAACTTAAAGAAACCTATAACTGCTAAAGGGATTAAATGTATAATTAAAAACTTTCCCACAATGCACACTCTAGGCCCAGAAGTATTCACTGATAAATTTTATCACACATTTAAGAAAGAAATAATACAAATCCGACTTAAACTTCTCCACAAAAAAGGAATAGAGGGGCTTCCCTGGTGGCGCAGTGGTTGAGAGTCCGCCTGCTGATGCAGGGGACACGGGTTCGTGTCCCGGTCCGGGAGGATCCCACATGCTGCGGAGCGGCTGGGCCCGTGAGCCATGGCCGCTGAGCCTGCGCGTCCAGAGCCTGTGTTCCACAGCCGGAGAGGTCACAACAGTGGGAGGCCCACGTACCACAAAAAAAAAAAAAAAAAAAAAAAAAAAAAAAAAAAGGAATAGAAAGGAATACTTCCCAATTCATTTTAGAACATTAGTATTACTCTGATACCAAAAATCATCAGAAGAAGAACTATAGACTAATTCCTCATAAACAAATGCAAAATTCTAACAAAATATTAGCACATCAAATCTAGCAACAAATAAAAAGAACAATACTTCATGATCAAGTGAGGTATATCACATGAATGCAAGACTGGTCTAACAATGAAAATTCAATCAGTATAAATTACTACTTTACACAGAATAAAAGAGAATTTAGAATTATCTTAGTAGATAACAGATAGATAATAAGATTATCTTAATAGATGCAGAAAAAGTATATGACAAAATTCAACACTCAGCTCTGATAAAAACTTTTAACTAGGAAGAGAATGAAACTTCAATCAGACATATGCTATCTATAAAAAGTCTTACAGCTAACTTCATATTCAATGCAATGGTGAAGCATTAAATAGTTTTCCTCTAAAATTGAGACAAGATAAGGATTCTCCATTCTTGTCCATGAAAAATAAATAAATGGAAGGAAAAACTATGACACGGGAAGAAGTTAAACTCATTATTCACTGATGACATGATTATATGTGTAGAGAAGTCAGTGTAACTACTAAAGTATGACTAATTGAATTGTACTTTTACATGCTAACAACAAACAAATGGAAATGAAGTTTTTAAAATACTACTCATTATAGTATCAAAACCCTCAAATGTCTAAGAATAAATCTAATGAAATATGTATAATACTTCTACATTAAAAACTGTAAAACAAAACCCACATATGTTTGGTCAATTGATTTTCAACCAAGGTGCCAAGTAAATTCAATGGGAAAAAATCTTTTTTTTTCCAGCTTCATTGAAGTATAACTGACAAATAAAATTGTAAGATGTTTAAAGTATACAATGTGATGATTTAGTATATGTATACATTGTGAAAGGATTCCCTCATTTAGTTAATTAATACATCCATTACCTTGCATATTTACCTTTTTTTTTCTTGGTGAGAACATTTAAGTTCTGCTCTCTTAGTAAATTTCAATTATACAACAGAGTGTTAACAACTACAGTCACCATGTGATACATTGGATACTCAGACCTTATTCATCTAATAAATGAAAGATCTGTAACCTTTTATCAACCTCCCCCATCATCCCCACTCTCCAACTCATGGCAACTATTTTTCTACTTTCTACTTCTATGAGTGTGGTTATAATTTTTTTTTCAGTTTACACATATAAGTGAAACCATGCAGTATTTTACTTTCTAACAAATGATGCTGGAACAACTGGATTATCTACAGAACAAGAAAATGAACCTCAACCTCTACTTCATTCCAAACATAAAAATTCAAAATGGATCATTACTGGCAGCTGACTGAAAACTGGTGCAAACCAAGGGAATCCAACTGTTGAACTCAAACAAAACAAGACTCCCACTTCTGACCAACATAAAGAGGGGTTGGATTTACCCTCCTAACTGAATCAACCAAAAAACAATCAAAATATAGGACATAACAATTCTGAACACATTAAGCATGAGGCAGTGAAGAATAGTGATCCCTGAGGGAAGGGAACAGAAGCAGGTGAGGCATAGTGTTGCCCCACATAGGGTCTTGGAAGAGTTTCCAGGGTGCAACACAAAGTGGGGGAACATCTTTAGAACCATACAGACTCCCTGAGCTGAGGGAGGCTACAGTTCACAGGATGGACTACAGGAATGTAGGAATTGTAGGAAGTGATGAAAGTTTTAACACATCTACCACAACTTGGTTTTTCCCTCATTCAACAAATCCTGTTGATGTTCTTTCCTCCATAAGAGTTGTTGACCAAACCTTTGGTATTTATTACTCTTCCTTGAAATTTTAGTAAGGCTCAAACTTGGTTGGCTAAAGATGGTTGATGTGGGTGATTTAGTGTAAATCACTTTTACTTTAGGATAGTAAATGAGTAAAAGTGCATTAGTCATCACAAATACTTGTGCTAGTTCATGTTCAAGTACTGGGCCTTCCTTGCATCACAGCAGAGGCCCTTCACTATGCTGTATCCTCAACCACTGAGTAAGCAAAGCTACATGGTATTAACAGCTGCTTTTTTTCACCCTCAAACTGACTGAATTTTAGCAAGGGATGAAATAATTTTTACTAACAAAAATGTAGAAGGTTTACATAGCCCCTTACAACTTGGGCTGGAAACTTTAAAAGGAATATGATAAACACCCACCAACTCTTTCCAAGCTACTTGTAGATTAAACAATGTCACATCTGTTTGTGAGTTAAAAGACTTACTCTATGGCTTTTGCATTTTATCTTCATGTTTCCTACTCTTAGAAATAATGTACACATGACTACAGCTAAATTGTATGTTCATCGAGATTATTACATCCATACCATTATATCTTTTTATAACACAAACACTATATTGTTTATATAATCTCCTTAGATCATATGTGATAAGCATTCACTGTATATGATATGAGAAATTACTGCTTTTTACAACACATTAATGACTCATAGAAACCATGGCTTCAACTATGCAACGTATACTTTTATCTAGTGGACATTTTATGATCCAATGGAGAATAGACACCATTAGGTTCACCCTCCACAAACATATTCCATTAGTTTTAAAGGCGTTGTTAAGGGATCTGTGATTCAAGAATTAGGAAACACCTCAAAACTAGAAGACAAGGTGAAGTGCAACACATAACGGAATTTATCAAGTGCAGGTCAGAGTTTAGCTACAAGGATGCAGAGCCATCAGGAGAGGCTTAGGGAGCTGAATCTCGGACAAAGTGTTCAAGAAGAGACCACTGGTCATGCTGGGGTCTGAGCTACAAGATGAGGGTTTCAGTGGGACTCTTAATACCTCCCAATGGGAGATTAGTCTAAAGATTAGTCTTGTTTTCTTCAAACTATATTTCTCTGAAACTTGTGCCTACCCTCCTTCACAAAGCAGGGCTTCCAACAGACCTTTGTGTTTAAGCCTACAGTGTCTAAAAGGGATTTGGGTTTACAGCCTCCAGTTGCATCTCCAGGACGTGAGTTTGTGCTTATTTTAGTCCTTTGAAGCTTTGAAACAAGGCACACTCTTCTCCTTCTGCTGATAGCATCTTTGGCCATAGTTTTTCTCAAAATAAGCTATTGCATCCATATGAAAATCTGTTGATGTGGGTAATGCCTCTCTTGATGAAATATACAGCAAGTCTCTTCCTCAGCAGCTAGTAGGCACCACCACATAATTTGATGATATATAGAAAAGACAACTGGCTTTGAGCTTGTGAATCATTCTATTTTTCCAGAAAAAAAATTTCGTCATCAGCTCTTTCATCTCTAACTTCTCAAAGTCTTATCCTCTCTTGAGATAGTATCAGGTCAATAGACATTCCATATTGGTGCTGATCTTTCTAACCACAGTGAATATTTTTAAATGAATATTTTTTATTTCATATGTAACCATTCCTTATCTTTTTTTTTTGAGATAAGGAATTATTGACTGCATAGATAACATGCATCACATGTTCAATGATTTTTTTGGTTTGTCCTTCTGAATTTTTCCTATACTGAAATAACTTTGCACTTCCAATGAGCTCATTTTTGTTTCCATTGTCATCATAATGCCTCTTCTTAAAACTCTCCTTGCTTTTGTACCTGTTGACCATAACAGAATAATGGCCAACATCTAAACATGAAAGGCAAACCTGAAAAAATCATAGTACTTGCTATGGTCTAAATGTCTGTGTCTCCCCCAAATTCATATGTTGGAATTCTGATGTGCAAGGTGATGGTGTTAGTAGGTGGGGCCTTTGGGGGTGATTAGGTCATGAAGGTGGAGCCCTCATGAATGGGATTACTGCCTTTATAGAAAAGGTTCCAGAGAGATCGCATGCCCCTTAACCATGTGAGGACACAGCAAGAAGTCAGCGGTCTGCAACCAGAGAGATGGTCTTCACCAGAAACCTATCATGTTGGCACCTTGATGTTGGCCTTCCAGTCTCCCAAACTGTGCAAAATAAATTTCTGTTTTTCTGTTGTAAGCTACCCAGTTTGTGATATTTTGTTATAGCCACCCAAATTGACTAAGCCAGTAATTTAGCCAAAATGTGGCGACAGGGACTAAAATGTTCATACTTCCCTGCTCGTGCCAACTGTCAGGGTAGGCAGACCTGAGTCACTATTCTTTTGGACCATAAGTTGAAAGACGCTGTACATAAAGCACAAAACTGTAGGTAAGTTGCTTTCTTTCTGTCCCATCCATCAGTCTGTGAGTTAGATGAGTGCAGAATCTATGTTCAGTGTCTCCAGTACATCCCATCACAATTGTTCCATAATAATAACTCTCAGGGTGTATTTTCTGAATTCAAGAAAACAAATTCATAAAAATCTCTGATTTCAGAGGAAACAGAAAATTCCTTTAGAGCCACATTTATCTACTTGAGATTGAGCAGCAAGATTATCTGGGAAGATTTGTTCAAGGTCACATACCCATCTTCTCCACACTGAATATGTATCATTTAAGAAAGTTTCCAGAAGATTCTGATATGTGAGTCTGACCTAGAATCATAGTAATAGAAGATTCAGTTTGATTTTTTTGGTTAATTTTAATGTGTTACAATCACAAAGGCAATGAAGAAATAAATATATGTATATGCATACACTTACTTGCATACTATACATGTATACATATACATGTATATTTATAGATAGATAAATATGTATGTACATATTTATATTTGTATATATTTATAGATTGATAAATAAATAGGTAGATGACATGTAAATAGTACTGAGACATATTATCTGGCCTTAAACCCAAGAGTTAGAAATGTGAAATATAAAATAAGAAATAATATCAAAAATTTTTGAATGTGTACAAAAATGATTTAATCATAATAGAGAAAACAGAAAGAACAGGCATTTTTCAAAGTATCACATGAGCTGTTATGCCAATTAAGGTGTTAATCTGGTTTTCTTATAAATGGAGATACTTATGTGTTGTCCTTTGATATTTTTAAATGAATATAAGTCACATGAGTTACTAAATTTTTCAAGTAAAATTTTGGGTATAAAACATGTTTTCATCTCATCAAAACATTAGATTCCACATATAAGTGGTATCCTATGATATTTGTCTTTCTCTGTCTGACTTATTTCACTTAGTGTGATAATCTCTAGGTCCAATGAACTTATTTACAAAACAGAAAGAGACTCACAGACATAGAAAACAAACTTATGGTTACCAAAAGGGAAACTGGGGAGAGGGATAAGTTAGGAATTTGGGAGTGACATATACACACTACTATATATAAAATAGATAGTCAACAAGGACCTACTATATAGCACAGGGAACTCTACTCAGTATTTTGTAATAACCTACAATGGAAAAGAATCTGAAAAAGAATATATGTATATATATATGTATATATATATATATGTATGTATATATTATATATATATATTATATATATATATACATATATACATATATATATATATACACATATATAACAGAATCACTCTGCTGTACAGCTGAAACTAACATGACATTGTTAATCAACTATACTTCAATAAAAAATAAAGTAAAAAAAATAACAGGCATTTATTATCTCACAGTTTCAGCAGATCAGAAATTCAGGAATAGCTTAGCTAGACAGCTATGGCTCAAGCTTTCTCATGGCCTGCAGTCACAACTAAGTTGGGTAGGGAGGTATCGAAGAAGATCCCCTTTCAAATTCACTCATGTCATTGTTGCAGGTCTTGGGCCCTCACCAGGTGGGTCTTTCCACAGGGCTACCTCATGACTTGCAGGTGACTTTCCCCCAGCTCTGAGTGATTCCAGTGAGAATGAGAGAGCTCAAGCACCCGCAAGATGAAAGCCACAATCTTTTAAACCCAATCTTGGAAGTGACAGCCCCTCACTTCTGCTGTATTCTATTCACTGGAAGCAAGTCACTAAATCAAGCCTACACTAATTGCCTGGGTATCACACAGAAGGATTATATGAAGATCATTAGATGCCATCTCAGAAGCTTTCTACATCAACCTGAAAAAGAACGTTGCAAGCAATTTTGTTATTATACTAATTCACAACTCTTATCATCCCAGCAATTACACTAGGTAGAGTGGCAAAAAGGATAATCAAAATCCCCATAAAAAATGCAGACATTGAGTTCTACAAATCAGGATGGAAAAATTTCCACAATCTCTGACCATTTAATAGGATTTTTGTATAGAAGCTGCCCTCTGACTGCCGTCTCAAAATCTCACTGTGAAAAATGTTTTTCCCATGCAATATCTCACACGCCCCTTGGAATTGTGGGAGATGTCTAGTAGGCTCCAAGGTGTGGTTG
The DNA here is from genome assembly GCF_025265405.1 of Mesoplodon densirostris. Lineage (NCBI taxonomy): Eukaryota > Metazoa > Chordata > Mammalia > Artiodactyla > Ziphiidae > Mesoplodon > Mesoplodon densirostris. Next base: position 88,114,933 of record NC_082672.1, read on the forward strand.
AAAGAATTAGAGCCCAGGACTCAGAAGGACTGTACTCTAGTTCCAGGTCTGATAATACATTTTCTAGCTATCAGCACCTCTATGTATAAATGTAATGCTTTAAAGAGTTCCTTATGTCCTGCCAGTATTCAATAAATAACACTTGGAAGAAAAACTGAGTAATATTACTTTCATGAGTCATTACCATTGTTTTTCTGCATATATAAGGTAAATAAAAGTCTCATTTGGACTGCTTAAATTTTTAATGCAGCTAAAATCTCAGAGCTTAGACTTAAAACACCAAGCCTAGGTTTAAATATCAAGAAACTAGTAAAATACTATTTTGTGTGTCCATGAAAAAAAGGGTACTATTGTTGTAATTAGTTTTCTTACTCCTTTTAAAATTGTAATTAACTCTTGATTGTGGGGTGTGTATATATGTGTGTGTTTAATAAAAGTTTTATTTGGGGATAATTTTGGATTTACAGAAACGTTGCAAAGACAGTACAGAGAGTTTCCATATACCCTTAACATAGTTTTCCCTAAGGTTATCATCTTACGTAAGAAGAATACATTTGTCAAAACTAAAAATAACATTGGTACATTACTTTTGACTCAACTTCAGATTTCATCCAGGTTCTACCAGTTTTTCCATGAATGTCCTTTTTCTGTTCCAGGATCTGATCCAGAATGCCACAATGCATTGTCATCTGGTCTCCTAGTCTCCTCCAATCTGTCCTCCTTTGTTTTTCATGACTGTAGCAATTTTGAGGAGTAGTAGTTATTCTGTAGAATATCTTTCAATTTATGTTCTGTGATGTTTTTCTCATGATTAGGCTAAGAATACAAGATGAGCTGACTTCTCATCACATCATATCAAGGGGTACATGATATCAGCATGAATTACTACTGATGATGTTAACCTTTATGATTTGCTTAAAGTGGTGTCTGCTAGATTTCCGCACTGTAAAGTCTCTTTTTTTTTCTTTCCTATACTCTATTGATAAGATGCAAGTCACTATACCCAGTCCACACTCAAGTGCATCCAGGGCACATTTTATTATGAACATTTTACCCAGTGGCAAAATTCATTTTGGAAATTTCAATATGAATATGCCTTCTCTCTAAATTTAAATCTCTATGACTCTTCATAAAAATTTATTTCCCGATAAATGCTTCTTTACTCCATACTTCTCTCTCTTTAGGCCCACCTTGGGAAACATTTTAAACATGAGAGAGAAGTAAAAACATTTAATCATCATCAAAGGACAAAGCGGAATAGAAACTACTGTCAAAATTGCATTAAATTACATTAGTCGTTCATCCTCAAGTCAGTATGTGATGGTTCTGATTATGCTATATATGAGGAAACAAACAAAAACAGAAAAACTGAATTTTTTAGAACTGCAAAAATCCCATATCTATAGTTTATGGCATAGCACTTTAAAATATTCTGATTTTTTAATGACAGTTATTTAGACTAAAGATTTCAAAGCCAAACTTTACAGAGTTATCTGTCCTTGCTAGGGTTCTAGCTCAAAGATCTCTCCGGTTTTAATCTTCCTAATTAGACTGCATGAACCCTGTCCACAGCTCTGAAGGTGATCTTTATACAACTCGAAGGGTTGCAAAGTAGTTGTATGCCCAACAGAGCCTCCTCTTCCCTGAAAATTTAAAATAACAACATTCCTCTTCATTTCTTTCATTATTTAAGAAGTTTGGGTGTGATTCTCCAAGTAATGATTTGTGTTGCAGAATTTCGAGACTGGCAGAAAAAAAATCTCTCGAAGAAGAGGTCCTACAGTTGTGAAACGTTCTCTCGCTGACACAGTTTCAGTCTGGAGGCATTCAGAGTATGAAGTAAGACTTCACTTTTATTGGCTATGTGTGGGTTGTTTGGTTTCTTGGCAACCATGTTTTGCATGTTGAATATTTCCCATGAATACTTTCTTTTCGTTTCGTGTTTGGGCGCCATTGGTTCTAGTAGGTAACCAATAAATTAAGCAAAACAAATTAAATATCCCTTTTTTCATGCTTTGGTTATACACATTTCAGAGGAAAGTGTTTGGGACCTAAATTTTCTATTTAATTGACTAAATTTTAGATTTTTGTTTTGCTTATTATAAACCCTCAACAAGTTTGTAATTTCCTTTGAGGGTAGGGATTATCTCTGTTTATTTTTTTCTGCAGGGCTCCATACAGCGCTGAGCATAACACATGGCTTCAAAGGAAAAAGGACAAAACAAAAACAAAAACAAAACCCACAAAAGTGACTCTACTTTAGATTTTACTCACTCTTAAAAGTTTTATAAAATGTTTGTTAACAAATTAATACTGTACTATTAAATCAGGAGATGGCTTAAATATATAGTGACCAAAAGATACACCAGTGTTTTAGTAATATTTTTATACTACTCTTATGTTAAATATCAGTGGTTCTGATTTATTTGTACTGTAGTCTTCTGCATATTTTTCACTTCTCTACTGAATTCTTCACATTGACTTTTAAGAAAAATCTAAAACTCTTTGTTCTTTCTATTCCTTCAGTTGTCCATTGTGTAATGCCTAGAAACCAGGATGATAAGATGAATGATAACAGCTCATGTATATTCATATGCAATCTTATCTCACACATTATCTCATTGCATCTTCTTTCCTATTCTAATACCCAGGCTCAGATCCTCATCACCATTGCAGTAACCACCTACTATAGCCAGTCCCCCCTTCTTCTTTTCATTGTTCAAATTGTTACTACATTTACCCTTATAAATCATATCTTGATCTTATCTCTTTCTTACTAAAATAAGTCCAATAGCTTTCTATGTCCTATAAAATGAAGTAAAAAAAAAAAGGCTCCTGGGCCTCCCTGGTGGCGCAAGTGGTTGAGAGTCCACCTGCCGATGCAGGGGATACGGGTTCGTGCCCCGGTCTGGGAGGATCCCATGTGCCGCGGAGCAGCTGGGCCCGTGAGCCATGGCCGCTGAGCCTGCGCGTCCAGAGCCTGCGCGTCCGGAGCCTGTGCTCCGCAACGGGGGAGGCCACAACAGTGAGAGGCCCGCATACCACAAAAAAAAAAAAAAAAAAAAGCTCCTAACAAATATTTCAAGAAAAATATAACATAGAACAAACCAAGTGCTCATGGAAAAGAACATATAAGATGAAACTAGAAAGATTAGATACATAGAGAGCTAATAGAATAGATATGAAGGTTATTTCTCTATAATTTAAGGAGCTTTATTCCCTGTTTGGCAATGAGGAGTAATTGCAAAACTTTTAGTAAGAATGTAATATACTATTTGTATTTTAGGGACAGCATTCAGACTATAGCGCACACAAAAGGGATAATAAAAAGGGACTGATGGAAAATTTGGATGGAAACCTGTCTCAGTTAAGTCCAAGTGAGAGAAAAAAAGGAGGTAGAGAAAAGGAGGTGTAATCAAGGGAAGAGTTGAAGGTACTTGATGACTGATTAGAGAATAGGATGAGGAAGCTGAAAGGACAGAGAAAGACTTGAGGTTTCTAGTTTGGATGGTTTTTACCAATAACAAATATAGGAAATATTAGTGGAAGAATAGATTTGGTTGTAGGTGGAAGAGCTGGGTGGTTAGTGATGCAAATGTGATATGAAGAGCAATGCTGAGCTTAGTTTTGTATATATTGAGGTTGAAGATCTTGTGGAACACCCCAGAAGGCATTTAATATGAAAGAATTTAGGCAAGATCCTGTGTGTAACTTTCCTATTATTTCCTGTAGTGTTCAGCACAGAGCCTTTAGTTTCAATAAACACTTACTTGAATGAGTAATTATGATTGAGGGAATGCATAAGTGAATGATTGCATTCAGGTTCCCAAATAGCAGAGAGGTGTTCATAATTTTCCTCTACACCATCCTCTAGGTTGGCTCATGAGCACCTCAAGTAGAGAAAGGCCCAAGCAGAGCTCTTTGAAGGAGGAGATCCTGTACTACCAATGTTATCAAGTACCAGTGGGCCACGCCCCATTTACCTGGTCCATAGAAAGAACTAGCAAAAATGAAGTGTCCACTGATCAAACTCCAAGTGCTCATCTGTGCACAAAAATATGCTAGCAAAGGCAAGAAAGGGTTTTTTGTAAGCTGTCCCTAACGTTCCATTTGCTTGGAACTCTAGCTTTACTTTGTTTCTTCTTTACTCCCTCTTCCCCTTTTTAAAAAATTTCTTTTGTTTCCTAGGAAATTTTCTCTTCCTTCTGCCTTTGTTCTCCTGCTTATTAACTTTACTTATTCTTCCTCTGATTCTTCTCATAAATATCATTTAACATATTTCAGAAATTGAGAAAAACTACAGAGATTGCAGAAAATTCAAAAGCTGGAGTAGAAAAACTCAAAAACAATTTAATTACATCTCAATGGAAAAAGGGACTTTTAATGTAGCTTATGGTTAGAAGACATTCAAGTAAAATATGTTGTAACATAAGTATTATCAAAAATTCAGAAACTGTAAAAATTAAAACCAGATAAGTAAAATAGTGTTAGTAAGAATTTATTAGGCACATAAGAACAGTTCACAAACTGGTAACCTTCAAACCAATAGTGGAATGATGCTCAGGGACATGACACTGCAGGATGGCTTATAAAGTGAAAATAAGGACATTGTTTAAGCCTTACAGTGATTCGTTATTACAATGAGGATTTCCAGATGGTAGAGGATTGGTTAAAAGTGCAGATCTTATATCATTTTAGAAAGATGAGTTAGGTTTCTTTTATGATTATGAGATGAATATGTAACCAAGAAATTAAAAAAAGTTAAGTTTTGCTTATGTTCATGAAGTAAGTTAGATTTAGTTTTGTTTATGTGGCCTAAATGATTTTACCTTCTTGGGGGATTTTTGTGCCTGGCCTCCATTTTATTTTATTTTAACAACTCCTCCCTTTTGGTCACTCTCTCTTAAAGCTGACTATATGACCATCTAGTATAGTGTTACTCTCAGATACCACTATCGACATATTGAGATGAATGGTCATGTAGCCACTGTTACCAACAGATACATCATCATCACAGATACATGTGGTTGGTTCAGTGAGTCCTTTGACTTGTCTAATCCTGATGAATACCATTTGAGATGTGAGTGGCTGTTGAAAGGCATTTAAAAGCCTTGAGAGGATACAATGCACCAGGGAGGTTGTTAATATGATGACTATGAGGAGGATAATAGCCAAGGATTTAAAATAACCCAGAGCACATTCCCAGGAGCCAAGATTTAAATAAATCAAATGAGTTATAATCATATTAAGGTTTCACATTTCTAAGTCAACCTACATTTGGGGGGATAACATGCAATTGGGTTTCCATTTTTTTCGGAGTTATTTACATAGCACAACATGATGTATTAGCAATCACATATCCTCATGATTACTTAGGGAAGGATGACATGAGGACGTTTTATTTCAGGAGGTGGTGTTGCAGGTGGGCTTCCACCTAAATTAGGCCTCTATATGATTTGAGCCATCAGGTAATTTACTAAGAAGAATTTCTATGGAAACCAAAGAAAAACAAAGGTTAATGGTTGGAGCAAAATATAAACTCAGTGTCTGAGTTTGGAGAGGTGCCAATTGAGAAAATGTCTGGATTTGAGTTCAAAACATTTTAGATGGTGAAATGCAGTGTCAGTTTCAAACTGAAGGAGCTTCCAGATTTGCAGTTTGACTGTCTTTGATGGTGTCATTGGATGTTCTGGTGAACTCTCTTGAGTGTCCCATACAGCAGCAAGCATGAAGGTTGTCCATACATGATCTGTTATGATGATTTCCCTGAAGTTGACAGGTAGATAACAATACCTCAAAGACAATTAATAGGACTGGAATCTGATAACAGATATACTATAGTTTTCTATTAAAACAATTTTTGTCTATATTTATATAATTTGTCTACATTTTGTAAAGGTATTTTTATCAAAGACAATTACAGTGAGACTAATTTGTTTATAAAATAAGTCTGGGGGCTTCCCTGGTGGCGCAGTGGTTGGGAGTCCGCCTGCCGATGCAGGGGGCGCGGGTTCGTGCCCCGGTCCAGGAAGATCCCACGTGCCATGGAGCGGCTGGCCCCGTGGGCCGTGGCCACTGGGCCTGTGCGTCCGGAGCCTGTGCTCCGCAATGGGAGAGGCCACGGTGGTGGGAGGCCCGTGTACCGCAAAAAAACCCAAAAAAACAAACAAAAAAAAAAACTGACAAAAAAAAAAATTGTCTGGCTGCATTAAATATGGCCTGGTTATTTACATGAATGTAGCAATAACAGTGATGATCTGTATATTCTCAAATATAATACTCCAATCAAACCTTTGGTAGTATCCAAGGATGTTTATTAACTCCACAAAGCTAACCTTTAGTATTTAAAATTCTCAAGTAATAATAAATTTCAGATGAGAACTTTAAAAGTCTCTTTAGGCAGAGGAGCCAAGTTAAGGACTTGCCCAATTGTGTCCTATTATAGGGAGAACAGATTATTTATGAACTTATGTAAATACCTATATTGTCATGAAAATAAGAATATTTAATAATTGTTTCTGAATTCTAGAGGAAACAGGGAGAAAAAGATAAATGTTTCAATCTTTATTTGTATAGGTATATTTTACTAAATTGCTGTAAGTTATAGACAGCTTAAAAGAAAGGAGAAAAGGAGTTTCTTTAAATCTGGAAAACAAAACAAAGTACCAGCAATGTTTCAAACAAAGTCATAAAAGTTATGAACATCTTTATCAGTTCATTCAGTTTTATGTAAATAATTCTTGTTTTTCTTGATCTGGGATTAACAGTTATATGAATCAATAAATTTTTCCATTAGAATTCTAAAAAGTCTTACTAAATTCAGCATTTTGAGCTAAAGTTAATAGAAACCTGTATTTTAGAATAATTGTCAGGGACCTTTCCATGAATGTGCTTGAAGGTGAAACATTTTTGCCTGTAGTTGATTGTAAACACTTTCAGAGGAGAATCAAGTGTAAAACAATAATTGTCTGTGAATGAAAAAAGACTTAGAAATAGCCATGGTAAACCAGACAAGGGGCCAGTCATACCTACCACAATGCTCACAATAGTCAGCCTACCAAAATAGAAGGACCTATGCCACCCACATAGGGAGCACCCTTAGAACATATAGCAATGGTGACCAGAGGGGAGTATGCTGCTGGGATACATAGGACATCTCCTAAGAGAGGCCACTTCTCCAAGATCAGGAAACATAACCAAACCTACAAGATACATAGAAAATAAAAACACCAAATTAGGGAAAATGAGGTGACAGAAGAACATGTTCCAAAAAAAAGGAACATGATAAAATGCCAGAAGAACTAAGTGAAAAGGAGATAGGCAATCTACCCAATAAAGAGTTCAAGGTAATGATTGTAAAGATGAACAAAATATTCAAGAGAAGAATGGATGATTATAGTGAGAAGTTTATCAAATAGTGTGAAGATAAAAGGAACCAGACAGAGCTGAAAAATAAAAAAACTGAAATACAAAATACAGTAGAAGGAATTAACAGTTGATGGAAGATAAAGAACAGATTGGTGAGCTGGAAGACACAGTAATGGAAACTGAACAGAAAAAAAAAAAAGAAATGAGGATAGTTTAGGAGACCTCTGAGACATCAAGCATAATAACATTTGAATTATAGGGATCCCAGAAGGAGAAGAGAGAGAGAAGGGGTAGAAAACATATTTGGAGAAATCAAGATTGAAAAATTCCCTGACCTGGGAAAGGAAATAGACATTACATAATGACTAAAAGATCAAGAAGAAGATATAACAGTTGTAACTAGGTATGAACCCAACACAGGAGCACCTAAATACATAAAGCAAATATTAACAGACATAAAGGGAGAAATTGACAGTAACACAATAACAATAGGGGACTTTAACACCACTCTTACATCAATGGACACATCATCCAGACAGAAAATCTATAAGGACATACCTTAAATGACACATTTGACCAAATGGACTTAATAGATATAAATAGAACATTCCATCCAAAAGCAGCAGAATACACATTCTTTTTAAATGCATGGGGAACACTCTCCAGGATAGATCACATACTGGCCACAAAACAAGTCTCATAAATTTAATAAAACTGAAATAATATCAAATATCTTTTCTAACCACAACATTATGAAATAAGAAATCAGAAAAAAAATGCATAAAACAGAAACATGTGGAGGCTAAACAATATGTTACTAAACAACCAATGGATCAGATCACTGAATAAATAAAAGAAGAAATAAAAATATACCTGGAGACAAATGAAAACAAAAAGAAATCATAATGATCAGAAAAGAAATAAATGAAATAGACAAAAAAAATAGAAAAGATCAATGAAACTATGATCTAGTTCTTTGGAAAGATAAATAAAATTAATGCACATTTAGTCAGACTTATCAAAGAGAGAGACAGAGAGAGAGAATCCAAATCAATAAAATCAGAAATTAAAAAAGAGAAGTTAAAATCAACACCACAGAAATACAAAGAATCATAAGAGACTACTATGAACCACTATTTGCCAATAAAATCAACAACCGAGAAGAAATGGACAAATTTCTAGAAATGTACTAACTCCCCAGACTGAAGCAGGAAGAAAGAGAAAATATAAATAGATCAGCTACCAGTAATTAAATTGAATCAGTAATAAAATTAGAAAACAAAAAACAAACAAAAACTTCCCAACAAACAAAAGTTCAGGACCAGATGGCTTCACGGGTGAATTCTACCTGACATTTAGAGAAGAGTTAACACCTATCCTTCCGAAACTCTTCCAAAAAATTGCAGAGGAAGGAACACTTCTGAACTTATTCTACAAGGCCAGCATCACCCTAAAACCAAAACCAGACAAAAATATCACAATAAAAGAAAAATACAGGCCAATATCACTGATGAACATAGATGCAAAAATCCTCAACAAAATACTAGCAAACTGAATCCAACAATACATTAAAAGGATCATACACCATAATCAAGTGGGATTTATCCCAGGGATACAAGGATTCTTCAATATATGCAAATCAATCAGTCTAATACACCACATCAACAAACTGAAGAATAAAAATCATATGATTATCTCAATAGATGCAGAAAAACCTTTTGACAAAATTCAACACCCATTTACGATAGAAACTCTTCAGAAAGTGGGCATAGAGGGAACCTACCTCAATATAATAAAGGTCATACATGACAAACCCACAGCTAACATCATATTCAATGATGAAAAGCTGAAAGCATTTCCTGTAAGATCAGGAAAAAGGCAAAGATATCCACTCTCACCACTTTTATTCAACATAGGTTTGTCAGTCCTAGCCACAGCAATTAGAAAAGAAAAAAGAAATAAAAGGCATCCAAATCAGAAGGGAAAAATAAATTTTCTTCATTTACACATGATACAATCATATATATATCTATATATCTACAATCATATCTATATATAGATATAAATATAAATCCCCCAAACCAGAAATGCTGAGTTCTCTCTTATGAACAGAAGGATGACTTACTAAGAAGCTTCAACAAATAAAACTCAGGTATTCACAATAAAGTCAGAAAGTTCAAATCACACAAAAAAAGCAAAGCTTTTTTTTTAATCCAATGGAAACTTATCCTAGGACGCTGAGATTGGTGAGAAAGCAGTGGGTGCCATGGGCTCTGTGGGTACCAGCACATGGTTGCACATAAGTCTCAGTGTCACTGAGGGAGGTCTCCTTTGGTTCCCACTTCTGACCCCAGAAACTATCAAAAATTCAGAAACAGTAGAAATTAAAACCAGATCAGTAAAATAGTATTAGTAAGAGTTTATTGTGCTCATAAGAACAGCTCATGAACTAGGAGTCTTCAGACTAAAACTGTAATTAAGTTCAGAGGCATGGTATTGCAGGATGGCTTATAAAGTGAAAATGAGGAAGTTGTTTAACCCTTACAATGATTTGTTATTACAATGGGGGTTTGCAGATAGCAGAGGACTGGTTAAAAATGATTTATCTTACAACATTTTAGGAAAATGAGTTAAGTTTCTTTTGTGATTATCAGAGGAAAACATTTATAAGAAATGGCCTAAGTTTCACTTATGTTCATGAAATAAGTTAGATTTAGTTTTGCTCACATGGCTTAAATGGTTTTTGTTTTTTTTTTTTTTTTTTTTTTTTTTTTTTTTTTTTTTTTTTTTTGCGGTATGCGGGCCTCTCACTGTTGTGGCCTCCCCCGTTGCGGAGCACAGGCTCCGGACGCGCAGGCTCCAGACGCGCAGGCTCAGCGGCCATGGCTCACGGGCCCAGCCGCTCCGCGGCATATGGGATCCTCCCAGACCGGGGCACGAACCCGTATCCCCTGCATCGGCAGGCGGACTCTCAACCACTTGCGCCACCAGGGAGGCCCTTAAATGGTTTTGCCTTGAGGGATTTGCAAGCCTGGTCTCCGTTTTATTTTATTTTAACACTATTATGGAATCTAAGTGTTTTGTTAAGTTTCAAAATATTTCAACAATGATGGTTTAAAATACTTTCTCCTAACAACTAGGAATCCCAGTCTTTAAAGGGTCTTTTTCAAAGAGAAGTATGTTACTTCAGATTCAAACTCAAGCCTGAAAGAAGAAACAGAATGTAAATATTAAAGATTTCTAATAGCCCAACATTCTAATATTGACAACAGATGAAGCATTGTCTTTTATTTCTGCTTGGGAAATAAGTATTATCTTCCCAAACATGTCTCCACATAACTAAAATGGAAAAATACTTGAAGAACTTAGAAAAAAAAAAGGAATCACTTGGTACGTAACTCTCATCAGTAAATATTTGTTGAATTAGATTTATCCTCAGAGTATAAATGTGTATGGCTGCTTTGCTTAAATTATTACAAATTCTATTAGGCAGATTCAGAATTAGTATAATTCTTTCTTTTTTTTTTTTTTTTTGTGGTACGCGGGCCTCTCACTGCTGTGGCCTCTCCTGTTGCGGAGCACAGGCTCCGAACATGCAGGTTCAGCAGCCATGGCTCATGGGCCCAGCCGCTCCGTGGCATGTGGGATCTTCCTGGGCCGGGGCACGAACCCGTGTCCCCTGCATCGGCAGGCGGACTCTCAACCACTGCACCACCAGGGAAGCCCTAGTATAATTCTTTCTTGAGGTGATATAGCAAAGAGGATAAGAACACACACTTTGAAGGATAAAAGTCTTTGATTCAATTACTCCTCCAATTCTTATTAGCTGCATGATGATAACTTATTTAATCTGACTACACCTCAGTTTCTGTTCCTGAAACATGAAGATTAAAGCACCTATCTCTTTGGATGAGGCCAAACATGACTGTGAGACATTTAACACAGTAGTGGCTATGTAGTACTTGTTAACTATTGCTATGTTCCCTAACAGTTCTTAATGGTATTCATATAAACAAAATAAAATGAAAATTTATCACAATATCAAACAACTGTTAAACAATAACAGAGGAACTTCAAGCTTTCTCTTGACAAAGAATGAAGGATGCAGAATGATGTTGCCTTTTCTATTACTAACAAATCAAATTTGGTTTGCTTTATACATATTGAATTTCAGGGCTCTTTCTAGGGTACTTGGGGTCAGCATCATGTGCCTGAATTGTTCAGGTGAGTTTAAGTCAGGTAAGAAGATCCTTGCTCAGAGGTAGGGCAGGTCTAGTGATCTCTAGGATGTAGAAAGTACCAGGTGGAATTAATTTTACAGATGCTATTGATGAGCATGGACAGCTAGAAAGTCCTCGAACAGGGGTGGGCAACATGAACCATTATTTTCAGTGAGTGACCTTTCTTGCAAAGGTGGACAACAGGTGTGATACTCATGGAAATGACAGAGAAGGATGACTCACTGCATTTCAATTTATGTTGTGTTTAGTGGGTAGGAATGTTCCCATTGAGGAGAGAGACAAAAGCCTCTATTATTTCTTTGGCAGCTCTTTTTGTTTGTTTTTGACCCTGCTTATCTCCCAAATTAGATAAAGTAACAGAAATAGAGGTAAGGTTCATAGAGAGACTAAGATAAGAGAAAAGCCTGTGAAAATTCCGCCAGAGTCTGTTGGGAGAACTGCCCTGATTGAAAGCAGTGTGATCCAGCTGTCACAAACTGAACAGAAGAAGAACCAGGACATATAATAGCTATTTTCTTTTTATTTCAGAAAGGTATGGCCACATATAGTTTTTTTCCTTTTCAACTTAAAGACTAGTAATGTAGGCATTTTTCAAAATATTTGAGATTTTTCTATCACCTAGAAATTCTACTGAGACTTTCAGTCTCTTCTTAGGCAAATAAGACTTGAGACATTATTTTTCCCCTTTCAACTTGTTATCTTACTTTTATTAAAGAATCTTAAAGACTTTATTATCTAAAAATAAGGAAGGATCTGAATGGTGACAGATAATGCTGAGTAATAATGTGGCAATATACAGAAAGATTGTATTATTTTGGAAACAAGAGAATGAAACTGTACTGCATTGCTATGTGACAGAACAAGCACAGATCAGGCTAACATCAGTAACTAAACAGCCGAGGGTCACTCTTTCCTTGACCAAAAGTATAAATATGTATTTTGTGCTTTTAATCAACTCACATAATTGAGTCTTACCAATTTCTTTGGAAATCTGTGACAAAAAGGAGCTCTTGCCCAATTTTTGTAACCAAACATTTTAGGAGAAAGAAATACATTAGCTTCCCTGCCCACGCCCCCCACCTGGCCAAGAGATCAAAGAAAGCATTGTTCAAATACATACATACATACATACATACATACATACATGCTTGGCTTAGTTATGACTGTTTAGTTCTACCTGCTATGCATTCCCTTCCAGCAGCTTCGTAATCAGCTACAACTAAAATAATTTGAAATGGTTTTTTTCTCATTGTCATCATTTGACCCTTGTTTCTGAACTCAGTCCAGCATTTTTCTTATCACTGCATGAGGCACCATAAATTATACTTCCAGGAACCCTTCACTGACCTGCTCATAGAGACGGGTTAAGGCGAGTGAGTGTGGGGTTTTGGCACCAGCAACTTGCTGTCTTATGACTCAGTATGCAGGAAGTACAAAAGCCAGCTATTTTCCCTATGGTTTCAAGGGGAGCTCAAAGCCCATGTTAGATACCTTCCTGCTGCCTACAAGTGGAGAGATTCCCAAAATGCAGGGAAAAAACACATAGACTTACAAATAAAAGTTGGTCTCCAATTTCTAGAATATGGATTTTTCTTATTATTTGAGTAAGTACTGCAATGCAGTTTCCCTCAAACTAGTCACCACATAAAATATATTTCCAAAAGTTTTCTGAGAATAGAATTCAAGAAGAAAGTCATCCCAACATAAAGCTACCAGCTCATGCTTTCTTCCAGTTTCTATGCTATATTCATCAAATATCCATTTCTAAGATAGCAACCCATGCCTACCTCCCAGGACACCAGGGGACATGAATATATGAAAAGAAATAAAACATGATTTCTCATGATGCATCATGTTAGCTGCATATACATTTAACTGATTTTAAATTGTGAAAATGCTTAAACAATTTTTGGAATTAATCATGTGGTTTAAGGATTCTAAATATGATAAATTCTACTCACAATCCTGATAAATTTTTTGTCAGCTTTTAAGTCCCAGGTGAAAGAGAATATTGAGTGGAGTGAAACCTAACCTGGTCAATTCAGGAATAAGACAGCCAAATAAAGGAAAAGACTCTAATTAGAACATAGACAACTCCATCCTCTTTCATCCTTCAACTTTTGTTGACTGCTTTAATAGTTCACAGGGGAAAAGTCTGTGTTAAAATATACCACCCAAGACTGAAATAAATGTTCAACAAATGTCAGCCAATCACAGAGGGAAGACTGATACTAGAACTGGGTCATAACAGATAGTTCACAAGATCACTGCACTCCTCTCTGCCCCAGGCAACCAGAAGGTGAATAAAGCAAAAATAAATGTGCTTAGAAGTATTTTTGTGAATGAGGCTTGGAAGTGGAAGCTTTAGTTTTATCCCATTCCAATACCTATAACTTAATCACATGGCAACACTTAACTGCAAGGAAGCCTTCTTATACACACAAGGTGTGTGCCCAGGAAGTTGAAGAGAGTATGAATTTTAGTGAATATATAATAATTCCTGCCAGATAGCTAATCCTCAAACTATTCTAAATTTTACTTTTGAATAAATTCAGAGAATCTTTTTAAAAAATATGTATCAAAGTCAATAAGGTTCAGAAGATCAACATTCTAGGAAAGGGACAGTATAAATGATTTCTTATAGGTACATCATGAGAACGTCCAGTTCACCTCTGGGGAGAAAAAGAAACAAAATTGATAGCCTGGAGTATTTTAGGTTGGTTACATGGGAAATTGTGTCAACATGAAAACTGCAATGATTTACCAAAGATCCATGAACATTTTTCCTCTTGGAGTCTTTAATTACTAGCACAAGTGTTTAGGTGTTTGAGACTATTAAACAACCTTATTTTGTAATTATTTGAAAACTAAAATCTCATCTGTAGTCAAGAGTTCCCATGGTTCTTTTTAAGTCTGTTCTGCATAAATTACACTCTAATTTCAGTTTTTTACTATCCCAAAGTGGATTGTCATTCAAATAAAAATTGGCCCAATCCTAAAAGTTAAAAATTAAAATATATGATACTTTTTCCTCTTTAAGCATGTCTTTGCTAACATAAGATTAAAACATTAGTGATATATTGTTTGAAGAATAATTAAATATATGTTTAAAAATGATTTTTTCTTAGTTTTTTCAATAGGAAATTAAATGCTCTTCACCAAGCATGTTTATTAATTTATCTAATTCTTTAAATATATGATTAAGAGAATTGGAACATTTTGCCAAATCCTGAATGAAAATGACAATGAGCCATTTTCCCAGTTTCCTGTGAATATTTAGAGGGAATTGAAGGAATTAAATCTAATAAAACTTTTGTTGTCATTTCTAATTGAACCTTTTATTTTGAGATAATTGTAGATTCACTTCTAGTTGTAAGAAGTAATACAAGGAGATGCTTTAAATCCTTTACCCAATTTTCAGCAAATCTTGCAAAGCTGTATAATATCACCATTAGGATATTGACATTGATGTAATCCACTGGTCTTACTCATATTTCCCCAGTTTTACTTGCACTAATTTGTGTGTTTGTGTGTGTGTGTGTATTAGTTCTGTGCAATTTACCACTTACCTGACTAAATTTGTATATCTACCACCACAGTCAAGATACAGGAAGTTCCATCAGAACAAAGATTCCTGGTTGTGTCCTTTTATTATCAAGCCCACCTCCTAACTCTTCACTACCCTCCACCCTCCCTAACTCCTGGCAATCACTAATCTGTTCTCCATTTCTATAATGTCATTTCTAGAATGTTATATAAATAGAATCATACAGTATGTGTGAGAATGACTTTTTTTTTGCTCTATATAATTCTCCTGAGACTCATTCAAGTTGTGTATACTACTAATTAATTTTAAAACATTAATAAGGCAAATATAATCTTAAACTAACTTTAGAAGCACTAACTGATTTTTTTTTTCTTTTAATGGTCTAATTTAGTGCTTCTCAGTCACCTAGAGGCTTGTTAAGTTAAAACATAGCTTGCTGGACCTGCCCCTAGAGTTCTGACGAAGTAGTCTGAAGAGGGCCTGAGAATGCATGTGTCTGAAAACTCTTCATAAGGATGATGCTGCCGGCTCCACTTTGAATAGTGCTGTTTAAATTTATAATTAAGAGCTCATCCTAATTCTTATTTAAAATATTGTTCTAAAAGAATTCATTCTCACTTGTCTATACCCAAAAGTTGTAGGCCTAAGAGAGAACATAACACATTCTCAGGCTTCTCAAGGAATACTCCACTAGTCTCAGGAGGAAAACAGACTTTCTAAATCAGATACCAAATAAACAAATAGAACACAGGCAGTTTACAAATGTGGAAATATAAATAGTCATAAACATATGAAAATGTTTCTAAGCAGTAATCAAGGAAATGCAAATTAAATCAATGAATTAATAACACCTTTAAAGCTTTCAAAAATTTGGTAACATCACATGTTTGTAAATAGAGAAACATGCAGCCATAATAGATAATGGGCAGAACTACTTTATTGGGTAATTTTTCATAATTTATTAACATTAAATATGCCTTATGATCCAGTTACGGCAGTACCAGAGAGAAAGAGAGAAAAATACATGCCCAAGACAGCATATTATATGGGAATTTGTTGCAGATTTTTGAAAAAAGTAAATGTACATAAATGTCCATAAATAAAGGGAAAACTAATTAATATCTCTCAGCAGTTTTAAGAAAATGAAATCACTCTCCATGCACAAAGATGGAAAGGCTTCTAATTTAGCACATATCTAAGGTCTGACTTCCATCCTACCTGGTGACCAGGGAAGCCAGTGGATATTTCCTCTGCCTTCTTCCTCTGGACCACTATAAATCACCAGTATCTCCCTGGAAGGTGCCTGTACATATGTCTGCACTCAAGGCTATGTGGCTGTCATGTGAGAGTCAGGCTCCTGGATTGCCTGGCTCTAATATCCAACAGGGATTGAATTCACAAGTCCCACAGCACTGCAGCAAACAAAGAAACAGTTCTTAACTGGCTATCTTCCCAAGCTCAGAACAGAGGGGACAAACAGAAACACTCATCTCCAGTCTGTCTCTGAAAGAGGTCTATTTGCATACTTTGAAAGCTGCTGCCTGAGCATCAGATTTCTAATTTAGCACAAAACTTATGGACTGAATGACATCTTTCCTGGAGACGAGGAAGCTTGTGGAACCCCTTCTGCTCACTCCCTCTAGACTACTTCAAGATGCCAGTGTTTCTCTGGAAGAAGCTTGTACATACATTTGGCTCCCCAGCTTTTCCAGCCACAGGCCAAGGATGGGCGCCTGGATTACTTGGCTCTGAGAACCACCAGGGCTTGCATTCTCAAGTGCCACAGGACTGTAGCAAAGAAGCATTTTTTAATGGGTATAGAAGCACCTCTGCACACACAGCTTTACAGCTGGACCAAGCACGGGGGAGCAGGCAAAATGCCAACCTTCTGGTTTCTTTCTGGGTGTGGCCTAACTACATACTTTCCAAGCTGCTGTCTGAGACTCCAGTTTCCAATCACTTGGCATCTAAGTGCTGGCTGTGTTTCTCCCCTTTGGGACACTGATGGGTCTTGGCACATCCTCAGATACTGAGAGGCATCAGGAAAAAAGAAGGTGGCTTTGTATTTACAAAAATTTAAGAGACAAGCAAGACTTCAGGATGGACTGATTGATGGAGTTCATCTCCCACATGAGACCATTCTGTCAAGACTGCGAGAGGTGGCTGCTTTATCTATGTGCAGAAACCAATACAGAGAGTAAGAAAAATGAAGAAAGAGAATATATCCCAAAGAATAAAATAAAACTTCAGAAACAGATAATAATGAAATAGAGATGAATAATTTACCTATTAGAGAGTTCAAAATAACAGTCATAAAGATGTTCACTGAGGACATGAACAAAGTAAGAATATTAAAGTAGAGATAGAAAATATTAGAAAGTACCAAGCAAATTACAGAGCTAAAGAATATAATAAGTAAACTAAAAAATTCAATAGAGGGGTTCAACACCAGACTAGATGAGCAGCAGAAAGGATCAGTGAACTTGAAGACAGGATGGTGAAATTCATCTAATCTGAGAAGCAAGAAAGAATGAAAAACAGTGAAGATAACTTAAGAGACTTTTGGTACACCATCAAAAGGAACAATATATATGCATTATAAGGGTCCCAGAAGGAAAAGAGAGAGACAAGGGACAGAAAGCTTATACAAAGAAAAAAATGGCTGAAAAGTTCCCTAACCTGGAGAAAGAAACAGACATCCAAATCCAGGAAGCTCAGAGTTCCAAATAAGATTAATCTAAAGAGACCCACAACAAGAAATATTATAATTAAATTGTCAATAGTTATGGAAAAAAATCTTAAATGCAGCAAGTACAAAACAACTTGTTACACACAGGGAAGTCCCCATAAGATTATAAATGGATTTTCAGCAGAAACTTTGCAGGTCAGAAGGGAGTGGCATGATACAGTCAAAGTGCTGAAAGAAAAGACTGCCAACCAAGAATATTGTACTATACCTGGCAAAGTTGTCCTTCAGAACTGAAGGAGAGATAAAGAATTTTCCAGACAAACAAAAGCTGAAGGAATTTATCACCACTAGACTGGCCTTACAAGGAATGTTAAAGTTAGTTTTTCAAGCTGAAATGAAAAGACACTAGTTAGTAGCAGGAAAACATATGAAAGTATAAAACTCATGAGTAAAGGTAAATATATATTTAAATTCAAAATACTCTAATGTAATGGTTTTGGGTAAATCATTTATAACTCTAGTATAAAGGTCAAAAGACAAAAGTATTAAAATTAACTATAACTATAACAACTTGCAAAGGGATACACAATGTAAAAAGATATAAGTTGTGATATCAGAAACATAAAATGTGGGAGGGAGTGGACAAGTGTAGAGCATGTAAAGTTAAGTTGTTATCAGATTAAAACAGGCTGTTATAAGATGTTTTATGAAATCCTCATGGTAATCACAATGCAAAAGTTTATAACAGAAATACAAAAGATAAAGAAAAAAGAATCAAAGTCTACCACTACAGAAAATCACCAAATCAAAGAGAAAGGGAGAAAGAGACAGAGAGATGAATAAGAGAGAAAGAAAGAAACACAGGAATTATAAAACAAACAGAAAACAATTAACAAAATGGAAATAGGAAGTCCACACCTATCAAAAATTACTTTAAATGTAAATGGACTAAATTCACCAATCAAAAGAGCTAGGGTGGCTAAATTGATTTTTTTTTAAAAAACACACAATAAAACCTATATTCTGTCTACAAGAGACTCTCTTCAGACATAAAGACACACACAGACTACAAGTGAACTAATGGAAAAATATATCCTATGCAAAAGGAAGCCAAAAGAAAGTTGGAATAGATATACTTATATAAGATAAAATAGACTTTAAGCCAATGGCTGGAACAACAAAGAAGACCATTATATAATGATAAAAGGGTCAATTAATCAAGAAGATATCATATTTGTAAATATTCATGCAGGCAGCATAGGGGCATTTAATACATAAAGCAAATATTAACTGACCTAAAGGGAGAACTAGACAGCAATACAGTAATAGCAGGGGACTTCAATACTCCACTTTCAACAATGTATAGATTACCCAGAGAGCAGTAAGAAAACATTTGACTTAAACTACACATTAACCATATGGGCGTAAAAGACATTTACAGAACATTCTATCCAATAGCAGCAGAATACACATTCTTTTTTAAAAAATATTATTCTTTATTTACCAGTTTTCAAAATAATGACTTGGCACTTTCAAAGGTGGCCAGAATGTTTCTTTAAGTATTATAAACGCATGCATTTACATATATTATATATGTTTAAATCCATTAAAGTAATTGTCCTTACTGATGTTCTCAAGTGCAAGTGGAACATTCTCCAGAACAGATCATATGTTAGAGAACAAAATAAGTATTAATATATTTAAGAAGACTGAAATCATATCAAGAATTTTTTCCAAACACAATGGTGTGAAACTAGAAATCAATTACATGAAGAGAACTGGAAATTTCACAAATATGTGGAGATTAAAACAACATGTTCTTGAACAACCAAGGATCAAAGATAAATCAAAAAAATATCTTGAGACAAATGAAAATGGAAACACATCTATCAAAGTTTATGGGATCCAGCAAAAGTAGTTCTACAGTGGAAGTTTGTAGTATTAATCACCTAAATTAAGGAAAAAAGGATATTAAATTAAAAAACTAACTTTAGGGCTTCCCTGGTGGCGCAGTGGCTGAGAATCTGCCTGCCAGTGCAGGTATCACGGGTTCAAGCCCTGGTCTGGGAAGATCCCACATGCCACGGAGCAATTAGGCCCGTGAGCCACAACTACTGAGCCTGCGCGTCTGGAGCTTGTGCTCTGCAACAAGAGAGGCCGCGACAGTGAGAGGCCCGCGCACAGCGATGAAGAGTGGCCCCCGCTTGCCACAACTAGAGAAAGCCCTCGTATAGAAATGAAGACCCAACACAGCCAAAAATAAAAAAAAATTAAAAAAATAAAAATTAAAAAACTAACTTTACACCTCAAGAAACTAGAAAAAGAAGAGAAATCTAAGCCTAAATTAGCAGAAGGAAGAAAATAACAACAATCAGAGCAGAAATAAATAAAATAGAGACTAAAACACAACAGAAAAGATCAAAGAATCTAAGAGCTGTTTTTTTAAAAAGATAAACAAAGTAGACAAACTTTTAGCTAGACTCACCAAGAAAAAAAGAGAGAGGACTCAAATATTAAAACTTATAAATGAGAGAGGAACCATTACAACTGATACTACACAAATACAAGGGATTGTAAGAGACTACTGTGAACAATTATACAACAACTAATTGTACAACATAGGAAAAAATAGATAATTTCCTAGAAATTTACAACCTATCAAGATTGAATCATGAAGAAATAGAGAATCCGAATAGACCAATTACTAGTATGGGGATTTTACTAATAAAAAATTTCCTGACAAAGAAAAGTCCAGAACCAGATTCTTTCACTGGTGAATTCTACTAAACATTTAAATAATAATTTATACCAACCCTCCTCAAACTCTTCCAAAAACAGAAGAGAAGGGACCGCTTTCCAAACTCATTTTATGAAGCCAGTATTATTTTGATACCAAAACCAGACAAGGATGCAACACCAACAACAAAATTACAGTCCAATATCCCTGACAAACATAGATGCAAAAATCCTCAAAAAATATTAGCAAACCAAATTTAAGAGTAATTAAAAGGATTGTACACTATAATTAAGTGGAGTTTACTGCAGGGATGCAAGGATGGTTCAGCATCCATGGATCAATTAGTGTGATATGCCACTTTAACAAAATGAAAGATAAAAATCGTATGATATCTCAATAGATTCAGAGAAAGCATTTGACAAAATTCAACACCTATTCTGGATAAAAACTCTCAACAAACTGTGTATGGAGGGATCATACCTCAACATAATAAAGGCCATGTATGAAAAGCCCATAGCTAACATCATACTAAACAGTGAAAAGTTGAAAGCTTTTTCTCTAAGACCAGGAACAAAATAAGAATGTCCACACTTGCCATTTTTATTCAACATAGTACCAGAATTCCTAGTGAAAAAAAATAAGCATGAAAAAGATACAAAAGGCATCCAAATTAGAATGGAAGAAGTAAAACTGCGACTATTTGCAGATGACATGGTGTTATACATAGAAAACCCTGAAGACCCCACCAAAAAAATGTTAGAACTAATAAATTCAGTAAAGTTGCAGGATACAAAATCAATATATAAAATCAGTTGCATTTCTGAACATTAACAACAAACTATAAGAATAAGAAATTAAGAAAACAACCTCATTTACAGTAGCATCAAAAAGAATAAAATACTTCAGAATACATTTAATGAAGTGAAATATCTGTATACTGTAAACTATAAGGCACTGATGAAATAAATTGAAGAAGACACAAACAAATGGAAAGATATCCTATGCTCATAGATTACAAGAATTAATATTGTTAAATTCCATACAACCCAAAGTTATAGATTCAATGCAATTCCTATCAACATTCCAATGGCCTTTTTCAAGAAATAGAGAAAAAAATCTTAAAATCTGTATGGCACCACAAATGAGATCAAATAGTCAAAGCAATATTGAAAAAAGAAAAACAAAGCTGGAAGAATCACAAGTCCTGATTTCAAACTATATTACAAAGCTATAGTAATCAAAACAGTATAATATTGGCATAAAACAGACATAGATCAATGGAATAGAATAGAGAGCTCAGAATAAACCCATGTGTATATGTCAATTAATTTTTTACAAAGGAGACAAGAATATATAGTGGGGAAAGGACAGTCTTTTCAATAAAAGGTGTTGGGAAAACTAGATAGCCACATGCAAAAGAATGAAACTGTACCTTTATCTTACACTGTACACAAAATCTATTCAAAATGGCTTAAATATTTGAATGAAAATATAGGGGTAATCTCTTTGACATCCATCTTGGCAATGATTTTTTTCTTTTTGACAGCAAAAGCAAAGGCAACAAAAGCAAAGATCAACAAGTGGGACTACATCAAAATAAAAGCTTCTGCATAGCAAAAGAAACCATTAGCATAATGAAAAGGCAATCTACAGAATGGGAGAAAATATTTGTAAATCATATATCTGATAAGGGGTTAATATACAAAATATGTAAAGGATTCATACAACTCAACAGCAAAACAAACAAACAAAAAAGCCAAACACTCTGATTACAAATGGGCAGAGGAACTGAATACACATTTTTCCAAAGAAGACACACAAATAGTCAACAGGGACATGAAAAAGTACTCAACATTACTAATCATCAGGGAAATGCATACCAAAAACACAATGAGATCTCATCTCACACCTGTTAGAATGGCTATCATGAAAAAGACAAGAGATAACAAGTGTTGGCCAGGTAGTGGAGCAAAGGGGACCCTTACACACTGTTGGTGGGAATGTACATTGGGGCAGCCACAATGGACAGCAATATGGAGGATCCTCAAAAAATTAAAAATTGAGCTACCATATGAACCAGCAATCCTCCTTCCGTGTGTATATTCATAGAACTCAAACAGACACCTGCAGTCACATGTTCATTGCAGCATTATTCACAATAGCCAAGATATGGAAACTATCTAAGTGTCCATTAATGGATTAACAGATAAAGAAGATGTGGTAAATATATACAATGACATATTACTCAGCCATGAGAAAGGACATCCTCCTGTTTGCAACAGCAAGGATGGCCCTTGAAGGCATTATGCTAAGTGAAGTAAGTAAGATAAAGAAAGACAAATGCTATATGATCTCGCTTATATGTGGAATCTAAAAAAGCCAAACTTGCAGACCAGAACAGTGGTTATCAGGGGCTAGAGGATCGAAGAACGAGGAGATACTAGTCAAAGAGTACAAATTTCCAGTTACTAGATGAATAATTTCTGGGGATCTACTGTACAGCATGGTGAATATAGTTAACAATATTGTATCACACACTTGAAAGCTTCTAAGAGAGTAGATTTTAAATGTAATCACCACAAAAAAAATGATAATTATGTGATGTGATCCAGGTGTTAGCTAAGGCTATGCTGGTAATCATTTTGCAATATATAAACATGTTGTCCACTTTAAACTTACCAATGTCATGTCAATTATATGTCAATGAAGCTGGAAAAAAATCACTTCAAAAAATAACTAATATTACTAAATAACATATATGCTAGGCATTATTCAAAGTAATAATAATAATAGCTAATACTTATTGAATGCTTACTATGTCTCAGGCACTGGTGCATGCATGCTATACAGCCCTATAAGGTAGGTATTATTTATCTTTTTGTCTATTTCACAGGTTCCTAGGAAATACTTAATAATCTGACATAGGAAGAAAAGATATCCTGGTAAAGCTAAGGGTGTTAGCAGTGATTCAAAAGGTTTCTCTCTAGGGCCCAGTCATTAATTGACTCCACTCTAGTAACAAGGAAAGTTTTCTCCCCTATCAAAGGACAAATTACCAGAAGACAGGCTCAGTTAACTCAGCTTGGGGAAAGTACCTACTCTATGGATCAATAAGCTTTGCCCAGAGTGGCAGAATCACCAGTTCAGACATAGTCAGTGGAGGTCCATCTGCATGTTTTGACTGATCTCTGAGATGGGTAAAGTTGGTGGAAGTGGGTGGGAACAAAGTTATAAGTCAGAAAGTTCACTCCAACTCTTGTCCCCCTTATTCTGTGAAGCCCCTGGTATAGGCAAACAATGAATGGGAGAAATTGATTCAACTAATACTTACAGAATGTTTTAGGAGTACCTCAGCTGTGCCTGGTACTTTAACAATTTGCGTTTATAAAATGTGTTGTGGTTGACAAAGATCTTTCGCATAGACCTTTCTTCTAGTATTCCCAAAACCACCATGGGAATGTAAGTAGTGCAGATAGCACACTCCCCCAATTCTATAGATGAAGAAAATCAAGCTGACAAGCAGCTTGCTCAAAAGTCACATGTTTGGACAGAGGGGATGGAAATGGGACTCTGACCCATAAGTTTTTAATCCCCAGCCCGTTCTCTTCCCATTAATATTTGATGTGAGCATTTAGTACTGACTTGGGGGGAAAAGTACTAAGAACAGCTTATTTCATTGAGAAGGAGGAACTTAAAGTCCAAGGAGGTGAGTAATAGGGTCCGCATGAAAGATGTGACTAGTAATAAAATGAAAATGATAGCAGAGAGAATTTATTCACAAAGAGGCAGCACATTTATTGATGGGATTTATCTAGTAAGTGACAGTGAGGAATAAAATAGACTTTGTTATTCTAATTTAGGAAAGAACCACTCTATGTGGAATAAATAGAGCAATTTTCTCTGATGATACAGAAATACTCCACACTTATGTCAAGATGATAAGCAATGTTGTCAGGACAGCATTAACTTGGGGAAGAAAATCAGTGGTGAAAAATATCAGGCTTAATTTTAACATTCTTAGAGAAGATACCCCTATAAGATTACTAAAGATTTGCTTCATGACAAATACTCTTCTTTGCATCATCTCTGTTAGATAAGGGTTGAATTGGAATTACAGAGCAAATGAAATTGTCAGGTCAATGTCACAGGCTCCTCCTCAGCCAAGTTAATTCCTTATTAGGAAATAGTCCCATGAGGGCAAGGCACAGAAATAACGAGAATAAGAAAGTGGCTAAGTATCTTTTGCTACAAAGAAAATAACTAATTTATCTTGCTTTCCAGATTTTTTTTCAGGTAATTTCATTATCTTACCTCTAAACATGTCTGATATAGAATGAAGAGATAATTGTAGCAAAACAGAATACTGTCACCCTTATGGTTTATTGTTGCCACGAGATGAGGGATGTTATTTTACCTCTGCAGTCATCATATCTAAATATTGAGACCTTCAAATTCAACGTGCTTTTCACCAAATTTATCCTGCAGATGGGTTCCAAAAGCTTTGTGTCAGCTAGCTGAATTGTCAGTGGTCATTCTCTGTGATAAATGTTGGGTTGGGTTGATTTAATTACATTCGCTCACTCTCTCTGGTTATTGAAAGAAAAACGTTTCTGTTTATGTGGCGCTAAAGGTTCTTTCATATCTCCAAGATATGGAAAGAGAAAAAAGTCAGTTGCAGAACAATGTTTCACATTCAGTGGCATGCACTCGGTGTCCAACACAGAGCACTGGACGGAGGAGCTCCAAACAGCTGAGAATTGCTGCATCTGGGGAAAGGAGGGGAAAGCAGCAGGAGCACTGGATGGGAGAAGGGGCACATTCATGTTTTTTTCTAAATATTTCTGTGTGGTTTGAATCTTTTACAACAATAACATATTCATGTATGACTTGTGTGATTTTAAAAGGACAATAAAATAAAAGTTACATTCAGTCAATGAGAAATGGGGCTTTTACTTGCAATGCTGCTTAAAGGTTAATTTTTGTGAAGTCAACTACTGGTGTTAGGTTCTAAGGGCAATTACTGCTTGGGTTTGTTACCCAGGAGATCATCTCTCTAGGAGATTTTCATTGTTTTTAAATTATTTACTTGAAAAGTTTAAAGGTATCAAAATATGTTAAATGTACTCAGAGTTTTAGCTTTGGGCAGCATTATCAAGAAGCTGCCCAGAAATGAGAATACACTACCAAAAATGTAAAGCTAGACTCTTACAACTTTTCTTCTAATACTTTTTCCAGAGTGAAGATATTTTAAAAATTGTTTTAAAGTTCTAAGTTACTTATGAGATATCACCCTTCTCCACGGCCATCTACCAAACTCTACAAGTAGCTTAAACCCTGGCTTTGGGTCCCTAAACCACTTCTTTGTTGTTGTTGTTTCCTCAGTGGTTTAATAATTATCATTAGAGGGCTGTACAAGTGTACACTTGTTGAAAGGCACAGGGGAAGAAGAGAGGAAGACTCTCAGG
Organism: Mesoplodon densirostris; assembly: GCF_025265405.1. Classification (NCBI taxonomy): domain Eukaryota; kingdom Metazoa; phylum Chordata; class Mammalia; order Artiodactyla; family Ziphiidae; genus Mesoplodon; species Mesoplodon densirostris. The sequence goes on from NC_082672.1 coordinate 88,140,980, forward strand.
CTGTCCTTCTTGGTCACTTTGACAAGCTCAGTGTCTTCAATTTACATTAGCTCCAATGTTGCAGATCCTAGGTGCTTGTTCTTGGTCTTCCATTCTTCTTAAACTTTCTGTGGGTGATCTTGCCTTTACCCAAGTCTCAAGTAATCACAGGGGAACCATATTCTCAAACTTGTAATATAGCCCAGATCTTTCAGGTATGCTCCAGTTACCTCCCTCCAGCTTCATATTTAACATCCTCAATCAGATGTCCCACAACCATGACAAACTTAAAAGGTACAAAAGTGGACTCATCTCTCTCTATCCCAAACTTACTCTACTTCCTATGAACCCAGTAGTGCCCGACCAGTGGTGATCTTGGCCCCCAGGGACATTTGGCAATATCTAGAGACAACTGTGGTAGAGGAATACTGGGCATATGATGGGTAGATCCCGAGATGTCACTAAACATCCTAAAATTTACAGGATCCTCTCCCCCACCACATGGCAAAGAATTTTCTGGCCCAAAATGTCAGTAGGGCCAAGTTTGAGAAAAGATTAATTTCCAAAATGATTGAGAAATGGTTAATTTAATGGTTAATTCATGGATAATGGGTTAATACCTCAGAGAAGAAGGACACCATCATTCATCCTTCAAGTTATACCTATTTTCTTCCTCTCTCTCACTTCTCACATCTAGACGTTCACCAGTCCCATGGATTCCAGACACAATTGATCTCCACACTGCTACAGCCACAGTCACGACTTTAATTCATAGCATCTCCTGGGCTACATCACTTTTTTTAAAAATTAATCTCCCCTCTTCCCATTTCCTTCCACAGTCTATTTACTGCTGCTTGAGGGATCTTTTCAAAACACATTCATATTCATGTCACTCTCATATAAAAATCATCATATCATTTTCATTGCCTATGGATAAAGTTTGAGCTTCAGATTCTGTTCTGGTCTGATTCCTTTAGATCTCTTTAGTGCCTTGTTTCTCAAATCCCCCATCTTGGCCACCAGCTCCCGAAGTCCTCCACACGTATTAATGACTTGAAGATCTAGAGGATTTATTGCTATCTTTCAGCCTCTGTGCCTTTGTACGTCAGCATGGAATGGCATCCCCTTACTCTATCTTTTCTGTGCATTCATAGGTATTATTTAAGATGCAGCTCATATGTAAACCTGTCTGAGAATACTTTTTTCCCTAACCAACCCAAGTCTACAGAGATGTCCATACCTTGTCAAATTCATGGTTGAAAATAACAGAATGAGATTCTGGATAATTTAAGTTAAAAGAAATTGATTAAAAAGGGTATTAATAGTTGTACTGGGTTAAGTAGTGTCTTCCAAAAATTTTTGTCTTACCCAGAGCCTGTAAATGTGACCTCATTTGGAAATAAGGTCTTTGCAGATATAACAAAGTTAGGATGAGGTCATACTTAGTTAGGGTGTACCCTAAATCCTATATGACTGGTATCCTTATAAGAAAAAGGAAATTTGGACATAGATATACATAACTACAGGGGAGAAGGTCATGTGCATGTAATGACAGAGGGAGAGACTGAAGTGATGTATCTCCTAAGGAACATGCCAAGGAACTCCAGGGGTTCCTGACAACCAATGGAAACCAAGGAGAGAGGTATGGAATAAATTCTCCTTTGGAGCCCCAGAAGGAACCAATGCTAAAACACCTGGATTTCAGACTTCTGGCCTCCAGAACTGGGAAATAATACATTTCTACTGTTTAAGCCACCCAGTTTGTGGGTATTTGCTATGGCAGCCTTAGGAGACTACTACAGTAGGCCAGATAATCAGTAGGAAGAATAAAAATGCGTGCTATTGTTAGTTAGTCAAGGTGTAGTTAAAATCCTTCTCCAGAATGATTTCCTGAGAAAGCTGTCTCTTGACACCTGTTATTACCAACAGCCCTGCCAGCCCTCCATGTACACTTCTGGTGCTTCTGGGCTCCACCACCTCTGAACGTTCCCTGTTGCATCCTGAATTTCCAGCTCATTCCCAGGCACCATCAGCCCTTTCCAGCTCCCCAAGTGACTCTGCTTCACTCTCTCAAGTTGGGTGAAAAGTGCTCTTAGCAGGGACCAGCTGTACAATTTGTGGAGCCTGGTACAAAATGAAAATGTGAGGTCCCTCATCAAAAAAATTATTAAGAATTTTAAGACAGTGACAGAAGAGCATTAAACCAAGTGTTGTACCCTTCTAGGCACAGGTCACACACCTATGATGCTAGCTCTGGCTTTTAGCCATACTTGGGTGACATACCCATACTCTTCACTGGGAGGATTCAGAGGAATATTGTCTACTCTTTTCAATCTTTATAATGCAGGATAGGGCCCGCCTTTCCACTTATGTTTGCATTCCTCTAAAATAGGAAAGTGACCTGATATTTGGCAACATAAAAGATAAATGTTCCAAGGTAGAGCTTATATATATTTTATAGCACTGCATTGCAATTGACTACTTTCATGTCTGTCTCCTTTGCTAAACTGTTAGAAGACAAATGCTTACATGGACAAGTACAATCTTCTTTTTCCATCGCCAAAACTTTAAATCAGGGATGACTCACACATATGACATGCAAAATTTTCATTTTCTTGATGTTTTACCTCCTTGTGTAGATAACTTTATTCTAATCATATGAAATATGTGTAGGAAATTGTGATGCTTTGTGCTTATTTCATATATACTAAATTGCCATGGAGCACATTTTTTTCAGTATCCATTATAACGAAGACGTGTTACATGTATTAAAATGCAAACTATTGTCTAGGTTCTGTCTTGTAAAATATCAACCATGTGTAGGCAAATCAATTTCCATGTGTCCTCTTTCTTTCCTACCAAGTAGTAAAGGACTCTCTTTTCTGACAGCCCCCAAATGACTTCATGTGCTCATCCAGTTTCTGTTCCAACTTTACTAGGCAGTCCAACCTCCGGAAAGATTGGATCTCAAGACTGAATGAACTCTCCACATTCTCTTTTGAAAGATAAACGTGCACTCTATAAACTTCATCAACCTAAACAACAGAAACATCTGTTCAGGCTCATGTGTAGATTTTTGGCTGAGTTCAGCAACAGGGAGGCTTAGGAAGTGTGTTCATCAGCTCTGTTCTGCAGCACCCAAACATCATTGCTGGTCAGAATGATGCACTGTAGAGATTACCAAGCCAGGGAATAACTAAACTGGATAGCCATTCATAAACAATCCTGGTAATGCTATTATACTGTCCTCATATCCCACGGTTTTGTCTTCCATCAGAAATGATTTTAGGATATAAATAAGCATTAAATGTAAAAGATTGCTTAAGTAGATAGGGTCATCAGATCATTTAAGTGGACATAAATATTGAGTTATAGAACAAAGCCCAGAAGAGCTTCCAGAAGATTATTTACTCTACCCAACAATGTTTGTAGTCAATCATTCTCACCAGATTAGAAGCCCCCAATATTCTTCTTTGTAGGTTACAAGTAACATCAGAAATGTTATCCTTAGGACTCTAGTCCTGTGGGTTCAGTGACTCAATAGGGAGTGGAGAAATATTAAGTACCTACTACATGACAGCCTTTATGTGAAAAATCATACAGATTGTTAATGGGCATCATAGCACTCCAAGGTATGTTTCATTAACTTCATTTGATGAAAGAAAGACCTAAAGCTCAGAGAGTTTAAGTGACTTAAATCCAAAAAGATAACAAATGAAAAGATCAAACTGTAAACGTAGAATTCTTGAATCTATGTTCCTTTATTGTTGATGTTTTTCTTTTCTACTATGCACTATAAACCCCTCTTTTAATGGCAAGTGTGTCAGGCAGTTTGCATTTGATCTTTCTAAGTCATCTGTAATTTAGTAGGAATTCAGCTACCATATAATTTCTAACATCATGGTTAGTAAAGATAAGGTTTTGAGGGAATAGGTATAGAAGAGACTTCCTGAAAAGTGTTAGGAGTTGATAACAAAGAGCGGTTGACAGGGATGTATGAGAGAGTTGAAGAAAATCCATCCATTTCACATTTTTAACAGGCACAGTCCTGTTTTTGTATATCTTTGTTGGAAAAAAAGGTGAAAGACTATGTACCCAACTTTATGCAAACATTTATGAAGGCATTTTATGACTCTACTTGATTTTACTGGTTTTTATAAGATATATATATTCCACCCAAGAGGCCCATTGCTTACCTTAGAAATAACTTTTAAAATATGATATGTGTATATGTAAGATTATTTACATATGTCTCTGTGTGTATATGTTTGTGTTTATGTGTGTATTGCAATTTTGTTTCATAAATCTGTAGAGAATCTCTGAATGGCTCTTAAGATTCTGGCAACAAAAACAAGCATTCAAGACCTGAATTCACTGCATTTCTACATGAGCCATGATTCTGTCATTCAGATTTAAACTGAAATACAACTGACTGAATATAAAGGTTGAAATGGAATCATCACATCCTTTGACCTCAAGCAAAAACATAAAAGAAATGTAGACTGTTTAAACAAATAGTTTCCAGACTTTATTTTCCAGAAATGTTACTCATATTGAATGATAAGCAGTGAGCCCTGGGAAGTTAAAAATCAGAGGTTCAATCCCTAATTCAGCAAGAAAAAAACCCAATTCTGAAATTAGGGGTCCTTCGGTGTTGCTCTGAGCCAAGACTTTCATCAAAGCTCTTTTATAGAACAGTACAATGGGCCTTTAAAGATATTGTTACAATTAAAAAGTTAATGCATGCTTATTAATAAAAAATTTAAATACAGAAAAGTATACACTTCCTTTAATCCCAATATTCATAACCATCTTTAATGTGTGTGGTAACCACCCAGTCTTTTAGATAAAGTGATAGAAAAAATAAAATTGGCATCCTAGTAAAAGAGTATAGTTTAATAAATTATTTATTAAAAAATAAACTCATCATGGAAAACTTAATGAATACAGAAAAATAGAGGAAAAAAATCACCATACCCACCACCCTTCTAAAGGTATTATTTTATATTAGTTATTTTTGTGCCATTTTGCTGTGCATGTTGCTGAAGATACTGTAGGTACAGATTTTGGGGCAAATATTCACATATAGAAGAGATGGGATAATATAAAGAGAGTCTTGATGACAGATAATATCTACCGTGGCTGGTTTATTAATATTTTCCAATTTAAAATACAGCCCACAAAGACTCAGGTCTTTCAATAAGAGCCTTAAAGATCCAGAAAAACATGACTGAAATTCCTTGGCACTAAAAAGACTTCTCTTTGTGCAGTTCTGCTTTTGTGGATAGAAGCAAAAGCACTATATCCAACTGCTCAATTTTGTAAATAGTTTAGACATTGTTAGCAAGGGCAAGTAGAGGAGGATGGTCACTGGGGTTTTAAGTGCCTTGCATCTATATTGTGGGATAAACAGAGATAAAGACTTTTCCTATTATTATCAAAGGAGCAGAAGTAGAAACAAAATAATTGAAGGAAACATACAGGTCCAAATTCCACCCTGAGCTACAGAATTCACATGACCAAATGTGATCCAACTGGATCCCTGGGATTGAAATTTCAGTTAGTTAACAGATAACCCATAAATAATCCATAAATCCTTATACCAACACTTTTCCTTTCTTGAGATTTTCATTTCAACTTATCATACGTTTGACCAAGTTTAGTCTTTAAGTAAATTTTTTTTATAACAGTTGACATTTTCTAAGTCCTTGCTTATTTAACAATGTGTTGCATAAAAGAAAGAAAATGAGACGAGTTACTATGTTCTCCTTTTGAAATTCTATTATGGAATTTCCTTTGTTGACTAGCATTTTGTTTTGCAAAAGCCAATCTGATTTTTACTGTTGATGACTAGATTAGTCTGCTGTGGCAGATACAGTAAATTGATACTCAAAACCTACTGCAGCCTTCTTTTAGTGCCCCTTCCTCTACTGCAAAGATAGAAATCACTAATTGTATTTCCCTAACTCCTCTGCAGCTGGGAATCTGCATTTCAGTTACATTTTACCACTTAGATGCACTCACATGATATCTGGATCGCGGAAGTAAGGAGGAGGACTTCATCCTTCCATTTTAATTATTGCTATGGCCAAGCATGTTAACAATAGATGCACTCGGTTTCCTTGTAGCAACATTCAAGGATTCGGTCACCAGCTAGGTATTTAGCAGCAATTGTGGCTGCTTTCTGATCCCTACGTTGTAACTGCAGCAATATATATATATATATATATATATATATATATATATATATATATATATATCTGTATGTATATATATTTCTTTTTTTTAATTGAAATGTAGTTGACTTACGTGTTAGTTTTAGGTGTACTACATAGTGATCCGACATTTATATACATTATGAAATGATCACTGTGGTAAGCCTAGTAACTGTCTGTCTTCATACAAAGCTATTACAATATCATTGACCATATTCCTTATGCTGTATATTAGATCCTTGTGGCTTCTTTATTTCTATAATTTATTTGTACCTCTTAATCCCCTTCACCTATTTTGCTTAATCCTCCACCCATCTCCCCTCTGTCAACCACTCATTTGTTCTATGTATCTATGAAAATGCTATCATTTTAGTTATTTTTAATAAAAGGTCTAGAATACTTCAAATGGAGACCAACTGATTCTTCCACTTCCTAATTAGGATACGGGTACTAGCTCCCATTCTGGACAGTTCAATGATGTTGTTCAGGGAGTTTTTACCTAAAAGACTAACCTAGAGACTCCTCTTCAAGATCTTCTAACAATAATTCCTTTATTACATTCTTTTTTACTTAATACAGCCACAATGTTTTCAGTTTCCTGCAACTGGATCCTGACTGATATACTTTCTTACATGCTTCTAGAAGTTTGTTTTGTTGTTGTTTTTATTCTTTTAACTTTGTGTAACCTGTGAATAGATTTTATTAGCTTATGTTTACAGTTGTGGTCCTATTAACACTATCTCAACGGACGGCATCAAACTCAAAATATTTGATCACAATTGTTACAGTCTTTCACAAGATTCCTGTCCCCCAAGTATTTCCAGAATTTTTTAGTGTGCTTATGTGTATCTCTGAATCATCCTTAGTGTTTCCCACTGGATTAGCTGAGTTAGAAATTCTCAGCTCTAGGACTCCTTTGCACCGCAGGGATGTCATTTAGAGCTAGAACCCTGTTCATAGTGCTCAAGCCACCCAGTTGCCATTGCCCAGGTGCCGAGGAAAATTAACAACAACAACAACAAATATTTTTGCCTTGGTGCCTTTAAGCTAAAACTTTGTCACTTTAAAGTTCTGGAAATCTACCAAAACTTGATGCCAAGAATTTGGAGTCCCACAATACCATTAACAGTACAGCTGGAACTCAGCTATGTCTTGATGTCAGAAATCCATGTCTTGATTCTTACAAAGGAAAGTATGCTAAAATGGAGATGGATGTGCTTGAACTGAAGTGTTAGAGAATTCTACGATATAGCTCTTATAACTCTTTTTGGGGCATACGCATAACTCCTGGGTAACCAGCTCGGTTGATTTTGAGCAGTGGCCTACACAGGAGACTGGGACGCATGCTCCAATGTTGTAAAGAGTGCAGTGAGTCATGCACGACTTTCATTGCCCTCTTCTATACCTGCTTTTGTTCAACAGCCATCTGATCCTATTTACAGAAAAGATTATAGTACCTCCTTATCTTCACAAAACCTTGGAAGTGCCTTAACCATGCAAATAAATGTTCAAAACAGACATAAGTGGGGAAGCACATAGCCTATCTTGGCCAACTGGGAGTTTTTAACTTTCACCTTCAGTCTAATTAGAACACATTGTTCCAAATTTAGTTTAAAAAAATATTGCCAGTTCTCTTCTAGAACTAGTTTCTTTACAGTGACTTTACTAAGAACACAGATCAAAAGTCTTTTATATCTGATTTTGCTTCTGTTCTATTTTTATTTCTACTTCAGAAATAAAAGTTACTCAAAAGTTAGATAATTATTATGTTTCCCATATTCAGTACCCTCTGCTATTACTTATATATCATTTCTCTTCCCTTTTACTTCTGAGAACATTTTTAAAATCTGTTCTCCTTCTCACTCATTTTTTTTCCACACAGTTTTGTTCTTTACTTTAATTCTTGAGCAAATTTTAGTAAACTTCTTTACTTTAATCCAGTGTGAACTTTAATTCTACCATTATAATTTTAGTTACTTACCATGGATTATCTCAATTAACTACTTTTCATTTCATACAGTTCTCATTTTAGCTCAGTTTTTTCCTCTTCTCTTTAAAGCATTATGCTTCTTTTGATAAAAACTAAGACTTTGTCTAATAATGCTTCATGCCTTAAGTATGATCGTCTACATTAGTAGCTTTCTTTTGATTAGTGTTTGCCTATGTCTTTTTCCATTTTTTATTTTCTATCATTCTGTGTACTCATATTTAAGTTGTATATCTTATAAGTGCCATATAACTATCATTTGTACTCTTTTACTTAGAGTATTCAGATTTTATTTAATGTTATTACTGAATTATTTGAGATTTGTAATATTACTATTTTTTAATGTCCTCCCTAATCTATGGTAACTTTTCTCTCCCTCTCTGTCTTCAAGTACCTTCTATTATGCCACATTTTGTCCCCTATTATCTTGTTATTTATAATATTATATATTATATATGCATATATATTGTATATATGTTAATGTATTATGCATATGTATAACATAGATTCATAGATTCTAATGTATAAATAACAAGAACATAGGGAACAAACAGTTTCTTTTCCTTTTCCTTTAAAGTATCATGCATCTCTTTGAGAGTAACTAAGATTTCTCTCATGCTACTGAGCATGTTCTCCTGTCTCATAAAAGGGGTTTACAAGGCCATCTTGGTACTTTATTCTAGTTTAAGAAAAAAATAAGTTAAATGATCATTAGATTATTCGAGAAGTGGTAAAGGTACTAATTTATACTAAACTCTTCTCTTGCTGGTTACACTAAACATTATAGCACACAGAGAGGGCAGACAGCAGAAGCAAGAAGAACTACAATCCTGCAGCCTGTGGAATGAAAACCACATTCACAGAAAGGTAGACAAAATGAAAAGGTAGAGGACTATGTACCAGATGAAGGAACAAGATAAACCCCAGAAAAACAACAAAATGAAGAAGAGATAGGCAACCTTCCAGAAAAAGAATTCAGAATAATGATAGAGAAGATGATCCAGGACCTCAAAAAAAGAATGGAGATAAAGATTGAGAAAATGCAAGAAATGTTTAAAAAAGACCTAGAATAATTAAATAACAAACAAACAGAGATGAGTGATACAATAGCTGAAATGAAAAATACACTAGAAGTAATCAATAGCAGAATAACTGAGACAGAAGAATGGATAAGTGGCCTGGAACACAGAATGGTGGAACTCACTGCACAGAACAGAATAAAGAAAAAAGAATGAAAAGAAATGAAGACAGCCTAAGAGACCTCTGGGACAACATTAAACACAACAACATTTGTATTATTGGGGTCCCAGAAGGAGAAAGACAGAGACAAAGGACCTGAGAAAATATTTGAAGAGATTATATTCGAAAATTTCCCTAACATGGGAAAGGGAATAGCCACCCAAGTCCAGGAAGTGTAGACACTCACAGGCAGGACAAACTCAAGGAGAAACAGGCCAAAACACATAGTAATCAAACTGACAAAAATTAAAGGCAAAGAAAAATTATTAAAATTAACAAGGGAAAAATGACAAATAATATACAAGGGAACTCCCATAAGGTTAACAGCTGATTTCTCAGCAGAAATTCTACAAGCCAGAAGGGAGTAGCACGATGTATATAAAGTAATAAAAGGGAAGAATCTACAACCAAGATTACTCTACCTGGCAAGGATCTCATTCAGATTTGACAGAGAAATCAAAAGCTTTACAGACAAGCAAAAGCTAAGAGAATTCAGCACCACCAAATGATCTCTACAACAAATGCTAAAGGAACTTCTCTAACTGGGAAACATAAGAGAAGGAAAGGACCTACAAAAACAAACCCAAAACAATTCAGAAAATGGTAATAGGAACATACATATCAAAAATTACCTTATATGTGAATGGATTAAATGCTCCAACCAAAAGACTCAGGCTCACTGAATGGATACAAAACAAGACCCATATATATGCTGTCAACAAGAGACCCATTTCACACCTAGGGACACATACAGACTGAAAGTGAGGGGGTGGAAAAAGATATTCCATGCAAATGGAAATCAAAACAAAGCTAGAGTAGCAATACTCATATCCAATTAAGATAGACTTTAAAATAAAAAATGTTAAAAGATACAAGGAAGGACACTACATAATGATCAAGGGATCAATCCAAGAAGAAGATATAACAATTATAAATGTTTATGCCCCCAACATAGGAGTACCTCAATACATAAGACAAATGCTAACAGCTCTAAAAGAGGAAATTGACGGTAACACAATAATAGTGGGGGCCTTTTACACCTCACTTACACCAATGGACAGAACATCCAGACAGAAAATTAATAAGGAAACACAAGCTTTAAATGACACAGTGGACCAGATGGATTTCATTGATATTTATAGGACTTTGCATCCGAAAACAGCAGATACACTTTCTTTCAAGTGCTCAAGAAAATTTGCCAGGATAGATCACATCTTGGGTCACATATCAAGCCTCGGTAAATTTACAAAAATTGAAATCATATCAAACATCTTTTCCAAACACAACACTATGAGTTTAGAAATCAATCACAGGGAAATAAATGAAAAAACCCACAAATATATGGAGGCTAAAAACTACGTTACTAAATAACCAAGATCACTGAAGAAATCAAAGAGGAAATCAAAAAATACCTAGAGACAAATGACAATGAAAACATGACGATCCAAAATCTATGGGATGAAGCAAAAGCAGTTCTAAGAGGGAAGTTTATAGCAATAAAATCCAACCTCAAGAAACAAGAAAAATCTCAAATAAAGAATCTAGCCTTATAACTAAAGGAACTACATAAACAAGAACAAACAAAACCTAAAGTTAACAGCAGGAAAGAAATCCTAAAGATCAGAGCAGAAATAAATGAAGTAGAAACAAAGAAAACAATAGCAAAGATCAATAAAACTAAAAACTGTTTTTTTGAGAAGATAAGCAAAATTGATAAACCTTTAGCCAAACTCATCAAGAAAAAGAGGGAGAGGACAAATCAATAAAATTAGAAATGAAAAAGGAGACAACGGACACCACAGAAATACAAAATATCATAAGAGACTACTACAAGCAACTCTATGCCAATAAAATGGACAATCTGAAAGAAATGGACAAATTCGTAGAAAGATATAACCTCCAAGACTGAACCAGGAAGAAATAGAAAATATGAATAGACCAATCACAAGTAATGAAATTGAAGCTGTGATTAAAAATCTTCCAACAAACAAAAGTCCAGGGGCAGATGGCTTCACAGGTGAATTCTATCAGACATTTAGAGAAGAGCTAAAACCCATCTTTCACAAACTCTTCCAAACAATTGCAGAGGAAGAAACACCCCCAAACTCATTCTATGAGGCCACCATCACCCTGATACCAAAACCAGACAAAGATACTACAAAAAAAGAAAATTACAGACCAATATCACTGATGAATATAGATGCAAAATTCCTCAACAAAGTACTAGCAAACAGAATCCAACAACACATTAAAACCATCATACTCCATGATCAAGTGGGATTTATCCCAGGGATGTAAGGATTCTTCAATATACACAAAGCAATCAATGTGATACATCATATTAACAAATTGAAGAATAAAATCTATATGATCACCTCAATATATGTCGAAGAGCTTTTGACAAAATTCAACACCGATTTATGATAAAAACTCTCCAGAAGGTGGGCCCAGAGGGTATCTACCTCAGCATAATAAAGGCCATATATGACAAACCCACAGCAAACATCATTCTCAATGGTGAAAAACTGAAAGCATTTCCTCTAAGATCAAGAACAAGACAAGGATGTCCACTCTCACCACTATTATTCAGCATAGTATTGGAAGACCTAGCCACAGCAATCAGAGGAAAAAAAGAAGTAAAAGGAATAAAAATTGGAAAAGAAGAAGTAAAACTGTCACTGTTTGCAGATAACATGATACTATACATAGAGAATCCTAAAGATGCCACCAGAAATCTACTAGAACTAATCAATGAATTTGGTAATGTTGCAGGATACAAAATTAATGCACAGAAATCACTGGCATTCCAAACACCAACAACGAATGATCAGAAAGAGAAATTAAGGAAACAATCCCATTCATCATTGCAACAAAAAGAATAAAATACCTAGGAATGAACCTACCTAAGGATGTAAAAACGTGTACTCAGAAAACTATACGACCCTGATGAAAGAAATCAAAGATGACATACACAGACGGAGCAATATACCATGTTCTTGGATTGGAAGAATCAATATTGTGAAAATGAATATACTTCCCAAAGCCATCTACAGATTCATTGCAATCCCTATCAAATTACCAATGGGATTTTTTACAGAACTAGAACAAAAAATCTTAAAAACTGTATGGACATACAAGGACCCTGAATAGACAAAGCAAACCTGAGGGCAAAAAACGGAGCTGGAGGAATCAGGCTCCTGACTTAAGACTATACTGCAAAGCTACAGTAATCAAGACAATATGGTACTGGCACAAAAACAGAAATGTAGATCAATGGAACAGGATAGAAAGCCCAGAGATAAACCCATACACCTATGGTCAACTAATCTATGATAAAGGAAGCAAGGATATAAAATTGAGAAAAAACAGTCTCTTCAATAAGTGGTGCTTGGAAAACTGGACAGCTACATGTAAAAGAATGAAATTAGAACATTCCCTAACACCATACACAAAAATAAACTTAAAATGGATTAAAGACCTAAATGTAAGACCAGACAGTATAAAACTCTTAGAGGAAAACATAGGAACAACAACACTCTTTGACATAAATCACAACAAGGTCTTTTTTGACCCACCGCCTAGAGAAATGGAAATAAAACCAAAAATAAACAAATGGGACCTAATGAAACTTCAAAGCTTTTGTACAGCAAAGGAAACTATAAACAAGACGAAAAGACAACTTTCAGAATGGGAGAAAATATTTGCAAATGATTCAACTGATGAAGGGTTAATTTCCAAAATATACAAACAGCTCATTGAGCTCAATATCAAAAAACTAACAATCCAGTTGAAAAATGGGTGGAAGACCTAAACAGACATTTCACCAAGGAAGACATACAGATGGCCAAGAGGCACATGAAAAGAGGCTCAACATCACTAATTACTAGAGAAATGAAAATCAAAACTACAATGAAGTATCACCTCACAGCAGTTAGAATGGGCATCACCAGAAAATCTACAAACAACAAATGCTGGAGAGGGTGTGGAGAAAAGGGAACACTCTTGCACTGTTGGTGGGAATGTAAATTGATACAGCCACTATAGAGAACAGTATGGAGGTTCCTTAAAAAACTAAAAATAGAACTACCATATGACCCAGCAATCCCACTACTGGGCATATACCCAGAGAAAACCATAATTCAAAAAGACACATGTACCCCAATGTTCATTGCAGCACTATTTACAATAGCCAGGTCATGGAAGCAACCTAAGTGCTCATCAACAGATGAATGGATAAAGAAGATGTGGTACATATATACAATGGAATATTACCCCACCATAAAAAGGAACAAAATGGGGTCATTTGTAGAGATGTGGATAAATCTAGAGTCTGTCATACAGAGTTCAGTAGGTCAGAAAGAGAAAAACAAATATTGTGTATTAATGCATATATGTGGAATCTAGAAAACTGGTACAGATGAACCAGTTTGCAAGGCAGAAATAGAGACACAGATATAGAGAATAAATGTATGGACACCAAGAGGGAAAAGCGGGGGCAGGGGTATGATGGTGGTGAGATGAATTGGGAGGTTGGTATTGACATATATACACTAATATGTATAAAATAAATAAGTAATAAGAACCTGCTTATAAAAAATAAATAAATAAAATTCAGAATAAAAGATAAAACAAACAAACAAAAGATTATAAAAGCATGCTGCATTGTTATTAAAGAAAGCCATTTATAATGATCAAAGGACTTGTGCAACAGAATGATATAATTCTACATATGTATGCATCTTACAACAGAGGCTCAAAATACGTTTTAAAAGAACCAAAAAAGATATGTTAAACTACACTAAATTTAATAACTTCAATTCGTTATTAAACTTCTCTTTCATTTCTAGTAACTTTCTTTAGTCGTCATAGTCATATGATTTTGAAGAATTGACATTCTCTTAAAATATAAACAGAAATTTAAATGGTATGTCTTCTTTAAAATTGTCTATATTATTTTAAAATTATGTGTATCAAAAATGGTGTAGAAAGAAAGAGAATTGTATTAACTCTGAAAACATATTTAACACAAGTTGAATCATGCCTCTAGACTCAGCAAACATTATTTATTCCTATTGTATCAACATAGACATGATGTAAAGGCCAAATAAGTAAATTACCTAATTTATGCAGTGATCTGTTGTCTGACTCAAAATTAAAATTTCTTAATTTTGGACTCACTAGCCTTGTAGGTCCAAAATTTTTGAATTATAGATAAACACAGAAAAACCAGCTTGGCTTACTCCATGTGAAATCTACTTTCCCTTGAACAATTTCTTGAGTCTGCATCATAAAGATAGTCTTCATAGTGGCATGGTGGACACTTCCACCCTACTCCAGAAGGTAGATGTCCCTTGGTAATTTTAATGGTTTCTGGTCTTTTGTTTTGCTTTTGTTTTGTAAGTAAAAGAAAACCAACTTCTCCAACTAACTAAAGCAAGAATAGACTTTATGTAATTGTAGCCAAAGGAGCTTCTTATCTCTTGTCTCTGTCATTTTCTGCTTGTTGATTTCATTCTCTGAGACTGACTTCTTCCATGAGTCTGGAAACAGGTGTCAGCATGTCCCATGTTTCAGATGCCTTTTATCACCAAGAGAAGCGGAATCTTTTTCACAGATCCAGTGCTTTTTTTGTTTGCTTTGTTGTTTTGTTTTGTTTTGTTTTAACCTTAAGAAAGGACTCTGAAAGGTGTAGATTAAGTTGCATTCCAACCTCTGGGACAACTAACTTTAACTGAGTACTCAGCACCAGTACTGAGGCTTGATGCAAACACTAGAACTAGATAAATGAAATAGGTAAAGAGCACTTTTTCCACAACAAGAAAGTTGCTGTTCCCAGATAAAAAAGGGAAGGGTGCTGTTATGGATTGAATTGTATCCCACATTCCCCCCCCAGAAAGATATGTTGAAGTCCTAACATCCAGTACATCAGAATGTGACCTTACTTGGAAATAGGTTGTTACAGATACAACTAGTTAAAATGAGGTCATACAGCAGTAGCCAGGCCCCTAATCCAATATGACTAGTGTCCTTATACAAAGATGACCATGTGAGGACAGAGAGACACACAAGGAGAACACCATGTGATGACAAAGGCAGAGATTAGAGTTATGCAGCTTCAAGCTAAGGAACGCCAAAGATCTCCAGTAATCCACCAAAAGCTAGGAAGAGGCAAGGAAGCATTCTCCCTTATGGGTTTGAAGGGAGAATGGACCTACCAACAACTTGATTTCAGACTTGTAGCCTCCGGAACTGAGACGATAAATTTCTGCTTCGTTAAGCCACCCAGTGTATGGTACTTTGTTGTAGTGGTTTTAGGAAACATATACAGATGCTAAATATCTTGTTTCACTGATATCTTGGGAATAGTGTTGGATGGGGGGAGCATAGAAAGACAAGTGAATCCAGCTCGTCATTTACAAATAGTGCATCACTTGGGAGTAATGTGTTGAATGTGCTCAGAGGCCTGCACAATGGCCAGAAACCACTTGGAGGATTAGGGAAACAAGAGGAATGATCAGGGAATGTTAATGGAATACCTTTAATTAAAACATAATGCCAAGTTGTACAAGGCGATTCTTAATCTTTTTTTGCTTCAAAAATTGACTTCAGTTTCAGTTTTTACTTCCAGGACCTGCCTTTATTATAAATGGAATAGAAAATGATTTAAACATTTATATAGCATTTTTATGTTCATGATTCACTTCTATATTAAAAAAAATTTCCTTTTAAAGCTTAGCACACAACCTACAAAATGTTGGGAAAGTCTGTTCACTCCTTGCAGACCATATCTTCCTTAACAACTTTCTCTAATTTCAGAAAGGATCATTACTGCTTCTTTGCTGTACTAAAAGAGCAGTAAAACCATTTTTTAAAAGGCAGATGTTGTCTGACTGATTGCATATTTGACCAACTTTGTCATTAAAACATATTCTAGTGAGTAAAATAACCACCATTACTTGCTCCTTTGGGTCATGGCATTAGAAACACAACTTTTTTAAAGGCTGTGTTTTCTGGAAGAGTAACATGTCAGCCAAGATAGCCATTAAAATTTCCAGTTTCAATCGAAAGAATTATCTGGTTTATTTATGTGCTTATTTAAATTTATTTATTACAGAAGAGTTTTTAAATGGTTGAGTAGTATCCAGTCCATTTCTCCACTGACTAGCTATATGAATTTTGGTTTTATTGTGGACTCCCCATCTTCAAATTGGGGAAAATAAGCCCTTAGCAGAGAATTGTCTTTGAAGATTAAAAGGAAAATTTTATGTCGACGTTTATTGTAAACAGTAAGGGCTACCTGAATGCTCTTTGTTGTTATCTGTTTTCCTAGCTGAGATCAGAGATATAAAGAGATGAGACCTGCATGTGCTTTTGGAAAGGAGCTGGGTTGGGGTTCTGGGTACTAATCAGCTTGGTGAAGGTCACATGGAGAGCCCTGGTCACCTAGGAAATATATGAAAGGATGAGGAGAGACACAGAGATGACCAAGGAGGAAGTTTACAAAAGAACTTAAAATGATACAGCCACTTTTTTTTTTTTTTTTTTTTTTTTTGCGGTACACGGGCCTCTCACTGTTGTGGTCTCTCCAGTAGCGGAGCACAGGCTCCGGACGCGCAGGCCCAGCAGCCATGGCTCATGGGCCCAGCTGCTCCGTGGCATGTGGGATCTTCCCGGACAGGGGCACGAACCCATGTCCCCTGCATCAGCAGGCGGACTCTCAACCACTGCACCACCAGGGAAGCCCAATACAGCCACTTTGAAAGACAGTTTGTTACATCTTACAAAGCTAAATGTAGTCTTACCAAACATACTCCAGCAGTTGTGCTTCCAATAAACAAATGAGTATCAATATTAGATGATGGCTACTAACTAAATTTACTGTGGTAATCATTTCACTATACTATATGTAAGTCAAGTCATTATGCTGTATCCCTTAAACTTATACAGTGCTATATGTCAATTATGTCTCAGTAAAACTGAAAGAAAAAAAGACAACATGTTCACACAAAAACCTGCACATGGATGTTTATAAGAGCTTTACTGATAATTGCCAAAACTTGGAAGCTACCAAGATATCCTTCAGCAGATGAATGGATAAATAACCCGTGGTACACCCAGACAATGGAATATTATTCAGTGATAAAAAGAAATGAGCTATCAAGCCATGAAAAGATCTGGAAGAAACTTAAATGCATATTGCTACATGAAAGAAGACCATCTGAAAAGACTACCTACTGTATGATCCCAACTATATGATATTCTAGAAAAAAACAAAACTATAGAGTTAATAGAAAGATCAATAGTTGCCAGGGAACCAAGGGAAGGAGGGCAGGTTGCATAGGTACAGCATAAGGGATGTTTAGAGTAGTAAAACTGTTTTGTATAATACGGTAATGATGGATACATGGCATTATCAAAACCTATAACACTATAAAGCACAAAGAGTGAATCCTGATGTACACTATGGCTTTTCGTTAAGGATAATATATCAATACTGGTTCATCAGTTGTAACATATGTGTCCCTAATAATGCAAGATGTTAATCATGGAGAAAACTGTGGGTAGAGTAGAAGGATTCTCTGTATTTTCTGCTCAATTTTTTTCTCTAAATAGAGTCTATTAATCTAAAACAAAACAAAGTTGCTGACCTCACAAATAGATCATGCTATACCCTAGATGCCACTTGATGTTGCCTTTGAGACTTTCCATAGAATCACAGTATAATATGTGTAGCAGCACTTTTGTTTATTAAATTATTTTCTAATCTTGTCCCAAACAGGATTTAAATAAGCTGGATAAAAAGGTCTGGGGGGCTTCCCTGGTGGCGCAGTTGTTGAGAGTCCGACTGCCGATGCAGGGGACACGGGCTCGTTCCCCAGTCCGGGAAGATCCCACATGCCGCGGTGTGGCTGGGCCCGTGAGCCATGGCCGCTGAGCCTGCGCGTTTGGAGCCTGTGCTCCACAAAGGGAGAGGCCACAACGGTGAGAGGCCTGCGTACCACAAAAAAAAAAAAAAAAAAAAAAAAAAAGCCTGGAGACCGTTCTGTGGTGGTTAAGTACGTGTGAAGGCTCTTAAAGCCAGGGGTGGACTGTCATGCTGCTGGTCTGCTGGTCCATGTGGTCTCTGGGGCAATGACACTGGGGTCACTGCACAGTGCCACTTTGTTTGCTCCCTGTTTTGCAGACTGGCTGCCTGAGGGCCTCCAGGTATTTAATACACAAATAATCTCACCTCAGAAATGTGTCAAGGGTTTCATCCCCATACTTCAAGCCTAAAGAAACATCTTCTTGAGGAGAAATCACTTTCACCACTACAGTCACGCAGGGTATTTGTGGGCAGCTTTAGATATTTCTGTTCAGATAGAAGGCCTCATTCTTTCCTACTTCAGAATATTTACTCTTTCATATGCTTCATCTTAAACTCTATTTGGTTTCTCTTTAATAATAACATCATCTGGTCTTCCATTCTTATAAAATTGCCAATCTAAGGAATATAGTCCAATAAATACAGTGCTCTAAAGAGAACAGCTGTTCCCCTCAGTCTCAAGGAGAGTGTTCAGGAGGGAGCTGAAAGCTTTTGTCACAGTCTCCACCTTCCTCCTTTCCTTAAGAAAGCAGTGAGTTAACCTCCAAAGAAACTCTGCAAAGCCTAGAACATGAAGATTGTCAGGAAACCACCAAAAGCTAGGAGGAGGCAAGGAAGGATTCTCCCTACAGGTTTGAAGGAAGCATGAACCTGCCAACAGACTTGCCATGTGGGTTCTGAATCATTGAGTCTCTATCTTAAAAAAAAAGAAAGAAAGAAAAGGAAAAGAAAGAAAAGATAAGAGAAAAAAAAGGAAAAGAAGAAAAAAGTGTGGTCTGATTTATGTACATTTTTGTCACTGGCAAAATCTACCTTTTCTTTTGGAAAAGTAACTATGTGATAAGCCATACCTAGAGAAGACCCGGAGTCTAATCCTCTAACAGGATTAATTAGCTAAACTAGTATTTACCAAAATATAATGTGTATACCACTATTGGTATGAAAAGATTTGATGTGATACATGAATAATGGTAGTACATGACAGTTATGCATTTGTTTTATTGTACATTATAAAAGTATAACTAGCACATTAAATCTATGGTTTTATGGAATTATTGCTTGGGAACAGGGAAAAAAGAGTTACAGAAAAATAGTATAGCTGATACATGGCTAAGGCAAAATCATAGAGAGGCAAATCCAGATGATAAAGTTTGGGAAACACAGCCTTCAACAAACAAGAAGGGCACATTAAATTCCCCTAATAAATTACAGTCATAACTGACTCTTTGACTTTTAAAAAATAAATCTAACCAAGGGAAATGAAGTCAAGGAGAATCTGAAAAGTGTTGGGATTAAGTCCAGTAAATTTTTAAAGCTTGTTGATTGAGTCAGTATTTTTAATCAAACCTTCCTTCAGAGTCAGGTCATGGCTTTAAGTGTAAAATTCTTTGTTAAGACCTCCATTCTTATGGTCTTTGGAGGACCTTAGCCTTCCAAAAAGGAATGCAAGTCCATGTGGATGTCTCATAACATTTCCCATTTAATATTGCCAAGATAAGTTTAAGTCTTGACTCCCAGACCTACTTTTTGTATTGTTTTGCCCCAGTTAATGGTTATCTCTAGTCAACCAAGTAGAAAATCTTTCATATTCAGTCGCCATGGCCATTACTTCTACCTCTTTAATAACTTCCATATAAATTCACTTCTACTCACTGATATTGCAGTTTTCTAGGCCATTATTATCTCTTCTCTCCTTGGGATCCAATTTCCACATCACTTTCTCTGGGGGAACTTTCCCTTACACTGGGTGTGTTCAAATGGTTCCCTAGAGCACACAATTACAATCACACCCAATTACAATTTTTGTCAACTTGTCCCATTGCCTCTGTTACACAAAAGAACTGCTGAAGCTTGTACCTTGTTAGCCTTAATCATTGTTGTATCCCCATCAATTGGTAATATAGATGCTTAATAAATATTTTTGAATGAATAAATAAAATAAAATAATTAGTTAATGGATTATTTCAACAACCTTCTAACCGGTTTATCTCCACACTTGACACTCCTTCCATCCCTTATCTGTAGCTAGAGTGCTTGTTGTAAAATACAACCCAAAAACCATGGTGTTATTTTAGGCTTTTTGGTTGAAGATTACAGAAAATGAACTTAAGCTCACTGAAAAAATTTAAAATGGGACTTAACTTCAAATATTGTAGCAATAGTGTCAGTTCTCTGCCCATATGTCCTTGGATCAGTATCCACTGTCCACCAAGTGGGTCCTGGTGTACGCTTGCTCTCCACAGCCAGAACGGGAATCAGTGTTCAAGAGCTTCTCTCAGATGTAGGCACAGAAGACTGGAATTCTCTTAACATTGGGGTCTTCCCAGGGGCACTTCTTAACTAATGGCTGAGAGGGGCAGGGGTAGAAATACCTGGGGTTCCCCGCACACCTGACTGTGAAAACTCCAAGGGTGTGAACAACACTGCCTCAAGGATTGCCCTGAAGTGTTGAGACAGAGTCCCCTCCATTAGGTTTGTCTTCACACTGCACCCTCCATTGCTCCCTGATCCCATTTACTCTACTTCCTTATTTTTCTGGGAATGTTTCTAAAATAAATACTTTTCTCATGAATCTATGTCTTAAAGTCTGTGTCTAGGAATCCAAACTAAAATAAGAATGCATGGTGTCTACAGGACCCAAGGCTAGGAAAGCATTCAGGTCTTGGTAGGAGCTAAGACTAGAAATATGAAAGAAGACAAGAATAATTTCAGGAAAGGTGTCTCACTTTGTCTCCAGCCTCTGCTTTTCTCTTGATAGTTGTTCCATATTTAACTCTCTGCTTCCAAACCTTCTAGACAGCATATATAATTCCATGGTTCTCAAGTAAAGATTCCCATCTCTACTTTTGGGTGGTCCTCAGATCCGACTCAAAAGACACAGCATCTGATTGGGCTAATCTATCTGAAGTTTAACCAACAATCCATAGCCAGAGAGATAAGGTCCTACAGTACAAACACACCAGGTGGATTAAGCAGAGAGTTTCCAGAGCAAGAAAGAATAATTCTTGGCTGACCAGGGTACATATAAAAGTGTAAAGTAACACAATGATTCCCCACTTAAAATCCTTAAGTGGTCCCTAATAATTTTTAGAATAAATTCCAAAAACCCTCCCAAGACATGTAGCGTCTTTATTATGTAGCTTCATTCTTGCCTCTACCTGCCTCAGAACCCATATGAACTGTTTATAACATACGTGCTCTCTCTTATCTCTGATGCTTAGAATTTGCTCTTCCATCTTACTGAAGCATCTTGCATCTTTCATGCACACATCCTTCATCTGACCAACTTCCATTAGTACTTCCAAATTAACTCAAGCATCATACTCTCTGCAAAACCTCCACTAATACCCCAAGTCTGTGTTAGGGACCCCTCTACTGTGAGTCTTGATATTACCCCACACTGTAAGTTTTTGTCTACTCAGCTGCCTCACAGATAGAATAGAAAATCCTAAAGGGCAAACAAGCACTATTTCTTATTATATTTTATTGCCTCAATACTCAACAAAGTGCTTGATATCATATAGATACACAGTAGAATTTTTTTTTTTATGAAGGAAAAAAGGAAGGGAAGAAAGAAAGAAACTTGAAATAACCACTGGGTAGACCAGAAGTTGACATGATCAGATTTGCGTTTTTAAAAGATTACTCTGACAGCATTGTAGAGAATAAATTGGGAAAAGGAATGTATTTTTTAAAACTTTGTTTAACATTGGAGGGCTTAGCTGCTGGAACAGATAATTACATACTCCTCCCTATCTTAATCCAGTTTTCTGATAAGACCCACCTGGCATGTCTCTGAGGGGTGACATAACAGAAATCCACCCCTTCTGTATCTTGTAAAACTATACTCCAAAATACCATCTACCAGATAATACAATGCCCCTTGTAGAGCATTCATGTGATAAATTTCTCTCAAAATCTAAGGTAAGGAAAGTTCCAGTCCTACACTATAGGTGTACACCTATACCCACAGTCTGATACTGTATAATACACAATTTGGAATTTTTCTAGAGCTGTTTCTAGAGTATTGACTTTATCCCAATTAGCATGTAATTTCCCTAGCATCAGGAACCATGCCTTTTAATTCTCTTGTATCCATAGTAACACCTAACAGAATGCTAAAGTAAACATAATCCATTACATATAATTGTAAACTGAAAAACATATAATCAGCTAATATGCAAGTAAATCTAGAACTATGAAATAAATCAACTTGGCTGTTTGAACCGAGATGAAAGACAATAGTCATGCTAGAAAAGAAGGATTAATTCAAATTCTTCATGCTACTAATCCTGGTCTCTGGAGACTAAACTCATCTTTTGGCAGCACATATAAGCTGAAAAAATTGTAACGAACAGATCCATATATCTTGTTAATTAATTACAGATGCATAAGCTCTTACTGGTCCAGCCACCTCTTGTTTGATTTTCCAGCAGACCCCTGCAGTACAGAAAAATGATGCTTTACCTAAAAATGCATTTCTTTGAGGTAATTACTGTTGTTCTCATTTTACAAATAAGAATTAGACCTAGAGTTACCAAGTGCCCTCCTCAAAATCCCACAGGTGGTTAAATAGGGGGGCAGGGAATTGATACCAGGTTTATCAGGCTCCCAAACCCATATTCTTCCCACTGTACATTCCTGTCTTTCTAAAATAGTATTTAAAACAAGGGGTGGATATTCAGGGAAACCTGACCAATGCTGTTGCTATAATTCATTGGGCACAAAGACTTCACTAAAGAAATAAGAGCTACATGAAGCCCAAAGAGAAGAAAGCAATTCCTTGGTTGCTATAGGTTTTTGAAGAGTTTAAAGTATTCACGTGAAAGCTTTTGTAATATTTTGTAACTCTCCAACATCTCTGAGAAGAACATAGGAGCAGATATTTTTATCACACGAGCCTGTACCTCCTTTCCAGGAGCCAAGTTTGGCAGAGAAGTCCACAAACCAGGTAAAGGGGGACCCTAAGCAAGAGAAGGTCCAAAGTGTCAAGTTCAAGACAACAGATAGAAGACAACTATCAGATTGAAGCTGAGGGGCCTCTGGATCTCAGTTTCCTTATTTATAAAATTGGGATGATAAGAGATTTGGTGATTAAAGGGAAGGCTACATGTAAAACACTTAAAATAAAGCCCTGATCAATAATTCTTAGCTATTATGTCGACCACAGAACAGGCAAGATTGACGAAATGGGATCCAGAAGTTGAAGCTGGAAAGATTCCCAGAAACAAGATTTGTATATAGAAAAGAGCCCAAAGCAACAAAAGGCAGTTCGGGTGATGCGGGGGGTGGGGGGGGGGAGAAGGAAAGGAAAGAGTGTATTATTTCACAAAGTCAGCACAAAGATGAGAACAGTCTTCCCTCCCTGCCCTTCTGACTTCTCCTCTCCCCAGGCATCTCAGAGTGATTCTCAACCATGGTAAAGTTTAAGAATACTGACCTAGTCTGTCCTCACTGCTAGAAACTACCTAGTAGGAAAGGAAAGATCAACCATCCCAGGCTTACATATGAGAAAACTGTAGCCCAAAGAGGTAACTAGACCAAAAATCATACAATGAGTAAGTGGCAAAACCTAAATGTGGGTGTAGAAATCTGGATTCAAATGCCAGGCTCTTAACCATTTTGCTATCTCCACTGTCTATTCCTTAGTAACTGACTTCATTAGAAATTCTAACCTGAAAAGGTTAAAAGACTTCTTCATAGAAAAGTTTTAAAACTTTGCATTTTATTACTACAAGTATTTAGATTCACTTTGTCTAAAAAATAATGGCATCTACAAAGTGATGACAAAGAGAGGCCCTTTGATACCTGCTTTAAGAAATAAATAATTATGGTTTGTAAAATCAGTGAGTTGAGGTTTGTGGGCAAGTCAATTTCCAAAGGGGTTACAAAGATTTTACTAAGGTTAGATATTGCTCTAGCAGTTTTGCTTGCCTCACATTTTTGAAGTGACCTTAAAGCTGTCTTTCCTTGGAATTATTGCCCCAAGGTCCTCCAGGAGCTGGCTAAACCTATAGCCATGAGGTGAATTAGAATTAGTCCACAGCAAAGAAGCCGATATGGATAGAGAGGTGTGAGTGAGGGTAGAGAGCTGTAGGAGATGAGGTCAGAGATATAACAGGAGTCAGATTGTATAGGTATGGGATCTTACAGTCTATTGTAAAATTCTCAAGTTTTACTCTGATGGACTGTTAATAGGTGTTCCATGAAAAAAAGATTCTGTGATCATAAAACTGTGGATTAAGTGAAGTTAAGTCAGTTTCTTTACTCTAGAATTTTTCATAGCTGTTACATTGCTAATGAGTCCTGTCTTTGTTCAAGAAGTTGGAAAACTGTGTGTCTGTGTTATTGAGTGGATAGTGAAATTGTTGACCATAGTTAAGAATATAGAAGGCAGATTAGGTGTGACCAGATGGGAAAGAACAAATTGAGTTAACATGTAAAATTTGAAGTGCCTATGGGAATATCCAGGTGGAACGACCCAAAAGAGAGTTGAGTTTAGATCCCAGGT
This sequence comes from Mesoplodon densirostris, assembly GCF_025265405.1. Taxonomy (NCBI): domain Eukaryota; kingdom Metazoa; phylum Chordata; class Mammalia; order Artiodactyla; family Ziphiidae; genus Mesoplodon; species Mesoplodon densirostris. Next base: position 88,165,996 of record NC_082672.1, read on the forward strand.
AAAACTTCAGAAATAAATATATAAATTTGAGAATTAAATCTAAATATGTATGAAGTCTATGGTTATGCTGTTCCTGTGAAGAAAAGAGTGAGGGATCACCCACTCCATCTACAGAAGGAGGATCAGGGTCTGAACTTCCTATTTGAGTTATTTCCTATTTGAGTTGCATTATGTAGATTTCTTGAAGAATTGCTCAGTTCTAGATAACTCAGTCATGCAGCTTGGCTCCAACATTTATTTCTCAACCTATTTTCTTTTATATCATGCAGTAACTTCATATTTGGACTTATTGAAGCTCACCAACAAATGCAAGAAAGGGGAATAGGAATGGAAGGAGGGAGGGAGGGAAGGAAAGAAGGAAGGGAGGGAGGGAGGAAGGAGAAGAAAGAAAAAGAAAGAAAGAAAGAAAGAAAGAAAGAAAGAAAGACAGAAAGAAAAGAAAGGTAGAAAGGTAGAAAGGTAGAAAGAAAGAAAGAAAGAAAGAAAGAAGAAAGAGAAAGAAAGAAAGAAGGAAGAAAGAAGGAAGGAAGGAAGAAGGGAAGGAAGAAAGAAAAGGAGAAAAGAAAAGGAAGAATCTATTCACTTAATTTTCTTCTTTGAGGATCACTGTGCTTCTGTTTTATGTCATTGTTTTTTTCCAGACCAACTAATGTGACAAAAGCAATATATCCAAGAGATGACTCACCTTTCCAAAATATTGAGAGATAATTTAACTCACCTTCCTTTTAAATCACCTTCCTTTCTCCTTGCCTTTTTTTTTTTTTTTTTAATCTGGAAACAAAAAACTGGATATTTTGGTAATTGAGTAACTTGGATCTTTGCTTAGTTTAATGACAAATTTGAGTTAATGTACTAAATTAGCAAAATGAATCATAGTGAACATTCCCTACCCAGGCTTATTAAATTTCTACTATACAGTCACTCGAAGTCTCTTTCATGGAAATGTGTCCACCTTCCAAAGGCCACATGCTATGCTCTTAACAGTACTTTAATTCTAATGAGGAGTGATTTATCCATTGAACTTGATTGTCAAATTAAACCGTATCTAATTCTAGGGCACTGATTGTAAATGTGAATACTTGAACTTGATTCAGAACTATCAAGCACGCTTAGAACTTCAGTCAGTTAATCCTGCTGGAATCTTAGTCTCTAAAGACCAAAGTCACGGAAGTATGTTTTGGCTTTAACGTGCAGACATTTTTCCATTGCCGTAGTCCTTTTGTTTTAAAATCATTTCCTTGAGAACCAAGCAGGTTTCCTTTTAAGCTAGCAAGCTGATTTTTAGAAAGCGCTAGTTTTATTTTCCTGGTTATAGAAAAATTTGTGTTTTCCTAGTTATAGAAAAACGTTTATGCTGCAAAACCTAAGTGAATTAGTTATTCACTGGGATCTTTATTAAGAAAATACTAACAATAGTTAATATTCATTAAGTGCTTACTTATGTGCCCAACACTCTGTCACAACAATCCATGAGTTAAATACTTCTTAAATCTCCATTTTTATTCCCAACACAAGTGAGAAAATTAAAACACAACAAGATGAATTAAGTTGTCTGTGGTCACAAATAGTAGAACCAAGATTTGAACCAAGGCAGTTAGAATCCAGCATGTGTGCTTTTAATCCCTACATTATACTACCTCTCAAACAAAAGGAAATGAAAAACAAAAAGGAAGAGAAGCCAATCCATATAGAATGAGCTAAACAGAATATGCTTATAGTAATAGGCCAAGGAACAAAGGAAATAAAGTCAGAATATGTCAGAGGTGGGGTCCATAGTTGGGTGATTTTTTTGAAGTGTATCTGACAAAACTGTAAGATATTTAAGGCGTACAGTGTAATGATTTAATAAATGTACATACTGTGAAAAGACTCATTAATTAACATATTCATCACCTCACATATTTATATTTCTGTGTGTGTGAGAGAATATTTAAATTCTACTCTCTTAGCAAATTTCAACTATACAATACAGTGATATCAATTATTGTCTAATAAGTCCCCTAAAATTAGAGCATGGAACACTGGCTTTCTCACAGTTGAAATTTAAATTGATTCAGAATAACCTATGATATTCTTTCAGGTTAAAGTGGTTTTGTTTTTGTTTTTTGGTATCAGTCAAAATTGTAAATAACAAAAGTTCAAAGAAAGTCAAATGAACACTAGGATAGCATCGTGTCTGTTACCAGGAATGTGCTTTTTAACAGAAGTGACAAAAAAGCCTGGTTCACCAGAAGAGGCCTGGTTCACCAGGAAGAGTCCTGCTTACCCTCTTGTTGTCCCAGCCCATTTTCAATTATTCCTCCTTTCATTTTAATGCATCCCTGTTAGATGATAAATTTTATGGTCACCTAGGTATAACCTCCAAAAAGGCTAAAATAAATGCTACAAAATGCAATTTTCATTTTTCTAAGTTTCTCATCATTGCAAACTGATGATTCCCATGAAATGGTCTGTATTTAGGGTAGTCAAAAATATCTCATATCTAAAGCACTATTGTTCAATAAGTAAGTATATCTCTTTTAAGAATTATATTTTAGTTTTCCAAAAAGCCTATACCATAAGCACTATGGAATTAAACTAAAGTCTCCAATATCTTCTGGCTCAAGTTGAAAGGAATTCCTGTTCTCAAGGATAGTAGCAGTAAGAGCAAGAAGACAGCTTGACATATTGAAACTCTTAATGTTAATGAAATGAGGTTGAATCAACAGTCATTTTAGGTTCTCTGTAAAACAAAACTATTTCAAAAAATAATCAGCTTTCAACATGCACTCATGTGATCATATTTTCATCCCAATTTTTTTTCTTTGCAGAGTTTGATAAACACACAACAGATGATTTAACTTGGTATTTTTCTTGTGATCTATTTTCTAATTTATTAGATGACCTGCGTTACTCTCTGATTTGTTTTATTTTTATTTACATTATTTTAAATCCAAGTTGGGGCCATAAGAATACCTCAGAGAATGCTCTAAATATAGTGCATTAGTTTCTTATTGCTGTATAACAAGTTACCACAAACTTAAAACATTATCTGACAGATTGGGGTCAGAAGTCCAGGCACAGCTTAACTGTGTTTTCTGTTCAGTCTTACAAAACTACAGTCAAGGTGTGGGCCAGGTTGTGGTCCTTTCTGGAACGTGAGGGTCCTCTGCCAAACTCATGTGGTTGTTGGCAGAACTCAGTTCCTAGTGGTTGTAGGATTGAGGTTACTTGTTTTTTGCTGTCAATCATAGGCCACCCTTGGCTCTTTGGGGCAAATCACATTTCCTTGCCATGTGGCCTTTCACAGGCCCTCTTGTGACAGGAACTTACTTCTTCAAAGCCACTGAAGAAGAGTCTCACAAAATAGTAGAGTCCATCTTTTAAGGGCTTTCATCTGATTATATCAGGCCCACCCAGGATAATCCCCATTGTGATTAACACAAAATCTACTGTACCTGTATCTGAAAAACCCTTTCACATTTGCCATACATATAATCTAGTCAAGGGAATCATGTCCCATCACCTTTGCCATATGCTGTTGGCTAGAAGCAAGTAAGTCACCAATTCTGGTTGTGATTAAGAGGAGGAGTTTACACAAGGATGTGACTCATTGAAGGTGTGTTCATCACAGGTAGTGACAGTATCTTTCATTGTCTTTGAAGCTCCCTAAAGTACTTGGCAAACAAAAGATGATTAATAAATATTTGTTGATTTCAAAACTTAAAAAGAGAAGTGGCCATTTGGATGGTTCCAAAAGGCATCCTCAAATAGAAGAGTGTTGATCTGGAGAAATGGTATGGCATCAAGAGGTGGGTGTAGGTCTGACAAGCTCACCAAATTTCAGGACTAATTTAGAGATTCAATGAAGATCTGTCTTTCCATCAGAAAAAAAAAATCTTCCAAATAATCTTCCATATAAAATCTTCCCTGTTTGCTACCTGTTTTGAAGAAAAATGCATCACCCAGGTGGTAAAACTTTCTGAGCATAGGGGTGGGGAAGAAAGTAGTGCAGATATTCATAGTGACCAGCTGGAAGAGCACTACTTAATAAGTCCAAGCCAGTCATCAGAAGACCTGAAGTGCCTCATTTATCACAGATGAACATTTCAGTGAAGCACTCTTCTTAAGACATTTTGTTTTTCTCTAGCCAGCAGTTATATTATGAAAATAAACTAATGTTTTGGGTTGTCTAGAGAGAGGCTAGAAAGATTTATTTGTGTACCCATATCATTTCATAATATTTTTGTAATTTAGATTATTAATTCTACTTAGTAACATGTAAAAATAATAAATGCATTAACAAAGATCTTCAAACGTAAAACAGATGTTCAAAGGACCATGGAAGGAATAAATTATGGGCAAGGAAAGAAGCAACCATGCAATCATACTTTCACCTGCCCATGTGCTTCACATGTGTAGCTCACTGGCAAAAAATTTTCTCATGAGCTTTGGGTCATAAACCAAAACCATGTCAGTCTGTTTTCAATGATGTTACCAAAAAACTCTTGATCTGCCAACATAGTTGCAATGTCATAAACTCAACTGAGGCAAACTGCTTGTTACTCAGCAGGAAATAGAATCATGTTTCATCTGGGCCTTTATTTGTTCCCTCTGTGATGAGCATTTTGCAAAATAAACACCTGCAACTCACTATTCTACATCTATGGAATCTCTCAACAATATAAAGAAAATAAATCCCCTTTTAAGATAGTGGATAATTTTCCTTGTGAATACAATTAACAATAGACCATAGATAATATATGAATATTAGATTGCTTTCTGTGTCTTTGAAATTTTCTAAAAATTTCTAAAACATCTCAAGGTGTTGCATCAAATTAACTGCTACAGGACTATTTGTGAAAGCTACTACTATTTTAAGGGGAAACCTTACCATATCTGAGTTTATGTTAAATCTTACCAAATCCCTGGAAAAGAAAATCCAGACAAATGATGATCAAGGCTATAACTGTAGCTAATCTCAAGAAACCTTGGGCCAGAACTTAACGTCACAATGGCTAAGGAGTTATGGAAAAAAAGAAATAAAGACACTGATTTTACAAGTTAAAAGAAGAGAAAATGGGTCATATTTACTATTAGTTGAATCCCTGTCACATTGAATTTAAATAAATATTTATTGAGTAAGTTATTTCCCATCATACTTAATGGGTGAATTTTGAAAGCAAGACTTCAAAACCTAACCTATAACTTCCCTCTCATGTAAATTTTTAAAAAGTTTTATTGGAGTATAGTTGACTTACAGTGTTGTGTTAATTTCAGGTATACAGCAAAGTAAATGAGTTATACATATACATATACATATATCTACTTTTTTTGTCTTAGATTCTTTTCCCATATAGGCCAATACACATTATTGAGTAGAGTTACAGCAGGTTCTTATTAATTATCTATTTTAGAGGCAGAGTCAAGATGGCAGTGCGAGAAGACGTGGAGTTATCATCTCCCCACAACTAGTGTGCCTGCTGGCCGCTGGGGGGGGACTCTGATGCCCAAGGAGATGGGAGGAGCCCCAAAGTGAACCGGTAGGATGTAGGGGGTACTGGGGTGGGGGAGGAGAAGTGGAGGCCAGATGTAGGGGGTACTGGGGTGGGGGAGGAGAAGTGGAGGCCAGATAAGATCGGTGCCTCTGAGGCTGGGGAGATCAGGAGAGGCAGGCGAGAGGGACTCTCTGGAAAGAGCGAGAGAGAAGCGGAGGGTGATTGCCTGGCCCACTTGGGCCAGGGAGCCTGCTGAGCTCCCAGGCCATTACACCCCCTCCAAAGTCCCATCCAGGCTGTGTGGGTCCTGGGGGCATAGGAGGGAGGCCAGGGAGATCAGGAGAGGCACGTAGGAGGAGCCCTCCCAGACCGGAGGAGCAGGACAGGAGAGGAGGGCGATTGCCTCCCCCACTCAAGCCCAGGAAGCCTGCTGGGCTCCCAGGTGAGGTCCCCTGACCTCTGAGACCAGGGGTGGGGGGCACACCTGGGCCCCTTCTGTTCCTTGAGCCTAAGCCCCACCCCCCACAGCCCCCAGGGCCTTTTCCAGCCCTGTGGGTCCTGAGCATTGGCCATACCCACCACCCAGACCTCGCCCTTGCTTAGGCCCCGCCCACGAGAGCCAAGGCCTCCTCCCCTTTTGTTTTCTTTTTCTTTTTGTTCCCCTCCTCCTCTTTTTTTACTATTGTGGTACTGATGTACCTTCTGGTTGTTGATTCATCTATATTTTTATTTTTATATTCTTCTAACATATTTGTTAGCTTCCTAGTCTAATTTTATTTTTTACTTTGTTATTTGTTTTTTCTTTTTTTTGCCACCCCAGGCAGCTTGTGGGATCTTGTTTCACAAGACTGGGTTTGGGTCAAAGCTCCTACAGTGGGAGCTCCAAGTCCAAACCACTGGACTAACAGAGAACCTCAGACCCCAGGGAATATTCATCAGAGTGAGGTCTCATGGAGTTCCTCATCTCAGCACCAACACCCAGCTTTACTCAATAGCCTATTAGCCCCAGTGTTGGAAGCCTCAGGACAAACAACCAGGAAGACAGAAGCACAATCCCACTCATTAAAAAATAATAATAACAATAAGACAGCAAAAAAATATGTCACATAAGAAGGAGCAAGGTAAAAATCTACAAGACCAAAAAAGTGAACAGGAAATAGGCAATCTACCTGAACAAGAATTCAGAATAATGATAGTAAAGATGATGCAGAATCTCAGAAATAGAATGGAGGCAAGAATTGAGAAAATACAAGAAATGTTTAACAAAGATCCAGAAGAACTAAAGAACAAACAGAGATGAACAACATAATAACTGAAATGAAAAATAACTAGAAGGAAGCAATAACAGAATAACTGAGGAAGAAGAAAGAATAAGTGATCTGGAAGAGAAAATGGTGGAAATAACTGCCAAGGAGCAGAATAAAGGAAAAAGAAGGAAAAGAAGAAAATCTCAGAGACTGCTGGGACAGCAATGAATGAAGCAACATTCGAATTATAGGGGTTGCAGAGAAGAAGAGAAAAAGAAAGGATCTGAGAAAATGTTTGAAGAGATTATTGTGGAAAACTTCCCTAACATGGGAAAGGAAAGAGTCAGCCGAGTCCAGGAAGCACAGAGAGTCCCATACAGGATAAAACCTAGGAAAAACACACCAAAACACATATTAAACTAACAAAAATTAAATTCAAAGAAAAAATATTAAAAGCAGCAAGGGAAAAACAAAAAATAACATACAAAGGAATCCCCATAAGGTTATCAGCTGATTTTTCAGTGAAGACTCCACAGGCCAGAAGGGACTGGCAGGATATACTTAAAGTGATGAAAGAGAAAAACCTACAACCAAGATTACTCTACCCAGCAAGGATCTCATTCAGATTCGATGGAGAAGTCAAAAGCTTTTCAGACAAGCAAAAGCTAAGATAATTCAGTACCACCAAACCAGCTTTACAAAAAATGCTAAAGGAACTTCTCTAAGTGGAAAACACAGGAGAAGAGAAAGACCCACAAAAACAAATCCAAAACAATTCAGAAAATGGTAATAGGAAAATACATATCGATAATAACCTTGGATGTAAATGGATTAAATGCCCCAACCAAAAGACACAGGCTCACTGAATGGATACAAAAACAAGATCCAAATATATGCTGTCTAAAAGGGACCCACTTCGGACCTGGGACACATACAGACTGAAAGTGAAGGGATGGAAAAAGATATCCCATGCAAATGGAAATCAAAAGAAAGCTGGAGTAGCAATACTCGCATCAAATAAAATAGACTTTAAAATAAAGACTGTTACAAGAGATAAGGAGGGACACTACATAATGATCAAGGGATCAGTCTAAGAAGAGGATATAACAATTATAAATGTTTATGCACCCAACATAGGAGCACTTCAATACATAGGCAAATGCTAACAACCATAAAAGGGGAAATTGACAGTAACACAATAATAGTAGGGGACTTTAACACCCCACTTTCACCAATGGGCAGATCATCCAAAATGAAAATAAATAAGGAAACACAAGCTTTAAATGACACAATAGACCAGATAGATTTCATTGATATTTATAGAACATTCCACCCAAAAGTGGCAGAATACACTTTCTTCTTAAGTCCACAAGGAACATTCTCTAGGATGGATCATATCTTGGGTCACAAATCAAGCCTTGGAAAACTTAAGAAAACTGAAATTGTTTCAAGCATCTTTTCTAACCACACACTATGAGATTGGAAATCAATTACAGGAAAAAAAACTGTAAAAAACACAAACACAAGGAGGTTAAACTGTGATACTAAATAACTAAGAGATCAATGAAGAAATCAAAGAAGAAATTTTAAAAATGCATAGAAACAAATGACAATGAAAACATGACCATCCAAAACCTATGGGATACAGCAAAAGGAGTTCCAAGAGGGAAGTTTATAGCAATACAATCTCACCTCAAGAAACAAGAAAAACCTCAAATAAACAATCTAGCCCTACACTTAAAACAACTAGAGAAGGAAGAACAAAGAAAACCCAAAGTCAGTAGAAGGAAAGAAATCATAAACATGAGAGCAGAAATAAATGAAACAGAAATGAAGGAAACAGTAGCACAGATCAATAAAACTAAAAGCTGGTTCTTTGAGAAGATAAAAAAAATTGATAAACCCTTAGCCAGACACATCAAGAAAGAAAAGGAGAGGACGCAAATCATGGAATTAGAAATGAAAAATGAGAGGATGATTATAATTTCTGTGACTTTCTTTTTTTTTTTTTTTTTTTTGCATTACGTGGGCCTCTCACTGTTGTGGCCTGTCTCGTTGCAGAGCACAGGCTCCGGACGTGCAGGCTCAGCGGTCACGGCTCATGGGCCCAGCCGCTCTGCGGCATGTGGGATCTTCTCGGACCGGGGCACAAACCCATGTCCCCTGAATCGGCAGGCAGACTCTCAACCACTGCACCACCAGGGAAGCCCATGTGACTTTCTGTTTGAAAAGAAAAAAAAAAAAAATCCCACAAGGACCCAGAGGCAAAAAATATACAAATCAATTATCACTGCAAAGTAAAGGAGCTGTTACAGTGGAAGATTACTGGACTGAATGTCAATATTATGACACAGTATGAGTGTATTTCGTTTGGTAATTGCAATCATTGTTGCTTTTGTTGTGGTCATCCATTTTCAATGCTTGGTGTCAGTTGATTTATCTCCTGTAAAAATAAAATACAGTGTGTGTGTGTGTGTGTGTGTGTGTGAAAAAGAAAACCTGACACTGTAGAAATACAAAGGATTATGAGACTACTACAAACAACTATATGCCAATAAAAAGGAACGACCAAGAAGAAATGGACAAATTCTTGGAAAGGTACAATTTTCCAAGACTGAACCAGGAAGAATTAGAAAATATAAGCAGACCTATCACAAGTAATGAAATTGAAACTGTAACTAAAAATCTTCCAGCAAACTAAAGTCCAGGACCACATGGCTTCACAGGTGAATTCTAACAAACATTTAGAGAAGAGCTAACACCCATTCTTCTCAAACTCTTCCAAAATATTGCAGAGGGAGAAACACTCCCAAATTCATTCTATGAAGCCACCATCACCCTGATACCAAAACCAGAAAAACATATCACAAAAAAAGAAAATTAGACACCAATATCACTGATGAACATAGATGCAAAAATCCTCAACAAAATACTAGCAAACAGAATCCAACAGCACATTAAAAGGATCATACACCATGATCAAGTGAGATTTATCCCAGGATGCAAGGATTCTTCAATATACACAAATCAATCAGTGATACACCACGTTAACAAATTAAGGAATAAAAAACATATGATCATCTCAATAGATGCAGAAAAAGCTTCTGACAAAATTCAACACCAATTTATGATAAAAACTCTCCAGAAAATGGGCATAGAGGGAACCTACCTCAACATAATTAAGGCCATATATGATAAACGCACAGCAAGCATCATACTCGATGGTGAAAAACTGAAAGCATTTCCACTAAGATGAGGAACAAGACAAGGATGTCCACACTCACCACTCTTATTCAACATAGTTTTGGAAGTCCCAGCTACAGCAATCAGAGAAGAAAAAGAAATAAAAGGAATACAAATTGGAAAAGAAGAAGTAAAACTGTCACTATTTGCCAATGACATGATACACATAGAAAATCCTAAAGATGCCACCAGAAAACTACTAGAACTAATCAATGAATTTGGTAAGGTTGCAGGATACAAAATTAATGCACAGAAATCTCTGGCATTCCTATGTGCAAACAATGAAAAATCAGAAAGAGAAGTTGATGTTAAGGAAACACTCCCATTTACCATTGCAACAAAAAGAATAAAATATCTAGGAATAAACACACCTGACTAAGGAGGTGAAAGACTTGTACTCAGAAAACTATAAAACACTGATGAAAGAAATCAAAGATGATAAACAGATGGAGAAATATACCACGTTCTTAGATTGGAAGAATCAATACTGTGAAAATGACTACACTACCCAAAGCAATCTACAGATTCAATACAATCCCTATCAAACTACCAATGGCATTCTTCACAGAATTAGAACAAATTTTACAAACAAATAAGTATTAATTAATGATCTTTTGTGTGCCAAGGCTTCTTAGGAGATTTAGAAATGATATGGTCACTGCCTTTGGAAAATGCAGTCTCTGGCTATCTCCATGGCCTAACTTTGGTTAAAATAATGTAGAGACAGAGCAACATGGAACACAGGTCATCAGTAATAAAGCAGAAAATAGATCACAAAGAAAATACAAAGTTAAATCATCAGAAAAGAATGTGGGGTGAAAAAAAATCATGCATGTAGAAAGCTGATTGTTTCTTGAAATAGTGTTGACAAGGAACCTCAGATTATTGCTGTTTCAAATGCATTTTATTGATATCCTGAGTTTTGATTCATCACACTATCTTCCTGCCGTCATAGCAACTATCAGAGTTTTTTTTTAATAGAGGAAAAACTTTAATGAAGAAAAATCATGTGGCTGATATTTGAATATATACTTATTATTAGACAATTCAAATAATAGAGTTAGGTCATTCAAAATACCCTACTCCCAAAATAACCCTTGTTAATCACTTTTGTGTATCTTTCCAGAAAATAAGTTCTGACCATACAAAAAGATACATGGAAATAATCCATTCTTTTTCTTTAAAAAAAATTATTATTTTTGAATAGGGGATATATTCACGTGGTCAAAATTTAAGATACAAACAAGTAGAGAGTGAAAATTCCTCTCTCACCCTGTCCTCTGGCAACCCATATTTGTATCTTTGAGGCAATTGGTATACCAGTTATTGCGTATACTTTCACAAATATTTTAGGAATGTGCAAGCAAATATATATTTATTTCTGGTTTAACCTCATAAATATTTGAATGTTACATTTTTCATGCTACTTCTGATAATAAGCAGGGTTTCTTTTCACTGCTCACGTGCTCTGGCCAAGCTTCTAGGTGTTTGGCATTAAAGTTCTTAATTAGCACCATGTTCCTCCATATTCCTTTATACATCCAGGAGAAAAAGAAATGAGAAAAGAAAAAAACAAAACAAAGCAAAAAACCCTGCAAACATTTTTCTTGTAATATATTGGTAATTTTCATTTTTAAAAATCTGAACGTTTTACTTGACCCCAACTTTAACGAGTCTAAGATATATGCTAAAAAAGCTAATGTATTCCTATTGCCTTAATAATAGTATATATCTAGATAAAATTAGGTTAGAATTGGAATTTTGTGTCTAGTTCTAGGCACCATCATTTAAAGGAATATTGGCCAAGTCATACAACCAGAAGAGGTTTATCTGAATAAGGATCTTCTGGGAAAATTGTTTATATGGAGATGGCTTTATAGGACTCAAGGTTTGGGTTTTGGAGTAGGTGAGCTGGGAGAAAACATGCAGATCAGTTCCAAAAATGTGAAGACTCTCATGCTGAAGAATTACTGTGTGGATTCTGAGTTGCTTCAGAAGGGCTGGCTGACAGGGCGTAGTCTATCTCAGGAAGTGACTGTGGTCAGAAGCTGAAATTGCTAACCACAATTACATAAAATTTCCCCCAGAAACAAACAAGAAATACCCAACTTTTCCTCATACAGGGAAGAAGAGGGCAGAAGGAGAGGGGAGATTATAACAGCATGGGTCTTCAGAAAACTTGGCATTCAGGTAATGTGGATGGGAAAAGGTTCAAAAGAAGGCTGGGACCAGAGCTTGTCGACCTAATAGGTTACCCTATCCCTCCCCCGACACCACCACCACGTCCCTTTCTCAAGATCTGACTTAAGCTTTCATCTTTTTCCCTGCTGTGTTTGAGAACATGACCGACTTTTTGTTGCCTATTGTTTTCCTAATTGGAAACTCAATTATTACTGAGAGTGTTGATGGGTGCCAATGTGAGGTTTGATTACCTAAATTCCCCACTACAATTTGCCTTTAGAAGGAATCCAGGTTGATATTTCGTGGCATCTAGACTTCCCAATGCTGCAAAATGATTTTGACTTCATTATGGCATAGCAATGGACTTATCTATCATACAAGCAAAAATAAAAGTTACAATAGTCTTTAATGTGTTAGGAAAATGTTTATGGCACTTTGAAAATTGGAAAGGCTGCATTTAAAAGTATTCAAGCACAAGAGGAAATGAAGGCATGTGCTAGGATTATGTGAAGGCGGGTTTTATCTCAGAGGGAAAGCCTTTATGAGAAAAGTCTGCTCACCACAGCTGGGTCTGCTTGGAAAGCACAGAGAGATGGGCAGAGTGGAAAGTCAACAACCATACCATGAGGTTAGGGATCTCTAGGGTTGAATTAGGAGGTAAAACGGAAGCATTTATGTGCAAAAGGAAGTTTTGTAAATGGTTTTGACATTGATCATGGGATTTCAATAAGTTCAATTTTATTGGATCATAAATTGTGCACAAGTAGAAAGAAATTCATAAACAAGGCAGCTCTGTGGTTAATGACTGTACTAATACCTTAAATGTTAAATCTGTGAATTATGTTTTATAGGTAAAATCTTCAGCTTCAGAAGATGGTTATTTTTGTTCCTTATAGGTTTCAACAATATACAGCTCCAAAGGTCAGAATATAGCTTTTTAAAAAGAGATTGCATATTCTTTTTCAAATTTCTGGAATCACTTCATTATTTAAGAGATCTTATTTTAAATTATTGGATAATATGTAACTCAGTCAATCTTGTTAGAAAATTACATTAAATAGAGTGCAAATTGTAGGCACAGTATAACTTAAAATAAGAAAACAATATAAGACATTAGCATCTGCTTAGGGTTCTGCCACATGAGTCAGACAGCATAGTTGAGTATATGCACCTCAGTGGTTTTTCAGCTAGTAAACCAGATGTTTGGCCTACATGACATCAAACATCCAATCTGTCTAAATACAATTATTTGCCTTACTAAAATGATTACGTTCTTCAAGACAGCTGCACTCCGATCATTTATTTAATTTTTGTGTCACTTACAACATCTATATAGATAAAAATAAGTTTTTCTACATAGAAATTTATTGGGAGATTTTGAATTATTTGACTATTTTAGTGCATACATGAACTCTGCATTTTACTTTATTCTGTCGATCTAATCTCTATTTCCTTCATTATATACAACAGAGAGGATGTTTACTAAGCACTAAAGAGATGTGGTATGCTAATTACCATAAAATGTACTTCTCACATGAAGTATCAGGTAAAAATGAACATCTCTAATTCTCTTTTCATCAGGTCATTTCCTCTGGCTTTGATGACTTCTATCAAACACTTAAGCAGTTTGTTTCATGTTCATCAACAGTTAGCCACTGTCTAGAATTCCTGACAAAAATGCATCAGTAGCCTTATTAAATAATTATTAATAAAATGTCAGTAGGCTTAATCTTCACTGAAACTGAGTTTTGCTCTTTGTCATCATTCCCAATCTAATTTGACTTTTGCTTTAATGAGTTCCCTTCCTCTCGGGCACAAACCAGCATTCATTTCCTTTCTGCAGGACTCTATCAATGTTACTCTTAGCTAAAATATAACCAGTGCAGCCAGTTTGTACTTCATCAGTGAAAGAAGTTGTTTATTCATTTTATAAAAACGATTTATGGATGAGAACTTTAAGTACACAGAGAGCAAGGCAAAAAGAAGAGAATAACGGTTCTGACCAGGAATGCAGGTGCTGTTTAAAACTCCAGTGCTTTGTACATAAAGGAAACATTTGCCTGTTGCAAGAGATTTCACGTGTTTTGCTAAGTGGGTTTAGATGATGCCTTGAAGAATACTGTTCCTCGGGTCCAAATTCCTGATAAATATCTACACTCATTTGGAGGATAAAGCAAAAAAAAAAGGAGGTTCTTCATTTTATAGTACAAACGGTGCTTAAAGCATCTGTAGCTGTCAGCTTGAAATTAAAACAAGAAATCTGTTTGCATGTGACAAGCTTAAATCAACTCCAAATGATGTCCAAATTGGACAGAGTTCGGATTTTGTCACCATAGTCCCGACATTTCAGTTTAGATTAAGAACAGACTCATTTTCTACTGTGTCTCTGGAAGGGATAGCTCCTCTTCCAGCCGCTCAGAAACGAGGCCTCACTCACATTAATTACTGTCACACAATACTCAACACACAGCTACCTTAAGCGCAGAAAGACATTTTCCTAATTCTTAAAAAGATAAGTAATATGCATATTGGTTTTCTTAAATCCATATTAATATGTATAAATTAAACATAATATAATGTGTTAAACTTTTCACCTTCATCGTTTGTATTGTACTGAATAGGACTTAGAAAATAACTGGAAAACTTTTATTTAGATGAATGTTTTCTTTAATGTATAAAAATATTACTCCTATTACTTAATTACTATTATAGTTTGTCTTAAATTATCACAGTGTATCTGTCAACAAATTTTATTGTAGATTAATACTGCTTTGGGTTTTAAAAGAGAGAGAGAGAGAGAGAGAGAGAGAGAGAGAGAGAGAGAAAGAAAAGTCAATTTGATCACTGCCCAAGGATAAAAGTCTAGATTTAACATATTATACCTTTTTAAATGTTTATTTTATATTGGAGAAGAGTTGATTAGCTGTAAAATTATTGTAAAAGATGATCAATACCTGAAGGAAGAGAAAAACTCTTTTCAGTTAAAAGAGAAAGACATAAATGGTATAAACCTGAGGCAATAACCTGAAAATGGTCTCAAACTCTTGGAACTCTTTGTTTAGGAGTATTAGGACCACAAGACATTCACCAGCCCACCCATCCTTGAGTGGAGGCGGCAGGTCCATTGTGACCTGACTGCCATGTGTTTCCTCTTCTACTTAATCATATTGGAGAAGACAAGTAAGTTATCATCTGAGACACCCTGGAGTAGTGGAAAGTATAGATTTTAGGTGTCCTTGTGTCAATTATTCACTTCAAGGAGCTAAAAGAATTTGAAATTTCATGTAAAATTCTAGCAAATACTAAGGACTCAAAAAATGCCTACTTAACCTCCTGCAGGTCACCCCCCCCTTTATTCATTCATTCACTCATTTCTTAATGATTAGATAACATGCAATTCAGAAGAATGACAACGTATTGGTGGATGTGATGCTGCAATAAAAAATAGACCCTAACATTTCAGTCACTTAACAATACAGACTTGTACTTTTTGCTTAAGCTACAGTCCTGTTCATTCAGATAGGTGAGGCAACTCCTCTATACCATCTTTCAGGACCCCTGTCATCTTCAAATGTAGCTATGAAGATCACCTGGACAGCTGTCATCCCAGTCCACTGGGAAGGGAAAAGAGAACAGAGAAGCACATGGGAGCTTTTGATAGGCCAGCTCTGGAATCCAGATTCCGTTTACTAGAACTCAGTCATATGGCCACAGCTGATGCAAGGGAGGCTAGGGAATAGAGTCAGCTGTGTGTCCAAAGGAAGATAAATCAAGTTTGGGTGTATAGTGGTCTCTGCTACATCAAGTTTAGAGGGAAAAATTTTAAAAAACAACTGCAAATCTGTTTGAACTTAAGTTCCAAACCTTGGGTTATTTCTTAATAAGAAGACAAATTTTTGCTGCAACGATACTGATAATTATTATCAATAAGACTGGTAAACATAAATGCACAGACTAAATGTGTGTGAGCCATGTGCTCAAGAGACTGTAAGAGACAGTGAAGACAACAGTTAGAAATGCAAACTCCATCAGACATCTGGATTCTGCAATTTCTCAGTCTGTGACCTTGAGTGAATTACCCAACCTCTCCTAGTCTGAGTTGTTTTCACGTTTAAGACAAGAATAATGTAACCTTCTCCATTAGGATGCAGTGTGGATTAAATGTCACACACAAAGCAATTAGAACATGTCTTAGCAACACAGTAAGTGTTCAACAAGCTCATGCTGTTATTATAATAAATGTGACAGTTTTACTCATTGAGTCTCTTTTAATTCCTTGCTAGAAGCATTTTCACTTCGTTGAAGCCCAGGGAATTGTAAATGAAATGTAAAGAGATTTCGATTCCAATTCCATTAGTTAGTGGGGTCAGTGATTTGTTCAAGTCCCTCTTCATTTATGAGGTGGATTGAGAACCCCTACGATGATGAGTGGAGACCATTAGAAGCATAGCACATTCAACCCAGCCACTAGCATAACATGGTTCCTGCCTCTGCTCCATCCCCATCCTCACTGGGAAGGAAATGTTAGACTGAAAGCAGAGCTGAAGAAGGAAACTGTATGGGTAAGAAGAGATTTTATGGCCGAATGGAAGTGATTGGATGTGGTCATGGGATGAGGGAGCCAGGGATGGAAGTGTAAGAGTGACAAGCATGCTGATGATGGGTGAAAGTCTGTCATCACTGACAGGATGTAGAACAGGTCCAAGCACCGAAGCTCCTAAACAGCAGGCACAGGGATTGACGTTTCTCAGCACTACTGGAGCCACTTATATTAACAGCCAGTTACATCACTGGTAATCATATAAACCCAGTCTGGACTCTCTACCCCTGTACCCCACTACATATTTTTTTTGTTGTTCTTTTTCTTTTTTTAAATTTGTTCACGCAGCACGGCTTGTGGGATATTAGTTCCCTGACCAGGGATTAAACCCACGCCGTTGGCAGTGAAAGCATGGAGTCCTAACCACTGGACCATCAGGGAATTCACTGTTGTTGTCCTCCTTAACAGCTCTATTGAGATATATTTCACCTACCATTAAATTCACCTTTAAATGTTTACAATTCAGGGTTTTAATATATTCACAGAATTGTGCAACCACGATTCCAAAAAAGGTTCATCACTCAAAAAGAAACCCCACACTTGTTAGCAGTTATTTCCCATTCTACCCTCCCCCTAGCCCCCAGCAACCTTTGATCTACTGTCTGTCTCTATGGATTTGCCTATTCTGGGCTTTCATATAAATGGAATCATATATGTGGGCTTTTGTGACTGGCTTCTTTTGCTTAGCATTATGTTTTCAAGGTTCATTTATGTTGTAGCATGTATAAGCAATTCATTCCTTTTTATGGCTGAATAATATTCTATTGAATGGATACACCACATTTTATTTATCTGATCATCAGTTGGTGGATATTTGGGTTGTTTCCCCTAACTGGCTATTATGAATAATGTTGCTATAAACATCCATGTACAAGTTTTTCTGTGGACATAATTTTTTTGTTTCTCGTGTACATACCTAGGATTGGGATTGCTTTGTCATATGATAACTTTATGATTAATTTTTGAGGCATTTCCAAACTGTCTTCCAAAGCATCATTTACATTCCCACCAGCAATGTATAAGAATTCCAATTTTTCCACAGCTTTGCCAACACTTGTTATTGTCCTATTTTGTTATAGCCATCCTAGTAGATGTGACATGGTCTCTTATTGTGCTTTTGTTTTGCATTTCCCTAATGACAATGATTTTGAGTATCTCTTCATGTGCTAATTGGCCATTAGTATGTCTTCTTTTCAGAAGTGTCTATACAACTCCTTTACCCATTTTTCAGTTTGGCTATTTTTCCTTTCACTGTTAAGTTGTAAGTTCTTTATATATAATCTAGATAAAAATCCCTTACCAGATGTATGATTTGCAAATGTTTCCTCCTATTCTGTAGGTGTTCTTTTCACTTTCTTGTTGGTGTGTTTTGAAATATAACAGTGTTTAAATTTGATGATCTCCAATTTATCAATTTTTTGTTTTATTGCTTATGCTTTCATTTCATATCTAAGAAATCATTGCTTAATCTTGGATCAAGAAGATTTTACTCCTATGTTTTCCTGTAAGAGTATTATAGTTTTAACACTTACATTTAGGTCTCTGATCCATTTTGAGTTAGTTTCTGTACATGGTGTGAGATAGGTATCCAACTATTCTTTTGCATGTAGATGTCCAGTTGTTCCTGCACCATTTGCTGAAAGGAATGTTCTTTCCATATTGCATTGTCTTGGCACTCTTGTCAAAAATAAATTGACCAGAACTATAAAGGTTTCTTTCTGGACTCTACCCCTTGATCTTGCTTCAGTTGCAAACCCAGAAGATTGCAAAGAGAGAAAATGAATCCAGACCATGGAAATTCTCCATGTGAGTAGCATAACTGATCAGTTTTGCCTTGGCTACCTCCCAGTCTCTGGAGAATTTGGTGGGTTTTCCATTGACAGGCATCTGCTAATGGAAATGAACACCTGAATGTCACCAATGGCCCCCTATAGGTCAAATTAAATTGTCGTGCTTTCATGACAATTCCCTGACTTTTAACATTACTATCCACCTCTCCTTGAAACTTGGCTTCATTCTTCCCCTACCCATGTGGTTGTTTTTCAGTTTACTTCACAGACTTATTTTTTACTCTACTCATCTACCCATTAAAAATTGATATAGGGATCCATCTTCAGCCCTCCTTTTTCATTTAAAGGCTTCCAGTTGCCATTCAATATCCATTCATATCCTTTTTACTAATAACAGAGCCTCAATTTTAGCTGGACATGTTGCTTCAAAGCTTAGTTACATTCCCTAACTTACCTTGCAGTAACGTGACTAAATTCTGGACAGCAATATGTAAGCAAAAGTGTTTTGTGAGTCTGGGAAATTCCTTAAAAAGTTAGGGTGTGCATCCTTAATTTGCTCTCCCTTTTATTGGTAACCCTGAATGCTGTTGTGATGGCTGGAGCCCCGGCTGCCATCTTGGACTGTAAGGATAAAGGCCACACCTTACAAATGGCAGAGTAGAGAACATGAAGGAAATTGGATGTTGATGACATTATGGAACTGTCATAACAATTCTAAACATACCCCCAGGTAATCCATCCTGGTCCTTCCTCTGGACTTCTGTTTTGTAAGAGAAGCCATAAAAAGCTTTTAAAACATTTTAAGTCACAATAATTTGGGGATTTTAAAAGTCTTTTAAAAACAACAACAACATGCTGTATACTACATCCCCAGAACTTCTTTATCTTATAAATGGAAATTTGTACTTTTTGATCCCCTTCATCCATTTCACTCACCCCCTACCCCCACCTTTGGCAACCACCAATCTCTTCTCTGTATCTATGAGTTTAGTTTTCTATTTTTGTTTTGTTTTGTTTTTAGACTCCACATATAAGAGATATTATACAGTATTTAACTTTCTCTAGCATATTTCACTTAACATAATGCCTTCAAGTTCCATCCATGCTATAATAAATGGCAGGATTTCCTTCTTTTTATGGCTGAATAATATTCCAGTGTGTGTGTGTGTGTGTGTGTGTGTGTGTGTGTGTGTGTAGACAATACCACATCTTTTTTTATCCAGTCATCTGCTGATGGACACTTAGGTTGTTTCCATGTCTTGACTATTGTAAATTATGCTGCAATGAACATGAGGATGCAGATATCTTTTCAAGATAGTGATTTTGTTTCCTTCAGATAAATACCCATAAGTGGAATTGTTGGATCATACATAGTTCTAGGTTTTTTTGGTTTTTTTTGGAGTTTCATGAAATTTATTGTTTTTTCTTTCAGTTTTATTGAAATGTAATTGACATACAGCACTGTATAGGTTTTAGGTGTACAGCATAATGATTTGACTTACATACATCTTGAAATGATTATCACAATAAGTTTAGTGAACATCCATCATCTCATATAGATACAAAATTAAGGAAATAGAAAAAAATTTTTCCTTGTGATGAGAATTCTTAGGATATACTCTTAACAACTTTCATATATAACCTACAGCAGTGGTAATTATTATTTTTTATGAATTTATTATTTATTTATTCACTTATTTATTTTTGGCTGTGTTGGTTCTTCGTTGCTGTGCACAGGTTTTCTCTAGTTGCAGTGAACAGGGGCTACTCTTCGTTGCGGTGTATGAACTTCTCATTGTGGTGGCTTCTCTTGTTGCGGAGCACAGGCTCTAGGCATGCGGGCTTCAGTAGTTGTGGCACACGGGCTCAGCAGTTGTGGCTCGTGGGCTCTAGAGCACAGGCTCAGTAGTTGTGGCGAATGGGCTTAGTTGCTCCGCAGCATGTGGGATCTTCCCGGATCAGGGCTCGAACCCATGTTCCCTGCATTGGCAGGAGGATTCTTAACCACTGCACCACCAGGGAAGTCCCCAGCAGTGGTAATTATATTTATCATGTTGTACATGACATCCCTAGTACTTATTTATCTTATAACCGGAAGCTTGTAACTTTTGACTGCCTGCATCCAATTCCCCCTCCCCCAATGCCATCTCGCCTCTGGTAACCACAAATCTGATCTCTTTTTCTACGGGTATGTTTTTTTGTTTGTTTTTGAAGTATAATTGACTTATAGCACTATTTTAATTCCTGTTATACAACATAGTGATTTGATATTTCTATACATTTCAAAATGACCACCATGATAAGTCTAGTTACAGTATGTTACCATATGAAGATGTTACATAGTCATTGACTATATTCCCTATGCTGTACATTTCACACCCTGACTCATTTATTTTGAAACTGGAAGTTCCTACCTCTAAATCTCCCTCACCTATTTCTTTCCTCCCCCTACCCCCCTTCCCTCTGGCAACCACCTGTTTCTTCTCTGTATCTATAAACCTGTTTTTGTTTTGTTATATTTGTTCATTTGTTTTGTTTTCTGGATTCCACATATAAGTGCAACCATACACTATTTGTCTTTCTCTGTCTGACTTATTTCACTTAGCACAATACCCTCTATCTATATCCATCCATGTTGTCACAATGGCAAAAGTTCATTCTTTGTTATGGCTGAGTAATAATCTATTGTGTGCGTGTGTGTGTGTGTGTGTGTGTGTGTGTGTATCTCACATCTTCTTTATCCGTTCATCTATTGATGGGCACTTAGGTTGCTTCTGTATCTTGGTTATTGTAAATAATGCTGCAATGAACATAGGGGTGCATATATCTTTTCTAGTTAGTGTTTTCATTTTCTTCAGATAAATACCCAGGAACTGAATTACTGGATTATTTGGTAGTTCTATTTTTAATTTTTTGAGGAATCTCCATACTGTTTTCCATAACAGTTGCATCAACTTACATTCCCACTGACAATGCACGAGGGTTGCCTTTTCTCCGCATCCTTGCCAACACTTGTTGTCTTTTTGATAATACCTATTCTGATAGGTGTGAGATGAGAGCCCATTATGGTTTTGCATTGCATTTCCCAGATGATTAGTGAATGATGTTGAGCACCTTCTCATATACCTGTTGGCTACCTGTATGTCTTTTTTGGAGAAATGTAGATTCAGATACTGTGCCCATTTTTACATCAGATTGTTTTGTTGTTGTTGTTGTTGAGAAGCATGAGTTCTTTATATACATATATAGTTTGCAAATATTTTCTCCATTAGTTAGGTTGCCTTTTCATTTTGTTGATTGTTTCCTTTGCTGTAAGGAGCTTTTTAGTTTGATGTAGCCCAACTTGCTTATTTTTTTCTTTTGTTGCCTATGCTTTTGACATCAAATCCAAAAAATTATTTCCAAGAGCAATGTCAGGAGCTAAACCTCTGTATTTTATTCTAGGAGTTTTATAGTTTCAGGTCGTAGGTTCTAGTATTTATTCATTTTGAGTTGATTTTTGTTTATGGTATAAGATAGTAGTCCAGTTTCATTCTTTTGCATGTGGCTTTCCAGTTTTGCCAACACTATTTATTGAAGAAACTATCTTTTCTCCATTATATATTCTTGGCTCCTGTGTTGTAAATTAATTGACCATATACATGAGAGTTTATTTTTGGCCTCTCTCTTCTGTTCCATTGATCTGTCTGCTTTTATGCCAATACCATACTGTTTTGATTGCTATGGTTTTGAATATAGTTTGAAATTGGGAAGTATGATGCTTCCAACTTTGTTCTTCTTTCTCAAGGTTACTTTGGCTATTAGGCATCTTTTGTGGTTCCAGTACAAATTTTAGGATCATTTGTTCTAGTTCTGTGAAAAATGTCATTGGAATTTTGATAGGGATTGCACTGAATCTATATGTTCCTTTGCATAGTATTGACATTTTAAGAGTATTGATTCTTCCAATTCATGAGCACAGAATACATTTCCATTTATTTGTGTCTTTAATTTATTTCATCAGTTCCTTACAGTTTTCAGTGTATAGATCTTTTACCTCCTTGTTTAAATTTATTCCTAGGTATTTTTTTTTGATGCAACTGTAAATGGAATTGTTTGCTTAATTTCTCTTTCTGATAGTTCCTTATTAGTGTATAGTAATGCAACTTATTTTTGTGTATTGATTTTGTTTCCTATAACCTTACTAAATTTATTATTTCTAACAGTTATTTCATAGACTCTTTAGGGTTTTCCATATATAATATGTCATCTGCAAATAGAGATATTTTTACTTCTTCCATTCCAATTTGGTTGCCTTTTATTTCTTTTTCTTGCCCAGCTGATCTGGCTAGGGCTTCCAATATTATGTTGAATAAAAGCAGTAAGAGTAGGCATCCTTGTCTTGTTCCTGACCTTAAAGGAAAAGTTTTAAGTGTTTCACTGTTGAATATGATGTTAGTTGTGGGCTTCTCATATATGGCCTTTATTATGTTGAGGTATATTCCCTCTAAACCCCCTCTGTTGAGAGCTTTTTATCATAAGTGGATGTTGAATTTTGTCAAATGCTTTTTCTGAATCTATTGAGATGCTCATATGGTTTTTATTCATCATCTTGTTTATATAGTGCATCATATTGATTGATTTGTGGATGCTGAACCATGCTTGAATCCCTGGAATGAATCCCACTTGATCATGGTGTATGATGCTTTTAATATATTGTTCAATTCAGTTTGCTAATATTTCGTTGAGAATTTTTGCATCTATGTTTATCAGGGATATTGACCTATATTTTTTTTTCTATAGTGTCCTTGTCTGGCTTTGGTAATACTGGGCTGGTAAAATGAGTTTGGAAGTGTTCCTTCCTCTTCTATATTTTGGAAGAGTTTGAGAAGGATTGGCATTAATTATTCTTTAAAAGTTTGGTAGAAATCACCAGTGAAGCCATCTGGTCATGGACTTCTGTCTGTTGGGAGGTTTTTGATTACTGATCCAATCTCTTCATTAGTAATTGGTCTGTTTAGATTTTCTATTTCTTCATGATTCAGTCTCAGTAGGTTGTATGTTTCCAGGAATGTATTTATTTTCTCTAGGTTGTCCAATCTGTTGGTGTATTTTTTGAATTCTATGTAGTGGACCTAACTGTAATCAACAAACCTTCTAAAGGCTATACATTCATCAATCACTGAACAAATGTTTGGTGAGTATCTACTACCCTTCACATACTGTGCCAGGTGTTATGGTGATATAGTATCTGTCCTCATGAAGTCCTCAGCCCTACTGGGCAGACATAATACATATAATCATGTAATACTCCAAATATTAATTCCTATAATAAGATTGTTATAGAAGATGTGCAATGTGTCAGGCCAATATGGGGGGTAAAACAATTCTCTCAAAGGTCTTAAGAAGTTTCATAGAGAAAGCAATGTTTGTTGAGACTTGACAGAGTTTGTGAATAAGAGGAAAATCATCCTGAAAGATGTGGGATTCACAAATGTGAATATGTAAAAGTTTGTGATTAGTTTAAAAAATGAGTTATTAGGTGTGGTTAGAGAGCAGGCTGGTGTGTTTGTATGTGGGTGTATGTGTGTGTGTGTGAGTGAGAGAGAGAGAGAGAGAGAGCAAAAGTGAGAGAGAGAGGGCAAAGCCTGGGAATCAGAAAGGAGGATGATGTTTCAGGGAAATAGAAGTCTGGGATCTTGTCAAACTGAGAATTTTTTTTTGGTTTATGAATCAGAGATAGAAAACATGTTCCAATCTTTATGTCAACTTTAGTTCGGCTGCTTAAACTACTATGTTGAGAAGAATCCTGAATCTACACCTGAGATCATCAGGAAAAGTGACATGAAGTATTAGAAATACACACATGAACTTGGGAGGTGTGATGATTAATTTTATGTGTCAACTTGGCTGGGCTGTGATGTCCAGATACGTGATCAAACAGTATTCTGGATATTTCTATGAGGTTGTTTTGGATGAGATTAACATTTGAAAGAAAACTTTTTAAAATTCCTCACAAGGCTAATACTGTCTCCTCCTGTATTAGTCAGGGTTCTCCAGAGAAACAGAATCAATAGGATGTGTATATATGGATTTATTTTACAGAGGCTGTGGAGGCTGGTTGTGAAGGCTGGCAAGTCCAAAATCTGCTGAGTGGACCAGTAGCCTGTAGACTCAGGGATGAGCCAAAGCTGCAGTTCAAGTCCAAAGACCATCAGCTGCAGAATTCCTTCTTGCTCAGGGGAGGTTAGTCTTTTATTCCATTCAGGCTTTTAACTGACTGGATGAGGCCCACCCACATTATGGAGGGCAATCTGCTTTACCCAAAGTCTACAGATTTAAAGTGTCACATAAATAGCCACTGTTGCAACTCTTCTGGCAAAAGTAAGTTTGGGTGGGAAGAGAAATTCTAAAATATCATGTTGGCTCTACCTTGAAAATATATGCAACTTCCAACCACTTCTCAGCCTTTTTTCAGGTACACTCTGTGGTAGACCGTCATCCTCTCTCCTCTGGATACTGCAGTAGTCCCCTATTCATCCCTCTTCTTCTTGCCTTGCTCCTCTACTGACTATTCTCAAAACTGCAACAGGAAACACTTTGGAAACAAATAAGATCAATTTGCTATTCTGCTCAAAATCTTCAAAGGCTCACAACCTGAGCAGAAGCAAACATCATCACAGTGGTCTACAAGACTGTACAGGGTCTTCCCCTATCCCATTTACTCTCTGACTTTATGTACTTGCTCTAATCACACTGGCCTCTACCATTCTACAGGCTCACCTGGCACCACTCCCTCTGCCTGAAATACTATGCCCAGAGAGTCATAGGGCTCACTCCCTCAACCCTTGCAAGTCTTGAAGTAAATGCCACCTTCTCAATGAGGACTACCTTACCCACCCTATTGAAAATGGCACCCCTTCACTCCCCACTTACCTTTTTTATTTTCTTTCTGTTTCAACAGCAGTTAAGAATGTTATAAGTGCAAATAGTATAAGTACTATTTGCTGAATGAATACACACTACACATTTAACTTGACCGTTTTCCAAAGGCTTGAATCCACTGCCTGGTCAAGGACCATTAAGGGGCCACAGTCTTACCACCAGCTAAGACTTCAGTTTTGTCACTACTGCTTAAGTTTGGACACAGGTGCAATTGACTTTTTCACCCCCATAAGGGTGCAAATTATGGGGTTCCCAATGAAGACAATTTGGAGCCATAGGTAGGGAAGTTCTCCTTTAGCAAAGAAGAAAATCTTCTGCATGTCTATTTCTGTTGGATGAGTATCTAAGTTCAATTTCAATGTCTCTCTCTATTTTAAGACTTCTCTGAAAGTATCTTGTAGCCGACAACATTTTCTCACATTCTGAATTTGCAATACTTTTCCCCTTACGTCTGGCTTCAGTACATAGGTAATATGCCTTCCAAGGGGATAGCCTGTCTATGTTTTACTATTACATTACAGTGGTCACTGTCTGTCTAGACTACAGAATCTGCACCACCTACTACCCAACTTCCTCTGCTATGCCACTGCCACATTTTAGTTATTATTATTGTAGCATTCCATTACCAGTACCAAATCCTACCACATAGTTAGGAATGTTTGGCTGCATATTAAAAAAAAAAAAACTGGCTTAAACAAAATACAAGTTTATTCATCTCTCATGCAACAAAAGACATAAGAGATGGAGACATCTTTCAGCACTCAGCTCCAACAACTGAAAGTATCGACTTCATTCTTATGGTTCAAGCAATATGCTAAAGCTCCAAAAATATCCTCCTTTTTCCAGGTACTGGATAAAGGAAAGGGGCATGAAAAAAGCAATCCTATCTTTAGCAAGATTTCTAGGAATTCACAGGCAACACTTATGCTTACTTCTCATTGACTAAATAGGTCACCTGGCCATTCACAGATTCAAGGAAAGCTGTGAGAAGGAGTCTTTTATCATGAAGGAAATAGGTTTCTCTAAAAATCAGGATTCTCGCTTCTAACAAAGAAGGATAGAATGGATATTGGGACAACTAGCAAACTCTGCCATGAAAATTAACCCATTAACCTTCCAAGAGAGGAAGATAGACTATAAAGACTTGAATCTCAAAGGCTCTCCAAGCATTACTACATATCATCCTATAAGTTTGAGAATTATCTATCCTACAGTATACACTTAGCCTCAGAGCATTCTGCAAAAAGACCAAAATCCAAATGAGACCCGACATCCAGCTGGACCTACCTCTCCCCTCCATCACAAAGCGTACTATTGTTCATTCCAAACAAATTGTTCCAACAGATTAGCAAAGCTCTTGTTCACCTGAACTAAAATGTGAGGAATATGACATATAGTGTTAAAACACCGCT
This sequence comes from Mesoplodon densirostris, assembly GCF_025265405.1. NCBI lineage: Eukaryota > Metazoa > Chordata > Mammalia > Artiodactyla > Ziphiidae > Mesoplodon > Mesoplodon densirostris. The sequence goes on from NC_082672.1 coordinate 88,192,870, forward strand.
CTTGACACAGTTCCCCACTTTCCATTCCAACTTAGGAAAAAATGCTAAGCATCATGTTCTTTGCCTTTGGTTAAATACCATACCCTCCTGAAATATTGAAAGGAATGAGTATAAACAAATGTTAAACCAAAAAAATAAAATTAAGATCTCTAAAGTGTTTACAGTTTCAAAATATGAACTAAACACATTATTTGAAAAACTATGCTGTGGAATTAAGGAGGATTGGCAGAAATGTTTTAATTAGCTCTTTTGTTACATTTCATGAAGCTAAACCCAACTTGTATTTAAGAATCAAAAGTAATTGCATGGAAAAAAAGAAAAAAAAACAAGAGAAATAAAAGAAATTCCAAGAGTCAAATAATTTATTTACAGAGAATCCTATCAATCAGAATGGACCACATTTCTGACAGCTGATAAATGCAAAGTTGTGATGCTGGGCCACAGTCTACGTGCCCTCAGTTGGCTTTCCTTAAGCTAAGCAGAGTGTTGCTTAAGGCTGAGGTTCCTTTGCCAGTGGTCATGTTCCAGCTGAATATTCATTACAGTTTAAGGGTAACCCACTTGGAGGAAATGAGATGGGCTCCACAAATGCAGGCAAGCCTTATAGGGATAAATGAGTCCAAACTTTGTAGCTTTCACTTATTATTTCAACTCAAGAAGACAAACAAACTTACAGCTTTCTGCCCAGGAGCATTTTTAAACTGCCAAGGAGAAAACTAGTACCATAAGCTCAGTGGAGAAGAAGCTGTAATACCCAGTGAAATTTTTAAAAAAGAAGGAAAAAAAATTCTAGAAACAGACTATCACCCCCTTTGAATCTTGACACTGGACAAAATCTGAAAATTGTGAGAGATTAATTTGGAGTAAAAATAATTCAACTCCCACTGTGACAAATTTCAATAATGAAAGGCAGAAACTTCCAATGTGTATACCATATTAGAGGAGGGCTAAATGTTTTTCATGGTCAAAAATACACTCTTGAGCACAGAGGATTTTTACAGCAGTATTTGTGTTACCATGTTCCTTTTATAAAGAAAATGTTTTTAAAACAGAAAACCCAAACTTATAAAGGGGAAAACACTGACACAGTACATATTTATGTTATGGCAAATGTTTACAAATGACAGACTGGAAAAATACATGCCATATAACTGACAGACAGACAAAAGGATAATATGTCTAATGTAATAAAAGATCCGAGAAATTATTAAGAAACAATAAGCCCAGGAGTAAGCAGAAAATATGAACAAACCCATCAGAGAAGAGGAATTCAAATCATCTGTAAACATGAGTAGGGACTCTGTCCTACTTCCCCTCCCACATAGGTCCGACCCTTTGGAGAAAAGGTGAAAGTCAACCGCAGCCTAGCCAGGAAAAATTATATATGGCATCAGGAGAGTTAGTTTCTGTCTTTTCCCAATCCATGGTTCCTCTGAGGTAGCAAAGTCTATAAAAAGTATGTGGATATCCTATGGTATTTATCACCTACACTGCCCAGACAAGAGTTACCAAGAAAAACAACAGACCAGTAGCTCTAAGAAATCTTCTCTCAAGAGTGCAGGCTAAATTTAATCCTTTAATATAGATTCAAATTCTATTTTCCCCACTTGTGTGAGGTAAAGTCCCACTGAATTTCTCCTGAGCTCTCACCCCAACCAAAGTAGAACTAGTAAACCACATATGATGCCACCTGCACTTTGGACCCAGTTCTCTTCAAAAATATATCTACTTCCAGACAACCAAGACAATACCACATGTGATATCCCATACTGCCAAGTGTCAATGCCATCTTTTAAAATGATTATAGGTTTATTTCAATTTTCTATTTATTCTTGAGTCTATTTTGACACATTTTAGAAAATAATCTAAGTTTTCAAATTTTTTCTACATTAAAGTTTTTGCTGCATATTATGTAACATCTCCAGTATATTTAGTTATTTCCTATTTTTATTCCAAACGTTTTTAATTGTGTTTGCCCTGATCAACGTTGCCAGAGTTCTTTAACTGGTGTAATTAGTCTTTTCAATAAACTGATGTTTCCTTTTTGACACTTTTTAGTGTATATTTTCATCTACTTCATAAATGCCTGATTCTTATTATGTCCTTCTTTCTACTTTATGTATTTTAAATATTTTTTACCTTTTCTGTATTTATGATGGGCTAGTCAATTCTTTTTTTTTTTTTTTTTTTTTGCGGTACGTGGGCCTCTCACTGTTGTGGCCTCTCCCGTTGTGGAGCACAGGCTCCGGACGTGCAGGCTCAGCGGCCATGGCTCACGGGCCCAGCCGCTCTGCGGCATGTGGGATCCTCCCGGACCGGGGCACGAACCCGTGATCCCTGCATCGGCAGGCGGACTCTCAACCACTGCGCCACCAGGGAAGCCCGTCAATTCTTAAAGATAGGCAAGAACCCAAGAATGAGCATGCCTTTGATATGCAGACTAACCAGCCCAGAGTCACGCCTCCTCCATCTGGCTCTTACACCCCAGAGGAAATATTCCTCTGCCTTTATCATCTAGGGCCAGAAACCACTCAACCAGGGACCGCTCCTAAAGCCCAAAGCCCTTCCAAAATTATTCAAATAGCTCAACCTTAACTGTTCACGCTGCCTTACCTGCCTTTTCCATGGAAACCCCAATTAAGTCAGTGGCGTAAATCTTCCCGTGGCTTTTGCCTCCTGATCATCTTGGTATCTTTCCCATGTGGTCCTGCATATGCAGTGCCTCCTCTCTAGGATCTGTGAGTAAAATAAACTCGTTTTCTCTTAAACCTCTCCTCTTGTAGTCACACCTATCTCATAAAAGACTACAAAATGATTTAGGTTCATTTTAATTTTTTCAAATTATTGAGAGATACTCTTAGCTTTTCAAGATTTAGATTTTATCATCTTGTCATGTAAGAATCTAAAGCTATATGTTTCCCTCTAACCAAGAGTTCAATTGCATTCCACAAGCTTTTATATGTAATAAGTTATTTATCATTTACTTCTTAGTATTCTCTAGTTTTTATTATAAAGTTTTCTTTAATCCATTAATCATTTAGAATTGGATTTTTTTGTTTGTTTCAAATATACAATACTATGATTTCGAGGCTGTATAATATTGGGACACTTATTTGTTCTTTGACAGACTTACTTTATAACCTAATACATCGTTAATTTTCATGACTGTTGTATGAATACATAAGAAGAAATTATGGTCTAACTGATGGGTGCAGAGTTCTATAAATGCTCTTTAAAGAAAGCTCATTATTATTCAAATCTTCTGTATTCGTTCCAATATTTGGACTTCCTGATCTATCAGTTACTTAGAGAGATGTGTTAAAATCTAACACTATGACAGTGGATTTGTCAAACATCTCTTTTTAATTCCAGCTAACTTTCACTTTAGAGGAGAGGGGGAAGATGGCGGAAGAGTAAGATGCAGAGATCACCTTCCTCCCCACAGATACATCAGAAATTCATCTACACGTGGAACAACTCCTACAGGACACCTACTGAATGCTGACAGAAGACCTCAGACCCCCCAAAAGGCAAGAAACTCCCCACATACCTGGGTAGGGCAAAAGAAAAAAGAAAAAACAGAGACAAAAGAATAGGGACTGGACCCACACCAGTGGGAGGGAGCCGTGAAGGAGGAAAGGTTTCCACATGCTAGGAGCCCCTTCATGGGCGGAGACTGCGGGTGGCAGAGGGGGAAGCTTTGGAGCCGCGGAGGAGAGCGTAGCCACAGGGGTGCGGAGGGCAAAGCAGAGAGATTCCCACACAGAGCATCAGGGCCGACCGGCACTCACCAGACCGAGAGGCTTGTCTGCTCGGCAGCTGGGGTGGGCGGGGCTGGGAGTTGAGGCTTGGGCTTCGGTCGGAGCGCAGGGAGAGGACTGGGGTTGGCGGCGTGAACACAGCCTGAAGGGGTTAGTGCACTACGGCTGGTGGGAGGGAGTCCGGGAAAAAGTCTGGAGCTGCCGAAGAGGCAAGAGACTTTTTCTTCCCTCTTTGTTTCCTGGTGCGCGAGGAGAGGGGAGTCAGAGTGCTGCTTAAAGGAGCTCCAGAGATGTGCGCGAGCCGCAGCTAAAAGCGTGGACCCCAGAGACGGGCATAAGACGCTAAGGCCACTGCTGCTGCCACCAAGAAGCCTGTGTGCGAGCACAGGTCACTCACTATCCACACCTCCCCTCCTGGGGAGCCTGTGCAGCCCGCCACTGCCAGGGTCCCGTGATCCAGGGACAACTTCCCTGGGAGAACACACAGCACGCCACAGGCTGGTGAAACGTCACGCCGGCCTCTGCCGCCGCAGGCGTGCCCCGCCTCCGTACCCCTCCCTCCCCCCCAGCCTGAGTGAGCCAGAGCCTCCGAATAAGCGGCTCCTTTAACCCCCTCCTGTCTGAGTGAAGAACAGACGCCCTCAGGTGACCTACACGCAGAAGCCAGGCCAAATCCAAAGCTGAACCCCAGGAGCTGTGCGAACAAAGACGAGAAAGGGAAATCTCTCCAAGCAGCCTTAGGAGCAGCAGATTAAATCTCCACAAGCAACTTGATGTACCCTGCATCTGTGGAATACCTGAATAGACAATGAATCATCCCAAATTCAGGAGGTGGACTTTGAGAGCAAGATATATTATTTTTTCCCCTTTTCCTCATTTTGTGAGTGTTTATGTGTATGCTTCTGTGTGACATTTTGTCTGTATAGCTTTGCTTATTTGTCCTAGAGTTCTGTCCATCCATTTTTGTTTGTTTGTTTGTTTTTGGTTTTTTTACTTAAAAATTTTTTCTTAATAATTATTTTTTATTTTAATGACTTTATTTTATTTTATCTAACTTTATTTTATTTTATCCTTTCTTTGTCTTTCTCTTTCTTTCTTTCTCCTTTTCTTCCTTCCTTCCTTCCTTTCTTCCTTCCTTCCTGCCTTCCTTCCTTTCTTTCTTTCTTTCTTTTCTTTCTTACTTTTTCTCCCTTTTATTCTGAGCCATGTGGAGGAAAGGCTCTTGGTGCTCCAGCCAGGAGGCAGTGCTGTGCCTCTGAGGTGGGAGAGCCAACTTCAAGACACTGGTCCACAAGAGACCTCCTAGCTCCACGTAATATCAAATGGTGAAAATCTCCCAGAGATCTCCATCTCAACACCAGCACCCAGCTTCACTCAACGACCAGCAAGCTACAGTTCTGGACACCCTATGCCAAACAACTAGCAAGACAGGAACACAACACCACCATTAGCAGAGAGGCTGCCTAAAATCATAATAAGGCCACAGACACCCCAAAGCACATGACCAGACATGGATCAGCCAACCAGAAAGACAAGATCCAGCCTCATCCACCAGAACACAGGCACTATACCCTCTACCAGGAAGCTTACAAAACCCACTGAACCAATGTTAGCCACTGGAGACAGACACCAAAAACAACGGGAACTACGAACCTGCAGCCTGCAAAAAGGAGACCCCAAACACAGTAAGATAAGCAAAATGAGAAGACAGAAAAACACACAGCAGATGAAGGAGCAAGATAAAAACCCATCAGACCTAACAAATGAAGAGGAAATAGGCAGTCTACCTGGAAAAGAATTCATAATAATGATAGTAAAGATGATCCAAAATCTTGGAAATAGAATAGAGAAAATGCAAGAAACATTTAACAAGGACCTAGAAGAACTAAAGAGGAAACAAGCAATGATGAACAACACAATATATGAAATTAAAAATACTCTAGAAGGGATCAATAGCAGAATAACTGAGGCAGAAGAATGGATAAGTGACCTGGAATATAAAATAGTGAAAATAACTACTGCAGAGCAGAATAAAGAAAAAATAATGTAAAGAACTGAGGACAGTCTCAGAGGCTTCTGGGACAACATTAAATGCACCAACATTCGAATTATAGGGGTCCCAGAAGAAGAAGAGAAAAAGAAAGGGACTGAGAAAATATTTGAAGAGATTATAGTTGAAAACTTCCCTAATATGTGAAAGGAAATAGTTAATCAAGTCCAGGAAGCACAGAGAGTCCCATACAGGATAAATCCAAGGGGAAACATGCCAAGACACATATTAGTCAAACTATCAAAAATTAAATACAAAGAAAACATATTAAAAGAAGCAAGTGAAAAACAACAAATAACACACAAGAGAATCCCCATAAGTTTAACAAGTGAACTTTCAGCAGAAACTCTGCAAGCCAGAAGGGAGTGGCAAGACATACTGAAAGTGATGAAGGAGAAAAACCTACAACCAAGATTACTCTATCCAGCAAGGATCTCATTCACATTTGATGGAGAAATTGAAATCTTTACAGACAAGGAAAACCTGAGAGAGTACAGCACCACAAAACCAGCTTTACAACAAATGCTAAAAGAACTTCTCTAGGCAAAAAAACAGAAGAGAAGGAAAAGACCTACAATAACAAACCCAAAACAATTAAGAAAATCGGAATAGGAACATACATATCACTAAATACCTTAAATGTAAATGGATTAAATGCTCCCACCAAAAGACACAGACTGACTGAATGGATACAAAAACAAGACCCATATATATGCTGTCTACAAGAAACCCACTTCATACCTAGAGACACATACGGACTGAAAGTGAGGGGATGGAAAAAGATATTCCATGCAAATGGAAACCAAAAGAAAGCTGGAGTAGCAATTCTCATATCAGACAAAATAGACTTTAAAATAAAGACTATTAGAAGAGACAAATAAGGACACTACATAATGATCAAGGGATCAATCCAAGAAGAAGATATAACAATTGTAAATATTTATGCACCCAACATAGGAGCACCTCTATACATAAGGCAAATACTAACAGCCATAAAAGGGGAAATCGACAGTAACACATTCATAGTAGGGGACTTTAACACGCCACTTTCACCAATGGACAGATCATCCAAAATGAAAATAAATAAAGAAACACATGCTTTAAATGATACATTAATCAAGATGGACTTAATTGATATTTATAGGACATTCCATCCAAAAACAACAGAATACACATTTTTCTCAAGTGCTCATAGAACATTCTCCAGGATAGATCATATCTTGGGTTGCAAATGAAGCCTTGGTAAATTTAACAAAATTGAAATTGTATCAACTATCTTTTCCAACCACAACGCTATGAGACTAGATATCAATTACAGGAAAAGATCTGTAAAAAATACAAACACATGGAGGCTAAACAATACACTACTTAATAACGAAGTGATCACTGAAGAAATCAAATAGGAAATTAAAAAATACCTAGAAACAAATGACAATGGAGACACGATGATCCAAAACTTATGGGATGCAGCAAAAGCACTTTTAAGAGGGAAGTTTATAGCAATACAATCCTACCTTAAGAAACAGGAAACATTTCAAATAAATAACCTAACCTTTCACCTAAAGCAATTAGAGAAAGAAGAAAAAAAAAACCGAAAGTCAACAGAAGGAAAGAAATCATAAAGATCAGATCAGAAATAAATGAAAAAGAAATGAAGGAAATGATAGCAAAGATCAAAAGAACTAAAAGCTGGTTCTTTGAGGAGATAAACAAAATTGATAAACCATTAGCCAGACTCATCAAGAAAACAAGGGAGAAGACTCAAATCAATAGAATTAGAAATGAAAAGGGAGAAGTAACAACTGACACTGCAGAAATACAAAAGATCATGAGAGATTACTACAAGCAACTCTATGCCAAAAAAATGGACAACCTGGAAGAAATGGACAAATTCTTAGAATTGCACAACCTGCCAAGACTGAATCAGGAAGAAATAGAAAAGTTGAACAGACCAATCACAAGCACTGAAATTGAAACTGTGATCAAAAATCCGCCAACAAACAAAAGCCCAGGACCAGATGGCTTCACAGTCAAATTCTATCAAACATGTAGAGAAGAGCTAACACCTATCCTTCTCAAACTCTTCCAACATATAGCAGAGGGAGGAACACTCCCAAACTCATTCTACGAGGCCACCATCAAACTGATACCAAAACCAGACAAAGATGTCACAAAGAAAGAAAACTAAAGGCCACTATCACTGATGAACATAGATGGAAAAATCCTCAACAAAATACTAGCAAACAGAATCCAACAGCACATTAAAAGGATCATACATCATGATCAAGTGGGGCTTATTCCAGGAATACAAGGATTCTTCAATATACGCAAATAATCAAAGTGATACACCATATTAACAAATTGAAGGACAAAAACCATATGATCATCTCAATGGATGCAGAGATGCAAAATTCAACATCCATTTATGATAAAAACCCTCCAGAAAGTAGGCATAGAGGGAACTTTCCTCAACATAATAAAGGCCATATATGACAAATCCACAGCCGACATCATCCTCAATGGTGAAAAACTGAAACCATTTGCACTAAGATCAGGAACAAGACAAGGTTGCCCACTCTCACCCCTCTTATTCAACGTAATTTTTGAAGTTTTAGCCACAGCAATCAGAGAAGAAAAGGAAATAAAAGGAATCCAAATTGGAAAAGAAGGAGTAAAGCTGTCACTGCAGATGACATGATACTATACAAAGAGAATCCTAAAGATGCTACCAGCAAACTCCTAGAGCTAATCAGTGAATTTGGTAAAGTAGCAGAATACAAAATTAATGAACAGAAATCTCTGGCATTCCTATATACTAATGATGAAAAATCTGAAAGTGAAATTAAGAAAACACTCCCATTTAGCATTGCAACAAGAAGAATAAAGTATCTAGGAATAAACCTACCTAAGGAGAAAAAAGACCTGCATGCAGAAAATTATAAGACACTCATGAAATAAATTAAAGGTGATACAAATAGATGGAGAGATATACCATGTTCTTGGATTGGAAGAATCAACATTGTGAAAAGGACTCTACTATCCAAAGCAATCTGCAGATTCAATGCAATCCCTATCAAACTACCACTGGCATTTTTCACAGAATTAGAACAAAAAATTTCACAATTTGTATGGAAACACAAAAGACCCCGAATAGCCAAAGCAATCTTGAGAACGAAAAACGGAGCTGGAGGAATCAGGCTCTCTGACTTCAGACTACTACAAAGCTGCAGTAATCAAGAGAGTATGGTACTGGCACAAAAACAGAAATATAGATCAATGGAACAGGATAGAAAGCCCAGAGATAAACCCAGGCACATATGTCACCTTACGTCTGATAAAGGAGCCAGGAATGTACAGTGGAGAAAGGACAGCCTCTTCAATAAGTGGTGCTGGGAAAACTGGACATGTACATGTAAAAGTATGAGATTAGAACACTCCCTAACACCATACACAAAAATAAGCTCAAAATGGATTAAAGACCTAAATGTAAGTCCAGAAACTATCAAACTCTTAGAGGAAAACATAGGCAGAACACTCTATGACATAAATCACAGCAAGATCCTTTTTGACCCACCTCCTACAGAAATGGAAATAAAAACAAAAATGAACAAATTGGACCTAATGAAACTTAAAAGCTTTTGCACAGCAAAGGAAACCACAAACAAGAGAAAAATACAACCCTCAGCATGGGAGAAAATATTTGCAAATGAAACAATGGACAAAGGATTAATCTCCAAAATTTACAAGCAGCTCATACAGCTCAATAACAAAAAAACAAACAACCCATTCAAAAAATGGGCAGAAGACCTAAACAGACATTTCTCCAAAGAAGATATACAGATTGCCAACGAAAACATGAAAGAATGCTCAACATCATTAATCATTTGAGAAATGCAAATCAAAACTACAATGAGATATCATCTCACACCAGTCAGAATAGCCATCATCAAAAAATCTAGAAACAATAAATGCTGGAGAGGGTGTGGAGAAAAGGGAACACTCTTGCACTGCTGGTGGGAATGTGAATTGGTACAGCCACTATGGAGAACAGTATGGAGGTTCCTTAAAAAACTACAAATAGAACTACCATATGACCCAGCTATCCCACTACTGGGCATATACCCTGAGAAAACCATAATTCAAAAAGAGTCATGTACCAACATGTTCATTGCTGCTCTATTTACCATAGCCAGGAGATGGAAGCAATCTAAGTGTCCATCATCAGATGAATGGATAAAGAAGATGGGGCACATATATACAATGGAATATGACTCAGCCATAAAAAGAAACGAAATTGAGTTATTTGTAGTGAGGTGGATGGACCTAGAGTCTGTCATACAGAGTGAAGTAAGTCAGAAAGAGAAAGACAAATACCGTATGCTGACACATATATATGGAATCTAAGAAAAAAAAATGTCATGAAGAACCTAGGGGTAAGACAGAAATAAAGACACAGACCTACTAGAGAATGGACTTGAGGATATGGGGAGGGGGAAGGGTAAGCTGTGACAAAGTGAGAGAGTGACACGGACATATATACATTACCAAATGTAAAATAGATAGCTAGTGGGAAGCAGCCGCCTAGCACAGGGAGATCAGCTCGGTGCTTTGTGACCACCTAGAGGGGTGGGATAGGGAAGGTGGGAGGGAGGAAGGTGCAAGAGGGAAGAGATATGGGAACATATGTATATGTATAACTGATTAACTTTGTTATAAAGCAGAAACTAGCAGACCATTGTAAAGCAATTATATTCCAATAAAGATGTTAAAAAAATTTCTTTTCACTTTATTTGAGATTAATATTATTAGCTGCATGCATGTTTGTTTGTTATATCTTCCTGATAAATTAAAACACTTTAATTTATGTGCAGAAATATTTGCAGATAATGAATAGCAAAAATATACTTTTGTTGAATCTGAAAAATCTCCAAATTTAATTGGTAAGTTTTATTTATTTACATTTTTGAGATTGTTAATATTCTTGTATTAGACTGATTCTTAGAATTAGGATTGTATTTTACACTGGACTATTTCATTTATGCTTCTTTCTTTCTTCTTTTTTGCCTTCCTCTAAATTTTCCTCTAATAAGTAAGAAAGATACACTCTATATTCTTCTACTAAACATTCTATTTCTATTCCTTTGGTACTTAGTTTTAATATTTAAGATAAATTAAAACAAATTGTGATGTTTATCTATATATCTACCCTCTTCTTAAACAATACATCGGCTTTAGAATGTTTAAATTTTGTTGTCACCCTCCCAATTTACATTATCCCTCCCCAGCATTTTAATTATATAATGACTATTTTATTACCCATATGAGACATTTTTATTGTTTTTATATGTATGTATATGCATATATATGTAAACATATACAATTATTAGTTTATTAATTTAGATTTACACATTTAATTAGATTTGCCCATTTGTCTATCATTTCTACTTGAGTCTTATACCTTCCTTTTAGGTAACTTTATTCCTTCCTCTTGAGTTGTGGTTGAGCCTGATATATAAATCAGGTTTGACCTTTATTTCCTCTCATCAGTTTTACAGTATTATTTTAATGTCTTCTATCTTTATTGGTGGTGCTGAGAAATTTGATATGACACTAATTATCTTTCCCTTAAAATTAATTGATTTTTTTTTCTTAGTGCTTTTAAGATCTTCTCTTTGCTTTTGTTATTTGGCAGTTTCCTCAGATGATTTGTAATTTTGGATCATGAGTTCATGTTTAGCTGTGCTCTATCTGTGGGAATCTTGCAATACCTGGTTTGTGTATCCAATAAGGGAAGATTTGTTTTTGCTTCTGTCAAGATATCCAGGACACTAGAAACCCAGAGTTTCCTAAACCATGAAGGAAATATAAATTCAATTACTGAAACTGTATCAGGGTAGACCACTGGTTACTATTTCTAAAGGGAGATTTTTTTTTCACCAGTGCTCAGGCTTAGATTATTAAATTCCTTTGCCATCTCTCTTTTTTAATAGGCATTCTTTTTCCTGCTCCTCTAACCTCTCACTGTGTATGTGTCTCATTTCCATTGCCCACCTTTCCCACAGGACTAACTCCTTGTTGGCTACCCTAATGTGGCTAATAAAACACAAGCTGCTAAAAGGCAAGTGCCCTAAGATCAGTTGCACATTCAGCATCAGCTACCACCTTCATAAAAGATCCCATAGAGTGAGAGAGGGTACATAATCCACACTTGGCAAATGAGAGTTCTTGTATAGGTTTTTTTTTTTTTTTTTTTTTTTTTTTTTTTTTTTTTTTTTACTTAGAACTGAGGAAGTTCCTGCACTAGTTGTAGGAACAGTAAACCAGGAAGCTTTGAGGCACTTGACATCCATGTTCTGCTTCATGTAGATTAGGCTGGTCTTTCTGTTTCGTGTAGAGTAGCCTGGTATTTCTGCTTCATGTAGATGAGGCTGGTCTTTCAAAGGAGAGAACAAGACTAAGGTGCAGAGTGATGCAGAGACAAGAAGTTGTAACAGATATCCTGAGAAGTGAAGTTCCTGCTTCTACTTGCTCTTGACTCTCAGATGATCCAGTTGTGTCTCTACCTGTCCTACAATTCATTAATTCTCTTCCTTTAATTGTTTCTTTCAATTGCTAAAGAACCAAGTACCATTCTAATAAACTTTTCTTTGGTGTAAACTAGTTCAGGTTATGTTTCTGACATTTGCAATCAAAGGAGTCATGACTAATCCACAATTATTTTGTTTTACATATCTTTTCTTTTTCATATCCTACAAAGCCGACCTACTGCATGACAACGATGAATTAAAATGACTTGAATAAGATGGGCACATTAGCTCCACCCAGACCTGAAAATTTAACACTTAGTTTGGTACCATACTACTTTCAGTTGATTCTGCTAATATGTTCCAACTATCAGGATCAAAAGGAGCAAGGCAACTCAAGAACTGATTCAGAATAGTCTCAACCCCTCAGTGGACCAAAAATTATGCTCCCTTCCACCACAAAATTCACACACTTCCTTAAGAGCCCTGAGAATCAACCTGGATATGATACAGATGTTCAAGTACTAATCTGAACTGTCTGAATATCCAAAATTTTTCCTGAAGTCTCTGGAGAGGAAAGATCTCATAGTTACAGAAAGAAAAGAGAACACATAGTTAAATCGATGACTAAGTGCACACAAACAAAGAAGAGTGAAAGTCTGAGGCAATTGATCAGGTAATTTATGCTCAAATTTGATATTGTATAAAAATACCTTTGGGCCCCAAGTTAGCCATGTTGCCTGTCATTAATGATCAAATCTTTGGCATTGCTTTTCCCCTCTTGGATGCACAGAATCAATGAACTGGGCCACTGGTTAGAATGGAGCTAGGGGTATAAAAATTAAATCTTTATGCTATCTTGGAAGTTGGCTCTCACATAGTGAACATACAGTAATAAAGGCCTTATTCTCATCACTTCTTTCCATGCTTAAACTCTAATTTATACAAATGCATCCTTGTCTAGTAGTCCTCTATGGACTTATTCTCACTCTAAATATTAAGAGCAAGGTTTGTGTCCTATGTAAATATATTACTTCACTAAATTTTGAAAAGCAAAGAAGCAATCAATATGAAAGCCAAAATGCATCATTTAAAAAAATCGTTTTAAGCTTTCATATGCTAACATTTTAATTTAAATCCCAGATTATGTAATTCAAGATAAAGTGTACCCATTCTCAACCCATTATCCTTTCACCTCCTTTCTTAAACTTCAGAATTTATCTATTTGTTCTTTTGGAAAACACAAATCTTCCAAGAAATCCACTCACTGGCTATTTTTGTCTTTGAGAAATGGGCTCCTTCCCAGTGGAAGCTTCTAAAGGGATTTTTCTGAAGGAACCACACCACAATGGAGTGACTGCCCAGGCAATTATTGTAGGAAAACTATCCCAGCAAGTTGGCCAGACAAGATGAAATTGGATAATTTTCTTTAAACCCTAAAGAGAAGAATAAGGCACTTGGGAATAAAAAGGGATGAAGTGCCAAAAAGAAAATCCCACCACAGAGGACCAAAGCAGAAGACAAAGAACGATGCCTCCACCGGACCAGGAGCTTTGCTCTGTTTTCTCTGTGGTCTTCCTTGCAGTTGAAACCTTGTTTTTTGTGTAAATTAAAAATAACCCAAATGAATAAATAAATAAATGCCCTTCATAGATGATGTGTGCCCAATAGTCAAGCATTAAAAGTCCACTTTTAAGGTGATATATTTGACCCACTGAAAATAATACACCACTCGAACTAGTGAAGTCTACTTTTGTAATCAGCAAAACTTCTTGGCTTAGTCCTTCAATATTTTATCATCATGCTCAGAAATATTTCCTTTAACTGGAATCCTTGCCATGATGGGTTTTTTAAATTTGGAAAATAACTTTAATTCCCATGAGGAATTATCATTGAGAATTATAACTGTTATTAGCACTGAGAGAGGCTGCAAAACCCCTTCTCATTTTGCAAGTAAGAAAACTAAGATCTAGAAAGGTGTTCAGATTCATTCAGCTGATATGTAGCAGCTGGTTAGTGGCAGGGTCACAACCAGACATAAGTGTTCAAGATTCATAGCCCACTGTTCTAACCAACCGATCACTAACCAGTATTCTGTTAAGTAGGATATAAATATAATAATGATGCATGCAGATACAAATATGTTATTTCTGTAAGGAAAACAGAGTTAAATTCATGAATTGCAAATTTTGTCATCCTTTCTCCATGGAAAGTGTTGATAAATTTGGCTTCTCTTAAATTTTACCAATTCCGTGCTTTCACTATATTTTATTTTTTCTATTCAAACATTATAGTCAAAATATCTGATTATAATAAATAAAGAAATTAATTCCACTTTTACACTGTCCACAGGTGTACTACAGTCATTCTAACAGCTATGAAGAGTAGATAGTGAACTAATTCCCAAAGTTAATCTTAATAAATTCAGGTTGACAATGAAACAGATCACAGAGCATAATATTATGTACTGCAACCCTACAATATATATTCCTAACTCACCCCTCAACTTGTGAAGTAGGTTTTTATTGCTACTGTTTTTCCTAAATTAATATCACTTCTAAGAAGATCTAAATGGGAAGAAATTTCAGGTTAGCCTCCATATAAAATATATGTCTGAATTCTGTGGTTGAACAAGGAGAAATAATACTGATGTTAATCTAAGTGACATAAAATAACAAGAAAATCAGAATTGATTGAAATGGCATATTTGGGTGTTTTTCACAGTTGCTAATGAAAAACATACTGTATTTGTGTAAACAATATACTCAAAAAGGTGGCCTTAAACTTTAGACATGTAGCAAATGAGAAATTTCCCTGGAAATGGTAAACATTTGAATAACAGCTCAAAAGCTGCTGAGTGTAAAACGTGAAACTGAAAATAAAGCAGGCAGTGAGGAAATCTGAGTGTGAGGCAAGAGGGACAGCAAAATTGAAACCACAGCCTTTGCACTCAAGTTGCCTTATGTCTAGTTAGCAGGCACAAACGTAAATGTAACCCACATGTTGGCTGGGGTTATTCCATCCTTTGAGAGTTCCTATAAAATTGGACTAATTCCCTGGAGTTTGTATTCTGAGGCTAATTTCTGATTCTGGTACTTTCTTGCAGAACTTTCTACCTCACCACCACTCTTCTGCCTTGCACCACCTAGATGGTCAGTAGAGTCCCTTGTGCTTGATTTCACCTGAAACATCACTCACACCAAGGCATCTTCGAAGGTGGCAGACTTCACTGAAGGTTTGTGGCAATGAGTGTTAGACCACAAAATCCAACAGCAAAGAACTTGATCATGGAACTTAAGTGATTCCTGTGCTCAGAAGCCCTTTGGCCACTTTTCTCTGCTCACTGTTCTCCATTTCCCCACTTGCCCATCATTCTGTCTCCCCTTCCCTCTCTTCTCTCTTCTGCTTACTCTTTAGGCCCTAATTCTCCTTAATCCCTTCAAGTTGTTTTTCTTTATTTCACTGGCTTCTAGAGTATGCTTTCAAATCTTCCCCTAAAGCAATGTTAGTAGCATGTTTTCCTAAATAGAGATAGCTGCCTCTCTAAGAGGAACTCTAGAATCCGGTGTGAAAATAGGAAAGTTCTCTGTAGCAATATACATGATATGGTATAATAATTCCTATAAAACTCAGGCAGTACAAGCATCAGCAGATACAGAGTAAGAAAGCAATGGGGACCCTCGTTTTATTAACTGTATTAGTAAACGTTATCAGTTAGTTCTTTTCTCATGCAGTTACTGTGAGGATCAATCAGTTTTAAGCGCGAACTCTGAGTTATATTCCGATGACACATATATTATTCAATACCTAGCCATGTCTAGTCCACAACGGGCCTCCAACTAATTTGGCAGGCACTCTTCTAGACCTTCTGCAGAGCAGGGATGACTGAGAATGTTTCAGGAACAACAACGACAAGAAAAGCATCAATGATGACCCTTTTAAAACATTTAGCTTTGAAACAGACCACCATGGGGGTATTTTAGGAAGAGGAACAAACTGGCAAAGATAGAGAGGAAAGAAAACACACCACAAATTCATACTGGGGAGTAGTGGTGGATAAAATAATACAGCTAGGTAGGGCAGGGCCTTGAAGTCACGATGATGATTTTGGATTTAATTCAATAAATCGAAAAGAAAAATCATTGCTGTCACGTGTGATGTGATTGACAAATGCCTTTGATTGCATCATCTCATCAAAGCTCCCAGAGGGAGAGATGTCAGGGTCTGTGTCCTCTGCTCTGGTCAAGCAAATCCTATGGAGTTGTTTGCAGCTGAGGGGCCCGCCCTTTGAAGAACTTTGATAAACTCCAACTCATTCAAAAGAGAGGAATAGCAAGGAAGCCTAGCATGGGGACACATGAGGAATGACCAAAGGAACAAGAGGTGATACCCTATAGAGTAGAAACTCCAAAAGGCTGTAACAGATGTCAAAGACTGGGGCATTCTTGGAAACATGGTTTGGTATTTTTGACCTTTGCATTCTCAGTGCCTGCATATGGCTGCAACTCAATAAAGGTCTGTTGAATGAGTGAATGAATAATTGAATGGCTGGCTGTCATAGAGAACAGGCATTGAATTTGTTCTTTGTCTCCCCAAAGGGCAGAGGGTGATGGAAGTTGCAGAGATAGAGATAGAGATGGCGCTTGACATAAAGAAGACTTTTAACATATAAATCCTCAACAGTGAAAGGAGCTGTGGCCACAGCTGGTACGGTTTCCACTCCCAGGCTGGGGTGAGCAAGCTCATGTTTGAAAGTGGATGACTTAAGCACCCCTGGCACTCTGTGACTCTTCAGTTCAATCAGAAATTATTTGCATGATACAGCCCTCTTATAATGACTGGTTAGCATTTTGTTAATGTCATCTGTGTATGCAGTAGCAAACTGCCCTGCCAAATACACTTCTTAGACTTAGTTTTCGAATTTTATTTCGCTGTGTTTCATGGGTCACAAATTGGTGTGAAGAGACCATACACATGTACACACACAGACAACCCCCACTGCTGCCACAGACACACAGTAGGTGAAGTTTCCAATGCATTCAGCTGAAGATGTCAAGTCTTATCAGAAGTCGGCTGGTCTCACCACCAAGGCAGATGTAGCGTATCTGAACACACTTTCTTTTGCCCCTATTGCTCCTGAAGAGGGCATGTAATCATTACTTATATTTGCAAGTGAGGAAGTGCCATGCCTGGCCTTTTTCTATTTGTATTTACACCTTCATCTTGGAAGAACTTCCGCATTCACAGGTACATTATTTTGTGTACTGCAACCAGTCCCCTTACCTCATTCTTGAACTAAGTTCAATACCAAAAAAAGAAAAACTTCATCTTGGGGAGAAAACAAAGTCACTACTCAGGTGTGGCTGAATAATACCTTAGCCCAAGCTGACCACAATCCCCCAGAACCCAGTACTGTGCTTGTTATAAAAGTAACTTAATTCATATGTTTTGTTTTCCTAAGGAATTAAATGATCTTCACTGAACACATTGTCTAGTAATTTCTTACTTCAGCCATTCTCTCTAATAGTTCCTGGGAAGTAAAGACAAAATAAATCTTAGCACTTACATAATTATGAGAGGAGATAAAGAAACCCTAAGAAGGTAAGAACAATGTAAAGAATCCTAAGAAAACATGAAGAAATGTGAGAGAGTTTTGTCTTTGATAACAAAACCAAGCATCTTGCTATGGACTGAAGGTTTCTATACTCCCCAAATTCATATATTGAATCCTAACCCCAAATGAGATGGCATTAGGATGTGGGGCTTTGGGGTGATGAGATCATGAGGGTGGAGTCTTGTGGGATTAGTGGGTTTATTTCTCTTTCCACCATGTGAGGTTACAATGAGAAGACAGTGGTCTATGATGCAGGAAGCTGACCCTCACACAGCGCCAAATCTGCTGGAGCCTTGATCTTGGACTTCCCAGTCTCCAGAACTGTGAGAAATCAATCTTTGTTGTTTAAGAGATCTAGTCTATGGTATTTTTTTTTATAGCAGCCTGAATGGACTAAGACAATACCTTGACATCTGTGCAAATGTAATAGTAATTTAAATCTGCTTAATGACAACCATCTTTCCAAAAATTGTCAGAACAAAATTCTGACCCTTTTTAAAAAAGATAAAAAGCACAATAATTTAAATGACTACCTTTGGACACTCTTAATAGTAACAACCGAATCTAAAAGAACCCAAGCCCAGTTCTAAAATAGATGAAAAACTGGAGTATTAGAGAACTTTTTAAGCATATTTATGTCAGTTGTGGTTTTAGGACATATGACCCTACCCTTATGGCACAGAAGTTCATTTATTTATTGAATATGTATTGAATACCTACTCTGCGCCAGATACTGTCATGATTTTGCTGTATTCAAATAAAAATAGGATAAGATCCTTGTCCTATAGAGTTCCTTAAAAATTATACTATTTCATTGTTCCCTTTTATTGTATTTTAACCCTAGCAATTCCTGCCCTGAGACATGATTAGATCCTACATAAAATTGAACAAATTTTGAAAAAGTTTTTAAATAGTATCATAAGGAAAAATAAGTTTTGAAGAAAATATTACTACTCTATAAATCATTGTTGTTTTCACACTTGATGCTTAAAACTCTAACAAAAATAAACCCATTTAACATAATTTAGACTAAAAGTCATCGTCTCCCAAAGTGTTCCTCCAAAATTCTATACAGATTATTCCCTCTCTCCCTCTCTCTTTTTTCTCCCCTTTTCTCCCTCTTTCTTTCTCCCTCTCTCTTTTTTTCCCTTTCTCTTTTTTTTTCTCCAGCTTTCTCCCTCCCTTCCTCCCCCCTTCCCTCTCTCTTGATCAGATCTTCTTTTTTTCCCACACTCGGTAGAAATGCTGACTTTTATAATGAGCAGCAGACTGATCTGTGATGAGAGAAGGAGGAAATAGATTTCATAGCAGAGGAAAACCAACCCGTCACAGTCGTAAATGAATAGAGAAGATAACAATGAATAACACCCAACGGTGAAAGCAGAAAATAAGATAATGTTGTCTGGAAAGCAAAATTTTACCAAACTTACATTTTATCTTAAGCAGAATGAGCAGAACTCTAGTGCACAGAGTCAAAGTATGTGTCCCAAAGAACATTAGGGCTGCAGAATGTAAGCAGTTGCTAAGCAGAAACATCAAACAAACAAACACAAATGCTAGTCATGTAGGGATGATTTCTAGCATGATATGTAAGTTAATGAAACACTGTTTATATAAGACTGCTCAAGATCTTTAATTTTCTAGTTAAAGTTACATATTATAACTTTCCACGAGGAATATGTAATTTCTACATTTATGAAATGTGCTTGACTATGGAAAATTTTCTTGAAGAAACACCTTCCCAAAGTTTCCAGGAAACCCAGATTCAGGTATTGGGAGGCTACAGGAAATGACGTAGGTAAAGCACCCATTGCAGCGCCTGGCACAGAGCTGGTGCTCACTGAAAGGGGCTAGTGATGGTGGTTGTAATGGAGGTACTGTCTCTTCTATCACTAGACAAAGAGAGTCATAGATCTTATATGAAACACATATAAAGTGTCTTTGAAAACAGGAGGAGTCAGGGAGAGGGGGAAACTAGCAGCTTTTTCATACCACGACATGCTAAGTAAGCATGCCAACACATTATCATTTAATCATTACACCCATGCTATGAAGTCCATTATCTATTATGTCCATTTTATAGATGAAGAAACTGAAGTTCATAAGTATGCTAACAGTTCCACAGTGAGTTACTGATAGGCCTCTCTGAACTCAGAACTACTTTTCCTTTGTCAAATCCCATGAATTCCTTAAATACACTTTTTTTTACAACTTTATTAGATTATAATTGCTTCACAGTGTTGTGTTAGTTTTTGCTGTACAACAAGGTGAATCAGCTATATGTACACTTATATCCCTATATCTCCTCCCTCTTGAGACTCCCTCCCACCTTCCCCATCCCACCCCTCTAGGTGGTCACAAAGCACCGAGCTGATCTCCCTGTGCTATGCAGTAGCTTCCCACTAGCTATCTATTTTACACATGGTAGTGTATATACGTCAATGATGCTCTCTCAATTTGTCCCACCCTCCCCTTCCACCCCTGTGTCCACAAGTCTGTTCTTCACATCTGCATCTCTATTCCTGCCCTGCCACTAGGTTCATCTGTACCATTTTTCTATATTCCATATATATGCATTAATATACGATATTTGTCTTTCTCTTTCTGACTTACTTCACTCTGTATGACAGACTCTAGGTCTGTCCACCTCACTACAAATAACTCAGTTTCGTTTCTTTTTATGGCTGAGTAATATTCCATTGTATATATGTGCCACTTCTTTATCCATTCATCTGTCGATGGACACTTAGGTTGTTTACATGACCTGGCTATTGTAAACAGTGCTGCAATGGACATTGTAGTACATGTCTCTTTTTGAATTATGGTTTTCTCTGGGTATATGCCCAGTAGTGGGATTGCTGGGTTGTATGGTGGTTCTATTTGTGGTTTTTTAAGGAACCTCCATACTGTTCTCCATAGTGGCTGTATCAATTCACATTCCCACCAACAGTGCAGGAGGGTTCCCTTTTCTCTAAATACACTCGATTTTATATAGGACAGAAGTTTTTTTTTGGTATTTGCCTTGTATTACACCAAATGGAGTGGTGCAAAGAGGAGAGCTCTAGGGAATAAAGCAGAGCAGAGGGTGAATCTCATTTCTGCTATTTACTTAGTGTTACATTGGGCCTCAATTCTTTATCATAAAATAGAAATCTTCCCTCTTCCCTCCCTCCCTCCTTCCCTTTCTCCCTCCCTCCCTCCTTCCCTCCATTCCACATAATGCCAGTGATATTTGAATGAGTGAAGGGAAGAGTGGGAAGAAGTAAGGCTGAGGGGCTAAGAAAGATGAGGCAAGATAGTCTAGGTCATGGGAGGAAGGCTGAATTTTATGTTAAATATAAGGAGAGCCACTGCAGGATTTTAAAAGCAAGGGAAGGGCGTTATCTGATTATCATTGAGAATTTCCCCTTTGCTGCTGCCTGAGGAGTGGTGGGGGCAGCTATGGGGGGAGAGGGTGAGGCACAAGAGTGAAAGTGGAGAAACCAGTTAGAGGCTGCTGTGTTCACAGAGGTGAGAGACACTGGGGGCCTGGACTAACAGGGTGGCCGTGGACATGAAGTAAAGAAGAGAGTTTCAGATATATTTTCAAAGTGGCATCCATAAGGGTTACTAATATATGTGATCTCTAGTTTATCAGAAAGGAAGGACTCCTAGATTTTGGCTTGACTAACTTGCTAAAGTGCAGTGCTTTTTACATGAAAGGAGAAGAACAGGGGTTTGATAAGGTAGACGTGGAAGGGGGAAAATCCAGAATTCCATCTGGGATCTGTTAAGTTGCAGAATCGAAGACACATCCAAAGGGAGATGTCAGGAGACACGGAAACATGAAAGTAAGGCACTCAAGGGAGAGATGTGGACTCCAGTGAAAATGTGGGAGTCATCAGCACAGGAGAGCTTGCAGCCCTGGGAACTGATGAGATCACTAGGGGACAAAGGTCAGAGATGGAAAAGATGAGGCTGAGACAAATCTTGAGTTCCTCCAAATGAGGGAGATGGAGAAGGAGGCAGCCAAGATACCAAAACAAGAACGGACTGAGGCAAGAAGGAAAGCAGGAGAGTGAGTGTTTCAGAACCAAGAGAGTGAAGTCCTGGTAAGTGACAGGCACGGGGGATAAAAAGTGGTGAATCACTGAAGGTGTAAAATGGAGGATATTTTGAAGTAGTATCTCTTTCTTCCCCTCGGGTGGGATGGAGAGTCCAGGTGATGCTGTGACCCATGGGAGGAAGGGACACTTCCTCAATGATAGATGGATGCAAGTATGGGTTGGTTTAGACATGAGAAGATGAGAAAGTTTATTTCTGATGGTGACAATTTTCCCAGTGAAGTATGAAGCTTTTAAATCAGATCAAATCTCAGATACATGGAAACAAGGGCCAACTTTCAATATGCACAAGTCTCTGTAACAAGGTACCCTGCAAAGTAAGGACTGTATATAAACATATAAATGAGTACGGAGCCAACAGAGATTGTAAAATTTCAAAATATACTACAGTATAAGGACAAATGAGCTTCCTGTCAAAGCTGAGCCTGTTCAGTACTTGACTGGACAAAAGAATGGACTGTTAGCTGCTTGGAGGGTAGCCTTTCTGAAAGGGGTCAATGGCCCAGAGGAAAGAAGGAGTGTTGACAGGAACTAAATGAGAGCTTTCCTTCCTCATTCCTCTTTCTTTCCACTGTAACATTTACTTTGCTCAAGGCCATTATCACACTCACAGTGGAAGGAAAGCCTAGAGATTTTGCACC
Source organism: Mesoplodon densirostris (assembly GCF_025265405.1). NCBI lineage: Eukaryota > Metazoa > Chordata > Mammalia > Artiodactyla > Ziphiidae > Mesoplodon > Mesoplodon densirostris. The sequence continues at coordinate 88,215,563 of NC_082672.1, forward strand.
TCAGGATAATTGGCAGAGACAGAGAGGGGCACATTGTTTGATTTTATAGACTGACCCTGACCTTAGTTTCTTAATCTGATTACACCTGGTGACTAGAATGGTTTAGCAAGAGTTCACCTGAGATGCCTATTGATAAAATCGACCTCCAAGGTGAGGGAAGACATAGTTTGAGATCCTGGTGAGCAAAGGACCACTGGTGATGCAACTATAAAACTGTGGAGAGCTGATGCATGCTTTGCAAATACTAGTTCTAAACTAATATGCACATCAGGTTTCACAGACTCAGTAAAGTCACACATTGCTTTACTAAGCTGAGGGAATGAGTGTATTTATAAAGTATCCACAGTTTCTTCCAGTTTTCCCATCACTTGGAATTGACCTTCCCTTTATTTCCCTGGGCTCTAGACTGTGTTTTAGGAAAAACTCAGCAAGCCCAGGGGTACCTTCTAGACCAAGACTGCTTACTGCTCCACCTCCAGCATCATAGTCAGCCCCCCTTCTCTAGTCTCAGTTACTCCTGGTGGCTGGATCCCATGCTTCTCTCCCACGTTGAAGAGGTAGCTCTCAAAATTGGATGGAAAAATAAAATAAAAAACAGGAAAACACCATTACATACCTATTAGAATGGTGAAAACCCAAAACACTAACAGCACCAAATGCTGACATGAATGTGGAGCAACAGGAACTCCCATTCATTGCTGATAGGAGTGTAAAGTGGTACAGCCACTTTGGAAGATGGTTTGGTATTTTTTTAAACAAAATTAAACAGACTCATTGTATGACCCAGCAACGTGCTTCTTGGTATTTACCCAAATGAGTTGAAAATTTATGTCCACATAAAAACCTTCACGTGGATGTTTTATAGCAGCTTCACTCAGAATTGCCAAAACTTAGAAGTGAATAAGATGCCCTTCAGCAGGTGAATGGATAAACTGGTACATCCAGACAACAGAATTCAGAGCTAAAAAGAAATGAGCCACCAAACAAGAAAATAAATTGAAGTATATGAAAGGCATATTACTAAGTGAAAGATGCTAATCTGAAAAGATTACATACTGTATGAGTCCGACTATAAGACACTCTAGAAAAGGAAAAACTATGGAGATGGTAAAAAAGATCAGCAGTTACTGGGGGTTAAAGGGGAAGAAGAAATGAATAGGCAAGTACAGGGGATTTTTAGGGCAGTGAAACATTCTGTATGATACTACAAAGGTAGATACATGTCATTATACATTTGTCAAAACCCATAGAATATACGACACCAAGAGTGAACCCTAATGTAAATTATGGACTCTCGGTGATGATGATGTGTCAGTGTAGGTTCGTTAATTGTGGCAAATGCACCACTCTGGTGGGAGAAGTTGAGAGTGGAGTAAGCCTGCACATGTGTCGGGGTAGGAGGTATGTGAGAATTCTGTGTAGTTTCTGCTCAATTTTTCTGGGAACCTAAATCTGCTCTAAAAATACAGCTTATTAAAAAGAAATGAATGGAAAGCTATCCTTTTAATAAGTATTCATCAGATTAATTGAAAAACCCTAGAGCTCTCTTATATATAGAGCTTGCTATGGCCAATCTAGAACATCTTATTTAGCTCTCTCTTTAGCTACGTAATAGGAAGAATCTTTAAACCTTATTCTTTAGTGACACTGACTCCCCCTGGAGGCTCTATGATTCTCTCCCCACCACCCCACCCCATACAGTCGCAGTTCCAATAGGTTATACACATTCATACATACTTCTAGAATAATCCATGTTCTGGACAGCACAGCAATTGTAATTCATTGTTTTTATATTTTTATAATCTCTAAATTTAAAAAAATTACAGGTGAAGAGAAAAATGCCAAGAAGTCCTAGTTTAGGATGACTTTTTAAAGTTTATTATTTAAGTCTGTCTTTATTTTGAGAAAGTGACTTCAACAGGTCATGGTGGGCCTGAATTCAGACAGAACGAGCTCAAATTCCATCCCTCCCTGCCATGCTAAACAGGAAGAAATGCATAAAACTGTCAGGCCATTTCACTGAAAGGTCTGTATTGGAGTTAAAAAAAAAAAAAGAAACATTTCCAGTGGCCGTCTGGAAGGTTTTATTTCATTTGTTTGCCTTATAAAGTCATGCTTGGTCATCTTATTAAAAGACAACCTTGCTACAGAAAACACAAGACTGCTCCCTGAAATTATGCATCAGCAAATATTGATTTGCACCAGATTGGACCCTGGTTTCAGGAAGGCAAAAGTCTGGCCCAAAGAGTCCCATTGATTCAGGATAGAAGAACTGTGTCTTCTGTCTGTTTTGACTCTCCAAGATTTCCCTAACTTCTCCCTCATCAAAAATATATCAGTCTGCAGACTGAGGTGCTGAATGAATGTGCCAGGAGGGGTGAAGCGCTGGGCAGGAACGGAGGGCTCTCTGCACTGCCCAGAGAAGTCCTGCCTGCCCAGCCGCTGGCAACCTGGCCTTGTTTTCCTCTCTAGCCACGGCTCTGGCTTCAGGCTAACTTCTTGACTAAGCTTTCACTCAAAGGCCATTTTACCCAATACCAGAATAAGACAGATCTGCTCTTGTATCCTCACAAATATGGCAGAATCAAGATAGATGTTGTCCAGCTCGGGAAGGCAGTAGAGGGTGTGTTGAACTTGTTACCTTTCTGCAGCAGAGCTTGATGAAACACGGTTGACCCCTCTGACTATACTCTTCATCTTTTTGCCTTGAGGCAGATAAACAGGCAGGCACACTGCAGGGAGTTAGTACTATGACAAGGGAATGCCACAAGGCACCATGGAACAAGTTCACTCAAAAGATTCTTGGGGGCTGAGACAGGCAGTCAGGGAAGGATTTCTTGAGAAGCAATGACTAAACTAAGACTTGAAAGATGGGAAGCCTCTAACACATGTAAGAGTAAAATGGGTAAGGTAGGAGATGGAAAAGGATGGAAGGTATCTTACTGTCCCCATTCATCATCTCAGAAAACTCAGAAAGATGAAGTCACTTTCTCAGGATCACATAGTTGTTAACTAGCAGAACTGGGATTCAAACTGTCCCCAGAGGAGACAGCAAGACCTAGATTCAAATCTTAATACAAGTCACTTCACTCCGTAAGCCTTGCTTCCCTCATTTGCCAAGTGGTATGAATTAGATGCTTACTGCAGTGACTGTAAAATGAGAATCAATCAATGGATAGTATTAATTCTATCATCATTGACTACATCACTAGACTGTAAGCTCTGAATCTGCAGGCAGTATGTCCACCTTGCTCACTGATATATCTGAGGGCTTTAATCGATGCCTAGCATAGGAGAGAGGATTCTTACGTATGAAGAAATTATTGAGAGAATGAAATGAAAGAACATATACAAAGTTCAGGGACAATTCCAGTTGTTTTTCAGTAAATGTTAGCTCTCCTTACCCACCACCATGTCAATAAGACAAACCCTTTTAGCCAGAGAATTCTATTTGGAATATGTTTGAGTACCTCTAAGTGTCATTTAGTATTGGCATCCAGGTACGATACTGCACTTAATGGCTAATTGTTGTCCGATCTATACCTTTTGGCGATAGGTCAGGCATGATCCACTGCTACAGGCAGTAGCACCATCTCCAATTACCGATAATAAGAAGGAGGATTGGTGTATCCAAGATAAAACGTAACCTTACCAATGCCCAGAGCCTCTGAGTTGTCCTCAGGGGAAAACAGCTATAAACAAATGTTATAACTCATTTTGAGGTTCTCACATCTTAAGATGCTTTTATTTTCCTGTAAGAAATGTGCATTCCTATGACTTTCTGTTGATATTTTGAGTCTTTGTGAGGCATAGATTTCAGCCTTTCAATGGCTGTCTGATTGCGTTGGGAGCAGAGAAACCCCGCAAGGCTCTTTGGCTCCTCTGGCCATCACTCAAGAGACCCTGCGCAGTGGGTGGCAAAGTGAATGCATTTCTCACCAGGTGCCTGCTGAGATGGTCACAGCCATCATATCAGAAAGCAATTCTGGCCACTCTTACAGAGAAGTGGCTGGTTGGTATTTGCTAAATGTCCCCTCTAACACTTGCCATCACTCCCCATGATAACGACTGGAGGCTTAGCCTGACCCTGAGTGATGATGCAGCCATCGGCTTCAAGAAGAGGACCATGGAGAGTAAAATATAGGGAACTCTACTCAACACCCTGTAATGGCCTACATGGGAAAATAATCTTAAAAAAAAAAAACCAGAAGTAGAGTCACAGATGTAGAAAACAAACTTATAGTTACCAGGGGATAAGGACAGGAAGGATAAATTGGGAGACTGGGAATGACATACACACTACTATATATAAAATAGATAGCTAATAAGGACCTACTGTATAGCACAGGAAACTCTACTCAATACTCTGTAATGGCCTATATGGGAAAAGAATCTACAAAAAGAGTGGGTATATGTATATGTATAACTGATTCACTTTTCTGTACACCTGAAACTAACACAACATTGTAAATCAGCTATACTCCAATAAAAATTTTTTTTAAAAGTGAGAAAAGGGAACCCTCCTACACTGTTGGTGGGAATGTAAGTTGGTGCAGTCACTATGTAGAACAGTATGGAGGTTCCTTAAAAAACTAAAACTAGAGTTACCATATGATCCAGCGATCCCACTCCTAGGCATACATCTGGAGAAAACTCTAATTTGAAAAGATACATGCACCCAATGTTCATTGCAGCACTATTTACAACAGCCAAGACATGGAAGCAACCTAAATGTTCATCAACAGAGGAATGAATAAAGAAGATTGTACACATATACAATGGAATATTACTCAGTCATAAAAAAGAATGAAATAATGTCATTTGCAGCAACATGGTTGCACCTAGAGATTATCATACTAAGTGAAGAGAGTCAGACAGAGAAAGACAAATATCATATATCACTTACATGTGGAATCTAAAATATGACACAAATAAACTTATCTACAAAACAGAAATAGACTCACAGACATAGAAAATAAACTTATGGTTACCAAAGGGGAAAGAGAGGGAGGGATAAATTTGGAGAATAGGATTAACATATACACACTACTATATATAAAACAGATAATCAACAAGGACCCACTGTATAGCACAGGGGACTATACTTAATATTTTGTAATAACCTACAGTGGAAAAGAATCTAAAAAAGAATATGTATATATCATATATATATATGTATATATAATGTATGTATGTATAACTGAATCACTTTGCTGTACACCCGAAACTAACACACCATTGTAAATCAGCTATAGTTCAATAAAAATTGTTTTAAAACGTGAATCAAGTATCACTTTCACTCACCTTTCTCTTAATAATGAGAAACGTGTTGGGGAGCTTAAAAGAGACACAGCAAACAAAGTAACTTATGCCAATCACATTTCTGAGAATAATTCTCATTATCATTCTAGAGGACCCACATGATCTGATTCCAACACAGGCTACCTGGTGTTGCATTCCGTGACAATCTATTTTAATAATGAAAACACTATTTCATTGTAACTCTATTCTGTGCCCTGCCTCCAATTTACTTCCTGTCGGCAAAGGTCTACCACAAGCTTGAAGTGCTAATATAAGTACAAAATCCCTAGTAACCATCATTTTTTAAGAATATGCTCATTAAACAGAAAGCAAAAAAGTCTGGAAACCCCCTGCTTCCCAGGCAGCGCTGCTTGTACTGAAGGGCGGTGCTCCCCTGGCACTTGGTTTCCAGGGATGTAGAGTGAATGCCAGCACGGGTTAGGGCCTTTGAGCCTGAGGCTTTCCACGAAATGCAACAATCTGTTTGTTTCCTGTAGGTGTCCCCTATATTTCAGTAGCACATTCAAGTACAGGATAATCGTAAACCGGAAATGTGTGCTCAATATGGGAAAATGTAGACTGAAGCATCAGCAGATGCCTAGAGGGCTCAGTTGGACAGAAGAAGTGGCATTTAAGAGGTTGATTGGATTTCTTTTTTCACTTTTGCAAATAAGGTGATTTAAATGAATCTGTCATAGGAAGTTTGCAGGTTTGCCAATTAATGCATGGCTCTTTTATTCACAGATTACCTGCACATCATCATAAATACCTGGATGAGCAATAAGAGACAAGTGTGCTCTCCTGAATAAGTTACATATCAGAGACGCTGAAAATAGATATGATTTCACTTAAATGAAAGTTGATAAACACCGTTTCTCCTGTCCAAAGCCTAACCTTCTGCATGTACTGGAGATTCCAGTCACTCTTGCCTGTTAAGGATTTGGCTCCTGCAGGCATCCCCTTTCTCTCCTGCACTAGGAGCTTCTCCTTCTCTCCTGGATCACTGCCATCAGCATTCTAACCCCCTGTATCAGCTATAAAATGCCACATATTAAAAGGCCCCCCCCATCCTAAGTCCATTTCCAGCCTCACTGATCTGCTCCTCCGCACAGCAAAACTTCTGTAAGGAGTTGTCTATACTCTCTTTCTGCTGTTTGCCACCATTCTCTCTGGAACCCACCCCCAAGCTGGCTTTTCTTCCCCTAGCTCAGCTCCAGTGAAAGCAACCTGGTTAAATCCAGCACTCAGTCCCTGGGACCTCTCAACCCCATTTACACAATCGATCACTCCCTCCTTGCAACACTGCAGCACCTGACTCCCCAGTTCTCACTCCCACCTGGCTCTCTCCCCCTTTGCTGTTGGTCTTGATGAGTCTTCTTGCTTGCTTCTTTTTTCTTCCTTCCCTTCCCTTCTCTTCCCTTCGCTGATGACATCCCAATTCATTTCTTTGGTTCTGATATTTGCTGAGTTCCTGACCCACAGGGTAGGTACTTGACCTCTCTACTTGGATGGCCAGTTGAAACTCTGCCCAGGCTCTTCCTTTTCTCAGTAAAGGTGTCACCACACAGTCCCTCAGCCCGACACCCAGGGGTCTCTCTTACCACCTCGCCATCCCCTGCCACACACATCCAAGCCAGCTGCGATTCCTGCCTGCTCTATGCAGGATTTGATCACTGCTCACCACCCTATTGCTGCAACTCTGGCCCAAGCTGCCAGCATCTCTTATCTGGATTTGAGCTAAAGACCCCTAGCTGCTTTCTCTTCTCTACCCAGAAGACACACATTATATCATGTTGATTCCCTGTTCTAGACCCTCCAATGGCTTGGAATAAAACCCAAACTAACTCCTTTTTGTAACACATAGGAAACCACAAAAGACCTGGTCCCATTTATCTGTCTAGCCCTCTCGCACTGATAAGTCTGTCCAGGTGCCCCCCACTCCAGCCACTTAAGCAGCAATGCCATACCTTGGGCATAACACCCTGGGTCCTTCTGGGGGTCCTTGCATCTGCCATTCTCTCTGCCCAACAAGTGCTTCCTCCAGACTCCCCCATGCCCCTCACTGGCTCCATGGGCTCAGATACCAGATCCTCATAAAGAACCTACTCAGCCATCCTTTATAAAATAACCCTTGCTCACTGTCTAGCCCTTTACTCTGCTTTATTTTTCTTCACAGCACTTATTACCTGAAATTATAGCCTATATGTATTTATTAACCCATTTATTATAATTCTTCTCAATTTAAATGTAACTTGACAGGGCAGGAACATAACTGTCTTATTCAAGTTTGCATCCCTAGTGACCAAAACAGTGACTGGCACATAGGAGACATTCAATAAACAATATTTTGAATGAAATAAAAGACAATAAATGTGGCTAGGAAAAATATTAGGTATATGTTTTTCTTATCATACTCTTAAGTCATTATCAAATCAATTGTAAAATAACTTAGCTGAGAAGAGGAAATATTGTGGGAACGAACAAAGAGGGAGAAAATACTCTGAAGATACTTGCTCTAAAAAATACGAAATACATTTTAAAGCCACAGTAATTAATAATGTGTTACCACTAAAAATATATCACAGAGGTAAACAGAATAGCTGCAATATCTATAAAGGAAGCCCTGGCATGTATAAAGCTTATATTATGAAGTAAACATCACAAGCCAATAAATAAAGGACAAATAATTTTTTAAAATGTATTGGACAAATCAGGGATTTGAGAAAACTCCAGTTAGGTCCTAATCCAGCATGATACAACAAGAATGACAACAAAATGCTTGACAACCAAAAAAATTGTAACTCTGATGGTCACTGCTCCTTTCCTCTTCCCCCACAAAAGGAAAAAAAACTGGATTGGATTTTTTTTTTCCTGGTCACTTGAGCACATCTAGATCACCCATTAGATTTTCTCTGGGACCAGCAGTTTGGCTTTAGGATTGATCAATCAAAATTCCAGTGGCATTAGAAGTAAATTATAAAAAGTTATGACAAAAATAGAAGTAAATATTTATGGATCTTGGGCGTAAGAAAGGCCTTCCAAAGCATAATGTTTGTGGAAAAAAATTCAATAATAGTGACCACATTAAACAAATTAAAAAACCAAAAATACTTTTGAATGTTAAGAAACATAAACAAATGGAAAAGGCAATTCTTAAACTAGAAATAATCCAGAAAATATTTCTCAGACTAATAAACTTAATATTTTTAGAAAATACATCAATCACTCCTACAAATCAGTTATCTCATGAAGAAAATAAGGAAAATAATGTTTGCTTTGTGGCAGTTGGTAACTGACAAGCACTTGGTAGATATTCAGCAAGTCATACTTAATAGTAAATTTAAAAGAAAAACACCAATCTTTTAATAGAAAAAATAAAATGACAAAAACAAAAGGTTAGCAAGTAGTCAAATTAAACAAATAAATGTAGATTAAAATCCTGGCTTATCATTTTTACTGGGCAATTTAAAAAATACTCAATATTCAAAACCTGTTTTCAGGTCTTCCCTGGTGGCGCAGTGGTTGAGAATCTGCCTGCTAATTCAGGGGACACAGGTTCGAGCCCTGGTCTGGGAGGATCCCACATGCCGCGGAGCAACTAGGCCCGTGAGCCACAAGTACTGAGCCTGCACTCTGGAGCCTGTGCTCCTCAACAAGAGAGGCCGCAATAGTGAGAGGCCTGTGCACCGTGATGAAGAGTGGCCCCTGCTTGCCACAACTTGAGAAAGCCCTCGCACAGAAACGAAGACCCAACACAGCAAAAATAAATATAAATAAATTAATAAACTCCTACCCCCAACATCTTGAAAAAACAAAACAAAACCTGTTTTCAAATTATTGATAATAATGTAAATTAATAGAACTGTTCTTGAAGATATTTAGTCCATACTACCCAAAGCACTCTATAGACTTAATACAATTCATATCAAAATTCCAGTGGCATTTTTTTACAGAAATAGAAAAAGCAATCATAAACTTCATATGGATCTACAAAAAAAAAAAAAAAAAAAAACCCAGAATAGCAAAAGAAGAAGAGCAAGAAGAACAAAACTGGAGGCATCTCACTTCCTGATTTCAAATTATATTACAAAGCTATAGTGATTGAAACAGTATGGTACAAACATGAAAAGAGACGTATAGACCAATGGAACAGATTAGAGCCCTGATATAAAACCACCCATATACAGTGAACTAAATCTTCAACAATGGTACCAAGAACACACAAATGGTAAATGATAGTCTCTTTAATAAATGGTCCTGGGAAAACTGGATATTCACATGCAAAAGAATGAAACTGAACCCTTATCTTACACTATACACAAAAATCAACTAAAAACATATAAAGATTTAAATATAAGACCTGAAACCATAAAACTTCTGGAAGAAAACATTGGGAAAAAGCTTCTTTACATTTGTCTTGGCAATGATTTTTTGGATATGTATGACACCAAAGCACAGGCCACAAAAGCAGAAATAAACAAGTGGGGCAACATCAAATTAAAAACCTCTACACAGCAAAGGAAACAATCAACAAAATGACAAGGCAACCTGCTGAGTGGGAGAAAATATTTGCAAACCATTTACCTGATAAAAAGGTAAAGTGCAAAATATATAAAAACCTCATACAACTCAATAGTAAAAAAAAAAAATCTGATTTTAAAGTGGGCAAAGCTTAAACAGTGATGTCAATTATTTCTCAATAAAACTACATTTTTAAAACTGCACAAAGAACCTGAATAAACATTTTTCTAAAGAACACCTACAAATTGCCAACAGGTATATGAAAAGGTGCTCAGCTTTACTAATTAACAGGGAAATACAAATTAAAAACCACAATGAGGAACGGGGTGAAGATGGCGGAAGAGTAAGACGCGAAGATCACGTTCCTCCCCACAGATACATCAGAAATTCATCTACACGTGGAACAACTCCTACAGAACACCTACTGAACGCTGACAGAAGACCTCAGACCCCCAAAAGGTAAGAAACTCCCCACATACCTGGGTAGGGCAAAAGAAAAAAGAATAAACAGAGACAAAAGGATAGGGACGGGACCTGCACCAGTGGGAGGGAGCCGTGAAGGTGGAAAGGTTTCCACACACTAGGAAGCCCCTTCGCGGGCGGAGACTGTGGGTGGCGGAGGGGGAAAGCTTCGGAGTAGCAGAGGAGAGCGGAGCAACAGGGGTGCGGAAGGCAAAGCAGAGAGATTCCCGCACAGAGGATCGGTGCACCCAGGCACTCACCAGCCCGAGAGGCTTGTCTGCTAGGCCACCGGGGCGGGCGGGGCTGGGAGCTGAGGCTTGGGTATAGGGTTTCAGTCGGAGCGCAGAGAGAGGACTAGGCGCAGAGAGAGGACTGGGGCTGGCAGCGGGAAGAGAGCCTGAAGGGGTTAGTGCACCACGGCTAGCCCGGAGGGAGTCAGGGAAAAAGACCGGAGCTGCCAAAGAGGCAAGAGACTTTTTCTTCCCTCTTTGTTTCCTGGTGTGCGAGGAGAGGGGATTAAGAGCACTGCTTAAAGGAGCTCCAGAGACGGACGCCAGCTGCGGCTAAAGGCGCGGACCTCGGAGACGGGTGTGGGACGCTGGGGCTGCTGCTGCCGCCGCCACGAGGCCTGTGTGCAAGCTCAAGTCACTGTTCATGCCCCCCTTCCGGGGAGCCTGTGTAGCCCACCACTGCCGGGGTCCCGGGATCCAGGGACGGCTTCCCCGGGAAAGCGCACGGAGCGCCACGGGCTGCTGCAACGTCACGCCGGCCGCTGCTGCCGTAGGCTCGCCACGCACTCCGTGCCCATCCCTCCCCCCTCGGCCTGAGTGAGCCAGAGCCCCCGAATCAGCGGCTCCTTTAAACCCGTCCTGTCTGAGTGAAGAACAGATGCCGTCCGGCGACCCACATGCAGAGGCGGGGCCAAATCCAAAGCTGAGACCCGGGAGCTGTGAGAACAAAGAAGAGACAGGGAAATCTCTGTGCAGCCTCAGAAGCAGCAGATTAAAGCTCCACAATCAACTTGATGTACCCTGCATCTGTGGAATACATGAAAAGACAACGAATCATCCCAAATTGAGGAGGTGGACTTTGAGGACAAGATTTAAGATTTTTTCCCCTTTTCCTCTTTTTACAACGAATTAGCCCAAATTGAGGAGGTGGACTTTGAGAGCAAGATTTACGATTCTTTCCCCCTGTTCCCTTTTTGTGAATGTGTATGTGTATGCTTCTGTGTGAGATTTTCTCTGTATAGCTTTGCTTCCACCATTTGTCCTAGGGTTCTATCTGTCCGTTTTTTTTTAATTAATTACTTTTTTATTTTAATAATGCTACTATATTTATCATACTTTATTCTATTTTACTTTATCTTCTCTTTCTTCCTACCTTCCCTTCCTCCCTCCCTCCCTCCACCCCTCCTGTCTTTCTTTCTTTCCTTCCTTCCTCCCTCCATCCCTTCTTTCTTCCTTTCACTATTTCTTTTTCTTTCCTTCCTCCCTCCCTCCTTTCTTTCTTTCTTTCTTTCTTTCTTTCCTTCCTTCTTCCCTCCCTCCTTCTGTTCTCTCTTCCTTCCTTCCTTCCTTCCTTTCTTTCTTTCTTTCTCTCTTTCTTCTACTACTTCTTTCTTTCTACTTTTTCTCCCTTTTATTCTGAGCCGGGTAGATGAAAGGCTCTTGGTGCTGCAGCCAGGAGTCAGTGCTGTGCCTCTGAAGTGGGAGTGCCAACGTCAGGACACGGGTCCACAAGAGACCTCCCAGCTCCACATAATATCAAGCGGTGAAAATCTCCCAGAGATCTCCATCTCAACAACAGCACCCAGCTTCACTCAACGACCAGCAAGCTACAGTGCTGGTCACCCTATTCCAAGCAACTAGCAAGACAGGAACACAACCCCACCCATTAGCAGAGAGGCTGCCTAAAAATATAATAAGGACACAGGCACCCCAAAACACACCACCAGACGTGGACCTGTCCACCAGAAAGACAAGATCGAGCCTCAACCACCAGAACACAGGCACTACTCCCACCCACCAGGAAGCCTACACAACCCATTGAACCAACCTTTGCCACTGGGGACAGACACCAAAAACAACGGGAACTATGAATCTGCAGCCTGCAAAAAGGAGACTCCAAACACAGTAACATAAGCAAAATGAGAAGACAGAAAAACACACAGCAGGTGAAGGAGCAAGATAAAAACCTACCAGACCAAACAAATGAAGAGGTAATAGGCAGTCTACCTGAAAAAGAATTCAGCATAATGATAGTAAAGATGATCCAAGATTCTATTTCCAAGATCCAAAATCTTGGAAATAGAATAGACAAAGTGCAAGAAACAGTTAACAAGGGCCTAGAAGAACTAAAGATGAATCAAGCATCGATTATAAACACAATAGATGAAATGAAAAATACTCTAGATGGGATCAATAGCAGAATAACTGAGGCAGAAGAACGGATAAGTGAGGTGGAAGATAAAATAGTGGAAATAACTGCTGCAGAGCAGAATAAAGAAAAAAGAATGAAAAGAACAGAGGACAGTCTCAGAGACCTCTGGGACAACATTAAATACACCAACATTCGAATTATAGGGGTTCCAGAAGAAGAAGAGAAAAAGAAAGGGACTGAGAAAATATTTGAAGAGATTATAGTTGAAAACTTCCCTAATATGGGAAAGGAAATAGTTAATCAAGTCCAGGAGGCACAGAGAGTCCTATACAGAATAACTCCAAGGAGAAATACACCAAGACACATATTAATCAAACTGTCAAAAATTAAACACAAAGAAATCATATTAAAAGCAGCAAGAGAAAAACAACATATAGCACACAAGGGAATCCCCATCAGGTTAACAGCTGATCTCTGAGCAGAAACTCTACAAGCTAGAAGGGTGTGGCAGGACATATTTAAAGTGATGAAGGAGAAGAACCTACAACCAAGATTACTCTACCCAGCAAGGATCTCATTCAGATTTGATGGAGAAATTAAAACTTTTACAGACAAGCAAAACCTGAGAGAGTTCAGCACTACCAAACCAGCTTTATAACGAATGCTAAAGGAACTTCTCTAGGCAAGAAACACAACGAAGGAAAAGACCTACAGTAACAAACACAAAACAATTAAGAAAATGGGAATAGGAACATACATATCGATAATTACCTTAAATGTAAATGGATTAAATGCTCCCACAAAAAGACACAGAGTGGCTGAATGGATACAAAAACAAGACCCATATATATGCTGTCTACAAGAGACCCACTTCAGACCTAGGGACACATACAGACTGAAAGTGAGGGGATGGAAAAGATATTCCATGCAAATGGAAACCAAAAGAAAGCTGGAGTAACAATTCTTATATCAGACAAAATAGACTTTAAATTAAAGACTATTAGAAGAGACAAAGAAGGACACTACATAATGATCAAGGGATCGATCCAAGAAGAAGATATAACAATTGTAAATATTTATGCACCCAACATAGGAGCACCTCAATACATAAGGCAAATACTAACAGCCATAAAAGGGGAAATCGACAGTAACACATTCATAGTAGGGGACTTTAACACCCCACTTTCACCAATGGACAGATCATCCAAAATGAAAATAAATAAGGAAACACAAGCTTTAAATGATACATTAAACAAGATGGACTTAATTGATATTTATAGGACATTCCATCCAAAAACAATAGAATACACATTTTTCTCAAGTGCTCATGGAACATTCTCCAGGATAGATCATATCTTGGGTCACAAATCAAGCCTTGGTAAATTTAAGAAAATTGTAATTGTATCAAGTATCTTTTCTGACCACAATGCTATGAGACTAGACATCAATTACAGGAAAAGATCTGTAAAAAATACAAACACATGGAGGCTAAACAATACACTACTTAATAACGAAGTGATCACTGAAGAAATCAAAGAGGAAATAAAAAAATGCCTAGAAACAAATGACAATGGAGACACGACACCCAAACCTAGGGGACGCCTCAAAAGCAGTTCTAAGGGGGAAGTTCATAACAATACAATCCGACCTTAAGAAACAGGAAACCTCTCGAGTAAACAACCTGACCTGGCACTGAAAGCAAGTAGAGAAAGAAAAACAAAAAACCCCCAAAGTTAGCAGAAGGAAAGAAATCATAAAGATCAGATGAGAAATAAATGAAAAAGAAATAAAGGAAACGATAGCAAAGATCAATAAAACTAAAAGCTGGTTCTTTGAGAAGATAAACAAAATTGATAAACCATTAGCCAGACTCATCAAGAAAACAAGGGAGAAGACTCAAATCAATAGAATTAGAAATGAAAAAGGAGAAGTAACAACTGACACTGCAGAAATACAAAAGATCATGAGAGATTACTACAAGCAACTCTATGCCAATAAAATGGACAACCTGGAAGAAATGGACAAATTCTTAGAAATGCACAACCTTCCAAGACTGACTCAGGAAGATATAGAAAATATGAATAGACCAATCACAAGCACTGAACTTGAAACTGTGATTAAAAATCTTCCAATGAACAAAAGCCCAGGACCAGATGGCTTCACAGGCGAATTCTATCAAACATTTAAAGAGCTAACACCTATCCTTCTCAAACTCTTCCAAAATATAGCAGAGGGAGGAACACTCCCAAACTCATTCTACGAGGCCACCATCACCTTGATACCAAAACCAGGCAAGGATGTCACAAAGAAAGAAAACTACAGGCCAATATCACTGATGAACATAGGTGCAAAAATCCTCAACAAAATACTAGCAAACAGAATCCAACAGCACATTAAAAGGATCATACACCATGATCAAGTGGGGTTTATTCCAGGAATGCAAGGATTCTTCAATATACGCAAATCAATCAATGTGATACATCATATTAACAAATTGAAGGAGAAAAACAATATGATCATCTCAATAGATGCAGAGAAAGCTTTCGACAAAATTCAACACCCATTTATGATAAAAACCCTCCAGAAAGTAGGCATAGAGGGAACTTTCCTCAACATAATAAAGGCCATATATGACAAACCCACAGCCAACATCGTCCTCAATGGTGAAAAACTGAAACCATTTCCACTAAGATCAGGAACAAGACAAGGCTGTCCACTCTCACCACTCTTATTCAACATAGTTTTGGAAGTTTTAGCCACAGCAATCAGAGAAGAAAAGGAAATAAAAGGAATCCAAATTGGAAAAGAAGAAGTAAAGCTGTTCACTGTTTGCCGATGACATGATACTATACATAGATAATCCTAAAGATGCTACCAGAAAACTACTAGAGCTAATCAATGAATTCGGTAAAGTAGCAGGATACAAAATTAATGCACAGAAATCTCTGGCATTCCTGTACACTAATGATGAAAAATCTGAAAGTGAAATTAAGAAAACACTCCCATTTAGCATTGCAACAAGAAGAATAAAATATCTAGGAATAAACCTACCTAAGGAGACAAAAGACCTGCATGCAGAAAATTATAAGACACTAATGAAAGAAATTAAAAATGATACAAATAGATCGAGAGATATACCACATTCCTGGATTGGAAGAATCAACATTGTGAAAATGACTCTACTACCCAAAGCAATCTACAGATTCAATGCAATCCCTATCAAACTACCACTGGCATTTTTCACAGAACTAGAACAAAAAATTTCAAAATTTGTTTGGAAAAACAAAAGACCCCGAATAGCCAAAGCAAACTTGAGAACGAAAAATGGAGCTGGAGGAATCAGGCTCCCTGACTTCAGACTATACTACAAAGCTACAGTAATCAAGACAGTGTGGTACTGGCACAAAAACAGAAAGGTAGATCAATGGAACAGGATAGAAAGCCCAGAGATAAACCAACGCACATATGGTCACCTTATCTTTGATAAAGGAGGCAGGAATGTACAGTGGAGAAAGGACAGCCTCTTCAATAAATGGTGCTGGGGAAACTGGACAGGGACATGTAAAAGTATGAGATTAGATCACTCCCTAACACCATACACAAAAATAAGCTCAAAATGGATTAAAGACCTAAATGTAAGACAAGAAACTATCAAACTCTTAGAGGAAAACATAGGCAGAACACTTCATGACATAAATCACAGTAAGATCCTTTTGGACTCACCTCCCAGAGAAATGGAAATAAAAACAAAGATAAACAAATGGGACCTAATGAAACTTCAAAGCTTTTGCACAGCAAAGGAAACCATAAACAAGACCAAAAGACAACCCTCAGAATGGGAGAAAATATTTGCAAATGAAGCAACTGACAAAGGATTAATCTCCAAAATTTTTAAGCAGCTCATGCAGCTCAATAGCAAAAAAACAAACAACCGAATCCAAAAATGGGCAGAAGACTTAAATAGGCATTTCTCCAAAGAAGATATACAGACTGCCAACAAACACATGAAAGAATGTTCAAAATCTTTAATCATTAGAGAAATGCAAATCAAAACTACAATGAGATATCATCTCACACCAGTCAGAATGGCCATCATTAAGAAATCTAGAAACAATAAATGCTGGAGAGGGTGTGGAGAAAAGGGAACACTCTTGCACTGCTGGTGAGAATGTGAATTGGTACAGCCACTATGGAGAACAGTATAGTGGTTCCTTAAGAAACTAAAAATAGAACTACCATATGACCCAGCAATCCCACTACTAGGCATATACCCTGAGAAAACCATAATTCAAAAAGAGACGTGTACCAAAATGTTCATTGCAGCTCTATTCACAATAGCCCGGAGATGGAAACAACCTAAGTGTCCATCATCGGATGAATGGATAAAGAAGATGTGGCACATATATACAATGGAATATGACTCAGCCATAAAAAGAAACGAAACTGAGCTATTTGTAATGAGGTGGATAGACCTAGAGTCTGTCATACAGAGTGAAGTAAGTCAGAAAGAGAAAGACAAATACTGTATGCTAACATATATATATGGCATTTAAGAAAAAAAAATGTCATGAAGAACCTAGGGGTAAAACAGGAATAAAGACACAGACCTACTTGAGAATGGACTTGAGGATATGGGGAGGGGGAAGGGTAAGCTGTGACAAAGCGAGAGAGGGGCATGGACATATATACAGTACCAAACATAAGGTACATAGATCGTGGGAAGCAGCCGCATAGCACAGGGAGATTAGCTCGGTGCTTGGTGACCGCCTGGAGGGGTGGGATAGGGAGGGTGGGAGGGAGGGAGACGCAAGAGGGAAGGGATGTGGGAACCGATGTATATGTATGACTGATTCACTTTGTTATAAAGCAGAGACTAATGAAAAAAAAAATCACAATGAGATATCGCCTCACACCTCTTAGGATGACTGTTATTAATAAAACAGAAGATAACAAGTGTTGGCAAGGATGTAGAGAAAAGGGAACCCTGGTACACTATTGGTGGGAATATAAAGTGGTACACCCATTTAGGAAAACAATATGGAGGTTCCTCAAGAAGTTAAAAATTGAACTACCATATATTCCAGGAATCCCACTTCTGGATATTTATGCAAATAAGTTTAAATCAGGATCCCAAAGAGAAACCTACATTCCCATGTTCATTGCAGCATTATTCACAAAAGCAAAAGTATAAAAACATCCTAAATGTCCATGAACAGATGAACAGATAAAGGAAATTTGGTATGTAGATATGATATTATTCAACCTTAAAGAAGGAAATCCTGCTATTTGCAACAACACGGATGGACCTAAAGGATATTATGCTGTGTGAAAAAAAAACTGGACAAGGAAAGACAAATACAGTACGAACTCATTTATATGTGTAATCTAAAATAGTTGAACTCACACAAATAGAGAATAGAATGGTGGTTGCCAGGGACTAGGTGGAGGGGAAAATGGGGAGGTGATAGTCATATGGTACAAAGTAGCATTTATGCAAGATAAATAAGTTCTGGAAATTCACTATATAGCATGGTGCCTATAACTGAAAATGTGGTATTATAAAATTAAAATTTGCTAAGAAGGTAGATCTCATGCTGTGTTCTGGCTACACATACGTACACACAAAATAATAATAATAATAAAGGAGGCAGGAGGAAACTTTGGGAGGTGATGGATATGTTTATGGCCTAATGGAGTGATGGTTTCACAGGTATATACTTACCTCCAAACTCATCAAGTTGTATACATTAAATATGTACAGCTTTTTTCATGTCCATCATATCTAAATAAAGGTTTTTTTTAGAAAAAACAATATAGTGTATTTCATCTTATCTGAGTGTAAGGTACAGCACAATTTTAAGTATCACTAGAAAAAACAAATAAACAAAAACAAGCTAACAACATGATATGCCATCATCTGTAAAATTCATGTGAATTGCAGAGATGAAACAAAAAGTAAAAAGGTGGGCAATTTAGAACAAGGAGATATGTTATTGCAAGAGTCTTAATATAGAAAGAAAATCAAACTCATTCACCCACTGATTTTCAATAATAGTTGGCACAGTGGGTTGAATGGCAGCCCCCCAAAATATATGCTCAAATCCTAATTCCCCAGAACCTATGAATATGACTTTCTTTTGGGAAAAGGATTTTACAGATGTAATTAAGCTTAAGATCTCTAGATGAGATCACCTTGGACTATCCAGGTGGCCCTAATTCATTGACCAGTGTCCTTATAAGAGACACGCAGAGGAGAGACACACAGGGAGAAGAGGAGGAGGCCACGTGAAAACACAGGCAGAGACTGGACTGATGCGGCCACAAGATAAAGAAGGCCAGGAGCCACTAGAAACTGGGAGAGGCAACAAAGGATTGTCCTCTAGAGCCCCACAGGAGGCTCAGGCCTGCCAAAACCTGGATTCCAGACTTCTGGCCTCCAGCACTGTCAGAAAAGAAACTTCTGTTGTTTGAAGCCACCAAGTTTGCGATAAGTTACTACTGCAGCGTTAGGAAACTCACTCAGGGATATAGTCAAACATTTTCTTAAACAGTGAGGAAAGATAAATGAATAAACGAAGAATGAATGAAAATGTGAGAAAGAAGTTTGAAAGCACATGTACCAAAATGTTGATACTGATTATATTTGAGTGAAATGATCGTAGGAGATACATGTTTTCTATAATGTTCTTCTCCATATTTTCCAAATTTTCCACTATAAGCATAAAAATCAGGAAACAAAATAATAAACAGTATCAAAACACAATACTGAAAGAGGTAACTTTTAACAATGAAATTGTTCAACTGTAATCCTACCACCACTAGAGCTTAACTATGCCTTTTCCTCATGGTCCCTTCTAAACTTTGTCTTTATAATTAAACAAGATGTATATTGCCAGTCAAATGCAAAGGAGGAACATTCCTTAAAATGTCTCTAATATGAAACTTTGGAAGGATTTACTTCTGTATGTTTTCTCTCTTTAAAATGTGTTCACTTCTTAATGCATCCCTATAATTCTCCTTGAGCCCCTTTTTTTCATCTCCTACCAAAATATTCCTTATAAATATATTATTAGTGATAAAGCTTAGGCATATCCTATCAAGACCAAAGGTTTACTATTAATAAGAGTGTAAGTTGTTCTGACCCATGCATTTGAATATTCAGCTTCTTCATAGCTTTTTATTTTATAGCAAATATTATTATAATATTTTAATTAACAGACTTTATTTTTAGAGTAGTCTTAAATTTACAGAAGAATAAGCAGAAAATACAGAGTTCCCATATAGCCCCTAGCACTCCAGCAGGTTCCCCCTCTTATTAACATCTTGCATTAGTGTGGTACATTGCTACAAATGATGAGTCAATATTAATACTGATACATTAAGTCCCTAGTTTACATTAGGATTCTGATATTGTATACTCTATGAGTTTTGAAAAAAACGTGACTTGTATCCACCATTAGAGCATCAAGCAGAGTATTTTTTACCTCCCTGAAAATCCTCTATACATCCCTCCTACCTCTAAAAACCCTGGCAACCACTGATCTTTTCACTGTTTTCAGTTTTGCCGTTTCCAGAATGTCAGAGAGTTGGAATCATAAGTATGTAGGCTTGTCAGATTGGTTTCTTTCACTTAGCAATATTTAAGGTTCATTTCATGGCTTGATAGCTCATTTCTATTTAGTGCTAAATATTTCATTGTGCTTCATAGATTCTTTAAAAAAAGATTCAGAGAAAACATAAACGGCTTTCTCTATTGCTACGTATTGCTACGTATGACGCTTCCTGACCTCAACATGTTTACATCAGTGTCTATTTCACTAGACAACAGACACTTTGACCAAGAATGCAAACTCACTGTAGTCCTGAGGGGAAAGTTTGGCCATAGCAGTGATGTCTAACTAAATTAGTCTCACTTAGATTGTTAAATCATCCCTGTCTGGTCATTGAAGACCAGTTTTCTCTTCATTCATTCAATAGGGGAAAAAAAATAAAGACCTCAAAGAATCCTTCTGAGGGACTCCTTGCTAACGTGGAAAAAAATAGGGTGGATAAAAGCTTTATTTCTTGAGATTCAGAGACTAACTTTTTTCTTATTATATTGTCATTTGTTAGTGGTCCACATCAAGAGATTTGGCATATGCTACAATTTCCCATGCTTCTTTTACCAAAGTAAATTTTTCCTAGAAGGATTTATCAATACTTTTCATACAGTGAGAAGTGTAGGGTTTTTTAAAAATATATAACTGATTAGTTGAAATATACTATTATCTTTTTCTTTTAACATCTTTATTGGAGTATTATTGCTTTACAATGGTCTGTTAGTTTCTGCTTTATAACAGTGAATCAGCTATACATATACATATGTTCCCGTATCTTTTCCCTCTTGCATCTCCCTCCCTCCCACCCTCCCTATCCCACCCCTCTAGGTGGTCACAAAGCACCGAGCTATCTCCCTGTGCTATGCGGCTGCTTCCCACTAGCTATCTATTTTACATTTGGTAGTGTATATGTGTCCATGCCACTCTCTCACTTCATCCCAGCTTACCCTTCCCCCTTCCCGTGTCCTCAAGTCCATTCTCTACATCTGCGTCTTTATTCCTGTCCTGCTCCTAGGTTCTTCATAACCATTTTTTATATTATTATTATCATTGCACTATAAAATCCTCTTGGGCTTTGCTTTTAGTGTCTTGTTTAATTTAACTTTTCTCAAATGACATGGTTCTATCTAATGCTATTTCCCCACTTGTTCTTTAGTAATTCTTTTTTCCTCCTGTGGTTTTTCATGATGTTTCTATGTTGGTTCCTTAAACCTTACAGGTAACTGTAATGATTCATGCAGTAAAGAATTATCAGTGCTGAGCAAAGATAAACACAGAATCTGTAATGCAAGAAAGGGGCAGAGAAGCATCCTAGGCCCTTACTCTTTTTTGCATCTATTCCTACCCCACCTCTCACTTCCCGATTAAGATTTAATTTTTAGATAATTCTCCCTGAAGCATCAGAATACAACTTTATATCACTTAACTGCATTCCTTCACAAGTGCAGAAATGTAAAAGTTCTACAATGCTCTTTCATGGGGCATCTCAAAAAACAGGTGGGAAACACACTTAAGAGAAAGCTGATTTCAAGCAATCAGGCCAACTGGGGTATGCTAATTTGAACATATTACACGATTGGACGTCATTTTGTAGTCATAGATGGTTGAGATTTCAGAAATTTAGGCTATATATTCTTATTTCAATTCAAAGTGCTACATTATTTGAGTCTATGAATCTTTTCATTCACAGATTATGTAACATACGGAAGCATACATGAGAAAACCTCTAGTGCAGTTTTATTCTACTAATCTTGTGCTTTCTACCAATGCCTCCTGTCACTCTTGTCAGGTATTTATGGACAACTAAACAAACACTTTAAAAGTATGGGCAGTCCAGTGATCATTCGTGATACTAAATGACACTGGCACTCCAGTTATTAGGGCCTAATCCATTTGAATTCCTAATTCATTGGGGTTGTAAAGAAGAGAGATAGATGGTTTGGTAAACAGATCAGGAATGGCTGCAAATAGGAAGCAAAAGTAGATGATGGAGAAGTGAAATCAGGTGAAAGTGCAAGGTGAAAATCAAATTAAGTTAAAATCCTGAGTATCAAAGACATCTGGCAATAAGAAAAACAAGGAAGAATACAAAAGACCAAACTAAAGCTTGCAGGAAAAATGAACAGGGAAAACAGGAAAGGCCAGCTCTTAAATTGCTGTGTTTATGTGGAAGGAAGTGAGTGGATGGAGATGTTAATGGTGATGAGACATGAATCCACGGGGCTACGTATATTACAAACTACCCAATTCAGCCTATGATACATCTGCAATATACAAAACACCAAGTTACCAGGATCCTCTTGTCAGTGGTGGTTCTAGGTCTTATTTATAGGAAAGAGTTAGGGGTAGCAATTTGGTTGGAAGAGAAAACCAAGGGATTTATCACTTAATTATGCTTTTATGTAAGTGGCATTATTTTCCTTAAATGTAAATTAGAGAAAAATAAATATAACACACTTTACTAAAGAGGCTCTATTCACAGTTTACATAATATTTTTAAATACTTATAGTTCATACTAAAATATTTTATTATTATGAGATGACACCACCCAGGGATACTTCTGGCTGCAAGTTGCAGAACATTTGGCTAAATTTTTAATTATCTTAAAAATTAAGAAATCAGAAGACATACAATTCTAAATTTGGTGCAGCAACTCAACAGCTGCTGCACCAAACTGAGTTGCTGTCTGTTCCACCATCATCAGAGCATTGTAGTTTTGTCCTTGGGTATATCACCATGATGTCAAGATGTCTACTGAAGCTGATGCATCACACCCTCCCCCAGCAGCATTCAAGAAAAGAAGGAGAGAACCGTCTTGAAGGCTCTGCTTTTTTTTTTAACATAGGAGAAAATCCGTCCCAGGACCCTTTCTTTACATCCCAGTAACCAGAACTGTCATATCTACCCTTAAACCAAACAGAAGCAAAGAGGAATAGGACTGCCAAGACTGGCTTGTACTGATCACTAATCACGCCCTTGGAGGCTGAAGAGCCTACATTGCCTAACAAAACACAGCTGTGATGTCACCAACAGGGAAGAGTCACAGGCTGCCTCACAGCTGCAAGAGGCTTATGCAGACGTGCAAGAATTAAAGCTACTCACCAGCACATCCCTGGGTACCATCATTCTCTCATCGTATCAGTGATGGATCCTTGCTTCAGCCAGAGCTTTCTGCATTATTAGTCAACCTGCGAGAATAAGAAGAATGTAAAAATTAGTCTGGTCTCTAGGCATTCAAAGGTGGCAATGTATTTCATATAAATTGAGAATTTCTGCTGAAGAAGTAGCGGATAAGTAATTCAAAGTTACACCTGGACACAGATATGGGCCTTTAGTCATGACCAGGCAAAACTTCTTTCCTGATTTTTCCTCAGGAAAATGATTATTCCATGGTATGATTTCAGAGGTAACAGCCAGGTTCACCTCTGTCCTTCAACTGCCTAGAATTCCTTGTATCTGGAATCATACCTTTAGAGGTCTATTTCTTAGACTAGGAAACTCACTCATGTTAAAATGGAATTTCTGGAGGATGGATAATTATTTAAACTCTACATTATTACACAGCAGTGTGAACTAATATTGTGTTGTTTCTGAGAACTAGTTTTGGTAAGCAGAAGGGAGAGGTGGGATTATAATGAGGATTCCAAGATGTTAATTTGGAACTAAATGGGTAGGGAACAGGAGAAACACATTAAAGGCACCAAAGACCCACTCCAAAAGAATAAAAACTAATTTCAATTTCAAACTCTCAATCTTTGAGTCTTTGTGCATTTTTATTAGAAAATGAGAATTGGATTATCCTATACTGAAAAGAAATTTACTTTTGTTCTTTTTGAGATTTTCTGTTTTCTCTTATTCTTGATAAGTAGTGACAGTTTTCTGGAGGGTTTTTCCCTTGTTTCTTTTTTATTTTTTTTAATAAGTTTTCCTAAAATTGTTCTAGAATCTAGGTATGGCTCAAAACCTGGCAAAAAGTGGACTCTAGCTGTAAATTACACAGTAATAGTATAATACAATGGGCTCAGGCATTGAGATGGCCATTTCTGGGATGCAGAAGGATGTGGAATGGAATCCAATTATAAAATCTTAAAATTATCTTCTGGTTAGGTCTTGAACCACTGAAACCTACAATTTTCTCTCTAATTTTGATAAAAGGCTAATAACTTTTTTTAAACATCTTTATTGGAGTATAATTGCTTTACAATGGTGTGTTAGTTTCTGCTTTATAACAAAGTGAATCAGCTATACATATACATATGTTCCCATTAATAACTTCTTATACCTACTCTGATACAAGCTTCAAACAATATAAAACCTAGAAATTTATGTTGAAAATAAAATTCACAGTCACTTCATTTAGGAGCAACTAAGTAAAAATAGTTATTTGAAATTTTAATGAATTTATCAAAAGATAGATTTGTGTAACTGATATTAACACAGTTCCCTCTCACCCTTATATGTAAGGTGACCAACTTGTTTTGGTTTGTCAAGGACCTTCCTAGTTTTAGCACTGACAGTCCTATATCCAAGGAAACCGGGATGGTTGATCATACCACCTGTATGGAACACATCAATACTGGGAAAAGAAAATATTGCTGTAATTTCATTGATTAGCTAACATTTACAACAGCATGTTGGATAATACAGAGTATGTTTCGATTCACAGTACTCATTAGACCCCAACAACTTCTTTTTAAGCCACTGAATCAATATAATCATATTTTTCTATTCTGCAACATATAAGAAAATCGTGATGATTCATGGAATAGCACATGCACAGATTTCTTAGAGCACCTGGAGGTGAGGTGCTGTATTTAGTGCCCAAGACAAAAAACTATTCTTGTCATTTGAATTTTCTAAGACCCTGAAAGAAACTTATCCTCAGGTTTGTGAAGCCAAAAGGAAATATGTAATTGTGTAACGATTTCATGAGTCTGGGTAACCATGAGCAGCCATCCTGGTAAAGTAAGCAAAGCTCACTTTGGGGCAGCTGAAAAATTCTCATTGTCCATACAACTTGCTTGAAATTCAAAACATAATCTTCATAAGAGCCCTGCAAGTCATGCCTTATCATCCCCGGACGCTCAGTGAAGGTAAGTAACTTGACCAAATTCATGCAGATAATCCACAGTACAGCTAGGCTTGAACACAGAACTATCCGTCCCTATAGTTCATGGTCCTCCCATTCCACCACCTCCTTTTGCCCAGCACAGCCTAAGGATCTTCTGAGGAAAAAGACCCCATTTAAAATAAATAATACAAATCTATAATATATTTATGAACATGATGACAGTCAGCTCCCTCCATCTGAAAACTCATGAGTTGAGCAGTGATGGCATATGAATAGATCTACATTTTTAGTATGAGTGTTTCACTGCTGTGATTGTTCTTGTTCTTATTGTTTAGATGTGCAGAGCAAGACAGTTTCTCTGTGGAAACTACTCAGTGAAGAAAAAAGATCAAGAGCTAACTGCTAGAACAGCAGCAACAGATCCACACTTTTCTTGCTACTGAATCTGCACTGTCAGATTATTTCTCGTACTTTCCTGGGAAAAGAAGAACATATTCTGCTATTGGGCATGAAGCACATACAAAAATCACTCCAGTCTCAGAAGCAGTGGTGGCCCCTTGCCCGTTGTGTACAGGCACAAATGTTTCCTCTTCTTTCCATGACTTAGGAAATTAGTGAGGGATGCCACGTGGTTCTCAGTAGAGCACAGTGATTAAGGGAGTGGCTTCTGGAGCCACATTACCATCTGGACCACTTGGTCAAGTTACATCAGCTCTGGGCCTCAGTTTCCTCACCTGTAAAATGGTGATGATCCATTGCCATTGTGCAATTACTTACACAACATACTTACAATATAGACAGGCATACAGTAAGTGCTCCATAAGTTTTAGCTATTGCTATTTTCCAGCGAAGGGCACACAACATTCATAAAAAGCCATTTACTGAGTCCCAGAGTCCAGAGTACATAGTACGAGGCACCAGAGATACAACAGGTTTAAGATGTGATCTTGGTGTTTAGGAATATTACAAACCAACTAAGAAGATAAGAAATGTAAATAAAAAAGACAAACAACAATCAAAGTAGGACCAGCGATTATCAAATTTGATTGCTGACAGACACTACTAGACAGATACTATTATTTACTCTTCACAGATAAAAAAAAAAAACTAAAGCTCACAGAGGTCACCCCTGCTTTCCTCTGCATCCTGCCTCATTACATACAAAGGATTGTGACCTCTGTCTCTCCATCCCAACATCCCATGAAGTCAAAAGAGCAAGTAGGAAAATCTTGGCAATCTTATCCAAGAAGGGAAGCATTTGAGAAAGCCAAGATCAGCCTGGGGAAGCTGACTAAAGGATGCTGTATGCCAAGATCATACAGGCATTTCCATTGTTAGTGCTGGCCAGTCTCAAGCTCTGGTTCATCTCCATCGTCATCCTTCTTTCTTCCATGGTACAGACTTCAGGGATTCAGTGAGCTCTCCTTCAGTGCTGCCATTCACTCACCCAGTTCTTGCACAATTGTCTTCATCTCCTTCAAACTGCTGAGCAGTTGGATGATTTCCCCCCCCCCTTTAACATTCCTTCCCCAATCTCCCCCAGTCTTGCAGCTTCTAGAGGCCAACTCATCGATCCTATGTCTTTAAGCTGTTAAATGCCACTCAGTTTGGGATAACAGGAACTAACAAACAATGAACAGGAGAAAGAAAACAAGTTTGAGAATCTTACAAAGTTCTTACAGTCGTGGTTGCTGGCTGATAGTTCCTCACGTCCTTGCAAGAAATTAACAAGGAAGACTGTGTGTTCAATCCTCTGCTTTAGATCCACAGAATAGAGTTGATCTCTGTTCTCCCTTCTTTCTTCCTCACTTTCCAAGACATAAAGATTCTTTTGAATGAATGAACCAACAAACAAATACACTATATTGTTGGTGGTCAAAAACAGAACAAATCAACTCAATCTGAAATGAAAGTAGACTCATACTGAAAGTTTTGAAAGAGTTCGAAAAGTTATTCTCTATCACAAAAGTCCTCCATGGATAAACTGAGGCAACAAATCAAATACTTTATAAATAAAAAAGCAGGCGATGGAATCCTGGAGGAGCTGAATGTTGGGAAATTGCATATATCTAACATGGTCTTCAAATCTGAAGCAGAAAGCATCAATATTAATTTTGATAATCCATAGGGACACTGAAACCACTGGGAAAAAATTAAAAGTATTATTCAGAGAGAAATGCAAATCAAAACTACAATGAGATATCATCTCACACCAGTCAGAATGGCCATCATCAAGAAATCTAGAAACAATAAATGCTGGAGAGGGTGTGGAGAAAAGGGAACACTCTTGCACTGCTGGTGAGAATGTGAATTGGTACAGCCACTATGGAGAACAGTATGGAGGTTCCTTAAAAATCTAAAAATAGAACTACCATATGACCCAGCAATCCACTACTCGGCATATACCCTGAGAAAACCATAATTCAAAAAGAGACATGTACCAAAATGTTCATTGCAGCTCTATTCACAATAGCCCGGAGATGGAAACAACCTAAGTGTCCATCATCGGATGAATGGATAAAGAAGATGTGGCACATATATACAATGGAATATGACTCAGCCATAAAAAGAAACGAAACTGAGCTATTTGTAATGAGGTGGATAGACCTAGAGTCTGTCATACAGAGTGAAGTAAGTCAGAAAGAGAAAGACAAATACCGTATGCTAACACATATATATGGAATTAAAAAAAAATGTCATGAAGAACCTAGGGGTAAAACGGGAATAAAGACACAGACCTACTTGAGAATGGACTTGAGGATATGGGGAGGGGGAAGGGTAAGCTGTGACAAAGCGAAAGAGAGGCATGGACATATATACACTACCAAACGTAAGGTAGATAGATAGTGGGAAGCAGCCGCATAGCACAGGGAGATCAGCTCCGTGCTTTGTGACCGCCTGGAGGGGTGGGATGGGGAGGGTGGGAGGGAGGGAGATGCATGAGGGAAGGGATGTGGGAACAGATGTATATGTATGACTGATTCACTTTGTTATAATGCAGAAACTAATAAAAATAAATAAATAAATAAAAGTATTACTCAGCTTGAATCTGTCCAGCTGATTGTCTCTACAGGCTGAATTTTTTGGATAGCTTCACTTTCTTATTCAATTTGAATATTTTATTTATTTATACTCACTTGTGTTTCAAACAGGATTAAGGAAGTTCAAATCACATAGATGGATGGAGACCAAAAACAAGACCTGATAATAATTGTTAACGTGTCAGCAGAGGGAGAGAAGAATGGCTCCTCAGACCCGAAGCAATCATATTTCCGAGAAGGATCCCTCTCAACACTTAGAAAGATGTGATTTGGTGGGAAATAGAATAATAAACAGTTTCATCTACATTAGAAGTAAAATCCCAAACCATCTCTATTAAAAAAGAACTGTACTTAAAATGACATTCATTTTATTTTACTAAAGTATAGGACATTAAGCAAAGGTTTGGTTGCCTTGGTTACAAATTTTTGTCACAGAAGATGCACATCTCATAAAAAAAGGAGATATAGAATGCTTTCAGAATACTCTGTGCATTATAGGGTAATGGAGAAATTTAAAAATAGACTGGACCAAGCATTCATTTTTGTAATGTTAAGAGATATGTCCAGGCTTGAGCAAAGGATACCTTATGCTACTTTGCATATTCTTGGGCTCCTACGAGCCTTCCTAAAATGTCTCTCAATGTATTGCCAACCACAAAGTTTTTTAGGAAAGTTTTTAAATTTGAGTGATTTTCTATATGTGTTTTTTCTTAATTCAGTGCCCCACAGTTATACTCCTAATTGCCCAAATGACTAATAAGAACCTAGCTAAATATTATCAATGTGACTATTACATGATAAAGACACGAATCTATTATATGAAGAAAGTAAATGTTTTTTTCTTTTACATTCTGTCAGAGTCCATTTAATCAAAAGGGGGTTTAGAAAGCCAATCTCCCAAAATGTAGTCTTCTTAATCAGTTGATAAACAGCTCACTAAAGGAAAAAGGTAAACTTTGAGGATCCTATAAGAGAAAGAGTAAATTGGTTCATAATTCACATTAGAATTATTACCATAGACTAGGAGAGGGCTGTTCAAACAATAAGAAACTTCACCGAGTAGGACAGTCAAGGAAAAGATCAAGGGCAAATACACAGGTAAGAATCCCATCTCTACCTCAAAATTTGTCTCTTTATTATTAATAATTTGGGTTATTTAAAATAATAAAAATTTTGAATTGAATTTTAAAATGTCACCTAGAGAAAAGTGCCATCAATATTCTGATGTATTTGCTTCCCAGTTTATTTTTATGAATTTTTTACATACTTAATAAGTGTTTCCTAATAGTATAGCACACTCATCATAAACACCTTTAAAAGCTATAAAACTTGTTCAACATGTTGAAGGTATCATAATTTGCTTTTACATTCCTCTATTTTAGAACATTTATGTCTTTAATAAATGTTGTTACTACATGAACCCTCTATTGATGTCTTTGCAATGTAGAAAGAGGAAAAAAGAAAGGGTCAGGGAGACAGCAACTCTTAAAAGAAGAAATACCACACTAAAAACAACCCCAGCACGTAATGTATATGTATATTAAGATCTCATTTATATATTGTAATACATATTTTGCTTATATATGTTTATATGGTTATATTACATATATAAAATTAGGAAGAAATAGAGTTTAATTTACATATGCTGATTTGTAAGGGTGTCACGCTATACAACAGGGCTGGTAACAGGTGTCAGGAGTGGAAGATGATTGACTCTTATGTAGCTTAACTTGTTAAAATTAGTAAGTCTACTTTTTGTATTTTCAAAAGGGTCAAGTAAAAATGTTTTATAATAACCTTTAAAAATACGTATATAAAAAGGTTAACCAGAAAAAAAACTTGGATGTAGGCATATATGCAATTTGATCGAAATTACTTTTTAAAAATCCAAATATTTAAAACAACTGAACAGAAGAATGATTATCTCTGGATGTTGGAGAAATAGGTAATTTTTCCTCATGTTCTTATTCTTTGCTTTTTCTAATATCTTATAATACATATGAATTCATTTTGTAGTGGAGAAAAACACAGTCTACACTTTATTAAAATAAAAAGCATACCTGGCTCTGATTCCAGTCTGTTGTTCTTTAGCTGTGAACTGGACAGATCACTTGACCTCCCTAATCCTCATTTTCATCATCTGTAAAGACAATTAGCAACGTCTACTCTGCCTACCTGATGCATTTTTGTAAGAATTAAATAAAAATGCTTGTGAAAGTACTATATATATCACAATATTCTGTACAAATATAAAATATCGTTATTGATTTAACTAGACCAATGATTTAACTAGATGGCTAAGTAAAGAGAAGAAAGGAAAGATAAATACATTTTCTTCTACTCCTTAGCAGCTACCCAAGTATAATTCACCAAGCTACACTTCAAGGATGCTGCGAAGAAGGGAAGAAGAATGGGGGTGAAGTGGGGAAGAAGGAACTGCAGAAATAAAAGAAGAAACTGCTTACAGACTTTTCTTTTGTAAATATTGCCAAAGCCAAAAGTGAAATTCCTTCACTGCTGTGTCATACACCCCTAAGGACATTATGATCAGATGCTGAGAGCACCCCAGACTGCCAGCTGCTTCTCCTACCTGATTAGATGATGAAAAAAGACAGTTGTTAAGTAGTTTCTCAGTTTAGCCTTATCCTTCTTTCCTATATGGCCTTGTTATATACTACACCAAAATAAGTCCTTTACCAAAACTGGTCACATGCTGTCAATGGTATAATCCATTCTATTTCAAAATAAACTAGATATTAAAAATCATTTGACTCTCCTGACTAAATACTTCTCCAAAAATAAAAACAAAACTTATACGAATTAGTGTTACATTAATACAATCTGGAAACATGAATCACTTTTTATTTTTTCAAAAAGTAATCTCAACTAAATCACTTAGCACATTTAAACATGTTGAACTATTTTGATTATTTCAAAAATCAGATTTTATGCAAGACACCAAAAGTCCACTAGTTTTTCCTGTGATTAAAAAATATTTTTCTGAACTAAGAGGCTGGGTCAAATCCCATTATCAAAAACCATCATTCATTTTATATTAGAATTTTAAAACTCCTGTTTTGATTTAGCTTCTGTAATGCATTTCTTTTTTCAGATTCTACCTTGATATTTCAGACTATTATTTGATTTTACCAAAGTTTCTGTAGCCTGCAGGGTAAGCCTTCTCTAGTCTGACTGTTATGCCCAGGCCTAAAGGACAGGTGAATAGATTTCAGCAACAAAAGTAAAGAATACATGGAGGCGCCCATGGTCTCACAGTGGGTGATAATTAACTTCTCTGGGGCTTAGTTTCCTAATCTGCAGACAAATATTTGAATAGATCAGTGTATTCTGAGGCATACTGGCCCCACATGATGGTCCATGAAAGATGGGTGGGGGTGGAGTGGGATAAGGGGGGCGTGGTTAAACACAGTGAACTTGAGCAATCCTGTACCCTGTGTTCCCTGTTAGAGAGGCAGTGTGGATTAGCCAAGCGGATGCTTAGAAGAAACCTTTGTAATTCATCCTAAATCACTGTTTCCACAGTTCACTTAAGCATGCAAACATTCTGTCGTCGTTTTACAGAGAAGGTGGAGATAGTGAGAACCTTGAACACTGGAATACACTTTGAGAAACTAGATTTTATAATTATTAGCATCCCGTCTAGCCCTGGAATTTTCTGAAGCTATGTTGGTCTATTAAAAAGTAGTGAGATGTGTCCTGATTATAATACAATTATGTCAGCAAACTTTACAATATAAGTTATGTCAGAAAATTTACAATATGGTGAAAAATAAAAGACTAATAAAATTCCTACTGAAAATGATTCATGCCAAATACTCCCATTTCCTGATATTCCACACCACAAAGAGCTGTCAAACAGCAACATAAATCAAGGGAAAAATGGAATAGATATAAGATTATTAAGCATTAAAGGTTACTGCTTTCACATCTCAAATAAGGAGCCTTTATACAGTAGTGTCCTTTTTCTTGTGCAGAGAACATCTTTATCGTTTGCCAAATACATAAAATGAAGCGTCAGAAAAAGTATCTTTAAGTGGATGCTTCCTGTGGTTGTAAGGTTGATGTATATCCAGTATATGGGTGGACAGTGCAGAGTAAATTACAGAGAAAAAGAACGAGTCAAAAGGAGCCCAAGGGTTTCCCTGGTGGCGCAGTGGTTGAGAGTCCGCCTGCCGATGCAGGGGACACGGGTTCATGCCCCGGTCCGGGAGGATCCCACATGCCGCGGAGCGGCTGGGCCCGTGAGCCATGGCCGCTGGGCCTGTTCATCTAGAGCTTGTGCTCCACAACGGGAGAGGCCACAGCAGTAAGAGGCTCGCGTACCGCAAAAAAAAAAAAAAAAAAAAGGAAACTAAAGCATATCCGTTCCCCAGCACTTAGAGAAGCTGGAATGAGATACGGTGTGGAGTCACCTTGGAGACCAGGGTCAAGGGAAATCATAACAAAATTACTTTTTAGTGACATTCTAATGGCTTGCTAACAGGACCGGAGGAAAAGAAAAGGCAGTGCCGAGATCCTGGGTTTCATTTTTCCCTCAAATATATATATATATATATATATTTTCTAAAATTAACCTTAACGTTTGCCTTCAGCTAGATAAATCTAGGTCCAATCCTGGCTCTGTCATTTCATGGCTGTAGTAGCTTGGGCAAATTCTTTGATGTCTCTGAGCCTATTTTTCGTGTATGTAAAATTGAGATGATAGTATGTAATTTTCACACAATGTAAAAACTAGAGAGAGTGTAAGTTAAAGTGCCTGACACACAGAAAATGCTCAATAGATGTAGCAATGGTCATTACACTCTTACACTCTATATGCAGGTCTGAACAAGGCACAGCGGAACGATGTGTGGATTCTGTGGTCCGTTGTACTCCCTCACCGTTTTACTGAAGGATACCTCCTCTCATGAAGCTGGCCAGGAGTCTCACACACATCAGGCTAAGCAATTACCCCCCGACCCCATGCTGTCCCACCACGGTGTGTTATGGTGCGAACTAGCAAAGGCCATGAGCTTTAACTGTGCTCTGATACGGTGTTCAGCCTATCACAGGCATAATCTCACTGCCTTTCCACAGCAGCTGTTACAAACGAGGAACCTGTAGAATGAGGATGGTGATGGTGTCACCCAAGGTCACCCTGGCATCAGAGCTGGCACTATACCAAAAGCCTGTCTGACTTTAAAGCTCACGCCCTTCCTTATCATACTGTACCAGTACTAGTATCCAGATCCATCCGATGAAGTGGTTTTGCTCTAGGCAAGCAGTTCCCAGCCTTTTCCTGAATAGGTTCTCTTTAAAGATAAAAACTGTGTAGACCTCTATCATATCCCTCCTCAATGATACTTGGACTTTTTCATTTCTTTTTGGATGATGCACAAAGATAAACACTACCCTGATTGCAGATACGCTTTCATACAGACGGGCATGTTATGAGACAGGACAGTAGCCACATACATTAGAAAAACAGATTTACTATTGTGTGGGAGATACACTGTTTACCTAAATCTGCAGCCTAATCATTGGGATTCACTATCTAGCTCTTTCTTGATCTTGCCAAAACTTACATTTGACTTAGAAGGTCTTCTTTTAGATGTGTGGGTTAATCTGTGTTTTGTATTATTGTACATTTTAATAGAAAGATTCATTCTCATAAAAATGAAAATTTTAGATATTCTTTTATTTATTCTGTATATTCATATATAAATTCATAATGCATGTACTTACTATTTGCCGGATGCTAATGTCTGCCCTCATAGACTTGTAGTCTATAAGGATGCACGGATAAAGAAGCCAACCAGCAATTAAAATGTATTCTGGAAATTACTATGAAGGGCAGTACAAAGTGCCTTAGGAGGCTGGAAGGGGATGTCTAATTCAGGGTACGAAGAAAAGCCTCCAGGACGGAGTGATATCTAAGTTATGGCAAGAAGAATGGTAGGAAACAGTCAAATGAAAGTACCTATGAGGAAGGAGTAGGGTATGGATGAGAGAAGAGATGGTGGATTTAGGGAATCAAAGAAGCTTGGTATATGATAAAGATAAAATGTGAGGAATACAGTGTCCTTAAATGAGGCTGGAGACCGTGGCACAAGTCGTAAAGGTCCCTGTAAAGGAGTCCAGATGTCATGTGGTCTGACTGACATGAAGAGAAAAATACTATACTTCTTTAAATTGCACAGCACAGATGCCAACTTCATCTGCCTTGTGCAGATGCAACTCTGTGCCAGAGCTCTTATAAATTCAAATCCTGGTGCTTCACCTTTACCAATCGGGTGCATCTACCCATGCCCCAGCTGCAGTGAGGGTTGGTGGCTACCAGCTCATAGATGTTGCCCTCCTCCAGAAAACTGCCCTGAGCTAGCGGAAGCCACTTCACCCAGGAGGAATATGCACCCCCTGGCAGAGGCTCTCTCCCTTAACTGAGCTTTCATCAGGCTCCTCCGAACCCTCTGCTCCACTAGCTGGACCTTGGACCTCCCAGTCTGTCCATGTAGAATCCAGTTCAAGCAAGAATCTGGCTTAGTCCATTTGGCAAAAATCCTCCAGCCTTGGTATCTGACCACCCCCTCTATCTGATGACATTTCTCATCCCCTACCCTTGATATTATCTTATCACCCTGGCCTGCCTGCAGCAAGAATTCTGTTGAGTCAGTTTAGCAAAAAAAAAAAAAAAAAAAACAAAACAAAAACACAACAAAAACAAAAAAAACCCTTATTCCTTAGTAATTTTTCACCCACTGACCCTGCTCCTTGGTTATAAATTTCCACTTGTCCTTGTTGGAGTCAGAATTGAGTCTGATCTCTTTTCCCTACTACAAAACCCCATTGTAGTAATCTTCCAGGAACAAAGTCGGCCTTATCATCTTTAAGAAGTGACATGGATAACTTTTTCTTTAGCACACCCATGGCTGAGGGACTATGGTACAAGAATGCACTCTTCAGTGCAGTGAAGAGTCCAACGCTTCCTGCATGCATCAGACCAAGACTGGACTTGACCTGAAACCACATCTTCACTTGCCTCTTTCTCCTTCCTTACTCGGCCTCACTCCCTCCTACAGAGGTTTTTCTGAAGACCACCCCCTCCATAAATCAAGGGCACCTGAACTCTTGGTCAGGCTCTGTTTCAAAGGGATCCATGGAAGACATGCCATAAAAATTAAAGAAAACCTTGATGAGGTGAAATACCCAGAAAGGATACTAAACTAAGTAAAGTTATCTTTGAATAGATGACTCAGTAAGTGGTTATTCACTATTCACGTGATGCAGCTTCTTGGCATGGTACGACAGTTGAGAAAATCCCGTCCAGAAGACAAAAATCTCTTTCATAATTACTCATAATTTTCACATGCAATCTACTAAATATCGAACAGGGACCCTACAGACCACAATAACACTCCATGAAGTCCTTTTGCCTCC
Organism: Mesoplodon densirostris; assembly: GCF_025265405.1. Lineage (NCBI taxonomy): Eukaryota > Metazoa > Chordata > Mammalia > Artiodactyla > Ziphiidae > Mesoplodon > Mesoplodon densirostris. The sequence continues at coordinate 88,251,377 of NC_082672.1, forward strand.
AACCCACTTTCCTCACACCAAAGGGGCTTCCTAATGTTTCTCCTTAAAGATTCCCTAGCTCTTCTACTTTGATCCCATTCTTTCCTCCCCATTTCTTCCCGATTGTATATCATGAGAGCATAAAATACTCTCACACCTCATACCCTCTGAGGCTAAGTAGAAGCAGGTGGTACGTGAGGAAGGAATAAAATGCTAGAAACATGCATATATTCATAATTTCCATTCCATTATTGTCAAAGTGCTTCACACATTTTCTGTTTTTTTATTTGAGGACTAAATCTTTCATGTCTTTCTCTAATGTTCTATCCATTTCCCTAGCAAAGTTGTGCTCTATCAATAAAGCAGAAGCACAGCTAAACCCCTGAAAGAAAAATTGTGTGTGTGTGTGTGGGGGGGGGAACATTTCATAAAATAAGTTAAAACTAAAATGGCTACGATGTGCTCCTTATCTCCATCTCTCTTCACACTTCCCTTGAGGCAAAAATGCTTATTATTACCAATAGAGGGTTCTAGAGTGCCAAGAGAGCCTTCCTTTTAAGGCTCTCTTAAAAGGAGTGTGAACTGGGACAAAGCAAAAATATAGGAAGATCAAAGATTGTTTTCATCGTGAAAAATGATTAACAATCTCCATCTTCCAACCAATGTGGCTGTTTTGAGACTGTAAAAAGCACTTGGCACTCTTCCCTGGAAGCCCCACAATGGCACTCAGAGGTCCATGGACGACCCTTCCACATGTGCTGCCAAGAGCTATCTGTACTTTGCTAGAGTGAACCACCAGAACTAAGGAAAGTCATTAAAATCTTAGCCCTGGAAAAGGTATCTTGGAAGAGCTTCCTTTAGTTAGTAGGGGCAGCAGCAGCAACAGCGGAGCCCTATTTATTGCAGGGTATCAACACAGTGCTGTTCTCTGAATGTACAGCACTGTGTACAGCAGACCTGGCTCTGCCAGAGCCTTCAGGAAGCCCACTTTCTGTCAAGTGGGTTGCTTTTCTATTTTATTAGATGCAAACTAAGGAAAATCACTGTCTTTATGGCTTCAAGAATTCTGTGTGCATACTTCAGGTGTCTGATTTATATGTTTTTCTAACCAATTCCAAAAAGAAAATGTGATCGTAGATATATTTTTAAGGGTTGCAATGCCAGGTTTTATTCCAGGGAGTTGAAGCAATGGATGGCTAAGGCTGCCTCCCTTTCCCAGACTATTTAGTTGGGATTAGATCAATTCCCCCATGCAGTCGTGAGTTCCTTGAACGAGGTGTCCATCTTATGCGATGTTGTATTCCAAGCGTCTACCATATAATCAATTAGTGCTTAATGTTTCTGAACTGAATTTCTTCCATCCACATAGTAGGAATACAAGAAGATTTTCTTATACATCCAGGAGTTACTCTGATAAATTGGTGCCTAACAATGTATATTATTAGGCTGTGTCCTCTCATTAAATATATTATTATCAAATGAGATCTTATAGTCTCAATTGTACAAGAGGAAGAAACTGCATGTTCTAGCTCCTCAATATTTCCTCTCCATGCCAATACCTTACACAAGAAATATATTTTACCAGATAAACTGAAGTTATTGATAACTAGAGGTAACATATAGTACAATATTAACATTATATATTCGTATTGTTATAACCTTTTGATTTCCTAATTACAAATAATGGGATTGAAGAATGAAGAGAGAATTGCTTCAGACTAGTTCTAGTCTCAGTTAATAAATATTGCTGAACTTTTGCCTATTCCCTGCCTATTTTCCACTATCTCAACATCTTCTGGTGACCAGAACGGCAGCCTATTGAAAAAATAAACTAGAGAGAGGTAATAAGCTGCAAGTCATACAATCATAAGTTCAACCTAAACTGGCAAACAGGTGCACCCTGATAAGCAGACTTGGAGTTTCCATGTGAAACTTGAGCTGACTATGATTAAAGTAAATATGCTGGAGCAAAGCAAAGAGTGTGGGGTGAGATGAATCCCCAAAACTCAAATGCCGAAAACACTACTCCGTGTTGAAAACAATCAAGAGGAACCTAATCGGTATGTCTTCAAGATATTTCACTATAGGATCTCTCCTAGAATGCACACGTTTGGTAAATTCATGACAGTATTAAAAAGGACTCTTTAACTGTATGTTGGACATTTTAGAGAATTTAATGGCTTAAATTAAAAATCTAGTGAAGGCAATGAATACACACCACTTTGCAAATTTCTTGGGCAATATAATATGGAATTTACTTCTATGGAGAATTCTCAGTGAAGCCTTTCAAAGGTATTCTTGACTGAATAAAGGTAACCTTGATTGAAGTCAATTTTAACATTTCACCATTAAATAGCCAATGAAAGTTACCTAGCCAGTAGGACTGTATTGCTATTTGTATAATGGGAGTTAAAAAAAGAAATCCCTTTAGAAAGGCTACTGTAACATGCAAGCGGAAAGCTCTTGCCATAGAGGTCAACAGAATACTGGTAATGCAGACTCAGTTCTAACAAATCAATCCTGCACAAACTGAGTTACACAGAATCACTACTCTTCCAACAGGATTATGGACATAGAGTGTAGCATTTCTGAAAGGAAGTGCTCCCTTGAGAGTGTGTGCCACTTAATATACCTTCTGTCACATGCACCCCAATGTTCATAGCAGCACTATTTACAATAGGCAAGACACAGAAGCAACCTAAATGTCCATGACAGTGGAATGGATAAAGAAGATGTGGTTTATATACACAATGGAATATTACTCAGCCATTTGCAGAAACATGGATGGATCTAGAGATTGTCAAACTAAGTGAAGTAAGTCAGACAGAGAAAGACAAATATCATAGGATATCACTTATATGTGGAATCTAAAAGAAAAATGATAAAAATGAACTTATTTACAAAACAGAAATAGACTCACAGACATAGAAAACAAAATTATAGTTACCAAAGGGGAAAGGGGGAGAGGGATAAATTAGGAGTTTGGGATTAACAGATACACACTACTATTTATAAAATAGATAATCAACAAGGACCTACTGTAGAGCACAGCGAACTATATTCAGTATCGTATAATAACCTATAATGGAAAAGAATCTGAAAAAGAATACATATAAATGTATAACTGAATCAATTTACTGCTTGGCTGTACATCTGAAACTAACACCACATTGTAAATCAACTATACTTCAATAAAAATAAATAAAATTTCAGAAAAGTGAAAAAAAATGAAATAAAATACCCTCTGTTAAAGACAGAAACTGCTGTAGTACCACTTGGTAACAAGTGACTTTCATTTTTCAAATTAATGATAAAGTCCAGGAGCTAAGATACATCACAAGGGCCAGGATCAACTGACTTAATATTCTGCAACATCCATATAAATGACCATGAGTGTGAAAAAAGTCAAAGACATGCTCAATAAAAAATTTTTAAAGAAAACTAAAATAGGATCCTTTGCTACTGTTGTTAGACCACCATGGTTGATAAAGGCAAAAGTCTATGGGGTGAATATACTGTAGGGAACCTTCACAGAGACAATCTCAAGTTATCTACTACAAAAGTCTTTTGAATAAGTGAAGGTTTGTACAAATCTGAACCAATTCCATAAGAATAGCTGAACAACAGACACTATTTTTAGATTCCCTAAGTTACTTTAGCACCTAGCATAAAGCTTGTATTATACAAAGAATTAATCAGTATTAGTTTCATTGAATTGAAATCTATTTGGAAATCAGTATCAAACCAGCTCTGAATTTGTTCAACTGAAAGCTAGACATTTATCTTTCCATTGAAGGGAAAAAACTCACTAAAGTGTTTAATCACAGCATCGTGGAAACCTCCTCACAAATAGGGGGACTATACAAGTCATTTCAGGGTTAAATGCTAATGGAAGGTAAGACTTCATGGAGTCTATATGTGGTTGTGAACAAAGCATTTGAGAAACTTTAGTGGTCAGCAGGTTATTCTGATGGCCTGGGATTGGCTCAGATAATAAAGATTTCAAAATTGAGTAGCATTTCACATGTATCACTTTGGGTTTAAATGTGAAAATATGTGGTGTTGGTCAAGAATCCACATTGATTCTGCAGGCCCACTCTGGAGGAAGAACTTTACAAATGCCATTGCCTCTTTTTTCCTAAACTAGCTTGAAGTGTTCCTAGTTCCAGGAATTTTCTCTGACAACAGGTCTAGATTTGCTTCCTTCAGGTTGGAATCTGGCCACATGTGTCTCCTGCCATCACCATGTCTCATCAGCCCCAGGAAAATGCTCACACTAAAAGAATGGAGCAGAATATTCTGGATATGTCCAGGCAGACAGAGTCTGCCAGGTTTATCATTTCCTAAAATGGCACTCCATGTTCACTGCTGGGAGTCATTCCTGCAGAGGAACTAGAGAGGCAATATATCTTGGCTTGCATCTCCAATTGTAATTACATGGCAAACAAAAATAGATTCTAGTTGCTGGTCAGTCTATTTTACTCCTCATTTGATTTTGCCAAAAGATTTTCCTCTCTGGCGTAACGCTGAAGTCAGTTCTCTTGTACTCTCAACTTCTGCCTGGAGAAGCCCACTCATACGCAGTATTGTTGAGCAAGTTTGAGTTTGCTAAAGATGTCAGAGCACAAATGAAATAGAGGATTTATATATAGCACAATTCAAGGCAAACCACCCTCAAATCCTGCTCTTCTCCAGACTCCGTTGCTTTAATAGCAGTTACACTCAACCCCTCTGTAAGCTCTCTCCTCGACTTTGCCAAACCAACTCTGCCCCCCACACTCTTATATTCCTCTCACCTCCATACAGGGCAGAAAGAAAAAAGCTAAAGAAATAATGATAAAAATTCTTGCATAAAGATGACACCATTCATCCCAAGGTAGCAGAGAAACGTAGCTCTGTAAAGACTCCTAGGGAAACACCATTAGTTTCATTCAGGCATCTCCATCTCCTCCCCATTCAGCTTATCAAAATAGTTGTTCCAAACCCAAAAGACTTTTTCCAAGAAGTATTATTTTGCAGGAGTACAGATTCTTTCCATATTGTTTCTGTAGGAAATGGGTACCTGGACCAGTATGATTTCCAACCACAGGAATTGAGATCGAGGGACCTGTGCCTTTAAGTTCTAGAGAGCAGATGGGCAGTGTAGTCAAAGTGCCAGGTTCTCTTCCCCGTGCAAATGAAGGAGTAGACCCATTGGGTTCAACTATCCCAAAGTCAACTGGGTCAAGATCTCATCAGAGTCCCACTGGAAAGGGAGCTACTTTGCTCTCTAGCAAAGAATTATTAATGCGATCTCAACTAATATCAAATAAATGCTTAAGGGTTTTAATCCAAGCTTGCCTAATAATGGGGGGGTGGATTTAGGAGAATTATAAATAATTACAGATGTCAGGAATGATGTACTGTTGTTTATTTTGCATTCCTAATAGTGATTTGCTCTTTTGGAGTTTAATAGCTGCATTTCTAATATGATTAGCTCAAAATAATAACAGCTTCAGTGAAGGATTTATATTGAAATCCTTTTTATTCCCTGCCTGTTTATTGCTAAGCCAATATGGAAAGGTATAACATTTATTAGCTATTTGGACATTTGTCTCCTGAAAAAAGTCTTCTATATTAGGAAGTTTAGTTGGACTTAGTGACCAAAATGTAGACGCAAAAAGTGAACATATATGGCCTCAGCCAAACAAATAGTCACAGTTCTGCATATGCAGAAATCGTAAGATACTACCGGACACGATTCTAAACAAGCACATTTTAGAGACTAAGTTTCATAAAAAATTAATGATATTGTAATGTGAAATTTCTTTTCTTAAAATGTTCTAGCCTCCTTTTATCAGCCCACATGTAAAATTCAAAATAAAAATATTCTCTTAAATAAGTACAACAGATTTGTGACAGTAACAAAAAAAACCATGGTGATACTGTTGATTAGTTAAGAATCATTGGAATGACGTATGTACTGTAAATGTAGACAAGCAAATTCACCTTTTAGCACTATGACTCATTTTGATTCTAATTGCTTTTGCAGGACTTTTATCCTTTCCCGAAACTTTACTTTATTAACACAAAGACCACAAAATTCAACTGAATCTAGCAGAGAAAGTTATCTATGTTAACCTTACTTTCTTGGAGAGGTTCTGCCTTAGAATATAAGTGGCTCTAGATTGCGAAGTATCAGAAAATGGGTCCCACTTCCCACCCTGCCCCTACCCTCAAACCCAGGACCCTAAATGAATTCTTCGTTACGCTGTAAAACAGTCATACCAAGTAATAATCTTTCCTCCTAAGAAACAAAAAGTCAAGCCACAACAAAAAGCCTGTTGTTATTTATCATTTTTATAATTAATCCTAAACCGGCAAAGCCAGCTAATCTTAAAATAAATCAAACTGGACAACTAAGGGAATAATGTACAGAGGTGAGGGGAAATTTTATCCTTTCCAAATGCATAAGAACTTTCCATAACATCATTAATGAAGGAAAGAATTAACACATGCCTTTATATCAGTGCTTAGTCACATACTCTGTTTGGGGAGACATATACCAACATGAGGAATCTCCTGGTGTATGTAAGACCAGATCATAGCCTTGGATTCAACTTTGGTCTCAGCATGAACCTAATACCTGAAATTGAATTAACAGAATAATGACAAAATGCACCATTTGAACATAACTGATGTCTTCTAGCTAACATAAGCTATATTTTTTAGTTTAACAATACCATATGTATTTTTTCCCAATTTTTCATAAGAAGTAAAATCTTTCCTTTGTGTCATTTTTTTCAACTTTCTCTGAGTGTTCTCTCTGAGTTATCCCGACCCATGGAAAGGTGAAAGTTACAGTCTCACCTCCCTACATATTTTTTTCATTTTATACCAAGTTAATTCAAGTCAACCAGTACATATTAAGTACCTGTTGTGTCCGGGAATTAGTATCAGAGAATGAGACAAACTGAAAGCAGTTTAATTTGGCATCTACTGGGAGTGTTTACATTTAGGTTCACAAGATCACAGATTATGTTACACCTGAATCAAGTTACTTGGCTGAATACTCTATTCAAAGATAACAAAAAAAAATGATAAAATGAACTCTTTCCTTCCAGAACACATATGAGAGATTTTTTTTAAAGAAAGAGCCACTTACTTAGGTCATTTCATTTCATCATAATTTGGTTTTGAACTCTTGGTGTGGTAATAAAATCCCACCATCAACATTGCAAGATGCAGGAAAGATTGCTCTTAACATGCCTGCCTGCCAGGGTCCCACCTAACTGGGCTCAGTCCCTGGGTCTCTGGCATATTTCCTGGCTATGGCTCCTAAGACATGAGCTCTCATTGTGAATGAGCTGAAATGCAGACTTAATACAAACGAGATTCTTCCTGTAAATGTGTGTATTGTTCAGGAGTCACTTCAGGTAACGTTTTCCATGCAGGATTTAATTGCTAGAGAGCTTTTCTCTTCTATCTGCCAAACATTTTTTTTTTCCTTGTGTTCTTTGAATACTAAGGCACATGAGCCTGCTAACACATAAACAATATTAACATGAATTCTTAAACATAGTCTACATGAAACAATTCACATGTCTGATTTATTATACATTCATCTGATTCTTTACATAATAAATCAACAGACTTACAGAGAAACGATGGGTTTCAAAATTGTGCTTGACAATGTGGAAGATAAAGAACGAATCTAAAATATTAGCCCTGTTTTCAAGGAGATCAAAATCTCTTTGAAAGAAAGAATAACACAGTAAGCAAACAGCAAACTGTTCAAGATATTATATTAGTAAAGTTAAATTGTGGGTGCTCTCTCGAATATGGGGATGTCTAAGAGGCATCTCAACCTTAACAAAACCAAAGCTGAAATTCTGTTCTTACCCCCCAAAACCTATTATGCCACAGTCTTAGCCTTCTAAGTTAATGACAAATCCATCCTCCCATTTCGAGCCATTCTTGATTCCTCTCTCTTTTTTTCACACATCACATCCAGTCTAAAAGCAAATCTTGCTGGACCTACTGATAAATATGTGCAGGATCTTCTGACTACCATCACTGCTACTACCCCGGCCCAAGCCACCACCATTTCTTATCCAGATTCCAGTTACAGTCTCCTAACCAGTATCTCCCCTTCCTTCTTGCCCACTATAGTTTAATCTCAACCCAGCAGCCAGAGTGGTTGTGTTAAAATGAACATCAGTTGATGCATCATGCTAAAGACCCATCAAAGCAAAAACCAACTGTTGTACAATGGTCTACAAGGCTGGTCAGGATCTGGATCACATCACTCATCTGACCTCATTTCCTAGAGTTCCTCCCATCTTTGCTCCTTTCTGGCCACAGTAGCCTCCTGCTGTTCCTCTAGCATGTGTGGCATCCTCCCATTTCAGGGCCTTTGTCTGGTTGCTCTTTCTGTAATCATGCTCTCGTAGGGCTTGCTGCCTCACCTCAGTTAAGTCTCTGCTCATAAACTGCCTTCTCTGAGTGCTTCCCTGGCCACCCTATCTAAAAGCACGATTCTCTACTAGCCCCCCCAGCACCTTTTCTGATTTATTTCTCATCCAATTCTTATAACCCCCTAAAATATAAATACTGTAATTGTTTATTCATTTATTTGTTTTTCCTTCTCCATTAGAATAATCTCCTATCTCCTTCTTATACTGCTGTATCACTAGTACTCAGGAGAGTTCCTGTCATATAGTAGGTGTCAAATAAATGTTTGCTAAATCAATGAGGCCACTTAAGAAATCTTCAAAAGCCAAATTAACCTTCTTTCAAAAAACTTATATTTACTAATAGCAATTGACATAATTTTCACCTGCTTAATAAAACTTTATCAATGTATCAAACTTTAAGTTTAAAATGTATGAAGTGAGCTGTCTAATTAGATTTCTAGATATGTTTTTGTCTCTAAATAATGTTCTATTTTCTCAAGTACCTTTTTCTATCTTCATATTTATTATCTATTCAGTCCAAAAATGGGACCAGAGAGTTATTACTTGGGCACTGCATCAATGAGGAAGAATAATATCAGCTGCTGAAACAAATAACCCCCAAATCTCTGTGCCTTAACACAGTAACAATGTGTTTCTCACCTACATTATGGTCTGATGATTCTCCTGGTGGATTTCTTCCAAGTGATGACTTAGGATCTAAGTTTCTTCCATTTTGTGACATTGCCATCTTAAAAAGGTGGCTATCAAGGTTGCCAAAGAAAGTGAGAGTGAATGTGAGGTGATTATGCAGGGGGTTTTATAGCCATGCCTGGAAGTGGCATACGTCATTGTCCCTGTATCCCTTTGGCCAAAACATAGTCATATGACTCCAACACAGCTTCCCAAGCAGCTGGAATATGTAGCTTTCCTGTGTACCCATGAAGAAGAAATCAAACAGGACCCCAGTGTCCAAATGAAAGAATATTCCAGAAAAGTTCAATCTCTTCATCCAGCTGTTCTGACATGAAATTTTTGATCATCACTCTAAAAATCTTGAACAAGAGTCTGAGGGTTAAAGCAAAGGATGTCAGGGAAAGAGTGCAATATAGAAGGAAAGCATTGGAATAGTTCCACAAGAAGACATATGTTTCTTACATTTTGCATCAGCTTGTGCTAAAGGAGGCATTTTTTTAGTCCCAATTGTGTTTAGAAGTCTCCTCATACCAAGTAAAGAAAGTAGACCATTGGACAGTCAAAATTTTGTTTCTTTTTGGTTTAAGCTGCCTCTCAGATGAACAACTTTGTCCAGATCAAAAGATCCCCAGGGTGAGCACTATAATTCCAAATTGTCTTTGGTGGAATTATGAGAGAAAAGTATGCACACGGGTTAGCATTATAGTGAGAAAACATAAAGGAAGCAGGTGTATGGCCTGGAAGAGGCACAGTTTTAGATTGAAAAGATGCCATGAGCTCACAAAGTGTCTGTGAGATGGGTGTTTGAGTGAGCTTTTGGCACTGGAGCTTGGTCAATGACCAACCATCACCTATCAGGAACCAGACAAAACCTCCTGATTCTGGGTAGATGAAACTAAAACAGAAACTATTCTCAGGAACACAAAAACAAGATTGAGGAATAAGTCCTTATAAGGTTTTGAAATGGTGACCTGGGACCAAGTTTGTCCAAAGGAAGCAGATAAGAAATTTTCTGAACATATCAACCCCCAGGCTGGCTTGAGAACAGATTTACGGGCTCATCCTCTCCCTATAGACAAACATCATTCAAGACAGACAGACTAACAAGGCATCAGACAAGCAGGTATTAAGTAGTAAAAAACAACTTCACTAAAGGACAGTACAAATATGATCAGAAAACCAAAATCCCAAAGAGGGACTTATTCCTAGGAAAACAAAATAAACTCAATGCAAAAGGGCTTTAAGAAAGTGTTGGAGCTCAATTTAAACTATAAAATATTATTATTACTTTATAAAATATGATTGTTCTTCCCTCCAAATGGGAAAAAATTCTGAAGGACTTCAATGAAATGACTGAGTTCAATTCTTCATGAATTTATCTCCCAAGCATGGGCTGGTTGGCTTCTCCAGCAGCTAGAGAGACAAGGGGTCCCAGGTATGGGCAGTTATTGAAGAAATCAAGATGGGATAATAAAGCAACCAAAGACATTCAGAAGTTGGCCTGGCACTCACAGCTAAGCCGTGTTATTATGTCCTGTTGGACATAAATAGAATACCAACTTCAGATAAGGTAACTCTGAGACCATAATAAAATAAGAAGCGAGGCTAATTCAACATTTTATCTAAGCAAAGACAAAAACAAGTTGATTGTGGCACCCACAAAATGTCAAACACCTCTTCTCTTGGCCCAAATGAGTGACTGCTAATTCTTTACAAATAATAGCTTTATCTTGGTCCTAGTTTCCTCTTTCTACAGGCAAGATTTATTGGGATGCCCAATCATACAATTACCCCTCTTTCTGATCGCATCCAACCTAGACCTACTTCCTTAGTCCCTCCCCCATATACCCAACCATAGCCCAAAGACATTAATTCCTTTCTCCATTTTAAGTGTAAGCAATTTTTTCTGTTCAGAGTAATAAAGTGATGATGCTACTTGATCTCTTTCTCATGCCAAGTAATAGAGGCAGTAGGGTTCCGTTGATGGTTAAGAGCCTGGGTTTTAATACTGTGTTTGTCTAGTGAACACCCCCAGTTAATTGTAGAATGGAGATGATATAATAATATCAACTCCCTCAGAAGGCTGAGAAAATTGATGATGAGATATGTATAACATATATAAATATAGCGCCTGGCACATAGTAAGTAATGGGTTCAGAGGGACATGTTTGCATGGTTATTGATCTTGCAATGCAGTAGCCAGCCTCACTGAGAGCAGGTCTCCTCTGCTTTCCCCATAGGAAAATCTCATATTCCAAAGTCACAGCAACAAGCTGATAACCTCTGGCCTAATGGAGACCTTTTTTTCCACCTCTGCCCATCGGTGTCTATTTGAGCAACTATGTGTAGGAAAACAAATTGGTTGACTGATCAAAACATTCAACTGTTTTTCTAATGTTTTGCCATCAAGAAGAGACACAGCCTAAGGGTAAGTAGTTAAGCTAATTACTTTCAGGATCACACAATAGTTGACAAGCAGGCTCAGCTTAATATATGAAACATGCTGCTTAGGAAAACCAGTGCACAATTGATGGGGTAGTGGATGAACACTGTCAATTAAGGAAATAGAACTAAAGTATACTGAGAAAAGTACCCTGGGTTTTTAAGAAAAAATACTTTTATTTATATTGCATAGATAACCAAAATTAGAACTTATGTATTTATTTTTATTTTTTTATTGAAGTATAGTCGATTGACAATGCTGTGGCAATCTCTGCTGTACAGCAAAGTGACTCAGTTATACACATATATGCATTCTTTTTTATATTCTTTTCCATTATGGTTTATCACAAGATATTGAATATAGTTCCCTGTGCTATACATTAGGACCTTGTTGTTTATCCATTCTATATAAAATAGTTTGCATCTACCAACCCCAAACTCCCAGTCCATCCGTCTCCCTCTCCCCCTCCCCCTTGGCAACCACAAGTCTATTCTCTATGTCTATGTGTCTAGAACTGCTGTATTTGTCCATGTGCTAATCATTTTGATTTAAATTTTGTTTGATTTTGCATACACATTCTCAAGGTATTATTTATACTCTTTTCTCCCATTAGCAAATAACATACATTGGAAGGGATGAGATTTGTAATGTATTGCTCATTTAGGCAATTATTGACTTGGGATAAAGGTTTATTTTCCTATTTCTCCCTTAAAGGATGGGAATCATTTTTCAGCTGTTGCTCAACCCAATAGTTTTCATATAAAAGTGTTCTGTAAAACATACTCTACTGCTGTTTCCCAGATTGGTTAGTTACATGAAATGAATTTTAATTTTAGGAATTTTATTCATGGTATTTGTCTACACCATTTAAAATATTTTCTTAGACTTAGTGCACAATTTCTTTATCATTCCTGTGTATCCATATTCAGGTCTCTTAATTATTTTTACCCAACAGCTTCCTTGAATCTCTGCACTTCCCCATAATTTATTTCTAGAATGCAGCTACCCAAAGCTGACTACTGCACTGCTGAAGCTGTAAAACCACCTCCACCCTGGTCCATGAGGATCCTTCCTTAACAGGCCAAAGTTACATCAGCCTTAATTTATTGACACCACATATGGCAAAATCATTCGATCTCTAGTTTCATCTGTTTCTCTTTTGGCAATTCAGTAGTCTAGGTTTCTTCTGCCCATAAAATACTTGAGTTGTGGACTATTATTTTTCAAATTATTAATATACTTTGAATTTTTTCCTGTTAGAATTCATTTTGATTCTCCATTGCCCAAACTACTGATCTATGCCTTCACTTCTTTTTGTACAACTTTGCCTGAAATATTCGATTCTTAACAATGAAGTATTTTCAAAAACCGCTAAAATATTAATGAAAAAAGCCTTGTAAGTTCAGAGCACATTTCTCTTGAAATTTTGTATGACATAAAGCCATTATTTCAGTACATATAATGAAAACTGAATTTTTGAATAAAATAAAATGAACAGAGGTAGTAAAAGAGATGAAAATATTACACACCCCTTTTTAAAAAGATAGAATTAACGGAAAAAAATAATGAAAATGAAGGGGCTGCTAAAAATCATACTTTATTACACCTTTCAAGAAGTACTATGGGACTCTATACCTATCTGCATATATCTAGAAGGATCATAGAATCTTAGATTTGAAAGAAATATTAAATGAAAGTTCAAATGAAAAACCCAACCCGAAAGCTGCTTCTTCGTTAACCTGTCATAATTGATCTTCCTTCTACCACACAGTGAAACTCAAAACAAGTCTATACCTGTGTCCTCAGATGTTTGTAGATTGTTATTTTCATCCCCATTTCCAACCCTTACTTGTTTTGATGTGGTTTTAACACCTCTTACCATTTTAATGGCTACCGAGGAACACACTAGTTTTCAATGTATATTTTAAAAAGTGACACTTGAAATTGAACACTTGATTCTAGATGATCTTTAATTGGTATTGTGAGCAATACAGTTAATTTGGCAGTGCCCGGCCACCTCTGGCATGGTGAATCATGCTCCTTGGGAACATAATGGCCCAGATTAGCGCTCAGCAGTTATTCCCATCTCCTTCAAGTATGTTGTTTAGTACTCTAATAACTGGAAATCTTAAAACTCTACTTCTCAGCCTTTCCTCCTGCTAGGATTTTGTCTCCGAGTTAGAAGCAATCATGAGATATCTGGAATGCACAAATGAGGTGGAGGTCATCTTATCTCCATACTGCTTTTGGCTGTTTCCTACTGCCAGGAATGTTTATAGAGATTCCAGCATCCAATCACCAGTCTGATGGGTATTGAGAGACTTTAGCCACTGAGGCAGCTGTGCTCCCCATACAGTATTCAAGCAGTTGCTGCAATCCTTCCTTACTGATCCTAAGATTGCAGCTGTGGTTGAATGTTCTCAAGCTCACTCTTCAATGGTGACCTTCTGATTCCCCAGCTTCCCCTGGCATGTGAATCTCATAGTATTATGTGAGCCATTCCCTGGGGACCAGTCTAGCATCTGATTTCCAGCCCTTCCAACAACTACTATTATAATTCACTGTATTTAAATCTGCTTAATATGCATAATATGTTTTTTGTTTTATGCACAAAACCCTATATGTCATAAATACTAAATATAATGAGACTATTATGCACTAGGACCCAGGCTCTTCACCTATATTACACAGAAAATATCACATCAACTTATTATACAGGTTTGAGTTATATAATAATCATATTCTACTAAACTCCCCAGCCTTCTGGCTCTCCTTATGGGCAAGAAGGCTCCAGTGTCCAAAAGCAAGCCTCTGAAGATCACAGGCACAAGCGGATAGCAGCAACGCACACAAAAGCTGGGAGACAAGAGCTGGTAAAAGGGATCCAAGGAACACTCAAGTGTCTGTTACACAACTTATGAGACATGTGAGAATTGATAAGTTGAATCTGTACTTTAACTAAAGTGTTGATAAATATATGGTCTAGGACTGGGTCCATTCTAGAGAATTCTATTAACACTACAACATCGTGAAGAGGAAATCATATCATTCTATGGTAGTCACAAAGTAGGTAGCCAAGAGTGGGTAATGAGAAATAAGTGTTATTATTCTAAGATACATACTTTTGTCTCAGCCCTAAAGACATTTTCATCTCCAACTAGGATAGAATAATCTTGACCATTCTAATCTTGATACAGTCAATGTCTAGCTTCAAGATCATATCTAAGAAAGAGTTAAACATTTTATAATATCACCTAAAGGCTCATTAGGCATCCCTGAGGCTGTCCCTTTTTAATTCATTTATTTGAATGCAGAGAATGAATGAAGCATATGCTTTCAAATTTACAAGCATTACTAAACTAGTCAGCCTGTTAATACTCGAATTATAATTCAAAATGGCCTTGATAATATGATATCACTTATATGTGGAATCTAAAAAAATGGTACAAATGAACTTATTTACAAAACAGAAATAAATCTACAGGCATAGAAAACAAACTATGGTTGCCAAAGTAGAAAGGGTGGGGGAGGGATAAATTAGGAGTTTGGGATTAACATATACACATGACTACATATAAAATAGATAACCAGCAAGGACCTACTGTATAGCACAGGGAACTATACTCAGTATTTTATAATAACCTATAAAGGAAAGACTGAAAAAGAATATATATATGTGTGTGTACATATATATGTGTATATATATGTGTATATATATATGTATATATATGTGTATATATATATACATATATATATAAAACTGAATCACTTTGCTGTACCCCTGAAACTAACACAACATTGTAAATTAACTATACTTCAATAAAACAAAAATAAAAAATAAAGCAGTGAGAAAAAAACCAAAATGGCCTTGATAAGAAAAACTTTCTTGCAAAGACATATACATATATTGTGGACATGTGTTAGAATAAGGATAATACACACACACACACACACACACACACAGATGTGTGTATGCAAACACAAGAACAGTTAAAGTATGTGGCAATACCAAACAGTATTCTTAAAAGATGAATTTTTCTAAAGAGGGTCCAGGGTCCAGAGGGCAATGATAAGAGGTCAAAAGATAAGAATCACTCTAAGCATAACTTTAGCTCAAACTGAAAAAAATAAAGAAAGCCAAGAGAAATCATTATTACCTTCAAATTCATACAGGGTTACTTTATGAATGAAACCATGAGAGAATAACTAGAAATAAGCCAGTTTAATCAAGGCACAAGGGAAAAAAGAAAAATGTCTTAGCCTTTGAGGTGGTAAGTAGATCTTTTGAGGTTGGGGGGCAGGATCTTTTGGTTTCCATCTAATCCCTGGCTAGTGGTCTGGCCCAGGTGTCTTCAATTTGCCCCTCAAGATCTACCCTCCAACCTTCCCCACATGCTCACTACTTTAGAGATCGCTCTGCAGTGAAGGACATCTAAGTTAGATTTCAGCTCAGCCAAGGGTGGAGCCTCAGCAGATCAGAGGGAGACACTAAAGCAAGTTCAGGCTATTTATTTCCTTGTTCCTCACTCTGCAAGTTCCCCTCGAGCTACATATATTATTTTGAAAATTAATTTTCTCTGAAAAACACTTAAAAAAAACACAAATCTATAGGGGCTTCCCTGGTGGTGCAGTGGTTGAGAGTCCACCTGCCGATGCAGGGGACATGGGTTCGTGCCCCGGTCCGGGAGGATCCCACATGACGCGGAGCGGCTGGGCCCGTGAGCCATGGCCGCTGAGCCTGTGCGTCCAGAGCCTGTGCTCCGCAACGGGAGAGGCCACAGCAGTGAGAGGCCCGTGTAGCAAAAAAAAAAAAAAACCTATAAAATGACACTGCTTCCCATTTTGCATATACCTCGGGAACCATTTACGGAGACTTTTCTACAGAAATCTTGAGCTTTCCTAGCACAACAGCTATTTTTATCTTGGACATCTGCATTAAAAAATGCAAAATATTTATCTTTTAAACTGTTGGTTTAATCTAAACCAGTGTAAAATGTTTTGCGGTTTAATTTCTTAGTCTTTTAAGTTTCTTTCCAAAATAAATATGTCCTGTGGCTCTTTGGTCTCACTTTTACAATCAACAGCTTTCGTTGTTGGCTTTTCCCCATGTGGAAAGGAATTGGATTTAATTCCTTACAAACGAAATTTTGAAAAATGTATTTGCCAGTGATGCGACCTTAGCCAAAATGGATGATTCTAGATTTGGCTTCATCGTTCTGGTTCTGGGTCAAAATGGATTTGTCCGGCAACTATGTGGAAAAGGATTAATATGTGATTGGAACATTTTGAAAGGCAAGGCTAGTGACAGTCCTGGCCTTGCTCCCTCTAACATCTTGAATCGTCGTTGTCTGGACTAGAGTCCATCAGCTGCCTCAGAAACAAAGGGGGGTGGTAATGCACGTATTCATTGTACTGAAGGGTTTTAGAAAAATGGGGACAAGCTTGGGAACGGATGGGGAGTAAAATTCTTGTCATATATGGGAATTTTGCCCTGGATATTTCACATCGCTGATATAGTTAAGCACCTTAGTAGAGTATTAGGTATTGAAAGAGACTGACCATGAAAGAAATGCATACTATCATCTTATCCTTCTAAGAATATAAAAATCATTTTACCTAAGGAAGAGGGAAGTCTCAATTTGCCTTTTACAGTCATCATATATATTGATCCTAGATTGATTATTACTGTATCTTGGTACATCTGATAAAATTTTCCAGTTCCCTAGTTTCAAAGGTAAAAATGTATGTATTGGGGGGAATCAAAGATATAAGTGCATTTTCCTTAAATAAGTGAAACACTGAAAATAGCAGTCACCTTTTCTTTTTACAACAAGCAATGAGCATGTCTTTCATGGAACATAAAGAATATTGTATGAGGTGGCGTTAAGGAATATAAAAGAAACCTTGCTCCCCAGGAGCCTATAATCCTAACATATCATTTTATTACAAATCTCAGAAATTACCTTGCACTCTGAAAATATTCACACCTCAAACATAAGAAATCCAATGAACCAGCCTTCCCTATTAGGACCAAATTGCTACAGGAAATTGCTTCCTACTTGGGTTATTTAGATAGGGATGGCATATTTACTATCTCAGGGACACTCGGCCAAGGTAGGTGCTTGTCACTGGTCTCCAGCATGTGACAGCTAGAGCAAACTCTTGTCAGCATAAGTGTCTCAAGGTTTTAAATGGGATCATCACAGCACATCCATCAGTGCAAAAGAACTCATGACTGAGACTAAATTTACAGTGTTTACAGAGAAAATTCATGTATATTGCACAATAGCAAACATTTCCAGAATATTCATGTTAATAATGGAAACCTTTTAGAACAGTTTAAGGTTATTTAGAATTTATTTTAAGAATGTACTTTCTCTTTATAACTTTTCTATTAATCCATTCTAAGGCCTCTTTCAATTAATGAACTGATTAAACCACTTCAAATAGGACTAAATCCAAAAATAAAAGCCCACTCCTGAGGCTGAATTTTTAAATAAAACATACTTTCTAATCAAATTATTTTACTGTAATAATGTTTTTAACATTTATACTCTTTATAAAATATTCATTGAGGATATACCTATATTTTACCCTACTTAAAAGTGTGCAAATTTAATAAAATGAACAAGAAGAGGGTACAAATGTTGAGGTTAATCTGCAACGTCCAAAGATCACTAACCTCATTTGTTTGGGTATCTTTGAAAAAAACTTAAATAAATGTTTAAACATACATATTTCTGTAAGCCAAAAATATACAATCATAAAACCAGAGGGGCAAATCATTTGCAGATATTATGTAGACAACTCTGCTACCTTCAGTCTTCTGTCATTCCATGTAAAATATTTATTTCATTGTATAAATTTCTTATATAATTACAAAATTTTTTTTAATTGAAGACAATTTGGAAAATGCATTTTATACCAAAACTACTATTTCATAGACTAGGCTGGTATAGGCAAAATTTTGAAATAGAGTTTTCTAAGTTTTTAGTACTCAATTGTCTTTTTCCTTTACTTTCTTAGGGATCTCCTATATTTCTACTGTTTCAACCACTTGCTTTATTTTCTGTCTGTATAACTTCTGATAGAATCCTATGTTTAACTCTCATCTGAGCTCTAAATAGTATTCATATTTGCTTATTGCACAGTCCCGCCCAAATAGCTCATTGAGATCTTCAGATATCCAGTATTGAACTAATTCATCACTTCTGCTCCAAAAAGAAGTTCTTCCTCATTACATTCCTAACTCTTTAAATGGAATAACTATCTTCCATTTCCAACACTAAATATCTCAAAGTCATCTTTTATTCTCTCCTTTCCTTTATTCTCCTCTTTCAGTCATTGTGCAAATCTTTGTGTCTATCTCTAGAAATCACTCCCTCTTATTCACAACCACTACCTTGATTCAGGCATCATTACCTTTCTTTTATACTTTTTATTGAGCTGTAACATATATACAGAAAGATGCACAAAATAGATAGCTCTATGGATTTTTGCAAATATCCAGCACCAAGATCAAGAAGCAAAATCTCACTGATACCCTAGAACTCCCCGCCCTGCTCTCTCCCAGTCACTAACCCCACAGGGATAACAACTGTCCTAATGGCTAATAGCACAGATTACCTTTTGCCTGTACTACTAGGATGGCCTCTGAACTAAACATCCTATTCTAGACTCTCTCTCATCAATTCTGCACATAACCACCAAAAAACTCTTTCTAACACACATTTGTCCATGGTATTCCCTTCTAGTGGAGGGAACCTGGGATCTCCACTAGATCCCAGTGGAGATCTGGGATCTTCACTAGATCACAGAATGCAATCCAACCTCTTGGTATTGCCTGTAGTGACTTAAACCCGCACCCCAATTAATCCTCAATACCCTCCAGGTTTATCCTTTTGGCTGACTTGCACGTCCTTTGAAAGGTGTAAGCACTGGTTAATCTAAACGGAAGAGAGTTCTAATGGTTGAATATCAGTCACTGTGATAGCAAGGATTTCAATCCATATAACACGTATGGTTGATATTTGGGGAAGGCCAGGTAGTATTGAGAAAAAAGGAGAAGTGCAGAAATCATATTTCCTCCCTGACATAATCATCAGAGAGGTCTCTGAAAATAGAATAAAACATTAGCAACTGGGTAAAACAGGGCAAAGGAAACTATTTAGTTCATTTCTTCATTCATTCATTCAGCAATCATTTAGAGGCACATTCACAGTGTGAGGTAAACATGCAGATGCTGCCACAATTCCTGTGAAGACTATATACCTGTCTTCACTCACACAAAGGTCTCCATTCTCCTCTGCCAGCGGTTTGGCACCTATGGAAATGCTAATTTCATTTTGAAAATAAGCAACTTCTTGAAAGAGCTATATTCATTTGCAAGCCTGTCTCTTGCCAGATATTCAAAAGCAGGTGCAATGGGGTCAGCTACCTCTGAGATATAAACAAAAGGTTTTGTGTATGAGTCAGTGTGACCTTTACCGGCAGAAAACAGGAGAACCAGAGCTAAAAGCAGCAGCTTATGTACTTAGTTAATCCAGCGGCATGAATAAGCAGAGTGTAAAAGGTACAAGTGTTTTCAGTGAATGTGGATTAAATGTGGGGCTCGTGGGGCTCCTTCTCAATATTCATAGATGAAATGTGGCTAAAGGCTTGAATTTCTTCTTCATGGACCCCCAGCTCATGGACAGATGCATTCAAAGAATTATCACATTTCTCTCCAAAAGTTGGGAGCTTCTCACCCAACAAGTTCATCACCTATATAAGTAGATTTTAATGAGTCAAGTCCATCAAACAACAAAATAATCTTTCTTTTAGCAAAGTAATAAGAAGTATTCTGTTCCTTTATTTGGAATTATTTCAAATATTTTCCTCATGCATCTTAGTGATTCTTCTTAAACTATTTTGCAATTTGCTTCTCCAAAATAAAATTCTCCTTTAAAAGTATTTTTTTCCTTCCTAATATCTTTCAGCAGGAAGATTTCCTATGGTAAATACCGTGCAGCTAATTTCAGAGAATATTAAGCAGTGTTTGTTTTCACTTGTGTATATTAATACTTAGAAATGTCCTAGAAGGTAATGAACTTAACTTGCCTTGGCAAAAAGTATACAAACTGTGAAGAGTACAGTCTGGGAGCTCTAGTCTGGTTTTCTGGACTTAATTGAGCATACAATTTTTCACCTGCATATTTTTGGCACTAGAGAAGAAGAATATTGGTAGCATGACACTTACCCCAAGAGAATTCAAACTAGAGCTCATTTCCAGCAGTGGCATTAGGTTCCATGTTGCTTTCTCTATAAATGACTTGCACAATGTAGACCCTCGCATTAATCATCTGTTGAATAAATTAACAAACAGTGTATGCATGTGTGTACATGTATAAGTACAAAATGCCTAGGCACATGCAGCTTGACATTTCACTGGAAGGAGGCCCATGATGATCTAAGTACATTTTGTACCACCACTCTGAGTTCTCTGAACTAACACTGGTGTATCATGAGTAAGCGGCTGCACTGGGGCTTTCTCAAGCCATTATTCTGACAGCCCTCAGAGGTCATTGAGGTCAGTAGGTGATAACAGAAAGCATTTCTCACATAAGTCAGGCCTGTCTTTCCCCTTCTGCTCATGCTGTTCATTTTGGTGGCATCAGAGTGCCTTTCCCTGGGATTGAGACAACGAGAAGACTTTCTGTGAGCCTTTGGTAGGGCTCAGAAAACAAAAGCTCTGCTGAGGGGTCCTGGATAGAACCAAATAGGTTCTCCTTAGTGTTTTCTGAGGTCCCAGGAAGCTTTTTTTCTGCAGATTTATGGGAGATGTTCATATTTTCTGTAGGTCTCTTTGCATAAAAGAAAAGTGCTTATTAATAACTAGGTTTTCTATTCAAATCTTTTTTTTTTTTTTTGAAGATGTTGGGGGTAGGCATTTATTAATTTATTTTTGCTGTGTTGAGTCTTCGTTTCTGTGTGAGGGCTTTCTCTAGATGTGGCAAGCGGGGGCCACTCTTCATCGCGGTACGCAGGCCTCTCACTATCGCGGCCTCTCTTGTTGTGGAGCACAGGCTCCAGATGCGCAGGCTCAGTAGTTGTGGCTCACGGGCCTAGTTGCTCCGCGGCATGTGGGATCCTCCCAGACCAAGGCTCGAACCCGTGTCCCCTGCATTAGCAGGCAGATTCGCAACCACTGAGCCACCAGGGAAGCCCTCAAATCTATTTTGATGCACTTAGCAACACAGGCACTTTGTCAAAGGCCCAGGTGCCTGTCTAGTCTGCAGCAAAGTCATAAATTGATGACCTGTTATTCGTTTTCTCAGCATTGTATTGAATTGATTGAAAAATTACATACATACAGAAAAGTGCTCATTGTAAGTATATACAAACTGAACACACCATGTAACTACTCCCCTTTTAATCACTATTCCTTCAAGAGAAACCACCATCTTAATTTAGCTAATACCATTGATTAGCTTACACGATTGTTGAATTTTATATAAGTGGATTCATAAATTATGTACCCTAATGTGTCTTGTTTTCTTTTACTTAGTATTATATTTATCAGATGTATCCTATGTTGTTGCATATTTTGGAGTTCATTCCTTCTCACTGCAGTATAGTATTCCTCTGCAGAAATAGACCAAGAAGAATCCATCTTACCCTTGATGAGCACCGGAACTTTCCCAGTTTGATGTGCCTGTGAGTAATGCTGCTATGAACACCCTTCTGTATGCTCTTTGGTGTGTGCATTTTGGCACACATTGGTACATATTTCTGTTAGATATAAACCTAGGAGTGGATCTGCTGGTGTTAGAGCATGCAAAATGCTCAGTTTTAATGCCAAATAGTTTTCCAACAGGTTTGATCAAATTTACACTCCAACCAGCAGGGTTTGAGAGTTGGTATTTTCAGTTTCTCATCATGGCCATTTTGATACATATGTCATAAGATCATATTATAATTGTAATTTGCATTTCCCTTAGGATTAATAAAGCTGACAACTTTTCATATATATTAGTCATATATATTGGGCATCTTCTTTTTGAACGTCATATTATTGATAGATTTTTCCCCTTTTACTGTTGCGGTTTCTGACTTATTCTTATTGACTTGGGGGAGTTATATGCTCTGGTTACAAATCCTTTGTCCATTACATATATTACAAATACCTTTTCCCATTCTGTGTCTGTATGTTTTCCCATTCTTTTCTTTTTTTTTTTTTTTTTGGTATTTTATTTATTTATTTATTTATTTAAACAGCAGGTTCTTATCAGTTATCTATTTTATACATATTAGTGTATATATGTCAATACCAATCTCCCGATTCATCATACCACCACCCCACCCCCACTTTCCCCCCTCGGTGTCCATACGTTGGTTCTCTACACCTGTGTCTCTATTTCTGCCTTGTGAACCAATTCATGTGTACCATTTTTTCAGATTCCACATATATGCGTTAATATACGATATTTGTTTTTCTCTTTCTGACTTACTTCACCCTGTATGACAGTCTCTAGGACCATCCACCTCACTACAAATGACCACATTTCGTTCCTTTTTATGGCTGACTAATACACCATTGTATATAGGTACCACATCTTCCTTATCCATTCATCTGTCGATGGGCATTCAGGTTGCTTCCATGACCTGGCTACTGTAAATAGTGCTGCAATAAACATTGCGGTGCATGTGCCTTTTTGCATTATGGTTTTCTCTGGATATATGCCCAGTATTGGGATTGCTGGGTCATACAGTATTTCTATTTTTAGTTTTTTAAGGAACCTCCATACTGTTCTCCATAGTGGCTGTATCAAATTACATGCCTACCAACAATGCAAGAGGGTTCGCTTTTTTCCACACCCTCTCCAGCATTTGTTGTTTGTAGATTTTCTGATAATGCCCATTCTAACTGGTGTGAGGTGATACCTCATTGTAGTTTTGATTTGCATTTCTCTAATAATTAGTGATGTTGAGCACCTTTTCATGTGCCTCTTGGCCATCTGTATGTCTTCTTTGGAGAAAGGTCTATTTAGGTCTTCTGCCTAATTTTTGATTGGGTTGTTTGTTTTTTTTAATATTGAGCTGCATGAGCTCTTTAAATATTTTGGAGATTAATCCTTTGTCCGTTGATACATTTGGAAATATTTTCTCCCATTCTGAGGGTTGTCTTTTCATCTTGTTTATAGTTTCCTTTGCTGTGCAAAAGCTTTGAACTTTCATTAGGTCCCATTTGTTTATTTTTGTTTTTATTTCCATTACTCTAGGAAGTGGGTCAAAAAAGATCTTGCTGTGATTTATGTCAAAGTGTGTTCTGCCTATGTTTTCCTCTAAGAGTTTTATAGTGTCCAGTCTTACATTTAGGTCTTTAATCCATTTTGAGTTTATTTTTGTGTATGGTGTTAGGGAGTATTCTAATTTCATTCTTTTACATGTAGCTGTCCAGTTTTCCCAGCACCACTTAATGAAGACACTGTCTTTTCTCCATTGTATATCTCTGCCTTATTTGTCATAGATTAGTTGATCATAGGTGTGTGGGTTTATCTCTGGGCATTCTATCCTGTTCCATTGATGTACAGTTCAGTTTTGGTGCCAGCACCATACCATCTTGATTACTGTACCTTTGTAGTATAGTCTGAAATCAGAGAGTCTGATTCCTCCAGCTCCGTTTTTTTCCCTCAAGATTCCTTTGGTTATTTGGGGTATTTTGTGTCTCCATACAAATTTTAATATTTTTTTGTTCTAGTTCTGTAAAAAAAAAAATGCCATTGGTAATTTGACAGGGATTGCATTGAATCTGTCTATTGCTTTGGGTAGTAGAGTCATTTTCACAATATTGATTCTTCCAGTCCAAGAACATGGTATATGTCTCCATCTGTTTGTGTCATCTTTGATTTCTTTCATCAGTGCCTTACAGTTTTCTGAGTACAGGTCTTTTACCTCCTTAGGTAGGTTTATTCCTAGGTATTTTAAACTTTTTGTTGCAATGGTGAATGGGATTATTTCCTTAACTTCTCTTTCTGATCTTTCATTGTTAGTGTATAGGAATGAAAGATATTTCTGTGCATTGATTTTGTATCCCGCAACTTTACCAAATTCATTGATTAGCTCTAGTAGTTTTCTGGTGGCATTTTTAAGATTCTCTACGTATAGTATCATGTCATCTGCAAACAGTGACAGTTTTACTTCTTTTCCAATTTGGATTCCTTTTATTTCTTTTTCTTCTCTGATTGCCATGGCTAGGACTTCCAAAACTATGTTGAATAATAGTGGTGAGAGTGGACATCCTTGTCTAGTTGCTGATCTTAGAGGAAATGCTTTCAGTTTTTCACCACTGAGCATAATGTTTGCAGTGGGTTTGTCATATATGGCCTTTATTATGTTGAGGTAGTTCCCTCTATGCTCACTTTCTGGAGAGTTTTTATCATAAATAGGTGTTGAATTTTGTTGAAAGCTTTTTCTGCATCTATTGACATGATCATATGGTTTTATTCTTCAATTTGTTAATATGGTGTATCACATTGATTGATTTGCATATATTGAAGAATACTTGCATCCCTGAAATAATCCCACTTGATCATACTGTATGATCCTTTTAATGCGTTCCTGGATTCTGTTTGCTAGTATTTTGTTGAGGATTTTTGTATCTATGTTCATCAGTGATACTGGTCTGTAGTTTTCTTTTTTTTGTAGTAGTATCTGTCTGGTTTTGGTATCAGGGTGTTGGTGGCCTCATATAATGAGTTTGGGAGTGTTCCTTCCTCTGCAATTTTTTGGAAGAGTTTCAGAAGGATAAGTGTTAGCTCTTCTCTAAATGTTTGATAGAATTCACCTGTGAAGCCATATGGGCCTGGGCTTTTGTTTGTTGGAAGATTTTTAATCACAGCTTCAATTTCATTACTTGTGATTGGTCTGTTCATATTATCTATTTCTTCCTGGTTCAGTCTTGGAAGACTATATCTTTCTAAGAATTTGTCCATTTCTTCCAGTTTGTCCATTTTGTTGGCATAGAGTGGCTGGTAGTAGTCTCATGATGCTTTGCATTTCTGCAGTGTCCATTGTCACTTCTCCTTTTTCATTTCTAATTTTATTGATTTGAGTGCTCTCCGTCTTTTTCTTTTTGAGTCTGGCTAAAGGTTTATCAATTTTGTTTATCTTCTCAAAGAACTAGCTTTTAGTTTTATTGATTTTTCCTAGTGTTTTCTTTGTTTCCACTTCATCTTTTTCTGCTCTGATCTTTAGGATTTCTTTCCTTCTACTAACTTTGGGTTTTGCTTGTTCTTCTTTCTCTAGTTCCTTTAGGTGTAAGGTTAGATTGTTTATTTGAGATTTTTCTTGTTTCTTGAGGTAGGATTGTAATACTATAAACTTCCCTCTTAGAACTGCTTTTGCTGCATCCCATAGGTTTTAGATTGTCGTGTTTTCAGTTATTTTTCTCTAGGTATTTTTTGATTTCCTCTTTGATTTCTTCAGTGATCTCTTGGTTATTTAGTAACATATTGTTTAGCCTCCAGGTGTTTGCATTTGTTACCTTTTTTTTTCCCTGTAATTGATTTCTAATCTCATAGTGTTGTGGTCAGAAAAGATGATTGATATGATTTCAATTTTCTTAAATTTACCGAGGCTTGATTTGTGACACAAGATGTGATATATCCTGGAGAGCGTTCTGTGTGCACTTGAGAAGAAAGTGTAATCTGCTGTTTTCAGATGGAATGTCCTATAAATATCAATTAAATCTATCTGGCCTATTGTGTCATTTAAACCTTGTATTTCCTTGTTAATTTTCTGTCTGGATGTTCTGTCCATTGGTGTAAGTGAGGTGTTAATGTCCCCCATTATTACTGTGTTACTATCTATTTCCTCTTTTAGAGCTGTTTGCATTTGCCTTATGTATTGAGGTGCTCCTATGTTGGATGTATATATATTTATAATTGTTATATCTTCTTGGATTGATCCCTTTGATCATTATGTAGTGCCCTTCTTTGTCTCTTGTAATGTCCTTTAAAGTCATTTTATCTGATATGAGTATTGCTACTCCAGCTTTCTTTTGATTTCCATTTGCATGGAATATCTTCAGACCCGTCCCTAGGTCTGAAGTGGGTCTCTTGTAGACAGCATATATATGGGTCTTGTTTTTGTATCCATTCAGCAAGCCTGTGTCTTTTGGTTGAAGCATTTTAACGCATTCACATTTAAGGTAATTTTCGATATGTATGTTCCCATTCCCATTTTCTTAATTGTTTTGGGTTTGTTTTTGTAAGTCCTTTTCTTCTCTTGTGTTTCCCACTCAGATAAGTTCCTTTAGCATTTGTTGTAGAGCTGGTTCGGTGGTGCTGAATTCTCTTAACTCTTGCTTGTCTGTAATGCTTTTGATTTCTCCATCAAATCTGAATGAGATCCTTGTTGGGTAGAGTAATCTTAGTTGTAGGTTCTTCCCTGTCATCACATTAAATATATCATGCCACTCCCTTCTGGCTTGTAGAATTTCCATTGAGAAATCAGCTGTTAACCTTATGGAAGTTCCCTTGTATGTTATTTGTCATTTTTTCCTTGTTCCTTTTAATAATTTTTCTTTGTCTTTAATTTTTGTCAACTTGATTACTTTGTGTCTCGGCGTGCTTCTCCTTGGGTTTATTCTGCCTGGGATTCTCTGTGCTTCTTGGACTTGGGTGGCTATTTCCTTCCCCATGTTAGGAAAATTTTCAACTATAATCTCTTCAAATATTTTCTCACGTCCTTTCTCTCTTTCTCCTCCTGGGATCCCTATAATATAAATGTTGGTGTGTTTAATGTTGTCCCAGATGCCTCTTAGGCTGTCTTCATTTTATTTCATTCTTTTTTTTTTTTTATTCTGTTCTGTGGCAGTGAATCCCACCATTCTGTCTTCCAGGTCACTTATCCGTTCTTCTGCCTCAGTTATTCTGCTATTGATTCCTTCTAGTATATTTTTCATTTCAGTTACTGTATTATTCATCTCTGTTTGTTTGTTCTTTAATTCTTCTAGGTCTTTGTTAAACACTTCTCACATCTTCTTGATCTTTGCCTCCATTCTTTTTCCGAGGTCCTGGATCATCTTCACTATCATTATTCTGAATTCTTTTTCTGGAAAGTTGCCTAGCTCCACTTCATTTAGTTGTTTTTCTGGGGTTTTATCTTGTTCCTTCATCTGGTACATAGTCCTCTGCCTTTCATTTTGTCTATCTTTCTGTGAATGTGGTTTTCGTTCCATAGGCTGAGGAATTGTAGTTCTTCTTGCTTCTGTTGTCTGTCCTCTGGTGTCTTTTCCCATTCTGAGCACCTTCTCACCTTCTTCATGATATGAACTTAAGGACTTATATTTTAATAAACATAAGTCCTTAAGTTCAACATAATAGAATTTACCAATTTTTTTCTTTATAGCTAGAAATATTTCCCTACCCCAAGTGTCACAAAGATAGTCTTGTGTGTTTACTTCCAAAATATTTTAATGTTATCTTTCATGTTTATATCAATTTTTGTATGATATGAGGTAATATTCAAGATACATTAAACCATGTTATTCTTAACTCAGTTAAGCTGACATTCTTTTTTTTTTTTTTTTTTCTGTATACCTTCCAAAATTTAAGAGAGATCATCCAGGTAAAGTCTCAATAGGTCATAGTTTCAATAGTATCTTGCCTGGGAAAATGCCTCTCTGTAAGATAAAAACTATGATCTAATTAACACCTAGTCCCAAAAAACTGGGTAAAGGAAAGCAAAATACTATCATTATTCAAGTAGAGAACCATATTTTCCTTCCTACTTCTGCAATATCTTTTGAACAAATAAAGCAGGAAAAAAACAACAATTTGAAGATGACAGAAAAAATGCACTGGACAAATAATTTGAAATTTCTCTGTCCCTGTGAGCTACATGAGTGTTAGCTGCAGCTACACAAATGCAACTTGGGAACATCATCAAGTTTCCTTTCAAGATCTTGAAATCAAGCAAGATATAGGATTCTAGTTATAAAGGCACTATTTTATAAAATATTTTGTCTCCTTCAGCACCATCCAGCAGAGCTAACTACTATGATGAAAATGTCCTTCAGCCACAGACCTGCACTGCACTGTCCAGTAGAGCAGCTGCTAGCCACATGTAGCTGCTGAGCACTTGAAATGTGTCTAGTGAGATCAAGCAACTGAGTTTTCAATTTTATTTAATTTTAATTCATTTAGATTTAAATATAAATAGTCACATGTGGCTAGTGGCTACTGGATTAGACAGCACTGTGCAGGCCTAACTAATCTCAAAAGTGTGAAATTTTCAGGGAATTATCCCCATGGTAAGATGTAAAAAGGCAGCACTAATCTTGTGAATGATTAATTACATAGGGATTTATGCAACTAAGCAACCATCTACAAACTAAAGTTAGAGTGAGTAAGGATTCTAGTTCTGTACACAGACACACACACACACACACACCAGGATTTTTGCTCAAGATGTAAAAGTTCAGTGCCAGATTGGAAGGCAGTATACCTTCTTGCTACCAATTACCATTCTCTCTATATATATAACCTAGAGCTGCAGGATCCTTGGCAGGATTCCTACCACGCATTCCATAGACTAGGAATTAAATGACACCTTTATCCAAGTTCCAGGAGAGAGACCAAGCTTACTTTTTTAGGAACATTAATCAAAAATCTCTTGAAGAAACCACTTCCTGCAGTTCCAAAGCACACAGAAGTTTATTCTGTATCACAAGTTGATGAACTATTAAAACATTCAATTAAAGTTTTGTAAATATACTTTAATATAGTAAGTTCAATATGCTTTAAATATACTTTATACCATTAACATAGTTTAATATGTTCATACTGATATATATATATATATATATCATCTACCTCCTTTTATCATTATCATTTAATATTACCCTAAAGTTTACTCTTGAAATTATAATCTATTTTCATTAATGCAACTAATTTTACACTGCTTATAATGCCTTATATATGACAGAATTTAAATAAATTTTAAGTATTAATATTTAGTTTCAAAATAATTTTTCTGATTATAATATATATCTTCTGAAACAATACTGAGCCAAAATTTACTATATGGATAATTCTTGCTACAAAGAAAATGATTAATATATATATGAGTGTAATCTGTGTAGGAACAAAAATGGGGGGAAGGAGGTGTTTGCTTCATTTTATATTGTTTTGTTCAGTAAAATAACGTGCTGCTTTTTTCCAAAGAGGAGCTTGTTTCCAATAGAATTTTTTTTACTAAAGTATAGTTGATATACAATATCATATTAGTTTCAGGTGTACAACATAGTTATTATGTTGAGGTATATTCCCTCAATACCCACTTTGTTGAGAGTTTTTATCATAAATGGAAGTTGGATTTTGTCAAATTATTTTTCTGCATCTATTGAGATGATCATATGATTTTTATCATTTGTCTCAATAATGTGGTATATAACACTGATAGGCATATATTGAACCATCCTTGCATTCTTGGGATAAACACCACTTGATCATGGTGTATGATCCTTTTAATATATTGTTGAACTGGCTTGCTAGTATTTTGTTGAAGTTTTTGCATCTATGTTTATTAGGGATATTGACCTCTAATTTTGGGGATGTGGTACTGTCTTTATCTGGTTTTGCTGTCAGGGTAATGCTGGCCTCGTAGTGAACTTGGAAATGATCCTTCCTCTTCAATTTTTTGGAATAGTTTTAAAAGAATAGGTATTAACTCTTCTTTAAATGTTTGGTAGAATTCACCTGTGAAGCCACCTGGTCCCGGACTTTTGTTGGTTGAGAGTTTTTTGACTACTGATTCAATTTCACTACTAGTAATCTGTCTGATCAGATCTTCTATTTCTTCTTGATTCAGCCTTGGAAAATTATATGTTCTAGGAATTTATCCATTCCTTCTAGGTCATCCAATTTGTTGGTGTGCAATTGTTTGTAGTAATCTCTTTTCAACCTTTGTATTTCTGTGGTGCCCATTGTAATTTCTCTTCTTTCATTTCTGCTTTTATTTATTTGAGCTCTCTTTCTTTTTTCTTGATGAATCTGGCTAAGGGTTTATCAACTTTGTTTATCTTTTCAAAGTACCAGCTCTTAGGTCCATTGATCTTTCTATTGTTTTTCAGTCTCTAACATCCAATAAAAAATTTTAAATCCTCAAAATCAACAGTTTTAATATTGCAACTCCTCCTCTTATGCATGTTTATTTAGAAGCTAAAAGGGAAAAGGACAAGTTTAATGATTAAACTTTTTTGACTGGTTCCTTTAGATAGATGCATGAATTGTACATTACAGAGTTATTTAAAATAGTGAATATTTACAAACAACTTTATATTCAATAATAGAGGAGTAAAGAAGTACATTTGGGAAGATCCTTTCAGATTTATATAAAGTAAATAATGGTTATAAAGACCATGCACAAACAAATATATTTATTATTGTCATCTTCAGATCAAACTATATCAGAACAAAAGAAGCTAAGAGGTCATTAAATAATAACTAGGAAGTGAAACTCAGGTAAATAATTTCTAGAGTGCTAGAAAGCTAAACTCAGAGATTATTGAAAAATAATAGAAAATTATTGATAGATTTGTAATTAGAGAAATAAATAGATGATAAATACACAGAGATATATATAAATATAGATACTATCACATGCATTTCACATGTAAAATTAAAAAGGAAGACACAATATCATTTATATATTACAGTAATAACTGCGTAAAGTGCAAACATATACTATACTGGGAAAATATTCTAAAGGATAATAATGGTTGTAATAGGACAGAGGATTTTTATGCCATAAAAGTAATTTTTTACAAAAAGTAAGAATTCCTTTCTCCCAATTACAGCCTTCAGTTCAAGCCTTTTAGTTGTAACATTTTTTCCCATTGTAGTATTTTTCCCCAATACTATACATCCTTATAGTATTATTCCAAGAATTGATAGATTTTTCTTTGGAGAGAAGTCAAAGGTTAATCTCTAGTGGGTGATTAGAATCGTGATATCTTTACTTTACAAATGAGGAAACAGGTCCAGAGATATTAAGTACTTGTCACCTTCCCCCAGCATTTTCCCCGCTTGCACCAAAATTACTAGTAAGCAATGAAAAATGTACTAAAGGTTTCGTAGGGGCAAGTCAGTAAACTCTTCAAAATTACTTCAAAACCCACTCTCTGTTAACCTTGTTCTCTCCAGTTTTGCTCTCCCCTTGATACCAGTCCTAGTTCTCCTCTTTCACTCATACAGAGTGCTAAATCCACCTTCTGTTTCACAGAGCAATTCCTCTTGCCCCAAACTTGCACACACAACTGATTCTCTTTGGTGAACAAAAATCCACGTGCTTTAAAGGTAGTTTAGTGACCAAGTATTGTACACAGACTTGCTCCCCTCGGCTAAGTAGCTTAATCGAAGTTATGTGCAGTACCCTTCCTGAGCAGGATGAGAATATGGCTCATCTGATTCAAAGAAGGCTTTAACGATAGCCACCTCTATCCCCAAATAAGGACATATCTGGATCCATGTGAGACTTTCCCAAGATTCTGATTCCTGAAGCTCCCCACTCCACCAAGCATTGCCACAATGGTGGGCCCCTTAGCTATTAAGAATAGACTGCAGGTGAATTGAGGTTGGGAAGAAGCGTTGAGAACCACAGACTTCATTTCAGTCACTCTGCAGTCATCAGAAGTTTATCATCCTGACTCCTTTCCAGACAGCAAGGCTGGTTTCTTTGGCAGCCCCCTAAATGTGGATGACCCTCTCCCCAAAGTGTTACATTCAACCATCTATTTTGTTTTCACTTGATTTGCTTTGGCGGTGGGCTCTTCTGAGGTCTAATAGCCTCCTCATCAGCAGGACATTCCTAATCTAGTAGCCCCCAACACCCACCCCCAGCTGTCACCAACAACCCAATGCCACACTTCCAGCTCCTCCTGAGGTCATTCTTCCCTATAAAGTCCCCCCACAAATCAAATTGTAATGACAATTAAATCCATCATGTTCTTGACAACACTGTTGAAACAGCTTGACTTAGGAATGTTAAATATAAGATAAAAATCAGATAAATGTAAAACACATTTCTCCTTCGTACCAGAGGAAAATGTCATTTGCACTCTAGAAAAGAGCGTTTCTCCTTAAACCAGTGGGCTTTCGTCTTGCAAGAAGATATCTTTTTCTCTCTAAAGATCAGCATGAGATACAATCTGATGTGAATTACAGTCTAAAACTTGTTTTTTGTTTGTTTGTTTGTTTGTTTTTTAACATCTTTATTGGAGTATATATAGTTGCTTTACAATGTTGTGTTAGCTTCTGCTTTATAACAAAGTGAATCAGTTATACATATACATATGTCCCCATATCTCTTCCCTCTTGCATCTCCCTCCCTGCCACCCTATCCCACCTCTCTAGGTGGTCACAAAGTACCGAGCTATCTCCCTGTTCGATGCGGCTGCTTCCCACTAGCTATCTATTTTACGTTTGGTAGTGTATATATGTCCATGCCACTCTCTCACTTTGTCACAGCTTACCCTTCTCCCTCCCCATATCCTCAAGTCCATTCTCTAGTAGGTCTGTGTCTTTATTCCCGTCTTGCCCCTAGGTTCTTCATGACCATTTTTTTTTTTAGATTCTAGACCCCACAGGACCTCAAGCTTTCATTTTAAAATGCTTTTCCTGGGACAGCATTAAAGAGAGCCCAGGTAAACAAGCTCTGCCAGAGAATCTACTAACCTTAGGATGCTGCATGGAAATTATATTAGAATTATTTTTACATTTAAGTTCCTGATACTATAATTCTGTTATCTCTTCATTCAAGTATTTTATAAGTAAAAAAAAAAGAAAGAATGGAAGGCAAGAAGGAAAGAGAAAGAAAGGAGGAAGGAAGGAAGAAAGGAAGGGAGGGAGGGAGGAAGAGAGAATAAAGTTAACTGAGGTTATATTTATTTGAATTCTCATTGAATTAATTTCTTTAATTAATTTCTTCTACACTGAAGAAACCCTAGTCTTCTAGTGTGAACATCAGATGAACAACCTAATACAAACAAATGGGATTTGCTTCCTGGGGTTTCCTTTGGAGGTAGAGAAACTTCCAGAAAACTATTATTTCTTCTTTGCCCCAAATAATTTAAGTATAACTCGTAAGCTCATGAGTACTAAGTCCAGCATTAAATTTTACGTTCTATGTGTATAATCTAATCATCACTAAGTTCCCCCTTTCCTGTCAGGAAAGACTGACATTGGCCATGGTCACTGTAAACTACAGCAAGGTGATAATTGGATGTGTCAACTACGAATTTCCTGAGATTTATCTAACCTTCAAGAATGTTGAAAACCCTAGTGAAAATTGCATTCTAACTCACAATGTCTGCCTGAATCACCTTATGTAACTATGTGAAAAACACTCCCATGAGGGAGCAGAGCCAGAGGTTTGGAGAAAGCCTTTAGTGTGATTCTGCATCTCTAGAATGGTTTTCATCAAATTAGTATTCAGAAATAGATGTTTCCAGGGGCTTCCCTGGTGGCGCAGTGGTTGAGAGTCCGCCTGCCAATGCAGGGGACACGGGTTCGTGCCCCGGTCCGGGAAGATCCCACATGCCGCGGAGCGGCTGGGCCCGTGAGCCATGGCCGCTGAGCCTGTGCGTCCGGAGTCTGTGCTCTGCAACGGGAGAGGCCACAACAGTGAGAGGCCCACATTAAAAAAAAAAAAAAACAGAAATAGATGTTTCTGAAGATGAAGTGGCTTAGCTGGGGAGAGCAGGGAAGCTAACTTCTAAAGCTAGTGCTAAGCAATATTTTTCAGTGGAGGAAATGAGTTCAACCTTTTGTAGGAACTTGCTCAAATGAAGAATATCATACAAACGTCAAAAAGTAAACTGTAAATTATTTTATCTATTGTGTTTCAGATTCAGTATTTATCTCACTAACACAGGTGGGTGAGGCAGGTATTAACAGTTACTGAATGTACCGTGGAACAGACTTAAACACTTTTGAAGAAAATAGATACAATTTTTCAGAGACACTCAGGAGGAGTTTTAGTAAGTGAACTCTCCCACAACTATCCTACCTGCCCAGGATCTAATTTATGGTTCTGACTGTGTCAATGACTCCTTCAATTAGTTCATTTACTATAGCAGTTTGAATTTTTGATGCCATTCCTTTTGAAATTTTTAATTTGTTTAAATAAATCAAACTAAATTCATAATAGAAAATAACTATATTTAACTTTTTTATTATATAATCAGTGGATGTTCATTACAGCAAACTAGAAAATACCAATAATCAGTAAATGTATTGCTCCTTACTTCAGTGGAGGTCAAGCTATTTATTTCTGTGAGATGGCAGTGTCCAGAGTGATAAGAACAGACGCATGTAAGTAGATGTGTGGACTGCTTTGTCACAGTTTACTAGAGGTAGGAGAGGGATGGGGGCAGATAGTAATAAGCAGACCAGCTATTTAGATGCTGTGCATCTTGTTCCCTGACCATCATTTGTTGTACTTTTAGATATTTATGCTACTGTGGACAAATAAACAAAACAAGATACATCACATCCCCACTCTGCAAATACTTATTTTATTAGTATCATGCAGGTGGTGTGACAGAATGGAAATGTTTGGCCCTCAGTTGCCTGCTGTGTGACTTTGAGAAAATTAACTTCTTTGTAAAATTGCAGTACTATTCTTCACAATACTGAAGCCTCCTTTATCTACTATCAGTGTATTATTCTATTGCTTTTCCATTTTTTAAAAAAATATGGTTTCAGAAATTAGAATTTAAGAATACTTTGGTTTCTTTTTCATAACCTAAAACATTTTACAAAACATATTGTAATTTAATATTAAAACTTGAAGGAGAAAATAGAATTCTATTTATAGAAATTTATAAATTTGATCGAAATTATTCCCGCCTCTGAAGTGAAATATGCTCAGAATGGAAGCATTAAATTTTTGCCAAGTGTTACAAACTACTCCCCTAAAATCCCATAAAATTTTTAAAAATAAATTTAATTCAGCTTATAGTAAATACTAAATGAGCACATTTAACTTTTTATTATATAATCAGCAGGTGTTCATTACAGAAAACTAGGAAATACAAATAAGCAGTAAGTGTATTTATACTAAGCCTCGTTTTTCTCATTTGTAAACTCAGGATAATCATATGTATACTACTGGGTTCTTGGAATTAAATAAGATAGATAGGTAAATATGTGGTAGATAGATAGACGGACAGAAAGCCCAGAATCCCACTGCCGCTAATCTGATGAAAGTCAGGAACAGAGTCAGTTTATAATAATTTCTGGGATTTTACCAATAAGCTATAATACCATACTTTTTGTTTCAATCCAACTGCTTATCCAAGTTTATTTAAACAGGAAAAAAAATCAAGCACCAACTAAGCTCATGGATAAATAAAACTTAGAAGATTGATGTCACTTTCTCTTAAATAAAAAGTGCATTTCTGCAATTCTTCTCTGTTGATCTTCCCAAATAAAAGGTACTTGAGATCTTAATTAAGTTCAAGCCTAAGGATGAATATTATTAATTTATTATTTCTTAAATCACAGCATCTCAATTTAAGGAGCCATGTCAAAGGCCGTCCTTTGAGTCCCTTCCCCACTATGTTACTGCCTCATATACCTGCTCTGTTGTACCTCACTCTCTTAGTCTGCTTATCTAAAATTAGAAGAAGCAAGGCACTTAATGGTTACAGACTCCTCTCCAGGAAGGACAGGAATGACTTTTAATATTAGATCATACTGTCCTATGCTCTTTCTTCCAGAAGTGGAGTGGAGGTCTGCCACTTACAGGAGAAGAAAGAACAGAGAAGATGGAAGACTAAAGTTTCAAACCTTAATAACTATGAGAATTTGAGTAATGTATTTATCTTAAGCAAGGATTTCTTTATAATAAAGTAAGAAAAATAAAATATACATTTCTGGCTTATTACAGGGATTAAATGAAAGTATATGTGAAAGTTTTAAGATTCCAGACACACACTACTTTTCATTAATCCGAAGAGATTAGTTTGTACGTTAAAGTTAGTCAATTGCTCATAAGGCCTTTCTTGTAATCAATATTATTGAGGTATAATTTAAATATAAAACAGAGAGAGAGAGATGATAGATAGATAGTCTGGTGAGTTTTGATAAATGTATGCATCTGCAAAACAAATATTAGACTACAATCAAGATACAGAACAGTTCCACCCCACTCCCACCCACAAAGTGTCCCAGTGCCTCATCACAGACAGTCAGCCACACCAGTCCCAGCATCAGGCCACCACTGCTCTGCTTCTCTCTCTCTCTAGATTAGATTTGTTTCTTCTACATTGTCACATGAACGAGTATGCACTCTTTTGTGTTTGGCTTCTTTTGCTTAGTATAATGCCTTTGAGATTCATCTATGATGTTGTGTCCATCAGTAGTTTCTTCTTTTTTATTGATGAATAATCTTCCATCATAAGATACACTACAACTCGTTCATCCTTTCACCAGTTTCTGAGACGTACTTCCCAGTATGGAGTTATTATGAATAAAGATGCTATTAACATTTATTTAAAGTTGTGTGTGCACATATAATTTCAATTCCCTAAAAGTAAATATTGAGTAGAATTGCTGAGTTTATGTTGAATACATCCTTAATGGTGTAAGGAACAGCCAAACTATTTTCCAAAATGGCTGTTCCATTTTGTATCCCCACTGGCAGTGGGGGGGATCCCCACCACTGCACCACCAGGGAAGCCCTAATGTAATTATTATTATGGTTGTATTTAAGTCCACTATCTTACTATTTTTTATATTTCTTTTGTTTTTCCTTTTATTCTTTTTTTAGAATTTAATTTATTAATTATTTGATTTTATCTTCCCTAGTGCATTACAAGTTACACTTCTTGGTTTTATTTTGTATTGATTGTTTTGTGGTTTACAATATGTACCTTAAATTTATAACAGTCCATCTTCAAGTGATATCATATTGCTTCACATAAAATGTAAGAACGACATAATGTAGAACAGTATACTTCCACTTTCTTAACTTCTGTCCTTTGTGCTATTGTCACCATACATTTTACTTCTATGTATGTTAAAAAGCTCACAATAGGGCTTCCCTGGTGGCGCAGTGGTTGGGAGTCTGCCTGCCGATGCAGGGGACACGGGTTCATGCCCTGGACCGGGAAGATCCCACATGCTGAGGAGCGGCTGGGCCCGTGAGCCATGGCCACTGAGCTTGCGCGTCCGGAGCCTGTGCTCCACAGCAGGAGAGGCCACAACAGTGAGAGGCCCGCGTACCACAAAAAAAAAAAAAAGCTCACAATACATAGTTATAAATTTTTATTAAACAGTCAATTTATGAGTAAATTCTAAATTTATGACTAAATTCTAAAGAAATGTTTTAAAATGGAAAAATACCTGTCCTATTAGTCACATACTTAATATTTCTAGCACTCTTCATTCCTTTATGTAGATGCAAGTTTCCATCTGGTATCCTTTCCTTCCATCTGAAGAACTTCCTATAACATTTCTTGTAGTGCAGATGTGCTGGCAATAAAAGCTACCAGCTTCAGTGTGTCTGAAAAATTCCATCTCCATGTTTAAAGGATATCTTCATTGGATTTTTTTTTCCATGCTAGAGATGTTTTCCCATCATCTTCTGAAAATAAAGCCTGAGGTCATCCTTTTTCCTCTTGTGTCTTTGATAGCTTCTAATTTCTTCTCTTTATCACTAGTTTTCAGCAATTTGACTATGATGTGGTTTGGCATGTTTTTCTTTGTGATCATCTGGCTTCAGATTCTTCACACTTTTTCTTTCAGATTTCAACTCCTGGGATCTAAATATTCTTTGTTACTTTTTTCAGTCTTTTTCCTTCCATGTGCTTCATTTTGGATTAGATGGTTTCTGTTTTGATGGGTTCTTCTGTAGTTTCTAACAATCCATGAATCTCATAAATTTCTCATTTCAGATACTGTATTTTTTCACATTTAAGTCTTTCATTCCATTTTTGTCTTCTTTATCTTTTCTATTTCTCTTCCCATTATGTTCATGTTTTGAATTAAATTTTTGAACTATTTACAAGACCCATTTAGAAGTCCTTGTCTGCTAATTCTATCATTTCTATGACTCCTGGTTTTATTTCTATTGAATGATTATTTTCCTGGTTATGAATTACTCTATTCTAGTTCTTGCCACATATAGCAGTTTTTGATTGGATGCTGGACATTGTGAGTAATGACAATGAGTATCTGGATTTAGTTGTCTTTTTTTTTTTTGACAGTATTGAGATTTATTTTAGCAAGCAATTTAGTTATTTTTGGATTACTTCATCCTTTAATACTTGTTTTTATTCCCTGTTAGAGTGGGTCGGGAGTAATCTTTATTCTAGAAGTAGTTTATTCCTACTGTAAAGGTATGACCTTTCTAAGTTGTCTATGATGTGTGTAATCGACAAAGACTCTCCACTCTGTCTGAATATAGCTCAAAAGCTCCCTGTTCTGTGTTCAGCTTACAGCTCTCTGGTTCTTTGCCCTACCTTGTAGAATTTCACCAAATACATGCACATATTAAGATTCAGCAAAGGCTCAAATGAACCCCTATGCAGATTGTATTTTTGTTGTTGTTGTTTTACTTAGCTCAATCCTTTTCAGAACTCCACTTTACAACTTCCAGCTAACACGAACTCATTGAATTCTGATATGAGTATCTTAAACTCATTAAGAATAACCTGCTCTGTTGGAGATAGAAGAGAGCTCTCTCATACCACATTCCAAAATGTGCTTGGAAGCAGAAAGCCAGGGTGGTTGTGTGGTGGATTAATTTCATTTGTCTCTCTCATCTCAGGAAACAGAGTCTTACACTGCCTGTGGCTCAATGTTTAATGACACTGGTTTCATACATTTTACTCTGTCTTCCACTGTTTATGTCATGAAAATAAGTTTGTTTTCTCTCAGGCAATCATGTTCGGAAACAAAGTCTAACAATCTATTTTGACTGATTTGTTACTGACTCAGCATAATGATATAATAGTAATAGTAATAATATACTTATAAGGGGGTGCCTTCAAGATGGTGGAGAAGTAAGACGTGGAGATCACCTTCCTCCCCAAAAATACATGAAAACTACATCTACATGTGGAACAGCTCCTACAGAATACCTACTGAATGCTGGCAGAAGACCTCAGACTTCTCAAAAGGCAAGAAACTCCCCACATACTTTGGTAGGGCAAAAGAAAAAAGACAAAACAGAGACAAAAGAATAGGGATGGGACCTGCACCTTGGGGAGGGAGCTGTGAAGGAGGAAAGGTTTCCACACACTAGGAAGCCCCTTCACTGGCAGCGACAGGGGGTGGGCAGGGCGGGAAGCTTCGGGCCCACAGAGGAGAGTGCAGCCACAGGGGTGCAGAGAGCAAAGCGGAGAGATTCCCACACAGAGGATCGGTGCCAACCAGCACTCACCAGCCTGAGAGGCTTGTCTGCTCACCTGAGGGGGTGGGCAGGGATTGGGAGCTGAGGCTCGGGCTTTGGAGGTCAGATGCCAGGGAGAGGACTGGGGTTGGCTGTGTGAACACTGACTGAAGGGGGTTAGTGCACCACAGCTAGCCAGGAGGGAGTCCGGGAAAAAGTCTGGACCTGCCTAAGAGGCAAGAGACTATTGTTTCAGGGTGCACGAGTAGAGGGGATTCAGAGTACTGCCTAAATGAGCGCCACAGATGGGAGCGAGTCACAGCTATCAGTGCGGACCCCAGAGACAGGCATTAAACGCTGAGGCTGCTACTACAGCCACCAAGAAGGCTGTGTGCAAGCACAGGTCACTATCCACACCTTCCCTCCCAGGAGCCTGGGCAGCCCACCACTGCCAGGGTCCCGGGATCAAGGGACAACTTCCCCAGGAGAACACAGCGCACCTCAGGCTGGTGCAACATCACGCTGGCATCTGTCACTGCAAGCTCACCCCGCATTCTGTACCCCTCCCTCCCGCCAGCCTGAGTGAGCCAGAGCCCCCTAATCAGCTGCTACTTTAACCCCACCCTGTCTGAGCGAAGAACAGATGCCCTCAGGAGACCTACACGCAGAGGTGGGTCCAAATCCAAAGCTGAAGCCCAGGAGCTGTGCAAACAGGGAAGAGAAAGGGAAATCTCTCCTAGCAGCCTCAGGAGCAGTGGATTAAATCTCCACAATCAACTTGATGTACCCTGCATCTGTGGAATACCTGAAGAGACAACGAATCATCCCAAAAGTGAGGTGGTGGACTTTGGGAGCAACTGTTGACTTGGGGTTTGCTTTCTGTATCTAATTTGTTTCTGGTTTTAAGTTTATCTTAGTTTAGTATTTAGAGCTTATTATCATTGGTAGGTTTGTTTATTGATCTGGTTGTTCTCTTCCTTTAAAAAATTTTTTATATAAATTTTTCTTTTTTTTTCCTTTTTCTCTTTTTCTGAGTGTGTATGTGTATGCTTCTTTGTGTGATTTTCTCTGTATAACTTTGTTTTGGCCATTTGTCCTAGGGTTTTGACTGTTCTTTTTTTTTTTTTGATTTTCTTTTTTTTTAGTATAATTTTTAGCACTTGTTATCATTGGAGGATTTGTTTTTTGGTTTTACTGCTCTCTTCCTTCTTTCTCTCTTTCTTCTTTTTTTTTTTACTTTTTTACTTTTTTATTTTTAATGATTTTTTTCTATTTTAATAACTTTATTTTATTTTATTTATTATTATTTTTTCTTCCTTTCTTTCCTTTTCTCCCTTTTCTTCTGATCCGTGTGGCTGACAGGGTCTTGGTGCTCCAGCCAGGTATCAGACCAGAGCCTCTGAGGTGGGAGAGCTGAGTTCAGGACGTTGGTACACCAGAGACCTACCAGCCCCATGTAATGATAAACAGCAAAAGCTCTCCCAGAGATCTTCATGTCAACGCTAAGACACAGCTCCACTCAACAACCAGCAAGCTACAGTGCTGGACACTCTACGCCAAACAACTAGCAAGAAAGGAACACAAAACTACTCATTAGCAGAGAGGCTGCCTAAAATCATACTAAGCTCACAGATAGCCGAAAACACACCACCAGACATGGTCCTGCCCACCAGAAAGAAAAGATTCAGCCTCATCCACCAGAACACAGGCACCAGCCCCCTCCACCAGGAAGCCTACACAACCCACTGAAGCAACCTTACAAACAGGGAGAAGACACCAAAAAAAACAATTGTGAACTATGAACTGGCAGCCTGCAAAATGTAGACCTCAACACAGTAAGTTAAGCAAAATGAGAAGACAAAGAAATATACAGCAGATGAAGGAGCAAGGTAAAAACCCACCAGACCAAACAAATGAACAGGAAATAGGCAGTCTACCTGAAAAAGAATTCATAGTAATGATAGTAAAGATGATCCAAAATCTTGGAAATAGAATGGAGAAAATACAAGAAACATTTAACAAGGACCTACAAGAACGAAAAAGTAAACAAACAATAATGGACAACACAGTAAATGAAATTTAAAATTCTCTGGAAGGAATCACTAGAATAACTGAGGCAGAAAAACGGATAAGTGACGTGGAAGATAAAATAGTGGAAATAACTACCAGAGAGCACAATAAAGAAAAAAGAATGAAAAGAATTGAGGACAATCTCAGAGACCTCTGGGACAACATTAAATGCACCAACATTTGAATTATAGGGGTCCCAGAAGAAGAAGAGGGAAAAAAGAGGGACTGAGAAGATATTTGAAGAGATTATGGTTGAAAACTTCCCTAATATGGGTAAGGAAATAGTCAATCAAGTCCAGGAAGCACAGAGAGTCCCATACAGGATAAATCAAAGTAGAAACATGCCAAGACACATATTAAGCAAACTATCAAAAATTAAACACAAAGAGAAAATATTAAAAGCAGCAAGGGAAAAGCAACAATTAACATACAAGGGAATCCCCATAAGGTTAACAGCTGATCTTTCAGCAGAAACTCTGCAAGCCAGAAGGGAGTGGGAGGACATATTTAAAGTGATGAAAGGGAAAAACCTACAACTAGCATTACTCTACCCAGCAAGGAACTCATTCAGATTCAACAGAGAACTTCAAACCTTTACAGACAAGCAAAAGCTAAGAGAATTCAGCACCACCAAACCACCTCTACAACAAATGCTAAAGGAACTTCTCTAGGCAAGAAACACAAGAGAAGAAAAAGATCTACAATAACAAACCCAAAACAATTAAGCAAATGGTAATAGGAATATACATATTGATAATTACCTTAAATGTAAATGGATTAAATGCTCCAGCCAAAAGACATAGATTGGCTGAATGGATACAAAAATAAAACCTGTATATATGCTGTCTACAAGAGACCCATTTCAGACATAGGGAAACATACAGACTGAAAGTGAGGGGATGGAAAAACATATTCCATGCAAATGGAAGTCAAAAGAAAGCTGGAGTAGCAATTCTCATATCAGACAAAACAGATTTTAAAATAAAGACTATTACAAGAGACAAAGAAGGACACTACATACTAATCAAGGGATCAATCCACGAAGAAGATATAACAATTGTAAATATCTATGCACACAGCATAGAAGCACCTCAATACATAAGGCAAATACTAACAGCCATAAAAGGGGAAATCAACAGTAAAACAATCATAGAAGGGGAGTTTAACATCCCATGTTCACCAATGGATAGGTCATCCAAAATGAAAATAAATAAGGAAACACAAGCTTTAAATGATACATTAAACAAGATGAACTTAATTGATATTTATAGGACATTCCATCCAAAACCAACAGAATACACTTTGTTCTCAAGTCCTCATGGAACATTCTGCAGGATAGATCATATCTTGGGTCACACATCAAGCCTTGGTAAATTTAAGAAAACTGAAATCATATCAAGTATCTTTTCCAACTGCAATGCTATGAGACGAGGTATCAATTACAGGAAAAAGTCTGTAAAAAATACAAACAGATGGAGGCTAAACAGTACACTATTAAATAACCAAGAGGTCACTGAAGAAATCAAAGAGGAAATCAAAAAAAACCTACAAACAGATGACAATGAAAACACGATGACCCAAAACCTATGGGATGCAGAAAAAGCAGTTGTAAGATGGAAGTTTAGAGCAATATAATCCTACCTCAAGAAACAAGAAATATCTCAAATAAACAGCCTAATCTTACACCTAAAGCAATTAGAGAAAGAAGAACAAAAAAAACCCCGAAGTTAGCAGAAGGAAAGAAATAATAAAGATCAGATCAGAAATAAATGAAAAAGAAATGAAGGAAACAATAGCAAAGATCAATAAAACTAAAAATTGGTTCTTTGAGAAGTTAACAAAATTGATAAACTATTAGCCAGATTCATCAAGAAAGAAAAGAAGACTCAAATCAATAGAATTACAAATAAAAAAGGAGAAGTAACAACTGACACTGCGGAAATACAAAGGATCATGAGATTACTACAAGCAACTACATGTCCATAAAGTGGACAACCCGGAAGAAATGGACAAATTCTTAGAAAAGCATAACCTTCTGAGACTGAACCAGGAAGAAATAGATAATATAAACAGACCAATCACAAGCACTGAAATTGAGGCTGTGATTAAAAATCTTCCAAAAAACAAAAGCCCAGGACCAGATGGCTTCACGGGCAAATTCTATCAAACATCTAGAGAAGAGCTAACACCTATCCTTCTCAAACTCTTCCAAAATATAGCAGAGGGAGGAACACTCTCAAACTCATTGTACGAGGCCACCACCACCCTGATACCAAAACCAGACAAAGATGTCACAAAGAAAGAAAACTACAGGCCAATATCACTGATGAACATAGATGCAAATATCCCCAACAAAATACTAGCAAACAGATTCCAACAGCACATTAAAAGGATCATACACCATGATCAAGTGGGGTGTATCCCAGGAATGCAAGGATTCTTCAATATATGCAAATCAATCAATGAGATAAACCATATTAACAAGTTGAAGGATAAAAACCACAGGATCATCTCAATAGATTCAGAAAAAGCTTTCGACAAAATTCAACACCCATGGGCTTCCCTGGTGGTGCAGTGGTTGAGAGTCTGCCTGCCGATGCAGGGGACATGGATTCACGCCCCGGTCTGGGAAGATCCCACATGCCACAGAGCAGCTGGGCCTGTGAGCCATGGCCGCTGAGCCTGCGCATCTGGAGCCTGTGCTCCACAATGGGAGAGGCCACAACAGTGAGAGGCCCACGT
This sequence comes from Mesoplodon densirostris, assembly GCF_025265405.1. NCBI lineage: Eukaryota > Metazoa > Chordata > Mammalia > Artiodactyla > Ziphiidae > Mesoplodon > Mesoplodon densirostris. Next base: position 88,296,122 of record NC_082672.1, read on the forward strand.
ATGAAAAAAAAAAAAAATTCAACACCCATTTATGATAAACACCCTCCAGAAAGCAGGCATAGAGGGAACTTACCTCAACATAATAAAGGCCATATATGACAAACCCACAGCCAACATCGCTCTCAATGGTGAAAAACTGAAACCATTCCCACTAAGATCAGGAAATCTTAGCCCATTCTCAGTACCATTATTCGACATAGTTTTGGAATTCTTAGCCACAGCAATCAGAGAAGAAAAAGAAATAAAAGGAATCCAAATCGGAAAAGAAGTAAAACTGTCACTGTTTGCACATGACATGATACCATACATAGAGAATCCTAAAGATGTTACCAGAAAACTACTAGAGCTAATCAATGAATTTGGTATAAGTAGCAGGATACAAAATGAATGCACATAAATCTCTTGCATTCTTATACACTAATGATGAAAAATCTGAAAGAGAAACTAAGGAAACACTCCCATTTACCATTGCAACAAAAAGAATAAAATACCTAGGAATAAACCTACCTAAGGAGACAAAAGACCTGTATGTAGAAAATTATAAGACACTCATGAAATAAATTAAAGATGATACAAATAGATGGAGAGATATACCATGTTCTTGGATTGGAAGAATCAACATTGTGAAAATGACTCTACTACCCAAAGCAATCTACAGATTCAATGTAATCCCTATCAAACTACCAATGGCATTTTTCACAGAAGTAGAACAAAAAATTTCACAATCTCTATGGAAACACAAAAGTCCCCGAATAGCCAGAGTAATTTTGAGAAAGAAAAATGGAGCTGTAGGAATCAGGCTCTGGGACTTCAGACAATACTACAAAGCAACAGTAATCAAGACAGTATGGCACTGGTCCCAAAACAGAAATATAAATAAATGGAACAGGATAGAAAGCCCAGAGATAAACCCACGGACATATGGTCACCTTATCTTTGATAAAGGAGGCAGGAATGTACAGTGGAGAAAGGAGAGCCTCTTCACTAAGTGGTGCTTGGAAAACTGGACAGCTACATGTAAAGGAATGAAATTAGAACACTCCCTAACACCATACACAAAAATAAACTTAAAATGGATTAAAGACCTAAATGTAAGGCCAGACACTATAAAACTCTTAGAGGAAAACATAGGGAGAACACTTTATGACATAAATCACAGCAAGATCCTTTTTGACCCACCTCCTAGAGAAATGGAAATAAAAACAAAAATAAACAAATGGGACCTAATGAAACCTAAAAGCTTTTTGCACAGCAAAGGAAACCATAAATGAGACAAAAAGACAATTCTCAGAATGGGACAAAATATTTGCAAACGAAGCAACTGACAAAGGATTAATCTCCAAAATATACAAGCAGCTCATGCAGCTCAATATCAAAAAAACAAACAATCCAATCCAAAAATGGGCAGAAGACCTAAACAGACATTTCTCCAAAGAAGATATACAGATTGTCAACAAACACATGAAAAGACGCTCAACGTCACTATTCAGTAGAGAAATGCAAATGAAAACTACAATGAGGTATCACCTCACACCATTCAGAATGGCCATCTTCAAATAATCTACAAACAATAAGTGCTGGAGAGGGTGTGGAGAAAAGAGAACCCTTTCCACTGTTGGTGGGAATGTAAATTGATACAGCCACCATGGAGAACAGTATGGAGGTTCCTCAAAAAACTAAAAACAGAACCACCATACGACCCAGCAATCCCACTACTGGGCATATACCCTGAGAAAACCATAATTCAAAAAGAGTCATGTACCACAATGTTCATTGCGGCTCTATTTACAATAGCCAGGACATGGAAGCAACCTAAGTCTCCATCGACAGATGGATGGATAAAGAAGATGTGGCACATATATACAATGGAATATTACTCAGCCATAAAAAGAAATGAAATTGAGTTAGTTGTAGTGAGGTGGATGGACCTAGAGTGTGTCATACAGAGTGAAGTAGTCAGAAAGAGAAAAACAAATACCATATGATAACACATATATATGGAATCTAAAAAAAAAATGGTTCTGAAGAACCTAGGGACAGGAAAGGATAAAGATGCAGACATAGAGAATGGACTTGAGGACATGGGGAGGGGGAAGGGTAAGCTGGGAAGAAGTGAGAGAGTGGCATGGACATATATATACTACTGAATGTAAACTTGATAGCTAGTGGGAAGCAGCCGCATAGCACAAGGAGATCAGCTCGGTGCTTTGTGACCACCTAGAGGGGTGGGATAGGGAGGGTGGGAGGGAGACGCAAGAGGGAGGAGATATGGGGATGTATGTATATGTATAGCTGATTCACTTTGTTATACAGCAGAAAATAACACACCACTGTAAAGCAATTATACTCTAATAAAGATGTTAAAAAAATAAATAATATACTTATAATAAGTGCCTTTTAAAAATATCCCATTTGTATATCATAAAAGTACTACAAAGAAGGCATTATCAACACCATTTTATGTATGTGAGAAATGGACTTGAAGGAATGAATACCTTGATGAAAATCACCCAACTAGAAAGTGACAAATTTGAACTCAATCAAATCCACACTGGCCTTATTCCACAGCCTCAGTTGTTAGGAATGTTACTTTCCTGCCCTTTAACTGACTTGGTGCTGTGATCAATAGGCTTTTCTTACTTTTTCATATCAACATGGAGATCACACAGCTTAGTTCAATTTAAATTTATAGATTTCATGATTAACTTCCTGAAATGAGAAACACCTAAAGGTAGCAGAGAAGTGGGCTGCAGAGAGAGAAACAGGGAGTATCAATCACTGTTACGTAAAAATCCTGGGGAGAAGACGGGTCCTATCTTTGGACTGGGAGAAACAATACTCTCAGTCATAAGCTACTTAAGTGGCACTTATAAAAATAACAATAAATGTCTATGGAAAGAATCATGAAGCCTACAAAAACTACTTAAACATCTGGAGCAAAGCTCCATTTCTCTATCTCAAGAAAAGCTCTATCTCAAGACAATATTTCAGTCTAAAAATGTAGGGAGACTTTGGGCATAGAACAAGAAAGAAATATCAGCAATTCTAGGTCTGATTTTTTGAATGAAGTCTGCTATGTGAAGCTATTTAGTCACAAGAGGTCAGCTGATGCTGAAGCAATCAATGCAATTGTTATTATCAATGGGTGACTAGAGTTTGACAACAGTAACATGACATCCTAGGAGCATAAAAATCCATTCACTACGGAAGTGGGAGTTGACACATATAAACAAAATGTGCTGTTTTTTAGATTATTCCACTATTCTCCCAACTGTATAAACAATCACCTGCAATTGCAGACTCAAAACCTTTTATCCTTAATGACAACGTCTGAAGCAGAAACGACACAAGTAGATTTTCAGAAGATGTGTTAGCAGGAGATGTAAAGCCAAAGACAGCATAAGGGGAAGGTTTGAACTCTCCAACTAAATCAGTAATGTAACGCATGCTTACCATTGACCTGGGACTTAAAACTGCTATTTTCTTTTTGGACTGGATTTCCCACAAGACGGCATTTTTAAATAACCTCCCTATTAGTACATGATAAACTTATAATCATAAGCTACCATTAACTAACCTTGGAAGGTAAAGCAGCCTTTTGGTCTTTTCCAAAACTCTGTAAGATGAGCTTAAATAACATATTCTTTCTATATCCAATACTTCAGATTCATCTGAAGGAGGAGAGATGGATATATAAATAACAAAAAAATCAAAGATAAACTTAAAATTGCAGAAGGGTACATTTTCCCTTTCTTAAAGTCATCTTCATAAGTTTTGATACATTAATATATTCTTGGTAAAATACTCCTGAAACCATTCTATAGTATAATGAGAATACAACTTCTAAATACAAAGTTAGTGCCTTTCTTCTAATTTTCATAATAGAGAAGCCAGTTCATTAATTTCTGTAGTATCTCAGATATATAAGCAGAAGCACAAAATGATCAATCTTATATAATCATATATAACTGAATCATGTAACTTTCTCTTATGACTTTTCTTAATTTCATATTACTTCATGTTTTCATCTTATATTGAAAATGCATTCTGTATCGCACATAGGAGACAACAAAGATTATCTCCATTCACTGTGATATTTGCTTAGGGCCAAATTTTTGAATTGGGGACTGGTATTTCTCCGCATTTAAATGTTTTCCATGTTTCTCTCTCACATTCTTAGATATCTCCATTAAGAAAAATAGTACTTTACAGGTATCATAGGCCAGTAAGAAAAATTTTGTCATCATTAAAAGTGACCCATGTACTAAGAAAGATAGATAAGAAAAAAGTTCACTGTTTCCATGACACCCAAGGAAAGAAGTGTATCTGATGTCTCCTGCAGAAAACAGGAGAACTTTTACTTTGGAGACAGTGACATCTACAACTCCTAGAACTGACACCTGGGTGGCTTTTCCTTCTATGCCACTGGCTCGCTGTGTCCCTTCAGGACAGTCATTGTAGCTCTTCATTTAAATGAAAGCATGGTTAATCGTGACACATTCTACATCTGAGACTATTAACTGTTCACTTTGTTAAACTGGATGGCCTGATTGAAAACTGCTCATAGAACAGTTTATCAACCTTATTTTGAAGTTTGAAATAAGCAGACATGATGGAGGAAACAAACAATATTTTAAATTAGAGTCGTGAGACAGTGAAATTCCATTTCCGGTCAGCTTTTCATCATAATATATAGATGCTAAATGTAACTTCCTTGGGGGTACAATTCAGTTGCTACTGCCATATATTCATGGAGGCAATTCTCTTCTAGGCTCTTAGGTGAGAATGCCATCATTAATGCCTGCATCCTGCCTTACAATATAATAGCTGCCCGCAGACCTACTCGGTACGTTCCCTCAAAAAGGGGAATACTCAAAATGGGAATAGTTTCAAAATTTGGCTCCCTGGGGTAGTAGATACTCTATCTCTCCTAGTTTCTAGAGGCTGCTCTAAAAGATTTATCAACCACAAAGTCAGGGGGAAATAAATGGATAATTTATAGCTAAAGGTAGACAAAATAAGGTAATTTCCAACCCTACCTAGAAGGGATCCCTTCAGGATCCCTGAGACACCGGCGTGCATTCTTGAACTATTTAATCAATAGCGATTGATAAGAGGCCAGAGCAGAAATTCAGGCAAGCCTTTATTGGGGTCCCTGCTGCAGCACAAGGGAGCAAAAACAAGTAACAAGTTCCTTTGCTCACTCCCTGAGGGGGCGGGGTGAGCTGGTCCCTTAAATGGGGTGAGGGTGGGGCGGGCCCAGGGGTCGGGCTGGAGGCATGGCTTGGGTGTTTTGCCCACCCCCTTGGTGGTGATGTGTGCAGGGGCCATGCACAGTACCTGCTTTGGCTCCTGTCACTTCAGAAGTAGCAGTTGGGTTTTTGGTCTTTTTGTATCTTGTCCATAATTTGCCCCAACTGCAAATGCACACAATTAGTTTTAGTCCCTTTTAATTTCTTTGTATTCTATTGCTCAAGGAGACGTTTATTCAGGTGTAAGCACTGCTGCAAAGTGTCCCAGGTCCCAGGTCCCACCCTGTCTCACTTTCATCCTGCCTCACACCTTACAGGTGAAGAGCCTCAACTCAGGTGATGGAGTGACTCCCTGAACTAATTAGTGGATACAAATATCCCGACTCCCACATGCTTAGGCTCCCCACTAAAAAACCCCCACTATCTCCTTTTCTTGGAAGCAACAGGAGATTCCTCAAAAACAACAGCAACAAAAGAGGTGTTTTTCAGGAAAAAGTCTTTTCTAATGACTCTAAAGTACCATGTGAGTTCCACAACCTTCCGTTTGGCCCTGCATGTCTGTTTGAGCTAGTCTATTAAACGTATAATAGGAAACAATTTAACTGAAAGGAAACAAAGATTAAGACTTGCTGCCATAATGCATCACCACCATGGATTGTTTGGACACATAAATATTTGCAGTCAAGGAGTCTCACTTGCAATCAAAAACAGGTATCAGATCAAATGGCTTCATTTTAGCAATATTAACCAAGAGAGCTTCCATTTATCTTAATCACCTATTTAGGGCCATAACACACATACCGAAAAAAGGAAATTCCACTTATGAAAAGGTGGCTTATAGGAGAAAAATATACTTTAACGTCTCACTGACCTAAAAGTATCAATGGAAATAACTGAAGAAAAGATTTAAAAATTCTATGGTAAGCATAAGGAAATCATGCCACTTGAGTAGTTGAAGTCAGCTTTAACTGCTAGGATTTAGTATTAGGAAATTTCTCTTAAGAAAAGTGATATCTCATCTGGTAATTTCCAATTTCAATTAAAATGCTACAGCTGGAAAAATATACATATTGGAATTCATAAAATTCCCATGAAAACAAGAGAGGAAGTCTTCTCCTTGCTTGAAGTAAATGTGGAAAAGACATTAGGTACTGTCATAATCTAAACTGAAGCCTGATATCTTTACCCTATTATTAATGTGGAAATAGTGACTTAACAGGTAAAAAAAAATTGCACAAGAGCAGTCTTCAGCTTGTAAAATACTAGCAGCTAAGCATCCAAAAAAAGCGTTAAAAAATAAAAAGTAATATTAGTGCTACCAAATAGGTGACATTTACATAATCCTTCTTTACAAATATGAAAGAGGAAGGTATTGTTTAAAACAAGTATCAAAAGAAATTAAATCTCTTTAAACAATAAGAATTTGTTGATAAGTAAGATAAAGTAACCAGGCCTATGGTCATGTACCCATAAACTTTGTGGAATACATTTTTTATTAATACACTAGGGAAACTCGGATGAAAAAGCTATTAATTATTTTCTTAATAACTCCTTTTTTTTTTTACTATATATCTCCCAGGAGTGTAGGGAAAAATTATTTTTTAACCTGTATAAAAATATCTTGAATTCTTTGAAGAGGATACCACAAAGGAAAGATTAGTAGCTTATGAATATGTGAATATTACCCAATAAACCTTGTCATGAACATCCCCAAACAGGGAAAGAAATAGGAGAAGAAAACCACATATCTTGGATGACCTCTTTACCAAACCTCAGAGAGAGAATGGAAGGAAAAAAAAAAAGAGAAAAACTTACAAAAATTGAGTCATGGAGCTGACTTTCAATTGTAAGGATTTTTTTTTTCTTTCCTCTAGTAAAAACAATTTATTCAGATTTTATACAAATGCCTTATAAATAAGACTACTTAATTCAACTTTTGCATATTCTTATCATATCCCTTATTCTACTGCTGTCCTCTCAGTCACCAAGCTATGGATTAGCTTTGATAACTTTCAATTTTGTGTTTAATTTGGCTGAACTCTTTTAATCTGATTTCCATTTTGGTAAAAGAAAGTATAACTACAATTTTATTTTCCCTCTTCTCCATGACAACGTATCTCATCATGTTGGTTGCAAAACTGTTAAACAGGAGCACCCCTGATTTGAAGGGTGGGATTGGAGGAGATAACCATTTAGTAATGTCTCATGGTAGGAATTATGGTGTTTATGTTATCACCTAATTATCAATCTCTTCCACCAGGCTGGGCATTCTAGAAGGAAACTCATCTAACCACTTTGTAGTCTATAGCTGGTAGGTATTCATGAACTGTTTGTTGAGTGCCTTTCTTTTTTAAATTTTCCAAAGACAACATACCTAGTATGGCTCCGATTATTTGACTGTAAAGAATCATGTGTGTTCCAAAGCACTCACCAGCTGCCTAGCTTTTCCCAGCCATTCTTTTCTATCACGTGCCATTTGTGATGAATTGGTAGCTGACACACCTGTTTGATTGTCAAGACTTGACTATACTCTACCAACCTACTCAACCAAACCATTTTGGTGCATCTCATTTTTGTTGCAAGGAATACCCTAAAAGACTTCCTCATCCAGGAAGAAGTTGTTGGAAATACCTGCTGTGAGAATTCCTCTTGAGAAAGCAGAATCAGCATTTCTGTAAGAAGCTTAGAGTTTCAAGGCACCAAACACAGTAGTAGAGAAATTATCTCTTCTAATAGTTTGCAGACTGGTAAGGGGAAGCAAGATATCCCAACAGGAAGGAAGCCAAGAGACCTGGGGCTGAACTGGCTAAGAGGACACACAAAAGTAAAATCAGACTTTGCTGGTTCCAGAAGCCCCTTGTCAGCAGCTGTCTGTTACATTTTCTGTTCCAATTATATTCACAATGTCTGGGCAGAATAAGACCCTTTCACTCACCTCCTCTTAAGGGTAAAATTACATGAGTCTTTCTGTGTCTCAGAAAATTACTTATTTCTAGATGTATCCAGTAAACGCAGGGTAAGTGTATATGGTGTTCTGCATAGGACTGCCTTTTTTACTGACTAATTGAGATGGTCATTTTTTAGAAAAATAAATTTGACTTTGAAACAAATGCTTTCAGTAAAGGGAACATGGGATGCTTAATAATCACATAATTGAAGATGGCTCTGCTACAGAGGTGATGAAATCATGTAAGCAAACAATTAAGGGCTAAATCTGTGTTTCCAAGGTTGAGTCAAATCACGGACCTATCATGACTTTACTATGTCAGAGAAATCTGTGAAATTGGTGTTTTGGGGTCTGATAGATCTGAGTTTGAATTGAATCAGCCTCTTATGAGTTCTGAGATCCTGAAGATGTTATTTAATCACTATAAACTCACTTTACCCATCTGGAAAAAGGAAATAACACTCATCTCAAAGGGTTGTTATAAAAATTAAAAGAGATTAAAGGAGGAAGCAGGTTTAAGTAAAAAGCTATTTGTCAAAAATATATACAATATGATTCATCTCCCCTTCCTCCCTTCCTTTCTTCCTTCCTTCTTTTCCTCCTCCTTTCCTTGCTTCCTTCCTTCTTTTTCAAAAGCAAAAATCAAAACAAAACTCTGTATGTGGCTAGATGGATTGAGGATCCCGAGGGCTTTAGAGAGTCATAAGTGGTCTGGTTTGTCTAAGGCCTTGGGCCTTGGCTTTGTTGCCTGGGGCATAGAAACAGAGACTGGAGAAGAATATGAAGGTTTGAGCGTATTTGGGTGGGAGGGAAGTAGCACAATACTTCTGAGAACCTCTCTCTCTGTTCCATGTCACTAATGTTCCTGCCCTGCGGATCACTCCCCTCAGCTTACAAACACCCTGTTGTTTCTCATCTTAAAGCAACAACTCTTACTTCCCACACCGGCTCCTACCTATCTCTAAGTTCCCATTTATAGCCAAGCTCTTCCCCTTGATATTTATCTGTACTCTCTCTCTCTCTTTCTCTAATTCATTTCTCCTTCTCTCCTGAATCCACCCTAATCCATCTATCACTCCACTACTCCACTTAAATTGCTCTCACAGAATCACCCGTGACTGTTACTCTGCTGAATCCAGTGGGGAATTCAAATGCTCATCTTGGTCTCGGTCACATTTGACACAGGAGATCACTCCCTCCCCTGAAACCGTGCCTGCTTTGACCTCCAGGACACAGATGCTCCTGGTTTGCTGCCATGGTCAGTAGCTGGTGGCTCTCTCCATCTTCTGATTTGGTTTTTCCTCATCTCCCTGACCTCTTACAGTTGACGCATTCCAGGATCTTGTCTTTGAGCCAGTCTCCTAGACCTGCCATCAGTGATGCCTTTTAGTTTTGGCCTCACGTGCGTGTATAGGCTTATAACTCCAAATCCATGTTTCTGACCTGAGTCCCTGCCCTGAGACCCAGACCTGTATATCCAGATGGCCGCTTCTAGCATCTCCACTTGATAGCTAATAGGTATCTCTGACTAAACGTGCCTAAAATTTAACTCCTGATCTACCTCTAAAAACTTGCTCCCCTACAGTGTATCTCATCCCAGGGGATGGCAATTCCTACATTTCAGTTGAGTCCCCCTCGAGTCCTCTCTTTCCCTCACTCCTTACATTTAATCCATGAGCAAGTACTGTTGGCTCCACCTTCGAACTAGACCACTCGTCCCCACCTCCACTCACCACCCTGGCCCATGCTGCCATCATCTCTCTCTAAGTTTATTTTAATAACCTGTTTTCTAGTTCCATTGCCTCCCTAGAATGTACTGTCCAAAATCCAGAGGGATCATTTTAAAACACTGTTTTGCTCAAAATCTTTTAGAAACTTCCCATAGCACTTAAAGTCAAAGTCTTTACCGAGGCCCCACGTGATCTGGCCTCACTTTACGTGTGAGCACACACACATACACACATGAGCACACGCATACACACACTTACATGCACATACACCCTGCCCATACTCCCTATCTTCCTTCTTTGCTTTTATTTCTCTTTATCATCACCTAATTTTCATTTACTTTGTTTAGTAACTGCCCCCTACTACATACACAAGAGCATAAACTCTGTGAGGACAGGAATGTTTGCTTATACTATTCACTGATACAACCTTTGTGCTTAAAACAGTGCCTGCCACATAGCAGGTGCTCAACAAATATGTATTGAATTAATGAATAAATAAATGAATTTGACGTCATGAGAACTCTACATATTTACATTTCTGATAGACCTGGTCATGCAAGGTAATATCCTCTTATCAGCACATCACAAATGAAATAAAATAAAACCAAATAAAATAATATTATGGACCAATTAAACTTGTATCATGTCTTAGTTCCTCCAGAAATGTTTCTTATCAAGGTAAATGAGCCGAGCACCTGATTCTCCCCCAGAGGGGGGAAAACAAAGCAAATCCTTGGAGCATGGATATGAACAGAACTGGGTACCCTTGGCTGCCCTGGGAACTCTACCCAAGCCCATTTTCTCCATGGACTCTAACCTAGAATGTCTCAGCCCTCATCCAACCTGTCAGAGCTTCTTTTCCTTCATCCTTTTCCCTAGAATCATTGCCTTTCTCATTTCTATGCATGACTTTCTGCAGCTGGCTGGACCACGAACATCACGCTCATTGGATAAAATAACACTAATGACAGCAGCAGTAGAAGCAGCTCATCCAGCACTTAAGCCAAGCACTGTCATAAATATTTTGCACACGTGAGGTCATTCGGTGTTCACAACGGCACCCAGAGGGAGGTACTATCATCTCCCTGATTTTGCAGAGGATACTGATACTTAAACGAGGTAAAATAACTCTTCATCTCAGCACAGTGGAGGGCAGAGTTGAACTCTGTTAGGTCCTCCTAACTACCAGCTAACACACAGCACCTTCAAACTTACTAAAAATATTCATTTTCAGGGCACTTTCCTGGAGGCCCTCATTCATCAGGATCTGAGTGGAGCTGGGAACCTGTGTTTTTAACAACAGCTCCACTGTTGTGGAGGCAATTCTTTTTATAAGTCTGTGAAAGACTATACTAATTATCCTACCTCTCGGTCAGGCAGTTTGATAACTGTAAATTGAAAATGACAAAGAGAACGGCTGATTTATAGAGTGCTCCCTGCTGTACTCTCTCCCCTGCTAATCAGGATAAAAGCCTTTGTCACCCATACAGTGCTACACAACAGGCTGTCACAGATGTGTGTGTGTCATCGTTGTGTTTAAGTTTCATTTATTTTCTATATTAGCAGCAGTCAGGTAGTTCTTCAGGCACCTGTCACTCCCTCTTATTAGGCCCTTTCTAATGCAATTCTCAGAATTATAACTGAAAAGAAAGAAATGATTCTGAATCAGTTAAGTCTTTCGCAGAAGTCGTTTACATTTTGTGTGCTTTTTGCCACTTTCTCTGAGCAAGCACTTTGTCCTCACCCATCTGTGCATCCAGTGGTGAGGGCATCTAGGGCACCTCCTTCACTCCCAGCCCTGAGCTGTGGATGGTGAAGCATCCAGAAAAGGATGCTGAAAGTCTGTGGCCCCCACGCTGAAGCAATTTCTTTCCTTACTGTGGAGACAGATAAAGAAATTGGCAAAATACGCAGCTAACTGTATGAATACATGGTACTAATTATTTTAAAATATAATTAAAATAATGGTCCCCAAAGAAAGTGATTTCTTACATCAGAAAGACCACAAACTTTTGAGCCAGTGATACTCAGGAGTTGATCCCACTTCTTGTTTGATGAAAACTCAGAATTCTTAATGACAAGGAATGTCAGTGTAATAAAATATATTCATAGAAAACATTCTGAGACCAGTTGCTGGATATGGACAGACTCTAGGGTTAAAATAGGGAATATCACAAAGGAAGAACTCATTGTTCAGCGGCTTCCTCACTTGGGACCCTTCTCATACATTCTGGTAACTTGCATTCTAATCTCTAGGGGAAGAAATCAATTTAAGCTCATTTTGCTCTTTGTCTTCTAGGCATAAGCTCTGTTTCTGGAAAGCAATCACACATGCTTCCGAGATGAATCATAAAATGTTTCTCCTATTAATAATCATGTGTCTCCACTATTAATTCTACAAACTAACCACACAGCAAACTTTTAGTATGTTCTAATCAAAAATCTTCACACACACACACAATTCATGGTTAAGAGAGGCTGTATTTATTCTCCCCATTATTCTTTCCTTACAAACTACGTATCTTAGTCTCTTGAACAATGGGCTATAAAATGAGGTTCCTTCAGTTCTTATCTTGGCTACCCAATCCCTTGGCCTTGATTTTGTATTTGACAAGCTGCCTACCTGGTCTGTGTCTCAATTCCCATTGGTAAAGTGAGAAAAGCATCACAAACAACTCAGCAGGTAACTGAGAAGAGGTTCCAATAAAGAACTTCAAGGAGTTTTCAACACTCATATTTGCATGGGTTCTAATGAATGCATAGCACTAGGTCGAGCCCAAGGATTAGATTTCAAAAGAGCAGCAGAGAGTAGGAGGGGTGGGTGGTGACCTCCATCTTTGTAGAGGCCCAATGTGGGTGGAAAGTTTCTTTAGTCTCAAAAACTTGAATGCAAGTACTAGAAATGCTGCTGTGCGTCCAGATCAAGAGAGTCATAATATGAAACAATAGAGAAAGAGAATTCAAAATTAGCAAAGGATTTCTTTAAAATCTGGATACAGTATTATGGTACCACACACAAGTATATAAATATATAATATACATATATATATATATAATATACATATATATAATATACATATATATATATATATATTTTATATATATATATATATATATACACACACACATAAAGTGTAACAGGCATAATGGAAAAAGAAAATGGCACTGAACAAACAAAAACACAGAAAGTGATTCTGAAAAATAAAGAGTATAATATGAGTATAATCTACTTGATAAAATCAATGTTTAAAAATATGTATTGGAGGCTCGGGCTTCGGTCAGAGCGCAGGGAGAGGACTGGGGCTGGCGGCGAGAACTCAGCCTGAAGGGGGCTAATGTGCCACAGCTAGCCGGGAGGGAGTCCGGGAAAACTCTGGAGCTGCCGAAGAGGCAGGAGACTTTTTCTTCCCTCTTGGTTTCCTGGTGCGCGAGGAGAGGGGATTAAGAGCGCCGCGTAAAGGAGCTCCAGAGACGGGCGCGAGTTGCGGCTGAAAGCGCGGAGCCCAGAGACGGGCATGGGACGCTGGGGCTGCTGCTGCCGCCGCCAAGGGGCCTGTGTGCGAGCACAGGTCACTGCCCACACTGCCCTTCCGGGAGCCTGTGCAGCCTGCCACTGCCGGGGTCCCGGGATCCAGGGGCGGCTTCCCTGGGAGAACGCACGGCGCGCCTCGGGCTGGTGCAACGTCACGCCGACCTCTGCCGCTGCAGGCTCGCCCCGCACTCCGTGCCCCTCCCTCCCGCCCGGCCTGAGTGAGCCAGAGTCCCCGAAGAGGCTGCTCCTTTAACCCTGTCCTGTCTGAGCGAAGAACAGACGCCCTCCGGCGACCTACACGCAGAGGCGGGGCCAAATCCAAAGCTGAGACCCAGGAGCTGTGAGAACAAAGAGGAGAAAGGGAAACCTCTCCCAGCAGCCTCAGAAGCAGCGGATTAAAGCTCCACAATCAACTTCATGTACCCTGCATCTGTGGAATACATGAATAGACAACAAATCATCCCAAATTGAGGAGCCAGGAGTCAGTGCTGTGCCTCTGAGGTGGGAGAGCGAACTTCAGGACACTGGTCCACAAGAGACCTCCCAGCTCCACATAATATCAAACGGCGAAAATCCTCCAGAGATCTCCATCTCAACACCAGCACCCAGCTTCACTCAACGACCAGCAAGCTACAGTGCTGGACACCCTATGCCAAACAACTAGCAAGACAGGAACACAACGCCACCCATTAGCAGAGAGGCTGCCTCAAATCATAAAAAGTCCGCAAACACCCCAAAACACACCACCAGACGTGGACCTGCCCACCAGAAAGACAAGATCCAGCCTCATCCACCAGAACACAGGCAGTAGTCCCCTCCACCAAGAAGCCTACACAACCCACTAAACCAACCTTAGCCACTGGGGACAGACACCAAAAACAACGGGAACTACGAACCTGCAGCCTGCAAAAAGGAGACCCCAAACACAGTAACATAAGCAAAATGAGAAGACAGAAAAACACACAGCAGGAGAAGGAGCAAGATAAAAACCCACCAGACCTAACAAATGAAGAGGTAATAGGCAGTCTATCTGAAAAAGAATTCAGAATAATGATGGTAAAGATGATCCAAAATCTTGGAAATAGAATAGACAAAATGCAAGAAACAGTTAACAAGGACCTAGAAGAACTAAAGACGAATCAAGCATCGATTAAAAACACAATAAATGAAATAAAAAATACTCTAGATGGGATCAATAGCAGAATAACTGAGGCAGAAGAACGGATAAGTGAGGTGGAAGATAAAATAGTGGAAATAACTGCTGCACAGCAAAATAAAGAAAAAAGAATGAAAAGAACAGAGGACAGTCTCAGAGTCCTCTGGGACAACATTAAACGCACCAACATTCGAATTATAGGGGTTCCAGAAGAAGAAGGGAAAAAGAAAGGGACTGAGAAAATATTTGAAGAGATTATAGTTGAAAACTTCCCTAATATGGGAAAGGAAATAGTTAATCAAGTCCAGGAGGCACAGAGAGTCCCATACAGAATACATCCAAGGAGAAATACACCAAGACACATATTAATCAAACTGTCAAAAATTAAACACAAAGAAATCATATTAAAAGCAGCAAGGCAAAAACAACAAATAACACACAAGGGAATCCCCATCAGGATAACAGCTGATCTCTCAGCAGAAACTCTACAAGCCAGAAGGGAGTGGCAGGACATACTTAAAGTGATGAAGGAGAAAAACCTGCAACCAAGATTACTCTACCCAGCAAGGATCTCATTCAGATTTGATGGAGAAATTAAAACCTTTACAGACAAGCAAAAGCTGAGAGAGTTCAGCACCACCAAACCAGCTTTACAACAAATGCTAAAGGAACTTCTCTAGGCAAGAAACACAACAGAAGGAAAAGAACTACAATAACGAACCCAAAACAATTAAGAAAATGGGAATAGGAACATACATATCAATAATTACCTTCAATGTAAATGGACTAAATGCTCCCACCAAAAGACACAGACTGGCTGAATGGATACAAAAACAAGACCCATATATATGCTGTCTACAAGAGACCCACTTCAGACCTAGAGACACATACAGATTGAAAGTAAGGGGATGGAAAAAGATATTCCATGCAAATGGAAACCAAAAGAAAGCTGGAGTAGCAATTCTCATATCAGACAAAATAGACTTTAAAATAAAGAGTACTAGAAGAGACAAAGAAGGACACTACATAATGATCAAGGGATCAATCCAAGAAGAAGATATAACAATTGTAAATATTTATGCACCAAACATAGGAGCACCTCAATACATAAGGGAAATATTAACAGCCATAAAAGGAGAAATCGACAGTAACACAATCATAGTAGGGGACTTTAACACCCCACTTTCACCAATGGACAGGTCATCCAAAATGAAAATAAATAAGGAAACACAAGCTTTAAATGATACATTAAACAAGATGGACTTAATTGATATTTATAGGACATTCCATCCCAAAACAACAGAATACACATTTTTCTCAAGTGCTCATGGAACATTCTCCAGGATAGATCATATCTTGGGTCACAAATCAAGCCTTAGTAAATTTAAGAAAATTGAAATTGTATCAAGTATCTTTTCCGACCACAATGCTATGAGACTAGATATCAATTACAGGAAAAGAGCTGTAAAACATACAAACACATGGAGGCTAAACAATACACTACTTAATAACGAAGTGATCACTGAAGAAATCAAAGAGGAAATTAAAAAATACCTAGAAACAAATGACAATGGAGACACGACGACCCAAAACCTATGGGATGCAGCAAAAGCAGTTCTAAGAGGGAAGTTTATCGCAATACAATCCCACCTTAAGAAACAGGAAATATCTCGAATAAACAACCTAACCTTGCACCTAAAGCAATTAGAGAAAGAAGAACAAAAATATCCCAAAGTTAGCAGAAGGAAAGAAATCATAAAAATCAGATCAGAAATAAATGAAAAAGAAATGAAGGAAACGATAGCAAAGATCAATAAAACTAAAAGCTGGTTCTTTGAAAAGATAAACAAAATTGATAAACCATTAGCCAGACTCATCAAGAAAAAAAGAGAGAAGACTCAAATCAATAGAATTAGAAATGAAAAAGGAGAAGTAACAACTGACACTGCAGAAATACAAAAGATCATGAGAGATTACTATAAGCAACTCTATGCAAATAAAATGGACAACCTGGAAGAAATGGACAAATTCTTAGAAATGCACAACCTGCCAAGACTGAATCAGGAAGAAATAGAAAATATGAACAGACCAATCACAAGCACTGAAATTGAAACTGTGATTAAAAATCTTCCAACAAACAAAAGCCCAGGACCAGATGGCTTCACAGGCGAATTCTATCAAGCATTTAGAGAAGAGCTAACACCTACCCTTCTCAAACTCTTCCAAAATATAGCAGAGGGAGGAACACTCCCAAACTCATTCTACGAGGCCACCATCACCTTGATACCAAAACCAGACAAGGATGTCACAAAGAAAGAAAACTACAGGCCAATATCACTGATGAACATAGATGCAAAAATCCTCAACAAAATACTAGCAAACAGAATCCAACAGCACATTAAAAGGATCATACACCATGATCAAGTGGGGTTTATTCCAGGAATGCAAGGATTCTTCAATATACGCAAATCAATCAATGTGATACACCATATTAACAAACTGAAGGAGAAAAACCATATGATCATCTCAATAGATGCAGAGAAAGCTTTTGACAAAATTCAACACCCATTTATGATAAAAACCCTGCAGAAAGTAGGCATAGAGGGAACTTTCCTCAACATAATAAAGGCCATATATGACAAACCCACAGCCAGCATCGTCCTCAATGGTGAAAAACTGAAACCATTTCCACTAAGATCAGGAACAAGACAAGGTTGCCCACTCTCACCACTCTTATTCAACATAGTTTTGGAAGTTTTAGCCACAGCAATCAGAGAAGAAAAGGAAATAAAAGGAATCCAAATGGGAAAAGAAGAAGTAAAGCTGTCACTGTTTGCAGATGACATGATACTATACATAGAGAATCCTAAAGATGCTACCAGAAAACTACTAGAGCTAATCAATGAATTTGGTAAAGTTGCAGGATACAAAATTAATGCACAGAAATCTCTGGCATTCCTATATACTAATGATGAAAAATCTGAAAGTGAAATCAAGGAAACACTCCCATTTACCATTGCAACAAAAAGAATAAAATATCTAGGAATAAACCTACCTAAGGAGACAAAAGACCTGTATGCAGAAAATTATAAGACACTGATGAAAGAAATTAAAGATGATACAAATAGATGGAGAGATGTACCATGTTCTTGGATTGGAAGAATCAACATTGTGAAAATGACTCTACTACCCAAAGCAATCTACAGATTCAATGCAATCCCTATCAAACTACCGATGGCATTTTTCACAGAACTAGAACAAAAAATTTCACAATTTGTATGGAAACACAAAAGACCCCGAATAGCCAAAGCAATCTTGAGAACGAAAAATGGAGCTGGAGGAATCAGGCTCCCTGACTTCAGACTATACTACAAAGCTACAGTAATCATGACAGTATGGTACTGGCACAAAAACAGAAAGATAGATCAATGGAACAGGATAGAAAGCCCAGAGATAAACCCACGGACATATGGTCACCTTATCTTTGATAAAGGAGGCAGGAATGTACAGTGGAGAAAGGACAGTCTCTTCAATAAGTGGTGCTGGGAAAACTGGATAGGGACATGTAAAAGTATGAGATTAGATCACTCCCTAACACCATACACAAAAATAAGCTCAAAATGGATTAAAGACCTAAATGTAAGGCCAGACAATATCAAACTCCTAGAGGAAAACATAGGCAGAACACTCTATGACATAAATCACAGCAAGATCTTTTTTGACCCACCTCCTAGAGAAATGGAAATAAAGACGAAAATAAACACATGGGACCTAATGAAACTTCAAAGCTTTTGCACAGCAAAGGAAACCATAAACAAGACGAAAAGACAACCCTCAGAATGGGAGAAAATATTTGCAAATGAAGCAACTGACAAAGGATTAATCTCCAAAATTTATAAGCAGCTCATGCAGCTCAATAGCAAAAAAACAAACAACCCAATCCAAAAATGGGCAGAAGACCTAAATAGACATTTCTCCACAGAAGATATACAGACTGCCAACAAACACATGAAAGGATGCTCAACATCTTTACTCATTAGAGAAATGCAAATCAAAACTACAATGAGATATCATCTCACACCAGTCAGAATGGCCATCATCAAAAAATCTAGAAACAATAAATGCTGGAGAGGGTGTGGAAAAAAGGGAACACTCTTGCACTGCTGGTGGGAATGTGAATTGGTACAGCCACTATGGAGAACGGTATGGAGGTTCCTTAAAAAACTACAAATAGAACTACCATATGACCCAGCAATCCCACTACTGGGCATATACCCTGAGAAAACCATAATTCAAAAAGAGACATGTACCAAAATGTTCATAGCAGCCCTATTTACAATAGCCCGGAGATGGAAACAACCTAAGTGTCCATCATCGGATGAATGGATAAAGAAGATGTGGCACATATATACAATGGAATATTACTCAGCCATAAAAAGAAATGAAATTGAGCTATTTGTAATGAGGTGGATGGACCTAGAGTCTGTCATACAGAGTGAAGTAAGTCAGAAAGAGAAAGACAAATACTGTATGCTGACACATATATATGGAATTTAGAAAAAAATGTCATCAAGAACATAGGGGTAAGACAGGAATAAAGACACAGACCTACTAGAGCATGGACTTGAGGATATGGGGAGGGGGAAGGGTAAGCTGTGACAAAGTGAAAGAGCAGCATGGACATATATACACTACCAAACGTAAGGTAGATAGCTAGTGGGAAGCAGCCGCATAGCACAGGGAGATCAGCTTGGTGCTTTGTGACCGCCTGGAGGGGTGGGATAGGGAGGGTGGGAGGGAGACACAAAAGGGAGTGGATATGGAAACATATGTATATGTATAACTGATTAAATTTGTAAAAAAAAAAAAAAAAAGAAAATACATGCAGAGCGTCTTATAAAAAAAAAAAATATATGTATTAATAATCATTCGTATTTTGGCTTCCTTCCTTCCTCCATTTAATTCATCCTTACCGGACGCCTACCATTGGCTACCTACTGGTGAAACAACTGTAACATGCAGTCAAGGTCCATGTTATTTGTCTATGCTAATGAAAGAAAGAGCTCATTTTAGAATTTAAAAAAATATTTTACAATTTGCTAAAAAAAAAATCTTAAATAAAAATGTACATAGACAGTTCCTACCCTTGGTTATTGGTATTCTAAACGACAAAAGCACGTTACCAGGCAACACCTTGCTAAAACCCACTTTTAAAAAACTTGTGGTTCTTCTCTTTGAGATAAAGAGTAAAAACCAGGAGGAAATACTAAAGGGGAAAGAAGTGTCAGTCACTTAAAGCCTTTGGTCCAGGGGATGGGGTGGAATGGATGGTGCCATGGGAGTGAGAGGTCCTTCCCGTGAAAGAAGGCAATGAGAATGGCTTCCCGTGATCCACAACGCCTGCAGCAGTGACACCTAGGAAACACACTCACAAAAATAAACATGTAGCATATGGGTTAAGACCATGGATTGTGGAGTCAGACTGCCGGTGTCTGAATGCTGACTTGGACACTTACATCCCACATGACCTTGTGTCACGCAAAGTGTGTATCTCAGCTCTCTCACCTGTCAAATGGAAATGGCTGTGTCCACTTGTGCTCAATGGGAGAAACAGACACAGTCCTTGACTCCTCCCAATATCCACGCCCCCCACGGCTCCTCTCATCAAAAAGGGCAGCCTCTTTCCCTTCACTAAAGGCTGGCCTTCTGACTCTTCTGGCCAACAGAATTCACTTGAAGTGACACTGCATCAGCTCCAAGACCAGGTCTCAAGGGACCTCGCTCTCTTCCACTCTCTCCCAAGGCCCTGAATCCCCCTTGCAAACAGGATGCTGCTGGGTGATGAGAAATCACATGGACCAGAGGCAGTGAGTCAGCCCAGTGGTCCCACATGAGACTCCAGAGATAGAACAAAGCTCAGCTGAGATGATCAAAACTCCACCCCCTGACCCCCAGGCTGCCAGAAGACACACTGGCCTTGCCTAGATCAGGACTGCCCACCTGATCCACAGACTAGTGATTAATATTAAATGATATGGATGAAGCCACTAAGCTTTAGGGTGGCTTCTTACACACAGAAAGCTAACTGATACACATCAGACAGGGTCAGTGTGAGGATTAAATACAGTCAAATAATGTCTGGCATATAACAGCCCTATGTAAGTACTTGCTATTGTTATTAAAAGTGATGATTTTCAAAATTGAGACAATTTGCCTAACAACATCTAAATCAAAGCTGGACCTCTCACTGGCTTTGCTGGTGATAGATGGTGGCACAGTGGTTGTGGATATGACATCTACCAGTCAGGCTCCGATCTCTGGAATCTCCTAACTTTTTGTGCAAGTGATTTGCATCAGAGAAGAATGCTTGTCTAAACAGTTTCAAAATCACTGACTAATTGGCTGGGTGGAAGGAAATTAAAAATGTATAAAGGATCAGGAAAGCCAACTATTTGATCATCACTTTTACTCACGAATCTTCTCAATAGTCTGGTTAGTGTCTTCCCTCCTATTAATCATATATAAGCAACTTCTCAAAGCGAGCAGTAAACCTGGGAAATAATTTTATGAATATATTTATAATACACTGCAGTCCCATGTTCCTGCTCTCCTCAAGCCAGAAGCATAAAGACAGTCACTGTTTTTGGCCAGAGGTCCATGGTACTTCCTCATGTTTCATAAGCAATGTCGTTTTTTTAATAGCCCCTTTTGCTCTGTCACAATTAGCTTCTACTTTGTCTTAAAACTTAATACCAACCTATATGTCGTTTTCAATCCATTACAATGCAGAGAAACTGTCTTATGCATTTGCATGAGATGAATTGTGAATATCCCACCAAGTTGATTTAATGAAGTTCAATATGACATTCTTATCTTTCCTTTATTAAACTTAGTTATTGGGAATTCCAAGGCCTTCTACAGAGGATCCAAATGCCCTTTGGTAACTGCCACCCACATCTTTTTTAACAATGTTGATACTTTTGGTTAATGTTTTCTTTTGTAACTACAAAAATTCATTGCAGAGAACACTGGTCTCTCTCTTTCTCTTTCTGTCTATCTCTGTCTTTCTGTCTCTCTCTGTCTCTCTCTCAGAGAATATAAGGGAATTTGAGGTGTTGTTTCCATTTCTCTACCCAACTTAGTGGACTTGCTAAATATAGAAATTTCACTTCCAAATAAGGAAGCTTTGATTGAATTACAATGTTAGAAGAAAAAAAAAACAGGCAAGATTATCTTATTCTTTTTTTTAATCAGTATCATCAGTCATCATTTGAATGCACAGAAGAACAGTTGCTTGACTTCACACGAGACTCTTATCCTTCTAAAAGCTTGACGTACTCCAGGTCACCACATGCATAAAATATTGACTGCCCAAATAACAATGTATTTAGGAATTTAGAGAGTTCACCTGTAAAAACAAATTGATAAAACCAGCATAGCAAATAATTTGAGTACTAGACTACAATTTATTAACTAGCTTGTTCCTCACCCAGGAATCCCATATGATTGTACCACACTGAGACAAATTCTTTCACCTATTGGTAGGGCAGGAGGCTCATATGAACATTCAGAGGGCAGCCTTCCGTGGGTTGGTAAAGAATTGGAAAGTCAGGGAGGTGTCTTCCTAGATGTTCATAAGTTGGTTTGCACTGGGCTTCTCACTTGTGCTGAGATCAGAAATACATGATATAGCTGATTCACTTTGTTATAAAACAAGAACTAACACACCATTGTAAAGCAATTATACTCCAGTAAAGATGTTAAAAAAAAATACATTATACACACACACACACACACACACACAAACCTATATATATATATATATATCATCAATTCTTTAGTACTTCTGGAACATTACAGCTTCTTTTAAATTATTTTTAGAAAGCCATGGGAAAGGGAAGGTTCAACTGGTGCTACTGACCCTGCATTCATAGAGAACTAATTCTTAGAGTCTGCCAAACAGCTGGTCCCACCAGTGGGCCAAGAAGAGCCTGAACAAGCTTTTATTCCTCCTGGAATAACAGTGGGAGAATTGGGAGAGAAAACATCCAGCATCATAGGACCTTGGACCTAGACTATAAGAGATTTTAAAAGATAAAGCCTGACCCCTGTATTTATATTCTCCAGCCAAAAGACCCTGTTAAACTCTAAATCATACAAAATCCTCTAAAGTTCCCTTTACTCACTCAGAAAATGGCCTACAAGGCCCTATGCTGTCTGTCCTCCCCTCCCCGACCACTGGCCTCATCTTCTGCTCCGTTCTCGCACTGACTTACCTGCAGCCACACTGGCCTCTCTGCCAAGATGTACTCCTACTGCAGGGCATTTGCATTCCCTGCCCCTACTCATTACCACCTGGCTCTACCCTTATCATTTTGAGGTCTTTCCTCAAAAGTTAACTTCTCTAGGTCCATCCACCTCACTACAAATAACTCAGTTTCGTTTCTTTTTATGGCTGAGTAAAATTCCGTTGTATACATGTGCCACATCTTCTTTATCCATTCATCTGTCGATGGACACGTAGGTTGCTTCCATGTCCTGGCTATTGTAAATAGAGCCACAATGAACATTTTGGTACATGACTCTTTGAATTATGGTTTGCTCAGGGTATATGCCCAGTAGTGGGATTGCTGGGTTGTACGGTAGTTCTATTTGTAGTTTTTTAAGGAACCTCCATACTGTTCTCCATAGTGGCTGTATCAGTTTACATTCCCACCAACAGTGCAAAAGTGTTCCCTTTTCTCCACACCCTCTCCAGCATTTATTTATCACACAGAGTGAAGTAAGTCAGAAAGAGAAAAACAAATACCGTATGATAACACACATATATGGAATCTTAAAAAAAAAAAGGGTCTGAAGAACCTAGGACAGGAATAAAGATGCAGACGTAGGGAATGGACTTGAGGACATGGAGAGGGGGAAGGGTAAGCTGGGACGAAGTGAGAGAGTGGCATGGACTTATATCCACTACCAAATGTAAAATAGGTAGCTAGTAGGAAGCAGTCGCATAGCACAGGGAGATCAGCTCGGTGCTGTCCCCATATCTCTTCCCACAAGAGGGAAGAGTTATGGGAACATATGTATATGTATAACTGATTCACTTTGTTATAAAGCAGAAGCTAACACACCATTGTAAAGCAATTATACTCCAATAAAGATGTTAAAAAAAAAAAAGTTAGCTTCTCAGTGAGGCCTTTCCCGGGCTACCCTCATTAAAACTGGAAAAGAAAAATCCACCCTCTGCATTCCTCATGCCCTTGCTTTTGGCACACCCCTACTTAAACCACCTTCTAACATCCCCTAGTATCTATGTATGCATTTTGCGTGGGGCTCGCCTCTCCCCACTAGAATGCAAGTTCCACGAGCTCCACCTCGGCCTTTCACTGCCATTTCCTCAGAGCCCACAGCACTGCCTGGCACACTAGAGGCATTGAATCCATACTGAGAGAATAAATGAGAAACTGATGCTCCAAGGAGTCAATGATTTTCACAAAGTCACA
This sequence comes from Mesoplodon densirostris, assembly GCF_025265405.1. NCBI lineage: Eukaryota > Metazoa > Chordata > Mammalia > Artiodactyla > Ziphiidae > Mesoplodon > Mesoplodon densirostris. The sequence continues at coordinate 88,320,239 of NC_082672.1, forward strand.
CCTTGGAATTCAGCCACATGGCAGGACTAGACACAAATTTTTCTGACATCCCCTTTATGAAAATTAAATAATATGATAGTAACATATTAAAGGCTTATAAATATAATACAGGTGCCAGTCTGAAACACAAGCCTCTAAAAATTTATATAGACCTTTTTTTACTTAAAAAGCAAGCTTACACGAATTCTCTTTCAATTTTCCTGACCACCCTATCAGGGATAAATTAGTATTTCTATTTTATAAATTATAAACGATGCTCAAAGAGATTAAAAGAAAGATAAGTTAAGTTGGAAAGAGATCTATTAAAGATAATCTCCTGTCCGTTGAAAGAATTCTTCATTTTGCAAAATGATGCAACGCAGAATTTCATTCAGTGATAGCTCTCCTAGTACCAAAGTTTAAAAATGCAGTTCAGTGTGCCCATGTTTCAGATAAATTCTTAAGGCAGAAAGCAAGTGTCCCATTAGTACCAGTTCGTCTAGATTTCATCCTTCACTTTGCCTTAAGCTTTGATGAGCATAATTCCGAGGCCCAAGAATAATTGTATAACAGTTTACTTTCCTTTCTATATATTTTGATTTTATGTGGTTGCGTGTGTGTGTGTGTGTAATTTTGTTTTGTTTCAGTTTGAGGGGATTTACCAGTCTATTAAAGGGTCTGGGCCTACCTAGAACAACTCCAATCACCAAAAGAGTCAGTATATTTAAAAAATCGAAACAAAACAAAACAAAAACACTCAGGGAAAACAAAAAGAAACAGGAAAGAGAAAGGACAGATATTTTAAAAAATAATTAGCTGGGGAGAGTGTAAATGTTATCCCATGAAATTTTAATAACATTTAACAAATAAGCTGCCTTCAGCCTGCAACTGAGCTTGGTCTCACAAGCAACCTGTACTTCCGTCAATCTTTTGTCCTAGGAGAGAAAGCCTTCATGCTCTCATCTTACAAGTCTGCAGTCAAAAGTCAGGTGGAGAATTCCATAGAGTTCATCATGCAGTCCCAAAGGAAGCAGAGCCTGAAATGGAGCAATGAGCTTCATGGAATCATAAAGGTGACCTACGGCCATCTCAGGTGCTATGACTTTTTCCTTCCTGAGAGCTGAGGAACCTTATGGCTTTGTACTTCACAGGGCTGAGGAATGGAGGAAACAAGGTTCCTACAAAGGCACTGTCAAAGGAGTCTCCCATTGTTTTGACTGGCCATACCAATTGGCATCCTAGTTTAAATTTTTATCAAACTTATTGAGAACACCCCAGTGCACAAGGTGATTGCCTGGGGACAGACCACCATGTGAGCATGACATTCTATGAAAAGAGAGGAGACTAATCATAAATGAATTCAATCCAAATAATTTTAAAAGTTAGTAACTGAAAAAAAAAAAGAAGAAAAGAAGTGCTTAGTGAACTAAAAAAAAAAAAATCCTTGAGTATCATCAAAGGGAAATTATCTCTTTGTTAAGCATTCCAGGAATGTGATATATATAACCATGGTTTGTGAGATCTCCACATTTTTTACAGTAGCTTATAAATTGCTAAGGTGCCTGAGTTAGGTACTGGTACATTCTTCTGAAATGCGCCCCAGTGAAGCAAATACAAACACCCAACATTTGTGCTGAGTATAACCCTTACATCTATTTGTAGGGCATTCACAGGCATGTGAAGATATGAAATCTATCAGGTTTGATCACTCTAAGAATTAGAAAATCTGGGCCTACAAGATAATACTCAAGATACCTTAAGTAAACACCTTTCTACCACAGCTAGATGGAATGTCTTTTGAAATCCAACTAAAAATTTCTCCCATTGCTGAGTCATTTATAATAAGAACACAGCTAGAAACTCACAAAAGTGAACTGATTTACAAGAAGAAGAAGTAGGGTCTAAGGTCTTTTCTGTGTGCAATGCATTTACCACAGAGACAAAATTTATCTAGGGCAAGAATGTGTATTACACAACACAGGTCAAGTACTGATGTAACAGCTATCTTTATCAAAATAAATACAAAACTAATCGATTACAGGAAAAAGTCCCTAAGACAATGTTTCCTAATGTAGTAATTAAGAAACATAAGTATGCAATGAATTCTCTGCGAACAGAACAGTACTAAATTTGTCTTTTACAGACATAAACCTCACAGGAGTTTTCATTCTAAAGTAGAATATTGAAAAATCCTTAAGATCAATGAAAAAACAACTAAAAAAAGAGAAAAGGTTCCTATGGATTACGCATTTTCAAAGTATTAGAAAGCACTAAATGTAGACTTAGTGAGTTTAAACCTGGTGGCAGAGGACACAGACGGAATCACAGCCATTACAGAAATGTTCACTAGTCCAGAGCCCCAATTATGGCATCGCTTGGCATAGAACTGTATACAGGGGCGGGGGGGGGGGGCGCAGGGGAGGGCTCTGGTCAACAGAATTCGGACTGAGTCATCCCTCAACTCTGCCTGTAAAAGCTGAATAATCTCAATAAATTACACCTTGTTGGATCTTACTTCTCAATCCTTTAATCAGCTTTAAGACTCTCCTCTGAACAACTTGCAACTGTTCTTCATTCTTCTCTGGCTTCTAAGTTTTAAGCTACTTGATCAAATGGCAAAGGAAGCTGTTATTAGTCTTTAGACCAGAAATTAGAATAATTTCAGGAATAGACATACTCTTACAAGTTATGATTTAAATGAAAGTTACATAAATCAAAGCATGTAGCTCTATCACCTCAATGGAGTAGGTTACCATGAGGGAATTCTTTTATAGTGTTTTATTATGTATAGAAAAGAGATTTTACTCAAATACCTTGTTATAAATTTACTTTATCTGAAATGTTGGGAGGAGCAAAACAGGAAGTGATTTCAAATGTTCGTTGGCTATACTTTTAGGAACACCAACTAACTTACAACTAACTTACAAGTAGGAAAATGCTTATAGCAAAAGTACATAGTTTTATTAGAACACGCATCTATTATTGATATAACCTTTTGATGGAAAGTATACATACTTTTTCATAGGCACACATACCTATTATTGACATGGCCTTTAGAAGGAAGGGGTATGCATTTTTTTATTAACACACATACCTGTGATGACATTTTGACATACATGATATTTTTGGTGGAGGATCCTGAACCCCTTCCTCTCAGGCCTACCTGAATAGAAAAAAGGAATCCAGTCATCCTTTCCCCTTCAGTGGGGTGTCACCTAGTCTATTTTTAATATTCTTTTCCACACCCACCTCCAAATGCCTTTTCAAATACTCCTGGACCGGGCTAGAAGCCTGGCAGAGTTTCCCCAGGCCTGTGAGGGTGTCGGGGTTGAGATGCAGGAATGGAAGAGAGACAGGTGGGTTTAATCCACTCAGTCTGGAGACCAGCTCAGCCCCTCCAGTTCACATCCAGCCTGCAGCTTAAGGCACAGATTTAGTTAGATGGTGCCCAGTCACATCACTGGCCTTTCACTGTCCCCAGTCAGGTTAGGCAAAGCATGGAAGTCTTAGTATATGTTCACAAAGCCTTTGACACTCCTTCCATCAAAAAGTGGAGTCTGATTCCCAGTGCTTTACTTCTGAAAAATAAGATGTGGCAGAGATGACCCGGGAAAACTTCAGAGGCTGGATTAGAAGAGGTCATCGGGCTTCCACCTGGCTCTCTCCCTTGGGGCATGCACCTTGGACATCCTGAGTGGCTCTATAATAAGTCCAGCTAAGCTGAAGCTGCCATACTGGAGAGATCACGTGGAGAGACCACCAAGAGAAAGAGAGAGGGGCCTAGGAGCCCCAGTTATTTTTGTCTCCAAGTGTTTGAGTTCTCCCAGACCCCAGCTGGCATCAACAGCCGGCCTGTGAATGGACAGCCTCCGGCCCAGCTTCCAAGCCATCCTGATGGAGCGCACACGAGCCAGTCCCGCTGAGCCCTGCCCAAACGTCAGCTTTGTGAGAAAATTAAATAGTGATACTGTTTTAAACTACTTATTTGGGGGGTAGTTTGCTACATAGCAACAGAAAAGTGGAATACAGACCTTACTTCTACCCGTAGAGAAAACCAGCTTCATGTAGGGTAAAGGTGGTGGGGGAGGGATGAATTAGGAGATTGGAATTAACATATTTCCACTACTATGTATAAAATAGATAATCCACAAGGACCTACTGTAGAGCACAGGGAACTCTACTCAAGACTCTGTAATAACCTATACGGGAAAAGAATCTGAAAAACAATGGATAGATGTATATGTATAAACGAACCACTTTGCTGTACACCTCAAACTAACACAATATTGTAAATCAACTATAGTCCAATATAAAATAAAAGTTAAATTAAAAAAAGAAAAGAAAAATGACTAAATTGGTGGTCTCCAATTTTTTTGACCACCCTCAGTAAATGTTTGTTTACTTAGTCATTGATTTAACACACACGACTACATTAATGCATTATACGTGAATATAAACTTTTCAAAGGATCAGATAAAAATAGAAATTATTTTTATGCCAGGCCTCTAAGTTTCAGCCACTTTTCTTTTTTAACATCTTTATTTCGAGTATAATTGCTTTACCATGGTGTGTTAGTTTCTGCTGTATAACAAAGTGAATCAGCTATATGAATACTTATATCCCCATATCCCTTCCCTCTTGCATCTCCCTCTTACCCTCCCTATCCCACCCCTCTAGGTGGTCACAAAGCACTGAGCTGATCTCCCTGTGCTATGTGGCTGCTTCCCACTAGCTACCTATTTTACATTTGGTAGTGTATATATGTCCATGCCACTCTCTCACTTCGTCCCAGCTTACCCTTCCCCCTCCCCATGTCCTCAAGTCCATTCTCTTCGTCTGTGTCTTTATTCCTGTCCTGCCGCTAGGTTCTTCAGAACCTTTTTTTTTTTTTTAGATTCCATAAATATGTGCTAGCATACAGTATTTGTTTTTCTCTTTCTGACTTACTTCACTCTGTATGACAGTCTCTAGGTCCATCCACCTCACTACAAATAACTCAGTTTTGTTTCTTTTTACAGCTGAGTAATATTGCATTGTATATATGTGCCACATCTTCTTTATCCATTCATCTGTCGATGGACACTTAGGTTGCTTCCATGTCCTGGCTATTATAAATAAAGCTGCAATGAACATTGTGGTACATGACTCTTTGAATTATGGTTTTCTCAGGGTATATGCCCAGTAGTGGGATGGATGGGTTGTATGGTAGTTCTATTTTTAGTTTTTTGAGGAACCTCCATACTGTTCTCCATGGTGGCTGTATCAATTTACATTCCCACCAACAGTGCAAGAGGGCTCCCTTTCTTCCACACCCTCTCCAGTATTTATTGTTTGTAGATTTTTTTATGATGGCTGTTCTGACTGGTGTGAGGTGATACCCCATTGTAGTTTTGGCTTGCATTTCTCTAATGATTAGTGACGCTGAGCATCCTTTCATGTGTTTGTTGGCAATCTGTATATCTTCTTTGGAGAAATGTCTATTTAGGTCGTCTGCCCATTTTTGGATTGGGTTGTTTGTTTTTCTGATATTGAGCTGCCTGAGCTGCTTGTATATTTTGGAGATTAATCCTTTGTCAGTTGCTTCATTTGCAAATATTTTCTTCCATTCTGAGGGTTGTCTTTTCATCTTGTTTATGGTTTCCTTTGCTGTGCAAAAGCTTTGAAGTTTCATTAGGTCCCATTTGTTTATTTTTGTTTTTATTTCCATTTCTCTAGGAGGTGGGTCAAAAAGGATCTTGCTGTGATTTATGTCATAAAGTGTTCTCCCTATGTTTTCCTCTAAGAGTTTTATAGTGTCTGGCCTTACATTTAGGTCTTTAATCCATTTTAAGTTTATTTTTGTGTATGGTGTTAGGGAGTGTTCTAATTTCATTCTTTTACATGTAGCTGTCCAGTTTTCCAAGCACCATTTATTGAAGAGGTTGTCTTTTCTCCATTGTATATTTTTGTCTCCTTTATCAAAAATAAGGTGACCATATGTGTGTGGGTTTACCTGTGGGCTTTCTATCCTGTTCCACTGATCTATATTTCTGTTTGGGGGCCAGTACCATACTGTCTTGATTACTGTAGCTTTGTAGTATAGTTTGAAGTTAGAGAGCCTGATTCCTCCAGCTCTGTTTTTCTTTCTCAAGATCACTTTGGCTATTCAGGGTCTTTTGTGTTTCCATACAAATTGTGAAATTTAAAAATAGAAATTCTAAGATTTTTTCCCTGCTCCAAAAAGGTTATCATGCTCACCCAACTTTGAAAACTCCTGGAGTCAGAATGTGAACTGTTTAGATAATAGCTCTGAAGTTCCAAGCGATTAGACAGCACACTAGTCAGGAACAGATTAAAAGTGCTAAGGTTTGAGGAAGTATGGTATTTACTTAATCTTTTTCCTTTTTTAATCATTTAGCAAACAACAGGGACTTTTGGAATAGAAGGAGGCCTTGGAAATTTTAGATAAAATTTTCTCTACTTTGGTATCAGCCATGCAAGTAATTTGTTATAAATATCAGTTAAAATACATCAATTCATGAAGCATTTCTCTTTTTAATAATTTCGAATGGGTCCCAGAAATTCCCCATAATGAGCTCCACCTATTTGCTTGTACTCAGTGATACTTCCTGGAGGCATTGTGCGTTGGTCAGGATCACCACCTTGCAAGCCACCATGGGGGTTAAATCCTCTGGAGTTGGCCCACTGCTCTCCCACTTACAGTCTGTACCTTTAGGTAACTACTGAGCTTCTTTCAGTTTCTACTCCTGAAAATGGTGCCAATAATGATGTCTGGCTCATAGGTTGTTTTGAGGAGTCAACGAAGGATGTAAAGCTCTCAGCACCATGCCTGCCCTGAAATGAGTGCTCAACTAATGTTAACCACCGATTTCTGTTGAGATTGTTGTTATAAAAATAGAAAGAATTACACTTTTAAATTTGAGAAACGAGTCAAAAATACATGTCCTGCCTGTAAATGTTATTCTTTCAGTCAAGATCAAGGAAAAAAACTGGCCCACTCCCCATCCAATCTCAGGCTCCCAGCTTCCCACTCCTCCATCCCAGCCCACCCTCAAGTTATTTGTAAGAGCGGCAGCTGAGGTTAGAGGAGCAAATAACAAAACTGATTAATGACAAAGGCTGTACTGAAATTACAGAACTAGATGCACAACAGAAATACCAGTATATTTTGGAGTAAGAAGATGGGGTTCATTATTTTCCTCTTATGTAAACTGGGAGTCATACTATATTTCTTAATGCTCTTGTGTAATGCAAATCAAAATATATGTAATATATTGATTGCTACACAAGTGTAAGGTGGTCATGCAAAAATGTTTTCTCACTAGACAGAATGTGTGAAGCCACCATACCAGTGGTTCCCACACTTCTCTGTGCCTCAAAATCACCCACAGAGCTGGTTAGAAATAGAGATATGCAAGGAAAGCAAGCTCTGTAACAAGGTCCTGGGGAGATCCTGATACATGGGAAACTGAGACTCTCTGTGGTACCACTTTATAAGACAGACAAGTGAGAAAAACAGGTATACATTCATACATCCTCCACAGGTTCCTGACAAGCAGATCTCCACTGCATCAATAAGATTTGGTAAGAAAACTACACATTGAGTACTTCAAACATGTATTGAAGGACTTCCCTGGTGGCTCAGTGGTTAAAAATCCACCTGCCAATACAGGGCACATAGGTTCGAGCCCTGGTCTGGGAAGATCCCACATGCCGTGGAGCAACTAAGCCCATGCGTCACAACTACTGAGCATGTGCTCTAGAGCCCGCAAGCCACAACTACTGAGCCCACGTGCCACAACTACTGAAGCCCATGCACCCAGAGCCCGTGCTCTGCCACAAGAGAAGCACTGCAATGAGAAGCCCGTGCACCACAACGAAGAGTAGCCCCCGTTCGCCGCAACTAAAGAAAGCCCGTGCACAGCAACGAAGACCCAAAAATAAAATAAATAAAAATAAAATGAATAACTTTATTTAAAAAAAAAAACAGATATTGAAGAAAATGCACTGGCAACCCCAAACACTTGATTAGGTCACCAACCAAAAGGGGGCGAGACTTAATCAATGAGTCCCTTAAATGCTTTCCACACACCCTAGAGAGCAGAGGGTTGGCCACTCATGAGTGAAACCAAACATTGGTCTATTCTTACTTCCCCACCTGCAACTCATAGTCTGCATAGAAGCTGCCCAGTATCTGTCAATCATTCATTCTATAAACATTCATTAAGCTCTATATTAGCAACTGGGGGTGCAGTGGTGAGCAAACAGCTCTTGGGGTCTGGAACCATTTGGGCAGGTTCATTCTAGTCTTGGTGACAATGTACAACATGAATTACTTGAAGTACTGATGTTTTAAAGTTTTCAGATTTAAACAAATTACAGCTGTTAAAAGAAATGTTATACCCATTATCTCATTAAATCGGTATAAAAAGGACCTAAGTTATTTACTACTAGTCCATTTTTACATTGAGGAAACAAAAATCCAAAGAGGTTAAGTACCTTGTCTAAAGTTAAATATGTTGTAAGCAGTGGGACCGGAATTCAAGCCTGAAAGTTTGACCCCATATTCTGAGCCCTTTTAGCCCTGCAACCCGGCTGTTGCTGGCCCTTCCCATCCCGGGGCTGATGATGGATGGAGATGGGGAGCAGAACCTGAGGCTCAGGGTGTCAGTCTCCCACAAAGCCTACTTTGCTCTCAGTGCTTCTGTCTGGTTGCATTATAGAAAACAGAAACTGCTCCAGACGTCTCACTCATGAAGGGTTTAAATGCAGAAAGAGGGTACACACAAACTCTTTGGAAGGTTTGAGAGAAGGGAAGGCACAGGGCCCTACTGGACTCTTGGCTTTAAAATCACACAGCCATAGCTGCAATCTAGAGTTCCCGAAAACTACTGTTGTCACCAATACACACAGCTCCAGGAACTTGCTTGGTGGTATCACAGTGACATAAGAAAGGCCTTCCTGCCACATTTCATGCAAGTGCCTCCTACTGGCAAAACCACAGCCCGAGTTGCAAGAGAGTCTGGTAAATAGAAATTTTTGTCTTCCAATTCCTGGGATACAGGGGAGACTACAGGAAGATGGGAAGAGATGTCAAGTGCCAATCAACACTGTTCAACACTAATTTTTCTTTCCTTGATACCTTCTGCATGGCTCCTGTCCTGCAATTTTCCACTTTCTCTTTAAATTCAACTCTATCTTCTTGACATACTGAAATAATCCCTCAGTGGCCTCTTTCCTACTCCAGTGATGATATTGCATGGTCAAATACAAACCCTGACCACCTTCTCCCTCTTTTTATGAGTCAGCACCCCACCTGTTGCCCTTATCCACTCCACCTCTGGAATTGGCTGAAGCACCCCCTGCAGGACAGGAGACCTATTCTCCTGAACAGCCACTCAGGGGCCAGACAGACAACTGGAAATGTAGAAGAGGTAGTTCCCCAAGGGCTAAAACTTGACCAGTAGGAAAAGGAGGACAAGGAGATAAACTTCCCTTCCTTTCTCTCTCCTATGTACTACTCCAAGGTACAATGCCTCCTTTCAAACTTTCTGGAGGATTCTCTCCTGCTGTTTGAACAAGCTTGCTGAGTTAGCTATTGTGTTGCTTTGTGAAACCCTGTGATGCAGTAGCCAGCACGGTGACACACTGGGTTGCAGCAAATTACACCTGTTCCTTACCTCAACATTCTGTCGTTGCATCTGGCAAATAAACCATCAGGATCATAATCACTGCCTCAGGCTCTGCTTTCTAGAAGGTCTAGGCTAAGTGACATAGATTGGGCACTATTGGCATCTGCAAAGCAGGGGTTCTGAGCAGAGCTGTGCTTCAGAAACACTATGTAAAAATTATAGATGTTCTTGCATCACTCAAGGCTAAATAAAAATCACATGAATGGGTTTCCTTAAGTGCCATCTTAGAAATATATCAACTAGTACTAGTACAGAACTATAATCCAGGTCCTCAGCTCTGGTCTTGCCCTTCGCCCCCAATCACCCTCAACTATTTACCAAGTGACAAAGAATCCTGTTGACATTGTGTATTGAGAAAGGCTTGTGACATCATTAGGCAGACCCTGCAGACCAGGAGAAAAATGCTAAGGAATGTTTCAGGTGGCAAAGGTAAACAGGTGTGATCAGCCTGCAGCACAAGAAAACTAATGAACATTTCAGGAATTATAGAAATGTATTCAGAGTTTTGTAAGAGGTTAGCATGTCTCATTACACTCTTTACCTTTCCTTTCAGACATTTTCTTCAAAATAAGGGGAAAAAAAAAAAAAAACCCAGATTCAAAAGCAGCCAGCTGGTAGCAAGCACTGTCAGTAAGACATGATGTAAGCCAGGCTAATTGATCACTTTTTAAAGATTAAGTGGCCCATTCTCTGTAATAGGACATACAGAAAACAGCTTTGACAGCACTGAAGTAGTTTGCTGAATTCTGAGTGCAAACTAAAAATTTAAATCATGCTTATTTTTTGTCAGGTAATCCACTCACAATAGGCAATTTACGTGATCTCATCGTATAAGAAAAGCTCAGATGCTCTTCCTGAATCGTCTACCTGCTGTGGTGCTATGATGCACCTGCCATTTGGATAGATGGTTGATAGAGCGGGTAGAAGGACCTGGATACCAACTTGCCTTGTGTGTCTCAAGCAGAAATAGTCTCCCTCTGGGTAATCACTGAACAAGTTCTAAAGGCCTTTATGTCTTATGTACAAGCTCTGTCTCTCTGGGTCTCATTTTTTTTTTACCTTAAAAGTGAGATTATCATAATACCCTTTAATCTAATTCTCAGGATTATTTTGATGATTAAATGGAAAACATAATTATTTAATCAAATTGAACATGTACTACTGATATTATACACTGTCTGTAAGGCCTGCTGTCGTAGAACAGGCACATCTGTTCACAGCTGCTCACATCGTAGAACCACTTTTTCTTAGGGTTCACGCTAACTCAGCTGTGCTGTGCTGCACATTCTTTCTCCTGCTCTTAAGTTTAGAGGATGGAGAGAAACTGCAGCACTGACCATCCACAGCCAAGGGTGAGAGGTGGCAGGGGGTGGAGAGGTTAGGACAGAGCAAAGAACGTGAAGTTCAAGACTCGCCCTGGAATCCTCCCTCTTCTCCTTTCCAGCTGGAGAGCTAGAACTCAGTCCCTCCTAAATTCCATGTCCTACTCAGTAAAGTGGTGAAAATATTGGTACTATTAGCTACTAACAAGATGATAGATGATGTACGCCAAGTGCTAAGCATCCTGACCCCGAGGAAGAACTCAACAAACGTCAGGTCCTCCCTCTAAATGGCCTGGAAAGATCTCACACACACACACACACACACACACACACACACACACACACACACACACACACACGGGACGGGGAGCCAGAGCAGTGGAAGACTTCTCATGGAGTTGGGAGTCAGAATCCTGGCATGCACATACTGTCGAAGGTTGTCCTTTCATGGAAATGAGGAAAAACTATCTCTTTATATGCCCATCTTTTAGAGATTTCCTCAACTGGCTCTTCAAACCTTGAGTTGATTCAGAAGCCCCACGCCTACCTGCTTTGTAATGGAGCTTTATATGAAATGCTCAGTACTTTTTATGAAACGTATCATGCTTGTTTCACTTCTCTGGACCAATTTCCCTCCCAACATCCCTCCTCATGAAAATCGCCATGGCTTAAGTGGTTTGGGACTTAGGACGAGATGGAGAGAGTTCAAGTTGGTTTTAATGAATACAAGTGGCAATAATGAAAGTCTGAAACTAATTTTTAAATGATTTCTTGAAGTCCGGGATCCTTATTGAACCAGATCTTCAACATCTTTGGCAATTATAGAACCTCAGCTAAAATCAGAAGCCTTACTGTGACCATATGCAACACCACAGCAGGCACGGGGTCTGACAACACAACAGCATTCTGCAATTGGGATACTCCTGGAACATCAACAACAAATGGTCATGACACGTATACATGCCCCAGGACAGGACTGTTTGTTCCATGAGGCTTGACCAGCTGAAGATGCCAGTGGAAACGCCAACAGTCTCATCAGCTGAAAGGGCTAATCAACACGCTTCCCTTTATACATTGGCCCCTACCCTTACTTCAAATAGGAGACAGACCTCATTCTCTGTACTCACTGTCTGGCAAACTTCTCTCAGGGATTCCTGAGTTCTGAGAGATGTAGCAGGTGATGAAAAAGATACTAGTCACGGCCCAGGACAACTGAAGTCCTCAGTTTACCAGGCTGCCAGATGAGGTTTGATTTGGGAACAAAGTGAACAGACCCATGGACACTAGAAGATGGGCTTCCTGTCACTCTTGTCCTAAGCACTAGGCCACATAAATGCTGTCCACACAAGCTGGCCCACTGTTCTCAACTGCTTGAGCACAGTAACCAAGAAGAGGTTTGAAGACTCCTGCCCTAAACATCCCCACAGACACCGTCTCTCTCCTATTGTTTGGTGCTTCATTCCTACCTCAAGACTGGAATTTTTCCACCCAGGTCTCCTCTGGACCCCTTCCATGAGGACCCCTTCCACGAGGACCCCTGCCTCTGGACCCCTTATTACAATTTCTTTAACACCTTCCCCGATAGATATTTTCGCTGCACCTCTCATCCTGAGCCAAATGGGATTCGGTCATTCATTCACTCACCGAAATTTAACAAGCATATCCTGCATAGTAGGTGTTATTTCGGACCCTAAGAACATGGTGGTAAATTAGACAAAGTTCTTGGCCTTCATGGAACTTCATTCTATGGTGACAAATAAACTATAAATCAAGAAATAAATCCATTTATAATATAATTTCAGGTAGAGAGAGATGTACTGATAATATGCATCTAAAATTAGGATAAAGGCTTAGAGTAACTTGGTAAAAATGCTAGAGGGAAACTCTATTTTAAGTAGGAGGCTCTCTCTGAGAAACTAACATTTCAATAACTGATGATGGTAATAATAATAATAATAATAATAATGATGATAAAGTGAGGGTACAAGAGATGCAAAAATCTGGAGAGTTTTCCAAGGAGCTGGAACAACCAGCAGATGTTCTAAAGTGGGAACGAGCTTGGCCACTCACAGTTTGGCAAACTCACTGCTGTTTTGTGTTTTATTTGTTTGTTCATATCCCTGTTTCACTTTTCAATTAAGACTGCTAGTGAAAGGAGCCAGCTTTGTACAACCCTTTGTAACTCTTCACAGAGCATCAAGCCAAGGGCATGAGAAAGTATTTATTAAATGTTTTGATGATGGTGAAAGCTGTGGATTTCTCCTACCCAATGCAGGCCAGGGGAGTACATAAATAACCAATGACAGTTAGAAATGTTCCTTAAATAAGATTTCTACCCTGACAAAATACATACCCAGACTGACAACACAACCGGTGCTACACAAATTGGGAGGGGGGTAAGGTCTGGGGTGCATGGTGCGTTTGGTGCGTTAGAAGCCTCTGAGAAAAGGACTTTCACAGCTCTGGAGAAAAAAAATGCAGCAAAGACTAAGTTGTAATAACTTCAAGATGACAGTTAAACAGACATGGTTACGTAAGAAACATTCAAGGGAATTTTAACATGCTGCAGCAAACAGGGTTATAGGGCAATAAAATTTCAAGGTGCATTCTAGTTAAGCCCTAAAGATTTTTGCAGTGGTTTTGAAAAGAGACGCAAGTGTCCAGAAGCTCGGGGAGAATTTTTGCTTCCCTCTACAGAAACTGCAAAATATCTACTTTTTATCCTTTCCTGCCCAAACAAGCAAATGGCTAGTGCCTGTCCACACAGGGGCTACCTGTGGGGAGATCTGCCTCTGAAAGCTCCCAAGAAGGCACATTTCAAGGGCTACTACCCTCGTCCAGACTCTCCATTAGTCCACAGGGCTCTTTATGGTACCCCATGCAGAGCTAAGCCTCATGAGTAATTAACCCCAGGGTAGCTGAAAAAATTAAACTTCAGCAAGTAAGTTCTGCTTGTAAGTTGAACCTAGCCTTCTAAAGGTCAATGGACCAGCCCTTTCACTTCTTTTGGGTCTCAGAGTCTAGCACAGCTAAACACATAAAAGGCATTCAGCAAATATTTAATGAATGAACCATGTTTCAAAGGGTTTGCTGCTACACATACTCTCTGTGAATGCAGTGAGTGTTTCATGGTCCCTGAAGTTAGATATTAACAAGCTATAAAGTGTTCTGGACTCTAACTGTATACTAGGAAACTCTTTCAGCCTTATTTTGTAATCCCATATAGGTTATAGGGTTACCTGATAAAATACAGGACTCCCAGTTAAATTTGAATCTCAGATAAATACAGATAAGTTTTCAGTATAAGTATGTCCAAAATATTGCACAGGACATACTTAACACTTTAAAAAAAATTATGGCTTCTCTGAATTTCAAATTTAACTGGGCATCGTGTATTTTTATTTACAAAATCTGGCAACTCTAATTCAGCCTTTGGGCCTTGAACCTGATTGAATTTGTTTCTCTTCTCTGATAACTGGACTCTAAAATGCAGATATTTTAATACTTTTTTATTATTCCCTATTAAAATAAAGAACAAATGAAGCATGATCGTCTTTACCTTATTGGCAGAGATACACAGGAAGATACTCCAGACCTTATGCAATTCAGAATTAATGCACAGAATGGCGTTATCCATAATGCCTAGTGTAGCTCGTTATGTTGAATTTTGCTAAAAGAAGAAAAAAAAAAGAATAGGGTTTCAGCCGTTTTCTAATGACATGGCCAGATGATGCCACAAAATCTTGGCATTACTGATAAGTACACACTGTACTGGAAAATCAATAGTTTCTGAAGGGGATCCTGAAGGGAACTTTCCATTATGGAGGTTAGAAATAACTTAACCCCACACTCATAAATTCCTGCAGGTGGGGTGTTCCGTGTCCCTCGGCGGAAAGCACAGGCCTTGTCCTAACTTCATAAACAGCAAAGCTGGAATGATTGCTTTTAAAAATTACTAAGGGCATCTATTTTTGAAAACAGCATTTTTCAACGCTTTTGAATGCCAGTGATTGAGGTGAGAAAGTAAAGAACAGATGTCCCTTCACTTTAAGAAAACCTGATATGCTGAAAGAGCTTAGGTAAGCAGGTAAATTGTGAAAGTGGTTATTTATATTAAATAATAATTCATTTCAACACTCCATGAGCTATTAGCCTCCCCTGGCATTTAGAAAAAAATCATATCATTTACTCCCTAGCAAAGAGTTCCTCAACAACTCCCCAGGGTTTTCTGTATATTAGGGCGATGAAATTTTAGTCCCTTGCTCATTTTAAAACTCCACATTTATAGATATCTACACAATGGTTTGTAGTTACATTTAGTATTCCCTTTCCTTAAAACTCTAAGGTAATATGAACTTCTCCTGCTATTCTACAGAAAAACACTTGCCTGTAACTCAGCTCTCTTCAACCTGTTTCGTTTTCTCCAAAACTTGTAGATAAAGCTTCTCTAAAACTTTGGAGTAAAGCACATCATTTTATTTTTACTGCTTATACGCTCTCCTAACACTTTAAGTACGGTAGACATTAAAAAAATAAAACTCACTATTCATTATTCATTTTACAAATGGAGTCACTTCCTTAGAAATAGCAAAGAAGAATCACTCAGTCTTCATTTTTAATAAATGTTTTATTTGAGAATAGTTTTAGATTTACAGAAAAATTGCAAAGAGAGTACAGAGTTTGCATATACCCTACACCCACTTTCCCCACTGTTAATGTCCTACATTAGCATGGTACATTTGTCATAACTAATAAACAGATATAAAAATGTCATTATTTCAGGAATACAGTACTTTATTCAGATTCCCTTAGATTTTACCTAATGTCCTTTTCTGCTCCAGATCCCATCCAAGATACCACATGACATTTCGTTGTCATGTCTCCTTAAGGCTCCTCTTGGCTGTAGCAGTTTTCAGATTTTCCTTGTTTTGATGATTTAAGGAATACTACTCTGATATTTTATAGAATGCCCCTCAGTTTAAATTTGTCTGATGCTCTTCTCATAATTAGACATTACGGGTTTGGGGAGGAAGATTGCAGAGGTAAATTGCCATTTTCACCACGCCATAACATCTGTTATCTTCATGATTTATCACTGGTGACGGGGACCATGATCCCCTGGCTTAGACGGTCTGTCAGGTCTCTACGCTGTTACAGTTACTCTTTTCTCACTCTTTTCCATGCCCAGCCCATGCTTAAGAGGTAAGGAGTTAAACTCCACCTCCTGGAGTGAGCAGTATGTACATGGATTATTTGGAATTCTGCACAGGAAATTTATTTTGCCTCCATTTATTTATTTAGGCAATCATCTATTTCTGTGCAGATGCATGGATATTTTACACTTGGCATTATAATCCAATACTACTTATTTTTTGCTCAAATTGTTCTAGCTTGGCCATTGGAGTTCTTTCAGGTGGCCCCTGTGGCCTTTTGACATGCCCCTCACCCCTCATCATTGTGGGGTTTTTTTTGTTTGGTTTTGGCACCCCCTTTCTTTCTGGAACTGTAAGATGCTCCAGTTTCCTCTGGTATATTCCTTGCCCCAGCCCTTGATCCAGCCATTTGTCAAAGGTGGCCTAGAGCACAGCATTAGAAACCAAGACCTGGGCCTTGCTGGGTGAAAGCCCCTGTCATTTTAAAATCATTTCTCCTCCCCCCTCCTGCTTGACTGTATCTGCTATTACGCCGCAGGACATTCACATTATTTCAAACTTGGTTCTAAGAAGGAAATTACAGTTTAATTTCTTAGGTATCTGATGATTTTAACAGTTCTTATTCTACTTTATATTTTAAAACTATGATTTTAATTTCCTTGTTTTTGCTTTCTGGGTATTAATTTTTTGTGTTTTGTTTTTCTTCTTAAAGCCACTGAATGTTAAGGTAGTAAGATTCCTAAGGAAAAGAAGGGTGTGTTACTTCTCTCCAGGTTTAGCTAGGTGCAGTCTGGTAATTCAACTAGAAATAGCAGGGTGTACCTAAGTCCAGGAGGAGCCTAATATATACTGTCCTTATTCAACCCTGGCTGAAAAAGGACTCTGTGATGACTACAGACATGCAAGGGGTGGTTGTAAAAAAATGAAGAGGTTGCAACAAAGGAAGAAGAGAATGACATACGAATAACACTACCAAACCAAATAACCACCTTGCATTTTATGATGTATATGCCAGAAAACTGGCTCTGAATACCAGGAATGGTTCTTTCACAGCCGCAGAGTCAAGCATGTATTCTGTCCAACGTCAGGACTTTCAACGGTTTTAAAAGCCACAAGGATGTCCTATAATAGCTGAGGCTTACCAAATTCTCATGCTACCAGTACTGAGAAAGTCTCCAAAATGACACAAAGAAGAAAAATTAATAAAAAAAAATAAACGGATGCTCCCTGGCAATCTGAACAGGTGAGATGACCTATTTGAAATGCTCATCCAAAGGGCAACATCTTTGCACCCAGCATATGCATACAAAGCACAACGTATCAGATCCTGTGATGGCCCTTCCGTCCACTTTCCCTTCCAATTAGTGCCTTCCAAAGCGTACTCCCTTCCTCCGGAGGCAAACACTCTGAATAACACTACAGAGCCTCAAATGGATGATATATATATAAAACCAGGGATGACTGAATCACAACACTTACGCTACTCCTAAAAACCAAGGCCCCCTCAGGGCTAGAGCAAACCTACAGTCCAGAGCCAGGAGTCTCTACCGATCCTGGAAAACAGCTCTGACTGGGTCACTTAACACGGCTAAGCTCACAACCAGATTCGAAATGTTGGCACCCATTATCTAGATTCTAATGGAGCTTACTGAGCCAGTCAGAGATGGGCTGGCTGCAAGCTGGGCATTTTAATGATTTGCACTCCAATCAGAAGTTGATAAAGGTGGGTCGCCTCCAAACACTGCTTCATCTTTTCTCATGGACACAGGTTGGATTCAGAGGATATGGTCTTTAGCCAGCACAGAGATGGAAAACAACGCACAAATCAATAGAAAAAAATAACTTCTTTTTATTTACAAAAAAAAATCCAAATATTGGATGCTGTAAACAAAATTCACAATCTGTTCCCTCTAGCGCTGATTCAAATAAGTCAGTTTTTAAGAGTCCATTCTCCAGCAACTCCTTTTCTGCCTGTGACACAGACTAAAGTGAAAGTATTCCAAAAGAGTGACCCCAGGTGCGGCATGCTGCAATCAGGGCCTCTTGGAGCAGGCGATGGTTGTAGAGAGGTCGGAGAGAGAGACAGCCAGCGGGCAGAGCATCCTCCATTCTGCAAGGATTTGCAGCCAGTCTCGCCAAGTTACTTGACATCTTCCAACTTTGTACTTTGACCATGTACTTTGTTAGCAAGCCATTATTACGACGAAGTATTACACAGAGATTCTTTCTTAGTGCTGAAAAGGCTATACTATAAGAGATCATAAAGAAATACTATATTCCAACAGGTGGTATATATGAAATTACTTTTTTTTTTTTGGTTTTTTGGTTTCATCTAACACACGCTGTCTTCAAACAATAAAAAAGCCTATTTTCGAACTGCTGACAGCTTTTAACATAATACATTTCATTTACAAAATAGTTCACAATATTTATTTGACAAGCATTGCATTGAAAACAACTTTACGCACAATAAGGCAACCTACGATCAGCAAACAGAAAGGGGTGGCAAAAAAATGGTATGTTCACTTTTCTTGGCGTTTCCTCCTTGGCTTGGCTTACAGACATTCTTCCATCCTTGCAATTTTGGAGCCACGTTAAAACAATCCACCCAATACGAAAGTGAGCAAACACTTGATCCCGTTTCTGGAAGGGAAAAGTCCATCTTGATGTAGGACGTCTTGAGGCAACGAGATTTTACTGCAAATGAAGTCAACTTGTTAAAAGGGCACTGTCACAGGTGAAGTGTTCCCTGACATGCCAGGCCGAACAGGTGAGAAGAGACTCCAGAAGATAAAAAAACTTCTTCCTGCTTTAAAGTAACAGAACACTCGACCAGATAAACACAAAGGTAAGCAAATCACAGGCACTAATCAGGAATTGAGAGCTGTCCTTTTCTCTGACCTATGACACACAGCTCTCTCTCACCAGACATTCAAATGTTTAGGCCACACATCCACAAAGAGAGACATATATTCCACTGTTTGTTCAACTACACATGCACAAGACTATAGTACATACAAAAGGGAAATAAATTATATAAATCTTAAATGCTGAAGGTTGTCTCGAGTACAGCCTGTTCTATCTGAATGCCAGGTGCTGGCATTTCCAACTATGCTACCAGCCCCAGAGTAAGCAAGAAAAGAACATAAATATCTGAGAAAACAAATGAAAAGCATATTTTCCAAGAAGGCCCCTCCAAACAAAAATCTGTGTCATAAAATAACACCAGGTTGTTGCTATGGCAGAGCCAGAGACCTCCAGATTCTTTCTGAAATAGTGGACGACTCATCGGTCAAGAGTTAGGATGAGAAGGAAGAAGGCAGATCACCAGCTACTCCTCCTCTGTTACCGAGCGTTCCCTTTTCTTTTAGGAAACATCCGAACAGGTAAGGAGGCGGAGCTTGGTTGCTGACAGTTAAGTATCAGGCTTAATCTGCAAATGGAATATTTCCTGGGAATTTACAATGAGTTTTTCAAACCCAGGGCTGGAGTGAGGGAGTCTGAGCCAACGTGGGAGAAGAAAGAGTTCCCTACGTAACAGTGAGTGGCAGTGCAGTAGCTGTTACAGCTCAGACAGAATTCACAGGGACGCTGCTACAACAAACCCATTAAGGCTTCAAAGAAAGATGCACAAGAAAGGTAGTGCGGATGGATTAAACCAGCATTGAGCATCTGAGGGATGCCCAGATAACAAATAAATTACACTGCCAATAGGATGATGCTAGTTTCTTCCCCAATCCCTCTTTAACTGATGACAGAAATCTGGTTGACTCTTCACAGGAACGATCAGAGTAAGCAGTCATCCACTAGACTTGGTAGGGACTGTGTAGCTGTTTCACAATACAAAGGGAAGGTTTTCGGGCGTTAGATTTGTTTTTAACAAATACATTTTCAAAGACCAGTGTCCAAAGGAATTAAGGGCTGAGAGAAGGGATGGGTTTAGGATTAGCTGTCACTGAACTGAAACAGTAATGCCAGTTCACTTCACAAAGGTGTAACTGGTCTCTTGGGAAACAGAAAATAAAGTTGGATCTGATTGAATGCAAAGTGAGTGAATTTAAAGTACAGTACTAAATACTTAAATGCAGTGTGACAAACAGGTCAAAGATGTTTCATATTGGCATGAATTTATAAAATTTTATATATAATATATATTTCATATATAAATTTTAAGTAATCGTGCAAATACTCTTTAAAAAGGGTCATTTCACATTACTAAATTCTAGTGGTCCTGGAATGCACAATGCATTCATTTAAAAACTCATTTAAATATTAATAAGTAGTGTTCAGATCACCAGAAATTCTTTTGAGCAGTCAGGGATTTAAACAGACTCTCGCTGATCCATGATCCACTGGGTTATACACCATGGAGGTATGCAAGTATTACAAAAAGGAAAAGGGTTCAAACTATCGAAATGGCAGAGTTTAGTGTAAAAAAAGAGTGCTCTGCCTGACACATATTCTCCCATTTGTGGAATTCTATGACTCACAAAAAAAAAAAAAGGAAAAAAAACTCACTAAAAATGTATAATCTCTGCTCTTCCTATCAAATATATTAATTGTTTTCCTCCTTCATTCGCTTTAATTTTTTTAGATGTGGGTTTTAATTCATCACTGCAATATGCCCACGTCTCATGTCATCCTGTTGAAAACATAAAAGCACACAGTATTTAAACATTTCCTATATGCTACATTTTTCTAGACCATAATCAATGTATTGTGTGTATATACACATATCACAAATATGTATATATATACACATAATATACACACACATACACATGTACCTAAGATAATGTCACACCAACAAGGTTAATTTTATACAAGCATTTGTCAAGAAAATATAGGGCATCTCCTCCACCATTCACAAGCTTATGTGTTGTTTTATTTTCTTCTTGAGTCCCTGATAAAATAGTCATTAAACCATAAAATTTTTCCACTTCAAATTTTCAGAAGGCAACAGGCACTTTGATGTATATTGGTGTGTAACAAATATAGTAACTCTTTATATATTCTATTTCTTTTCTACTTGGGTATTTTTATCTGTTAAATCTTTGGTCCTTGAGCATACTTTCTTTGCTACAGCTGTTTTTGCTTGCATTTTCACATTTAAAAAATGCGAGCTATGCACGCAGCTGGAAATAATGGATTGTGTCATCATAAGTTCTGCTGTTTGTTATGAGAACTGCACCCTACTACTGCTCATTCGGAGCAAGCCGTTTCTATTAGCGCAATGGGAGAGTTCCACAGAAAGCACTTGCTACAAGCCTCAGATAGTAATCCCAATGTTGGAGTCCCCCTTCCTCCTGTACAGTTGTTACTATCTGAACTCCTGAATTGATAATTTCGTTGGAGTGAGACCCTTTTTTCCTCTGTATTTTCCCTTTCGTGAATTCTGCCTTATAAGAAACTCTCCACTTGTCTTTTTTTCCTATGGCAAAGCTATGGGAGCAGGTACTGCAAACCCATATTGTCATCAAGCTTTTTTTCTCTTGTTATTTTAGGAGAACCTGGTTGTTTTTAATGACAGGTCTCTTTTGTTTCAGGACAGAATCCAGTTGGGTAGGAGAATGAGGGAAGGTTGGCAGTGGTGGTGGGGCGGGTTATTTTGAGATCATGCTCCCATACCTAGGAAAAGATCCACAAGCTTTGCCAAGTTTAAAACCAGGAGCAGATCATCATTGCACAAAACATATCCCTAATCATGGCTGGGTCACTCAGCCTTTTTCTTTTTTCTTTTCTTTCTTTTTTTTTTTTTTTTCCTATCTTGTCTGAAATGGCTTCCCCACAGGACACTTTGAAATGATTCCTAATTGCAAGGTAGCCAAGTGGAGTATGTCTGTTGCTGGCATGTGAACACTGGCTGGACCTGTGCAATGTAGTAATTGCTAAAGTTGGCATCTGCTACATACGGGGCTGGCTGGTAATAGCAAGTGACATTAGCCACGTTAGGGATGACATTTTGGTCGGCTAGCACCCGGATAGCCAGCATTGTGATCAGGTTTAAAGTCTGTCTTCTTTCATGTCCCATCAGGCACACGGTACTCTCATTCACCACTCCATGAAGGGTCATGAGATAGTCATACTTGCGGTCTTCCAAGCCCACGAAGTGGTTCTGCAAATAGGACTCCAGTTTTCTCTGCTGCTCTCCAATGTCTGAGAAATCGATGAAAAACCTAGAACACATATACCTCTGAAGGGTCTTGATCTCATCAGAGGCGGGCCTAAAGCCCCTCACTAAGAGGTTGCAGTACTTAAGGAGGCCTCCCCCTCTGATTTCCTCCGGGTTCCGGGTGGCAATGATCTTGTTACAAAGGTGATCAAAGGCTTCGTGGAAATCGCCATAGACACTCTCCCCGATTATTGTGGGGTGAAACGTTTCAGTCATTGGGTTCTCTGAACATTCGTAAAAGAGGAGAAGAGAGTCTAATTTGATTTGAAAAGAATCTACACTAAATTCAAACTGCCTCCGGAGGGAATCCACAAATTTCAGTTCCACATTTTTGCCACTGTTGTTTGACAGGGATATAAGACTCCATCGGTCAGAGTCATTGCACACTTTAACCATTTTCTGCACATAAGCTTCCTATAATTTAAAAGACAAAACAAGAAGATGAGCAAACCTAGAAAAAAATAATCAATAAATAAGTACATCCTCGTCACAGCTGAGAATTATTTTGCTCCTTCCCTTTTGTTTTGTCAGGTTTCAGCAAAACACTACCTGCAGGCTTAAACATTATACATAATCAGTCTTCTCAAAACAACAACAACAACAAGAAATACATTTAACGAGTGGTTTTGCCGTCTGGGAAAGAGACTAGAAATAATGGTGTGAGGCTTCTGGCAGACATAGTGCAGTACTAGAAGGTTCTGTTGTCATGCCTGACTTTCGAAATGTTATTTTTTGTGAATGATCTTATAGGTACAATATTCACACAATATCACCACAATATTCAAAAGACAGAAGGACCTACAGGGAAAAGCTGGTCTGCCTCTCACCCTAGTCCCTAGTCACCTAGTTCCCCTCCTGCTGAGGGAACCAATAGGATCTGTATCTTGTTGGTCCCCCCAGGGCTCCTGCAGCTAAAATCAAATATGAACGAAATTAAGACATTCTGGGAGGCTGGCTCCTCGGATAATTATAACTAATTGTATAAAACGAGCTTTGGACCAAAGTGGGGAGGAGGGGACTCATTATATCCTGAACACATGAACCAACCTGGAGAAGCACCATATATATGCTTAACACACGGCGTCACGTGAAGGCAGCTAGGAAATCTGTTCACATTCTCCAATACAATAATAAGAACATTGACCAGCCTCTGCTGCAGGCTGCTCTTTTCCCAGAGACTAAATCATCAAATGACTCATAAAAAAAAAAAAAAAGAAAGAAAACAAAAGAAAGGTTCACATCATTTCACTCTTCCACTGAGCAGAATCTCCTCTGGACACGACTCAATCAAGGAAAGCCAAGAGTTAAAAAATGAGAAGGAAGAGAAGGCAGGGCAGAGCAGGAAGCAGAAGACTTGGAAGCTGAAGCAGCTAAAACACTCAACACAGTCCACGCACCTTGGTTTACTCGGGGAAAAAACTCAAAAGCGAAATCAGCCAGGGCGCCCACCTGGGTCCGGGCCGCGGACGTGCGCCCCTCTGCCCGCCGCGCCGCCCCCGCGCCCGGCCCGCAGCCACCCCCGGCCCCTCTCGGGGGGCTTTACCTTGAGCGTGAGTGGTGTGATCTTCTCTTTGTTCACCCCTTCGGGTAAGAAGTCCAACAGGCAGTCCAGCACGACGTCCTTCACAGTCTGAAACTCCTCTTCCCCGCGCAGGTCGGCGCAGAAGATGAGGTCCAGATCCTTGTAGCCCAGGCCGCTGTCCTGGTGCAGGACGTGGCTGGCGGCCGAGCCGTTGAGGCGCACGTCGCGGACGCCGATGCGCTTCTCGGCCAAGCGCCGCCGCACCACCTTCACGATCAGGCTGGGCTGCAGCTCGAGCGTGGGGAAGTTGCCGCGCCCGTGGATCGGGATGGTCTCGCTCAGGATGCCGTCCAGCCGCTGCACTTGCTCCCAGTTCAGCACGTTGCAGTGCGCCGTGGGGCTTTCGCAATAGTCCAAGCAGTGCCCGCCGAAGCCGCCGCCGAAGTCGCCGCCGCTAAAGTCGCCGGCCAGGGGGATGTAAGGGCCGCCGGCCAGCTCGTCTTCGGCCATGGCAAAGTACCCTTCGCCTTCCGCCATGAAGTGCCCGCCGAACGCCACTGGGCCCTGGTCGGTCCTAAAAGAGAACAGGGAGAAGGAGCGCGCTGAGACGCGCGGCGGACAGGGGCCCGAGGAGGAAGGAGCGCGCCCCCTCCCCGCTTCGCCCCCCGCCTCGGGGGCTCCCCGGAGACTCTCCCTCCCCAGGCCCCCGCGGCCTCCGTTCCGCGCGCCCCGCGCCCCGCAGAGCAGCCCCGCACCAAAAGTATCTCTGATGCATCTGGAAAGCGCAAGCGGGAGTCCCGTCTGTGTCACCTGGAGGCGGCCGCCCCTTCTAGGAGCGCGGCGAGCGAGGAACTGCGAGGCGGCAACACTTCAGGAGCCGCGAGTGCGCTCCCGGCAGCGGCGAGCGACTTAGTCCTTCCCAGACCCCCGCCGCCCGCGCCGGCCACTCCCGCCCCTCACCCCGCCCGCGCCGCCTCAGCCGCGGTGGTCCCGGAGGTGGCGGCTCCTGCTGCCGCCGCCGCCGCCGCACACACTCCCGTCTCTGGAGCTTTAGCAGTTGTGCGGGAGAAATGTCCTCAGTACTTTTTTTATACCGGGGCCTCTCTGCGCTTCCGGGGCCCGGCGCCGCACGCTCGCCACACCCTCCTCATCTGCATAGGGCGCCGCCCCCACCCGCCCTGCGGCCGGAACCCTGCGGAGCCCAGCGCTGCAGCGGCGGGCCCGGTCCCCGGAGCGGGAAGCCGGCGGCGGTTCCCGTGTGCACTGATGTGCGTAGACATGTGTTTGATGTATGGATCCCCCCCTACCCCGCCCCTCTTTTTTTTCCTCCAACTACGAAACACTTCCGATGCCTCAAGTGTTCTAAATGGCCCTCACAACTGGTTCCCGGCTAAAGTCGCGCAACTGCAGCAACTTCCAACATAAAATTCTCGCCGTTTATGGCGCGTCATTGTAGCTTAATGACGGGGCTCCAGAGGTTCTTTCGACCCGTCCCCCTTTTAAACTGTGTGGTGTAGGGCTAGGCCATTTACTCCGTTAATAAACCGGGCCTCAGAGTGAACTAAAGCGTCCACTTCCCCGTGCCAATCAGGCGCCGCGCGTGAGGGGCAGGGCAAGCTCCCCGGGTTTCGATTCTCGAAATCTCGGGCGGCAAGGGGAACTCCAGGCGAGCCCACGGAGCGCGGGGGCGGGGCCGAGCGTGAGTCCGTCTCCCGCGCACGGGCGACTCGGGGCGGCTCAGGGCGGCCGGGGGCGCGGCGCGCGTCCCCGACCGGACGCCCCGGCGCGTTGGGCGGCCAGGCGGGCGCGCGGCCCGTGGCCGAGAGCGAGGCGGGCCCGGAGCGCGGCGCGGGGATCGCGCGGCCGCCGGGTCGCGCGAAGGGCCGCTGCGCGGGGCCGGACGCTCAGCGGCGCGCTCTCTCGCCGACAAGTGAGGAGGCGAAGTGTGGTCGTCGTCGGGCGCTAAGGTTTGCCTTTTTCAAGTGAATGCGAATGTCAGTGTGACACGAGCTAGTTTTCCACGACCCGCGATAGTACGAGTTCAAAGGACACAAGCGTTCCTACCCCAGCCCCTCAACTTCAGTCGCCTCGGCGGCGCGAAAGGAGTGTAGCATTATGTCCGCGCGCACTCGCGCTCGCACCCACGTCTTTGCCAGAAAGCGCGCCCTTTCTTCGGGCCGTCAATTCCGGCCGCTAGCTGCCTCTTTCCAAACTGAGAGTAACTTTTCTTCGCGTAGAGGCTGGGATGGGGGGTGGGGTAGGGAGGGAAAGGGGAGAGAGGGACGCGCCTGGGAAGCCTAATACTCCCGCCTGTGGCCCCGCGCGACCCCAGCCGCCCGGCCTGTGAGGGAGAACGGCCCGCCCCCTCCAAACTGGGGGAGACCCGGCCTCGTCACCAAAGCAGCGCGCCAGGCGCGCCGGGGAGGGGGCCGGTCACCCGCGGAGCACCCAGCTGCGTGGCAACGCCGCCCCCTGCCGGTGCCCTGCGGAGCTGCGTTCCCAAAGCGGAGGAACGGGCTGGACCTCAGACGGAGGCCCTGATCCCTCAGCGCCGGCCTCCACGGTGGGGCGGTCCGGGAAGGGACCCTAGGACGACCCACCACACAATTCTCACAGGCCCGTCGCTTCCCCAGAAGCACATTCATGGGTCCAGCCACCCATGCATAAATGCATCCATTCTGCTCCGGCATTCAGAAGAAGTACATATAGGTGTGTGGCTTGACCACCTGTTATGTGCCAGGCACCAAGCTGAGCGCTGAGGATTTCAGAATTACTGCGTTTCAAGCAGTCTAGTGGGCATGACAGGCAAGTAGAGAATTATGGTTCAACTGTACCTGTGTTTTGGGGGAGAAACGATGTGACACAGAGCAGCAGTGGGCTCAGTAGGATCAGGGGAACTGGGGGAGAAGAACGGAGGACAGATGTCCTTTGGATCGGATCGTGAAAAGTGGGCTTTTCTTGGTAGTTGAGGAAGAAGGAGAAAAGCACTGTCAGCAAAGGGAAGAGTGTAAAAGAATTAGAGTTTGAGCAAGGCTGTATAGACCACCACGGTAAGAAAGGAGATTGGGGCGTTTCCAGGAACTTACTGAGCACCTCTGGGCCGTACTCTGCTTAGGTCTTTACACCTAGCACTTCATTTAATCTTCAGTTGAGAAGCTATTCTTCTCAGTTGAGAAGGGATTTGGAAACAGAGGAACTGGGAGGTAAAGAGATTTGCCCCTTTCATGGCTAATAAGTGGTGAGGTCAGGCCTTGAACCCAACCCATTTCTCTGGGAGTGCTGTTTAGCCATCGTTTTCAGGAATGGGATATCTGTAGCTTACCAGTACCTCCCATTGGAAGGCAAAACAAGTACAGCAGCAAAATCGATATGAAAGAAAAAGAAAAGGCCTGTTAAAAGTGCTTCTCTCAAAGGCTAATATGAATTCTGCCCCTGAAAACAAGGGCAAAGGGGTAGATCATGTATTAGGTACACTGCACTAAAAAAAAATCAAGGGGTTAGCCCCACTGCCATTATTTGGTACCTAAACCCTTTTTCAAAAAAAAAAAAAAAAGTGGAAAAAAAAATCAGAAGAGTCTCAGAGCCTCTGAGCACCGGAGCTTCACGTATGCCCAGGATTTTGTTCTGTAGGGCTAAAGGAATCTGCATTTCAGCGCATCGCCCATGTGATGCTAACACGGGCCCAGCCACCCTCTACACTGAGCTAACAAGGGCCACTGCAGCCTGGTTCTCTAGGTGGGCACCTTCTCCCCAGCAGAAGCTGCTCTTTTCCCCCCAGCTGCTCTCATGGCCTCCCCCAAGAGTGGACATGGCTGAGAGGTAGAACTGGAGCCTGAGGCCAGATACAGAGAGACTGCGATGCATCAGACCCTGTGCAAGGGGAAAAGATGAGTCCCAGCAGCAGTGGGGCAAGACCCCTTCTCTCAAGCTGCCAGGGCTTTGTGGCTGACACTTCCCTGACCCTTTAACAAAGCATTCCTCATCCCCATCCGGGTTCTCCCTTCATAGCAACCTTCCAAGTCCCCGTAATCCAGACCCACCGCCTCCTGCCCTGGGACATCTGGGATCTCTTACTTTTGGCAGCACTGGATGGTGCTTTGACTGGATTCATATGGGCCTGATTCATAGTGGCCACTGGATACATATTGTTGCATGAAAGCATCTGTTGTTCTTTGTCCCTCTTCTCCCTGTCTTCCAACTGAGATAATATTTACATTCTGGAGAGAAAAAAAATGTTCATTCTTACATGAAATTGCAAATTTTGCAATTGCAAGCATTTTTTTTTTCTAGAAACCAAAGTAATTATCAAATGAGAAAGTCTATAGTCTCCAAACACATTCACAAGCAAGGTCATCTCTCAACACAGTTATCCTTGGATTAAATTTAGATGCAGAGTTGTCATATATGTGTGTGTGTGTGTCTGTTAGGCTTTAGCTTCTGAACCTTTTTGGTAAATAATTTAGTTTTCCTCATCTAAAAGGGGGAAAAAAAGATCTATGGCAATATAATACTGTAAGTCTGTATCTGTAATCCTTAAAAGAAAGCTTTACATTTCTGAGAAAAAACAAAACAAAACAAAACAAAACACGATTAGTTGACCTTGCTTTAGAAGTTACAGTGACAATCAATCTGGACTTAGCACAATAAGAAGAAATTCAGTTTGGGCCTGAATAATACCATTACTGAGTTGGTTATAATGTGCCAGACAGTATGCTCAGTATTTTATATGCACCATTTCTTTTAAACTTTCTCCAAATATCAGAGGTTTGCATATCACATCCCCATTTTCCAGATAGGGAAGATGAGGCAGAGGAAGGTTAAGGAACTTACAGACGTGGCAGAGCCTTGGTTCAGAGCCGTGTGTGTGTCTGCTCTCCATCTCTTTCCCTGCCTTCTGCCTGTCTTCTCTCTTTCCTTTTAGACTTAAAACTGAACTGCAAATGCACTCTGCTCCTTCCTTCTTTCCAAGTTCTGTACGTTCAGACTGGACACATCCATGAAGCCCAAGGGGTTTTATCCCGAAACAGCCCTTGGGGCCAGAATGCACCTGCCTGGGCTGATGGGAGTTTCTTTCTCAGTCAGGAAGGCCTGCCACCCTGGCGGGGGGACCTAGCAAGCCAGAAGCCTTCCAGATAGCCTGTGAGAAAACCACACACACTCACACCCACACACACACCCCCCAACACACACACACCCCACACACACTGTAACGGGGTGGGAGGTTCAGAGTCTGCACCAAGTTCACTTAGCAGTTGTGCTGCCCTTCCCATTTTGCTTTGTCTGCATCCTGCCTTCTCAGGAATGGTTTCAGAAAATAAGCAGCAAACAAATATGCAGTGATTCCCTCAAGCTCTACGCAGAAGGAGAGAGAGAAGGGCTCAGAACACTGCTGTTAGGACACTTCTTTTCTCTCCCCGGATTCTTGTCTCACTCTCGATCTTTTCACGCCAGCCCTGTCCACTCTCTCCATTGATTATCCACCTTCCCCTGCTTCTGCTCTTTGATCCTTTCCACCAAAAGTGACAGGACCCTGCAGGAACTCCTTGCCCCTCTCCCTCCCCAGGGTCAGAGCAGTGGCAACGTGGGGAATTTGGGCCACTCCCCACCTCCTTGCCATTCACCGCCTTCCTAGGGCGAAGCCCAGTGGTTCCTGAGGCCACGGAGGGACAGACAGGCGTCCTTCTCCGCGGGCATCCATGCCCGTGAGGAAGTCCACATTGCAGGGCAAACCAGAGAGCTCTCTGCCGTCCTGTTAGTGTTAGTAGAACAGCAGTCAGTTAAAGGGCCTCGTGTAAAAATTAAAACTCACTTGGGAAACTACATTACCTGTTTTCCCAGGGAATGCTGCTTGCAAAATGACTCTCCCCATGTTTTTTTCAGGGAAACAAATGTTTATTCAGGGCCTATCAAAGGCCAGAAACATCCTAAGTCATACAGCTTTTAGTCTTGGGAAAAGCAGTCCATTATTTTATTACTTGTATGGTTATTAGCAATCAACAGGTTAGTTCTATATTTTAAACTATTCAAACCTTTTTATTCTGTACTATCTCATTTTATCTTCAAAATTATTCTGACCAATGTGCAGTCCTAATTTAGAGATGAAGAAAGTCTAGGTAGTTTTTCGTAAGTTTACATAGCTAGTTCTGGAAAAGTTAAAGCGAGACTCAGTTGCTCTCAGTCATGGGCCAGCACCCCTTTCTTGGGACCACACTGTTTCATCTTCTATCTGTGAGTGTATTTAAGTAATGATGACAAATCGTTCAGTTTGAAGAGATCCTCTAGCCACACAGAGGATCATTTGTATGGATTGCATTCTCACCTGTGAACATCTTATAAAAGCATCTGTACTCTACAGTTGAGCATCTTCTAAGTATCATTTCCTAAGTTTATTTTTAAGAGTATTTATTTGAAGTATATGACCACATAAAAATAGTTCTTTGCACAGTCAGAGACCAGTGAGCTTAGGAAATTCAATATGCAAGCAACACAGTGCCGTGTCATCACTCTTAAAATCAAACTCAATACAGATCATCCTTTAATAGAGGTTTTCATCAGAAAGACAAGCCAGTATTTTCTTGTGCTACTATCAGTGCCGATTATGCCGGAAAGTCTTCCTGTTTTGACATCTTGGTGAAACGTTTGCCGTTTAAATCAATGTTGCAAGTCCCTTGGACCAGACTGTTTTCTTTCCTCCAAACAAAAGAGACATTCAAAAGTCACATTCATTTGGCAAAATGTGAACTAGAAATATACATGTATTTTCAAAACCTACCAAATATGAATAAGTAAACTGTTTTTCCCCAAAGTCATATTTATATTACGAGTTTTTCCCTTCTGCAATTTGTACTAGAAGAATGTTTAACTTCTCTGAAGAAAATGGCGATGTTTACTTGTGGTGCTTGTAAAGCTTTGAGAAGGGCACAAGGGGGGATATAATGAATTATTCCTCTTTTCTAAAAGGAATTTGGCCAAACTATGTATGTACCTTATGAAAAGGGGGAAAAAAAGACCATCTTCTATGGGTATATCCAGCTCATTCATATACATGTTTAGCCAATTCTTACCTTGTACCTATGTTGATATATTTATTGGCCACGGATAGTTGATTTATATGAGCTTTCAACATTTCAGAGATAATTAAACATAGTATATATCCATTTTACTAACACCATTTTGATATGCCAAATTCAGAAATTGCATAACTACCATATGAATTTATAGCAGCTGCAAAAAATATACTTGCTCACATGCTTAGACCATACACTGATTCAAAAATGCATATACTTCCTTGTTTGAAAGGATTCTTTTTTAACATTTCTACCATCACTTTCTTTGTTAAAGTCTTTTCCTCTTCTTTCCCTTAACCTCAAAATTAGCTGCTGCAAAGAAAGAAATAACAAATTAAATAGTACAATTAATGGTATCCTGATGTTTGGGAGAAATTGCTCTGGAATACTGTAAGCAACCAAAAAGCACATTGTCTTAGAAAGTCTGAGAAGCTGAACACAGCAAATAATACTTAAAAGAAAGTTTTTTTCCAAAAGCTACTAGGATGATGAACACATTTAAAAGACAGGTTTTTTTTTTAAACTTTCAAGTTGGACTCTGGGAAGATAAATTTGACCACCTTGAAAATTCTGGGCTCCTTAAGTAAAATATGAATGGGAAAACCAACTGCAGACTCTCTAAGCACTAAGACACCTGAATTTATTCTAGCAATATGGGATAAAACAGATTCAAGTTTAACATTCTAATAAAAGAAGGGCTTCAGGATGCTAGTGGATTAGGCATTCCTTGAGAAGGTGTAGGGGGAAAGCAAGAGCTATCAAAGTTGTTAATATTTGAACCATGGAAGCTTCTGACTGGAGATCGATTTCTAAGAAGCCACAACTCTAGCCGGAGTCCTAGAGATTAAAAGGGAGTTTGCATTGACACATAATTGAGTAGCCACAGTTGAGATAACTCTAAAGGGCAACAGAGCTGTCCTCCAGGTTTTGAAATTTGTAATTACTCAATGAGGTCATTGTTTAGCATAAAAGAAGTGGCATTCTTAATTTTTCTTATCAGAAAGCCATTTTACAATATTAAAAAAGAAAAAAAAATGGCACATGAGATTCTTTGCTCCACAACCTCTCCCTGGTTTCCATTAAAATTCTGAAGATATTTGGTTTTCCCTCCACTGGCATTAATTTGGTAGCCATACTGTCCCCATCTACTCAACGTGAGTTCTCTGTGAGCAGTAATTCAACGTACTTGCACTGACCAAGAATATATGACTTTACTGTGTGTTAAAGATAAATGCTTCTTGCAAGCACTTGTGACTTGTCTAGTTTATTCTAGTCTTCTGCTCCTGACATGTCTTGGAACATTATCTCTGTCCTTCTTTGGGTTACAGGGCTTGTTGAGAAAGTCACCAGTCACAGGTGTGTACATGTGACACCGGCACCTTGAACTCTCTGGAGCACTGGAAACTCCTGCAGGTTAGTCCATTTCTTTCTCAGAGTAACACATCTATATTTTTAATTCATTATTTAAAAAATAAAATCAATAATCATAAAAATAAAACATTAAGAATAGTCATATTTCACTTTAAATTTTACTATAGCATTATAATTATGTAGTACATTGCAGTGTTTTCAATTTTATATGTTATAACTCTAGACCAAGTGCAGAGATGACTTTTAAATATTTCTGACATGAAAGTAATTACCCTTTGCTTATTGGATAGATCATTATTTTGAGTCACACTTTCTTCATAAATCAAAGAAATTGAGTTATCATGACTAATTCTTAATCTGCTTTGTGTCTAAAGCTAGCAAACATTTGGATTAAAACATTGAAAAACAAGGTAATTATTTAGATGTTTTATCTACATGATATTAAACAGCCAGATGTCTGGTTAAACTTCTTATGTTTAATAGAGCAAAATGGAAATTTCAGTTGTCTTCTAAATTTAATTAAAGACCAATTTGATCAAAACATTTACTCTGGAACTTACACTATTGATTTTGAATGCCTGTATTGATCAAGTTAACCAGAGGCTTTGCAAACGGTGCTTCAAGCTGCACTAAAACCTGGGTAGCCTGAGCCTTTAGCTCCCTTTAAATCCCAATGCAGTGCACAGCCCCTGAATCGGTGAGTTGCAGTTGTGTGTGTGTGTGTGTGTGTGTCTTGCAGGAAGGGGTTTGGTCACAGCCGTAGTGGGATGTGAGCCTATGGGTGTGCACATCTGCTTATATCTCCCCTAATTTTTTCTCTAGATGTTTGTTCTTTCCCACATCCTTTCTCATTCCCTATTCATTAATACAGATAAATGACTGTTGAATCAATCTAGTGCTATCAGCTGCTATTAACCTTTTGTAAATCCTTAAGTTCTGATCACTATGGTTACCTAAAAATCACCTGGAAAATAATCTAGATTAAATAGCCTAAATATGTCCTGTGTGTCTCTAGTAAAAATTCTCTATTTAGGAAGATAATGTTTTCAGTTGGAATATGGTCAACTTTAAAGTTTTAATAAATATCCTCAATGCTATCATGAAACAGTTTCCAAATTTATGATCATTTGATGACTCATTTTTCTGAAGCCCCAATTTCATATGATTAATGGATTTTATTGCAGATTTAACTTTTCTCTCTTGTTTATTCTTCAGTGCTTCTGGGAATACTTCAAAAGTTTCCACCACATTCTGTTTTTTAATCAAGTGATTTATGAACAGTACTCAGTTTTAGATTTCAAACTGTGCTTTCATACATGTTAAAATATAACATTTACTTGTATAAGGATGTTATGTTACTACTTATTCAAATTTTATAGTAATAAGCATATTGATAAAAACTTTTGTTCTTATTTTCTTAGAACATTTAAGTATAGTGACTGTATAGCTCAAATTTTAAAATGTATGTGGTCTGAAAATACTAATAGGCTTATGAGAACAAAGGGACAGTATATATATATTTTTAACATCTTTATTGGAGTATAATTGCTTTACAATGGTGTGTTAGTTTCTGCTGTATAACAAAGTGAATCAGTTATACATATACATATGTTCCCATATCTCTTCCCTCTTGCATCTCCTTCCCTCCCACCCTCCCTATCCCACCCCTCTAGGTGGTCACAAAGCGCGGAGCTGATCTCCCTGTGCTATGCGTCTGCTTCCCACTAGCTATCTATTTTACATTTGGTAGTGTATATATGTCCATGCCACTCTCTCACTTCGTCCCAGTTTACCCTTCCCCCTCCCCATGTCCTCAAGTCATTCTCTATGTCTGCGTCTTCATTCCTGGGACAGTATATTTTAAGTCTGTTTAGTTCTTCAAAAATCTAAGATATCATGGTCATCCATCCACCATACAGGATTCTGATTATGCCTTCAGTTCATTCCTCTCTAACAGCAACATTTCATATCATCTGTTGGCCATTGTGAAGTTATAGCAGAAATGAAATGTAGGGGTTTCAATTCAACATTCACAAACCCATAGAGATATCACCATACTCTCCCACTTAAAGATTTTGTACACCTAATTGAAGGACTGATCACAAATATCAGTTGTAAAATTGAAATGTAAATTATTCTCTCAAAGCCTGTGGACAAATGTGGTGTCTCATTGAAGAGCACTATAGTCTTCTCAAATACAGGGGCCCCAGCTTTAGTCTCTTGCTGTGACTTTATCCATAAGGCTCCCTTCATCTTTGGCCTCAGTCCAATTTGCTTTCATTTGGGGCCAATGCCACTTTGTTTCTTTAAATCCAATTTTGGCTAATAAATGCTTACAATGTATTTTACTATGTTTAATAGCACTAGGAAATTGAACTTTGATTACAATTAAGTAGAACACAGCAAATATGATATCATTATAGCATAAGTTGTTTCAGCATCTGTGTTAGATTACATTATCCAAACACATGAAACAGTCAAATTTCTGACTTGACCATCCCCTGCAGGCAGTGACCTGCTGCTTCTTGCCAGTTGAAGTCTGTTTTTTGTCATTGCTTTGCCTGTCAGTGGCTCATCCTCATAATTCCAGAAATGCTGTTGAATTCCCATTGGTTTCCTATATTTTTTATCTGTTACATTATTCCAGAATTATAATTGAAGGAGAAAGAAAGAAAGGAAAGAAGGAAGGAAGGAAGGAGGGAAGGAAGGAAGAAAGAAAGGTAGGAAGGGGAAAGAAAGAGAGAGAAAGAAGGGAAGGAAGAAAGGGAAAGAGAGAAAGAAAGGAAAAGAATGGCTGCTCTTACAGAACTTCACAAACCATTTTCAATCAGGATTTAGGTAAAAGGTCAAACTCTAGTCCAAAAATAGCCAGTTCATTTTGTTTCTAATAAATTTTAATTCAAAGCATTTTGGCCCTAGGGAGAAACTAGGTTTGTTCCAAAGGTCCAGAGATGCTAGAGATCAGCTGTCTGTGTTCCTTTAACCTCATGGCAAGGCTGCCTTAGCTAATGCCACATTTTCCTTATTATTCATTACTTGGGAAAAGTCAATGGCTGACATAGAAATAGCTGAGTGCATTATTCTAAAATGAAGTGATTAAATCATGAGGTTGAGAGTCGGATGCAGGAACCCTGGGGATGGATATTTTTTCCTAGTTCTTAAGACAGATTTTTTTCTATGAGAACTCACAACGACGATTAATCCCTTCAAAATGATGGGGCCATAGTAAACTCTATTCAAGGTTGAGCCTCAGGGGGTGTGGGGAGGAGCACAATAGTTAACACAAATCTCTGTTGAGGAATTAGAGGGGCCCAGAAAGATATTGACTGAAACACCCACATGTACATTTATGTCATAGATTTGGAGAAACGATCCCCTGGTGCTGAGCTGAGAAGGAATAAACATAAGATTATTATGGTGGGCCAAGCTGGAAGGGTAGACTGGGCAATATGAAATGAGAAAGTGCATGGTAATGTATCTCAGAGAATGCCTGGTGCTGTGCAGGCTAGCTCTACCACAGGAGATGGAGTGGGTCCCTAATGCTTAGGAGCAAAAGCCCCCAATGGTAAAGGGGGGTACCCGGAGCCAGGTGGTGCTCTCCTGGGCATCAGGCCCCAGGAGGTTTAGATGATGCTTCCAATATCTGACTTCAGGGAATTCTCTCTAAGGACGTCTACCTTGAGGCCCAGCCAAATTTATCTTTTTCCAAATCCCACCTGGACTCCAAAGCAGGTATATCCTGATCTCCATCCTCCAGCTGGCTGCTGGTGAGGGGTGACACTGTGTACAAAATCTGCTTGTAGATCTGGAACTGCTGGGATAGAAAGAGGGACCTTTAATCCCTAGGACAAAGAGGTTTACGGTGCCTCTTCAACAGGACTGCTGGTGTAGTAAACTGGCAGGTTATCCTTGGTCTCCGTAACGGGAAGGATCTCCAAAGTTAGAGAAGACGGAAACATCTCCCTTATTCAAACACCACATAAAGCCCTCTAATTAAGTTCTGAGCCAAAAAGAGACCTCAAAAAGAACAGCCAGCTGGCAGGAGCTGGCCCTACAAGCAGCCTCTGACCCATTTACCTGAGCACTGTCTTTCTGTGCGGCCTGTCACTTTGATTACCTCTGTCACCACTAATTCTGGGACCTGATAGCTTCTCTTTAAATTGTTGGCCTACGTACAACTACATCCTTCCTTTACCTCATTCTTGTGCAATAGAGACATGTAGCATTTTCAAATTAATGTGATTCAATACTAAACTAAAAAGGCAAGATGCCTCACCTAAAGTCACATTTCCAAACTCCAAGTTCTTGATCCTAAGATGAATACGACCCAGCCCCCAAAACTGTGCAATTCCCTGCCCAGGATCCTCCTCCCAACACCCCATCCTACGTGTTACTTGGTCAGTTTTCTAGCTGCCGTATTTTTTCCTCGTTCTTGTAATGTGGTACATGTTCAAACAATAGGCTGAGATAGATAATAAGAAGGGATGGTCAGGAAAGGCCTCTCTGCAGAGAAAATAATTAAGCCAAGAACTAAAGGATAAGCAACAGCTAGCCATGAGAAGTTGGGGAAAGAGTGTTCCTGGCAGACGGAGCATCTGATACCCAGGCAGCAAGAATCTCATGTCCTGGAGGTACTGACACAAGTTCTGGAGGGCCAGAGTATATTGAGGAAGAAGAGAGGTCATAAGATAAGGCTGGAGAGAGAGTCAAGGGCTCCATCTTGTAGGCCATGGTGAAGAGTTTGGACTTTGCTATGAATGCAAGAAGCCACTGAAGTGTTTGTGCAGGGGAGTTACGTGTTCTGATTTATCTTTTGAGAGCCTCCTTGCTGCTCTATGGAATAAGGAATCAAAGAGGAAAACATAGAAAAAGGGAAACTAGCTAGCAGGCTGCTGCAGTTATCTGGGCAAATGGTGATGCTAGCTTTGACTACTGTTTTTCAAACTCTGCGTCACGCAATCATTTTTGTGGTCTTGACCAGCAATATCAGTGAAAATAGAATGGTGTGCAATAGAAAATATCAGAGGCCATCGTATCACTTCATGATATTTTCTCTCAGTTTCTTATGGACATACATATAGATATTCAAGTAGTAGATTGTACTGTGAAGTGGGTTTATCACTCTGAATAGTGATCAAAGAAGCCACTGACCAATACAAGATGGCCACAGTGGAGGCAGAAAGAAGAGGAGATCCATCACCATAAAAATGTCTTCAAATACATGGAGATGGAAGAGATCACCTTAAAAAGGACATAGAGAGGAGACAGAGCTCTGTGATATATTTTATTTCATTTTCAGTATTGCATTCCTATACCCTGCATTTATACCCTGCCTATTCTTTAAAAAAATATTTACAGTAACTTATGCAGAGTGATAATCAGATTGTACCATTGACATAGGAAAATGACAGCTAACCAGCCATTTTTTTAAATGGTACATTTAGAAAGAATTGGAACATAACCTGATGGTCACCAGTAGGTCTTTCCCTCACCTTTCAGCATTACTTTTCTGGATCACTGATGGATCTCTAGCAGAGTTTATAAACAAGTTCAGAATATTTACCCAGAAAGTTGCATGAAGGGGAGGAAATATTAAACTCTATGTCTATTCAGTCTTCATTTCTTCTGAGGGAGTGTCCCTTGATCTTCTGAGGTAACAATACTAGTTTTGTTGAACTTCTTGACAATGCAATCTGATCTCTGCTTGGTTTAATGTACAAAGTCACCACCATACAACTAACTATTCAAAAACTTGCATTATCACCGCAGCGAGTGATAAAAAATGTATTGTGCCTTGGGTCAAACGCCCCGTTTATGTTTCATTTTGCCTAATATAGGATAGAATGACCTCTCTTAGAGAAGGTTATCTAAATGAGTCTCTCTATCCAATTCTACTTGAGCAGGTTGAATTTAATCTGCTATTTGGGATAGTCTCTAACCTGATGAGAAATAGATTTATAATAAAACATCATTGAAATTCAGAAGCTTGCCTTGGAAAGAAAGGGTACATGCCATGGGCAATTAGCAAATGCAGAAATCCTTTAATTATAAACCATGCCTTTGCCTGAGGAACTTTGTACTATGCTGACAAGAGGCGGAATCTAATAGTAAGCCTTTTCATTTTAGGTCCACATATACACACACCCACAATCTAGGAACATGTTAAGACCCATATGCTCCAACGACCCATTTACAAATTACTAGATGAGAACAGCATTAACTCCCTACTCCCTTTGCCATTTAAAGAAAGCAAGCTTACTACTTCATCACCTTTCTTCTTCCTGGGATTCTCTGCATCAGTTGTAAAAACATGCCTCTCTCCCCTCCTCCTATCAGACTCTTGTCTTGCTTTGGGGGTAGGTGACAACCAAAGACTATAGTGGTATTTTAATAGCAGACTCTTAAAGATTTTGTAGTCAAAGGAAAGAGTCTCTAATTGTAGAAAATTAACTTCCACTGGGAACTTTACTAGTTGCTACTTGAGGTGCCTTCCCCATTGCTTCTCAAACTAGATCACCCAGGTAACTGACTGCATATGCTGAGTGTCCACACATTTTGATAAAGCCACCCAGAGAGCCCTTCCTGACCCAACTAGTTATGCTGCTGACTCTACTGTAAAGCCATTCCTGTGCCAGATGAAACAGAATTTCAGCAAGTAAGGAGCTGAAGACAGGGTAGCATCGTCATTTTCAATCTGTTTTTTCATTCTCAAACCTCACAATGTTGGCCCTTTCTGCAGAATTTCAGTTTGGTTTGTATTATTCACTGAGGAAGTCTGGTACATATAACAGCTTCCTTTTAACATAGATAAGACCAGCAGGCTAACAGTTCTTTGGGGAAGTAGGATAATTATCAGGAAGGTGTTGATAGTTCATTGCTGACCTGTAAAAACCTAGTAAGAATGAAGGCAGCTAAAATAATGGATCCATTTAAAGTTTGGGTCATATAAGACGTCATTAAGGATCACATTATTTCAGCAAAGAAAATATTACAGAGAGCTCTCCTCTTAAAAGAAAATAGTTTTTCTGCTGGAGAGCTTCCAAACCGCACCATTGCAAAACCTAAACACTCCAAACCATTGAAAGCTAATGTTTAACTGTCTGCTTCTTAGTTGTCATGAAAACCCTTTCTCCTTTGGTAACTGATTTTTGTTGAAATCTAGGTGTCATTTGGCTTTTAATCCTAATTATGTTCCTTATGCTGGATGAACATACTTTCATTGCCCAGGGGTTATTTTTTTTTACATCCTCCATAGTGTAGAGTGTATTCCACCCTGCCCTGTGTGATTAGGAAAAGTAGTAATAAGCATTTTGGGCGAGTTGGGGAAAAACAGTAAAAGCAGGGCTGGCCCAAGGCATGATTGTGAAATGCCCCCAATTTTTTAAGCCCTTGTCTCTTAATTTGTCATTTAACTATTTTGGGCCCTAATCTCTGTGAAAACTTGTTCAGCCAATAGCTGGCGGCCCTTCTAAGCATCTTCTGTTGGAGGATGAACTGAGACCAGACATGATACAGTGCATGTAAGACCTGATACATAGTAGATGTTCAAAACTTGTTAAATCCGCACCCTCCTCCTCAGCATCTCCTAAGCCTCAGGACTAAGGGATACTTAATACTGACTTATGATGAAATTGATTGTAAGAACATTTGCTTGAAGACTGAAAAACGTTTTGAACCCAAAGGAATGTGCCTATAATTCTGACATTTTAGGCCTTGTAGGAGGTAGAGAAGAGACACGGTAGCAGGTTGGGGAAGCCTTCACTGCTCTGAAGTGATGACAGCTGCCTGCTCATTAGACCAGCCTTGCTGGAAAAGAATGTGATAGTGTGGGTGAGGCATGGGAGCCAGACAGTGTGTGGGACCTGATCATTCACACCAGAGCCTGAGAGCCCCCGTCCCAGGTCATTTCCAAGACCTCTCCCCTGGCAGCCCATAGGTTGGATTCTTCCATCTTTCTCCTGCCACCAACCATTCGCGAAGGGTCTGATTAGTTAGTGCATTTTTAAGGACCATAGTGACAGAGGCAGATACAGGATTTGTGAGATCTGAAGCTTATACAATTACAGGAGCCCTCTTGCATAGAAAAAGTGCAAAATAACAAATAATAGATACAAATGTGACTATTTAATTAGAATAAGAAAAGGAATCACCACAAATTTTACACTTAAAAAGCTGACAAATGCCACAAACATCACAAAATCCATAAAAATAATGTTTTTAAGTACCTTCCTGATACACCCTATAGTATATTTTTCCTAATTTTTTTTTCAGGTTGCATACTCTAATTGCTCCCTCATGAATCTCCTGATAGGAGAGAACTTACATCCGTGAGAACCAAAACTTTTGCCTACAGTTTTTCACATGGGATGATTTGAAGAACTTTCCACAAATGGGCTTCTGGCTCTGAACATTTCAAACCTTTTTAGTCCTCTATATCCACATATTTCTGGCATTGTAAGGATATGCTCAGATCACATTATAACCTCTAACCCTGTGTCTTCATTCCATGACTGCAAATGAGTGGGTAGTGGGAATATTTTGGAAAGTGTTCCTACATGAGGACAGGTAGCAGAACTTAGCTATACCTGGAAGTGACTGCAATCCACATAAATATGTACATCCCACCAAACCCAAACTAAAAGTATCCCCGATTCAATTTACCATTAGCCAAATACCCAAAATGTCCACAGCCAATCTGACACCACCCAACATGAAGGGACGTGGAGAGGAATTCCATATGCAAAGAGAGAGCAGGCTTAACTGATGTGGTTAAATTGTTCTACTTTTTTCAAATTTTACAAAAGCATATGCCTCAGCAAATTAGAGTCCCTGAAAATGTAAACTCCTTTAGCTTCACAGGAAATCCTCCTCTTCACAAAGGGGATACCCCAACACAGAATTCTGAGAAAGAAAGTCCTACCGTCCCCCCCATTTATGGGAAGAGCTCTTTTGTGCCAAAGTTCTCAGTATCCTAGAAAGGCTTAGACATATGTCATAAAAATAATATCAGTATCAT
Organism: Mesoplodon densirostris; assembly: GCF_025265405.1. Lineage (NCBI taxonomy): Eukaryota > Metazoa > Chordata > Mammalia > Artiodactyla > Ziphiidae > Mesoplodon > Mesoplodon densirostris. Next base: position 88,361,533 of record NC_082672.1, read on the forward strand.
TACTAAGCTCCTTTGTGCCCAAGCACAAGGCAATCTCAGAGGCAGAAATCATGATATCTGGCTCCCTGGGGAATGGAGGGGGAATCTTCCTGAACCATGTACCTGGTTCTCTCCTGTCCCTCCTTGGGCACTGCCCAAGGCAACCTGAAGAAGAAACTTAGATTATGTTAAGAAATGTTTCAGTCTAGTTTAATAATTGTAACTGTCTGATTCTTTAAATCCTAGCTCTACCCTGCCACTAAGAAGCTGTGTGAGCTTGGACAAATTCGTTCACCTCCCTAAGCCTGAGCTTTCTCATCTCTAAAATGACAATAATAATACTTCCCTTGCAGAATTGTGGAAAGGATTAAATGGATAGCATAGGTAGACTATTTGGAACCTAGTAGATGACTAAGATATTGTAGCTATTGTACTTACTGTCCACATTTCTAGTATAACTATAAGGGAAGAACCAAGAGGGGAATATTGGACAGCCCAGGGTCCAGAGCCTCCAGATGTACCACACATGGCACAGAAGGTCGAACTCTATAAATACTAAGGGTGATGCTTGCAGTTTCCACTTCTCTACTTTGCCCCGGGGTCCAGTAGCAACCCAGTGAAAGTGACCACGGCAACGTGACAGCCACAGCACTCTGAGAACAGAGTTTGTTAATAAACATGAGGCTGTTAGGAGGCAACAGTAATTCAGATCGTCCTCACGACGTAAGGTCTAACTCTGAAATTGCATGAGATTTGGCAAGTGTTCCAGCCTCAGATAGTCTGCTATTTGAACAAGAACAACAGATTGCCTCTGGTCATGGCTGCAAAGAGCTGGCACAGAACGCCTAGCAGGATGTAGGGGCTCTGTAAAGGTGTTTTGAATCCAACTAAAGTGATCTCTTCTCAGAGAGCCTGGACACTGCTGGCTGGACGTGGTACAGGCTCTGAGTAGCCTGAGATGTCAGGTAATTGGAGGCAACAGAGCACTGTCTTTAGTGATTGACTCTGAAGCCAGACGACACTGGCACCAAGACCCCAGTTCTAGCATCTTTACAATCTCGGGCAAGCTACTTAAATTCCTTGTGTCTCAGGTCCCTTATTCTAATGTGAGGATAACAAAGTATTCACCTCGTCGGGATGGTGTGAGAATTCAATGAGAATTCAATGAGAAAACATTTATCTAAGGCTTTACATTGCACATTGCAAGTACTGGCACATTGCAAGTACTCAGTAGTGACTAGCTCGAACGTTAAATGGGAAATCTGGCGGAGATGTCCAGAGGTCTTTGATTTTGTAGATCTGGCACTCAGAAAAGAGGTAGTAATTACAGGCATATATTTTAGATTTTCTAGTTGTATTAGTTTCCTGTGGCCGCTGTTCAACTTGGGGTTTAAAACAGCAGAACTTTATTCTTTCACAGTTCTGGGGGCCAGAATTCCAAAATCAGTATCATTGGGCCAAAGTCATGGTGCTGGCAGGCCATGCTGCCTCCCTCTGGAGACTCTCGGGGAGAATCTATTTCTTGCCTCATCCAGCTTCTGATGGTACCTCTTGTACTGTGACCTCATCGTTCCAATCTCTGCCTCACAGTGTCTTCTCCTCTGCTATCTATGTCACATCCCCAACTCCCTCTCTCCGTTAAAGACACAAGTGTTGTCATTGAGGGCCCACCTGGATGATTCAGAATAATCCAGGGTAATCGCCCCATCTCAAGACCATTATCTTAATCGTATCTACAAGGTAACATCTACAGGTTCTAGGGATTAGGACCTGATATATTTGGAGGCCATTATTTAGCCTACTTCACTAGTTAATATATGATACTGTAAAACATGAATGAAGATGAAATTATAAGAAGAAAAGAAATCTAAATATAGAACACTGGGAACCATAAATATATAACAGGGAAATAAAGAGGAGACACTATAGGGAAGTGAGGAGAGAGGAACAGCTCAAGGAGACAGTTGGGGTAGGGGTGGGGGGGCATGTTTTAGATTCCAATCGTATAGTACTTTCACAAAGGAGAGCATGCTGGAAACACTTCAGAGAATCAAGGGGAGTGCTGAGAAGTAATCACTGGGTTTGACTAATAGGAAAAATACCCATAAGTTTAGCCAAAGTATACTTATTGGCATGGGAGAGAGAAAGCCAAGTTGTGATGGATTAAGTTTGGGGTTACTTACTTCTGTGGTATACTTTGTGCATAGGCATAGGTGGAAGGGAAAATGGTGCAAACAGACATCTTGACAAGTCACTCTTCCACCTCACTCTCCGTTGTATTTTCTTTGGATTCCCAACGACAAAAGCTCAGAGGCCCTAAACTTGCCAAGGTGGACATGACCCATATTAAAAGGGGAAGACAGTGCATCCTTCCCATATAAAAATGCTTGCTCTTCAGCTCGAGAAGTCAATGACAAAGGCTTATTCATCCTTGTAATTGTTCAGCCTCCTCTTTCTCTAGGGTATCAATGACTAGACTAGTCAAGTAGTGATATTTTTAATCATTATACTCTTTTGCAATATCTTCAGAAGGACTCTAACTAGTAAGTAGTTTACATTTTTTCTAATATATGGGCATTATTTAGTCACTCAGTAATCTTTTAGATATCAGACAATGTGCTAAGCATTATACGGGAGATAATATAAATATGTTAGGAGGAATTCCCTGGCAGTCCAATGATTAGAACTCCCCACTTCCACTACAGGGGGCACGGGTTTGATCCCTGGTTGGGAAACTAAGATTCCCCTCAAGCCTCTCCGTGAGGCCAATAAAAAACAAAGAAATATATATAAATATATTAGAACTAATAAAAGATTAAGATAAGATTAATGGCTAACATTCTAGTGCCTTGTATGCAACGGGCACTGATCTAAATGTTTTATGTATCGACTTATTTCAATAATTTAATGAGAAAGGAGACAGTAGTATGATACTAGTATTATTGCTCTTATTTTATAGAAGAGGGAACTGAGGTACAAAGATAAGAAAAAGTCACACGGCTAGGAAGTGTGAAGTGAGAATTATCTGGGCCTATTCTCTGAACCACTATGACATACATTTCTTTCAGCATCTGCAAGAAAACATCTCTAACACACTTATTTTGGGCAGAAGCATACAAATAAACATTATTTCAAAGTGATTTAACAAAAATTAAGTTTTGATTTTAAAAAAATCTCATAATACCACAAATTCTTATCCATTATGCATATTCATGTTTACAGAGTACCTACAATGTACTAGGCAGTGTTGTAGAAACTGAACTTTCAAAAACGAACAAAACCCCTTTCCCCCTATTTAACATGGAACTGGCTCCATCTTTCAATTTCATGCAATAATCAACACTCTCACCACAGTCCCGAGCTGAGATGAAACCAACTCTCCCCTCACTGTGTATAAGAGACAACATTTAATCATTGGAAGAATTACATTGTATGGTAGAAACTACCACTACTCACTTTTGAAATCCTCCTTCTGGGGGAAATTGTGCTGTCCTAAACCCTAGATGAAAAATTACAGAGGAAAAACAGTGAAAAATCATATATGGAGAATTTATTTTTCTTGCAGCATCTAAATCAATAATCCAGGTTCAGAGAGGAACTATATTCACAATGCTGAGCAACTCATTGGACGTTTCTGGGTCTGTTTCCTGAGGATTGTCTAACCTGACATCGCAGATCATTTTCAGTCTGACTTTCCATGACCCCAAGCAGCAAATATCAGGAATTAAGAGGAAGCCAAGCTCCACTTGTTCCACTTCCCACCTACTCGAAGGCAGGAATCAGGAAAATCAGAGAACCTCAGTACCCCAAGTAAGGGAGCCTGGCCCAGGCCTCTGCAGCAGTGCAGACAAGCCCCAGAGCTCCAGGACTTTCTCCCTCTCACACTGCATCTTAGCCCCGCCCCACTGGAATTTATCAGTGAAACTTATTCATCCTTTATCCCAAAACAAAATTCTCAGGACTCCCTCTTCATCCCCCATCCCCAGCCATGGTTGCCAAATAAAATACAGGATGCCAGATTGAATTTAACTAGACATCCTGTACTTTTATTCACTAATTCTGGCAACCTAACCCAGGTCTTTCAGCCCCTTAGGAGGAAAGGCTATCCATATCCTGGAAGACTTCCTTGATCATCCAGCCTATGTTGAATTGCAATCTCTCCTCCCTCAATACTCCCTGTCTTACTCCAGTGTTAATTTTCCACATGGCGTTTATCATCATAGATACAGATATTGATCTACTGTCATCATAGACTATAGATATTGATCTGTTCTGTTTACGCTATGTATATTCTTTGCCTACAGTAATGCCTGGCACAGAGTAAATGTTTGATATATATTTGTGAATGAATTTGTTAACTGTCTATTTGTTTGGTGTCAAAAATGATATTGTCATTATGATAAATATCATAGGTAAATTTAATAATCATACAGATAACTGATATTTATTGAGCATATATAGTAATATGTATCAGGCAGAATGCTAAGCATTTTATGTGGATTAACTCCTTTGCTGCTCACAAAAATCCCTTGAGGTAGGAGTTGTTATCCCCATTCTATAGCTGAGCTAACTGATAATGAGGGGAAAAAAAGTGACTGCCCAAGGGTTTACAGGGTAGTATTGAGATTCAAATCCAGCAGTCTGAGTTCTTTACCTGAGTCCTTTCCTTGAAAAAGAATGCTTTTCCCTAGGGACACAAAAATTATGAAAAGGTATTTTCTCCCATTCTGAGGGTTGTCTTTTTGTTTTGTTTATGGTTTCCTTTGCTGTACAAAACTTTTAAGCTTCATTAGGTCCCGTTTGTTTACTTTTGTTTTTATTTCCATTTCTCTAGGAGGTGGGTCCAAAAGGATATTGCTGTGATTTATGTCATAAAGTGTTCTGCCTATGTTTTCCTCTAAGAGTTTGATAGTGTCTGGCCTTACATTCAGGTCTTTAATCCATTTTGAGTTTATTTTTGTGTATGGTGTTAGGAAGTGTTCTAATTTCATTCTTATACATGTAGCTGTCCACTTTTCCCAACAACACTTATTGAAGAGGCTGTCTTTTCTCCATTATATATTCTTGCCTCCTTTGTCATAGATTAAGTGTGTGGGTTTATCTCTGGGCTTTCTATCCTGTTCCATTGATCTATATTTCTGTTTCTGTGCCAGTAGCATACTATTTTGATTACTGTAGCTTTGTAGACACAGAAAGACAAATATCATATGATATTGCTTATATGTGGAATCTAAAAAAATGGGTACAAATGAACATGTTTACAAAACAGAAGTAGAATCACGGATATAGAAAACAAACTTATGGTTACCAGGGAATAAGGGGCGGAGGGATAAATTGGGAGATGGGGATTGACATACACACACTACTGTATATAAAATAAAAAATAAATAAGAACTCACTGTACAGCACAGGGAACTCTACTCGGTACTCTCTAATGGCCTATATGGGAGAAGAATCTAAACCAAAAAAGAGTGGATATATGTTTATGTATAACTGATTCACTGTGCTGTACACCTGAAACTAACACAACATTGAAATCAACTATACCCCAATAAAAATTAAGAAAATAAAAATAAAAATATGAAAAAGGGGTTAAATGCTCACACAAACTATTAAAAGCTTTTGAATGAATAAATTACTGCCCCAGGCCAAAGAATTTTTTAAACTGATTGTTGTATGTGAAATAGAACCTGATATGGACAATTAAGAGCTTCTGTGTAACAGACAGATGTCAGTCATGTTAAAAGAGCATTTGGCCGGAGGAGAAGATGACAGAGTGAGGTCAAGGCTGCTCATCTTTTTTCCTCACTTTGAAGCTCAGAATCTTGACTCTGACATACAACTTGCCAAGATACCATGATACCAAACACTTAAAATGTTTTTTAGGACTTTATAAAGATGGTAAAGGGATCTGAAGCCTTCTCAGATTCTAGAATGAGAATGATATTCATTTTAATAACAAGTATTTTGCACACAAATATAAACAATCCTGGGTAGGATCTGCTTTACATTTCTAGTTCCTCCTCACTGGGGAACAGTCTATATCTCTACCACTCACATGAAGGGAATCCCTTCCACTCACTCTTTTCTTCCCCCTCTGTGTTGGCTGTTCTTAGTTCACACTGCTCTGTGCTGGGTTCCTTTTCTTGTGTCAAAATACCTACTATCATTTTCACATTACTTTCAGTCTTTACTGAAAGACCAGTTTACGTTAAGGGCTCCCTATTATTTGGTTTGAAGACTAGTGCACTGTACCACTACCAGGTAACAGCACATGGAAAAGCAGTAACCAAGGGCTGTGTACTGTTTAACTATCACTTGCTGTTTTATGGACAGTGCTTTGCTCGTCTTCTCCTGAGCAACCAACCCAAAGATCAGCAATCTATAGCCAGCAGGCAAACTCCAGCCAACAGCCTGTTTTTGTAGGATGCCAGTAACTAAGATGATTTTTACAGGAAAACATTTGCAATCAATTGGATGATAAGGGAACGGTGAGGTTGAACCTCAAGTAAAATGTTACACCAAAAAAAAAAAAGATCCATTATTTTCATTAGTAGACTTGCATTACAAAAATTATACTCAATTATTATTATTATATATTTAATTATGTGAATAAAAAGTGTGGAAATTTGTTTTCTCTTTGCTATATAGGTACCTACTAATTATACTCGATTTGGTCTCTTGGCCCACAAAGCCTAAAATATTGCCGATCTGGTCTTTTACAGAAAAAGTTCGTTGATCCCTGAGCTAATATTGGGTTGGCCAAAAAGTTCGTTTGGGTTTTTCCATAAGATGTTACTTAAAACCCGAACGAACTTTTTGGCCAACCCAATATTTGACGTTGAGAAGTACAATTCAAAAAAGGTCAATTGCTAATTATTTTATTTTATTATTTTTTGGCCACGTTGGGTCTTAGTTGTTGGAGAGGGATCTTCACTGAAGCACAAGGTCTCTTCATTGCGGCTCTCAGGCTTCTCTCCAGTTGTGGCATGCGGGTTTTCTCTCTCTAGTTGTGGTGCGCGGGCTCCAGGGCACATGGGCTCTATAGCTGTGGTGCTCAGGTTCCAGAGCACGTCGGTTCTGTAGTTTGCAGCCCACTCTCTCGTTGAGGCACGCATGCTCAGTAGTTGAGGCGCTCAGGCTTGGTTGACCCGGGGCATGCGGGATCTTAGTTCCCTGACCAGGGGTTGAACCCACGTCCCCTGCATTGGAAGGCATATTCTTTACCACTGGACCACCAGGGAAGTCCCACCAATTATTTTTAAAAAGAGAGCACTTACAGTTTCACCAGTTCCAAATGTATTTGTATGTAATTTAAGTATGCTGTTTTGTGGTATCATTTTTTAAATTCCTATTTATTTGCTACATTCAGGGTTTTTTTGGTGGGGGATTGTTTTTGGTTTTCATTGTCAAAGGATGCTCACATTTTTAGCCTGTTTGTTGCATTCCTATTGTCACAATTGACTAATGGTTACTAAAACATCCCATTTGACAGGTTGTTTTTGGTGGGTGCAAAATTACATGCAGCGCAGTGTTAAAAGATAATTCAGGGCTTCCATGGTGGCGCAGTGGTTGAGAGTCCGCCTGCCGATGCAGGGGACACGGGTTCGTGCCCCGATCCCGGAAGATCCCACATGCCGCGGAGCGGCTGGGCCCGCGAGCCATGGCCGCGGAGCCTGTGTGTCCGGAGCCTGTGCTCCGCAACGGGAGAGGCCACAGCAGTGAGAGGCCCGCGTACAGCAAAAAAAAAAAAAAAAAGATAATTCAGGTCATCTAAAACTATGTCTTAGTAAACACACAATCTAGAAAGCCTTTTTGTTTGTGATCATCTCTTGCTACCCACATCAGTAAAGATGTTAATGATTTTATTTTTCCAATTGACTACCATCTCATTTCAGGAAAAAAAAATTAAACAAAGAGAACCTGCTGAAGAAAACTGAAAATTGTGTGAATAACCATCACTGATCCATCCCTTTAGCTGACCCTAAGAAAATATGGAGCATCCTTAATGGAAGTAGAAAGACACAGTTGTGATTTGCTCCATATTAAACTTTTTTTTTTTAAGCTGTCCCATTTTTTTCTCGGTAGACCTTGAATCAGCAAGGGGAGGAACACGTAGGAGTGACTGCATCCCTGAAGCTTGGTCTAAAGGCCATCCTTGGACTTAGCCAAGCCAAGTTTATGGACCAAGTAAATTCAGCCTGGACCTCGAGCTGTTTATTCATTATTTGCTAATCTACTCAGCACACCTTTACTGAGAGCTCACTGTGAGCACTAGGACAACAGTTTCTGCTTCAAAGGAATTTATAGTTCATTTAATCCTGTTCTGCCAAGGTAACCCTAGGCAAAACTATAGTTCAGGTACATATAATTAGCTGTCTCACTTTGTTTACCTATATTGCCTTCACCTTTTAAAGTTACCAATATTGTTACCCCTAAGATACCAAAGATATGTAGCCCAGACCTGCCATTCCTGGAAACCAGAACCTAATCCCCAGCACCACTCTCTCAGCCTTCCCTATGGCTCACATCTCCAGACCATCCCCACAGCACCCCAAGCTAAGATTCCCCTCTTACTGCCCTGTTATTCTCTTTACCATCTCATTCCTTCAGGAAAAGATTCGTTCTAAAAAATCAACTCCCACTTTAGAAAGTGGACTAACTTCCCAGATTTCTAGATGAAAATACCAGCTAATGGTGATCAGTTCTGATCAATACACTTATTCTGTTCTATACACTTTACCCGAATTAACTCACTTTCCTCTCACAGTACCCTTATGATGTAAGCACTTCTATTATTCCACACTTTGAAGATGAGAAAATAGGCACAAAAACATTCAGTAATTTGCCCAAGGCTGTCTGCGAGAAGTAGGAGAGCCAGGATACAAAGCCAGCCAGGCTGCCCTGCAGTCTCTACTCCCTCCAGTGCCTCTAACAGGTAGATCGTACAGAGATTCCAAAGGCTGGTCAGCCAGAGGCAGTCAGCCTCCACATTGGGCTTAATCCCAGAGACTAATCTGAGGAGAGGATTTCTGAGCTGAGCATGAGGCAATAGGCAGCTTTCCTTGGGGGAAAAGACACTTTCAGGAAAAGGCCATCCTGCAATGGTCAGTGTTGGACCTGGAGGCCTTGAGTGAAAAGTCTCCATTCCTAAGAGATGCCTATTTCCTGAGAAGTTAGAAATGCACAGCCTTTTAAGTTTCAGTGTCCTGAGCTTGAAACACAAGGGAAGGGGGCAGGGCACAACCTTAAAAGAATCATATAGCCATAGGACATGACAAAAACTGGTTAGAACCAGCTAGGTCCAAGATGGCAGACAAGTCAACTTTCAGTAGACCTTGAGCCTCATTATGCACTCATTGTAATACATTAGCATATGCTAAATGACACACCCACAAGCACTATGACAGTTCTGAGATCAACCATAAAAGGTCAAAAAGTGGGCAGTGGCCCAATTGCTGGAAATCCCTGCTCCTTCCCCAAAATAATTGGAGTAATCCTCCCACTCATTAGCCTATGAAATTACCCAGTCCATAAAAACTAACCACACCATATTTCGGGGCCTCTCACCTTCTGAGATGGCCCACACTATGTCTGTGGAGCTTGTTTCTCTCTAAATAAATCCACTTCTTTTTTAAAAATAATTAATTAATTAATTAATTTTTATTTTTGGCTGTGTTGGGTCTTTGTTTTTGTGCGAGGGCCCTCTCCAGTTGTGGCAAGCGGGGACCACTCTTCATCGCAGTGCACGGGCCTTTCACTGTCGTGGCCTCTTTTGTTGCGGGGCACAGGCTCCAAACGTACAGACTCAGTAGTTGTGGCTCACAGGCCTAGTTGCTCCACGGCATGTGGGATCCTCCCAGACCAGGGCTCAAACCCGTGTCCCCTGCATTGGCAGGCAGATTCTCAACCACTGCGCCACCAGAGAAGCCCCTAAATCCACTTCTTATGTATCACTTTGTCTCTCACTGAATTCTTTCTGCCATGAGACTTCAGGAACATGAGCTTCATTAAGTCTTGAGACCAGGTGTGTGATCTCAATTAAAAGACTGTGGGTTCAAGTCCCAATCTGAGGTACACGGTTTCAGTTTCAAACCGGCTCACCTTGTTCTGGTGGATGATCCTCCCACTGGGCCCACCTAGGGGGCTTGTTCACAGCAGTAATGGGATGAATCTAAGGCCAGATTGTGGCCAGATGAAGAGCTATGAAGTTCAGCCAGGCCTTGTGATGCATCCACTCCAGTCAGAGGCCAAGCCCTTCAGAGAAATCTATTCCTTTATCACATCGTGAGGAAGAGGCTGGAGCCAGATTACCCAGGGTCTTCTGAGCTGCAAAAGCCTTCAAGTGTGGGAAGTGTCATGTCATTCATTCACTGAGAATGAACACATGAATAAATTAAAATGACCAGAATGAGCTTTGACTTTTGACTTTTGTGTATGTGCCTGTCCTCCAGAAGCTATGTAGGATGTGTCTAAAAAGCCTTTACTTGTGAGCTCATGCCAAATAAATGATGGCAGGGCCAGGTTGTAAGAATAGCTTCTAGGTGATGAACCCAGAGATTATCATACTAAGTGAAGTAAATCAGACAGAGAAAGACAGATATCATATGATATCACTTATACGTAGTATCTAAAAAATAATACAAATAAACTTATTTACAAGACAGAAACAGAATCACAGACATAGAAAACAAACTTACGGTTACCAAACGGGAAAGGAGGGGAGGAATAAATTAGGAGTTTGGGATTAACGATTGCAGACTAATATATATAAAATAGATAAGCAACAAGAATTTACTGTATATTCAATATCTTGTAATAACCCATAATGGAAAAGAATCTGAAAAACTATATATATATAAACTATATATATATATAAAATAACCCATAATGGAAAAGAATCTGAAAAACTATATATAAACTATATATATATAATAATCCATAATGGAAAAGAATCTGAAAAACTATATACATTTAAACTATATATATATATATATATATATATATATATATATATATATATATATATATAAAATAACCCATAATGAAAAAGAATCTGAAAAACTATATATATATATATATATATATGTATATATATATATATACATATATATATATATATATATATGCAGGTGCTGCACACCTGAAACTAAGACAATGTTGTAAATCAACTATACATCAATAAAAAAAGAAAAATTCCAGAAAGTTCAAAAGAAACCCCATAGCTTCCATAACATTCCTGTGCTTTCTGCCATCCCACTCCTTCCGTTGGGCTCTGGGGCTGACTGGCTTAGATTCTGCATACACAGAGAAAACATGGCCCCTCCCTAGGACAAAGAGAGTAACCTCAGGCCCCTGAAATGACAAAAATCTATGCCCCATAGCAATACAGCCAGCATGAAGATGGGGTGAGTTCAGTTACTATAAGAATAATGTCAATCGTTCTTACCTCTTTTGCAAGGAGAGCTTTAACCTCAGGGCTGGCTGCTCAGTTCACCTTTTATCTCACACATAATTCTTTAATACCTGTCCTCTTGCTGTGAACTGATTTTGATGTTTACCCTGGATAAGCTAGGTAGCAAGATCCTAGTGTTTCCCAGAAAACTTTGCTTGTTTGTTTGTCTCATTTTTCTATTTGAAAATACCAGGCTCCATTCCCCATAAATAAAGCAATTTGGAGATTATTTGAAATAGATTTTCCAGGACATCAGAGGTGGCAAGAACCTTTCAGAATTCTCAGATATGCTGTGAAAATATGCTTTATGTTCCAATGCACAGGACGGAATCCACCAGGCTGCCCAGAGCCACATCTTCTACACTCTAATGACTGGGCTAAGGGCAGATAGGGAGACTGTAGAGGGGTTAATGAATGCTGGGTCAGGCTTTCAAGGATGCAAGGGCAGCATAGCTTCCTGGAAGTCCCTTGTGTCTTTCCTCCCTCCCTCCCATCGTCCCTCCCTCTCTCCTTCTCTCCCACCCAACTTTTAATATTTGTTGTTTTGGAAAGAGTTAAAGATTTGAAATTCCAGTTTAAAATCCTGGCTTTACCCTTTCCTATTTGCTAGGGTCTTTCTCACACGTAAAGAAGATTTCTCCTTCGTAAAAACATATTCAGACCCTCTGCACACTTTAATTGGATTGTTAGTTATTTTGCTATTGAGTTTATGAGTTCCTTATATATTTTGGATATTAATCCCTTATCATATATATGATTTGCAAATAATTTCTCCCATTCTTTATGTTGTGTTTTCACTTTGTTGATGATTTTATTTGCCAGGCAGAAGCTTTTTACTTTGATGTAGTCCAAGTCGTTGATTTTTACTTTCGTTATATTTGCTTTTGGTGTCATATCCAGAAAATCATTGACAAGACTGATGTCAAGGAACTTACCTTCTATGTTTTCTTCTAGGAGTCATATGGTTTCAGGTCTTAAGTTCAAATTTAACCATTTTAAGTTGATTTTTGTGTATGGTATAAGATAGTGGTCCAGTTTCATTCTTTTGTATGTCGCTGTCCAGTTTTCCCAGCACTAGCTATTGAAGACGCTATCCTTTTCCCATTGTAAATTCTTGACTCCCTTGTCATACATTAATTGACCATGCATGCATAGGTTTATTTCTGGGCTTTCTATTCTGTTCCATTGATCAGTGTGTCAGTTTTTATTCCAATACAATACTCTTTTGATTACTATGGCTTTGTAATACCTTTTTTTTTTAAGTTGAGTTCTTTGCCTGATACATTTTATTTTATTTTATTTTATTTTATTTATTTGTTTGTTTGTTTGTTTGTTTTTGGCCGTGTTGGGTTCTTCGTTGCTGTGCGTGGGTTTCTCTAGTTGCGGCCAGTGGGGGCTACTCTTCGTTGTGGTGCGTGGGCTTCTCATTGCGGTGGCTTCTCGTTGCGGAGCATGGGCTCTAGGTGCACGGACTTCAGTAGTTGTGGCTCGCGGGCTCTAGAGTGCAGGCTCAGTAGTTGTGGTGCACGAGCTTAGTTGCTCCACAGCATGTGGGATCTTCCTGGACCAGGGATCAAAACTGTGTCCCCTGCAGTGGCAGGTGGATTCTTAACCACTGTGCCACCAGGGAAGTCCCTGTAATATAGTTTTAAACCAGGACGTGTGATGCTTCCAGCTTTATCCTTCTATTTCAAGATTGTTTTGTTCTTCTGGGTCTTTTCTGCTTCCATATAAATTTCAGGATTGCTTTTTTTTTTATTTCTGTGGAAAATGCCGTTGGAATTTTAATAGGAATTGCATTGAATCTGTAGATTGCTTTGGGTAGTATGGACATCTTAACAATATTAATTCTTCCAGTCCATGAGCATAGAACATCTTTCCTTTTATTTGAGTCTTCTTCAGGTTCTTTCATCAACATCTTATAGTTTTCAGTGTACAGATATTTCACCTCCTTGGTTAAATATATCATAGATATTTTATTATTTTTGATACAATTGTAAATGAGATTGTTTTCTTAATTTCTCTTTCTGATAGTCTCTTATTAGCATATAGAAATGCAACAGATTTTTGAATATTGATTTTGTATCCTGAAATTTTCCTAAATTTGATTATTAGTTCTAATGGTTTTTTGGTAGAGTCTTTGGGGTTTTCTATAAATAATGTCATGTCCTCTGCAAAAAGAGACAGTTTTACTTCTTCCTTTCTTACTTGGATGCTTTCTATATCTTTTTTCCTGCCAATTTTCTCTGGCTAGGATTTCCAGTATTACATTGAATGAAAGTGGCAAGAGTATACTTGTATTGTTCTTGATCTTGGAGGAAAAGTTTTCAGTTCACCATTGAGTATGATGTTAGCTGTGGGCCTGTCATATATGGCAATTATTATGTTGAGGTACATTCCCTCAATAAGCAGTTTGTTGATATTCTACTGTATTCTAAAAATAACAACAGTGAAGCCTTGCTATGGGTTGTGTTAAGCCATTGATTTATGTTTTCCTATTTAATCTTCCCCAAAATTCTACTAGGTAGACTTGCATTCATTTATAGATGAGGAAACGTATATGACCTATGTGTGTATGACCCAAAGCCCATGCTATTAACCTTTACTTTAATAGCATCATACATTTATTAGTTAATTTAAATAACTTGAGACCTGAAAGACTTTAGTTTTGCTTCAAATTATTTGATGTAGCTTTCTCTTCAATTCACTGGATTGTAGCACATCTCTCCATAATACTAAATTGAAAACATTAGTATTCCAGGCTACCTGTTGGTCCTTCTTGTTTGTATAAGAAAATGGAATGAAGTAAAAAGTTCCACAGGCCAAAAGGTTTTTCTTATAAGTGAAAATCCTTTTGAAAAGTACTAGAACCTGTTTTTAGTTTCATGATTCATTTCAAGAGCCTTTGTTATTTAGAAAGCAAATGTTAGGAGCAGAGCTGAACACCTTCTATGTGCAATAAAATCCAGCCCATATCAGTGTGCTTTTCAAACAGGTGAATCTGGCCACCTTTCTGGAAGTGGAGGGAAATCTTTCAGTGTGTTCTGGTTGCTGTGTGAAGAGTAATAAAATGCCAACCAGAATTAAGAAGCAGTGCAGAATTCTGATAACTTTTATGAATAATGCAGGCTTATTTTTTATTTTTGGTTTTGTATGTTGTTGTTCTTGTTGTTTTGTATCTTATCCACTCCCAATGCCAAGTTCAATTCACTGTCCATCAAATCATCTATAATGATGCATATCAAAAAGTGCTTTCCACATATAACCCAGGAGAAAGTAATGGACTTAATATACTTTTATTTTGAGGATTAATTAATATTAAATTAAATTAAAATTAAATCATTGTTAATTATTCAGTGATTAATAATGAAATCAATTATAGATGAAAATAATAGTTTGTATTAACAGATTAATTTCAAAGTGCAAATAATCTGACCAACTGAAACTCTAAAGAGGAGGTGCAAAAGGAACAATGCAAACTGAACATTTAAGCTAACTTGACATTGACAATTCCTATTATTACCTGAGAAAAAAACCACACACACAAAAATCAACAATCATTCATTTCCAGAAGCCCATAGTTACTAGGTACCCTCTGGGCCAATTACACTTGTTTGACTAAAGCCCAATGTTGATTTAACCTTCATGACATTTCATGCTCTGGGTACAGCTTCACTGCTCCACAATGCCCTCTAAAAAGTAATATAGGATAATGCATTAAATAAATTACATCTTATAAAATACTTTAATGCTTGTTACAAATCACGCATTATCCTCAAGCCAACACATACCACACTTCTTCATGTTCATTGTATAAATTATTAATTGATGTTCAAAGAGCTTAACTTAAACAAAGAAAAATTTAAGTACATTTGGAAAAAGGAAAGATTTTTGCCAGTCCGTTTTGAACATGTATCTCTAAGGAATTAGGAACATACTTCTTCTACTGGTTAATGAAAGATAAACAGACTACAAAAACAACAAAAAACCTGGAAGTATTGTGTCGTGTGATTCAACTCTGTGACTACGACCCTGGATTTATGTTTGTTTCCTTAGCATGTGCACAGCGTTTTAAACACCTAAAGGACAGTTTGCACTTTAAACTACATTCCACTTTAATAATGGCTATTAATGTAATTCCTGAGCATCACATATTAGCTTAATGTTAAGATTTGAAGATCTCTCCAGAAGAACTCTAATCTGTCTCACATCCAGGACTTTACTTAAAGTTCAGAAATGGCTCCTGAGATCTGAAGGGTATTTCATAACTCTGTTGGTCTATGCCCATAACAAGTTGTGGGAGATTGTATTTTCCAAGAAGGCTGCAACAGTAGCCCCCATGCTGCATGCTCTACTGCAGTGTGCTCCTCCTCTCGTGTCTATGCTGGTTTATATACCCTGGTAACCATTTGAATGCAGCAAAAGTGATGCGTGTGATTTCCACAACTAAGTAAAAAGCCAATGCAGCCTTCACCTTCCACACTGGAAAGCTTACTTTTGGAGTCTTCAGTTACAAAATGTTCAGCTATCCTGAGATTACCATATTATGGGGAAGCCCTAGCATCATGAAGAGACCACAAGCAGGGGCTCCAGAGTCAGTCACCCAGCTGAGATGCCAGTCAACAGCCAGCATTAACCACCATATACATGAGATCAATGATGTCCAATAAGAATGAACTACACATAAAACTTTAAGTTTTCTATTAGTCCCATTTTAAAAATTAAAAAGAAACAAGTGAAATTAATGTGGTTAATATATTTTATTTCACCCACTATCCACATATTGTTATTTCAAAATGTAATCAATGTTTTCATACTAAGTCTTTGGAATAGTATGTGTATATATGTGTTTATGTGTGTGTACATGTTTCACTTAGAACACAACCCAGTTCAGATTAGATATACTTCAAGTAGTCAATACCCACGTGGGGTTAGTGCCTCCTGTGTTGGACAGCTCTAGACGATTTCATTCCAGCCTCCAGTCAATCAATTCACCCCACCTGTTGAGTCTCCCCCCAGCTGTCGAGTCTTCCCAGCTGAGCACTAGAAAATGTGGAGGCCTCTCCATTGGTCTGACTCACAGGATACATATTTTAAGCTGCTAAGTTTGGGGGTAATCTTGTAGGCAAACACTGATAGTGCAGCATAGCTACCACTAGAAACATAGGTTATGAAAATAGATGTGTTTTTGCCCTCTGTTCAAGCTTAATTATTTTAGAGAAAGGTTAAACCATAGAATCTTAGAGGCCCTGAAAAAACCCTTAAAGAACATTTATGTCAACCTCCTACCCAGTGCCAAAATCATGATTATATCATCCACACCAGTAGGTCTACTCAGCTTTGCTTGATTAGTTACAAGTTATACCTCACAAGAAAATGTACTGAATTTTTGAGCAGCTTTAATTTTTTTGAAATTTTTCTTTATGGTGAATAAAAAAATGACCTCAGTAATTTCTCTTCAGCAGTTCTATTCTGGCCTCTGGAGCAATATAGTTAATCCCTCTGATGCAGCAGCTGCTCAGAGCTCTGGAGACAATGAATGTACACTTTCCCTGCCCTAATCACCCCACCCTCCACCAGCACCACCAATATATCTTTCTCCAGGCTGAATGCCTCAAATTCTTTCAGTTGCTCCTTGTAAGGGATACTTTTCAGAACTTTAACCACTAGTACAAATTCCTGGCAGTTCTCTACTTTATGACTCTTCATCTCAAACCTTACAGTATAATACTCAGAATAAAATATGTGTTCCATATGTGGCCTACCAATACACAGTTCAATAGGAGTGTTAGTCCTGTCCTGTATGATGTATTTTCATGAAGGTGAGTTAAGATTGCTACTCACCAAAGGTATTTTGATGGAGACAGAGCTTCCTCTATCTAAACACACATGGTCCCTTAGCTGCACACAGCACCTTAATATATTCTAGGAGGAGCCCAAAACTTAAAATCAGAAGACCTGATCTTGAGTTCAGTCAGCAATTGACTAGATGTGTGACTTTGGGCAAGTTGTTTGTAGTATCTGTATCACAGTTATACTGTCTGTATTTATTAAAAAGTGGTAATATAGGAATGTGGCATTTCTGGGTAGACATTGAATGGAATAAGTATGTGTAAATGATTTGTAACCTGTGAAAATCTATACAAACATAAGGCCCTTTTATTATTAATATCAGCCTAAGGATAGGGCTTGATGCTTATTTCCATAAAACTTTGTCTTCCTGGTATTGGCTCACCATCACTGCTCTTGGAGAACTTTCTTTAAAACGTTACTCCATCTGGTTTAGTAATTCAATAAACACTTATGAAGCGTTTATTCTGTGTAAGACGACTTAGCATTATCAGTTCGCTTCAGTGCCTTAGAAAGTCTACCAAGTTTCAAAATCCCTAGGTCATCCATCAACTGCCCACAGGTATGTCAGAGTCTTTTAGTCAAAACCAGTGATTTGATTTAAGACTTAAGATTCTGTTCTTTGCACCTGCTGATCCAGATCCCTGGGTCAGGCTGCCCAGAACAGCAGCAAGAGGAACAGGGAGACCCAACTTCACTTTGGGACCTGTTGCAAGAAGGTCACCCGCATAGTTTCCTGCTACCTTCCAAAGCTCCAGAAGTCAGAGAAAAAAAAAAAAAAATTAAAGCAACTTGAAATTCACTGTAAGTGGTGTGGTGTGCCAGAGAATGGCGAGGTATTTTTCAGATACAATATGGAGTAGATAGGTTACTGATTTCTCTTTGCCTATATAGGTCATAGATACTTGGCGGGACCTTTTGGGTCAGCTAGTGTGACACACTCATTTTGCAGGAGAGGACTGGCCTGCAGCAGGTTGTCTAAGACTCACAGCAAATTAGCAGCAGCACAGATTACAATTTCCTACCTAATGAATTTCCTCTGTGCTCCACTGATTAAGCAGTTAAAGAGTTAAGCAACTGAGACAATCCCAAACACACATACATACACACACACTCATGCCTACACACATTAAGTTGGAGTGACCTTCACTTTTTATCTGATTCACAGCAGTTTCTCTTCACAAATAGGAACTGGATGGACTGCTTTTGGACTTCTGGGTTTGGTTTTGTTTTGTTTTGTTTTTAAAAGAAAAAGCTGCAATGAACTGACTGAAATTATTTAATGGATCCACTGTCATTATGCAGACCCAGTCTTAGTTTCACATAGTATTCTAAAACCCCATCAACATCTACAGAAATATGGGATCTTGCATGACTCTCTTCTAAATGTGGGGTTGAAAACAGAATCAGCAAAGAAGCATGGGAGTCAGTCATAGAAGGTTGTACAAAAGAGGTAGATCTTAAAGGGGGTAAGAGTAATGTATTGCTCTAAAGTAAGGAGGGTAACAGAGGAAATAAAAATTCAACATCTAAAAATATAGAAGAGGAAGCAATCAAATGGTGTGAGGACGATGGCAGGCAAATAGTCTTGCCTGGAGTAGGGAGGACGGATGTATGGAAAACTAGTGGAATAGGGTGTGAAAAGGTATGGTGTTTTGACACCACCTGAATACAGGAACGTGAACAAGTCACTTCTGTCTGCTGCTTGTTGCACAAGGCAATAATTCCAGAGTGCAAACAATTGGGGGACACTTTATATTTGCAGTATCTTGTGAGGCCTGTTTCAAAGTTAAATGCATGCCTCCCAAACGTGGAGTTGATTAGGATGAATGAACACACAGTTTCTGTTGCACAAAATGAGAGAGCAAAAGCACTCATACTTTACTGGTTTTCATGTAAATCACTTTGTAAAATCAAAGCAAGTACTTAATTTGAATTACCCTGTCAGGAACTATATCTGCTCTGCATTTATTGGCATATCACAGTCTGCCAAGTACATTCACAGATATGTTTGATCTGACTCTCTCAACAACTCTGTGAGTTAAGCTATTATTACTCACATCTCACAGATGGAAGAAGCTGAGTCTTGTGAAGTTCAGTGAATTGCCTGAGGTCACTCAGCCTGTAGGTCCGTGCTGGAGCTCAAACCCCGGTTCTGAATCCACGTCAAGTCCTCTTTCGATTGAATCGCTGCAGGGAATAATAATAGGCATCTCCTTGGGTCTATCACCTATGGAACAACATCTTCCTGACAGAGAGATTTCTGTTGAGGTGGTAGAGACCTTCCCTAGCCACTCTAAAGAGTTAAGTATTAGATCAGAGCCTTCTTCTCTGAAGGACAATTTTTAATGTCCTTAAATGTCTGACTTTCTGGCATGGGAAAGTCAACCATAAATATCAGGGCAATGGATCATGTGATTGCAAAATTTATATATATGGGAATTTGGAATTTCTACGATTCTCTAAGAGGATTGAAAATGGAAACTTGAAGCATTGGTTTAATATGACACACAGAGATGTTGACCTTTACATTTTCTGGGGTAGATGAGGTTATCGAGGCAACAACATATTTGGATTTACTTTTCTTCTTTTTTTTTTTTTTACAGATCAGGGACTTCTTTTTTGTAAATAGTTATTTATTTATTTGGCTGCGTCAGGTCTTAGTTGTGGCACGTGGGATCTTGGGATCTTTGTTGCAGCATGCAGGAGGCATGCAGGATCTTTCATTGCAGCACGATGGCTTCTCTCTAGTTGTGACGCAAGGGCTCTAGAGTGAGTGGGCTCAGTAGTTGCCCCACGGCATGTGGATCTTAGTTCCCTGACCAGGGATCGAACCCACGTCCCCTGCATTGGAAGGTGGATTCTTTTTTTTTAATAAATTTATTTATTTACTTTTGGCTGTGTTGGGTCTTCGTTGCTGTGCACAGCTTTCTCTAGCTGCGGCGAGTGGAGGCTACTCTTCGTTGCTGTGCGAGGGCTTCTCATTGTGGTGGCTTCTCTTGTTGTGGAGCATGGGCTCTAGGCACATGGGCTTCAGTAGTTATGGTGCTCCGGCTCAGTAGTTGTGGCACACAGGCTTAGTTGCTCCGCAGCATGTAGGATCTTCCCGGACCAGGGCTCAAACCCATGTCCCCTGCATTGGCAGTTGGATTCTTAACCACTGCACCACCAGGGAAGTCCCTGGATTTACTTTTTAATTGGCTTTTCTATAATAATTAACACCGCATTTGCATTTAATCTTCAGAAATTGCTCTGTTGCTTATATTTTTATTGTTTATATTTTCTGAGGCAGAGATATTATTATTGATAAAATATCCACTGCTGCTTTATATTTACCTCAAAGAATCAGAACTAACTAGATGAAAACCTTAGCAGGAAAAGAAAATGGTTACTTTTTAACTCCTTTTAAAGCACCAATAAATTGCATGATTGGCAGCGTAAGGAAAAGTCTGTTAATAATAATGTTAACAGACTTGGAATATTGCCATTTTGATTGACACACTACTAGACTGGAGTAAGTTGTGTTTACTCAGTGCCAGAAACTCTGATTCTCAGGCTGAGTCTGGAAATAAAAATCCAAAAGGTCTGTTGAGTTTGATTTTCTTAATTCTCAGGCCGATATTTTAAAAACATTGAAAGAGAAATCAGATAGTTTCACTTAGGGAAATATGATGCCCCAAGGACAAAACTTTGACACAAAGCTTAGCTATTTAAGGTCTGTAATAGCCTGCATTTGGAGAGCATATTTTAATTTACAAATATCGCTATGATACTGGCAGCAACCTTAAGAGGTTTGCAGACAGCACACACTATTATTCCTGGTTTAGAGCTAAGAGAGCTGGAGGTCAGAGGGTCTGAACAATTTGCCAAAAGACAAACATAATTGGAGGGAGATCCGAGCCTCCGAATTCCTACTCCAAATTATTTCTACTATTTGAGTAGAACCATTTTTAAAATTGCTGATTCTAGATCATTTTTGACCAGTCCAAAGGGCAAATCTCTATGGTCTTTCAAGTGTGCTTCCCACAATGAACATTAGCTGTTAGTGGTTTTTTATTGGGAGTCTGGAGGAAATGGAGTAGGAAGAAATAGGTTTGAATTTTGTGTAGCTGCGAATTAGTTTGAAAATATTGGGCAACTATGTAACTTAATTTAATGTGCTTTTCCTCCTACAAAGCAGGAATTCAATTAATTACTTATGATAATTCTTAAAACTGATAAGTATTTCCATAAGAAAATCTGGATGTTTAGCTGGGTTTTAGCTACACAGTGATAGAGAGGGAAGTGCTTTCATGCAGATTTGACCACCCTTTCTGGCCCACCTATTCCCAACCATGCCCAGCTATCCATCTTTCAAAGTATCAATAGGTCTGTACCATGCCAGAAAATATCAGAGAAACAATTCGTTTGTCACTTCTAGATAGAGTCAGTCTGAAATGTGATTATGAAGGAGTAAAAGCATCTCTTTTGTGGCCAAACTGCATTATCAAAGCAGCTGATGCTATGCTAGAAAATTCCAAAACTTATAATTCTATCTGGTTTAAAAACATGGGGATAAGGGGCTTCCCTGGTGGCGCAGTGGTTGAGAGTCTGCCTGCCGATGCAGGGGACACGGGTTCGTGCCCTGGTCCGGGAAGGATCCCACATGCCGCGGAGCGGCTGGGCCCGTGAGCCATGGCCGCTGAGCCTGCGCGTCCGGAGCCTGTGCTCTGCAACGGGAGAGGCCACAGCAGTGAGAGGCCCGCGTACCGAAAAAAAAAAAAAAATGGGGATAAGGAAGATACCTCATCCCCATCACCAACCTATGTTACCAAATGAAATATTTCATCCAAATACCCACTTTGCACTCTGATCTTCCTGATGACAGCTTATTTCTTTTTATATCTGAGATCCTACATTCTTCTGGACTCTATCTTTGATTGATTTTGAAAGAAATTTCAGTAACTGTCAGAATGGAAAGTCAATAACTCAAACTAAATGGAATTGAGATGGGGTGCGTGGCAACAGTTGCAGCCTAGAAAATTGTCCCCATTCAGTCAGGAAATAGAGAGCTCTTGACCTAAAGGGGATGCTTGCTCCCAGTTAGGTGAGAGGGATGCTGTCGCTCTGTTGCTTGTGACTCTGCTGGAGCTGTGCCTTAGCCCAACTGCCATCTCCGGCTTCAGAGAGCAGCTTAAATAAGACATTCCAACCTGCGAGGAGGAATCAAGGAGCCATTCCTCTTTAATCAATTACTTCGTGTGTCATGCTCCCAGACCAGCAGGATCCACATACCCTCCACTCTCTTAATGCCACAAAGATGTCTCTATTTGTAAACAGCATGTTCCAGGAAGCTCCGTATACCTGCCATCAACAAAGCACCGCTCAGTACCTCAGAAGCTGGTGACTCAGTGGTGTTTGTTCTGTTTCTTTCATTGCCATTTATGGAGGACCATAGTACAAGGAAAATTAAAGCCTAAAAAAGCAAGACAGTTCTGCTAATACCACATGGATGAAAATGGCACTACTGATTCCTATTTGTCTCCCACTTCACCCAGGATTCTTAACTGCTTTGTCTCCATGGACACTCAGATGTGGCGTGTTGAGGGACAAAGTATGCCTCATGGCCAGAGCAGGCAAAACAGTGCTCATGGTTAAAAGCGAGGGCTTTGGGGTGGAACACCTGCGTTTCGATCCTACTCGAAAGCTTACTAACCACGTGACCCTGGGCAAATTCCCTAACATCTGTGCCTCAAATTCCCCATCTCTAAATGGGGATGATGATAGTATCTACTTAATAGGGGTTGTGTGAGGATTGTATAGATTAATACACAGTAAGCTGTTAAAATAGAGCACAGCACAGGAGAAGTGTCCAAACGGACCTGTTGCTGTCATAAGTTCAGGTGCCCAGCTATCCCAGTGATAACATATTCCTCTTCAGAGAGGTAACACCTCTGTGTAACCACACTGTCTCCCATGACGCTGCCACAGAGGTTATAAGTCAAAGGTCACCTCTGCTCCTCATTCAGGGTGTGGGCAGCCCAGTGTGCTGAATAGAGCTCCATCTGGAAAGAGAAAAGACTCAGGTTTCAGTCCATATTCGCCACAAACTTGCCGTGAACTCAGGCAGGTTATTTTACCTTTTGTCCCAGGTCTTCGAACTATAAAAGTAGGGGAACTTTCCCCAAGCCTATCCAGATGTAATTACTTGACTTTGAGAGGTAAAGGGAAAACCTGAATGTTTGGGTAAACTGGAAATAATTTATTCTGTAAACATTTGTGCACCACATACAGTTGAGGGTCCTGGCTGGAGATACGGTCTTGAACAGGACAGACAGGGTTGGTGCCCTCTGGGAGTTTACATTCTAGAGAAGAGATTCCATCCATCAAAGATAAGCTAACAGATAAACAAGAAAAATCCCAGGCTGATAAGTGCTATCAGGAAATTAACACAGGGTGGAGGGATTTGGAGGGAGGGTTACTTTAGTTCAGGTGTTCAGGAAAGTTGTCTTCGAGATATCACTTAAGTGGAGAACTGAAAGGCAAAAAGTCAGCCATGTGAAGAGTAGGCCAAGAGCATTCCTAGCAGAGGGAACACTGGTTCAAGTCTTAAGGCAGGAACTAGTTTGGAATATTTGGAAAGAAGAGGAAGACAAAGAACATGGGAGAGAGTGGAAAGAGATGAGGCCCAAGGGGCAGGGCCACGCCTATAATCTTCATAGCCCTGATAAGGAGTTAAAGGTTGTATTCTAAATGTGATGGAGCCATTAGGCTCTTTTAAACAAGGGGGATTGATGACTTATTCTGATATATGGTTTATAGTGTCTATTTTAAAATGAGGACTGGTTCTAGAAACCTCACTGAGGGAGGCAGTTATAATTTCCTGACAAGAGGGATGAATTGGTTACTTGTTAATTCAATGGTTCTGAGTTCTTGTCTCAATTTAGCTCTTAATCAAGAGGGCATTTGGGCAAGTCATGTAATTCATAATTGCTTCCCTTAACAACAGAAAAATAAGAATCAAAATATTTTCTCACCTGGAATTTGGAGATGTGACAAGCAGAACTGAGATTACAGCTGTAAAAACCCTTTGGGTTGCTTCAGGGATAATGTGTCTTACACATTTCCTATTCAGTGTTTTAAATTGTTCCATATTCCTATGGGAAATGGGGAGAAAAAAAAAAGTAAGGAGGGGACAGAGAGTGGACATCTGCAGTAGCAAGTCATTAAAAATATAGTCTTAGGAGCCAAACTACCAAGTCAGTATCTCTGCAATCCTGAGAAAGTTGCTTAACCGCCTCTGTGAAATGGGAGTAATAACAGTGATAATAATACTTAACTGACAGAGTTATTCTGACTGTTAAATAATGCCCATATAAAGTGCTTAGAACAGCACCTTGTACTTATTAAGTACCCACTTAGTACTCACTACCCCTCTGGACTCTCAGTCTTGCCCACCACATTCCTATTTCGGGGGGCTCCCATGGCGCTGTGTTTACGGATGCCCTGCCATCCACTGTGGAAGCTGAGGACATTGTTTTCTCCCTTTCTCCCCGCTGCCAGCCAAGCACATGTGACCTAATCTGGACAGATCAGAGTCAATATGGGACAACGATGATGGGGTTACTAGATTTTATTTATGTTCAGGCAGCTGTTGCCACATGAGAGATGTTGTGCTCTCTTGTGCCATTACCACACCCCCTCCCACTGCCGCCAGGTACTTAGCTCCTGTCTATATTTTCCAAGTTTAGTCCTCTAGCCTCCCATGGACACTGTGAACCCCTAATAGCCCACCAATTCATTCCCCTTGGCTTTAGATAGCCAGGGTTAGTTTTATTTAATTGCATATAAGCCATTCCTGATGAGTATTGGCTAAACCTTCCTTCTGACTCTCCCTCCAGCCCCTTCCTCGCATCCCCCGCACTATATCTTCCAACATGGCTGAGTTGATGGATGACAGCTAGTGAGACTACCAGAGCTGCTCAGAATGCTGTAGAGTATGTCTTCCTTTCGCTGAGGACACTTTCACTAAATCCCTCCTCCTCCAAGAAACAGAGACAGATCCTCCCCCGACCATACCCTCACCCCACGTAGTTAGGACATCAAGGAAAGCACGGACCACACTTTGTTTTGCATCAAAATTATTAGAGTACATACCTGTTTCTCCTCTGGATTGTTGGCACCTAGAAAGCAGGAGTTACACATTACTTACTTTTGAATTAGTATTATATATACATTTAATTTATTCACATAATCTCCTTTAAGAATTAAAACTTTCTAGATATTCCCCAAAGCTCCCTTTGACAATTATGTTTAATCCCGATCCCTTTCACTCCCTGAAGTTAACCAGAGTCATCAAGTTAGTGTAGGGACATCGGGGGGACTGCCAGCCTGTTAGCAAACAACCATCTCTGATGTGAATAGCACTCCTCCCACCGTGCAGCAGGGGGACCTACTCTGGAGGATATTTTTCCAGGGTTGTTTGCGATGCGTCTGACGATTAGGGAGAAAATATATAGTAGCGCGTATGTTTAGAGTTTCCTACTGAACATATCACTTTGTATAGTTAGTTATTCTCTAACATCAGAGGTCTGGGAATTCCCTGGAGGTCCAGTGGTTAGGACTCCACACTTTCACTGCCGAGGGGGTGGTTCAATCCCTGGTCAGGGAACAAAGATCCCACAGACTGCACATTGTGGCCAAAAAAAAAAGATGTAACATCAGAGGTCTTAGACACCTTTCCACGTGTAAATCTACCTGACTCTTTACAAATGCAGGATGGGATGGTTTTCCACTGTGTAGATATATCATAGTTTATTTTGCAATCTCTGATTGATAGGCATTTGGGTCACATCTGAAATTTCACTGTTATAAACAATACTTCAGTGAACACTTTGGCCCATGTCTCCTTGGGTTCAAGTACACTTTCTAAGCTGGAGAAGATAAGAATCACTGGCTTTCTCATCCATGTTGTGTCCCCATCACATTGTCTAGTACAAAACATGGCTTGCAGGAAGCCCTTCACAGATATTTTTTAGACTGATTTGAATGATCCCAGCTTATGCCACCCCTTCTAGCTCCTGTTCCCCAAATGAGAATCCAGTCCAGAGACAAAGTGAGCTGAGACCCCATATTGCCTGTGCTGAGAACAGAGGCACCTCCTTAATTCTAGAGAATTCTGGGAAGTCTTCCTATGAGAGGACACGATCAGGTCCAATATTAATCATACCTTTTAAAAGACCCTATTGCAACAGGCAGAAAACAAAATTTAAATTAGAATCAAACAGGTACAATTTCCATAGAAGGAATTAGAGCCATTTCTTTATACAGCAACTGAAAGTATCAGCATCTCCTTTTCTGCAGCCCAAATGCCTCCTGTTTACAGATGAGAAAATTATTCTTGTCTCTATCCTGAGCACTAACTGATATTTATGTAATGCCCATCTGCTCCACCACTTCCGTACTCTTCATGTAACTTCATTCATTCACAGCAGAGGCATGTTAATAGCAAATGCTGAACAATGAATTATTTCTCACGGGAAAGATAGTTAATTTCACTGACCCCCCCATGTGTCACGATTCAATGCATCACCCTGTACGAGGAAGCAGACCTGTGGAGAGGAAACCACAAAAGAGACAAATCAATGCAAAGCTCTGTGATCCAAAGCTAAGGTCATTTTTAATGGAATAAAAAGGCACTCCAGGGCTTTAGTTATTATACCACAATCACATGCCACTGTGCCCTCAACTGTAATTAGAGCACAATAATATGCATCCTAGGTTGTTTTCTTTAAGTGGCACTGAAAGCTGGGGGAGGGATAAAACAGAACTGTTTGTCAAGTAAGAACTGAAATTACAAAAAAAAAATCAGTAAATGCAACATTAATGAAAAAATCCATTTTATATTTTCCATTACAATTTTGAATTTTACTTTGCTTGTGCCTATCTCTGCTAGTCACAGGTACAAAGCATCTTCCCCTAAATGACATTGCTATTAATGACCTTATTACTACGGGTTTCAGACAGCAGTCATGAGGCTATTCCTTATTTTAGAGGTAATACAGTTTGACTGCAAGTTCCTTGATGGTAGGGATCATATGATGCATTTCTTGGGAGGAGCAGCAGGGGAGGTATTGATGGGAACTGGGTTTCTAACTTAAGATAGGAATAATTTCTGTGAGGATATGAGAGCAATGCATGCAAAAAGTTCTGCTGCTTCAGGCCCTGGTGATTTGCTAGTTCTGCTACTGTGTGAATCCTTCATTAAACATCTTTTCTTGCAGTGACCTGAGTCAATTTGTTTCCCTTGTATCGCAAAGACCCCAACTTGAAGAGTAGTAAAGTGTCAAGATGCATTATAACCTATCAAAAAGAATAAGCAAGTACATTCCTTAGATCATGAGGTCCTTTTGATGAATACAGCTTCTGTACATTAGCAAGGAGCCATACTTTCACGTTTCATTCCAAGTTACTTGTTTCTGTCTGTATTTCTTAAGCTAAACATAATTGAGGCTAGAAGCCAGAAGAGCATCCAGGGAAAGATCTTCACATAAATAATCTTACTCCACTTGGCCTCTGTCTAGTAGGGAAGGTTACTCCTGACATATGTGACTCTCTGAAAGGTTCCTGTTGAGCCAGACTCTAGAGTTCTCAGAAATCACATAATCTGTTTCTTCACAGGAATCATGATTCTGCTGACGTGGTGAGGAATAGATTAACTGAAGCATTTTGGGAATAGGTTATTCTGAATCCTTTCTAAGTTGTCATTGTTTTTTGAAGGTGGAGAGGAGGGGAAAAAAGGCTGGACATAACTGAGGTTACAGGGGACTGGAGGAGAGAGGATGTGAAAGAGATCACAATCAAGAGAGAGAAAAAAGTGTGTGAAAAAGGATATGAGTTAAATGTTCCTCTTTGGGTTAAAGTAGGAAATGGGTAAAAAAAAATTTCACTACGTTTAAGGAAAAGGTATTTTAATGTTTACTTCTAATTACATAATACTACAGTCAGAAAGAATTCAGTTAGTGGCTCTATTTTTTTTTCATTATAAAGTATAAATTACTAAATCACAAATAGAATACTTCATATAGTTCTATGGCAATAAATTTGACAATCTTAAGGAAAATGGATTATTTTCCAAGAAAATATGTATAAGCAAAACAGCAAAGTGGGCTAAAGAAGAGGTTGGAAGTTTCAGGAAACAAATAATTATATAGGAAATGAAGAGAGGTATCAAGGAAGGACATTCCCCTTGCCGAAGGTACCCAACCCGATTGGATGTGTGAGTAGATTTCCACCCCCACAAATAATCCCTGGACAAATAATTCTCATGCTATTTAAATGGTTTTAGAGGGTAGAGAATGAAGGAGAGCTTTATAGCGTATTTACATTCAATGAGCAAAACCCCACTGTAGCACAATCTCACATATGAATTAATGGAAAAATAATAAAAATATTAGCATAACATGTCAAAATAAAATAATAATGTCTCACTCTGTATTAATTCTGTAAATGCAAGGAAGGTTTAATATGAGGACATTTTTTAATGTAAGTATGATTGATGTATATTACATCTCTTACCTAACATTATTCAAGGTGTGATTGCCAATGCATTCAGAGAACATGAAATAGGAAGTATAAATATTGGAAAAGTGAAGACAAAATGATCGGTATTTGATTATGGATGATTATTTTACCTTCCTGGAAAACCCAAATGAAGTGGCTTTTAAAAATATGTTACAACTAATAAGAAAATTCAGTAAGGTGATTTGTTACAAATTTAATACATTTTCTCATATTCTAATGATAACCAGATAAAAAAATGTAACATGAAAAATGATCAGTTCATAATAACACCCCAAAATAAAATAATGTAGGCGAGAACACAGCAAGTAATATGCAATACTTCTTTATTGAGACTGAATGAAAATTTTCCATGTTGAAAAGAAGTTAATCATTCCACATATGTCTAAACATTTTACTAACTGTAATAAAAGTCCCCTTATCCCAGTGTAACTTCTGATAATTGATCAAGTAATGATGGTGAACTTAACTTGTAGATTATAAAATGTATCACAAAGTCAATATTGAAAAAAACATAATAATATGGGTACAGGAATAGAAAAAGAGACCAAGAAAAGAGATGAATAAATTCAGAAACATACTTAAATAAATATAGAATTTGGTATATGAAAAAGATAACACTTTAAATTAATGGGAAAGGCAAAATATGCTTTTAATGGTGCTAGGACCACTGGCTAAAGTTGGAAAATAATAAGGTTAGTTCTTTACTTCATTCACCTGTTTTCTTCCTTTGAAATAAATTTCAGATGGCATAATGATGTATGTTTAAAATAAAAAGAAAGAAAACATAAAATTACACTGGTAAATCATTATGTAATCTTTATGTGGGGAAGGTTTTTTTTTTTTTTTTTTTTTTTTTTTTTTTATTTGTGGTACACGGGCCTCTCACTGCTGTGGCCTCTCCCGTTGCGGAGCACAGGCTCCGGACACGCAGGCTCAGCGGCCATGGCTCATGGGCCCAGCCGCTCTGCGGCATGTGGGATCTTCCCAGACCAGGGCATGAACCCCTGTCCTCTGCATCAGCAGGCAGACTCTCAACCACTGCGCCACCAGGGAAGCCCATGGGGAAGGTTTTTTTAAGCATGATATCCAGTGCAAAAACATAAATTACAAAAGGGTATTAGATTTGCCTATTTAACAGCTTGAAATGCACGTATTTCAAAAAGCATTTTTTAAAAGATTAAAAGGCAAACACAAACTTTGAAAATATTTGCAACACAATGGCAATATTACTTTATTTGTATAAATGCACACACATACATATTTCAAATCAGTAAGAAGAAATTTAAAATCCCCATGCAAAAGTTGGACAAAAGACATACATAGGAAGTTCATCAAAGAATGCAAATATTCAATAGAAATGCTCTCCTCATAAGCAACCAAAATGCAAGTGAAAACAAGATACCAATTTTGGACTTTCAGGTTAGCGACAATTTAAGAAGATAATACTCATGTTATTTTGAGGTTGAAGAATGGACCTGCTTGTGTAATTCTGGTGGGAAAGATTGGAAATTAGCAAGACTTTTCTTGAGAACAAAATATGTATTAAAAATGGTTAAAAACTGCATATCCCCTTGACACAGCAATTCTAATTCTTATCTCAAATAAATAATTAAGAAAATTCACAAATAATGCTTATACAAGAATGTCTATAGTGGATAAGAACTATAAATTTATTAAAATCACACCTCTAAACATGCACCATATGACCCAGCAATCACACTTTTGGATGTGTTTTTCCTAGAGAAGTAAAAATTTGAATTCACACACAAAAACCTATATAAATTCATAGAAGCTTTGTTTGTAATAGCCCAACAGTGAAAACAGCCCCCAATTTTTTTCAGCTGGTAAATAGATGATAAACTGTGGTGTACCCATTCAATGGAATACTCTTCAGCAATTAAAAGGAATGGGCTATTGATACATGCAAAACATAGGTGGATCTTATGGTCTTAAAATATTACACCAAATGAAAAAAGTCAAGCACAAAATATTGCATATTGTTTGGTTCTATTTATATAATATTCTTGAAATGCCAAATTGGAGCGATGAATAGGTCATTGATTTCCAGGGGTTAAAATTAAAGAGATAGGGTGACTGTTAAGGGGTAACATGAGGGATTTTCTTGGTGGTGGTGGAGTAGATCTATGTCCTGACTGTGGTGATGGTTACACAAATCTATACATGTGATACAATTTCATAGAACTACGTACAAACACACACACATAAACACAAATGAACGCATGTGAATACTGGTGAAATAAGACCTAATAAGGTCTACATTTTAGTTAACAGTATTGTACAAATGTCAATTTCCTGGTTTTGATAATAAGGTACTATGATTATGTAAGGTATCATCATTGGGGAAAGCTAACATGAAAGGTACACGAGAACTCTAAACTATTTTTGCACTTCTAAAATTACTGTAAAATAAAAAGTAAAAATACATACATACATGCATACATATATACATACATAATACCAAAATTTCCAGACCCTTATCAACTGGTCTCACTTATGTAAATCTTTTCCTGTCCCTTGGCCCATATGTGCATTCTAATTCTGATTGAATCTCTCTCTCTCTTCTCTCTTGTAAGACTAACATTATTCAGTTTTGTAGCTAGTAAGCTTTTGTCTTCTTACCCCACTAGATTTTTAAACTTTTGAGAACAGAAACCATTCCACTTACTATCTCTGCATATTTGCCATTTACATTGAATGTGAATAAGACTCTCTCCAGGTTAGTTTATATTCAATAATGTTTGATTAATTAATTTCATTTAATTAAAATTCTTAAATTCCTCATAGTCGTAGAAGAGTAATAGGAGCTAAAATACTTCCTCAACTACTTCCATTTTGGTGAATGCCCTTAATTACCCTGAGTATATAAAATAAAGATTAGAGCTTCCCTGGTGGCGCAGTGGTTGAGAGTCCGACTGCCGATGCAGGGGACGTGGATTCATGCCCCGGTCCGGGAGGATCCCACATGCCGCGGAGTGGCTGGGCCCGTGAGCCATGGCCGCTGAGCCTGCGCGTCCGGAGCCTGTGCTCCGCAACGGGAGAGGCCACAACAGTGAGAGGCCTGAGTACCGCAAAAAATAATAATAATAAAAAAAATAAAGATTAAAAGCATTGAAATAATACATAAAACATTTAGCATGTTGAAAAGTTCTCAATAATTATATTTACTGGATTAAACTAAAACTAAGATTCACTTTTTGTAAGGAAAAAGAAAAGAAATGAGTTTTCATGTAAAATCCATGTAAAATTTCTCTGGATTCTTGAACTATTGATATTATAAAGAGGTTTTTTATATAAATTGAGTTTTGTTGATGAATATTGGTGTGTTTTTGTTATAACAGTCCCAAAAAGTCAAAAGAAGAGAATCAAATTACGAAGTTTCTAAATGCTGCACTGTCATTGTATTGATTTTTTGAGGCACAAGATACAAAATTATCTTCTTTGAAACCTTCCCCTCTATACAGCCTCTTTAAGAGTTTCTTGGGAGGAAGTTAAGGAGAAGTTTCCCAATTCTTCCCAAACCTCGTAGTATATCAGGATGGATGTGAGCATTTCACGTTGCCATCTTCTCACATCCTTAGTAAGAAATTGTCCCTCGTACTTAGCTGTTTTGATGGATTAAGAGAGACAAGAATGTTCTCTATTTATTTA
Organism: Mesoplodon densirostris; assembly: GCF_025265405.1. NCBI lineage: Eukaryota > Metazoa > Chordata > Mammalia > Artiodactyla > Ziphiidae > Mesoplodon > Mesoplodon densirostris. Next base: position 88,394,048 of record NC_082672.1, read on the forward strand.
AAATGGTTTTCTCTCATATGGAAAAAGAGGCAATTTTATACGCTATTTTTCTGTCAGAAGGCTTTTCAGCAGAGATCATATAAATTCAAATTAGTAGCATTTCATACAACTGCATGAGATTTGATCCCCACTGTATTCAACATTCTATGACAAGTGAATAGCAAAGAGTCATCATTTTATTGTGCTTCTTTCTTAGAGTATGTGTGGATAAAACTGAGTAACTGTTGGTAAGTTATTGGCAGGGTGAAATCCAACCATGCTTTACAAATCCATGCTGGGAATTCCCTGGTGGTCCAGTGGTTAGGACTCTGCACTTTCATTGCCCTGGCCGGGTTTGATCCCTGATTGGGGAACTAAGATCCCACAAGCTAGAACTAAGAAAAAAACAAACAAACAAACAAAAAAACATGCTATAAAGATTAAAAGCTTCTCCTACAATCTAGCTTCCTTTTAGACTACATGTTGAGTTCCTTTTAGGGAAAATAACAATGAAGAACGGACATTAAAATCTGGGATCTTCCATTTGTCATCGTGGACGTTTTGACTTGTTTTCTGACTGTTTTCTGTTGGAGAGCTTCTGGAATTGATGTCTTGAGGCGAGTGGTCTGTGACTTTGCCTCATTTTGCTGCTATAAAATGCCACTTGGGTGTGACAGTATGAAACGTATGCCTAGATAGGAAACCAAAACTCCTATACTGTGGGTCCTGTTAATATCAGCTATGGAGCAAAAACAAGGACAATTGATTCTTGATTAGATGACATGATTTGAGTCATGCATAGGATGCTTCACACAAATTTACTTTTCCATTATCACGTCATTGACAGGGCCGGCTGATCGTTCATAAAGTCAGTATACTTATCTAATATCACTGAAGGATGAGCAACAGTATTTGCAACAGTATTTCTCACAACCTTATTGCTATAATATGAAAAGGTAGGGGAAAAAAACACTGACACCAGTAAGAATGCTGACTATGTCCCAGTCTAGATATATGTTCCACCCTTCTCCACCCGACTCTTTTCCCAGGGCAGCAGCTGAGCTCTCTGGACTCTCCATCAGCTTATTCTCTTGCTCTTTGATATCTGGTTGGGTTTGGCCAATGGTAAGCCAAATCAAGAATTTGGAAGGCAGGAACAGAGAGAAATTGGAGTGCTGATTTCTCAGGCCTCTGTCGGGCTTGGGTTGGGAGCGGCTGTGTGCCCCACTAAAGCTCCCATCTGGAGAACCTCTCCGATGGCTGTAGCTCTCCAGATTCTGGTAACCATTCTTCCCCTTCCCTCTTCAGGCTGGTGTGGTAATGGCTCCTGGGTACTTTGCCATCCCTGCTTGGTGTCCCTGGCCCTGTCCACACCCTTGCAAATCACCTCTTTATTAATTCCTGTCAGTGTGTCAGTTGAGTCGTTCACCTGTTTCCTATCAGGACCCCAACTGATACAATACGAGAATGACTATAAATAGTTTAATACAGCCATATGATGACTATTATGTAATAATTAAACATTTTTTAACATCTTTATTGGAGTATAATTGCTTTACAATGGCGTGTTAGTTTCTGCTTTATAACAAAGTGAATCAGCTATACGTATACATATATCCCCACATCTCCTTCCTCTGCATCTCCCTCCCTCCCACCCTCCCTATCCCACCCCTCCCGGTGGTCACAAAGCACCGAGCTGATCTCCCTGTGCTATGCGGCTGCTTCCCACTAGCTATCTATTTTACATTTGGTAGTGTATATATGTCCATGCCACTCTCTCACTTTGTCCCAGCTTACCCTTCCCCCTCCCCGTATCCTCAAGTCCATTCTCTAGTAGGTCTGTGTCTTTATTCCCATCTTGCCCCTAGGTTCTTCTGATCATTTTTTGTCTTTTTTTTTTTAGATTCCATATATATGTGTTAGCATACGGTATTTGTTTTTCTCTTTCTGACTTACTTCACTCTGTATGACAGACTCTAGGTCTATCCACCTCACTACAAATAACTCAATTTAGTTTCTTTTTATGGCTGAGTAATATTCCATTGTATATATGTGCCACATCTTCTTTATCCATTCATCCGATGATGGACACTTAAGTGGCTTCCATGTCCTGGCTATTGTAAATAGAGCTGCAGTGAACACTGTGGAACATGACTCTTTTTGCATTATGGTTTTCTCAGGTTATATGCCCAGTACTGGGGTTGCTGAGTCATATGGTAGTTCTATTTTTAGTTTTTTAAGGAACCTCCATACTGTTCTCCATAGTGGCTGTACCAATACACATTCCCACCAACAGTGCAAGAGTGTTCCCTTTTCTCCACACCCTCTCCAGCATTTATTGTTTGTAGATTTTTTGATGATGGCCATTCTGACTGGTGTGAGATGATATCTCATTGTAGTTTTGATTTGCATTTCTCTAATGATTAATGATGTTGAGCATTCTTTCATGTGTTTGGTGGCAATCTCTATATCTTCTTTGGAGAAATGTCTATTTAGGTCTTCTGCCCATTTTTGGATTGGGTTGTTTGTTTTTCTGATATTGAGCTGCATGAGCTGCTTGTAAATTTGGAGATTAATCCTTTGTCAGTTGCTCCATTTGCAAATATTTTCTCCCATTCTGAGGGTTGTCTTTTCGTCTTGTTTATGGTTTCCTTTGCTGTGCAAAAGCTTTTAAGTTTCGTTACGTCCCATTTGTTTATTTTTGTTTTTATTTCCATTTCTCTAGGAGGTGGGACAAGAAGGATCTTGCTGTGATTTATGTCATAGAGTGTTCTGCCTATGATTTCCTCTAAGAGTTTGATAGTGTCTGGCCTTACATTTAGGTCTTTAATCCATTTTGAGTTTATAAACATCATTTTTACAAATAATACTTTATCTCATGAGAAACTGCTCAGAATGAGATTTTAAAAAGGGTATAAAATAATAGCAAGAGTATGATCTCAATTTTGAAAAGAGAAAGTGTATGGGGTGTTCATGTGTATAAGCAAACATTTAAAAGAAAAGATTGGAAGAAAATACATTGAACTATTAAGTAAGGACTTGTTTAATTGACAAATTTTAGAAATGTTTAGAATATTTTCTTATTTATACTTTTCTTTGTTTTCCAAATTACCCATCATGAGGTTACATTACTTTATAATCAAATTTATAAACAAGCTCTTACTTATATAAATTCATATGTCGGTCTATATATGTGTTATATACACATTTTCTTCATCTAACACATGAATGTAGGTATAGTATAAGACATACATACCATTGTCTTTAAATTTTACCTAGGAAAATTATTTTATTGTCTTATAATGCCATATGATTTCTAAACACAAAACTATCAGAGGAAGCTGGATGAAAAATATCATTGATATTAAGTGAAGATTTTACAGAAGGAAGAAATTACCTAAAATTCTATAAAATTGAAATCTTTCAAGACTTGAAATACAAGGCAATCCTTATCAAAATAGAATAATAATTATTAAAGTAATAACAATAATGATTCCTACCATTTCTATAGTATTTTTTATTTCCAAATCCTTTGTGCATACAGTAGTCCATTTTCTTTTCCTAATAACCCAAGGAGAGTTTTGTGACCACCCTCCTCCTCCCAGGAAAATTTTAGCACCATGCAGGATTCTGAATTATTGTCTGGAATCCACTTGCACATGTCTGTTTACAGAGCTGACTAAATGTGGTTTAAAGTTACAGGCTATGATAAACTGAATATTGTTCAGAAAAACTTTAAGGAGCACTGTGGTGTCATTGTTCCAACTATTTCACAGTCTAATCAATTTTCAGTAAGGCAGGAGATTTCATTCATTGCTGCACATTGAAAGAGTAAGAAATCAAATAATTAGGACTAAGTAAGGACTGGAAAAGAAATCAGAAAATGAGAGAATAAAAGATAAAGCAAGAGCTAATCATCATGACCTGATTAATGTGATGCTGATTGCTGGGATTTAACTATTGTATGATCAATGATCTAAATGACAACAAGCAGAACAGATATTTTTCCCCCAGGTTTTGTTTTGTTTTGATTTTTAATCTAAAGTTTTATTTCAAGGTCAGTTTATCATAAGGTATGATGAAATAGAATACTCTGCCCTGGGCAACTGATGAGGGCGATTTCACAAGAGAATACCTGACAGTTTGTCCAGCTCACTTGGTCTTACCCACTTCTCTATATGTATCTGGTCCTAGTCTTTAAATTTTGTTTCAATAAAATAGATATTCATTGTAAAGAGTAACAGTAAAACATCTGGATTAAGTAAAAAAGTAAAAACTTTCTCATTTCCTCACACCAAACCTACTCCTCTGGTTTAACTGCTATTAAAAAATTGTTTCATGTGTATCACTCCACATGGTTTTATGTGGGCATCTGTGTGTGCATCTGTGTGTGTGTTCCTGTGTTCCTTTTCATAAAAATCGATCATACTATTCATACAGTTCTTTAATCTGGGTTTTTAAAAATTTAAATATAAATGATAGACATCTTTGCTTATTAGAAAATGTGAATCTACTTAATTTTCTTTCGTACCAAATTTATCTATCCTTTTATTTTATTATTTCTTAGTTGAAGTATAGTTGCAGTACAATATTTTATGTTACAGGTGTACAATATAGTGATTCGTTATGCCCCATTTATAGTTATTATAAAATTCTGGCTACATTCCCCATGTTGTACAATACATCCTTGTAGCCTACCTTATACCCAATAATTTGTACCTCCCCCTCCCCTACCTCTCTATTATGCTCCACCCCCCACAGTGGTAACCACTAGTTTGTTCTCTTTATCTGTGAGTCTGTGTCTTTTGTGTTATAGTCACTAGTCTGTTGTATTTTTTAGATTCCACATACAGGTGATATCATACAATATTTGTCTTTCTCTGTCTGACTTATTTCACTTAGCATAATGCCCTCCGTGTCCATCCCTGTTGCTGCAAATGGAAAAATTTCACTCTTTTTTGTGGCTGAGTAGTATTCCATTGTATATACAGATAAAGAGATGAAAGAATACATACATCTATCATTTTAAATTGCCTAAACATACATAAATACATTCTTGTTGTAAAATCTATTTCAATTTTCACTGCTATCTATTCAGGACTTACAGGACGAAGGTCTTATCATCAGACTCCACCCTGTGATCCACCCAAGTTTTCCCTCCTTTTTCTGCTCCTGCCTCTGCTTCCTCTGCCCACTGTATATCACACTCCAGCACAGTGGGCAAGTACAAAGGTATGGCATGACTAATCCTGAAGGGGATGGATTTCTAGGCAGAAGCAATGCAGTGCTCAGGCTAAATCTCAGCCACAGTGCCATGTTATGATGTTTGACTGGCAAAGATATGAAGACATCTGAGGGCTGCCCCACCTCCTACCATTGCATCCTCGTTCATTGTTCTCCTCACCACCATCTCTCATCAAAATCACACCCGGAGCTAGAGCAAACTCTTTAGTTAGAACCCTCAACCATGGAAAAGTTATGACTCTGCATTTCTCCATCATGCAACTAAAAATAAAGCAAAAATAAATATTTTTTTCTGCATTTGTAAAGTTTGTAATACTTGTCTGCCTTTTAAAAATTTGTGATTTATTGTGATTTATTTTTTCATTCTAAAGAAATGCCCTTTTTATATCTAATTTTATATATACTTATATCTAACACATTTTTATATCTAGTTTTGTGTTCATGTTTTTTTCTTCTCCTCTTTAAAGAAACCCCATGAACTCCATAAAACCTGGATATGTCTCTGACTATTATTTTTCTTATACCGGTACATATTTTATAAGTCTTTCCAGATATATTGAATATTTACTAAAAGTGATAAGATTTTTCAAAAGAAAGGGAAAGCAAAGATTTTTGCCTTAGAAAAAACCCTGATCTGCTGTTCAATTCCAGTTCCAGCTTTAGGTTAACGTTTTCCTTCTGGTGCCTCAGTTCCTTTCTTAATACTTAATTCTAGTATCTGTGTTTCTATCTTATTTCTCCTTCTCACTCTTCACCTATTATTCCACCACACCTTCCAACACACAATCTTCCTTCATCTATTCCCTAAGTCCTGATTTTTTGTTCCTCTAGAAAAGCATCGTTCATTAAAATTGTATTCTTACCTGTTTCTGAAACCTTGGCTGCTGCTTGACTCCCCAGACACTTTGTTGCCGCCTGGATCCCTCTGTTGCCTTGTTGCAACATTACACCCATCACCTTCCAGGCCTGACTGGATACCTCTGGCAGGATGTCCCTGACCCCAGCTCTTCACTCTATTGCCCACTGCCAAGCACTTGCCTTACCACTAGTCTCACCCCAGGCCAGTTCCTGAGAGGTTTATTGGACCATGCCTGTGTCTGACCTGGTTTGGGGGAGAATACCAGTCCCTTCCCCAGTAAGTACAATGGAGAGGTTACTTGCCTCTCTCCTACTGGCCTTATTTTCCATGAATACTAGTGGAATCATCTGCTTTCTCAGGCTCTGAACCCAGAGTCCACTTTGATGTTGCCTTCTCTTTTGCTTCCTATATCCAGACTAATCTTGCCAACTCTTCATTTTTCCTTCCATTCAGTTTTTTTCTCTACTTCCATCATTTGTTTTCAAACATTTCTTGACAACAACACAATGATGATCATTATTTATATTACCAGTTTCTCTGGTCCAGACACTGTGCTAAGTGTTTTGCCTTTATATTTCACTTAATTTTCACAAAAACATGATGAGAAAGATGCTATTATTATCCATTTTTAGATGTATTTTTTGTATGAGAAATTTAGCTTTAGAGATATGAGTAACTGGCCTATAAATGGCAGAGCCAAACATCAAACTCAGGATATTTGGCAAGAGTATCCTAACTGCAACTAAGTCACTCCACTATTTGCCTGATCTGCCTAAACTATCACTTCCATATTTCTACATACTAACTTCTCAATGGCTTTCCAGTGTGGCCAGGATAAAGTCCAAACTTCATTACATTAACCTTAGAGCTCAACTCTTTTTCTATACTCATGCCCTCCTCCTTTATCTAACCTTATTAAATTCCCACCTATCCTTCAAAGAATTTCTCAGTTCTCATGTTCTCTGAGGCCATTCCCAAGTCCCCAACCCATAACCATATCTTCAGTTTCTTAACAATAATTGTCATATGCTACTTTATATGGTTATTTATTATTTATTTATTTATTTTTGCTTCTTCGTATGATCATTTTTCCCTCCCCATTTAGTCTGAAACATCTCTAAAGGCAAATATAAGGGTCTTAACATATCATTTTATTCGTCACAACATTTACAGAGACATCTATCATATAGTAGGAACTCAACAATTAAGTGTTCATTGATTTGCTGAATTTCCTACAGTAGACTGTTGGGTCTTATTTTAGTGATTCACAACAGTGATATATAAATTAATTTGAAAAGTTTTTAAATGTGGTCTTCTGGCACATTTCTCCCACAACAGACAACACTTCAGTGATGTCTCTCACATGGGGCTTATCACACCCACTCCCCCAAGGCCACTCAAAAAGACAATCTAACACAAGAGACTGAGTCATAGCATCAGGTGTTCTGATGTTCCCAGACATTTTTGTCACCATTTCTTCCAAAGCAAATTGAAACTATTGTTGATAACGAACAACAGATTAAAAGAAGATGGGAAGTGAAATGAACCTGAAAGCAACACAAAGGGTCAATTTTAAGGATGTTAAATCAAACCCATTGCCTTGCTTTGAGTAGCTTTCAGCCTCCAAAAGACTTCTGGAAGATTCAGTCACGAGAAACCAGGACTAATCAAAGGGACAGGAGACAGCTGAAGTGGCCAGGAGCTGTGTCATCAACACCATTTCCTAACTCTTGTCACACATCGTGGCAAAGGCAGTCATACCTTCTTTTCAGGGATACCAAGAGATTGATGGGGATAGGCGGTTGGCCCTGGGAATTTCCATCGGTGATCCTGTAGCTACACCAATAAAACAATCTCTAGAAAGCTGATGCTGTCTCAGAATTAAGCAGTGTGAATATAAGCATCTTTAGAAAGCTTTGCTATTCTTTTTTTTTTTTTAAGATGTTGGGGGGGTAGGAGTTTATTAATTAATTAATTATTTATTTTTTGCTGTGTTGGGTCTTCATTTCTGTGCGAGGGCTTTCTCTAGTTGTGGCGGGGGGGGCACTCTTCATCGTGGTGCACGGGCCTCTCACTATCGTGGCCTCTCTTGTTGCGGAGCACAGGCTCCAGACGTGCAGGCTCAGTAGTTGTGGCTCACGGGCCTAGTTGCTCCGTGGCATGTGGGATCCTCCCAGACCAGGGCTCGAACCCGTGTCCCCTGCATTGACAGGCAGACTCTCAACCACTGAGCCACCAGGGAAGCCCAGCTTTGCTATTCTTATTGACTTAAAACATACATATGGAGTAAAAGCACTGCTTGCTATGCAAATTCAGCTTCCAGATCAGTCCACAATTTACATTCCAGCCATTTTGTTGTCATTGAACGTGTTCTGTACTGAATTCTGGAAGGCCTCCATGGGTAGGCAAATTTGTTGCCATTGATATCACTTCCCTTGCAATCCCTCTTGAGGAGTTAACATATTCAGTTTCTAAAAATTGCATCCTTTTGGAATCACCGAGCTCCTTTGAGACCACTGTTCCATCACCATCATTGACTATCCCTTCTGTATGTAAGCTCACATCATCTAGATTTCCATTGTTCTCCATTTCCCTGTCAACTCCTTCAGGTCACCTCAACACAGTCCCAGAACACTGACTTACCATTTTCTTTTCTATTCTGTGCCTTATGCCTTCTAATATAAACAATGGCCCAACCAATAACCTACTCTCCTCAATTGCAATGACTTTTATTTCCATTTCTGTTTAAAAAAAATTATGGCCACCTGGAGCTTCTTTACTTTTAATTCTTACCTCAAAAGTTTATTTGTCCATAGCTTTCTACACTGGCTCCCACTCCTATATTCCATATTGTCTTAGGGTTCTCCAAGGAAATAGAATCAATAGAATATGTGGACAGACAGTTAGCTAGCTAGCTAGCTAGATCTATTTTAAGGAATTGGCTCATGCAGTTGTGGAGGCTGGCAAATCCACAATCTGAAGAGTAGGTGTCTTAGTACATTTAAGTTGCTGTAACAAGATATCACAGACTGGGTAGCTTATAAACAACAGAAATGTCTACAGATAACCCAATTTCATTCCTTTTTATGGCTGAGTAATATTCCATTGTATATATGTACCACATTTTCTGAAGTAAGTCAGAAAGAGAAAAGCAAATATTGTATATTAATGCATATTATGTGGAATCTAGAAAAATGATACAGATGAACCTATTTGCAGGGGAGGAATAGAGATGCAGACATAGAGAACAGACCTGTGGACACAGGGGGGAAGGGGAGGGTGGGACAAACTGGGAGATTAGGATTGACATATATACACTACCATGTGTAAAATAGAGAGCTAGTGGGAACCTGCTGTATAGCACAGGGAGCTCAGCTCAGAGCTCAGTGCTCTGTGATGACCTAGATGTGTATGATGGGGGGGCGGGTTTGGGGTGGGCAGGAGGTCCAAGAGGGAGGGGATATATGTATACATACAGCTGATTCACTTCATTGTACAACAGAACCTAACAACAACATTGTAAAGCAACTATACTCCAATTTAAAAATATATAAAGTTAAAAAAATAATAAAATATATGCATTTGAAAAAAAACCCCAGAAATTTATTTCTTGTAGTTCTGGAGGCTGGGAAGTCCAAGATCAAGGTGCCAACATGGTGACATTCTTGTGAAGGCCCTCTTCCTTGTTCATGGCTGGTGCCTTCTTACTGTGTCCTCACATAGTAGATGGGGCTAGGAATCTCTGTGGGGTCTCTTTTATAAAGCACTAACCCCATCCATAAGGGCTCCATCCTCATGATTTAAACACCTCCCAAAGTCCCCACCTCCTAATACCATCATCTTTGGGGATTAGGATGTCAACATATGAATTTGGGAGGTTCACAAGCATTCAGACCACAGCAGTAGGACAGCAGACTGGAAGCCAGGGAAGAGTCGCAGTTCAAATATGAAGGCAGTTTGCTAGCAGAATTCCATCCTGCTTAGGGGAGGTCCGTCTTTTTCTTAAGGCCTTCACCTAATTGGATGAGACACTTCTGTATTATTATTATGGAGGGCAATCCACTTTACTCAGTCTACTGACTTAAATGTTAATGCCAAACAAAAAAATATCTGCACAGAAGCATCTAGAATAATGTTTGGCCAAATATATGCCTGCCATGACCTAGCCAAGTTAACACATAAAAGTAACCATCTCACACATACCAGAGTCTGCTCTTTGAACTTACCAAGGCTCTTGGTGGCCCAAGAGCTCCTGTTGATCAGTTCCTTTCTAGCTTTACTCCTTTCTCTTTCTTGACTGCACGTGTCTACTTTGTGATTACTCTCAAGACCATTTCCTCAGGCTTTCTGTCTTTTCTGCTGCACGTTAACTCCCCATCTTCACTACCATCACTTACTCATATTCACCTCCACTCCAACCACACCAAACAACTCACACCTCCAGGCATGCACCCTGAACTTCACACCATTCAGTGCCTGTAATGCCTGTTTACCATAACCAGTAATTATCATTCAGCTGAGATATCTCAGCAGAGACATCAGCAAACCCCCATTCTCCCTTCCCAGGCACCATTTATGCCTCCCTCTGTTAAACAGCTTTGGATCTGTATTCACACTGCCAATAACGTTGTTGTTCTAATTACTAAATTCTGAGCCTCATCTGGATATTGATTTCAACTTCATAATAAATTTGTGATCAAACGTATCTATCTTTAGGAAAGGCAATTGTACTTTTGTAAACTTAGGCAAGTTAAGTAAATTCTATTGGCTCCATTTCTCCATCTCTTTATTAGATACAAATAATAACAATACCTACCTTTCAGAGCCATTGTGAGGAATAAATGAGATTGTAAATCTAAAGTATGTAGAACAATACCTGGGATCTAGTGTGCGCTGGATGCATGGGAGCTATTATTGCTGTAACTAGAACCATCAGGTGTTTCCAATAACTTTCAGCAGGGGTGTGCTGGGGCCAACTCGTTTGATTGTTAATATTTTCAGGAATTTAGAGATCCAGTTGTTAAACATGCCTATCATTAAAAATTAAATATTATAAACTTAGAATTCAATAAACTGTATAAAAAATAAAGGTCATTAATACTCAAAATTCATCACATCCCACTTATTTTATTCTACTAATATTCTATTTAATATTATTTACGCTCTTACGGTTATGTAACTCCATTGTAGCAACATGGTGGACATGCCATGGGATGGTGTGCTGATGTGCATCTCTTCCCAATTCCATTTCAGGGATGCCATGTCGGTAGCTTGAAAAGGGTCAAGATAGCAATGTTTCACCACAGAAAGTAGCTAACACTACAAATCAGGCCCTCACTTATTGTGTATTGATTGTTCAGGCTAAAAGTAATGGAGAAAACATTAATAATGCAAATTATGCTTCACAGTGTGTTGTGTCGAGTGCCAAAGTGAAGGAGTTCCAAGTTAATGAAATACAACTTTTGTACAAGGGTTACATCTAGTTCAATGACAAATCATATATCAGATTTCGTAACAAAAGATTTATTGGGAAAGAGGTAGCAGGTTGGAATGTAACTTTTGTCAAATCATGGTTGAATTGCATACAAGAGTTCTACAAAAACTAACAGAAGCATTCTGTGGAAATCAACTGGATATGTGGAATTTACAAAAGAGCATTGTATATTTTATTATTATTTATAAATAATGTACTATACATTCTTTATATATGTAAAATTTATAATATATTTATGTACATATATACACACACTTTTTTTTTCCTAAGAGCCTTGTTGTAAAACTTTTACCAGCACACTGTTTCCTTCAGATTTTCTTACCAGCCAAAGGATATAAAAAGATAAAAATAGTTTTACCAAGGCTGGAAGTCATAGTGAGAGTAGACGGTGAAAAGGAAAAATGAGTATCACCTTAAGGGTTTTTGTTTTTTTTCGGTACGCGGGCCTCTCACTGTTGTGGCCTCTTCCGTTTCGGAGCACAGGCTCCGGACGCGCAGGCTCAGCGGCCATGGCTCACAGGCCCAGCCGCTCAGCGGCTGTGGGATCTTCCCGGACCAGGGCACGAACCTGTGGTCCCCTGCATCGGCAGGCAGACTCTCAACCACTGCGCCACCAGGGAAGCCCTGAAATTAGTTATTATTAAGTAATAGAACTCAGAAGCTTAAAATAATGAGTTTTTGTTTGTTTTTATTGCTTATGAATCTACATTTCAGATGTGTAGTTCTGATCATCTGATTCAGGTTTGGCTGGACTCATACATGTATTCACAATCAGCTGGGGTGTCAGTGGGACGTAGCTGGTCAAGGATGGCTTCACTCACGTCAGGCGACGGTCTGGCTGTTGGCTGGGGTGATAGGAGTAATTGGGCTGTATGACTCCATCTACCAGTAGGATAGCCCCAGCTTATTTTCATAGCCTCTGGATAAGATTAACATAAGGCCTAGACTCAAAAGTGACATAAACTCACTTCCTCCTCATTCTGTTGGCTAAAGCAAGTCACAAATCTAGCTCAGATTCAGGCAGTAGGGAAATAAAGTCCACCTCTTAATGATAGTCTGTGAAGTCATATTGCAAAGAGGGTGGATAAAGAGAGGCATGAACAATTGGGGTCAACAATCTACCACAATGTTTTCTGCCATCTCCATACATTCATCTCAGGATAGAAGTGGAATATTATTTACCTTGGTTAAGCCCATGAATGGGGTCAGACCAGCTGTAATCAAACAAAAATCCTCTTTGTTTTTGAACTCTGGTCCTGCACTCGTTCCCCATTTTCTCAATATTAGCAAAATATCTAGACCTATTCTAGATATGGATAAAATAGCTAGAATTTATAGTCATGATTCCTCCATTCTCACAAAAAGAAGTCCATATAGTGTAAATAAGGAAGTAGAATCAAGTTATACAGGAAAAAATTTAAAGAGATTTAGTAGAAATAAGGAAGCCGAATAAAATTTAAAATCCCAAACACCAAGAAAAATATGATCAAAATGCTGTGAATTTACAAAGCAGAAGTAGACACTCAAATTAAATATGTAAAGGAAACAAAACGTAAGGGGAAAAAATGGATTGCTTTATTTCCAGATAGAAACCCTAAGGTTAGAAAGGAACTACACTGTGATAAAACCTTTTCTCTCCCTTGAATGCCCTTACAAAAATTGTAAATTATATATTTATTTATTGGCTGGTGGTTTTCTTGATTTCTGTACACTTGGCACCTAACATAATATCTGGCTCTGTAAACACTTAAATATTGAAATAAGACCTAGATGAATGAGATGAAAATGATATTCATAGAAAAATTAAAACATGTATCCATTTCAGTAACATTTTCCTTTTAAGAATCACTTCCTACATAGTCTTCAAAAGTAAGACAGTAGAAAGAAAGGGCCTCTCCTAAATATTGGGAAACATTTGAAGATGACCATAGTTCTCTTCTTTGGGATGCTGCAGAAGAATTCCAGAACCGTACTAACCTTCACATCTATTCAAACTAATCAGCCTTGTTCCTTCTGCACAGCAGTGTAATCTGAAAAAATAATACTCATGCATCTGTTTATAATGCTGTTATATGCAGATCACACTCACTGATTTGGTTTCTCAATCACAGTAGTGACTATCTCCCCAGTATTTAGTCAGTCATATAAAATAATCCTGGCCACTGATTCAGAATAGAATTAGGGAAGAAAGGAGAAAGATGAAATTTTAATATTCATAGAGTGATTAAATGCAGGGACCTATCCTGGAGACTGTAAATACATCATCCCATTGGCTTCTCTAAAACAATTCTTCAGGATAAATAGTATAATCCCCATTTTACACGTGAGAAATCTGAGGCTCCAAGAGGTCAAATAATTTTGTCATGTTTGCAGTTCATAGATGACAGATTGTGGGATTGGACTCTAGCATGTCTGTCTGATTCTAAAGCTTTGGTTCATTCCACCTTCTAACTATACAATTTCATCTGCTCTATCTTCCATAATCAAAATGAGTCTGTTTCTGTTTTTAATCTTAATTGGGAAGAAGCTTTATAATTTGTTAGTGGAAACATAGTAGAAAAGAAAAAAATAATCCCCAAGCGTCTCCTTCCATTGATGACGCTTCTGGAAACACTCTCGGCCAAGAGTATGCCATGTTTCAGCCTCAGAAATGAACATTCTCACCAGCTGTGGTTCATGCTAAAGCAGAATTCTGATCCATGACTAAGATAACCCCCTCTTTCTGCTAATGCAGGTCCCAAATCTTGCTTTACCCCTAGTATTATTCATCTAATTCTGGTTGGCACTGGTCCTTGGCTCCACTCCCAGAATCAGTACATTCTCAAGCCAAACCAGTCTTCTATTTCATATTATGTCTGCTTTTCATGGTGGGAGTCTCAGAGAAAAGGAAACAGATATAGGCTATGTCAATAGAGCATATTGTAGGGTTGGGAGTGAAGTAATTTTAGAGGAAGTTTGAAATTTTGCTAAGTAATAGCAATTATGAAGTTAAAGCACAATTACATGCAACCACCATACATAATATGAAAGAGAAAGATACTATAAACAAGTGGTAAGAGAAGACAGAGGTGGACATCAGTGTGCACACAGGGATAAGAAAAAAACCCTCCAAGGATTAATATAATTTCTTTCAGAAGCAAATAGCACAAGGCATTTTAATTCCACTCACTCTTCTATTTGACTAAATTATTTTTATGCTCTATGCTATTCCTAGCCAAGTGCTCTCTAATCCAGTGCTTCTCAAACTCGAGTGCATGAAAATCACCCAGAGAATTTGTTACGAGGCAGATTCTAATCCAGTAGCTTTGGGGTGGGGTCTGAGACTCTTCATTTCTAACAAGCTTGCAGGTGGTGTCCATGTTGCTGACTTGGAAACGCACTTTGAGTAGCAAGGCTTTTGTCCACAAGACACTCTCTTGGGGGGTAAGAGGAATAAGAAGACCTAGTATTAGAAAATGAGGTCAAAAAGAACACTTATGTTTTACATTTTTAAAAAGTTCTCCACTTTGGACCATGAGCACAGACATTCCATGTAAGACTGAGTTCAGAAACCTATTATGCTTGTCTTTTAAAAATAATATTTATTTATTTTGCTGATTTTTGGGATTTGAGAGCAGTTAGTTCCTCAAATGTTAGGTCTGTGTTTATGCAAATGAAAATGAATCTAGACTTTTACTTTCAAGAGTCCAATAAGATGTCCTCCCAAGTTCCTTCTGACTTGGCACATATACTTATATCCATATGAATATTTATTCATCTATACTATATGAAACTGTATGGCACTTTTTAGCCCCAAATATTTTTCTCCCATTTAACTCTGTTTGTCTCTGTAGAATTAGTATTTTACAACTGAATCAAGTGAATGATGGACTTTCAAGAAATTTTCCATGGATCTAGAAAATTTCCATGAATACATATATGTACAAATCGAGAACCCTTCATTCCTCGTAATATATATACAAATAGTAGAAACATGTATGTACAAATTGAGGTAGAAATAAAGATGCTAAAAAAAGAAAAAGAGAGTCCAATAAGATTATTTTTTTCTTATATGGATGAATTTATGAAGCCACAAAAATAAACATCAATTTCATTTATTTTGTATGGGCGTACATATGCCATCTAAATCAAAATTGTGGCTTTTAAGGTAAAAATACATACAGCACAATTTGGGGATTTCTTTTTGACAAGCAATAATAAGTTTCAGTCTAGCCAGCGATAACCTAGTCTAAGAAAAGGCTTCACCAATATATGAGGGACACAGATTTGCTCCCTCTTTACAGAAGCTTTACACCAGAAAGAAGAAATCCGGAATAAGATTTCTACTTGTAAAACAAAGCAATATCTTTATCAGTGATGTAGTCACTTTTGATACTCCTTACTTCCCGGTTTAGAAAAGCAAGGCACATAGAGGTTAGTCAACTTGTTCAATGTGACGCAGCCATCAGCTCCAGAGGAGGCATGAGGGTAAAAATCACCCACTGACATAGATGCTGGAGTTCCCCACTTCAAACCACACTGTGGGCACACTTAGAGTCTACCCAATGTGGCTTTTCAGTCCTTTGATTTCTTGCCCTCATGCATGTCATTGGTCCCTGTCTTTTATCATTGATATGATGGAATTTTCCCAGGTAGTCTCTAACTCAGTTTGCCAATGAGATGTTAAGATTTGGGTCCCAGGAAGAATAACTATCCTATTTTTCATCGGTAATTTTTCCCTGATCCACTGGTGTCCATAGTAAAATTCACTTGCTTCTTCTCCCACCCCTGCCGTCCATAAGGAGGGTTTGAGAAACCTCCAATCTTCCCCTCCCACACCAGCCCACTTCCACTGTTTTCCTGTGGTTACTTCCAGTCCCAACTCATGGAAGCACATGATTCTGTCACTCACCCAGGTCAGTTACTCAGAGTCAAGAAGGAAAGGAAAAGTGAACTGTCTTATATTGGAGAAACTTCTCCCTGTACAACAAAAACATCTGCTCTATCCTTCACAGCTAGAATGATCAAGTAATTTACAGTCTGAATCAGGAAACTTTTGAAAATGAAAGGGGTTAGATTAAAATTAGCCCCAGATTATAAGCATCAGTTGGAACTGTCCTGGGTCCCCGACAGCAATGTGGACGCCCTGTCCATGGCTTGCATGGGTCCCTGTGTGGACTGGTCTTAGAGAACACTGGGAAAGGTCTTGAATGCCAGGAGGTTTCGTGGACCCTGAGAGGTTACTATGAATGAAATGTGGGCTTGAGCTTCTGGAAATTCACCACATTATAACCTTCAGGTTCCAATTGGCTTAATAACTTTTAAGAACTTAAATTATAATGAACACACACAGCGATATATGCAAAGCAGTGGATTGAAGGAAGAGCTAGGACATTTTCTTTCTTTTTTTGTTCTTGCTTCCAGTTGATTTAAAACCTCTTACTGTTACATGTAAAACATCTTATGTTTGCTGAATGCTTACATCAGAAGCCAGTGTTGATCAAGAGAAGAAAACCAGAAAAGTTTATATTTAATTACCTTTGGTTTCCCATTCCCATTCTTTAAGAGCCAAACTTGTGTTTAATTTATAAAGGAAACAAGGTTTAGAAGTGATTTAATTAGGCTAAGTAGGTGTTAAAATGCTTTTAATTGACAACCTTTTTTTTTTCTTTTTTTTTTTTTTTTTTGTCTGCACCGCAGGCTTGTGGGATGTTAGTTCCCCGACCAGGGATTGATCCCAGGCCCCCAGCGTGAGAGCAGAGTCCTAACCACTGGACCACCACTGAATTACCTACAACCCCTTTTAAAATACAAAAGTTCCCCTGTTGAGTGACATCTAATCACCTCAAGGACGATTACAATGACACAGAGGAGTGGGAAGCTGTATGGGTTTAAGCTGCTTTATGGATTCCACTTCTAAAATATTTCCCTCTACTCCACAAATCCAATCTTTGCCTCTGGTAGTTTCCCAACTCTTAATCCTCTTCAGTTCAACTGCAGCCCCTGTTATCTTTTGCAAATTCTATTCTGAACCTGTAACTCTAGTTTAGATCCTCTCCAGGACACCCCTTAAAGAAATTCCAAGATCTTAAATCCAATTTACAAATCCCTGCATCCTCTCCACCACCAGCCTTATCACTGAGCAAGTAATTTGCTCTCAGTTGTTGAATGTTTATAACTGAAGATAAAAAAAGGTGTGGCCATGCCTCTCCCTCAAAGGAGGGATTTGAACGGATGATCACCCTATGAGTGTGGAGATGAACTGAGGCTTCCCAAAGGCTAGTGTGAGAACAACTTTTTGTTTTGCTGAACTTGGTGGTAATTGGGGAAGCATCTAGAAGGAACTGAGAGGGGACAGAAAATGATTCAGTCTAGAAAGCAGGTGGAGGAAGAGGATCTTAGACTGTAGAGAAGAGCTGAAAATTGCAGAAGTCTGGGAACATTGCAAGGGAAGGGAGGGGAGAGGCCAAGAATGGAGGAGAAGTTTCTGAACTATTTTTAAATCTCCTTCAGGTTGTATGAGCTCATTCAAACAAGAGAAGGCTTATGTGTTGTGCCATAGATGTGGTCCCTCTGACTCAGTGACTCCCCATCTCCACTGCACGTTGAAATAACAAGGAGCTCTTTAAAATGCTAACGCCTAGGATTCATCTCCAGGTGTTCTGCTGTGTCTGCTCTCAGGTGGGGCTGAGACGTATAGTGTTTAAAAGCCCCAGGTGACTCTTGTGAAGATTCAATGAAATTACGCATATGAATGCACTTTGCACAGCGCTTTCTAAAGGTTAGCTCTTATTGATGGGATTACTAAATCAATAGCCACTGAATTTCAAAGCAAAGGGGAGAAACAGCACAGGTGATGGACTCTGCTAGGGCTTAAGCTCAGTTCAGAATAAGTCTTTGTACTGAATCTTGAAGCCCAAGTTAGATAAAGAAGGGGGGTCATGTAGCCCAGGAAAAGGAAGAGCATATGAAAAGGCAGAAAGGTGAGAAATAACATATTCTATGCAAAATACATGTTTCATTTTCTGATTGAGTCAACAATTATTTATTGCACACTTAATCCTTGTTCACTGGGGGCATAAAGATAACTCTCAAGAAATTCACAGCCTGAGGCTGTCTTCCCCTCTATGATGGTTAAAAGGGTGGGTTGGTCAACTAGTACTTTAAAGGCTCTGTTAGAGGAGCAAGTAGGGGACAGGAATGGCTTCAGACAGTGAAATTCTCATGCTTCAGCTAGCTAACCCAGAGCCAAAGAGATGGATGTCAGGAAGAAGGAACTTAAAAATTCTAGTGTGATCAGGCTTCACAAGACTAAAAGGGGGTAATACATGATGGAGTGTCACATCCAGCCTCTTCCTGGCACACTGCAAAGTACTCTTCAAATCTGAGACAGCATTACCAATACTATTATTACTTATATTGACTCTTCAAAATGAAATGTTAATAAATTGTTGAGAGGAAAATCTTTAAAAAATGCCTAGTAAATATTAATTTAACAGAAACTGATAGAATTCATTTGATATTTAATGTATTAAAATTGAAATATTTATTCAGATCTTCAAACGGAAAGTGACTGAGTTCTCCCAAATTTTAGTAGTTGCCTCAAATCCTTTGTAGAAAGATACATATATTCACAAACATATATACAGACTTCTTGAAATTGCAGCTCTTCCCAGACATGTTTTTTTCACCAGAATTTCCATTTTCCTAATGTATGAATTAGGAAATGAATGAATGTATGAATCAAGGGCAGATAAATATATAAATCTTTACTCAGCCCAGGTAGAAACAGGACCAAGAACCAGGCAACCCTGGGCACTGAGGCTGTTCCATTACAGTCCAAGAACTGACAGCAGAAGTTGGAGGATCAAGGAAGATCAACTACAGCACATAATAAGTTAATGCAATGGTTTGCAAATACGGTCCTAGGACCAGCTACAACAGCATCACCTGGACCATGATAGAAATGCAGATTCTCAGTTTGCACTCAGGATTTACTGAGTCAGACATTCTGAGGCTTGGATTCAGCAACCTGTGTTTTAACAAGCCCTCCAGGTGACTTGATGAATGCTAAAATTTCGGAACCAGATTAGTGGTTCCCACTCCTGGCTACTCATTGAATCTATTTAAGGCTAGGACTGCCATAAAAAATACCACAGACTGCGTGGCTTGAATAACAAATATTATTTTCTCACAATTTTGGAGGCTAGAAGTCTGAGGTCAAGGTGTCACCAGGGTGTATTTTTTTCTGAGGCCTCTCTCCTTGGCATGTAGATGGCTTTCTTCTCCCTGCGTCTTCTTCACATGGTCTTCCCTCTGGGTCTCTGTGTCCTAATTTCCTCTTCTTATAAGGGTATCAGTCATATTAGATTCTGAGCCACCCCAATGACCTCATTTTAACTTAATTACCTATTTAAAGACCCGATATTCAAATACAGTCACATTTGAGGTACTGGGTGTTAGAACTTCAACATATGAATGGGGTGGGGGACACAATTCAGCCCATAACAAGAAATTTTAATTTCTAAAGAAAAAACAAGCAATATTCCCTATGAGACCAACTAAATCTGAATTCCTACGAGTTAGTCCCAGACACAGTATAAAAGTTCACTTGTGGCTCCAATGTGTAGCCAGGACTAAGAACAAGGCTATAATTGATAAAAGCCCAAAGAGGTGGGCGCATGTCATGGGGTCTGGTCATCAGTGGTCACCTGATGTGTAGTCAGGCAAGCAGACCAGGTAAAGATGGAGAGGGTTGTGGGGTATCAGGAACTCAACCACAGAAAGTCTGGCTTAGGGAAGCATATCCAGCTAAGCCCTGGGGCAATAGTAGACAGGTTGAGGATTTAAATAATAGGTTTGAGGTACAGGTGAGAGCCAGTTCACAAGAAAGCACTATCAGAACAAGTGCAAAAGATTAGAACTTAGGGCTTCCCTGGTGGCGCAGTGATTGAGAGTCCACCTGCTGATGCAGGGGACACGGTTTCATGCCCCAGTCCGGGAGGATCCCACATGCCACAGAGTGGCTGGGCCTGTGAGCCATGGCCACTGATCCTGCACGTCCGGAGCCTGTTCTCCACAACGGGAGAGGCCACAGAGGGGAGGGGCCTGGGTACCGCAAAAAAAAAAAAAAAAAAGATTAGAACTGAGTAGCGATCTACATAGCTGACTTGACTCTAGAAGCACAGGTGTCTGACCAGGGGTTCCTGGCCAGGAACTTGTCCCCAGGGCTAGAAGATGTAGTTGCAGGGACCCAAGATATGGCAGGGAAGGAAATCAGATGATGTCTGAGGCTTCTACCAGAATCCTGCCCTTAAATGCCTCCAAACCTCTCTTTAGAGGGTTTATAGAAAAAGAAAACAAGACAAACATCATCAACAATCAAACCACTGACCTGAAAATATAATGTGTGCATGGACTTCTAATGTTGTATAAAGAGCCATACAATTCTAGTGAATTCCTGGACTTTATTTCATGTGGATGATACAACGTCTCAGAGTGGTTGATTAAACTGCCAGCCACCTTTGTCAAAGCCAATAATCTCTGCTTTGTTCTCCCTCAGTGAAGAAGCCAATCTTGTTCAAACTGTCATCATTAGCTCCATTTCCAACATTACAAAATTAAAGGACTGTTGCAAAGAAACAAATGGAATCCAGGAAGAACACACGATCTCTTTGAAAGAACTCACCTCCTCACCCCATCCACTCACCTGGTCCAGAGATGGAAGCATTACAGGGAACCCAGCTGAGTAATAATATTATTGATTCCCTGTTAATCGGATTTTTCTTGAGTTCGCCAACAGTCAAGTGTTTACAAGACTTCTCTTTTCAAAACAACTCAAAAGTCATTCCCAGCAGAGAAGCTAGAAACCAGAAGATCAATAATACAGGAACTGTTACTAAGGATTTTCATCTACCCCGTGAGGAGGATAGTTATTTATAGAAAAACTGGCCACTCCAGTTTAGTGTGGTAATAACATGGTATGGCTAGTTCAAAGAGTGCCATGGTTGAACACAGCCTTGTATTATGCCCACTGTAAATGGTTTCTATGAGGAAAAGCCTATAATTTAGAAAGATTTGCCATGAGTGATAAAGCCTGGGTCATTGTAACAGATACTTTTTACCAGCTCTATTTGTGGAGAGGGCATGTAAAAAGGAAGGGAAAAGGTTAGCTTCAGGAAACCTGAAGGGGAAAGTAAGCCTCATTTGGTTTTACCTACGTGAGAGCTACATGACGCCCAACTTGAGCCCTTGATGGTTGAAAACTTATTTCTTGCAAAGGCATAGACCTTTTTTTTTTTTTTTTTTTTGCAGTACGCAGGCCTCTCACTGTTGTGCCCTCTCCCATTGCGGAGCACAGGCTCCGGACGCGCAGGCTCAGCGGCCATGGCTCACAGGCCCAGCCACTCCGCGGCATGTGGGATCTTCCCAGACCGGGGCACGAACCCATGTCCCCTGCATCAGTAGGTGGACTTTCAACCACTGCACCACCAGGGAAGCCCGGGGCATAGACCTTTTAAAAATGGAATTTAAATTTTGAATTTAAAAAATTGTTGTACATGTTTTGCTCTCTAAAGAATCATTTCCCCACTGTCCTAATTATACTTTGTCTCTCTTTACCTGCTCCTTGAGCTCTGGGGGAAACTATATATTCTTTCCAACTGCATTTTATAATAAGGTTTATCATTGAGTGGCAGTCAGGAAACACTGACCCAAAATGTCAAGCTATTTTGCAGAGAACTGCTTGGAGAATTGTTGTGTTGACCTTCTGTGGTGCATCCCATCAGTTTTGTAACTGGGAAAGCAGAAGATGCAAATTGTAGGTGTGGCTTCTCCAAAGCTAGTCTCTGAAAATCCATGCAGCAATTGCTTAGACTTATTTTAAAAAAGATCATCAAGTAAATACTCTGTCAGGAATTAGGGAATAGTCAATCTGAACTTTAGTCTCTCCATGGCTGTCTACCATTGTCATGTCCAGTTTCTATCAGGCACTTGTGATGCATTCCCAAGGATGACATTTGTACAGTGGTACGCTGATAAGGGTTTCAAACTGGCTTTCCAGGGAAAATAGGCCTGATTTGTATTTTCGTGGTATAAATATTCCCACATGGCCTATTTAAAGCTACCAGCATGAAGTCACTAAAAGCAGAGTTAGGAAGAGACCAGTTAGGAGGCAATACATATCACTATGTAGTATTTCCAGGATACAGATAAAATTAAAGTTAAAAAACAAACAAACCGAGAACTTCCGGGTAAGATGGCGGAAGAGTAAGACGCGGGGATTACCGTCCTCCCCACGGATACACCAGAAATACAGCTACACGTGGAACAACTCCTACAGAACACCTACTAAACGCTGGCAGAAGACCCCAGACCTCCCAAAAGGCAAGAAACTCCCCACATACCTGGGTAGGGCAAAGCGGAGAGATTCCCGCACAGAGGATCGGTGCTGAGCGGCACTCACCAGCCCGAGAGGCTTGTCTGCTCGGCCGCCGGGGTGGGCGGGGCTGGGAGCTGAGGCTCGGGCTTCGGTCGGAGCGCAGGGAGAGGACTGGGGTTGGGAGCGTGAACACAGCCTGAAGGGGTTAGTGCACCACGGCTGGCCGGGAGGGAGTCCGGGAAAGAGTCTGGACCTGCCAAAGAGGCAAGAGACTTTTTCTTCCCTCTTGGTTTCCTGGTGCGCGAGGAGAGGGGATTAAGAGCGCTGCTTAAAGGGGCTCCACAGACGGGCGCGAGTCACGACTGAAAGCACGGAGCCCAGTGACGGGCGTGGGACGCTGGGGCTGCTGCTGCCGCCGCCAAGAAGCCTGTGTGCGAGCGCAGGTCACTGTCTACACTGCCCTTCCGGGAGCCTGTGCAGCCCGCCACTGCCGGGGTCCCGGGATCCAGGGGCGGCTTCCCTGGGAGAACGCACGGCGCGCCTCGGGCTGGTGCAACGTCACGCTGACCTCTGCTGCTGCAGGCTCGCCCCGCACTCCGTGCCCCTCCATCCCGCCCGGCCTGAGTGAGCCAGAGTCCCCGAAGAGGCTGCTCCTTTAACCCTGTCCTGTCTGAGCGAAGAACAGACGCCCTCCGGCGACCTACACGCAGAGGCGGGGCCAAATCCAAAGCTGAGACCCAGGAGCTTTGAGAACAAAGAAGAGAAAGGGAAACCTCTCCCAGCAGCCTCAGAAGCAGCGGATTAAAGCTCCACAATCAACTTGATGTACCCTGCATCTGTGGAATACATGAATGGACAACAAATCATCCCAAATTGAGGAGCCAGGAGTCAGTGCTGTGCCTCTGAGGTGGGAGAGCCAACTTCAGGACACTGGTCCACAAGAGACCTCCCAGCTCCACATAATATCAAACGGCGAAAATCTTCCAGAGATCTCCATCTCAACACCAGCACCCAGCTTCACTCAACGACAGGCAAGCTACAGTGCTGGACACCCTATGCCAAACAACTAGCAAGACAGGAACACAACGCCACCCATTAGCAGAGAGGTGGCCTAAAATCATAAAAAGTCCACAGACACCCCAAAACACACCACCAGACGTGGACCTGCCCACCAGAAAGACAAGATCCAGCCTCACCCACCAGAACACAGGCACTAGTCCCCTCCACCAGGAAGCCTACACAACCCACTAAACCAACCTTAGCCACTGGGGACAGACACCAAAAACAAAGGGAACTACGAACCTGCAGCCTGCAAAAAGGAGACCCCAAACACAGTAACATAAGCAAAATGAGAAGACAGAAAAACACACAGCAGGAGAAGGAGCAAGATAAAAACCCACCAGACCTAACAAATGAAGAGGTAATAGGCAGTCTACCTGAAAAAGAATTCAGAATAATGATGGTAAAGATGATCCAAGATTCTATTTCCCAGATCCAAAATCTTGGAAATAGAATAGACAAAATGCAAGAAACAGTTAACAAGGACCTAGAAGAACTAAAGATGAATCAAGCATCGATTAAAAACACAATAAATGAAATGAAAAATACTCTAGATGGGATCAATAGCAGAATAACTGAGACAGAAGAACGGATAAGTGAGGTGGAAGATAAAATAGTGGAAATAACTGCTGCAGAGCAAAATAAAGAAAAAAGAATGAAAAGAACAGAGGACAGTCTCAGAGCCCTCTGGGACAACATTAAACGCACCAACATTCGAATTATAGGGGTTCCAGAAGAAGAAGAGAAAAAGAAAGGGACTGAGAAAATATTTGAAGAGGTTATAGTTGAAAACTTCCCTAATATGGGAAAGGAAATAGTTAATCAAGTCCAGGAGGCACAGAGAGTCCCATACAGAATAAATCCAAGGAGAAATACGCCAAGACACATATTAATCAAACTGTCAAAAATTAAACACAAAGAAATCATATTAAAAGCAGCAAGGCAAAAACAACAAATAACACACAAGGGAATCCCCATCAGGATAACAGCTGATCTCTCAGCAGAAACTCTACAAGCCAGAAGGGAGTGGCAGGACATACTTAAAGTGATGAAGGAGAAAAACCTGCAACCAAGATTACTCTACCCAGCA
This sequence comes from Mesoplodon densirostris, assembly GCF_025265405.1. NCBI lineage: Eukaryota > Metazoa > Chordata > Mammalia > Artiodactyla > Ziphiidae > Mesoplodon > Mesoplodon densirostris. The sequence continues at coordinate 88,419,132 of NC_082672.1, forward strand.
AGGATCTCATTCAGATTTGATGGAGAAATTAAAACGTTTACAGACAAGCAAAAGCTGAGAGAGTTCAGCACCACCAAACCAGCTTTACAACAAATGCTAAAGGAACTTCTCTAGGCAAGAAACACAACAGAAGGAAAAGACCTACAATAATGAACCAAAAACAATTAAGAAAATGGGAATAGGAACATACATATCGATAATTACCTTAAATGTAAATGGACTAAATGCTCCCATCAAAAGACACAGATTGGCTGAATGGATACAAAAACAAGACCCATATATATGCTGTCTACAAGAGACCCACTTCAGACCTAGAGACACATACAGATTGAAAGTAAGGGGATGGAAAAAGATATTCCATGCAAATGGAAACCAAAAGAAAGCTGGAGTAGCAATTCTCATATCAGACAAAATAGACTTTAAAATAAAGACTACTAGAAGAGACAAAGAAGGACACTACATAATGATCAAGGGATCGATCCAAGAAGATATAACAATTGTAAATATTTATGCACCCAAAATAGGAGCACCTCAATACATAAGGCAAATACTAACAGCCATAAAAGGAGAAATCGACAGTAACCCAATCATAGTAGGCGACTTTAACACCCCACTTTCACCAATGGACAGATCATCCAAAATGAAAATAAATAAGGAAACACAAGCTTTAAATGATACATTAAACAAGATGGACTTAATTGATATTTATAGGACATTCCATCCAAAAACAACAGAATACACATTTTTCTCAAGTGCTCATGGAACATTCTCCAGGATCATATCTTGGGTCACAAATCAAGCCTTGGTAAATTTAAGAAAATTGAAATTGTATCAAGTATCTTTTCCGACCACAATGCTATGAGACTAGATATCAATTACAGGAAAAGAGCTGTAAAAAATACAAACACATGGAGGCTAAACAATACACTACTTAATAACAAAGTGATCACTGAAGAAATCAAAGGGGAAATTTAAAAATACCTAGAAACAAATGACAATGGAGACACGACGACCCAAAACCTATGGGATGCAGCAAAAGCAGTTCTAAGGGGGAAGTTTATAGCAATACAATCCCACCTTAAGAAACAGGAAACATCTCGAATAAACAACCTAACCTTGCACCTAAAGCAATTAGAGAAAGAAGAACAAAAACATCCCAAAGTTAGCAGAAGGAAAGAAATCATAAAAATCAGATCAGAAATAAATGAAAAAGAAATGAAGGAAATGATAGCAAAGATCAATAAAACTAAAAGCTGGTTCTTTGAGAAGATAAACAAAATTGATAAACCATTAGCCAGACTCATCAAGAAAAAAAGGGAGAAGACTCAAATCAATAGAATTAGAAATGAAAAAGGAGAAGTAACAATTGACACTGCAGAAATACAAAAGATCATGAGAGATTACTACAAGCAACTCTATGCCAATAAAATGGATAACCTGGAAGAAATGGACAAATTCTTAGAAATGCACAACCTGCCAAGACTGACTCAGGAAGAAGTAGAAAATATGAACAGACCAATCACAAGCACTGAAATTGAAACTGTGATAAAAAATCTACCAACAAACAAAAGCCCAGGACCAAATGGCTTCACAGGCGAATTCTATCAAGCATTTAGAGAAGAGCTAACACCCATCCTTCTCAAACTCTTCCCAAATATAGCAGAGGGAGGAACACTCCCAAACTCATTCTACGAGGCCACCATCACCTTGATACCAAAACCAGGCAAGGATGTCACAAAGAAAGAAAACTACAGGCCAATATCACTGATGAACATAGATGCAAAAATCCTCAACAAAATACTAGCAAACAGAATCCAACAGCACATTAAAAGGATCATACACCATGATCAAGTGGGGTTTATTCCAGGAATGCAAGGATTCTTCAATATACACAAATCAATCAACGTGATACACCATATTAACAAATTGAAGGAGAAAAACCATATGATCATCTCAATAGATGCAGAGAAAGCTTTCGACAAAATTCAACACCCATTTATGATAAAAACCCTGCAGAAAGTAGACATAGAGGGAACTTTCCTCAACATAATAAAGGCCATATATGACAAACCCACAGCCAGCATCATCCTCAATGGTGAAAAACAAACCATTTCCACTAAGATCAGGAACAAGACAAGGTTGCCCACTCTCACCACTCTTATTCAACATAGTTTTGGAAGTTTTAGCCACAGCAATCAGAGAAGAAAAGGAAATAAAAGGAATCCAAATCAGAAAAGAAGAAGTAAAGCTGTCACTGTTTGCAGATGACATGATATTATACATAGAGAATCCTAAAGATGCTACCAGAAAACTACTAGAGCTAATCAATGAATTTGGTAAAGTAGCAGGATACAAAATTAATGCACAGAAATCTCTGGCATTCCTGTACACTAATGATGAAAAATCTGAAAATCAAATCAAGAAAACACTCCCATTTACCATTGCAACAAAAAGAATAAAATATCTAGGAATAAACCTACCTAAGGAGACAAAAGACCTGTATGCAGAAAATTATAAGACACTGATGAAAGAAATTAAAGATGATACAAATAGATGGAGAGATATACCACGTTCTTGGATTGGAAGAATCAACATTGTGAAAATGACTCTACTACCCAAAGCAATCTACAGATTCAATGCAATCCCTATCAAACTACCACTGGCATTTTTCACAGAACTAGAGCAAAAAATTTCACAATTTGTATGGAAACACAAAAGACCCCGAATAGCCAAAGCAATCTTGAGAACGAAAATGGAGCTGGAGGAATCAGGCTCCCTGACTTCAGACTATACTACAAAGCTACAGTAATCAAGACAGTATGGTACTGGCACAAAAACAGAAAGATAGATCAATGGAACAGGATAGAAAGCCCAGAGATAAACCCACGGACATATGGTCACCTTATCTTTGATAAAGGAGGCAGGAATGTACAGTGGAGAAAGGACAGTCTCTTCAATAAGTGGTGCTGGGAAAACTGGACAGGGACATGTAAAAGTATGAGATTAGATCACTCCCTAACACCATACACAAAAATAAGCTCAAAATGGATTAAAGACCTAAATGTAAGGCCAGACACTATCAAACTCTTAGAGGAAAACATAGGCAGAACACTCTATGACATAAATCACAGCAAGATCCTTTTTGACCCACCTCCTAGAGAAATGGAAATAAAGACAAAAATAAACACATGGGACCTAATGAAACTTCAAAGCTTTTGCACAGCAAAGGAAACCATAAACAAGACCAAAAGACAACCCTCAGAATGGGAGAAAATATTTTCAAATGAAGCAACTGACAAAGGATTAATCTCCAAAATTTATAAGCAGCTCATGCAGCTCAATATCAAAAAAACAAACAACCCAATCCAAAAATGGGCAGAAGACCTAAATAGACATTTCTCCACAGAAGATATACAGACTGCCAACAAACACATGAAAGGATGCTCAACATCTTTGCTCATTAGAGAAATGCAAATCAAAACTACAATGAGATATCATCTCACACCAGTCAGAATGGCCATCATCAAAAAATCTACAAACAATAAATGCTGGAGAGGGTGTGGAAAAAAAGGAACACTCTTGCACTGCTGGTGGGAATGTGAATTGGTACAGCCACTATGGAGAACAATACGGAGGTTCCTTAAAAAACTACAAATAGAACTACCATATGACCCAGCAATCCCACTACTGGGCATATACCCTGAGAAAACCATAATTCAAAAAGAGACATGTACCAATATGTTCATAGCAGCCCTATTTACAATAGCCCAGAGATGGAAACAACCTAAGTGTCCATCATCGGATGAATGGGTAAAGAAGATGTGGCACATATATACAATGGAATATTACTCAGCCATAAAAAGAAATGAAATTGAGCTATTTGTAATGAGGTGGATGGACCTAGAGTCTGTCATACAGAGTGAAGTAAGTCAGAAAGAGAAAGACAAATACTGTATGCTGACATATATATATGGAATTTAAGAAAAAAAAATGTCATGAAGAACATAGGTGTAAGACAGGAATAAAGACACAGACCTACTAGAGAATGGACTTGAGGATATGGGGAGGGGGAAGGGTAAGCTGTGACAAAGTGAAAGAGCGGCATGGACATATATACACTACCAAACGTAAGGTAGATAGCTAGTGGGAAGCAGCCGCATAGCACAGGGAGGTCAGCTCAGTGCTTTGTGACTGCCTGGAGGGGTGGGATATGGAGGGTGGGAGGGAGACGCAAAAGGGAGGGGATATGGGAACATTTGTATATGTATAACTGATTAAATTTGTTATAAAGCAAAAAAAAACAACAACAACATCAAACAAACCAACCCTCAGAAGCACACAGAAAAACAAAATGTAGTAAAAATAATTAGGAAGTGATGAGTTTTGAGTATTTATGTTTATGTCATTTAATTTTTTTATTGAAGTATAGTTGACTTACAATGTTGTCTTAATTTCTGGTGTACAGCAAAGGGATTCAGTTATATATACATATATTCTTTTTCAGATTATTTTCCCTGATAGGTTATTGCAAAATATTGAGTATAGTTCCCTGTGCTCTACACTAGGTCCTAGTTGGTTTTTAGGTCATTTAATTTTAATAATGGCTGTGTTTATTATCTAGCTTGCAAAATTTCAGAAAATCTAAAATTGGTTTCTGTTAAGCCAGTGGAAGCTAGCACCAGCACACCACTGGTCCTCCAGAAAGTAAAACCTAGATTTACGAATTAAAGGAGAACCTAGACCCACAATATCAAGCACTAGGTACTGTGCAAAATCTGAGCTTGTGAACAGAGATGAGACTGATCAAATAGCATGACAGAGTTGCAGGGGGATGGTAAACCCAGAAAGGCCGAGGTCACCAACTGGTGATCTGGAGATATATTTTGTTGGGGAGTTCTGGTGCCACTGGGACAGCTTGTGCATTTTTCATGGCAGAAATCAGCTGGATCTGAGAAGTGGCTACCACCTTTGGGCAAGATCTGTGAACTCCAGTTTATCACTGCTCAAGCCACTCCCCATTGTCTCTTTCCCATGGCTCATGTCATTCCTGTACAGACCTCTGAAGGTTAGAGCACTTCAGAATCAGCAGTTCACTAAATACACCCTCTCCAGAGGCTTCTGCCTCATGGCTTTAAGTAACATCTACATGCTGACCCCTACATTTTTTTTTAATAAATTTTTTTTTTTTTTGGCCATGCCACATGGCTTGTGGGATCTTAGTTCCCTGACCAGGGATCAAACCCAGGTCCCAGCAACAAAAACACATAGTCCTAACCACTGGACCACCAGGGAATTCCCTGCTCACTCCCACATTTGTGTCACCAGTCTGGACCTCACTCAACTACAGATGCTCCTATCTTGCTCCCTACTCACCATATCTACTTGGATGTTAAAAGGCATCTCAAACGTAACACGTCCCGAACTGAACTCCTACCTCAGACTCCCAGGAGGAACCACCAACTCAGAAAAATGGCTACTCCATCCTTCCAGCTTCCTGGCTAAAACTCACAGCCTCATCGTTGACCCTTCTCTTTGTCTCTCTCCCACATGCTATCCACCAGCAAATCTTGTCAGCTTCAAAATACATCCAGAAACTGAACTTTTTTTTTTTAACTGCATCCAACACAGCTTCCATAATCTCTCCCCCGCACATGATTGCCTCCTAACTGGTCCCAGGCTACTGTCCTTATCCATCCACAACCCATTTGCACAACAGTGGGCGTGAGCCTTTTACAATTTATGTTCAGTCATGTATTTTCGCTGCTGAAAGACCTCAATGTCTTTGTGTTTCACTTAAAGTGACAGCCAGAGTCTTCAAGCCTTTGCTTCTGCTCATTCCTAACTGGATGTGCTTTCCCCAGATATCCCCACAGCCCTTTTCCCATGCCCTAGGCTTTTTTCCAAATGTGATCTCCTGACCTCTCTATTTAAAATTACCACCTCCAGCAAGATTCCCCCTTTTTAACTTTTTCTCCATAGCACTTATCAGCAGTACAATAAATTTTACTTAATTTGTTTTCTCCCAGCTAAAATGTAAGCTTCTTGAGGGCAGAGATTTCCATCTTCTTTGTTCACTGTCAAATCCCCAGCACCTAGGAAAAATGCCTACCATGGTAGGGACTCAATAAATATCAGTTGAAGGGATGGATATTCTGCCAGGTGGCATTAGAGATATTTCTTTTCTTTTTCATTTTTCATTTTTATTTATTTATTTTATTTTTGGCTGCATTGGGTCTTCGTTGCTGTGCGCGGGCTTTCTCTAGTTGCGGCGAGCAGAGGCTACTCTTCATTGTGGTACGCAGGCTTGTCATTGCAGTGGCTTCTCTTGTTGTGGAGCATGGGCTCTGGGCACGTGGGCTTCAGTAGTTGTGGTGCGTGGGCTCAGTAGTTGTGGCGCACAGGCTTAGTTGCTCTGCGGCATGTGGGATCTTCCTGGACCAGGGATCGCCCCGTGTCCCCTGGATTGGCAGGTGGGTTCTTAACCACTGTGCCACCAGGGAAGTCCAGGAGGCATTAGAGATATTTCAACATGATTAGAGAGGAGTGTAAGAGGGGAGAAGGGAAGGTAAGGAGAAGGGAGTTGGGAGTAGAAGTAGGAAAATAGATCCTTTCACTGGGCAACTGAATCTTCAGATTTCCTGCTGAGTCAGTGAAGGTAGTGGAACTCTAGACACTCTAAGTGCCTTGGTGTGGAAGAGGAGAGTATGTAAAGAAAGGCTCTCCCAGAAAGATCATGACTTGTGAAGTCAGGTAAATGTTGTCGCTGCTCTTAACTGTCGTTAGTTTCTTGGGTATGTGGCTTAATCCCTCTGAGCTTCGCCTCCTTCTCCTTTCTTTGAATTTTCTGCTCCCTTCTGTGCAGTTGGCTCCTGTGGCATCTTTCAAATGCTTGGTCTCTTAAATGTTGTCTCCAGCACCCTGCCCACCGCCCTCTTCTCTTCTGACACTCTAGCCTGACCAGACCACTCTTTCGACCTCTGAGATTTTGCTCTCACTACTGCTCAGCCTGAAGAAATCAGGCAAGTCCCATCTCACTGTCTTTTCAGATCAAACTGCCTGTGTGCTTCCATGCTTCTTTCTTACCCAGCTGTCTCAGAATTGCAAGATGCCATGAGAAAGTGTAAGACTTGGAGAGAGAGCTGAGTTCAACACAGGATCATCATTTCGTAGCCTGTAGACTTTATTTTTTTTATTAGTTTCTGCTTTATAACAAAGTGAATCAGTCATACATATACATCTGTTCCCACATCCCTTCCCTCATGCATCTCCCTTAGACTTTTTTTTTTTTTTTTTTTTTTTGGCCGCAGCATGCGGGATCCTAGTTCCCTGACCAGGGATGGAACCCGATATTCAGCACACATACCCATAAACTATGTATGTATGCTGCACATCTAGTTACCTCTCTAGATCTACTCCCCAACTTTTTGCATCCTTCTCTGTGCCCCATGAGGTTGAGCTGGAGGGTCTCTGTCAAGGGCATCTTTGTCCTGTGTCTCTGGTCATGCCAATGGAGGTACTAGCAGGGGATGGGCTGCCTCTCTGGGAGGCTCAACTGGTCATCTCCTCTCTACTAAAAGCCATAGCTCCTGTCACATGGTTCTCTCTGCAGGGCTGTCTACTTCCTCTCTGGGAACTGGTAACCGCTGTCTGCTCTTGATAATGACTTCCTGCTATTATGAACTCTGTGGTGCTACACTATCTTGATTCTCCTTCCCCCTGTCTGCTCCTTTGTAAATAGTCCCTTTATTAAACTCTACTCAGTTTGAGCATGCTAACTGCTTCCTGCCTGAAACCCAATTGACAGTGTATGTCAGAGTACTTTGTGAAGTTACAATACGTCTTTAGCCTACATGCTTATTTTCCCCCTGCATCCCTAACAACTAGCCATGTTAAACATTTGAAAGAATAAAAAAAAAATCCATTGTTCCAGATAAAACAAATCTATTACTTCCCAAACATCTCCTAGATATCTTATAGGAACCTCCAAATGACATGTCTACTACTGACCCATCAACCTGCTCCTCCTTTTGTATTCCTAAACACTGTTGCTAAGAAGATTGCCACCATTCTGATTGCCCATGGGAAAAGCTCAAGTCATGTTGATCTTTTCCTAGGACCTCCTACCCAACCTGTAGAGGGGAACAGGAGTAAGGCAAATATGATGAGAGCTGGACAGAGTACGTGGCATTTATCGGGGTCCCACTCACTCGTCCTTCAATGCTATTTCCTCTGTGACGCTTTCCAGCACCCTCCACAGCTCTGGTCACAAATTGCTCTCACCTGATAAATACCACACAGCTTTGTTTTACCCCACAGACAATAAAGTGTAAAGATATACCCATCAGAGGGAAAAGATTTTTGAGGGTAAATGTATGTCTTATTCATTGCTTATTCTGAACACTCAGCAGAGTTTCTGGCACATAGTAGATATTCAATAAATGAATAAACAAAGGAGAAAGATGTAGAAAGAATTAACTCTTACTGAAAAAATGGTATGTTGTTTTTCTGACTCTTTATGATCCAAAATTGGACACCAGTCACTTTGAAAGGGACTGACATTTTGCAGGATGACACTTCTCCCTCTTATTAGGCATTCTTTGCTGAGCCTTTAATAAGAAGTATTAGCATTTCTCATCAGCACCAATGGACTAAAACTATTACCTGGTGCTATATGTCTCTGCCAGGTGAGCACCTTAGAGCCAGTGGAGAATTGAGGATGCCTACGTTGCTCCACAAGCCTTTGCCTCTGTGATTTCCCTCCATCACCCTCAGTCTCAGGCCTCTCTCTCTAAGCTTCCAGGTTGAAGTCCCTTTGCTCTTTTCATTTGTTTGCTTGAACTACAGTTGTTCCCATCTGTTAGCTGTACTGCAGTAACCATTTAAAGGCCTATCACACTTCCTCCTAGAGATAATTGTTGCTAACTAGGCATGAAAGAATCCATTTGAATAACTGGTAGGAGAGTTTCAGGGATTTTTTTGGCCTGGAAAATAAAATCCCCAAACTTGATCATGTGTGAAAGTAAGCCATTTCAATGAAAGGAACTGATTTTGAAAAGAATCATTTGTCACTCAACTATCTGAACAGAGAAGGTGGTGAGGCTCAAGGCAGCATAATGGAGATTCGTGTTTATGATTCCCTTGGTCCTGCCTTAATGGGTTCATGAGAATTGACTATAATGGACAAACAATGGTTCTGATGAGTGAGTTTACTGGTTAATTCGTAGAACATATGGCAGGCTTCCTCTGCCAGAGTATTTGGGCAAAGAAAAACAAATGAAAACCAAGAAGAAATAAATGATATGACATAAAAACAATGTTTTGAAGCAGACCAGAAAGGTCAACTAATTAGGGTGTTATTGATCTGGAAAAGAAGAAATCCGAGTTCTGTTCTAGGTACACCTGTGCAAAGCTCAGATTCAAACTGAAGATGAAGACTGTTTCGTTAAAACCCAATGGATGCTGTCCCTAGACACACACCCTTCTGTATGTTATCACAGTTCTGCTCTATAAAATTCATGCTGCAAAGTCAACGAATGCTGTACACAAGGAGCAGTTACCACTCTCATGTTAGTCTGGATGGATAAGCCTATGCTGTTCTAAAAAACAATTCCAAAACCACAGTGGTTTAACAACAGAAGTGTATTTCTGCCTCACACAAAGTGTGCTGCTAGTCCAGGTAATTCTTTGATCTGGTGATACTTCCATTTCAAAATATACTTCCCAAGATGGTTGATCACTTCACCAGAGAAGAGGGTCTTCTACCAATTACAACTCCAGCCAGAAAGTGTCACATAGTACCTGATGTCCAAGAAGGGACTCAGAATCATTACCATAACACAGAAGTGCTATAGAGCTGCAATTAGTACTGCCTCAATTCCCTGATCCCCAAAGTGCAGGCCATAGTCAAGCCTCCCCTTGGCTGGTGATGTCTTCCTCAACCCTGGAGGATGCTACACTTTTACCAGAAGAAGATCATAATAATGAGATTTATTCCAGGAATGCAAGATTGGTTTAACATACAAAAATCACTCAGTGTAATACGTGAGGACTCTTGCTCCAGGCCAAAACTCTATGAGTGATCTTTCAGGCCTGAACAAGGGTAATAACAAAGGCTTTACCTGACAGGCCTCAGAGGGGAAAGCTTCTCCCCCCATACACACCAGACTTGATGCATAGCCATTAAAACGCAGTCTCTGATGGGAGTGGCAGTAAAGAGCTCAGTCCCCTCTGGCCAGCCTTGCTTTTATGAATATCTGCATTCTTAGCTCAGGAGCCTTCATTTGGAGGCCTCTTTATCAGAGGAACCTCAGCCAAGGACTCTCTCAGGTGCCTCTGTCAAGCCCACCTTATCTGGGGGGCCTTGAAGACACTTTCTCCACTCTCAGTATTAACTACTTTTCCACTCCTAGCCCTTCTCCCTCTCCCTCCCCTACATCCCTGGGTCCATAAATCAGCAGGACTCTTTTGTCTGGGGCTCCCTCAGCAGTGAGATGGTCCCCAATATCTGCATTCATACATTGACCTCCTGGCACCATTTTATGGGGGGAAATAGCACGGGCACTTTTTCCTATTTAGCTTCTTGTCTATACAATCACTGTAAGTGATGGAAGGCTTGACTATTGCTTTCATTTTGGCTTATTGTTTTAACTGACCACCTAGAACTGAGACAACTGGCCCAACTCTCTCCAGCTCAGTTCTGGACAATATACCGTATTAATATAATAAAAGACAAAAACCACATGATCATCTCAATCGATGCAAAAAAATTTTTGATACAGTTTAACAGCATTTTATGATAAAAACACAATAAACTAAGACTGAAGAGAATTCTCAGCCTGATAAAGGACATCTACAAAAACTCACTGCTAACATCATATTTAATGGTAAAAGATGGGAAGTTTTCCCCTTAAAATCAGGAACAAGGCAAGGGTATCCACTCTATTCAACATTAAATTTGACGTTTTACTCAGGACAGTTAGGCAAGGAGAAGAAACAAAAGGCATCTGGACTGTAAAGAAGGAATTAAAACCATCTCCATTTCCAGATAAGAGGATCTTATATACAGACAATTCTAAGGAAGCCACCAAAACTATTAAAGCTAATAAATGAATTCAGCAAGGTTACAGTATACAAGATCAATATACAAAAATCAGCTGCTTTTCTGCACACTAGCAATGAACAATATGAAATAAAATTAAGAAAATATTTTTATTTACAATAGTGTCAAAAATTATAAAATACTTAGTAATACATTTAACAAAAGAAATGTAACACTTGTACACTGAAAAGTATAAAACATTATTGAAAGAAACTTGAAAAGATATAAATAAATGGAAATACATTCCAGGTTCATGGGATGGAAGACTTAGTATGATTAAAATGGCAGTACATACAATTTAATCCATAAGTTTAATTCAACACCCATCAAAGTCCCAGCTTCTTTTTTTGAAGTTGACAAGCAGATCCAAAAATTCACATGGAAATTCAAGGAGCCCATGAAAGCCAAAACGACCACAGGAAAAAAAAAAGGACAAAGTTGGAGAACTCACTCTTCCTGATTTCAAAACTTACTATAAAACTATAAACTGCAGTAATCAACACAGTGTGGTACTGGCCTAGGATAGACATATAAATCAATGGAATAGAATTGAGAGTATAAAAAGAACTGTTACCTTTATAGTTAATTAATTTTCAACAAGGGTGCCAAGACAATTGAATAGAGGAAAGAATAACATTTTTCAACAAATTGTGTTGGGACAATGGGATATCCACATGTAAAATAATGAAGTTGGATCCCTACATCACACCAAATAAAATTTAATTCAAAACTTTATGTGTAAGATCTAAAACTATAAGAAACCATAGGCATAAATTTTTGTGACCTAAATTAGGCAATGATTTCTTAGATATAACTCTAAATGCATAAGCAATAACAATAAAAAATAGATAAATTGATTTTATCAAAATTTAAAACTTCCGTGCCTCAAAGGACATCTTCAGGAAAGTGGAAAGGCAACCCTCAGAATGGAAGAAAACATCTGCCAATTGTATATCTGACAAAGACCTTGTATTAGAATATATAAAGAACTCTTACAACTCAAGAACAAAAAGATAAATAAACCAGTTTTTAAAATGGGCAAAGGATCTGAATAAACATTTTTCAAAATAATATATACAAATGGCCAATAAGCACAGAAAAGATGCTTAATACCATTATCCATTCAAGGAAATGCAAATCAAAACCACAATATATACAACATCACACTCAATAGGATGGCTAGAATCACAAAGACAGACAAATACAAGCATTGGTGAAGATGTGGAGAAATTGGGACCCTCAAATATTGCTGATGTAAAGTGATGTAGCCACTGTGGAGAACAATTTAGCATTTACTCAACAATTACACATAGAGTTACAGTAAGATCTAGCAATTTCATGCCTAGGTATAAGCCAAAGAGAATTGGAAGCATATGTTCATATACCAGTTTACACATGAATGTTCTTAGAAGCATTATTCATAATAGCCAATAAGTAGAAACAACCCAAATGTTCATCAGTTGATGAGTGGATAAACAAAATATGGTATATGCATACAATGGAATATTCAGCCGTAAAAAGGAATGAAGTACTGATACATGATACAACATCAATAACCTTGAAAACATTCTAAGTCAAACAAAAGAGACACAAAATACCATATATTGCATAATTCCATTTATATGAGATATCCAGGATGGGAAGGTCTATAGAAATGGAAAATTGCTTAGTGGTTGCCAGAGGCTAAGAGCAGAGAGGAATAGAACATGACTGCTAATGAGTATAGACTCTTTTTGAGGTGTGATGAAAATGTTTTGGAATTAAATAGAGGTGATGGCTGTACAACCTTGTGAATATACTAAAAAACACTAAATTTTGCATTTTAAATTATGAATATTATGGTATGTGAATTATATTTCAAGCTTTATAAATCTATGGAAAGGTCTAAAAAGAAAATTGAAACCAGCAATAACTTTATGACCTGGGGACAAGCACCACTAACATTTTTGAATATTCCATTCCAGTCATTTTCTATGTATATATATACATATTTTATTAAGTCGAGTTCACATACATATACATATTTTATTACAATTTTTATATAGGTATGTATAAAATTTTCCCCCTTTAGCATTGTATTATGAGGGTATTTTTTAAGAACAAAAATTAAGAAATATTTTAAGAAATCCTTTTTCTGAAAAGTTGACTAATCTTGTTCCAATATTGCAGTTCAAGCTGATCTACTGCCTGGGCAAACGTAAGAAAATGTTTTCTAGGGGCAGGTCTTCACCTTGAAAGTGATTTTGAAGAATAGTGAAATTGAGATTTATTTATTTATTTATTTACTAAGTACTGAGATGTTGTAGAAAAATGGTTCAACATGATATTTTGGCAAAACTTTTTTTTTTCTCCCTCAACCTTCCCTCCTCTCATAAATATTCTTGTTTTTGAGTCCAGGTCTAGAGTCAAAGGCTAACGATTAACCAGCTGCCCTGATTATTTGCCAAGCTAATGTTGTACAAGAATATTGCATGTTGAATGATAAAAGCCTTAGATACCACATATCAACTCTGGTACAATATGTATTCTAAATGTCCCCAATTTGAGTAGGAAAGTTCAGTACCTTTTAAGTGGGTTTTTTTCTGTTTGCATTTCATTCAGAGACCAAACCAACACACCATTTTTTCTAAGTGCACAAACATCTTCAGTGTCTTAATTTAGAAATAAAAATTAGAAATAGATTATGAAACCAAATTAAAATACACAAGTACTGTGATCCTTCCTGGCCACTGAAGTGATATGAAAGATTTTTGAGGCAAAGCAATGTCTCTTGTAAAATAGACCCTATCTATACAGTATTGTAGAAGTATTTCAGAAGATGGGTTAGGTTAAATATATGTTATAGGGTAGCCATTAGAAAGCTTTCACATAAAACTTTGTTTTCGAGGTCCTTGACAATGATACATTGGTTATCCATTCAGCATCATAATGCCCCATTTTTTAGAAAAGGCAGTTGACATGATCATGATTAAATTTGCTCAGACCCTCTAACGCAGCTGGATCACAAGGCCTGTATAATAGAACTCATAAAAGCACATTTTATATGAGGCAACCAGTTAGAAAAAATATGACCTTTTAAATTGTATCAACCATTTGCCACATAAAAGCCTCAGGCAGCCTCTTAATTCATGCGACCTTTGGAAGCCATAAAATCACTTCCCATCTGATGTAGATTTGATTGGGGGCCTTCTGACCCAGAGTGGGTGGGAGTCGACCACTCACAGCACAGCCCAGGAAATATCAAAATCCACTCAGCACATGGAGAAATTTGCTGCCTTAGGAAGACTCATCTGAGCCCCACAACGGACTAACTAAAGACAAAGTTGGTTATGCTGGCTAAAGGATTAATCTTTATGTCTTGATTGTAAACCAAAGAAAACCTCTAGACTTGCCAAAAGCCTAGAGAGGAATGTTTCAGAAATGTTAACAAATGCAGGATCCTGTAAATAGAAAGGCTAAGGGTATTTATGCATAAAAATTGAAGTCATCATTAGAGAAAATGGTGCCTGATGGAAAAATTGGTATATTTAATGGAATTTCTGTCTTTTAATAAAAGCAGTTTTACTTTAAAACTTGGTGAATGGGCTTCCCTGGTGGCGCAGTAGGTGGGAGTCCGCCTGCCGATGCAGGGGACGCGGGTTCGTGCCCCGGTCCGGGAGGATCCCGCATGCCGCGGAGCGGCTGGGCCCGTGAGCCATGGCTGCTGGGCCTGCGTGTCCGGAGCCTGTGCTCTGCAACGGGAGAGGCCGCGGCAGTGAGAGGCCCGCGTACCAAAAAAAAAAAAAACTTGGTGAATGGCTGTTGAAACAGAAGAAAGAGCAGAGGGCTTAGAAATTTTATATTTCAATATTTTTTAAAAGGTATCCTGTTTTTAATATAAACCCTTTTTTATACTATAGCTGTATTATAGAAAATACTAAAGAGTTGAATGAATGGAAAAACTACAACCAAAATTTTAAAATTTATGTTCAGTATTTTTTTTCTTTTTTTTTGGCTGTGCTCGGTCTTCATTTCTCTGCGAGGGCTTTCTCTAGTTGCGGCGAGGGGGACCACTCTTCATCGCGGTGCACGGGCCTCTCACTATCGCGGCCTCTCCTGTTGCGCAGCACAGGCTCCAGACGCGAAGGCTCAGTAGTTGTGGCTCACGGGCCTAGTTGCTCCGTGGCATGTGGGATCCTCCCAGACCAGGGCTCGAACCCATGTGCCCTGCATTGGCAGGCAGATTCTCAACCACTGCGCCACCAGGTAAGCTCCCTGGCAGGAGTTCTTTAGACCCAACCAAGTTGTCAATTACTTGCCGTGCAGTCTTAATTTGGATGTTTGGTGGTCATCTGGGTGGATCTTTTCAAGTCCAAAGAGATAGAGCAATAGGAGAATGAGAAAGACAGAGGGGGAAAAGCCTTGGCCTCAGTGCGCTTCTTCAAGGCCAGAGAACTGGGCTCTGCCAGATCCTGCAGGCGACGTCAGCTGGCACTTAACGGGCTACTTGAATCTACATGGCTCAGGATAAGTCCCAGCCACCCTTCAGAGGGGAGCCATAGCCCAATAGGCGGATCAAGATTATGACCTTTGAGGCCCCGCATTGGATGCCAGAAAAGATGTTGCAGGAAAGAGAGTGGGGTGCGAGAGGATAGTCACATCCCAAGTCATGTCTGAGTCCCTGGGATGGCCGCCAAGTGTGGGTTCTTGGCTTTGTGCAGGCAAGAATTCAAGAGCAAGACATAGTAAAGTGAAAGAAGGTTTATTCAGGGAGATACACACTCCATAGACAGAGTGTGGGCCATCTTGGAAAGCAAGAGGCCTATGCTCAGTATTTTTTTAACATAGATTTATATACACAAGTGAGATCTTATTTTGCATGTATGTTTTCATCTACTTTTGTTCGCAGACCCTCATAATATAACATTTCCCCCTTGTTATTACAAGTTCTGAAAACACCATTTTAAACTGCTACTTAATATTCCGACATGTAAATATACCATAATTTATTGAAATATTCCATTATTGGTAAACATTTAGATAGTTTTCAATTATTTTGTATTGCAAATAACAATCCAGGAACACAGTTGTGGATAAAAGTTTTTTGGAATAGATGAAATTATTATTATTAATATATTTTTTAGGGAGATTGCGATTGACACATATACACTATTTTTAATTAATTCATTTAATTTATTTATTTTTGGCTGTGTGGGGTCTTTGATGCTGTGTGGGCTTTCTCTAGTTGCGGTGAGCAGGGGCTACTATTTGTTGCGGTGCATGGGCTTCTCTTTGTGGCAGCTTGTCTTGTTGTGGAGCACAGGCTTTAGGCTCATGGACTTCAGTAGTTGTGGCACACGGGCTCAGTAGTTGTGGCTCTCAGGCTCTAGAGCACAGGCTCAGTAGTTGTGGCGCACAGGCTTACTTGCTCTCTGGCATGTGGGATCTTCCTGGACCAGGGCTCAAACCTGTGTCCCCTGCACTGGCAGGTGGATTCTTATTCACTGTGCCACCAGGGAAGCCCAAGGGATAGATGAACTTATCATGTGTTAAATCACCTTCATCTCTGAAGATGAAAATTACCAACAGCCTTTCTTTTTTCTTCAGGTATATTACAGGCTTCTTTTTGCATTTATAATCACTGAATTTGGACAATAAGCCAAGGAATCAGGTTCAGTACAGCGTTTTCACCTGTCTGCTGCTGATATTCCATAGATTTCTTGGATGATAATCAATCTGCCTTAAATAGCACCACAAACTCATTTAAGTTATGAAAGTGAACCCTGAACAAGAGAGAACTAGAAGAATTATGTAAGAAAGAGGCAGAATAAGTGATAGTCTCAGCTCTGGTGGTTTTCAAACAGCTTTGAAAATCTTTTTATCTATGTTTTATTGCCATAAAACAACCCTTCTGGGGCCTGAAGGGACAGTTTTTCGAGTACAGGTTTTCTTGTACAGTTTCCCCCTAGAAATGCCTACGGTTCTCTAAATTCCATTTGAAAACTCACTGGTTTGGGACATATAACATAGCAGATGGACTTTCTTACCTGAGTGAATAAACAGTTCTCTGTTTCAGGGAAATTTTTAAATGCAAAGTAAAGCTTGCCCTCGTCGGAGACAATACTGGCATCCTGCGATAATTTTGGCCGTCTGATTCCTGAGTGTTTGGCCAATAGCTGTGGCCAAAATGGGTAATTGTGCCTGGTTAAATTTAGTTCTCTCTGACATCACACATTCTAGAGGAAAGCAGCCCCACACATTTTTCTTCAAAGAGGGTGGAAGATTTGCACAGATGATTTCAGAATCAAGGAGTGAAAATGACAACCAACATTCAAATGCAACACTGAAAACAAAAATCTCTCCAAGTTCATTGGCTAAAGAGAGAAAATTCCTGGGTGGAACCAAGAGATGTGACTTCCATAGTTCGTGGCAAGAAGCCTCTTGCAGCCCCACCAGGGAATAAAGGGGAGGCAACAGAGCAAGGCCCTCTAATGTATGTTTACCAAGCTGTGTAGGGCTCCTCAACTATCGTGAAGTCTTTTTGTGAAAAGCAGATAAACCACATGAGTCACCTTGGCTATCTCACTCCATCAGTGGAGCAGAGGAAGAGTCCTGTGAATTGCAGATATCGTGCAAGCCTACGGGCTCTCCAAGCAATTATTGCCTGCCCTCCCCTCCTCCACCTTCCTCAAATCTTTACTTACCAACACTTGTCGACTGAGGAGTTGATATTGTGGGTTTGCTTCTTTCTTGCACTAAGTTTTGATGGAGCCTCATGCTTTCTTCTCATCCCCTCTTCTTGGTAACAGGACCCTCCCCTGAGGGGTCTGGGGTGTGCAGAGAGGAACATAATGGGGTGTGCACACCGGGGAACAAACCTATGCACTATTTATCTGAACGGTTAGTCTTACCTAAATAGTATATTTAATTTAGAAAGCATCATCTGGCGCAGAAACACTTTGGTAGAAGTCCATCCTTCCCTCTCTCGCACCCCTGTTCCACCCTGCTCCCTTCCTATGCTGTCTTTTGGTTTGGTTTGGTGTGTGTGCTCCCAAGCAAGACCCCTGTGACTTCTCTACTTCTCCATTTGCCCCAAACTCTGACGAAGTAAAATTGTTGGCCTGAGAGTTCTGTCCAGGGAGGGAGAAAACTCAGGGCAGGGACCACAGTATAATAATGAAGAGGAAAATGTATTTGGAGTCAATTAGAACTAGGTCAGTATCCTGGCTGCACCATTTACATGGACAAGTCTTTTAATTTAACCTTGATGAAAGTCAGTTTTCTCATCTTTAAAATGAGCCTGGGGCCTCCCTGGTGGCGCAAGTGGTTGGGAGTCCGCCTGCCGATGCAGGGGATGCGGGTTCGTGCCCCGGTCTGGGAGGATCCCATGTGCCGTGGAGCGGCTGGGCCCGTGAGCCGTGGCCGCTGGGCCTGCGCGTCCGGAGCCTGTGCTCCGCAGCGGGGGAGGCCATAGCAGTGAGAGGCCCGCATACCGCAAAAAAAAAAAAAAAAAAAAAAAAAATGAGCCTGGTAACACCCACTGCAAGGAATTTCTGGATATACTAAATAATGTATGTGAGATGACTGGTAGGTTATAGATGATCAGGGTCAGTTTCTTTCCCTCTTCCCCTCACTTTCATTCATACTGTCCACGCTGGGCCTCTTTCATTCTGAATTTGACACATAGACAAAATTCAGTAGCTGTTGGCTGAATGAACTGGCATGAACATGCTGGAAGTAGGCCACGTTTGCCAAATGTGTACAGTGAAACTCCCAAGTGGCCAGCCCAGATTCTTGCCATGCATAGGCATAGGGACTTCCTTAGGGCTCCAGAATTTGCAGAGGGACAGTGAAATGAATGCTGTCATTGCATTTTATGTGCATCAATATATACCTGCCCATCAACTAGGTATTTACACTGGGCAACTTTGTACAAATTTCATATCTCTAGGAAAGAGTTTCCCACATTATACTCTCTTCAGTGCGTACCAGGAAGGCCTTAAATAGTGTGGGCTCTGAGAACCTCTCCATTTCGTTTCCTGCCATCCTCCCTCACCTCCAGTACTCCAGCACCTTAAAAAGTTTATATATACATATATATATATGTATATACATATATACATATATATATTGGCCAAACCGCAGGGCTTGTGGAATCTTAGTTCCCTGACCAGGGATTGAACCCACGCCCATGGCAGTCGAAACACAGAGTCCAAACCACTGGACTACCAGGGAATTCCCTAAATTATATTTTAAGTAATTCAAAAGCACTGCTACCTTCTCAGTGCCTCTGTATGGGTCATTCCCTTCATTAGACTCACACTTCCCTCCATCCCTTCAATCCACTGTCTATTAACTAATCCTTTAGCTCAACTGTAACTACTTCCAGGAAGCCTTTCCTAACACCACCCCCTCTTCTCATGGTTCTCTGGACTTATCCTTTTCCACCCACCACATTTGTAATGTTATTGTCTGCTAGTTTGGTTGCTGAATTCCCCCCTAAATTCTCATCCTCATGTGAGCTGAGTCACATCTCTTGTGCTTTCTTCTGTGTTCCTATGGGGCACCATAGTTCCTGGCACATAGTAGGTGCTTAAAAAAATGTGTTGAAGGAATGAGTGAGGAGGTGAAGGTCCTTTACAAATTCACATTTGCTCCTCTTCAAGCAGTACTCCTCTCAGGAGGAAATGCTTGGGTGTATTTCCCACAGGGTCATTTTATATGATTTGGAGAAATTGAAAATGACTTCATTTCTATCTGAATCACTGTTGTTCAATATTGTTAAAAACCAGTTTCTTGTAGTAAAATACAACCAAACTTCCAGTGGGCAAATAAAGAAACTACAGGAAGAAACACGCTTTTTAAACAGGCAAGAGGTGTGGCTCATTCACTTCTAATGAGCAGCAGAGCAATTTTTATTTATTGTCCCCAATTGTATTAACATCTACCCATGATTTTTTAATAAGGATGCAACCACCCCTGATTTCCTTCTTAGAATCTCTGTCATATTGTAAATGCAAGTATACTCCTTCAGTAAGTACAGAATCATTCATAAGGTGTATAACATCACAAAGGTTTGACAAAGAAACCTCTAGGTAACTAGAGTACAATTGCTTGGCTGGTGTTATTAGGGTACTATCCAACAAACCGCCCACTTATCTTGGGCTTCTGGTGTTTTCAATTCCATTTAACGAGCGTTGTGAAGCTACCTTGATGTGTCCAGCCCTGTAATTTATTAAAAGTCTGGCCAGAAAGGTAGCTATTCATAATAACAGGAAGCTGAGTGTTTAAAAAAAGAACAAACCACAGCTAGAAAAATGGACCAAACTATCAGGAAGGACAGAGGCAGGAAGCTTTGACTGACTTATTTTGGTTAAAATTCCTTTTCTTAGTATCTGACTGCCTGTAATTTTTCACAAGACTTATCCTACCAATATAAATAGGTAAATAGGTGCCAACTCACGGTAATAACATTTTGACCTGCTAGACACATATATTCTGCCCCTAAATGATGTCTTTTAGCACAGGTAATAGAAAATTGGATGAATGCTATGTTTTTCAGTCGTTCAAGTTTGCCATTCCCCATTGAAAAAAATATAATCATGGCTCAGAAAAATTTTAGTGGAAGTCCCACCTTCCCTCTCTCTCTCACCCCTGTTCCACCCTGCTCCCTTCCTATGCTGGGTTTTTTCCCAGAAATGTAAGAAGAATTATCCATAGACTGTCATAAAACATGAACCTTGAGTGATATAAATGGGACATAAAAAGTTGTGAACTTTGATCTCTATTTAGGTGATCTAACAGAGCTGTCCAGAAAAATAAAAGAAACTCTTCATAAAGAAGCAGGGTGGTTCATTCATTTATTCATTCATTCATTCAGGCAGGAAACCCTCATATATATATATATATATATATATATATAATTTTATTTGTTTTTATTTTTGTCTCTGTTGGGTCTTTGCTGCTGCACGCAGGCTTTCTCTAGTTGCGGTGAGTGGGGGATACCCTTCATTGCAGTGTGCGGGCTCCTCATTTCAGTGGCTTCTCTTGTTGTGGAGCACGGGCTCTAGGTGCGTGGGCTTCAGCAGTTGTGGCGCATGGGCTGCAGTAGTTGTGGCGCGTGGGCTTCAGTAGCTGTGGCACATGGGCTCAGTATTTGTGGCTCACGTGCTCTAGAGTGCAGGCTCAGTAGTTGTGGCGCACGGGCCTAGTTGCTCCGCGGCATGTGGGATCTTCCTGGACCAGGGCTCAAACCCATGTCCCCTGCATTGGCAGGTGGATTCCTAACCACTGTGCCACCAGGGAAGCCCCCCATGGTCTTTTAACTGAAATCAGGTTAAAACACCTGATCTCAGGTTAACACCTGGTTTCAGGACTTGAAGCTCAGGTTCTTGATGTCTCATTGCAGAAAGTATTCAGTGAGAGACAAAGTGACAGGTAAGAAGTGGATTTACTTAGAGAGAAATACACTCCACAGACAGAGTGTGGGCCATCTCAGAAGGCGAGAGCGGCCTCTCACATATATTTTAGGCAGCTAATATGAGCCAGGGATAGAGCTGGAAGCAAGGCGGAAGAGAATCAAAACCATGATTTACAGACAAGGTGCTGGACTCTGGGAGTCAAACACCCAAATTAAACACCAACAATAATCTGGGGCAAGTGCTTTCATATGTACGCTAAGCACTGAGAGAACACAAAAGAGAAGTTCTAATGCTTCCTGGAGGGATCCAAAGAGGCTGCAGAGAGGAGATAGCCCTTGAACAGGCGTTCACAGACGGATGCATATTTCTCCCCCAAAAGCTCTGTAGAGCTCTAAGGCAATCCATTATACTGCTGAGCAAAACGTCTGTGAAGGAGAATCAAACATATGACACACATAGACTAGATTGCTATTCTATTCTATGCATTGCTATTATGAATTACCTTGAAAAAAAAAAGTCCTTCACAGTAGATATTAGATTCACACAACTCCAAGGTGATATTGACAGCCGCAATTCCTAGTACTGCTATTACTAACATTTATTCACTATCTTTTAAATTATCATTTATTAAATATTAAGAATCCATAGCCCTTAATGCTAGGTTCTCATCTTATTAAATTTCCACAGCCAGGTGACAAGAATATTATCCCCACATGACAGATGAAAAATTTGGGACGAAAGTTTGGGATTACAAGATACATACTACTATATAGAAAATAAATAACAAACAAGGACCTACTGTATAGCACAGGGAACTATACTCAATATTTTATAATAACCTAGAAAGGAAAAGAATCTGAAATATAGTACTGAATATAAATATAACTGAATTACTTTGCTATACACCAGAAACTAACACAACACTGTAAATCAACTATACTTCAATAAAAAAGCAAAAATGGGGATGAGAAAGGTTAAGTAAATTGTCTAAGGATTTGCAGTCAGGAGTCGTGGAACAAGCATTCAAAATACATAGAATCTGTCTGACCTCAAGGTGTGTTTTTCTACTCTCTCCCAAACCAGGGACCTCTTTGTGAAATAAAGTTTTATCTGTATGAGACAGAGAATATGACAAGTTTTCTTCAATGAACAGTGAAAATATATGATTCACTGAAGCAAGAGGCAGAGGTGGAATGGGCCTCAAAGTGGTAAACAAACCTCTTTTATTCTGGAAAATTTCAAACATAAAAGTGCATAAACTAATAAAATAAACCCATGTGCTCATCACCTGCCTTCAACAATTGTTAATGTTTTGCCAATTGTGTTTAATTTCCCCCTTAACTTTTTTTCACTTGAATATTTAAATGCAAATCCCAGATATCAACTATTTTCTTTTTTCTCTTGTGAATACTTCAGTATGCATCTCTATCTAATAAGGACATTTTCCCTCTTTTATCATCATCAGAGCCATGTATGAAAAGCATTATTCTCTCTAAATAGAAGATAGGATAGTACTGAATGTTTTCAAAATTAAAATGTAGCCTCTATAGGAATAAAACAACAAAAAATTTTAGCTCTACTATTTAAACAATTAGTCATGTTTACATCATTAATCAAATCAGATGCAAATAAAATGACTCTGAATGATCAACTTTTGATCATTTTAGACACACAGAATGGAATCCATAGGTAGGAGGAAGCAGAAATCCTTCAGTGGCTCAAGATGAATGAGGACATGTGTTGGACAATGAGGTACAGCTATAAAATGCGTTTCGTGTGAAAATACTTAGGACAGAATGAAAAGGTCCTGCTCTTTAAATCCATTAGACAAGAAAGAAATGTACAAACACAAAGAAATTCGTGCCAGAAAACATAAGTATTCATTCAGCTATATATATTTTTTAAAAATTAAAGAGCTAGAATAAACTTAACTAGACATTTTTTCTTGTCAACATCTGTATCAAGTATACAAGTGTCATTGTGGAAAGCAAGTTGCCTTTCCTCTTTCAAAACTCTTCAGCTAGAGTACCTAACTCACCATCACCCCCAACGCAGCTATCTAGACCAAAGTCTCAGGTCATTATGTTAATCAAGGAGCCAAGTTCTAACAAATACAAGTTTTCCTGTATCCGAAAGCTGAGCGTGTCTATGAAACCTTTCCTAAGAGAAATGGCATCAAGGGAAGAAGCAATTATCTACGAACTCATCTTGCTTGTGGATGCACAAAAGAAATCAAGATAAAGCACAGCTGCTCACAGACACAGTTCAAGGTTATGATGGTCTGATGCTGAGATGCTAAGTGTAGTTCCCAGGCAAGCAGCTTGGCAGCGCCACTCTTGCTGCTAGGGTTATTTTCCCTTTTCACCTTTCTTCACGATAGTGAAAATCCTCTTCAGATTTCTTTCAGTTAGTGAAAATGAAACCAAGTCCCCCCTAAAACCGAGTTCCCCTGCTGAGCTTATGATTAACCTCTCTATGCAAAACTTCATTTCCTTTCTTGTCCCACACCTGCTCCCTATCAAGATTGAGGAGTATCAAAGAAAAGAGGGGATTGTAACGGAGCAAGACTCTATGCCACGTTTTGGGGACAGGCACTTCCCCCCGCCTCTTGTTTGTAGAAAAACTTTAGCCTCCTAGGCCTTCCCCAAGTTCTAAAGAGCAAATTTAATCAGAGAAGTGAGAAAGTGCAGAAACAAAGGAAAGCAGTCAAGCAAGACAAAATAATAATAGTTTAGGCATAAAACAAAGGGCTTCCTCTCAAGGGCTCTAAGGTAATATTCTGAGCCATATCCTTGAGTTATTTTGCAGATACTGAAACTCCCACCAGGTGGAAGAAGTTAACTGTATACTGAACACCATCACATAGACCCCATACCTGTTAGAAACAGAAGGTTAATGATGTTGACTCACAATTACCTAACCACCAGCCAATCAGAAGAACGTCCAGGAGCTGGTCAGGCACCCTGCGACCCTTTCCCTCAACCTGTCTTTAGAAACCTCTCCCTGAAAGCCACTGGGGAGTTCCGGTCTCGAGAGCATTAGCCACTTGTACTCCTTGCTTGGCCTTGCAATAAACACCATACTTTCCTTTACCACAACCTGGTATCAGTAGATTACCTTTACTGCGTGGGGGCTAGTGAACCTAAGTTTGATTCAGGTGCTAAAAACAGGTGCTAAAGTAGGTCTTTTGTAAAAGCGTAGTGGCATAAAGCTAACTGTCAAAAAGCATGGGATACCTGTATAAGATTCAGGGTAAAAATGATACTTGGTTAAATGGTTTACTGTCCCAATTTAAGCACAAATAAAGTTAAGCACAAAGTATAACTTTTCCAGAATAGTATGATAGAAACTTTGTGAGGGGTATTGAGATTGGGTCTACAAAAATTAAACTAAATTGGACTAGAAAGGAAACAAAAATTTTAAAAACAGAACAAGAAAATTTCATGTCTGATTAGCCATAGCTTGCCAATAACTCCACCAGCAGCTAGAACCCCAGAAGTTTTCTCCTCTGCAGATCCTGAGGCCATCTTCTCAAACCACCCTGCTCCCTAGAGGCCCTAGTTATAGTCAGCTGCAGCAGACCTGTGCTGACTCAGTGGAGGAAGGCCAGCCATGCGCCACCGAGAGCTCACCTGGTGGAAGAAGATAAGCTGGTCTGTTAGACTCTGATGTGAGAGAAAGAACAGTTTGCTTCTTCTCTAATTAGATACTAGCCAACTAAATGAGTAGATTCGTAAGAGTAGGCTATCATTTTACCACCTGGATGAGAAAACGAGAGATGGCAGAGATATGATTCTTCAGCAAATTGGCTACAGCTGCCAAATTGCAGATTCAGGCAGCCCAAGACAGCAACTATATCGCAGAATATCTGTGTTAGACCTAAAATTTTCCTAAAACATGTTTTTATATGTCTCACGTTGTCCATCATCATGTGTGTTGGGATCTATTCAAGAAGTGTAGCTTAGACATCAGTTTGTCTTTCTAACTGGACTGAGCTAAGGAAACAGCAGGGAAAGGATGGATTCTTTGCATTCATGACTGATTTTGTTTTGCCTCTATTTATGTATCTGTAAAATAAATGAGACTAACATCTGTCTACAGATACCTCCTAGTATTGAGCTGATAAAAAATAATTTCTCAACTATACTTCAATAAAAAATAACATAAATAAGAAAATGCATTTTAAAAGTTAAAGATGCAAAGTATAATTTTTATTATGAGTGATTTTCCTCCTTAAGCTATTTTTTATGTCTTGTTTTCTTTGTTTTTTGTTCCTACCTTTGAAGTATGGGAATTCTTAATACTTATAAACACAAAGGGAAATGAGTCAGACCTAATAGTAAAAAACAGAATTAGATATTCATCTACAAAAGTGCTTACCTTTCCTAGGTCAACAATATTCTAAGAAACAAGCTCAAAAAGAACATGTAATTAATAGACAAAATAAACTTTCATTTCAAAAAATAAATAATTGGCAACCTTCTTAGGTCTAGTATTTGTAAACTTCTTTGTGGACCTCAGGAAAAGGATGCAGCATAAGAAATTATTGTTGTACACATCCCATGTTGATTTTAGGCTCCGCTGAAGAATATGATTAGAGTTTGGCTCACAAATTGTTGACAGAAAAATTGTTTTCATATTTTATTTGGTAATCTTCATTGCGTGAAAAGTTTATGGCGTTAAGAAAGATTAATGTCCTTTTGGGCATTTATATTCTACCCCTCCCCATTCTGTCCCTTATATATGTTTTAGGAGAGGATGAGAGTGACGAGAAGAAAGGTTTATTAAAAGAGGACTGTTTTTCCTGGTCAGTTTCCAATCTAAATATAAATTCCTAAGAAAAAAGACAAGTCTTCCATGGAACTGCTACTAAGTAGACATTAGTTTTTGCTGCCATTTCTAGAATAGCACAGTGATTTAGTGAATCCACTCTGAAATCAGACTTCCTGAGTTGGGATCTCTGCTGGGTTACTTACTAGCTATGTGACAGAGGACAAATTATTTAACTTTTCTGTCTCCATGATCTGATCCACTGAGTAGAAATAATGTACAGTTTTGAAGGTTCAACAAGCTAATACATATAAAGCACTTAGAGTCATTGCTTAATAAGCTTTACTTCCAGATATATTACATGTTAAAATGAACAAACAAAAATCCCTTTGCTTATGGGACTGAGTGAACTGATGAGGATGATTATAATTTTTGTGACTTTCTGTTTGAATTAAAAAAGAAAAAATCCCACAAGGACTCAGAGGCAAAAAATATACAAATCAATTTTCACTGCAAAGTAAAGGAGCTGTTACAGTGGAGGACCCCTGGACTGAATGTCAATATTATGACATAGTATGAGTGTGTTTCGTGTTTGGTAATTGCAATCATTGTTGCTTTTGTTGTGGTCATCCATTTACAATACTTGGTGTCAGTTGATTTATCTCTTGTAAAAATAAAATACAGTGTGTGTGTGTGTGTGTGTGTGTGTGTGTGTGTGAAATAAATAAATAAATAAATAAATAAAATCCCTTTGTTTTCTGTGAAAGGTACTTTAATCCTCCGCCACGGGTCCCCAACCCCCGGACTGAGGACCGGTAGCGGTCCCCAGCCTGTTAGGAACTGGGCCGCACAGCAGGAGGTGAGCAGCTAAGGAGCAAACTTCATCTGCCGCTCCCCATCGCTTGCATTACGGCCTGAACCATCCCCCTGACCCCCAGTCCCCGTGGAAAAATTGTCTTCCACGAATCTGGTCCCTGCTGCCAAAAAGGTTGGGGGCCTCTTCTCTTTGCTATATTTGAAAATGAGATGCTTAAAGTAAAAAGAGAAAAAAAAGAGAGTATTGTACTAA
This sequence comes from Mesoplodon densirostris, assembly GCF_025265405.1. Classification (NCBI taxonomy): domain Eukaryota; kingdom Metazoa; phylum Chordata; class Mammalia; order Artiodactyla; family Ziphiidae; genus Mesoplodon; species Mesoplodon densirostris. Next base: position 88,446,469 of record NC_082672.1, read on the forward strand.
CTGCAGAAGAAACAGATTTCAAATCTGACAAAATGAAATGGAAGGATCCTGATAAAAGAAGAGCCAGTCATGCCAGAGAAAAAGACTAGTCCATGAAACATGAACTAGTGCTAGCAGTGGCCATCACGGGAAAGCAGGATCCTGCACACAATGTTGTAGACACAATCCTTTTGGAGGACAGCCCAGGAATACAGATCAAAATGATCCAGTTTAATTCTCTGTAACTCAGGGAGCTCTTCTTGGGAAACTAACTGCTAAGAAATTAGTCAAGAGATGGAATAATCTTGGGCTTCCCTGGTGGTGCAGTGGTTAAGAGTCTGCCTGCCAACGCAGGAGACAAGTGTTCGAGCCCTGGTCCCAGAAGATCCCACATGCCACAGAGCAACTAAGCCCATGCTCCACAGCTACTGAGCCTGCACTCTAGAGCCTGTGAGCCTGCGTGCTGCAACTACTGAAGCCGGCATGCCTAGAGCCCATGCTTGGCAACAAGAGAAGCCACCGCAGTGAGAAGCCCATGCACCACAACAAAGAGTAGCCCCTACTCGCTGCAACTAGAGAAAGCCCGCGTGTAGCAACAAAAACCCAATGCAGCCAAAAATAAAATAAATAAAAAATAAATGTTTTAAAAAAGAGATGGAATAATCTCTATCATGTTCCTAAAAGTGGCCATTGTAATATTACGTATAATCATGAAAAACTAAGGAATGACCTAAATATGTCATGAGGGAACTTCTAATTGATGAAATATTATGTCATTATTAAAAACATACATATAACAATTAGCAATATAGAAAATAATGTTTAATATTAAGAGAAAAAAGTGACTTGAAAGTGTATATATCTTATTACTGCAACTTTGTGTAAATGCATATTTATAAATATTTTACAAAATTATGTAGTTACAGACAATAAGGAAACTGGGAATAAACAACTGGGTTTTGTCTGAAATGATCATGAGTAAAATTTCTTTGTAATGTTCTCTATTGATGCTTAAAGAATAAATACAAAATTAAAATGCAAACACATATGAAATATAATGCTGAAAATAATCAAGCAACTTAAGTTTTAACAAACTGAGAGTTTAAATTCCTACTGGATTTTGTTAATTCTTAGAGGATTTTTTAACACCTTTCTGCTGGCACTGATATGACTACTAAAACAGTGTACATTTCATGAATGTGATAGGAACCCTGTATGTTATGACTTGGCTGGTTTGAAGTGAGAAAATATTTTGCTGATTTTTTTTTCCATTTAGAAAGTGGAAAACAGTTGTTCAGCAGTTAATTACTATAAAGAGTGGAAAGCAGAGTAGAACCCAGCATGTACTGAACACCTACTATACAGTATGTAGGCTTTTGTTTTTAATTGAGAACTTTATTTGAAAGGTGGTACGATTTTTTTTTTTTTTTTTTTAGCTGTTCCAGGCGTTTTGCAGGATCTTGATTCCCTGACCAAGGATCAAACCTGTGCCCTTGGCAGTGAAAGCACGGAATCCTAACCTCTGGACCACCAGGGAATTCCCATGCAGTACATAGGCTTTTTAAAAACATATGACCTCTCATTGAAAAGACTACAGAAAAATTGATTCATGATACTAAAGTAGAAATATGTACCCAATACCACTCTGGTCAGGCACCATGCTAGCCTCTACGAATTCCACAAACCACAAACATAGACCGGAAAGGAGATGTGTCCAGTCATGAGTAGATCAAGCATTCCCTCGCTGCTGACTTTTGGAGCAGATTTCGACCAGCCGCTCAGCAACGTGACCCCACAAAGCAGACCTGAACTGAGTGGATCCAAGGGTTGGTCCAGCCACCCCACCACAGAAAACAGCAAAAGACCAACCTGAGACCACATGACGTCCTCCCAATGCCAAGAGGTATCATAAGGACAGACAGCACCTTGGGAAGGAAGAAGGGAAAGGCCACCATGATAAGGATTTAAACTTAGAATTCATGGGAATATTTAACCTCAAAAAGAGATCTGAAATCAAAACAGACCATTTGAACTGGAGGAGGTAGAGAAACCATTGATTGGCAGTACATATCTTTTTCCCTGCTTACCAGAGGAGTAAGGTGGGGTGGGGAGAGGAGACCTTGAGCTTACAGGAACATTGGATAGGTGATAGGAAATGAAGCTAGTCTTTGTTTATCTAAGCAGTACATGAATACCTTTCTAGATTATGGGCTCTCTTAAAGCATAAATTACATTTTATTCTTTTACATATCCCCCATTAGAAAGTAGCACAGTTGCCCCTGATAGTTATTCAAGAAGCAGCACTGAATGAATAAATTATGAGTTGAAAGGATCAGAGAAGTGTCCTAATCTATCACTCTGATTTCAGGTAGACTCACATAATTCATCACAGAAACCTTTTTCTTGGGTTCCTGGAGTATTATAATGGAATTTGCTCATTTGCTCAGTTGAGAAAGAAGATCAGTCATTCTCCACTAGGCCCACATTTCCTTTCCTTTCGACTTGCTGAGTTTTTTTTTTTTTTTTACTTACTATTAACAAATTTCTGTCCTTCCTCTCCCCACCCCTCATATCAACTTACACTTCCAACTAAGAAAACACTAGTCTTGTTGACCCATTTAACAAATGTTAGAGCAAAACAGTAGAGGAATTTTTTAATCAAGGAAAAACTTGATTGTAAGGAGGGTAAATTATCACCACCCTTGTTTATTTGGATTTGTCAGAGGAACTTTAATTTCCTTCTTTCCAATGAGAGGCACCTCCAGATTACCTTTTGAGTATTTGAGTCCTTCTGATGTACTAGCACAATCAACTTTATATGTTGATCAAAATATAAAGCACACCATATACACAATCTTCCAGCTTCATCAAGTTTTGTTTTGCAATTTTTTTCTCTTTGGTCACGTTTATTTGCTTTGTTTGTTTGTTTATTTCCTTTTTTTCTTTTAAAGAAAAAGAAGAGACTTCCCTAGTTATACCTACTCTAGGGACATTTATTTGGAATGAACTAAGAATGACTTGTAATTATAGTTTAATGCCTCAAAATAGAAAACTGCCAAATTGCTTAACCAAATGACGATTTGGTTGGTATTCCGGAGTTACTTCTAAGTCAAGGTCTTGGAAAGTCTGAACCATTGCTTATCTTTAATTTATGATTCTCTGCTAAGAGCAGCACTGAACTGTTTGCTCACATTAAAATTTTGGCTTAAGAAAGTTGTGCATCACAGGACAGACTTCAACACAAACTCACGTTGCATTACTTTTCTTAGTTGTAACATCTGTTTTTCTCAGCTAAAAACTCCCCCATTTTGGTGTATCTAATCCCAATTAACAGAGCCGTCATCTACAGAAGTGGTCTAAGACAAAAGCAGAGTGTCGGATGAGCTCTCCTGAGATTTCTGAGCTCTTTCATTTCTTCCTTTCTTATTTTGGCCTTATAAAATGTGGCCTCTCACCAGAAGTGATCTGGAACATTTCAGCATTCTAGTCTGTGTAATTTAAAAGATGCATATATCTCCAAGTTTAGAGTAAAATATCCTGATGTAGAACTATGTTTTTCTCGAGTTTTCTCAAACTTCTAGACATTTGGCATTTTAAGTAGAGATCATTACGAAATGAAATTTTCCCTTTGTACCTGGATTTGTACCTGGACCAACTGAGCTTGTTTTTCCAGGGAACCAGAAGGTGACAAAGGTGACCATGGGGCACTGAAGGCACTGTGACTTCATTCCATCACTCAGCAAGATACTCCTCCATGAGGAAGCACATCACACAGGGGCCTTTGAAGAGAGATTAGTAGAGTTACTGTCTATAAAGGTCAGGACAAGGTGACGAGACCACAAACACCTGGAGGCTAGGAACAACAGGGTCAGGAGGAGGGATTGATGCCACCTTGGGGCTGAAGAGGCAAGGGGAATAAGCAGTTCCCAGAACTTAAAGACAAAGGGCAGAAACAGAGAGACACATGTAGAGAAGGCTGTTGGCAAGAGCTTGGCCTATAGTGGAAGGATGCGGCCAGTCCAGAGTGAACTTATCCTTGAGCTTGACAACTGGGTTCAAAGGACAGGGAGCCTGTTGACACAGGTCAGATTCTTAGAGAAATAGCAGGGTGGAGCCTGGATCTGAAGGAGCAAATAGGCAAGATAATATATATATATGGTAGCCTTAATGTCCATAATGATGAGAGTTTGTCTGAACACTTACCAGCCTCCCTGTATGTAATTTTGATCTCTTTAAAACTCACTTCCATACCAACCCTCAGGAGCTGACAGCTACTCTCTTGACTGCAGAGGGACTGACACATAATAAAGCCTCCACAGATATTAGTAAGGCCCTGGCTTCACAGAATTGTGTTCAGGATCCTTAAGAAATGAGATAAAGTCTCAAGTGTCTTGCTTGGTTTCCAACCCATCTCTCTGGTTTTCTCCCTTTCTCTTCCATGCCTTACAGTTTACTTTCCAGCATCTTCTTTTTTTTTTTTTTTTTTTAATTTTTTTTTATTTTACAAATTTAATCAGTTATACATATACATATGTTCCCATATCCCCTCCCTTTTGCGTCTCCCTCCCACCCTCCCTATCCCACCCCTCCAGGCGGTCACAAAGAACCGAGCTGATCTCCCTGTGCTATGCGGCTGCTTCCCACTAGCTATCTACCTTACGTTTGGTAGTGTATATATGTCCATGCCGCTCTTTCACTTTGTCACAGCTTACCCTTCCCCCTCCCCATATCCTCAAGTCCATGCTCTAGTAGGTCTGTGTCTTTATTCCTGTCTTACCCCTATGTTCTTGATGACATTTTTTTCTTAAATTCCATATATATGTGTCAGCATACAGTATTTGTCTTTCTCTTTCTGACTTACTTCACTCTGTATGACAGACTCTAGGTCCATCCACCTCATTACAAATAGCTCAATTTCATTTCTTTTTATGGCTGAGTAATATTCCATTGTATATATGTGCCACATCTTCTTTATCCATTCATCCGATGATGGACACTTAGGTTGTTTCCATCTCCGGGCTATTGTAAATAGGGCTCCAGCATCTTCTTTACACAATTCCTTTTTCTGTCTATGTCCTTCCTACATGGCTTCCCTCTGCCTGGAATGTTTTCTCAGCCTTTCCTCCATAAGCTTCCCAGCTTTACCTGGCCAACTCCTACCCATGCTTTAGGCTTTGTTACCTGGCACTCCCTCCACGAAACTTCCCCTTTTACTCTTCTAGTAGTTGCTCTTCCTTCGTGCTCTCTCTTTATTTCTGTCCCTGCAATCTGCTATGAGTATATCTTTATGCGTAGACTTACCCACTAAACTGAACTTCAATGATGACAGGGACAGTGTTTTATTTCCCTTTGTATTCCCAGTGACCATCAGAAAGATAGCCAGGGACTTAAGGGATTCCACATACAAAAGAATATTTTTATTTCCAAAAGCACTAGATTTAACCTCATAAAATATGGCTGAGTCAATTAAGGAAACAATTAGTTTGTATTCAAGATAGACATTGAATTGAAATTCTTTATGAACTGTGAGTGGGGTTGACAAATTTAAATTCAAATTTTCAACTAACATTTAAAACTGGAAGTAGTATTTTGTTTTCCTAGATACTGTCATAAAGAATTTTTTTCCTGTAACTCCATAATCAGATTCCAAATACTATGGGCAACTGCTTTGGGCTACTGCTTCAAACAACAACAGCAAAGACAAAGACAAAAACAACTATTACAAAGCATACTTTAAAAATCTGTCATAAAAAAAAATTCTTAGTGAAAAACGTTAATTCCGAATTCTGAGAGGCTTGATTCCATCTGCTTAGCTGTCATCTACGTTGGGCACATCTTATAAGAGAAATTTAAAAGTGGAATTAAAAGGCAGTCTGATTATTCTTAGGATGAAGTCTTTGTAGTTAAAACCTGTCAAGAAACTCTACTTTTGACCTAGTAGGCAAGGAGACTTCCTATCACCGCAGACTCTTAGTGGTGGTAGAGCAGACCTGAGCACTGGACCAGAATGAGTGTCCACTATGAGGCCAGCCATGGGGACTGTGTGGTCGCTGTGTTGGGGGCACTATGCAGAACAGCAGACAGGCACAGGTGGTCAGTTCTACTAGGGAGATATGGCCAGGGGACTATTGACCCTTGAGGCAAGGCTGGGATCCCTTCCTGGTTAGGAACACCATTGCTGGCCTTAGGGTGCAGGTGGCTCTGTACATGGGTGAAAAGCACAGCATCTGGCTGAGAAAAAGTAATAAAGTGGTGGCTGGGGCAGAGAACATTTTTAGGGGTAAAGACAGTCAACCCTGTTTCTTATAAATAACTAGACACTGGGGCAAAGGGAGGAAGCCCACAAGGCCCCGTAACCGATTGTCAGAGACCAGCTTGAGAGTCAAGGGGAGAACACAGAAGGCTGGACCACTGAGGCAAAGGAATGAGGGGACCAAGACTACCTGTTGTCACCACAGGGCACAGAGTTTAGGACAGAGACATTGGAGACTGACTACATTATTCTCTACTCTGATTAGTTATATATATGACCAGGATCACTAAGAAAGTATGCATATAACTTGTCTACAATGCCATTTTGATTCTTTTCAATTATTACCCTCTTATTCCTAAAATTCCATATTAAAGTTACTAGAAACTGTTCTTTAAGAGAGAAAAAAAGCTGCCGATTTCATCATGATATATTGTCAACTGTAAGAGGCAAACTGATTATGGAGATATTAAAAAAAAGAATGTCTTAGAACATATAAAATATGGTACCTGGACTCTATCAGTTCATTTTGACACTAATGTTTGGATGAATAGTAACATGAATTACTCAGCTAGGATGCTGGGTCCCCAAGAAGTGCTCCCTGCTGATGCCTAAACAGGCATCAGCCCAGATTAGACATTGCCATATCAGTAAGGTATCTAAAATGATGCCAGGGACTTCCCTGATGGCTCAGTGGTTGAGAGTTCGCCTGCCAATGCAGGAGACACGGGTTCGTGCCCCGGTCCAGGAATATCCCACATGCTGTGGAGCAGCTGGGCCTGTGAGCCATGGCCACTGAGCCTGCGTGTGTGGAGCCTGTGCTCCGCAACGGGAGAGGCCACAACATTGAGAGGCCTGCGTACCGCAAAAAAAAAAAAAAAAAAAAAAAAAAGACTAAAATGATGCTAATCAGGAGAAACCCATTTTATTTTTTAATTTTCATTTATCTATTTTTTGTTTGATTTTTTTAATTGAAGTATAGTTGATTTACAATGTTGTGTTACTTTCAGGTGTACAGCAAAGTGATATATATATATACTTTTTCAGATTCTTTTCCCATATAGGTTATTACAAATTATTGAGTATAGTTCATTGTGCTATATAGTAGGCCCTTATTGTTTATCTAATTTATATATAGTAGTGTGTATATGTTATTCCCAACAGGCAAAATCTCTTTTAAAGTGAGCATGAGGTATATTTTTTATTCAGCTATCACATAGTGTTTAATCCTTAGCCCTAGATAATATCAAACGTAGGAAAATTAAATTGCAGTGTCTTACAATTGCTGACAATCTAGGCTAATGGTTCCCAACCTGACTGCACATAAGAATTACCTGGAAAACTTAAAAAAAAAATCTATTCCTAAAATTCAGAAGTTTGAATACAACCCCTATGGGGAGAGTTCAGCAATATCCATCAGAATGCTTTTTGACCCAGAAGTCCCACTTTTAAGAATTTACCCCAAGTGATGAACTGCTATAGGTACCAAAAAATCATATATAATAGGTTATTCACTGCAAAATATAGGAAACCAACCACCCAGGTCTATCCATAGGAGACAGGTTGAAGAAACCCTGCTACATCCACACAATGGAGTACTATTTTATGACAAAGTTATAAAAAAGAATGAGGATCATCTCTGAGAATGGGTATGGAGTGAAAAAAAACAAGGTGCCTAAGAGTCTGCTACCATTTTTCTACATCTATACCTGCACAGATATAAAGTTGTTTTTTCCTTTATATATATGTAAATAAATATATATATACATATATGTGTGTGTGTATATATATATATATACATATATATATATATATAAAGGAAGATAGAAGTAGAAGTGAATATAAATCTTTCACTATTTGAAGGCAGAAGGAGGAAGAATGGAGTCGTGACAGGAATTAGAAAGTATATGAGGCTCAGAGAGATACCTTCAAGATGGTGGAGGATAAGATGTGAAGATCACCTTCCTCCCCACATAAACGTCAGAAATACATCTACATGTGGAACAACTCCTACAGAACACCTACTGAACACTGGCAGAAGACCTCAGACTTCTGCAAAGGCAAGAAACTCCCCACATACCTGGCCGTGTAGCTGACAGGTTCTTGGTGCTCTGGCCAGATGTTAGGCCTGTGCCTCTGAGGTGGGAGAGCCAAGTTCAGGACATTGGACCACCAGAGACCTCCTGGCTCCACAAAATGTCAAACAGCGAAAGCTCTCCCACAGATCTCCATCTCAATGTTAAGACCCAGCTCCACTCAATAACCAGCAAGCTACAGTGCTGGACACCCTATGCCAAACAACTAGCCAGACAAGAACACAACCCCATCCATTAGCAGATAGGTTGCTAAAAATCATACTAAGTTCACAGACACCCCAAAACACACCACTGGAGGCAGTCCTACCAACCAGAAAGATAAGATCCAGCCACATCTACCAGAACATAGGCACCAGTCCCATCCACCAGGAAGCCTACACAACCCACTGAAGCAACCTTAGTCACTGGGGGCAGACACCAAAAACAACGGGAACTATGAACCTGCAGCCTGCATAAAGGAGACCCCAAACACAGTAAGTTAAGCAAAATGAGAGAACACAGAAACACACAGCAGATGAAGGAACAAGGTAAAAACCCACCAGACCAAACAAATGAAGAGGAAGTAGGTAGTCTACCTGCAAAAGAATTCAGAGTAATGATAGTAAAGATGATCCAAAATCTTGGAAATAGCATGGAAAAAATACAAGAAACGTTTAAAAAGGACCTAGAAGAACTAAAGAGCAAACAAACAATGATGAACAGCACAAAAAATGAAATTAAAAAGTCTCTAGAAGGAATCAATAGCAGACAAACTGAGGCAGAAGAATGAATAAGTGACTTGGAAGATAAAATAGTGGAAATAACTACCGCAGAACAGAATATAGAAAAAAGAATGAAAAGAATTGAGGACAGTCCCAGAGACCTCTGGGACAACATTAAACGCAACAACACCAAAGGTATAGGGGTCCCAGAAGAAGAAGAGAAAAAGAAAGGGACTGAGAAAATATTTGAAGTGATTAGAGTTGAAAACTTCCCTAATATGGGAATGGAAATAGTTAATCAAGTCCAGGAAATGCATAGAGTCCCATACAGAATAAACCCAAGGAGAAACACTCCAAGACACATATTAATCAAACTATCAAAAATTAAATACAAAGAAAAAATATTAAAAGCAGCAAGGGAAAAACAACAAATAACATACAAGGGAATCCCCATAAGGTTAACAGCTGATCTTTCAGCAGAAACTCTGCAAGCCAGAAGGGAGTGGCAGGACATATTGAAAGTGATGAATGGGAAGAACCTACAGCCAGGATTACTCTACCCAGTAAGGATCTCATCAAGATTTCATGGAGAAATTAAAACCTTTACCCACAAGCAAAAGCTAAGAGAATTCGGCACCACCAAACCAGCTTTACAACAAATGCTAAAGGAACTTCTTAAGGCAGGAAACACAAGAGAAGGAAAAGACCTACAATAACAAACTGAAAACAATTAAGAAAATAGTAATAGGAGCACACATATTGATAATTACCTTAAATGTAAATGGAATAAATGCTCCAACCAAAACCGATAGACTGGCTGAATGGATACAAAAACAAGACCCATATATATGCTGTCTACAAGAGACCCACAACAGACCTAGGGACACATACAGACCGAAAGTGAGGGGATGGAAAAAGGTATTCCATGCAAATGGAAATCAAAAGAAAGCTGGAGTAGCAATTCTCATATCAGACAAAATAGACTTCAAAATAAAGACTATTACAAGAGACAAAGAAGGACAATACATAATGATCAAGGGATCAATCCAAGAAGAGGCTATAAGAATTGTAAATATTTATGCAGTGAACATAGGAGCACCTCAATACATAAGGCAAATGCTAAAAGTCATAAAAGAGGAAATTGACAGTAACACAATCATATTAGGGGACTTTAACACCCCAGTTTCACCAATGAACAGATCATCCAAAATGAAAATAAAAAGGAAACACAAGCTTTAAATGATACATTACACAAGATGGATTTAATTGATATTTATAGGATGTTCCATCCAAAAACAACAGAATACACTTTCTTCTCAAGAGCTCATGGAACATTCTCCAGGATAGATCATATCTTGGGTCACAAATCAAGCATTGGTAAATTTAAGAAAATTGAAATTGTATCAGTTATCTTTTCTGACCACGATGCTATGAAACTAGATATCAATTACAGGAAAAAAATCTGTAAAAAAAAACCAAACACATAGAAGCTAAATAATACACTAATAAATAACCAAGAGATCATTGAATAAATCAAAGAGAAAATCAAAAAATACCTAGAAAAAAATGACAATGAAAACACAATCACCCAAAACCAATGAGATGCAACAAAAGCAGTTCTAAGAGGGAAGTTTACAGGAATACAATCCTACATTAAGACACAAGAAACATCTCAGGTAAACAACCTAACAACCTTACACCTAAAGCAATTAGAGAAAGAAGAACAAGAAAATTCCAAAGTTAGCAGAAGGAAAGAAATCATAAAGATCAGAAATAAATGAAACAAAAATGAAGGACACAATAGAAAGATCCATAAAACTAAAAGCTGTTTCTTTGAGAAGATAAACAAAATTAATAAACCATTAACCAGACTCATCAAGAAAAAAAGGGAGAAGTCTCAAATCAATAGAACTACAAATGAAAAAGGAGAAGTAACAACTGACACTGCAGAAATACAAAGGATCATGAGAGATTACTACAAACAACTCTATGCCAATAAAATGGACAACCTTGAAGAAACGGACACATTCTTAGGAAAGCACAACCTTCTGAGACTGAACCAGGAAGAAATAGAAAATATAAACAGACCAAGCACAAGCACTGAAATTGAGACTGTGATTAAAACTCTTCCAAGAGACAAAAGCCCAGGACCAGATGGCTTCACAGGCAAATTCTATCAAACATTTAGAGAAGAGCTAACACCTATCCTTCTCAAACTCTTCCAAAATATACCAGAGGGAAGAACACTCCCAAATTCATTCTATAAGGCCACCATCACCCTGATACCAAAACCAGACAAAGACATCACAAAGAAAGAAAACTACAGGCCTATATCACTGATGAACATAGATGCAAAAATCCTCAACAAAATACTAGCAAACAGAATCCAACAGCACATTAAAAGGATCATACACCATGATCAAGTGAGGTTTATCCCAGGAATGCAAGGATTCTTCAATATACGCAAACCAATCAATGTGATAAACCATATTAACAAGTTGAAGGAGAAAAACAGTATGATCATCTCAATAGATGCAGAAAAAGCTTTCGACCAAATTCAACACTGATTTATGATAAAAACCCTCCAGAAAGTAGGCATAGAGGGAACTTACCTCAACATATTAAAGGCCATATATGACAAACCCACAGCCAACATCATTCTCAATGGGGAAAAACTGAAACCATTTCCTCTTAGATCAGGAACAAGACAAGGTTGCCCACTCTCACCACTGTTATTCAACATAGTTTTGGAAGTTTTAACCACAGCAATCAGTGAAGAAAAGGAAATAAAAGGAATTCAAATTGGAAAAGAAGCAGTAAAGCTGTCACTGTTTGCAGATGACATGATACTATACATAGAGAATCCTAAAGATGCTACCAGAAAACTACTAGAGCTAATCAATGAATTTGGTAAAGTAGCAGGATACAAAATTAATGCACAGAAATCTCTGGCATTCCTATATACTAATGATGAAAAACCTGAAAGTGAATTCAAGAAAACACTCCCATTTACCATTGCAACAAAAAGAATAAAATATCTAGGAATAAACCTACCTAAGGAGACAAAAGACCTGTATGCAGAAAATTATAAGACACTGATGAAAGAAATTAAAGATGATACAAATAGATGGAGAGATATACCACGTTCTTGGATTGGAAGAATCAACATTGTGAAAATGACTCTACTACCCAAAGCAATCTACAGATTCAATGCAATCCCTATCCAACTACCACTGGCATTTTTCACAGAACTAGAACAAAAAATTTCATGATTTGTATGGAAGCACAAAAGACCCCGAATAGCCAAAGCAATCTTGAGAATGAAAAATGGAGCTGGAGGAATCAGGCTCCCTGACTTCAGACTATACTACAAAGCTACAGTAATCAAGACAGTATGGTACTGGCACAAAAACAGAAAGATAGATCAATGGAACAGGATAGAAAGCCCAGAGATAAACCCACGGACATATGGTCACCTTATCTTTGATAAAGGAGGCAGGAATGTACAGTGGAGAAAGGACAGCCTCTTCAATAAGTGGTGCTGGGAAAACTGGACAGGAACATGTAAAAGTATGAGCTTAGATCACTCCCTAACACCATACACAAAAATAAGCTCAAAATGGATTAAAGACCTAAATATAAGGCCAGACACTATCAAACTCTTAGAGGAAAACATAGGCAGAACACTCTATGACATAAATCACAGCAAGATCCTTTTTGACCCACCTCCTAGAGAAATGGAAATAAAAACAAAAATAAACAAATGGGACCTAATGAAAATTCAAAGCTTTTGCACAGCAAAGGAAACCATAAACAAGACAATAAGACAGCCCCCAGAATGGAAGAAAATATTTGCAAATGAAGCCACTGACAAAGAATTAATCTCCAACATTTACAAGCAGGTGATGCAGCTCAATATCAGAAAAGAAACAACCCAATCCAAAAATGGGCAGAAGACCTAAATCGACATTTCTCCAAAGAAGATCTACAGACTGCCAACAAACACATGAAAGAATGCTCAACATCATTAATCATTAGAGAAATGCAAATCAAAACTACAATGAGATATCATCTCACACCAGTCAGAATGGCCATCATCAAAAAATCTAGAAACAATAAATGCTGAAGAGGGTGTGGAGAAAAGGGAACACTCTTGCACTGTTGGTGGGAATGTGTATTGGTACAGCCACTATGGAGAACAGTATGGAGGTTCCTTAAAAAACTAAAAATAGAACTACCATATGACCCAGCAATCCCACTACTAGGCATATACCCTGAGAAAACCATAATTCAAAAAGAGTCATGTACCACAATGTTCATTGCAATTGCTATTTACAATAGCCAGGAGATGGAAACAACCTAAGTGTCCATCAACAGATGAATGGTTAAAGAAGATGTGACACATATATACAATGGAATATTACTCAGCCATGAAAAAAATGAAATTGAGCTATTTGTAATGAGGTGGATAGACCTAGAGTCTGTCATACAGAGTGAAGTGAGTCAGAAAGAGAAAGACAAATACCGTATGCTAACACATATATACGGAGTTTAAGGGGAAAAAAATGTCATGAAGAACCTAGGGGTAAAACAGGAATAAAGGCACAGACCTACTTGAGAATTGACTTGAGGATATGGGGAGGGGGAAGGGTAAGCTTTTTTGCAGTCTCCAATGTGGCTCAGACAAGGATCGTCAATGCATGCTAAAACCACTGGGTGAAATGTACTGAGGAGTGTAATACTCACACGGTACCAAAATGTTATCCCAGAGATTACTAATTAATCGTTTAGGAAAAAGCATACCTTTAAAAAAAATTGGCAGACATCCCCTGATGATTAGTGATGCTGAGCATATTTTCATGTGCCTGTTGGCCATCTGCACTTCCTCTTTGGAAAAATGTCTTTTTAATTCTTCTGCACGTTTTCTAATCAGGTTGTTTGTTTTTTTTTTTTGATGTCGAATCGTATGAGGTTGTTTGTTTTTTTGATGTCAAATTGTATGAGCTGTTTATATATGTTGGATATTAATCCCTTATCGATTATATCATTTGAAAATGTTTTCTCCCATTCAGTAAGTTGTCTTTTTGTTTTGTCGACAGTTTCCTTTGCTGTGCAAAAGCTTTTAAGTTTAATTAGGTCCCAGTGTATTTTACTTCATAATATACTGTTTCGAATGTAGGGATTGTTTTACATTTGGTAAAGATAAAGATTGTGGCTTTTATGAATTCTTTTCTCTCTCTGAAGAACCAACTTACAATAATGGTATTACAGGTAGTCAACCACATAAAAACCCACCACAGGAAATGAATTAAAAAGTAGTCACAACAAGTAAACCAAAGAAGAAAGCAAACTGAAACAATTCATGCATATGGACAAGAACCTTCATTTTTTAATCCTTTTTTCTCATGTAATAATTAGTACAATGCTTTTTGTATGACAGGGGCTTGTCATAGTTGATGGTCCAGGCAGGTAACTGAGGGTTGCTAAGACTGACTCAGAAATAGGGCAGTGTGGGGATAGAGTTCCCTGAACATGGAACAAGACAGAAAAGCACTTGAGAATTAGGGCTAGAATTCCTAATTAGGAATAGAGCTCCCAGCGATAGATGCTACATCCCAAAGTGTGGGCCGACAGTGGGGACAGTAAATACCTGATGTCATTCTGCCCCTCCTTTTTCAACACCCACTGTAGAAATCTTTTTTTTTTTTTTGGCCATGTCACGCGGCTTGTGAGATCTTAGTTCCCTGACCAGGGATTGAACCTGGGCCCTTTGCAGCGAAAGCATGTAGTCCTAACCACTGGACTGCCAGGGAATTCCTAGACATCAATTTTTCATCACCATATTTTTCCCTATTGGGTTGGAATGGGTTGGAACTTTGTCTCAACCCAGTGCTCAAAGTCACCACCAACAATCAATTGAAAATACATTTCACAGGAATAAGAACTACAGTTTTAAAATTCTTGTTTCAAATGAAGGCTAGAATTGCAAGCAGAGGAAGGGCTGTATCCCCGCAGTGTTGAGAGGAAGCTTGCCAGGCTGGCAGCCAGGGAGGGATGAAAAATGCTCAACAGCCATTAAATTAGAAAGTGAATTAAAGTATGGAGGAGCAGCAAAAAATAATTTCCTTCTACATTGCAGCATGTAGCGTATATGACAAGCATACAGGTTGCAAACTAAGCAAGAACAAGAGGGCTGCCCCGCTTCATAGAGGCAAGTTGCTGATGGAGATATCATAAAGCAAGTCTGAACCAGATGGCTACAAAGGTGTTATTTCAGGGTTTTCATGGGGCTGCTGGGATCTGCTAACCTGTGGTGTTTGAAATAAATTCAAGAGAATTCTTGATTATGGTTTCCCTGACTCCTTTATAAATAACACCCATGCTTTTCCACTCTTTGAAATTCCACCATTATCATTTTTTTCAAAACTAAGCTTTTAGGCACAAAAAAGGGATATACCATAAAGTGGTTTGAAATTATATGTAAAATAACATGTTTTCAAGAAATGTTTGTGCAGTATTTTTTGTTTGCAAAATATTTTTTACTGCAAACATCCTAGCTAATTATCTTTCCTAGTTATTCAGGGGTTGGCTTACACTTATATTACATATGTGAAAAACAAGACAGAGAGATAAGTTCAACCTGAGTTAACTAAAATTTGCATGCTTCTTGGCCAATGGAAATTAAAATAACTTGGCCAAATTATACAGTAAATCAATCATCTGGACATGATGAAAAACCTTCAGGCTCTTAAACTCCAGCTCATTTCACTGAACCATTCTGTCTTTCATAAGGATTTTATGACTTTGTATATATTGATTTTTTTCTTGAAAGAGTAAAGTCTCCCTTTCAAATTCCATAGTAAAGTGTTTATTTATCAAAACTAGAATTGTTGAGTATTTAGGAAATAAGGATATCATTTGTTTGTTCTGCATCTCTATCTCCTATACACCCAACATCGCCATCTCTTTCTCCATAGCTTATAAACATAAATTTGCCCAAGAGTCTTCAACTTTAGGAAATCTTCTGACTTTGTGACTTCACCTATGTATTACTTTATTACTCCTTTTCTTTTCAGTCAAATTTTTTGACAGAGTGGTCTGTGTTCACTGTCTTCCTTCTGGCACTACCCAATCACTCCTCAATCCACTGAAATTTACTCTTTTGAAATCAATCAACTGATATGTTCTATTAAAATGTATCAATAGATCTTATTCAACTTGCATAACTGAAAAGTATACCAATTTCTGTACAGCATAGCACCTGTAGTGTGGTACTACAATGTGCACTTAAAATTTTTTTAATAGAGTAGATCTCATGCTAAGTGTTTTTACCACAAAAAAATTAAAAGGGACACAGAGAAACTTTTGGAGGTGACAGATATGTCTATTATCATAATAGTAGTGATGTCTTTGCAGGTGTATGCATATGCCAAACCCAACAAATTGTGTGTATTAACTATGTGAAATTTTTTGTATATAAATTATACTTCAATATTTTTTAAAGTGTATCAATAGCCTCAATTATCCCCAACTCCAAAGGGCACTTTAAGAATTTATTTCTCAGGATCGACGGATGCATCTGACTTTGTTGAATTCTCTCTTTCTCCCTATTTTGGCCCCTGTCCATTCCTTCGTTATCGCTTTCATGAACTACTCCTGCTTTGTCTCTTTTCTAAATGTTGGAGTTTCTGAGTTCCATCCTTGGTTCACTGTTTTTTTCATGACAGAGCTTCTCTTTGGACTGTCATCTACTCTCAGGATTTTAACTATTTCTGTATCCTAGTGATTTCCAAAACTAAATCTCTACCCATGACCTTTTCTCCAGGTTTCAGACTCTTATTTACAAATACCTGTTAGACATTTCCAATCTTGTGAGATCCACAGGCTAATACGCAAAGAACATTTTACCCTCAATCCTATTCCTTTCATATTCCCTGTCATTTAATAAATCAACATTCACCAAATCTTAAACCTGAGAGTTTTCTAGTCTTCCATATTCAATTAATCAGCAAGTTCCTTCAGTTATAACCCCTAAGCTTTTATTAATCTTGTCTTCTCTGCATCTACTATCTCCTACATAGTTTAGTTTCTGATAATTTTAATTCTGTTCTACTTGAGTTTCTTGTTTCTAGTCTTGACTTCTTCAAATTTATCCACTGCCCCAAAGCCATAATAACCTGTGTGAAACAAAAGCTGACAATCATTCTTCTTCTTACAGCCCCCAAAGCTCTCCTATGACAGAATAAAGTTCAAGCTTATAAAAGTGGCTACAAAGACCTTCATAACCCTGCTTCCATTACCAAAATGTTTATAGTTTCCCATTCACATAGAACTTTACTAAGCCTTGACTCTTGGCTGTGTCTGGAACATTCTTCTGGTCTCTCCCCATGACAGTTATTAGTACTATTCACGACCATTTCTAAATATTCTCCTCCTGTTCCATAGTAGAATAGCATTCCCTACTTCCTTGAAGTTAACCATGATCATGTGACTTGCTTTGACCAATGAAAGATGAGTAAAAGCAATGTGTGTCACATCTAAACAGAAGCTTTTAGGACCAGATGTGCGATTTTCCATCTCCCTTCCTTCTGCCATGGCAACTAGCTACATTCCAGGGAGTGGAGTATATATGTCAGCTTCAGTCCCTGAATCAGGGCAGTATCCTGAGATGGACATGAAGTATAAAGGAGAAATAAACCTGTGTTGTTTGCTTTAAGCCCTTAAGAATTTTGAGATATTTATTACTGCAGCATTTTCTAAGCTCTCCTGACACACACATCTTGTTCTAATCTTTTTATCTGGTCAATTATTACACATGCTTCCAATTTTACTTGGTTGTTGCCTCCTTTCAGAAAGTTTTCTCTTTTTTTTTTAATTTCTAAGGTTCCCTCAACTGTAAAATGGGGATAATAGAGCTGCTATAGGATTAGAAAGATTAATTTACATAGAATATTTAAACTGTAAGTATCTAGATATTGGCTTAATAAAATGTGCCTTTTTAAGTGATTGTTATTATGATATGACTATGTCAGTTCACTGATTCCCATCTTTCCATTTTGCATTAAATTCATATGTATAACTCATATCCTTTATAAAAGATCAAGCTAGCCAATATCTTTCCCCAAATAGCTCTCTTCATCAAAATTCCAACATTATAATTGACAGTTTGGGGACTGGAAATGTCCAGAATAAAAAAGGAGAGGGTACAGGCACCATAGCCAAGCTTCAGCTTTGGTGAGTGGACAGGGTGTTCATGTGACCAATGTCTCTGAGCTTCATTTTCCTCAACTGTAATATAAAATTAGTAATGTGTAAAGTTTTGTTTGTTTTGGTTTGGTTTTGCTTTGGGGTCTGCTTTTTAGGATTGAAGTAAACAACACACAGACAGAGATAAAGAGTTTAGCATCCTATTTGGCACGGAGTGATGTCACAACATGCAATTCTCATTCCTAGGTGCTGTTATGCTCATCTGTCATCTTGAATCCTAAAGAAAGTTTGTCCTCCTGGAACTATGATTAGGTTGTAACTGTGCCTTGCCTCTGCACCAATTTCCAGGACTAGAAGCTCCCTGAGGGCAGGTATTCCCACTGCATTACATTTATCAAGAATGCTGAATATAGGGCTCAGTAAATATTTATTGAATTTATTGAATCAAATGTCTTGCTTAATAACCCAAACCCATACGATGAGTCATTGTCTTGAGGACAGAGGTGGGGCTACATTTGGAGATGGCACAAATCTCGGTCCTCTCGCAGTGGGGAGACAGCTGCCTTGGCGTGCTATTTGTCTAGGAAATTGCCCCTCCATCTGAATTGCTGGAGTTGCCACCTACGATGTTAGTGATTATTCACAAATACTAAGCACACATCTGTATCAAGAGAATGATGGGTGTGTCTTCTGGACAATGAGATACCAAGTACCTTATCTGCAAGCTTCAGTTGACTGGAGAATTCAAAACACGTGTGAGTTGAACTCTGCTCCTGTTTTCACATGGTGGCCATGACATTGTGCCCATGCAGCCACACACACAAAGTGCCGGAAAGTACTTGTTGAGCACTACAGGAAAGCAATCCGTGCAGTGACTGACAAAAGACTATATTATAAAATGAGAAATTCTGTCACTCACTATAGAAAACCTCATGGAAACAATGAGCATTGACATTTGAGAATTTGGAGACCTGGCTATAAAAGCATAATGTATTTTGTCTGCATTTCATGCTTTGATCAACGTTCAGCAGAGAATGGGAGCTCTAGAACAACCTATAGAACCATAAGAACCTGCAAAACAACCACAACCAGGAGGAAAAAAACGAAGAGAAAACTTCTCAGAATATTGGATGCGGTAAAATAAGCCACACAGAAAAATTCATCAATATCATCCAATGAACTAGTATTAAAGAGAATTCATGATCCTTTTTCCCAGCCACATGGTTCAGATAAAGAGACCCCTAGGACTAAGGTCACATGAATATCATGACAGTCAAGTGGGAAAGAGACAATTTTTCCTTTTTTTTGTGGTACGCGGGCCTCTCACTGTTGTGGCCTCTTCCATTGCAGAGCACAGGCTCCGAACACGCAGGCTCAGCAGCCATGGCTCACAGGCCCAGCCGCTCCGCGGCATGTGGGATCTTCCCGGACCAGGGCACGAACCCACGTCCCCTGCATCAGCAGGCGGACTCTCAACCACTGTGCCACCAGGGAAGCCCAATTTGTCCTTTTTGATGTGATGCCTGACTTGTTCTAGTTTGCCCTCTGGATGCTATAATCATTGCAGGGATCTTAAATGATCACAGGAAGGGAAAACCAGAGGCGTTCATCCTACACAGGAAAGATATGCCATTTGGCTGGACACTGGCCCCTCAGGCCACACCAGCGCTTTCGGTCTGTGACCACCAATGACAGGGCTGTCGGCTTCATGTGATCTTCGTGTTTTGCCTCAATGTGCAAATGCACTAGACTCCTTCCTACCTGATCACACACAGGTTCCAATTAAAGCAGCTGAAATGAAGACTTTGGATTTAATGAAAATGTTTTTATTCGCCAAAATAAATGCATTCATACAGTAATTTTTGAAAGTACATTATTTTTGGTCTAGTTTGCATTTTGCTTATTTTGTCAGGCACAAGAAAAATTCTTTCTGGCCAAAAAAAGAAGTATTCAAAAAGAAAACGTGGGGCTTCCCTGGTGGCGCAGTGGTTGAGAGTCCGCCTGCCGATGCAGGGGACACGGGTTCGTGCTCCGGTCCGGGAAGGTTCCACATGCCGCGGAGCGGCTGGGCCTGTGAGCCATGGCCGCTGAACCTGCGCGTCCGGAGCCTGTGCTCCACAATGGGAGAGGCCACAACAGTGAGAGGCCCGCGTACTGCAAATAAAAAAGAAAACGTGGAGGGAAAAGCAACAGTTACAAGAATATTTTGTTCAGACCTCTTCCTGAAACTCTATTTGGAAACTCATTTTAGAAAAGATAGCACATAATCTGCTAAAGATTTTTAAAGTGACTGGGAATTTTTATTCTCAGTCCCAATGTTCTGACCAAAACTTTCTCTTCTGGCTCTAATGGCCAAATTCTGCATTGACAAATGCTTTTCTATCCACAGCCTCTCTGGATTTCATGGTAGATAAAGTTATTCCAAGATTTTAGAAATTGGATGACTTTTTGGTTCATTATGATTCTGTGACAAATGATATTCTGTGAAGAGAGCAGTGAACTATCTGATTTCTCCAGTGACTTTTTTTTTCTGGCCCAAACAATTAATTAAATTTTGTTGGCATAGAAATGTTGGTTGCTTACTTGTATTGCTTAGTGTGTCAGAATGAACAAAGAAGAAAAAAATCTGGACTTTGAAATTACACTGGGGATTGAGTTCTGACTCAGTGTCTCACCAGTTGCATGAAAGCTACATAACAACCCTGAAATCTAGTTTTCTTTCCTTTCCTTTCCTTCCCTCCCCTCCCCTACATTTTCCTCCTCTTTCCTTTCCTTCTTCCTTCCTTCTTTTCCCTTCTTTCCTTCCCTCCCTCTCTCTCTCCTTTTCTCCGCCCCTCCCTTCCTTCCTTTCTTCCTCTTTCTCTTTCCTTCCCTGTCTGTCTAGCTATTAATCTATCTATTATCTAGCATATACTTATCAAGAACTATCTACATCAAAGGATCATAAGCATATGAGAAGCACTTTGAACAGTGCCTGGAACATAGTAGGTCCTCTATAAACATTAATTTCTGTTCATTTCACCATTTTGCCATCTGAGCAAACCCAGTGTGTTGACGTGCAGAATATTCAAGTAGCCTGCTCACACTTTGGTATGTATCTGAATCACCTGGAAGTCTTGTTAAACCCGGATCCCTAGGTCCCACCCCTAGAAATTCTGATCCAGCAGGTCTTGGGGTAGCCCTGAGAATTTGTACTTCTAAAAAATGCCCAGGTGATATTGATGCTGCTGGTCCATGGACGTATTGTGAGTGTCATGGACAGTTCTAACAGATGGCAAACATGTTTCTTCTTGAAACCGTGGGTTAAATCCATTTCACCTGCCTTGACTAATCAAAGTGGTTCTAAAAATTGCATGGGGACTTCCCTGGTGGCCCAGTGGTTAAGAATCTGCCTGCCAATTCAGGGGACACGGGTTCGAGTCCTGGTCTGGGAAGATCCCACATGCCGCGGAGCAACTAAGCCCATGTGCTACAACTACTGAGCCTGCACTCTAGAGCCCACGAGCCACAACTACTGAGTCTGCATGCCACAATTACTGAAGACCATGCTCCACAACAAGAGAAGCCACCACAATGAAAAACCCACGCATGGTAACAAAGAGTAGCCCCCGCTCGCCACAACTGGAGAAAGCCCACGTGCAGCAACACAGACCCAATGCAGCCAAAAAAAAAGAAAAAGACTTGCAAGACTTGTGTGTCCTCCAAGAGGCGTGTAGCCTAAACAAGAAGATGTTTGCCCGAGTTGTTTTCTAGGAACTTGGAGTCAGCTGTGTCCAGTTTGAGCTGAGCTGGTTAAGACTGGATAGGACCACTGACCCCCGAACTGAGCATGCTCGAGTGTTCGGTGACCTTTTGACATCAAAGGGCCACAAACTCCACCCTCAGAGCAACATGCAGAGGGCCAGTAGCCCTGCAAACCTCAGCATCTCAGCATTTTGGCTTGCTGTGCATCGGAGAAAAGGAACCTGGCTGGGTAAAAATCTCTTGGGCCAACTCCAATTGATCAGTGTGCTCTGTTAGAAGATTCTGAGGCCATGTCAAGCCTGGGTGAGATTGTGGTTTATTTATTTATTTATTCATTCATTCATTCATTTAAGTATAGTTGATTTACAACATCATGTTAAGTGAGATTGTGTTTTTGGAGTGCAGAGTGTGTAACGTCCCCAGCTTTTAAATTGAATGCATATCCAATAGTTTGCTAGCCTTCGGTATTAGAAGTCCTTAGTTTTCACTTGTAAGGTGACAGGGTCATTTATTATTAAAGCTTTCTTGCTTCTTCATATTCATTATCAAATTAATTTATGTACATCAGACTTCCGGGTAAGATGGCGGAAGAGTAAGACGCGGAGATCACCTTCCTCCCCACAGATACACCAGAAATACAGCTACACGTGCAACAACTCCTACAGAACACCTACTGAACGCTCGCAGAAGACCCCAGACCTCCCAAAAGGCAAGAAACTCCCCACATACCTGGGTAGGGCAAAGCAGAGAGATTCCCGCACAGAGGAGCGGTGCCGAGCGGCACTCACCAGCCCGAGAGGCTTGTCTGCTCCCCCGCCAGGGCGAGCGGCGCTGGAGCTGAGGCTCGGGCTTCGGTCAGAGCGCAGGGAGAGGACTGGGACTGGCGGCGAGAACTCAGCCTGAAGGGGGCTAATGTGCCACAGCTAGCCGGGAGGGAGTCCGGGAAAACTCTGGAGCTGCCGAAGAGGCAGGAGACTTTTTCTTCCCTCTTGGTTTCCTGGTGCGCGAGGAGAGGGGATTAAGAGCGCCGCGTAAAGGAGCTCCAGAGACGGGCGTGAGTCGCGGCTGAAAGCGCAGAGCCCAGAGACGGGCGTGGGACGCTGGGGCTGCTGCTGCCGCCGCCAAGAAGCCTGTGTGCGAGCGCAGGACACTGTCCACACCGCCCTTCCGGGAGCCTGTGCAGCCTGCCACTGCCGGGGTCCCGGGATCCAGGGGCGGCTTCCCTGGGAGAACGCACGGCGCGCCTCGGGCTGGTGCAACGTCAGGCCGACCTCTGCCGCTGCAGGCTCGCCCCTCACTCCGTGCCCCTCCCTCCCGCCCGGCCTGAGTGAGCCAGGGTCCCCGAAGAGGCTGCTCCTTTAACCCTGTCCTGTCTGAGCGAAGAACAGACGCCCTCCGGCGACCTACACGCAGAGGCGGGGCCAAATCCAAAGCTGAGACCCAGGAGCTGTGAGAACAAAGAAGAGAAAGGGAAACCTCTCCCAGCAGCCTCAGAAGCAGCGGATTAAAGCTCCACAATCAACTTCATGTACCCTGCATCTGTGGAATACATGAATAGACAACAAATCATCCCAAATTGAGGAGCCAGGAGTCAGTGCTGTGCCTCTGAGGTGGGAGAGCGAACTTCAGAACACTGGTCCACAAGAGACCTCCCAGCTCCACATAATATCAAACGGCGAAAATCTTCCAGAGATCTCCATCTCAACACCAGCACCCAGCTTCACTCAACGACCAGCAAGCTACAGTGCTGGACACCCTATGCCAAACAACTAGCAAGACAGGAACACAACACCACCCATTAGCAGAGAGGCTGCCTCAAATCATAAAAAGTCCGCAAACACCCCAAAACACACCACCAGACGTGGACCTGCCCACCAGAAAGACAAGATCCAGCCTCATCCACCAGAACGCAGGCAGTAGTCCCCTCCACCAAGAAGCCTACACAACCCACTAAACCAACCTTAGCCACTGGGGACAGACACCAAAAACAACGGGAACTACGAACCTGCAGCCTGCAAAGAGGAGACCCCAAACACAGTAACATAAGCAAAATGAGAAGACAGAAAAACACACAGCAGGAGAAGGAGCAAGATAAAAACCCACCAGACCTAACAAATGAAGAGGTAATAGGCAGTCTATCTGAAAAAGAATTCAGAATAATGATGGTAAAGATGATCCAAAATCTTGGAAATAGAATAGACAAAATGCAAGAAACAGTTAACAAGGACCTAGAAGAACTAAAGACGAATCAAGCATCGATTAAAAACACAATACATGAAATAAAAAATACTCTAGATGGGATCAATAGCAGAATAACTGAGGCAGAAGAACGGATAAGTGAGGTGGAAGATAAAATAGTGGAAATAACTGCTGCACAGCAAAATAAAGAAAAAAGAATGAAAAGAACAGAGGACAGTCTCAGAGACCTCTGGGACAACATTAAACGCACCAACATTCGAATTATAGGGGTTCCAGAAGAAGAAGAGAAAAAGAAAGGGACTGAGAAAATATTTGAAGAGATTATAGTTGAAAACTTCCCTAATATGGGAAAGGAAATAGTTAATCAAGTCCAGGAGGCACAGAGAGTCCCATACAGAATAAATCCAAGGAGAAACACGCCAAGACACATATTAATCAAACTGTCAAAAATTAAACACAAAGAAATCATATTAAAAGCAGCAAGGCAAAAACAACAAATAACACACAAGGGAATCCCCATCAGGATAACAGCTGATCTCTCAGCAGAAACTCTACAAGCCAGAAGGGAGTGGCAGGACATACTTAAAGTGATGAAGGAGAAAAACCTGCAACCAAGATTACTCTACCCAGCAAGGATCTCATTCAGATTTGATGGAGAAATTAAAACCTTTACAGACAAGCAAAAGCTGAGAGAGTTCAGCACCACCAAACCAGCTTTACAACAAATGCTAAAGGAACTTCTCTAGGCAAGAAACACAACAGAAGGAAAAGAACTACAATAACGAACCCAAAACAATTAAGAAAATGGGAATAGGAACATACATATCAATAATTACCTTAAATGTAAATGGACTAAATGCTCCCACCAAAAGACACAGACTGGCTGAATGGATACAAAAACAAGACCCATATATATGCTGTCTACAAGAGACCCACTTCAGACCTAGAGATACATACAGACTGAAAGTAAGGGGATGGAAAAAGATATTCCATGCAAATGGAAACCAAAAGAAAGCTGGAGTAGCAATTCTCATATCAGACAAAATAGACTTTAAAATAAAGACTACTAGAAGAGACAAAGAAGGACACTACATAATGATCAAGGGATCAATCCAAGAAGAAGATATAACAATTGTAAATATTTATGCACCAAACATAGGAGCACCTCAATACATAAGGCAAATATTAACAGCCATAAAAGGAGAAATCGACAGTAACACAATCATAGTAGGGGACTTTAACACCCCACTTTCACCAATGGACAGGTCATCCAAAATGAAAATAAATAAGGAAACACAAGCTTTAAATGATACATTAAACAAGATGGACTTAATTGATATTTATAGGACATTCCATCCAAAAACAACAGAATACACATTTTTCTCAAGTGCTCATGGAACATTCTCCAGGATAGATCATATCTTGGGTCACAAATCAAGCCTTGGTAAATTTAAGAAAATTGAAATTGTATCAAGTATCTTTTCCGACCACAATGCTATGAGACTAGATATCAATTACAGGAAAAGAGCTGTAAAACATACAAACACATGGAGGCTAAACAATACACTACTTAATAACGAAGTGATCACTGAAGAAATCAAAGAGGAAATTTAAAAATACCTAGAAACAAATGACAATGGAGACACGACGACCCAAAACCTATGGGATGCAGCAAAAGCAGTTCTAAGAGGGAAGTTTATGGCAATACAATCCCACCTTAAGAAACAGGAAATATCTCGAATAAACAACCTAACCTTGCACCTAAAGCAATTAGAGAAAGAAGAACAAAAACATCCCAAAGTTAGCAGAAGGAAAGAAATCATAAAAATCAGATCAGAAATAAATGAAAAAGAAATGAAGGAAACGATAGCAAAGATCAATAAAACTAAAAGCTGGTTCTTTGAGAAGATAAACAAAATTGATAAACCATTAGCCAGACTCATCAAGAAAAAAAGGGAGAAGACTCAAATCAATAGAATTAGAAATGAAAAAGGAGAAGTAACAACTGACACTGCAGAAATACAAAAGATCATGAGAGATTACTATAAGCAACTCTATGCCAATAAAATGGACAACCTGGAAGAAATGGACAAATTCTTAGAAATGCACAACCTGCCAAGACTGAATCAGGAAGAAATAGAAAATATGAACAGACCAATCACAAGCACTGAAATTGAAACTGTGATTAAAAATCTTCCAACAAACAAAAGCCCAGGACCAGATGGCTTCACAGGCGAATTCTATCAAGCATTTAGAGAAGAGCTAACACCTATCCTTCTGAAACTCTTCCAAAATATAGCAGAGGGAGGAACACTCCCAAACTCATTCTACGAGGCCACCATCACCTTGATACCAAAACCAGACAAGGATGTCACAAAGAAAGAAAACTACAGGCCAATATCACTGATGAACATAGATGCAAAAATCCTCAACAAAATACTAGCAAACAGAATCCAACAGCACATTAAAAGGATCATACACCATGATCAAGTGGGGTTTATTCCAGGAATGCAAGGATTCTTCAATATACGCAAATCAATCAATGTGATACACCATATTAACAAGTTGAAGGAGAAAAACCATATGATCATCTCAATAGATGCAGAGAAAGCTTTTGACAAAATTCAACACCCATTTATGATAAAAACCCTGCAGAAAGTAGGCATAGAGGGAACTTTACTCAACATAATAAAGGCCATATATGACAAACCCACAGCCAGCATCGTCCTCAATGGTGAAAAACTGAAACCATTTCCACTAATATCAGGAACAAGACAAGGTTGCCCACTCTCACCACTCTTATTCAACCTAGTTTTGGAAGTTTTAGCCACAGCAATCAGAGAAGAAAAGGAAATAAAAGCAATCCAAATGGGAAAAGAAGAAGTAAAGCTGTCACTGTTTGCAGATGACATGATACTATACATAGAGAATCCTAAAGATGCTACCAGAAAACTACTAGAGCTAATCAATGAATTTGGTAAAGTTGCAGGATACAAAATTAATGCACAGAAATCTCTGGCATTCCTATATACTAATGATGAAAAATCTGAAAGTGAAATCAAGGAAACACTCCCATTTACCATTGCAACAAAAAGAATAAAATATCTAGGAATAAACCTACCTAAGGAGACAAAAGACCTGTATGCAGAAAATTATAAGACACTGATGAAAGAAATTAAAGATGATACAAATAGATGGAGAGATGTACCATGTTCTTGGATTGGAAGAATCAACATTGTGAAAATGACTCTACTACCCAAAGCAATCTACAGATTCAATGCAATCCCTATCAAACTACCACTGGCATTTTTCACAGAACTAGAACAAAAAATTTCATGATTTGTATGGAAGCACAAAAGACCCCGAATAGCCAAAGCAATCTTGAGAATGAAAAATGGAGCTGGAGGAATCAGGCTCCCTGACTTCAGACTATACTACAAAGCTACAGTAATCAAGACAGTATGGTACTGGCACAAAAACAGAAAGATAGATCAATGGAACAGGATAGAAAGCCCAGAGATAAACCCACGGACATATGGTCACCTTATCTTTGATAAAGGAGGCAGGAATGTACAGTGGAGAAAGGACAGTCTCTTCAATAAGTGGTGCTGGGAAAACTGGACAGGGACATGTAAAAGTATGAGATTAGATCACTCCCTAACACCATACACAAAAATAAGCTCAAAATGGATTAAAGACCTAAATGTAAGGCCAGACACTATCAAACTCCTAGAGGAAAACATAGGCAGAACACTCTATGACATAAATCACAGCAAGATCCTTTTTGACCCACCTCTTAGAGAAATGGAAATAAAGACAAAAATAAACACATGGGACCTAATGAAACTTCAAAGCTTTTGCACAGCAAAGGAAACCATAAACAAGACCAAAAGACAACCCTCAGAATGGGAGAAAATATTTTCAAATGAAGCAACTGACAAAGGATTAATCTCCAAAATTTATAAGCAGCTCATGCAGCTCAATAGCAAAAAAACAAACAACCCAATCCAAAAATGGGCAGAAGACCTAAATAGACATTTTTCCACAGAAGATATACAGACAGCCAACAAACACATGAAAGGATGCTCAACATCTTTACTCATTAGAGAAATGCAAATCAAAACTACAATGAGATATCATCTCACACCAGTCAGAATGGCCATCATCAAAAAATCTAGAAACAATAAATGCTGGAGAGGGTGTGGAAAAAAGGGAACACTCTTGCACTGCTGGTGGGAATGTGAATTGGTACAGCCACTATGGAGAACAGTATGGAGGTTCCTTAAAAAACTACAAATAGAACTACCATATGACCCAGCAATCCCACTACTGGGCATATACCCTGAGAAAACCATAATTCAAAAAGAGACGTGTACCAAAATGTTCATAGCAGCCCTATTTACAATAGCCCGGAGATGGAAACAACCTAAGTGTCCATCATCGGATGAATGGATAAAGAAGATGTGGCACATATATACAATGGAATATTACTCAGCCATAAAAAGAAATGAAATTGAGCTATTTGTAATGAGGTGGATGGACCTAGAGTCTGTCATACAGAGTGAAGTAAGTCAGAAAGAGAAAGACAAATACTGTATGCTGACACATATATATGGAATTTAAGAAAAAAATGTCATCAAGAACATAGGGGTAAGACAGGAATAAAGACACAGACCTACTAGAGCATGGACTTGAGGATATGGGGAGGGGGAAGGGTAAGCTGTGACAAAGTGAAAGAGCGGCATGGACATATATACACTACCAAATGTAAGGTAGATAGCTAGTGGGAAGCAGCCACATAGCACAGGGAGATCAGCTCGGTTCTTTGTGACCGCCTGGAGGGGTGGGATAGGGAGGGTGGGAGGGAGACGCAAAAGGGAGGGGATATGGGAACATATGTATATGTATAACTGATTAAATTTGTAAAATAAAAAAAAAATTTATGTACATCCATGCATGATCTACTCTTTAATTTTAAGAAAAAAGCGTATTTTCAAGTGGGTCTGTTCATTGGTCGATTACACGTATGCGGGGAATCATTTAATATGGCTGCTTAATAAAGGAAGGACTGCTATGAAAATCATCCTCTGCAAGTTCTAGAGCAGAGGTCCCCAACTTTTTTGGCACCAGGGACCGGGTTCGTGGAAGACAATTTTTCCACGGACAGAGTGGGCATGATTCAGGCGGTGATGTTAGCGATGGGGAGCGATGGGGAGCAACAGATGAAGCTTTGCTCGCTCGCCTGCCTCTCACCACCAGCTGTGCGGCCCGGTTCCTAACAGGCTGTGGACTGGTACCAGTCCGCGGCCCAGGGGATTGGGGACCCCTGCTCTAGAGAATTTAGTTGATGGTAAAAACAGGAGTTTCCCCCCCCCCCCAGGGTGTTGCTGTGTTTATGAAAATGGATAATCAAAGCCGTTTTGAAGTGTCATTCATTCTACTCCTTTTA
This sequence comes from Mesoplodon densirostris, assembly GCF_025265405.1. Lineage (NCBI taxonomy): Eukaryota > Metazoa > Chordata > Mammalia > Artiodactyla > Ziphiidae > Mesoplodon > Mesoplodon densirostris. The sequence continues at coordinate 88,476,094 of NC_082672.1, forward strand.
TGTGTGTGAAGTTTCGTCTTTGAAATAACATATTTGTTTGTGTTGATAGAAATTAATTTGGCACTTGCAAATGTTGCTTCAAGGAGTGTACTATCAGTTGTTTTTAAGCTTTCTTATGCTCTTGGACCACTCATATTGTCATGAGCACCACGGAGGGAAATCGCCTGGTATTTGTTTTGCTCTGCATCTTACAGTGCTGTCTTTGAGATCAAAGAGATTCCTGTGTGAGAAGGAGGTCCACGGAGTACAGGGTGAACAGGCAGCTGATGCCAAACAGGCAGGGGAGTCTGACTGCGGAGACCAACTTCCAAGTCACCAAAAATATCATCAGCTGACTTACGGAAACAAGAATCACAGGATTATAGCGTTTTGAAGCCCAGTGGTACCTTAGAGGAAAGCCTAAACTGACATTTTTATTTCACATCTAATTATACTGAGGGAGAGAGAGCATACCAAGGCCACGAAGCCAATTGCAAAAAAAAAAAAAAAAAGAAAGAAAAAAAAAGTTTATTAAAATAATCACAAGTAATGCTACCAGAAACCCTTAGAGTCCTGGTCCAAGCTAGAGTTTTCCAGAATAAAAATCAAGTGACACATGCACCATTAAGCAGCCAAATATAAGTGGGGAAGGTTTGAGATGCTACATGAAGGAAAAGAACAAGAGTCAAGAGTCCTATGCAAAAAAAAAAAAAAAAATTGGAAACGAGATTTATCACCATACTCATTTTATTTATGTCTACATGCATGTTAAGAATGAATTGGAGAAATAGTCACTGAAAAAGTCCTTTCTACTGGGACACCTTTTGTTCTTTTTAGGAACAACTTTCTCCAAAGTGTGTCTGCTTTCTGTGGTGACTTCCAGGGCATTAGATTCAACAAAAGACCTCTGAAAAGATGACTCTGATCACCAGGATTAAAAAAGCATTAAGATAGGATCCTTTATAAAAAGACTGGGGAGAACATGAAGGAAAAATTTTGCTAACTTTATACTCTAATGTATAGTGTGGTATTCAGCTCTGTGGTCCATACCTGGCTTCACCACAAGACTTACGAAGTTGAGATCACAGTTCCAAAATAGACCTTATCCAAGCAGATCTGTAGAATTTGGATATACAAATTAGAATAAATACAGTAAAACTGTGTAAACCTACAAGTTAATATGCACACATTAGCATATAAGGCCCCCAGAATTAAACCCTACAGAAGGAAACTCAAATTGCCATATTTACCATACGTTGAGTAAACATTTGCCCCCTTTGCCAATTGCTGATGTAGGTACCTGTTTACTTATAAGTAAACCTTACTTATAAGGTTGACATTGATTCCCTGGTTGCTGTGAGAGATGGTTAAAATTGATTTCACACTCTAACCAAAAGGCTCATATCTCTACTCTGGGAGGAGTAGGTGGCTTATATGACTGAAAGTCAGGGTGCTCTCTGTGTGATCAGGCCCTGCCAGTGTGTTTGTTTGAATCATTCCTAACAAAGCTAGTGTTACTCTAGGTAACCAGGAATTGGTTTTTTTTGCATAACATACTGTTCCACTGACATATATAACAGTATTCAAGAGGAGGAAACGATAATATAAAATTAGCAAGTAGGTGCTTTGGCATATATCCTAGGTGGACTATTCACTATTTCCTAAACAACCATGCTCTTTCACACCCATGTTAATTACTCCATCCTAGCTGCTTAGAAATACCCATTCTTTTCCCAGCAATACATTCTTATTTGCCCCTGAATCCTGAGGTTCCTTTCGCTTTCCTTAAGTATTAGAGAATACTATATTTATAGCATCACAAATTGCTTTTCTCATTTAACAAAATATTTAGGAGATCATTCCATCACTCTATATCAGCAATATAGTATTTTTAATCCACTACAGGTTTTCCATCAGATAATCTATTTATCTTCTTAATTAATTAATTTATTTATTTATGTATTTTTGGCTGTGTTGGGTCTTCGTTTCTGTGCGAGGGCTTTCTCTAGTTGTGGCAAGTGGGGGCCACTCTTCATCGCGGTGTGCGGGCCTCTCACTATCGCGGCCTCTCTTGCTGCATAGCACAGGCTCCAGACACACAGGCTCCGTAGTTGTGGCTCACGGGCCTAGTTGCTCCGCAGCATGTGGGATCTTGCCAGGCCAGGGCTCGAACCCGTGTCCCCTGCATTAGCAGGTAGATTCTCAACCACTGCACCACCAGGGAAGCCCCATCTATTTATCTTCTTATTGAAGGATATTACTTGTGTCCACTGTTTGTACAATTACACAGAAGGCTGGAAAGCTTGAATTTGTGGGTATGTGTCTGAACACATGTGAAAGTACAGCTAAAAACTGCTGGGTTAAAGAACATATTTATGTTAAATTTTGGTAACAATTTCCAAATTGCTCTATCAAGTGCTCGCCTCAGTAGTAGTAAGGATTTAAGTGTGCTTGTTTGCCCCGCACCAGAACCGACCATCCTCTATCAAACCATTTATCTTTGTTCATCTGACCAAACTCTGTTTATCTTTGCCCATCTGACAAGTGACAAATAGTATCTTTTTCTTACTTTAGTTTGCATTTCTTTGACTATGACTGAAGTTTAATTTCATTTTACAGAATTTATAAAGGATTTTTATTCTTTTATTTTGAGTTTCTCCAAATCCATTTTTTTAAAGTTCATGTAGAGGTGGAGAGTATAAATATTTTTGAATAATAATCTTAAATACAATCAGAATTTTATTCTGTTCTATTTCACTCCCTCTCCTTCTCCGTGCCCCCACCACCCCCAGCTGCATCTTTTATATTTATCCCTGTTGATCTTCATCTTGTTTGCTTCAACCATTTGTCCAGCCTGTTTTGTGATGCTGACATTCACTGCAGCCTCAGGCTTACATCCTTCCATAAGCACAGCAGCTGTCTTCTTCATTCAAGTTTCTGGTCACCATGTACAAGGACCAGAGCCTGTCCACTCTAGACTCTGTGGCCCTGCCCATTCTGACAGAATGTCCCACGTGGCCTCTTAGACCTGGGTTTCCTACCTGTGAGCTCTGAAATGTACTTGGGAGAGCTCTCCTGCACAGGAGCTATAAATGGGGATATTTCTGCCGTATTTAAATGAGTGCTATTCACCCCCATCTCTCACCACTCATCCTGCTTCTCATGGTTGTTTTTGTCAGCTGTATAATCAGCCCCGGTGAGTCATCTTTTAACTACGGAGGGCAAAGAGATGAAGGAAAAGCTGAGGGAAACAGGTTCCTGATTTAGTTTATAAAACCCACTGACTGAATGCACAGAAGTTCCGGGTTTGTTTTTCCACCAACTGGTGTCTGAATGTTATGGAGTCATCTGATTGATCAAATACATTCACAAAAAGTTTCTTTTTTGTGGTAAATTTACTGAAAAAATAAAATGGACCAATTGAATGAACTGATCTCAATCCCCTTTGCCCTTCTCTTCATTCCTTCTTATGGTCATCTGATTTGCATCTGCAGATGGTTCAAATTTATTCCTTATGCAAATTTAATTCCTTAATATATCCTTTCAAATCTTTCCCCCAAATCTTTTTAATTGGGATGTGCTGCCTAGATATACCCACAGAGCTATGTCCCAGGGCACAAGAGATGTCCAAACTTCTCTCCAAAAGAAAAAAGGGTGGGGTAGTCAGGAAGGGATAGACTTCTTTAAAATCACAGCATGTCTAGACTTTATGCCCAAATACATTGGTTCATGAGGAAGTAGTAAGTAGGACTTTTATGAAAAAATATATGGTAGAGAAAACAACACAGAAGCTTACATCCTTTGAAAATTGGACATGGCATAAGGTTCAGAAATTGTCTGGCCATGGGTTGTTTACATGTGGTCTGAGCATTTTCTTAATGTGATCCTGCACTTAAGTGTATATAGGTTCAGCCAGAAAAGAGAAAGATGAACATCAAAGTTGTTGCAATGCCAGAAGAAAATTATAGGGTGTTTCCATGTTTGAAAGATCACTAGCTTTCACTATTGGTTTGGGGCAATGAATTATCCATAAATAAAAACCTTAGAGTCCTCTGACCAAAAACATATATACTGTGTTTACAAAAAGTACAAGTTCAGTAAGTAGCCGCTCCTGTCACAACAGATCAAGTGTACTCAATTAGGGAAAGGAGTTTGAGGAACTAAAGGCATGAAGTAGCTTTGGAAACATTCTGCCAACACATTACAAAGTTTCCTTTCTAAAATGGATTTATTTCTGTTACAAAAATAAACAGGAAAAAGCCTTTAATGACTAATTTTATTTAGAAAGGCCTATAAATAATAATCACTTTCATTTCATTGCTGAGCACTATACTAAGAAGTTTACATGCATCATCTCATATGAAGCTCATGATAATCCTGTTCATTAGTCAGCACAGGCTCTGCAGCTGTGACAAATAGACCTGGACAACTCAGCACAATTAACAACACAAAATTTATTCTGATCCATCTTTGGTCAGGTGAATTTCCAGGGTGGTCATTCTCAGCTTCTAGGTCACTCTGACAGGGGACTACTAATGATGGCACAAATTCTCTGGACTGGAAGTGACACACATCGCTTTTATTCTGTCCCACTGGCCAGAATTAGTCATGTGTCTAGGCATAACTGCAAAGGAGCTTGGAAATGTGAAGAAGTACATGAATAGTTAGAGAGCCTTAAATGTCTTTCCCACGATCTGTAGAGTAGACATTATCTCCTATCTTAGTTTATATATAGCTTATCTATAGCTTCTAAGCTAAAGAGAAGTAAATGTGGAATTTAAACCCTAAATTCCAACCCACTGCTCAAATCTGGGAGCGATCTTTGTTTTGTGAATGGTGGTAATGGTGCCCTATTTATCTTTATATCTTATATAATAAATTCTGCATAGTCAAATGAGTTGAATGTAGATATAATATGGCTTTTTTCATGAATTAATTCATGTGATTATTTCTGAATTCCTCAATTAGATTTTAACTGACAGAGCCGCAAACTTATTCCTACAATCCCAAACACGGAGCATAGTAAATGCTCAATGAAAATGTGTTAGTTGATTGACTGAAATACTGATTTGTATTTTTACCTTCTGATAGCAGATTGAGAGAGAAAATATCTTAAATGAAGGCCTTTCTAGAAAAAGAAGACACTTATTTTTATTTTCCTAGGCTGGTATGATGATTTTCAATTTGGGTCAAGAAAACAGACTTTTAAAGATATTGAAGGTTGACACATACCAGCAGAAAAGGAAACTTTGCCACCAGTCGATCATCATGACTTTATATGATTTGGCCATTGTGTTCTTTATAACGCATTATTTTCAATTTCCAACATAGTTATAATTTTGCATGATTTTTTACCAGATTTCTTCCCTGCTTTTGCATACTTTTTATTTTCTATTATTTTTCATATTCTTCTATCCTCTTATTTTGCTTTTTTGATTTCTCCAACTCTCCTCTCATATTACTTTTTAAATATTTATTTATTTATTTGTCTGCATTGGGTCTTAGTTGTGGCATGCAGGATATTTTGTTGCAGGGCGCAGGCTCTTCTTTGCGGCACGTGGGCTTCTCTCTAGTTGCAGCTCCAGGGCTCTCTAGTTGTGGTGCCCGGGCTCAGTAGTTGTGGTACCTGGGCTTAGTTGCCCCACAGCATGTGGGATCTTAGTTCCACGACCAGGAATCGAACACACATCCCCTGCATTGGAAAGCAGATTCTTAACCACTGGACCACCAGGGAAGTCCCTCCTCTTTTATATTATTTTTTATCTTTTAAAATCATGTTCAATCTAGTGTTTAAACAGTTTTGTTTTTTCATAACTGTTCCTTTTTTCTCAGTTGTCAAGAGGTTTTCACTTTACACCTTCAGCTGGACCTTTTAGTATCCCAACATCCCTAATACTATTCTTAGTACCAACGTATACTTAAGTGATACTTACGGATTTTGAGGGTGGTGACATCAACTTTTTATAACCTCATTACCAATGATATTCATTTTCTTTATTTTTTTCAGTTCTATGATAGTGTGGGTTTTTTCTGTCCTTTCCTTTCTTCTGTCCTTCCAAAGAGATCACACATCTCCTCTAACATTCCATCTTTAATTATGTGATGCCTCTAATACCCTGTTTGGGATATGTCTTTACTACTCACTTTCTATAACTTTGATATAATTATGTGTTAGTGCACAGATGTTCTTTATTGTTTTCCCAATTATGCCTCTTTGTATAAATTCATCTATTGATACTTAAGTACTTTGAATATTGAAGACATTAATAATGTCACAATCTCATGATGTTTTTTTTTATGGATGAAGAAATTTTTATAGAGTTTTTTCAGAAGGAGAGGATTTATTTTATTTTTTCTATTATTATTTTTTGTTAAACTGAAGTGTACTTGATCTACAATGTTGTGTTAGTTTCAGGTGTATAGCAAAGTGATTCAGTTATACATATATATCTATCCTTTTTCAGATTCTTTTATATTATGGGTTATTACAAGGTATTGAATATAGCTCCCTGTGCTATACAGTAGGTTCTTGTTGTTTATCATGATGTCTTGTTAACCAATGAGTTACTTCCTTTAAATTATTAAGCTAATTAGCTGGAACCTCAACACTGGCATTATAATGGTTGCCATAAAAATGTCTTTAAAAAAAATTTTTAGCAAATATTTACTGGGTGCCTACCGAGCCCCAGGCATTATGTTGGGTACTCGAGTCACATCAGATAAAAACCTAGACAACATGCAGACTCTCATAGAGCTTACATTCTGGTCCAAGAGAAAGAAAATAAAAATAAAGCAAATAGAGTTATAAAAGATTATGAGTCACAAAGTTATGTGATTTAGAAACAAGTAAAGAAACTTTAGGTATCTGTACTCTCAATAGTGGAGTCAGGACAGCGTCCCCTGAGGCAGTCACATTCAAGCAGCTGTCTAGTAGAAAAGAAGGTTCTTGAAGTAGGAACAGCATGGGGTCTTGAGGAAGAGAAGAACTCAGTGTTTCTGTACTGAGAGGAGTTTGAATTTTATTATGATAGAAATGAGTTTTAAGCAGGGAAGCAGCATGATTCTATTGATATTTATGTTTGCATCAATATGTATTCATTAAGCACCTACTATGTGTCAGTCTCTGTTCTAGGCATTGGAGATACAGCAGTAAACAAAATAGATACAAATATCTTGTGGTATAGAGATTTCATTCTAGTGTTTAAAAAATATCCCAGTGATTGCTGGGTAGAGAAGGAAGTGGGGCAGAGAAGGTTGTGAGAAGACCAACAGGAAATCTATCACAGGACGCCAATGGAGAGATGCTGAATGTAGGAGGCCAGTTGAAAGACTCACTACCCTGGGATGATTTTATGAATAAGATAATTTGAATAGCTATCCCCCGTCCTTTAGAATTAAACCAGGGCAAAGTTGAAAAGTATAAAGGTAAAAAGATTGTAATATACAACAGAGTATGTACACTAATCATTAAATCAAGATACATTGTATGCAAATATCAATTCCATATGGATTAAAGATCTTAATGTAGATAAATAAAGCCATAAAATACAGTATAGAGGAATCTTTTCCCAATTCTGGGGTGAGGAAAGCCTTCATAAGCATAATGTGAAAACATAGAAACGGTAATTCAAAAGAATGAAAGGTTTGACTATGTAAAAATAAACATTAAAAAGCCTTTATAAAGCAAAAACACCACAAATATAGTTTAAAAACAACAACAACCCAGAGGTCGAGAGGAAAGATGGCAACACACAAAGGGTTAAAAGATAATACAGAAAGACTTTCCCCAATATCAATACAAAGCATTTTTCTAGAAACACATTTTAATTTCTGTCAGTGTTAGCAGGACATAGTCCATCTAAATTGAATGCCTGCTACTTTGCTCATTCAACAAAGTTCAACAAATATTTATTTAATGCCTAACATGTGCTAAGTGCTGGAGAGATCAATGTGGACAAAACAGATGTGTATCACTCTCATGTAGTTTACAGTTTAGATTTGATACCAGTGTGATAAAAGCATTTAATAATAATCATAGATGCTATAGGATCATCTCTCTATATCCCCAGTAATAATAAATAATCCCAGTGTCTTTGCTTTTCTTTCCTCACAGTCCTATAATTATTTCCATTATTCTTTGGAAATATAGTCCTTACACTATGAAGTTCCAAAATGGAGCAATGGGTATTTTCTAAAGGAATACTTCCTATTTCCTAACTAACCATCTTTTTAACAAATTTACTGAGCTCATACCCTGCACCAGGCTGTAATACACACAGGGACTAAAGGCTAATAGATATGGTTCTTGTGCTCGAGGAAGTTACAGTTTTGGGGGAATACAGACTAATAAATCAACATGTATGGACTGGTAGGTACACGCTATGATAGAGAAACGGATGGGACTGGATAGGAATATCCAGTGAAGGGACATCCACATCAGGCTCAGGAGTAAGGGAGAAGTCTATGGGACTTCTGCATTGATGGTAGTAAAGTTTAATCAACATTTTGAAAGCCAAGTAGGTTTCAAGTGATGAAGCAGAGGGGACATTCTCAGCAGAGGGACAAGAATGTTCAGGGGCTTGCAATAGTGAAACAATATGAGGTACTTGGGAAACTGCTAAAGAGTAAATTTTTCATGATAATGAGGAGGAAGCATTAGGAGAGAAGATTGCCACAAATGGACGTGGGGTTCAGAAACATTCCTTCAGATGCAGTGTGGCCAAATGTTTACAGAACAGCAAGACTGGACAGGGGATGAGAAGTCGTGGAAGGCAAGGCCCCTGACTGAGGGCAAATACATGTTTGGATTAAGAATAAAAGAAGTGCATGTCGGTAAGACTAAACTTTCAAATAATGATGGTGGAGAGACCATTATGGTGTCAACAAAGATGAACATGGATTTTGTTGTGCTCAGTTAGAGTCCAACTAATGTTAGATAACCTGAAATGCACAATGGACAAAGTTAACAAAAGTTAAGAAACTTTATCCAGAAATGCCAAGTGACCTAGGAGGATTAAGACTTTAAGCCATGTTCTGGGGCTAAGCAGTAGCACAACAGTCAGAGTGGAAAATAATGAATCCTCATAGATAATTAGTTACATTGGAACTGTCCATGTTTGGCGTCCATCATTCAAAAATGGATTACCTAGTAGTTTTTAACCTGAAATAAAGGTCAAAACCTGGTTTAGGGGAGAGAAGAGAAGAAGCAGAGTAGAGCTAAGAACCCCAGAGTTCCAGGATGGAAAAAGAGGTAGACCAGTAGGACACAGCATTGACCATCACAGCTTGGTCACTTGAATGCATAGAAGATTCTATAGTATAAACTGACATATTTAGAAATATCATATATAGGCAAAATATGATGATGATGATGGCAAAGAATTTTGTGTGTTTTGTTCATTGATCCATCCTCGGAGCAGTGGTGGTACACAGTAGGTTATAATAAGTATTAGCTGAATGAATGACTGAATTTATTGATAACACATGACAGAACATAACCAGGTAATGGAGCAAATTTACTGAAAAAAAAAAAAAAAAAAACTCCAGAAGAAGGAAATATTTCTTTAGCTTTACTTTTGAAAGGTAATGTTATGGAACTTGCTGACAAATGAAGATCTAGTACAGAGAATGGGTCCAAAAAGAAAAGACTTTTTTGTAAAAATAAATTTATTTATTTGTTTTTTGGCTGCATTGGGTCTTCGTTGCTGCGTGCGGGCTTTCTCTAGTTGCAGTGAGCGGGGGCTACTCTTTGTTGCAGTGTGCATTCTCTTGTTGCGCATTCTCTTTTTTTCTCTCATTGCAGTGGCTTCTCTTGTTGTGGAGCATGGGCTCTTAGGCAGGTGGGCTCTAGAGCACAGATTCAGCAGTTATGGCACACGGGCTTAGTTGCTCTGCGGCATGTGGGATCTTCCCGGACCAGGGTTCGAATCTGTATGCAGGCAGATTCTTAACCATTGTGCCATCAGGCAAACCCCAGGAAAAGACTTTTTGAAATAATAATGTACCGAATGTGAATACATCCCAAGAACCCACAGTTAATTGGCACATTTCCCCCGGTTTGTTATGTCAATGCACAATATTGAGTATATATTTAATCTGAAAGGCACAAAACAAAGCAGAATATCTTCCTCTGCAGCATCATGTGTGTCAATAGACTTTGGCCTTAATTCTTAGCTGTGTATTTTAGCATACAAGACCTATTAGGAGACACATGACCACATATAGTCCAAAAAAGGCTTAACTGTTTTGATACCATCTATATAGTAGGAATTAGCAACATGGAGAGTAATCTACATTTTTTTAACCCATCAGATAAAATACTCTTATGTTGACTCATTTGCTGGTTGGAACAGCTCCCTATGTAAGCAAAACAGAGGTACCATATAGATAAGCGGCAAATGCTAGGGGAGCTTACAGGGTTTATTCTGGACCACCTGATGGGAGGCTGAGCTGGGACTTAAATTTAGTGTGCCCAACCTAAACAAGCATTCTTTCCAATACCCCACACAGACAAATTTCTAACCACAGTTGAGTCACATTTGAAAGCCTGGCTATGGCCCATGGTGCTCAAGCTTTCAGTCTGGTGGTTTAAATGCCAGTTGGCTTCAGTGCAGAACTTCAGCACAGTGACCCAGTGCCGAGGCTCAGAGTACATGGTGGAAATCTGGGGATGAATCCTGAGGCAAACTTTGACCGTTTCCAGAACAGCAGGCACTGGAATCCCTACATGTGCATTTTGTTCAGGGAAAGTAATTGCTCTAAGGTCAAGACAGAACATTGAAGCCATAGACTTCTATGAGCTTTCTTTCAAACCACTGATCCTGGGTAAGATCACTGGGCAACACCAAGCATTTCAACTTTAAATGAACAGTATAAAAGACTATAAGTAGCCACTCCAAATTACTTTATGAATCGCTTAAAAAATACTATGATACAAAAATAAACTCATTTTTCGATCCTTCTGTTATATATATCCCAGAAAACAGATTCAATGTGATTTTTATAAAGAAAAGCACATTTTATTCTAGACCAGGAGGTTTGGTTTTTCATTCTCCTTTGTCAGCTGTGAGATTCTGATCAGGCACTTGTGTTTCCTGAACCTCAGTTTCCTTGTAAGTTTAAAAAAAAAGATCTCTTCCATTTCTGTGATATCATCATTTGTGTATTTTAAATATTGGGATTTGATTGAGGTATATTTTAAAACCTTAACACTGAAAATACCTAGAGCACAAAAATAAGTCATAGAAACATTGAATCATATTAATACCTGTCAAAACTGGGGGTTAACAGGAATATATATTTGGAGGTATGACTTCTCATATCTTTTTTTTTTTTTTCCAATCTGGGGTTTCTTGAGTCCTTATTCATTTACCCAGGAAAGCTTAATTTAGAATTGGCCTCATTCAGAGTCTTTAGGATTGGTTAGGAACATCTTAAGTGCCACTTAAATGCCACCTTCCATTTCCTGGGCAAGAGTGCCTGGGCTGGCATAGCCCCACAGCCCAGCAGGGCAGTGATGTCTGTGGTAGGAGCTGCAGAGGGGTTGCTGTTTTAGCCCCTGAAATTAGTGCCTAGAGAGCTGGAAATTCCAGTATTCTCTGATCAGATGGTCCGGAACTGGAAATAACAGGAGTGAGAAGTTCATGAAAGACAAGGCTACATTCCCAAGGGAAATTTGCACAAGTGCTGCACCCTGCTTTCCGCAGAAAGGATTCCTACTCCAGTCCTCCCTGGCTCTTTCCCTCTAGATCATCTGTCTTCTCCGAGCCACAGATATTTAATATGAAATCCCACGGCACCTGTGTCTAGACCCCCGAGAGAACTCTGACCTTACCTCGCCCCCCCACCCCTCTTTCATTATCCTTCTTCTTTCCCATCTTCTCTCCCTTTGTTTTTCACCTCCCCTTCTCTCTGTAATTCTGCTAACACATTATATACCCCAGCAATACTCATGTACTTTTTGAAATGTTGGGCATGGAATAAATACAAAACAAAATGGGCAAACTGAATCTTTAGTCTCTACGTTGCCAGGGGAAGGGATGTGATTTTGCTGAGCGATTGTCAGTGTCCCCTTTCCTATTAAGACCCTATGCCTTAGAAGGTAGAGCAGCCAGGTGGCCTTAAAAGCCACGTGAGGCTTCTCTCCCAGGCCCTGGCCTCTCATGGTCACTCCTTCAACAACTGGTTAGGTGACTTGTAAAAGTGTAATCTTCAAGGAAACAGGGAAATATGTATCAATGGTCAGTTTTTGCTAAAAAGTACCTTTTCTGGGCTTCCCTCATGGCGCAGCGGTTGAGAGTCCGCCTGCCGAAGCAGGGGACACGGGTTCATGCCCCGGTCCGGGAAGATCCCACATGCCGCAGAGCGGCTGGGCCCGTGAGCCATGGCCACTGAGCCTGCACGTCTGGAGCCTGTGCTCCGCAACGGGAGAGGCCACAGCAGTGAGAGGACCGAGTACCGCCAAAAAAAAAAAAAAAAAAAAAAGTACCTTTTCTTTTCAGAAGTAAAATAAATTATGAATCTCTAAATTGGTATTCAAAACGGACACACAACCAACTGTATCTGGAAACTAGCAGATAGTAATTCCTGACAGTGAGGCAAGGAGCTGATACAAATAGGGGAAATGCTGATAATCTGATTCCTCAGCCACTGAAGACAAGTAAGAAAAAGGCCCAGGGTTATCTACATCAGGATAAAAACCTCAAGGAGGAGATTAGCCAGAGTCCACGTTCGAGAAGGGGAACCTTGGTTAACTGACTTTTTTTTTTTAACATCTTTATTGGAGTATAATTGCTTTACAGTGTTGTGTTAGTTTCTGCTGTATAACAAAGTGAATCAGCTATATGTATACATACATCCCTATATCTCCCCCCTGTTGTGTCTCCCTCCCACTCTCCCTATCCCACCTCTCTAGGTGGTCACAAAGCACCGAGCTGATCTCCCTGCACAATGCTTCCCACTAGCTACCTGTTTTACATTTGGTAGTGTATATATGTCCATGCCACTCTCTCACTTCATCCCAGCTTACCCTTACCCTTCTCTGTGTCCTCAAGTCCATTCTCTACTTCTGCGTCTAGAATAATGACCTTCTTAACTATTTTGAAATGGTTGGTACTGAGCAAAAGAGTGATAAGGACAAGAGGTGTATCCATTCTTACCAATCGCCAAGCTGTGACTGTACATTCAGTAAAGGAGAATAACCTATCATTATTTGCATGACAGTGGGAAGCTAGTCATATTTTAGGCTCTGCAGTCATCTATCTTACCTTCCAACCATATCAACTTTTAAAAAAAATTTTATTATTCTTTTAACATTTATTTTACTGAAGTATAGGTGATTTACAGTGTTGTGTTAATTTCTGCTGGACAGCAAAGTGATTCAGTTATACATATACATACATTCTTTTTTCTGTTCTTTTCCATTACGTTTTATCCCAGGATATTGAATATACTTCCCTGTGCTGTACAGTAGCACCTTGTTGTTCAACCCATAACAGTTTTCTTATCTTCTTCAAACTGGCCTGGCCCCCTCATGGCCAATAAGAATTTCAATGAATTGTCACCTTCCCCACCTGAAATGCCCCCTCCTCTCCGGGTTGTGGTGAGCTGTTACCCATTCTTCGAAACCAACTCATATGTCCTTCATGAAGCCTTTTTTCCAACAGACACCCCTAAGCGGAGTTAGAACTTTCATGGGGGTGTCCCACTAAATTGATTTCTTTCCCTGTAGAGAATTAAGCACATTATATTGTAATTAACTGTGCATGTGTCACCTCTCCCCACACCCTCCTTCCCCACATTACCCCAGAACCTGAGTTGAACTGGAGCAGAGCCATTTCTAGTTATCTTTTTGGCCCTAGGACAGGTCTGACACATAGTAAGGGCTCAATAGATCCTAAACAATGAGTTGAGAAGGCAGCTGAAGTCAAGTTAGAGATGGGGTTAGAGACGCCAGGGGCCCAGTAAGTGAGTTCACAAAAGTTCAAGGAACGGGGAGGCCTTGGGGAAGGTGCTCATCTCTCCGTAGTATATTATTAGACAATACCTACCAGGTAAGAAAGCTGTATGTTTGTGCTGAGAAATCTTGAAGACTGTTGTATTCAGCACAATGGGATGAACTTCCTATAACTGTTCAGAAAAATAAAGGCAAGGAACAATTCTTGAACATCCTTCAATGATAAGAAAAAAAAAAGTTCCCTCTCTGAAATCTCAGATAAGGATTAATCCCCATTACTGAATTCTGAGTTAACTCAAACTTCCAAGTTTCCAAAATTCAGGAATGGAATATTTAGAAGGAAAAAAAATCTGTAAACTGCAAGTGGAGCAGCACTAAGTGCCTCTCAAACATAAAAGAATTGTAATCTCTAGTTTTCTGTCCTTTAAAAGAAAGCTTGTAAATGATGCCTCCACCCTGCATAATGTAATGGTAGGAAAAGCTATCACTTGTAACTCCTACAGTTGACGAGATGGGGAGATGTCCAGGAAGGCTGGGAAAAGCTTGGTGTTACCTCACAGATTCAGGGAACAGATTTCTCTAAGCTGTGTGACTCACGCACGTTGGACTTGAGTCTGAAGCTCAAGATAATTTCACAAGAGATGAAATTTAGAATTTTTCAAAGAGAAAATAAAACATCCTTCATGTCTGGGCAAGAACACTGGGCAGGCTCAACATGTGCTTGTGAACATGGATATGAGGACTTATGCATGTTTGGAAGATGCAGAAATATATATATATATATTGCAATTATCTCTCTGTATTTTTAAAATTTTTTATTGGAGTATAGTTGATTTACAATGTTGTGTTAGTTTCTGCTGTACAGCAAAGTGAATCAGTTATACATATATCCACTCTTTTTAAGAATCTTTTTCCAAATAGGTCATTCCAGAGTATTGAGTAGAGTTCCCTGTGTTATACAGTAGATCCTTATTAGTTATCTATTTCATATATAGTTGTGTATATATGTCGATCCCAGTCTCCCAATTTATCCTTCCCCCTCTTTCCCCATGGGTAACCATAAGTTTGTTTTCTACCTCTGTGACTCTATCTCTGTTTTGTAGATAAGTTCATTTTTACCATTTTTTTAGGTTCCACATATAAGCAGTATCATATGATATTTGTCTTTTTCTGTCTGACTTACTTCAGTCAGTATGACTATCTCTAGGTCTCTATATTTTTGAGGTAAGGAATTTGTGAGCCCTGACATAAAAGCAAAAAAAAAAAAAAAAAAAAAAAAGACATCAGGAAGTCAGCAAGACGACACCATAGTCATGGCTAAGGTGGAATATGTGAGAGCCTGAAGGTGACTTGACCAATGAGCTGAGTTATCCACCGAGGGGCGCAGGCCTGGCCCTCTGCTCAGCCCAGCCTCGCTAACAAGCACCAAGACCAGACTTGAGGAGAGACGTCAGGCCTTACATGCAGAAACATGCTGAGAAGACACAGCTGCAAAGGCTGCTGGTTCATCAGAGGACACGAGGAACAGCAGGTTTGACAGGAATGGCATTCGTGCTGCTGACAGCTCTGTTCTGCTCTGGGCCCCTGCAAGGCTCTAAGGGAAGTGGGACAAAAGGGCATTGATGTTCTTTGGCGCTGCCTGAATGAGACAAAGTTGTGTAAGGGCCCAGCGGGCGGGGAGCATGAATGGCATGATAGAGAGCCGAAGCCCAGGAGAAGGGATGGGGCAGGAACGTTTCCTTACACCCCATCACACAGTCCCTAGAATTGTTCCCCATATACTCGGGAACCCAGTCAATATTAATGAGGAAGAAGGAAAAAGCACACTTAGAAGCATGAAGCAGCACTGAAAAAGATTGAACGTGGGGAGAGAGAGACAAAAAAAAAAAAAGGGGAAGCAGACATTTGGAAAGTTGGGGTCAAATATGTAAGCCTTCAGCCTAACTGCAAAGCAGAATCCGAGCTTCTTGCATAAATTCTGTTTTAAGATCTTAAAGCAGACAGGACTGAGTCAGCAACTGCAGCAAATAAAACTTTTCCTTTGTGTTGCTTGTTTGTTTTCTCGTGGAAGGAAAGGGAAAAGATAAGGTCTGGAACGTCGGACGTGGCTGAAATTCTGTTATTAATGAACCGGGGGTCTGGAAAGCAAGAAGCTCATTAGTGGCTTCTGTGGAGAAGTCTGGGGCCCTGGATGCTAGAAGAAAATGGAAAAGCTGCCAGTTAACAGCAGGAACATCTAAATCATCACACTTAGGAGGAGAACTGGAAAAACAAGACAGCATTTTACCCTCCACAGAAAATTAATACTGAAAGAAAGCCTTCATTGAGTATATGCATAGATTGTCTTAAGTCAGACTCCTAGATAAATAGATGCTGTTGATGGAGGCAAGAAGATATACAGGCATTCATGACAGTCAGAAGGGCAGGGAGCATGAAGCATTGAAGGTGTGGTAGAGAGCACCTTCAATTCTAGATCACAAATCTAGATCTCTGGGTAGGACTGACTCGGAAACAACCAGCTGTTTGCCCCCTCGGTCTGTGGCAGATACTAGGTTCAGCCTATTCAACTAGGACACAGTGTGGTGGTCTGGGTCATATCACAAAACCAACCAACCAGGGCCTCCCTGGTGGCACAAGTGGTTGAGAGTCCACCTGCCGATGCAGGGGATACGGGTTCGTGCCCCGGTCTGGGAGGATCCCATATGCCGCGGAGCGGCTGGGCCCGTGAGCCATGGCCGCTGAGCCTGCGCGTCCGGAGCCTGCGCGTCCGGAGCCTGTGCTCCGCAACGGGGGAGGCCACAACAGTGAGAGGCCCGCATACCGCAAAAAAAAAAAAAAAAAAAAAAAAAAAAAAAAAACCAACCAACCAACATTTATTAAACATTTACCGGGGCTTCCCTGGTGGCACAGTGGTTGAGAGTCCGCCTGCCGATGCAGGGGACACGGGTTTGTGCCCCGGTCTGGGAAGATCCCACATGCCATGGAACGGCTGGGCCCATGAGCCATGGCTGCTGGGCCTGCATGTCCGGAGCCTGTGCTCCGCAACAGGAGAGGCCACAACAGTGAGAGGCCCACATACCACCAAAAAAAAAAAAAAAAAAAAAAAACAAACAAAGAAATCATTTACCATGTGCTAGGTACCATGCTAGTTACTGGGGGGAGAGGGGAGATGCAGGGAATCATCCCTCTTCAACAGGATTTCCCATGCATTTGGAGAATCAGGATCTAAAACATAAAAGGATACTCAGCAGTGCAGTTCCTAGCACAGCACTGAATGGTCAAATTATGATAAATATTCCAGGGGTTGAAAGGAGGGCAAGACTGCCGGGGTGCGAGGTATTTAAATGGCTGTTCAGAGACTAAAGTCCATCTGAGGTGAAAGGGAGTTTAGAAGGCAATGCAGGCCAAAGCTTTTCAGAAATGAGAAAATGGAGAAGTAGTAGCTTGTCCACAGTATCACAGTAGCTAGTAGTCTTACAGAGGGATTTAGTATTTGAATGTCAGATCCACCATGTATTTCTTGCAAGATATTTAACCTATCTGCACTCATGTATTTCTCCCAAGATATTTAACCTATCTGCACTCAGTTCATGAATAAAACAGGGATAATAATAGCCAGCACAAAATAAAGGGAGAATAAAATACAGTTAGTATTATGATTACAGCTGTTATTCAGCTACAATATTCTTTCCCTCTGATCCAGACTCAGCCTCAGAATCCTTCTCAACACAGAGCACCAGGCAGTCAGCCATTCCTAGTTGAACAGAGTTTCCAGTGATAGTAAACATATTTTTTCAATATATCAATGAGGTTTTTACTGCTATTTGATGACAAAGCTCTATAGACAGATTAAAAACCATTTTTTTTTCAAGTTTGCACTCTAACTCCTTTCTTAATCCTACATTATTTCTTGGTTTGATTTGCAGTTTCCAAGCCCCACTAGATTACCTCCGTTAGTACAAGCCAATTACTCAGAGATTTTGCAAAATATTCAATACCTGCTTGTTCCCGTAAAGTCTGCTTCGAAATGCAATTTACTTTTTTGTTTTCATGGGTGACCAGCAGCAGTGGGGTGGAAGTTGATTGTGTGGCATGTCATGAGGGGGGTTGGTTAGCTCTTTTGTACCGAGAAAAGCCGAGTTCCCCCACTTCCGCCTTTCAGAGGAGGAGGCTGAGGAGGGTTACCGTCAGGCGCAGCTGCTTTAGATGCTTCCCTCCACCATCACTCAGCTACTTTGCATTGAATGGGCAGAGTCAACCTAGGAGTCTCCAAGTGTTCCGCGTGGCAAAGGACCTCAGAAGGATTTAGGTCACTCTCCCAGCTAATGCACAGTTCCCTGTCACTGCAGATTGTCTTCCGAGGGAAGATGGAAGCTACTCACCCTGTTTATTCAGCAAGAATGAATTAAAGACACGTTCATCCCATGAAGAAAAGTCTAAACAGCTGGAGCAGGGGCACCTGTGCAAGAGAGAGAAGCCACCTAATCAGCAGACTCTCGTAGAGCAGCCATCGGCTGTCTGCCCAGTGCAGTGCACTATTATATGGGTCCAGTACTGTGGTACTCTGAGAAGCAGGACAAGAAGAAACTCTAAATCTGAATGACCAACAGTGTCCTAAGTAAAAGGAAGGAGAAATGTGAAAATAGCTGAGACTAAACATGCCTGCCCCACACGGTTCAAAGGGCATGTTTGCAACGCAGGAACGCCCAACTACAGAAATGGGAGGATGCCAGGATGGAAGCTGGCATGGATGATGGTTCCCTCCAGACTGTTTAATGGGAAGATTATGTGTTGTACCCAGCTTCATAACGGAGGGAATCTAAAGGGCTTGCCGGTGAGATGCTGACGGAAGTGCTAGGCTGCAGCCCATTATTTACCTCCTTTGATTCACTGAAGTATAAATAATCAAAATGATACATAAATTTAATTGCCGGTGCCATGTAGTTATTTTTGAGGAATAGCCACAAATCTGAGATCTGGTATTTAACAAACAACTCAGGCTACCTACTCAGACTAAACACATAGTGTGTTTTCCAGGCTGTAATTTTATAAAAACAAAATGTCTTTAGAGAGAGAACAAGCTAGTACTATTGCTCTAAAAATCACTTTAGGAAAAGTTTCCTTACTAAACTAAAGTAAAACATAGACAATCTCATCCATTTTGCTGGCTGGCCCTGATCCGCCCTGTTGTGCCACGTTATTACCTTCATTTCGTTGACATCCCACACGAATGTCTTCCCTCTAACAGTCTCTGGGGGCAGATAAACTCCTATCTCTTGTGGGGCTTTTTTTCCCCAAGAGCAGAGGTTTGCAGATGTTTGGTTCTGGACTCCTTTACACCCTCAAAATTTAAGGAGAACCTAAAGATCTTTTGTTATGTGCATTATATTTATTGATATTTAATGTATCAATTGGAAATTAAACACTTTTATAAAAATAACTGCTTCAAAACAAAAAATTTAGTAAGAAGAGTGGCGTTGTTTCACATTTTTGCAAATCTCTCACACCTGGATTCACAGAAGAAAACTGGATTCTCATATTTACATCTATGTTCACTCTCCTGGAATGTTATTTTAGCTGATACTTCATAAGTATAAGAAAATCCAGCCTCATACAGATATGTAGATTGAAAAGGGAAAAGTATTCTAATAGCCTTTTCAAAGAATTATGGCTATTCTCCTACTATTCTACTCAAACTCAGCTAGTAGTAATTTCTTAAAGATTACTTGCAATGTAGAATCTGAAATATTATCAATAAACTTTTCATATTCTGTTGCACTAAAATCCATTGATCTATCTTGTATTTTGAATGGCTTTTACTCATGTATGATTTCATAAAATCATGCACTCGTCATTTACAGTCATTATTATACAACATCTAAAAATCAGATGCATCAATGAGATCACAGTTTCATAGAAAAGTCTTAAAGTCTTAGGAAGATTTCAGTTCACTGTGGTGGATATGTTTTCCAAAATTCTGGGTTTTGCTTTAAAACTCGCATTTCATCATTGATGACAAGTAATGTCAGTGATTTTCCTTGAAGAGACAGGCACACTTTGTTCATTTTTGAGAAAATGTGTAACCAAGTCTGAATAACCATGATTTTCTACCATGCATTCTTTCATATAAAAATAGTATTCCATGAAAAAGTAGCTAGGTCAGCCCACAACGTAAATAATTGCACAAGTACTCTCCCTGGAAATAACCACCGTACTTTGATATGTAACAGATCTGATTTACATGTACTTCCCATAGAATATTAAAAACGTGTACTCAAGGGTCAAGACAATAGTTTACTAATTTCTGCTGCTTCAGCAAAGACAATTTAAGTGAAGCTACTTTTTTAAAATTTATTTATTTATTGTGACTATTTGGTGGTGATGAATACAATGACCACTAGTACCCTTTGAGCCACTGCTTTGATTTGTGCTAAGGTACCAACAGTTTTACTCACCATTGTGTTTGCTCTATCAGAGCAAATGTAACACAGTGAAAATTGAAAATAATAATCTTAGTATTGTTATGGAAAGAATTTTGACCCGGCAGACACCATAAAAGGATCTCAAGGACCCTCAGGGGACCAAGGAACAAAGTTTGAAAATTCCAGTCCTAGAGGACTTCAACAAACTTTGCAAGCCAACCTCATTAACTTGAAAAGGAAGAATATCCAAATAGATAGCAATCATTTAAAGAATTTCTTCATACGTGCTTTCTAATAAAGCCAATGGAGCATCTCAAGATACAAAAATGCTGTGATCTCAAAACAAAACCTGTTCTTCTTACCCCACAATTTTTTTCCATAACTCTTGACTACTTAAATTTATCTGTGCCTCAGAGCTCGCAACTGTAAACTGGAAATAATAATGGCACTTATCTCAGAGGATTGTTAGGAAGATGAGATATATTCAAGTCAGAAGAGTACTAACACAGGGCCTGGCATGTAGTCAGTGCAAAATAAGTGTTAATGGCTATAATTTTTTCTATAATCCTTCATTAGCCTACTTTCACTGCTGTTCAAAATGGATATCTTCGTGGGCACTACAGACATTTCATACTTCCACAACTGCAAGCTCTTCATTGAGGACATCTCTGACTCATGAATGTGAAGTTATTTACAATAATTTTCTGTGATAAAAATATAACTTCTCCTTCTTATACTGTCCTCACATCACAATGCTGTTTGATAGTTTCTTCCTGAAAGATGGTTAAAAATAAACTGAACTCTGCCAAGGCAAAATTTGAAACAAAATGTTAAGAGCCGATACAATAAATACTCTATTTTATCTGTAAGTAAAAGACAAAGGGTAGCTCTCAGAGCTTGTACAGTATGATGGTTAACACAGAATAATGCAAGTTACGGTGAAGGAGTTTGGGAGTTTTATTATACAACTCAAGAGTTTAATGGCTCAATGGCATAAAATGTTACTCGACATGACTTGACATTTTCCTTTATTAGGAAATATATTTTCAATAGCTAAGGAACAACACCATTAGCCAAAATTTTGCAGAATATTACTCTGGGCGCTGGCTGGCAAAGGATGAGACATACATCTGCTCAGGACAAATTCCTCAGGCTGAATGAAGGCTTTGAATTTGAATGAATGTTCACATACTTCACAAAAATGTTGCCTCGCATCTGGCAGACTTTGAGAAATACCTCTGTCAGTGTTTACACAGTTTTAGGACGGCTCCATAGTTTATGATCAGATTAGCATATTTTCCTCCTCGTGCAGGGCTCCTGAGTCAACACATAGAAGTGTTTCTCCAAGAGCAGTAATAAGTTAAGCCTGTGCTTCAGGAGTTCCTGCTGTCATGAATCATCAGTCTAGTAAAGGCAATCAGTATGAGAAGTACTAGATTTCAAACGGAGTCTTGTTATAGCTAGATGATAAAAGAAAGTCCTTGGTTCTTATACTTCAACAATATTTGAAAATAAATCCTTCCTACCCCGCTCCCCTGAAAATAAGTAAAACATCTCTATGACTTTCAGGCAGCAACTACCATGTTAAAAATGAAAGGTAAGGAGGCCTTCAAAATGGCGGAAGAGTAAGACGCAGAGATCACCTTCCTCCCCACAGATACATCAGAAATTCATCTACACGTGGAACAACTCCTACAGAACACCTACTGAACGCTGGCAGAAGACCTCAGACCTCCCAAAAGGCAAGAAACTCCCCACATACATGGGTAGGGCAAAAGAAAAAAGAATAAACAGAGACAAAAGGACAGGGACGGGACCTGCACCAGTGAGAGGGAGCCGTGAAAGAGGAGAGGTTCCCACACACTAGGAGCCCCTTCGCGGGCGGAGACTGCGGGTGGCGGAGGGGGAAAGCTTCAGAGCCGCGGAGGAGAGCACAGCAACAGGGGTGCGGAGGGCAAAGCAGAGAGATTCCTGCACAGAGGATCGGGGCCGACCGGCACTCACCAGCCCAAGAGGCTTGTCTGCTCACCCGCCGGGGTGGGCGGGGCTGGGAGCTGAGGCTCGGGCTTCGGTCGGAGCGCAGGGAGAGGACTGGGGTTGGTGTGAACACAGCCTGCAGGGGGTTAGTGCGCCACGGCTGGCCGGGAGGGAGTCCGGGAAAAGTCTGAACCCGCCGAAGAGGAGAGAGACTTTTTCTTCCCTGTTTGTTTCCTGGTGCGGGAGGAGAGGGGATTAAGAGCGCCACTTCAAGGAGCTCCAGAGACGGGCACGAGATGCTAAGGCCGCTGCTGCCACCACCAGGAAGCCTGTGTGCGAGCGTAGGTCACTGTCCACACCTCCCCTCCCGGGAGCCTGTGCAGCCCGCCACTGCCAGGGTCCCGGGATCCAGGGACAACTTCCCCGGGAGAACACATGGCGCACCTCAGGCTGGTGCAACGTCACACCAGCCTCTGCCGCCATGGGTTCGCCCCGCACCTGTACCCATCCCTCCCCCCGGCGTGAGTGAGCCAGAGTCCCCTAATCAGCTGCTCCTTTAACCCCGTCCTGTCTGAGCGAAGAACAGATGCCCTCAGGCGACCTACACGCAGAGACGGGGCCAAATCCAAAGCTGAGCCCCGGGAGCTGTGCGAACAAAGAAGAGAAAGGGAAATCTCTCCCAGCAGCCTCAGAAGCAGCGGATTAAATCTCCACAATCAACTTGAGGTACCCTGCATCTGTGGAATACCTGAATAGACAACAAATCATCCCAAATTGAGGAGGTGGACTTTGGGAGCAATGATACTTTCTTTTTTCCCCCCCTTTTTCTCCTTTTGTGAGTGTGCATGTGTATGTGTCTGTGTGATTTTTCTCTGTATAGCTTTTCTTTTACCATTTGTCTTAGGGTTCTGTCTGTCTGTTTATTTATTTTTTTCTTTTTCTTTTTTTTACTATAGTTTTTAGCACATGTTATCATTGGTAGATTGGTTTTTTAGTTTGGTTGCTCTCTTCCTTCTTTCTTTGTTTTTTTTAAATTAGTTTAAAAATTTGTTTAATAGTTATTTTTATTTTAATAACTTTATTTTATTTATTTATTTATTTTTCTTTCTTTCTCCCTTATATCCTGAGCCATGTGGATGACAGGATCTTGGTGCTCTGGCCCGGTGTCAGGCCTGTGCCTCTGAGGTGGGAGAGCCAAGTTCAGGACATTGGTCTACCAGAGACCTCCCAGATCCAGCTAACATCTAATGGCGAAAGTCTCCCAGAGATCTCCATCTCAACACCAAGACCCAGCTCCACTCAATGAGCAACAAAACACAGTGCTGGACAACCTATGCCAAACAACTAGCAAGAGAGGAACACAACCCCACCCATTAGCAGAGAGGCTGCCTAAATTAATACTAAGTTCACAGACACCCTGAAACACACCACCAGACATGGACCTGCCCACCAGAAACACAAGATCTAGCCTCATTCACCAGAACACAGGCACTAGTCCCCTCCACCAGGAAGCCTACACAACCCACTGAACCAATTTTAGCCACTGGGGACAGACACCAAAAACAGTGAGGACTACAAACCTGCAGCCTGTGAAAAGGAGACCCCAAACACAGTGGTTTAAGCAAAATGAGAAAGCAGAGAAACACACAGCAGATGAAAGAGTAAGGTAAAAACCCACCAGACCAAACAAATGAAGAGGAAATAGGCAGTCTACCTGAAAAAGAATTCAGAGTAATGATAGTAAAGATGATCCAAAATCTTGGAAATAGAATGGAGAAAATACAAGAAACGTTTAACAAGGACCTAGAAGAACTAAAGAGCAAACAAACAATAATGAACAACACAATAAATGAAATTAAAAATTCTCTGGAAGGAATCAATAGCAGATTAACTGAGGCAGAAGAACGGATAAGTGACCTGGAATATAAAATAGTGAAAATAACTACTGCAGAGCAGAATAAATAAAAAAGAATTAAAAGAATTGAGGACAGTCTCAGAGACCTCTGGGACAACATTAAATGCAACAACATTAGAATTATAGCTGTCCCAGAAGAAGAAGAGAGAAAGAAAGGGACTGAGCAAATATTTGAATAGCTTATAGTTGAAAACTTCCCTAATATGGTAAAGGAAATAGTTAATCAAGTCCAGGAAGTGCAGAGACTTCAATACAGGATAAATCCAAGGAGAAACATGCCAAGACACATATTAATCAAACTATCCAAAATAAAATACAAACAAAACATATTAAAAGCAACAAGGGAAAAACAACAAATAACATACAAGGGAATCCTCATAAGGTTAATATCTGATCTTTCAGCAGAAACTCTGCAAGCCAGAAGGGAGTGACAGGACATATTTAAAGTGATGAAAGGGGGCTTCCCTGGTGGCGCAGTGGTTGAGAGTCTGCCTGCCAATGCAGGGGACACGGGTTCATGCCCTGGTCCATGAAGATCCCACATGCCACGGAGCAGCTGGGCCCGTGAGCCATACCCGCTGAGCCTGCGTGTTCAGAGCCTGTGCTCCATAACGAGAGAGGCCACAACAGTGAGAGGCCCACATATCGCAAAAAAAAAAAAAGAAAAGTGATGAAAGGGAAAAACATACAACCAAGATTACTTTACCCAGCAAGGATCTCATTCAGATTCAACAGAGAAATTAAAACCTTTACAGACAGGCAAAAGCTAAGAGAATTCAGCACCACCAAAATAGCTTTATAACAAATGCTAAAGGAACTTTTGTAGGCAGGAAACACAAGAGAAGGAAAAGACCTACAATAACAAACCTCAAACAATTAAGAAGATGGTAATAGGAACATATCGATAATAGGAACATAACGTATCGATAATTACCTTAAATGTAAATGGATTAAATGCTCCAACCAAAAGACATAGACTGACTGAATGGATACAGAAACAAGATCCGTATACATGCTGTCTACAAGAGACATGCTTCAGACCTAGGGACACATACAGACAAAGTGAGGGTAGGGAAAAGATATTCCATGCAAATGCAAATCAAAAGAAAGCTGGAGTAGCAATTCTCATACCAGATAAAATACACTTTACAATAAAGAATGTTACAAGACACAAAGAAGGACACTACATAATGATCAAGGGATAATCCAAAAAGAAGACATAACAATTGAAAATATCTATGCACACAGCATAGGAGCACCTCAATACATAAGGCAAATACTAACAGCCATAAAAGGGAAAATCAACAGTAACACAGTCATAGTAGAGGCCTTTAACACCCCACTTTCACCAATGGACAGATCATCCAAAATGAAAATAAATAAGGAAACACAAGCTTTAAATGATACATTAAACAAGATGGACTTAATTGATATTTATAGGACATTCCATCCAAAAACAACAGAATACACTTTCGTCTCAAGTGCTCATGGAACATTCTGCAGGATAGATCGTATCTTGGGTCACAAATCGAGCCTTGGTAAATTTAAGAAAATTGAAATCATATAAAGTATCTTTTCCAACCGCAATGCTATGAGTCTAGAAATCAATTACAGGAAAAAATCTGTAAAAAATACAAACAATGGGGGCTAAACAATAGACTACTAAGTAACCAAGAGGTCACTGAAGAAATCAAAGAGGAAATAAAAAAATACCTAGAAACAAATGACAATGAAAACAAGACAGAGCTTCCCTGGTGGCGCAGTGGTTGACAGTCTGCCTGCCGATGCAGGGAACACGGGTTTGTGCCCAGTTCCGGGAAGATCCCACATGCCACAGAGCAGCTAGGCCCGTGAGCCATGGCCACTTAGCCTGCACCTCTAGAGGCTGTGCTCCACAATGGGAGAGGCCACAACAGTGAAAGACCCACGTACCACAAAAAAAAAAAAAGAAGAAAAAGAAAACAGGATGACCCAAAACCTATGATATGCAGCAAAAGTAGTTCTAAGAGGGAAATTTATAGCAATACAATCCTACCTTAAAAAACAAGAAACATCTCAAATAACAACCTAACCTTATACATAAAGCAATTATAGAAAGAAGAACAAAAAAAATTCAAAGTTAGCAGAAGGAAAGAAATCATAAATATCAGATTAAAAATAAATGAAAAAGAAATGAAGGAAACAATAGAAAGATCCATAAAATTAAAAGCTGATTCTTTGAGAAGATAAACAAAACTGATAAACAATTAGCCAGACTCGTCAAGAAAAAAGGTAGAAGACTGAAATCAATAGAATTAGCAACGAAAAAGCAGAAGTAACAACTGACACTGCAGAAATACAAAAGATCATGAGAGATTACTACAAGCAACTATATGCCAATAAAATGGACAATCTTGAAGAAATGGATACATTCTTAGAAAAGCACAACCTTCTGAGAGTGAACCAGGAAGAAATAGAAAATATAAACAGACCATTCACAAGCACTGAAATTGAAACTGTGCTTAAAAATCTTCCAACAAACAAAAGCCCAGGACCAAATGGCTTCACAGGAAAATTCTATGAAACATTTAGAGAAGAGCTAACCCCTATCCTTCTCAAGCTCTTCCAAAATATAGCAGAGGGAGGAACACTCCCAAACGCATTCTATGAGGCCACCATCACGCTGATACCAAAACCAGACAAAGATGTCACGAAGAAAGAAAACTACAGGCCAATATCACTGATGAACATAGATGCAAAAATCCTCAACAAAATACTAGCAAATCCAAAAGCACATTAAAAGGATCATACACCATGATCAAGTGGGGTTTATCCCAGGAATGTAAGGATTCTTCAATATACACAAATCAATCAATGTGATAAACCATATTAACAAATTGAAAGAGAAAAACAATATGATCATCTCAATAGATGCAGAAAAAGCTTTCGACCAAATTCAACACCGATTTATGATAAAAAACCCTCCAGAAAGTAGGCATAGAGGGAACTTTCCTCAACATAATAAAGGCCATATATGACAAACCCACAGCCAACATAGTCCTCAGTGGTGAAAAAGTGAAACCATTTCCATGAAGATCAGGAACAAGACAGGGTTGCCCACTTTCACCACTGTTATTCAACATAGTTTTGGAAGTTTTAGCCACAGCAATGAGAGAAGAAAAGGAAATAAAAGAATCCAAATCAGAAAAGAAGAAGTAAAGCTGTCACTGTTTGCAGATGACATGATACTATACATGGAGAACCCTAAGGATGCTACCAGAAAACTACTAGAGCTAATCAATGAATTTGGATCTGCTA
Organism: Mesoplodon densirostris; assembly: GCF_025265405.1. Taxonomy (NCBI): domain Eukaryota; kingdom Metazoa; phylum Chordata; class Mammalia; order Artiodactyla; family Ziphiidae; genus Mesoplodon; species Mesoplodon densirostris. Next base: position 88,503,638 of record NC_082672.1, read on the forward strand.
CATACTTCTGAGCCACTGCTAGCCTCAGGGGCAAAACTAAGCCAGTGGAAGCCAAAAGCCAAAACCCAGAGGCTGAGGGGTCTTGGTCATGTATGAGCATGGACGTGTTATCTTATCACTTCTTGGCTGTTGAGCCAATGAGGCAGACCTTTGATTGGGCAATAGGAAGGAGAGCTATACATCATGGAGATTAATGCCTGGAAAACAAAGATGAGAACACATCCAAGCTCAGCCTATCAATCCAAAAGGCTTAAGAGGCACTTGGCTGTGTTCAGTGCACTTATCCCCCGATCACTGGATGATGATGTTCATTTCAACATCAATGCTTTGTGCAGACCATGAGGCTAAGAGCAAGCCACCACAAGGGGGAAGATGTACTACAAGACAAATGACCAATGGGCAGGATGCTTTTGGATACAGGAAAAAAGAATATGAAGCTTTGCCATCCATCTTAGCAGCAACAACATGACTTCATATATATACATGAAGACAAGTGAGTGAGTGAGTGAGTGAGTAGATAAATAGACAAAGAGATCACAAGTAATCCATCAGTAGGAAAAAAAAAAAAAAACAGGCATCTTCTGCAACTTGAATAGGTACTGTAATGAATAATTCACTTTCTTTATTTAGTTTCTGCAGTCCCTTGAGCTCAACTTAATCCTTGCATAAAGTGACAGCTGGAAGTAGTATTTCAGTTTTATAACTTGCAGAACATTTCTTGCAGTCAAGTGTTTGGTTTTGTGCCCATGTTTTTTTCTGCACCTCCTTGGGCAACACAGCAACCCTGCCTTCTCCAAGCCAAGGCCAGACAGAGTCTGGGAGGCAGGTTCCAAGTGGCTGACAGTGCTGGGTTTCAGATATAAGAAGGCATTTCTCCACTGTCTCTCTCTTTTCTTTCTTGGTGACAGGGAAAGTGATTTCTCCGCAATATGACATTTGAAATGATGCCTAGCTTTTGCTAAAGATGAGCAAGCCGCCAGCCCTGAAAGAATTGGGAGGACACAGGATTCCAGAGCCCAAGAAGTGTTGGAAGGCTTATTTGTCACCACTTGTGTGGTTCTAGTAGGAGCTGACCATCTCAATCACCATTGCTCCATCTCCAGGACCTCTGGACATTCCAGTGGTGGGGGAGGGAAGAGGCAGAAGTAAAGTAAAATAGCCGAGGGTTGTTGATAGAATAAGAGAAGAAGTTAGACTTCCTAGTAAAGAGTGTAAGAAAGAACACCATAGAAAGACATATAAGATATAGGCTAAGTATCTTAGATCATTTCATGGATGTCAAAATTAAGACAACATTATTGTTAAAACTGTGGAAGACTGTGATGATTAAAATTTAAGGCTTCAATGTTTACCTTTTCAAAGGAATTGGTTTCCCTTCTGTTGAATTTACAAAGTAGTTAATAATTCTGCCTTCAACACTTTATACCAACATTAACCATAGCAGGCGTGAGCTACAGTGATTCTGTAAAAAATGAAATTCCAGGGAATCGAAAGTCATAGGTCTACAACTTCTCATTTCCTCCCCATTCTTACCATCAACACTTCACACCATCTCTGGAAGATTTCCAATGCCTACTCCCTTCTACTCTAACCCTCTGCAACTATCATTTGGGTATTATCTCCTACTTAAATGTCTGTAATATCTCCCCCAAATTCTTCAGTTAAAATCAAAGCTCACAATCATGGCCTTCCAGATCCATCAGCTATTCATTCATCAAACATTTATTGCATACCTAATGGACGTCAGGCATTTAAGAGGTGTGGGGAATAGAGAGATGAAGTGTGGGTTTATAGTGTTGAGAAACACACAGTTTTGGAGGAGAAACTGGTACGTCCACAGCCTTCCACCAGTCAGTGTATGAGTGTGATGGAACATGGAGACAAGACCTCTAAAACCCAAACCTGTAAAGTATGGGAGGCTTTCCAGGAAAGACGATGAGTAGGTGGCTTTTAAAATAAAAAATAGACATTATCCAGGTGAATAAAGTCCACGTCCAGGGGACAGCATGTACAAGGGCACAGAGGTAGGAAAAACATGGTCCAGAGGACTGAAAGAGGAACAGCATGGCAGGAAGGGAAAACATATGCAGCTGGTGATGAAGCCAGTCTGCTAGGTAGGGCCCACTAAGAGCCCTGAAAAGAATTTGGATTTCAACTCCAGTGTAATGAGGTGACATCAAACATTTCAAGTAAGAGGACATAAACATGATAATTTTTGTATTTTAGAAAGATATCTCCAAAAGGTCCATGGAGAATGGATTGATGTAGGAAGACCAATCGAGAAGCTATTAAAGAAGCTAGTAGATAAATAGTAAGGACTTGGATTATAGCCTTGATGATAGAGAGTATAGAAAGAAAATATGGGGAGATAAAACTTAGCAACAGAACTGATAATATCTGGTCACAAATGATATTGGGAAGCTACCTTTAAAGGAGAGAGAGAAATCCAGGAAGATCCCCAGTTAACCAGTTTGTGACTTTGAAGAATGACCAGATCTGGGAGCAGAGACAGACTCAGCTGTAGACATGTTGTTTTTGAATGACCTTTGTATGTACAAGTCTATGCTGTAGGGTACATACTAGAGCAGGATGTACATATTTGTTATCAGCATATTAGTTACATACATATTAGTTAAAAACTGGGCAAGTAGATGAGATTCATTTAGGTTTTATTCCTAAAACACATATCAATGATCTAAAAGTTGAGTTGAAAGAGTTATATCATGGAAGCCAAAGGAAAAAAGAATTTTAAGAAAGAAGTGGTCCACAGTATTAAATACAGCAAAGGTGTCCTATAAGATAAAGCCCAAAACTATCATATATGGCAACTCTGTGAACTTTCCACAATAGTTTCATTCAAATGTTAGAGAAATCAGAGTGTAGAGAGCTGAGGAGTGAAAGAAAGGCCAGACATAGTGAAAATGTAAGTACAACTGAATCATCTAGCAAGGACTATGTTATGCTGCATCAGCAAGCAATTCTCAAATCTCAGTGGCTTAACACAACAGAGGTTTATTTATTTATTGTGCTATGTGTCCAGTGCAGGTCACCAGGGGCCTCTGTTCAACACAGGAGGCTCTCCCAACACAGGCATTTATCATTGTTGCCCCAAGAAAAAGAGAACAGCTGTGTCCCATAATGGCAACTAAGTGCTTTCTCCTGGAAGCAATACCTGACACTTCATTCTTATTTTACAGGCCAAGGCAAATCAACATGGCCACACAAGGTAGAGAAGTACAATGCTACTGCACATCCAGAGAGAGAACTAGGATATCTGTGCAGAGTCTTCATGAGGGGATATGGGCACCAGTAGCTACAAAGGGCTGTTAAGTTAGAGGAGAGATTTTTGTCTGGTTAAGATGGGACAGACAATGGCACTGGTGAAATGTGTGTCCACAGCTCACACTCTGTGCTCTCGTGTGCAACCCACCCAGTAAACCCCATTCATGTCTAATATCTCTGCAGGAATATCCTTCCTATGATGCTGTATTGGGCACATCTTCAAAACTCTGCTCAAGAATCACTTCATTCAAGAACCTGTCCATTGATAAGCTTGATACTTACATAACATTGATAAACTTGGTTACTGGTGTTCAACTTCATTTAGGTAAGTATATTTTCTTATGTTTCTATTGTTGACTTCTTTGTATCTTTTTCACATGTTTTGAAGTCCTTTCCCCAAACCCTGTAAAACACAGAACTTTCACTTTTGGTTCCTTTCTTTTTTTTTTTTTTTCTTTTTTTTTTTTTTTTTGCGGTACGCGGGCCTCTCACTGTTGTGGCCTCTCCTGTTGCAGAGCACAGGCTCTGGACGCGCAGGCTCAGCGGCCATGGCTCACGGGCCCAGCTGCTCCGCGGCATGTGGGATCTTCCTGGACCGGGGCACGAACCCGCAGCCCCTGCATCGGCAGGCAGACTCTCAACCACTGCGCCACCAGGGAAGCCCCTGGTTCCTTTCTTTCGATGGGGTAACTGGCCACAAGGTATGTACTCAGTCCATGATGTTGGTTAAACAACTGGTTTCTCATTAGCCAGAGAAGACCTTTCTGCAAAGTTCTTTGCACCCAGTCACCCTTGAGCACATAGAGTCATTTATACAATTGTTTATGAAGAAAACTGCAGCTGTTTTTTTCCATGGCTGAAGAGGCAGGAAATTGAGCAGCAGTGTCCTAACTCTTATGGAAACTCCACCCCATGTACTGGCACCATCGTAATTTTGCTTAGTCTGCCTCCTGGGACTAGCCCAAACCTGTCAAGTTCTCACTTTAAAAACTCGCAGGTGCATTTACCACATATTTATACCCTCAAAGTCATATGCAAAGGAGTTGCTACTGAGCTGAGACACCTCCTCAAGAAGGCTCACAAAGGAGTTGTTTTTATGATGACCGATTTATTCAGGTTTGCCTTCAGTCTCTGCTCTGGTCCTACAGGACCATGGCCATACATGTGCAGGGCACCTCTCTGGGTCCCGAGTACAGGCTGATCTGTGGAACGGGTGCTAACTGTCCCCTACGCATCAAAACCATAACCTTGGCCTCATCAGCAGTATCTGAGCTACTGAGCTCAACAGCCACAGATAAGCAACTTTCAGAGGGCTTTGGAAGTGAAACAGGTGCATGTGCATTGGGGTAAGGATTTCCATGATGCTCAGAGCTGAAAATGTAGATTCAGTCATCACATTTTTGAGCCAGGGAGAGTCACAGAAACAACCCACACACAAAATAAATAGTTCAATACATAACCCAACAGACCAGGAAAGGCTTTTAAAAGAAAAGGGAAAATCTGTCAAGTAGTGGCTTTAATGGGAGGATGAGTGAGACTGCAAAGACACTGTATGATTAGGGAAAAGCTAAGCAACAGCCATTTTGATGTATCCTGAGGACAAGTAACGATTGTGTTCCAACGAAGCTACTAAATATCTTTTCCACAGAAGTGAGAAAATGCAGTTTGGGGGTCTTGCTAATTTCAGCTCTTGATTCAGGGTAGCAGAAATACTCACGAAGCCTTGCAGCCAAATTGTAATCATAAATAATTTTCCTCTCAAGTGGGTTGACTCCAGTTGGCACTTATCAGCTTACAGATCAGCACAAATATTTTTATAATGAGCCATAAAAGGGGGAAAGTGTAGTCTAGACTGGCAGTCAGAAATCCCGCTGCTTTCTCTCAGCAACTCTACTGAATCTGATCTGGATGACTGGCCCAAACTGATAATATCAGCTCCCTGACTTTTTACATGAGAACAGGATCTTACCTTTCAAGCGGCATAAAATGTTATAAGAATGGGCAGCATGTACTTCAGGGCTGGGTGGTCGGGACCATTGAGTGATTCCCAACACAATCCCTGATGCCTCCCTCCCTACCCCTACCTCTATTCACTACAGCACACATTTCTTTTTATTCTTTTTCCCCCTCCACTCCCACCCTCTTCCTATATTCTTCTTCTTTATATATATATATATAAATATATTTATTTATTTATTTATTGGCTGCATTGGGTCTTCGTTGCTGCATGCGGGCTCTCTAGTTGCGGCGAGCAGGGGCTACTCTTTGTCGCGGTGTGCGGGCTTCTCATTGCAGTGGCTTCTCATTGTTGCAGAGCATAGGCTCTAGGCACACGAGCTGCAGTAGTTGTGGCACTCAGGCTCAGTAGTTGTGACTCGCAGGCTTAGTTGCTCCGCGGCATGTGGGATATTCCCAGACCAGGACTCGAACCCGTGTCCCCTGCATTGGCAGGCAGATTCTTAACCACTGCACCACCAGGGAAGTCCTATATTATTCTTATTGTCTCAGTGTTTCTCCATTTTGATACTGATGTCCTGATACAGCCTGATGTTTCAGTCCTGCTAATGACACCCACTACCAAGCTTCACGGAAGGAATGGTTGAAGAGGCAACCGTCCCTTTATTTACAGTGAAGATGCTGCTAAAATATAAGTTCCATGAGGGCAAACATAGTGTCTGTCTTGTACAGAGTAGGCACTTAATAAATATAAACATGTAGTGTTTAATTTTTTTTAGTAATTAAAACACATTTCTCTTGATTTTTCTGATAAAATTACACCTGAACGTTGTCAAGGTACTGTATCCCATCCCCATTCCCCAAACATTCTAAAGCACAGGAGCAGAAAGCTGCTTGTTTTGGATTGAATGTGTCCCCCCCAAATTCATATGTTGAAATTTAATCTCCAACGTGGTGGTTTTAGAAGTGGAGCTTTGGGGAGGTGGTGGCGTCATGAGAGTGGAGCCCTCATGCATGGGATTGGTGTCCTTATAAGAAGAGGTCAGAGAACTAGCTGGCTCTCTTTGTACCACAGGAGGCTATGAGAAGTTAGCAGTCTGCATCCTGGAAGACGGCCCTTGCCAAAACCAGTCAATGGGGCACTCTGATCTCAGACTTCAGCCTCTAGAACCGAGATAAATAAATTTCTGTTGTTTATAAGCCAGCCAGTCTATGGGACTTCATTATAACAGCCTGAACAGACTGAGACACTGATTATGGAGTATCCAGTCTCTGAGTATTTCCAGCCAGCCTCTCAATCAGTGGTTCTATTTCAGTACAAGCAAGAGAATAGAAACAGAAATAGAACCAGGAAATAGCTTGGATGTCCCAAACTCATTTGTTCATTTAGGACCAGACTTTCATGAGGATTTTGGAAACTCCTGTTGACATTGTTGTCTTCTAACATTTTCCCTAGCAGCTAAGAATCTCAGGCCATTAAAAAGAAACAAAACAAAAAAAAACACTGTGAGGTAACTATAATATGAAGTCTGTAGGAAACTCTGAGAAACATGAGTGTTTTATCAGAGAGGTGCTGGGTTACAGCTCAGCAGACTTGTTGAAAGAGGGTAGGTCCAAAATGTAATAATAGAAGGAAGCAGGCAATGTTCAGCACTTCTGGTCTAATAAATCAGGGGAGATGTTTTTTTATTTTACTCTTCCAGGACTGAATGTCCTGACCTAGCCTCCAAATTCCATTGACTGGTAACCAGCACAGGCCAGTTAACAACTACTTACTAAGTACTACTGTGACCAGCGAAGCCCTCCAAGTCATTATGCAACTTGTTTATTCCATGGCGTGTTTTGAATTTAGAGACTAAAATCACATTCTATAAACTCAGACTGCTATTTTAAATTTAAGGCAATTTTTGCCAAGGCAAATGGAAATTTAGAATAAAATATCATTAGGACAGTCAGCATCCTACCTTCCAAATCATATTTAGGAAAACCAGAATTCTACAACCTTGCTGTTCTTTGAAAACTAAAACACAAACTACTTTTACCCAAGAGGGTCTTTGCAGATATGCGCTATCCCTACAATTTTAATCTAGATAGAAGGAAATGACTTAGGAAATACAAAGATATGTAATGTCTTATAGTCCAACCAGGTGAAACCAAGTCACTCCATTTACCAGTGGGATGACAGAATATTTTAGCTTAATGTCACAATTTGATTTTGTGACATATACTTTGACTACTTCATATTAACACTGGTGGTCCTGTGGTGCCTTTCTCAGTCCCTGTGTTAACCCAGAAATGCCCATCAGACCCTGTCCCTCAGGAAGGGAAGCTAATATTTCCCAAGGAAATAGAGCCCAACAGAATGATGTTGTGATAATATTACCAAACCAAACTTGGGTCTGCTAACCCAAGCAAAGCCAACCTACTGACACCAGGTTGTGGTGAAGGGAAGTACAGTGTTTATTGCAGGGCCAAGCAGGGAGAACAGGCAGCTCATGCTCAAAAGACCCAAACTCCCGAACACTTTCAGGGAAGGGTTTTTTTAAGACATCTTTATTGAAGTATAATTGCTTTACAGTGTTGTGTTAGTTTCTGCTGTATAACAAAGTAAATCAGCTATATGCATACATATATCCCCATATCCACTCCCTCTTGCATCTGCCTCCCACCCTCCTTATCCCACCCCTCTAGGTGGTCGTAAAGCACTGAGCTGATCTCCCTGTGCCATGCAGCTGCTTCCCACTAGCTAACTATTTTACATTTGGTAGTGTATAGATGTCAATGCTACTCTGTAACTTCGTCCCAGCTTACCCTTCCCCCTCCCCGAGTCCTCAAGTCCATTCTTTACATCTGTGTCTTTATTCCTCTCCTGCCATTAGGTTCTTCACAAACTTTTTTTCTTTTTAGATTCCATATATATGTGTTAGCACACGGTATTTGTTTTTCTCTTTCTGACTTACAGACTTACTTCATTCTGTATGACAGACTCTAGATCCATCCACCTCACTACAAATAACTCAATTTCATTTCTTTTTATGGCTGAGTAATATTCCATTGTATATATGTGCCACATCTTCTTTATCCATTCATCTGTTGATGGACACATAGGTTGCTTCCATGTCCTGGCTACTGTAAATAAAGCTGCAATGAACATTGTGGTACATGACTCTTTTTGATTTATGGTTTTCTCAGGGTATATGCTCAGTAGTGGGATTGCTGGGTCACATGGTAGTTCTATTTTCAGTTTTCTAAAGAACCTCCATACTGTTCTCCATAGTGGGTGTATCAGTTTACATTCCCACCAACAGTGCAAGAGTGTTCCCTTTTCTCCACACCCTCTGCAGCATTTATTGTTTGTAGATTTTTTGATGATGGCCATTCTGACCAGAGTGAGGTGATATCTCACTGTAGTTTTGATTTGCATTTCTCTAAAGATTAGTGATGTTGAGCATCTTTTCATGTGTTTGTTGGCAATCTGTATATCCTCATTGGAGAAATGTCTATTTAGGTTTCCTGCCCATTTTTGGATTGGGTTTTTTGTTTCTTTGATATTGAGCTGCATGAGCTGCTTGTATATTTTGGAGATTAGTCCTTTGTCAGTTACTTCCTTTGCAAATATTTTCTCCCATTCTGAGGGTTGTCTTTTCTCTTCTTTATGGTTTCCTTTGCTGTGCAAAAGCTTTGTAGTTTCATTAGGTGTTATTTGTCTATTTTTGGTTTTATTTCCATTCCTCTAGGAGGTGAGTCAAAAAGGATCTTGCTGTGATTTATGTCATAGAGTGTTCTGTCTATGTTTTCCTCTGAGAGTTTCATAGTGTCTTGCCTTACGTTTAGGTCTTTAATCCATTTTGAGTTTATTTTTGTGTTTGGTGTTAGGGAGTGTTCTAATTTCATTCTTTTACATGTATCTGTACAGTTTTCCCAGCAGCACTTAGTGAGGAAGCTGTCTTTTCTCCATTGTATATTCTTGTCTCCTTTGTCAAAGATAAGGTGACCATATGTGTGTGGGATTATCTCTGGGTTTTCTATCCTGTTCCATTGATCAATATTTCTGTTTTTGCGCCAGTACCATACTGTCTTGATTACTGTAGCTTTGTAGTATAGTCTGAAGTCCAGGAGCCTGATTCCTCCAGCTCTGTTTTCTTTCTCAAGATTGTTTTGGCTATTTGGAGTCTTTCTGTTTCCATACAAATTGTGAAATTTTTTGCTCTAGTTCTGCGAAAAATGCCATTGGTAGTTTAATAGGGATTGCACTGAATCTGTAGATTGCTTTGGGTAGTATAGTCATTTACACAATATTGATTCTTCCAATCCAAGAACATAGTATATCTCTCCATCTATTTGTATCATCTTTAATTTCTTTCATCAGTGTCTTATAGTTTTCTTCATACAAGTATTTTGTCTCCTTAGGTAAGTATACTCCTAGGTATTTTATTCTCTTTATTGCAGTGGTAAATAGGAGTATTTCCTTAATTTCTCTTTCAGGCTTTTCGTCATTAGCATATAGGAATGCAAGAGGTTTCTGTGCATTCATTTTTTATCCTGCTAGTCTACCAGATTCATTGATTTGCTGTAGTAGTTTTCAGGTAGCATCTTTAGGATTCTCTATGTATAGTATCATGTTATCTGCAAACAGTGACAGCTTTACTTCTTCTTTTCTAATTTGGATTCCTTTTATCTCTTTTTCTTATCTGATTGCTGTGGCTAAAACTTCCAAAACTATGTTGAATAACAGTGGTGAAAGTGGGCAACGTTGTCTTGTTCCTGATCTTCATGGAAATGGTTTCACTTTTTCACCTCTGAGGATGACGTTGGCTGTGGGTTTTTCATATATGGCCTTTATTATGTTGAGGAAAGTTCCCTCTATGCCTACTCTCTGGAGAGGTTTTATCATAAATGGGTGTCGAATTTTGTCGAAAGCTTTCTCTGCATCTATTGAGATGATCATATTGTTTTTCTCTTTCCATTTGTTAATATGGTGTATCACATTGATTGATTTGTGTATATTAAAGAATCCTTGCATTCCTGGGATAAACCCCACTTGATCACAGTGTATGATCCTTTAAATGTTCTGTTGGATTCTGTTTGCTAGTATTTTGTTGAGGATTTTTGAATCTAAATTCATCAGTGATATAGGCCTGTAGTTTTCTTTCTTCGTGACATCTTTGTCTGGTTTTGGTATCAGCGTGATGGTGGCCTCATAGAATGCGTTTGGGAGTGTTCCTCCCTCTGCTATATTTTGGAAGAGTTTGAGAAGGATAGGTGTTAGCTCTTCTTTAAATGTTTGATAGAATTTGCCTCTGAAGCCATCTGGTCCTGGGCTTTTGTTTGTTGGAAAAATTTTGATCACTGTTTCAATTTCAGTGCTTGTGATCAGTCTGTTTATATTTTCTATTTCTTCCTGGTTCACTCTCAGAAGGTTGTGCTTTTCTAAGAATGTGTCCATTTCTTCAAGGCTGTCCATTTTATTGGCATAGAGTTGCTTGTAGTAATCTCTCATGATCCTTTGTATTTCTGCAGTGTCAGTTGTTCCTTCTCCTTTTTCATTTATAATTCTATTGATTTGAGTCTTCTCCCTTTTTTTCTTGATGAGTCTGGCTAATGGTTTATCAACTTTGTTTATCTTCTCAAAGAACAAGCTTTTAATTTTATGGATCTTTCTATTGTTTCCTTCATTTCTTTTTCATTTATTTCTGATCTGATCTTTATGATTTCTTTCCTTCTGCTAACTTTGTGGGGTTTTTTGTTCTTCTTTCTCTAATTGCCTTCGGTGTAAAGTTAGGTTTTTTATTTGAGATTTTTCTTGTGTCTTGAGGTAGGATTGTATTGCTATAAACTTCCCTCTTAGAACTGCTTTTGCTGCATCCCATAGGTTTCCTCTTTTTTTAAGTTTATTTTTTTTTACAGCAGGTTCTTATTAGTTATCTATTTTATACATATTACTGTATATATGTCAATCCCAATCTCCCAATTCATCCCACCACCAACTCCCCCCCCCCCCGCTAGTTTCCCCCCTTGGTGTCCATACGTTTCTTCTCTACATCTGTGTCTCTATTTCTGCCCTGCAAACCAGTTGATCCATACCTTTTTCTAGGTTCCACATATATGTGTTAATATACAATATTTGTTTTTCTCTTTCTGACTTACTACACTCTGTGTGTCCATCTCTAGATCCATCCACATCTCTACCAATTACCCAATTTTGTTCCTTTACATGGCTGAGTAATATTCCATGGGTACCACATCTTCTTTATCCATTCATCTGCCGATGGGCATTTTCATTGCTTCCATGACCTGGCTATTGTAAATAGTGCTGTAATGAACATTGGGGTGCATGTGTCTTTTTGAATTATGTTTTTCTCTTGGTATATGTCCAGTAGTGGGATTGCTGGGTCATATGGCAATTCTGTTTTTAGTTTTTAAGGAACCTCCATACTGTTCTCCATAGTGGCTGTATCAATTTACATTCCCACCAACAGTGCACGAGGGTTCCCTTTTCTCCACACCGTCTCCAGCATTTGTTGTTTGTAGATTTTCTGATGATGCCCATTCTAGCTGGTGTGAGGTGATACCTCTCTGTAGTTTTGATTTGCATTTCTCTAATAATTAATGATGTTGAGTAGCTCTTCATGTGCTTCTTGGCCATCTGTATGTCTTCTTTGGAGAAATGTCTATTTAGGTCTTCTGCCCATTTTTTGATTGGATCATTTGTTTTTTTAGTATTAAGCTGCATGAGCTGTTTATATATTTTGGAGATCCCATAGGTTTTGGGTTGTCCTGTTTTCATTGTCATTTGTTTCTAGGTATTTTTTGATTTCCTCTTTGATTTCTTCAGTGACCTCTTGGTTATTTAGTAGTGTATTGTTTAGCCTCCATGCGTTTGTATTTTTTACAGATATTTTCCTGTAATTGATATCTAGTCTCATAGCATTGTGGTCAGAAAAGATACTTCATATGATTTCAGTTTTCTTAAATTTACCAAGGCTTGATTTGTGACCCAAGATATGGTCTATCCTGGAAAATGTTCTATGAGCACTTGAGAAGAAAGTGTATTCTGTTGTTTTTGGATGGAATGTCCAATAAATATCAGTTAAGTCCATCTTGTTTAATGTGTCATTTAAACCTTGTGTCTCCTTATTTATTTTCATTTTGGATGATCTGTCCATTGGTGAAAGTGGGGTGTTAAAGTCCCCTACTGTGATTGTGTTACTGTTGATTTCCCCTTTTATGGCTGTTACCATTTGCCTTATGTAATTAGGTGCTCCTCTGTTGGGTGCTTAAATACTTACAATTGTTTTATCTTCTTCTTGGATTGATCCCTTAATCATTATGTGGTGTCCTTCTTTGTCTCTTGTAATAGTCTTTATTGTAAAGTCTATTTTGTCTGATATGAGAATTGCTACTGCAACTTTCTTTTGATTTGCATTTGCATGGCATATCTTTTTTCCTTCCCCTCACATTCAGTCTCTAAGTGTCCCTAGGTCTGAAGTGGGTCTCTTGTAGACAGCATATGTATGGCTCTGTTTTTGTATCCATTCAACGAGTGTGTATCTTTTGGTTGGAGCATTTAATCCTTTTACATTTAAGGTAATTATCGATATTTATGTTCCTGTTACCATTTTCTTAATTGTTTTGGATTTGTATTTGTAGGTCTTTTCCTCCTCTTGTGTTTCCTGCCTAGAGAAGTTCCTTTAATATTTGTTGTAAAGCTGATTTGGTAGTGCTGAATTCTCTTAACTTTTGCTTATCTGTAAAGATTTTAATTTCTCCATCAAATCTGAATGAGATCCTTGCTGGGTAGAGAATACTGGCTGTAGGTTTTTCCCTTTCATCACTTTAAATGTGTCCTGCCACCCACTTCTGGCTTGAAGAGTTTCTGCTGAAAAATCAGCTGTCAGTCTTATGGGGATTCCCTTATATGTTATCTGTTGCTTTTCCCTTGCTGCTTTTAATATGTTTTCTTTGTATTTAATTTTTGATAGTTTGATTAATATGTGTCTCAGTGTGTTTCTCTTTGGGTTTATCCTTTATGGTGCTCTCTGTGCTTCCTGGAGTTGACTATTTCCTTTCCCATGTTAGGGAAGTTTTCAACTATAATCTCTTCAAATATTCTCTCAGACCCTTTCTTTTTCTCTTCTTCTTTTGGGACCCCTATAATTCAAATGTTGGTGCATTTAATGTTGTCCCAGAGGTCTCTGAGACTGTCTTCAATTCTTTTCATTCTTTTTTCTTTATTCTGCTCCCTGGCCGTTGTTTCCACCATTTTATCTTCCATCTCACTTATCCGTTCTTCTGCATCAGTTATTCTGTTTTTGATTCCTTCTAGAGTATTTTTAATTTCAGTAATTGTGTTATTCATCACTGTTTGTTTGCTCTTTAGTTCTTCTAGATCCTTGTTAAATGTTTCTTGTATTTTCTCCATTCTGTTTCCGAGATTTTGGATCATGTTTACTGTCATTACTCTGAATTCTTTTTAAGGTAGGTTGCCTATTTTGTCCTCCTTTATTTGGTCTTGTAGGTTTTTACCTTACTTCTTCGACTGTAACAAATTGTTTTGTCATTTCATTTTTTTTTTTTTTGATGGGTGGCACTGTATTCCTGTCTTACTGGTGGTTTGGCCTGAGACTTTCAGCACTGGAGTTTACAGGCAGTTGTCTAGAGCTGGGTCTTGGTGCTGAGATGAGGACCTCTGGGAGGCCTCACTCCAATTGATATTCACTGGGGTCTGAGGTTCTTTGTTATTCCAGTGGTTTGGACTCAGAGCTCCCACCACAGAAACTCGGGCCGATCTCTGGCCTGGGAACCAAGATCCCGCAAGCTGCATGGCACATTAAAAAAAAAAAAAAAAAAAGGAAGAAAGAAAGAAGAAAAGGAGCAGTACAATATCAAAGAATAAAAAGCAAAATAAAATTAGAAAGATAAAACATATATTAGGAAACATAAAACTATCATTGAAACAACTGCAACAATGTAAATTAAAACCACACGAGAAAAAAGGGGGGGGGGATCAAGCCAAAAGTGGAGATCACTAACAAAGTATAAAGAATAAAATTAAATTAGAAAAATAAAAGATTTATTAAGAAAAATAAAAATATAAAAGAATCAACAACAATGAATCAAGAAGGTTAAATAGAACCCCAATCTAAAAGAGGAAAAAAGAAAAGAAAGGAAAAAAAAAAGCCTTGGCTCTGGTGGAGAGTTTGGCGGAGTGGAACTTAGATAGGGTCAGAGTTTAGGGTGGGATGGGACCTTGTCATGTGGGTGGCTGATGTTTGAGTGTGGGGCAGAGTGTAGGCGGGGTGATGTTCAAGCATGGGGCGGAGCCTCTGCTTAGGACCTGCGTGGAAGGGGAGAGGCAACATGTTTATAGGAGGGCCTCTGGAGTGTGGATTTCTGGAGTTTGGAGGTAAGGCCCTGAGTGAGGGTGTGTGGATGGGGTTTAGACCCAGCCCGTTGGAGGGGGTCTCGAGTGTACAGGTGGGGCCCTGGGTGGGAGTGCAGGGGTGGGGCTTGGGCTCTGCGCAGCAGGAGGGAGGATCCGAGGGCAGAGGATTTGACCCCAGAGCCCAATAGGCTTCCCGCTGCCTAAGTAGACAGGGAAAGTGCTGGCCGCATTCTCTTCCATTCCTTCGTGCCCCTCCCCCCACTGTCTCCCCTGTCACCACTGGACCCCTAACCATGGGTGGGTTCCGCTGGGTGTAGGAACTCCTCCCCTCCCCCAGCTGCCCCTCAGGGGTGCCCATCCTGGAGGTCTGGCCTTTACTTTTGCTCCCCCTTCCGTCCCTCCCACTTCCTCAGTATCTGCGTGCCTGGAGGGGGCTTCAGTGGGCAGAAGATCAGGCCCAGGATCTCAACATGTTCCTGGGGGTCCGAGTGGGCAGGGGAACGCTGGCCATGCTCCCTTTTGATCCTCTGCCCTCCCAGTGGTTCCCCAATTTCCCCCTTCTGGCATGGGATCCCTTCCCCTCCCCCAGCCCCCCCTCAGGGGTGCCACTCCCGTCCTGCCTCCACTTCTCCTCCCCCCATGCTCCATGTTCTACCACGTCACTGGGGGTTCCTCTCATCCCCTTAGCTCTCTGTGGCCCCTTACCAGTGCCTGGTAGGTGCCCTCATTGTGAGATGTGAATTCTGCGTCCTCCTAGTACGCCATCTTGACTCCGCCCGCACCCCCCAGGGAAGGGTTTTTAAAGACAGTGTGAGGGAGAGGGTCATGGGTTGTGTGACCAACTTGTGCACAATTCTCTGATTGGTTAATGGTGAAGTAACAAGGTGATGTTCCAACAAGTCTGGGGTCTACATGCTGTTGGTCAGCTGTCAGTTTACTTCTTCCACCTGGTGGGGGTTTTAGTATCTGCAAAATTACTCAAGGATATGGCTTAGAATATTATCTGTAGCCCTTGAGGAAAAACTAAAGGTCCTTGACTTTGTTCTATGGCTAAACTATTATTGTTTTTTCTTGCTTGACTGCTTTCCTTTGTTTCTGCATTTTCTCACTTCTCTGATTAAATTTACTCTTTGGAACTCGGGGAAGACCTAGGAGGCTTAAGTTTTTCTACAAACAAGAAGCAGGGAACATGGGGGAGTCTGGTCCTGGGAAACCCCCACAGGGTCCTGCTTGGTTTCAATAACTTCACCCAATCACATCATACCCCCCTATTCAACATTAGATAAACCTTTTAAATCTAGAAATGTAATGAACACTTTGTACCTTAGCATATTCAGGAATCCCTAAATCCCAAGAGCTAAAATTACAAGGCAAAAAGTAATCTTGAGTACAATAACTTGAAACCAAATTTTATCTCCTTTGAGGCACTATAATTTGAAAAGGAAAAAACCTTGAAGAGTAATGAAATACTCTAATCCACAGATAAAACATCCCCTAAATCATTAGACTTTCTTACAAGTAGACATAACATACCCTGAACAATATAACTAAAAAAAAAATTCTTTTTAGAAAACAGATATACTGACTATTCTTTTTTGGTATCTAAACTATTCACTCTGAGAAAGAATATGGAAATTCCACTTTCTATTTTTAAAAAAATGAGTTCTCTGATTTGCATAACCTGGAAAACACCAGCTCTCATTCCTAAAAATTCTTTGTTTATTTTCTTGAAGATTAAAAGATTATAATTTTCATTATTAAAACACTTTTTGTTATCATTGGTACATGGAATAAAGTACATGTAAAATTGTTTTTTGAAAAATTTCAGAAAAAATAAATTGTATCTAAGCGGTATACTTTTCAACAAAAGGGAGAACAGTTTTTAAAAAATGTAGGCTTCCATATTTTTATTAAAGATATTCCTGCTGAATTTTTGAAATTCTAAAAAATCATGACACCCAATTATTAATTCAGGCTTATTAACAGCCACATGTGGTTCATAGCAACATCCTGGTCTACTCTAGACAACCTTGTGGTTTCAAATAATAAACAGTAAGGAATGAAGGAGACAATAATTGCCATTCACCACAGTGAAGCCTGCGGAACTTTCATCCAGGTTCAGGCAAGCCACGTGATGGTGGCTGAAAAAGCAAGAAGGAAATGAACAATCGTGGAAGGCTTAATATGAATTAGGAACACTCTTGAAAAGTATCTCACTTAATCTTCACAACAAACTTTAAACATGGATTATTATTCCCATGCAAAATGGGAGGAAATCAAAGCTCAAAGACGTAAGTAATTTGCCCAGAGTCTGTGAGTGCATGATCAGAGGGGCCTTCAGGTATGTGCGCTTGAACTGCACTGGACAGGCTCACCATGACAGGTCTCTGTGTTTTAAGATCCCACTTTATTTCTGAGCCCCCCCTGGAGATGCTGATGGCTCTGTTAGCAGGCCTGGCCTGCAGCAGGAGAGCTCAGTTGAGTTTGCATCCAGATTATGAGTCTCAGCGTTGCATATGTGAGTAATAAAGCCGGTCAGAGGCAAAACTGTGAAGTTGGCAGCCATGATCTTTACCACCTCCACCCTACTTTCCTCTGAGATACCCTCATGCCTTGAAGATGTGTGGCCCCTCCAGCCTTGCCTTCCCCTACAGACCACAGATGGTCTGGAGTTACAACCACCTGAGCGCCTGCCTCACCCCACTCTCCACAAAACGGTCAACTCCTGAAAGACACAGAGCATCTCATTTCCCTATTCTCTAGGGTACTTACCCCAGAGTGGGTGCTCAGTGAATATTTGTAGAAAAAAATATGAATTAGGAAATGGACTTCCCTCCCAACACTAATCAAAATATTCTAGGCTGGTATTTCCCCCCTACGATTTTTGTTTGTTAGGTTAACAAACAATTAATAATATGTGCTTTTAACTTATTAAGGAATGACTTACTGCTTGACCCTCTCAGATCCTTTCTATCAGTATTGTGTGTGTGTGTGTGTGTGTGTGTGTGTGTGTGTGTGTTTGAAGACTAAATACCTGGTCCTTGTAGTATATCCACTGGCTGCTTTAAACATGGGCATTTTGGCACAGGTTCTTAGAGAGGGCAGTACCTCTGTGAAATGGAATTTGGAACAGTCACAATGTCTGTGGGCAAGGCCAGTGCACTAGTGCCTAGTGTGGTCTGGTTAACAAGAACAGCAGGCAGAAAGTGGAGTGAATGCTCATACTACACACTTGCCGTACATATTATTTCATTGAATCCTCATAACATTCTTTGAGACCAGTACTATTCCAATTTTATCTAAGAAAAAATCAGGGCTAGAGAAGTTATCAATTTTGCCAAGACTAGAGATGGAATAACTGGTAGAGATAGGATTCAGATCTGGCCTGGTGGTAGCTCTCTTCCTCTCTTTTTTTTCTTGTTCTTTTTCTTTTTTTTTTTTTACTATGCCTGAATCCCCTGCTCCTCAAAGTTATTATCCAAGCAGCAGCCAGAGGACCGAAGAGTTAGTCTAATGCAAGGAAGCATAGTATGAGGACTAGAGCAGTCAGCCCTCTATTCATACGACCAGAGAGAGAAATCTTGGGGTAGAGGAGAAACAAAATTTGGGGCACAACTGCCAACGCCTTGGCAAGGACCCCACCTGATACCCCACCAAGAGCACCCCTCCCCTTGCCATAGAAGCTCTTGCCCATGGTGATCACAAGACTATCTGGGAATCTGCACCAACCAGGTATCCCCAAGACACCCTCCCCAATGAGGACCTGGGGGGTTTCTACAGCAAAATCTCAGTAAAGATTCCATTTAATAAGAAGTTCATTTCATACGCCCTCAAGATATTTCAATTCTATCCAAACATCACAACATAAAAATAAAAATTCAAAACAGTAGTGTGGCTGATTAAATGGATAGTGGAAAGAATGGAAGCCTGAAAGACAGAAGAAAAACCTAAGTCTTGTCTCTAAAATGCCAACTCTGAAATCTTGTGTCAACCCCTAATCCTTCTGAACCTGTTTTCTCAGCAATAAGATTGTGATGATGACACCTAGTTTTTAAGATACTTGTGAATATTAGATGAGATAATGTATATAAAACATATAGTAGAGGTTCAATGAATTATGGTTCTTATTATAATAGAGACCCCTATATATTAAAAAGAGGTTGTTGTTATTTTAAAAGAAAGTCTTGAATACTGACAACCAGCCTAAGACTGACTAAGAGGAATTCATAATAAACTACCC